>NC_062568.1:159979199-161341564 GCF_022837055.1 Prionailurus viverrinus | reverse complement strand
CCCCTCTCTCCTCTTTTCTCTTTTTTTTCTCTCTTCTCTTTTCTCTTTTCTCTTCTCTTCTCCCTTCTTTTTTAATTTACATCCAAATTAGTTAGCATATAGTGCAACAATGATTTCAGGAGTCGATTCCTTAATGCCCCTTACCCATTTAGCCCATCCCCCCTCCCACAGCCCCTCCAGTAACCCTCAGTTTGTTCTCCATATTTATGAGTCTCTTATGCTTTGTCCCCCTCCCTGTTTTTATATTAGTTTTGCTTCCCTTCCCTTATGTTCATCTGAGACTAAACTGGTTTCTATGGGTCAAGACAGGATAGAAAGAAACGTTGGAGTATGGGATCTCCATCACACCTGGGGTAGAGAATGGAGAATTGTGTTGGCCCTTGTCAACTGAAGGGTAGTACTGTCCTCCAGTTGTTGCCCGAGTGGCAGTAGTAGTGTGGGTCCAGTGTTGCCACATGACTGCTTTTCAGGAGAGGGTGGATGTCTGGTTTTCAGATGACACTCAAGATTCTTAAAAGTGTGGGCAACTAATTCAGATGTAAGCAAAACAAACACAAAAACTGTGTGGGCCAAACCAACCATGTCTGTGGGCTGGATTAGGCCAGAGGCCACCGATTTGCAGTCCTGGATTAAAATTACTCAGTGGGCTCCAGGAGGTAAAAATCAGTGCTTTAT
This sequence comes from Prionailurus viverrinus, assembly GCF_022837055.1. NCBI lineage: Eukaryota > Metazoa > Chordata > Mammalia > Carnivora > Felidae > Prionailurus > Prionailurus viverrinus. The sequence goes on along the minus strand of NC_062568.1, from coordinate 161,340,889 downwards.
ATAAAGGTTATAGGGAAACCACTTTCCATATAAAAGGAAGGAAAACTTTCTGATAGAAAAGTTCTAAATTGGATTGCTTTGGGATGTGAACTCTGTTATAATTAAGTAGTTATTGAATGTTTGGTGTCAGGTACTGGGTTATGTCTGAGGTCTCCATCAGTTAATTTCTGATCCAGTGAGTGAGAAAGGGGTTTCCAGATGCTTGGGGAAAGGATGTCAGGGATGTTAATGTATTTGGGGGTGGAGAGGGATTCTGGAAGGCTTCCCAGAAAAGGTGGAATGAATGAGTTGGTTAGTCAAAGAGTGGAGTTTTCAGAAGGCTCTTTTGTGATGGCACCTTTGAGGAATGGAAAGCTGGCACTAAGGTTTGGAGTTAGGAAAGCCAGAGGGAAGGAAGGGTGCAGGAAGAGGTCAGAGAAGTAGAGGCCGGGTTGTGGGATCCTTGGATCCTTCATGTCAGTCAAGACTTTTTATATGGCAGATAACACCCAGTTACATTGGCTGAACAAGAAAGGTGCTACTGCCTTAAGCAGTTGAACAGCCTGGGCAGTCTTTGGGCAGTGCTAGATTAAGGCTCAAACCATGTGGCCAGTAGAGTTTCTCTGTCTGCATGCTTATGTTTTGTTTTGTTTTGTTTTAATTTACATCCAAATTAGTTAGCATATAGTGCAACAATGATTTCAGGAGTAGATTCCTTAGTGCCCTTTACCCGTTTAGCCCATCCCCCCTCCCACAACCCCTCCAGTAACCCTCAGTTTGTTCTCCATATTTATGAGTCTGTTTTGTCCCCCTTCCTGTTTTTATATTATTTTTGTTTCCCTTCCCTTATGTTCATCTGTTTTGTCTCTTAAAGTCCTCATATGAGTGAAGTCATGATATTTGTCTTTCTCTGACTGGCTGATTTCACTTAGCATAATACCCTCCAGTTCCATCCACGTAGTTGCAAATGGCAACGTTTCATTCTTTTGATTGCCGAGTAATACTCCACTGTGTATATATATACCATGCATGCTTACTTTCTTAAATAGGTTCTCCCCTTTGTTTCAACATGGTGGGCAGTTGGAAACTTGCTGCTTGTGCCTGAGTCTCCTATATTTGGAGATGTGCTCTAGGGGAAAAGAACTAGGAACCTGGAGAAAGCTTGCCATCTAGAAAACTCCGCTGAAGTGACTTAGGATTTAGACACCAGCTGCCGAGGCCTGCTCCATAGCTAGGTTCTGCCTCCCTGAGTCCGGTTCAAGGACGGCCTGCTTTGTGGTCTCCCTACTTCTGGCTGGAAGGCAGGCTGTCTGGCTTTCCACTGTGGTCTTGTGGTCTGCCCTCAGGGGTTGTACAAATCCAGGCTCAGAAGGCCTGCCCTTGGCATACCTTTTCTCCCTGACCTTTCAACTCCTCAGATCACTGGGCACCAAGAGGACTGGGAAGGACCAGAGAGAGCATCACATCTGCATCCCTTCTTTTACAGATGAGAAACTGAGGCCCAGTGGGAGAAGTGGCTCTCTGGAGATCAGACCCAGGAGTAAGTGGTAGACTTAAAACTCAAGTGCTTGGGGCGCCTGGGTGGCGCAGTCGGTTGAGCGTCCGACTTCAGCCAGGTCACTATCTCACGGTCCGTGGGTTCGAGCCCCGTGTCACGCTCTGGGCTGATGGCTCAGAGCCTGGAGCCTGTTTCCGATTCTGTGTCTCCCTCTCTCTCTGCCCCTCCCCCGTTCATGCTGTGTCTCTCTCTGTTCCAAAAATAAATAAACGTTGAAAAAAAAAAAAACTTAAAACTCAAGTGCTGGGGGCGCCTGGGTGGCTCAGTTGGTTAAGTGTCCAACTTCAGCTCAGGTCATGATCCCATGGTTTGTGGGTTCGAGCCCTGCATTGGGCTCTGTGCTGACAGCTCAGAGCCTGGAGCCTGCTTCGGATTCTGTGTCTCCTACTCTCTCTGCCCCTCCCCTGCTTGTGTGCGCGCGCGCTCTCTCTCTCTCTCTCTTGCTCTCTCTCTCTCTCTGTCTCTCAAAAATAAATAAAAACCAAACAAAAAACTCAAGTGCTGGTCTTAGGACTCTTGTTTTTTGACACTTTGCACAATACTGTCCTGTGGGGGCTCCATTTTTCCAAGAGATTTTGCCTTAAAATATAAAAGAAATTTAAAGATATTTATATTCTGTAGGGAAAAGAAGGTTTGGCTTAGTTTTTTGTTTTTTTTTTTTTTCCTTTATAGATGAGAAGGTAAAGTTGATAGTCTGCTTTGACAGCTGACTGGGTTTTTGTTTTTTTTTTGTTTGTTGTTAAGCTGTTATTAAAATATCTAGAAGTCAGTGAGCCACAGATGAAACCTAAAGATTCTGAGACTATAATATTGTTAGCTTTTTTTTAAAAGCAAATTTAAATGGTCAGTTATTTATAATTGTGAACTGTACCACCACCAATCCTTTTATTAGAAAAATAAAGCATAAAAAGAAAACCAAACTTTAAGGGAGGAACCCTTGGTTTTTTGGGTTTTGTTTATGTAAAGGCTACAGAAGGAAATTCCACCTGTAATTTTCAGGCAGAATTCTATTTTGGACCTCCAGAACTTGTATCTCCCTAGTCATTAGGAGTATGAAGTTCCCCCCGCCCCACGTCCCCCACTTTGTTCTGAGTTCAAAAGGAGTTTTCCTCTCCAGATTTATAGTCAAATGATTTCTGAGTTAATTTACAGTTAGAAAAATTCCAATCCCTAAATACCAGAGTGGATCCACTGTAAAGCAACGTATGGTCCATATTTCCCTGGAAATAGTGTGTTTTATTGTAATTGTAGAGGAGAAGCCAGTGGGTAAATTGTTATCTGTTGTGTGTGATAACATCTTGATTCTCTTCCAACCATAACAGTTATTTTAAAGACTCTGTGCAAGCCCAAGACTATAGCACTTCCCCCCCGCCCCCCCGCCCCCCATTCCCCCTTGGATATTTTCTAAGTTTTATTTTTGCGTGGAGTACTAAAAAAGAAAATACTTTGAGGCCCTGGTGGAAGGGCAGTGAAAATCGGCAAGCCAGTGAGAATGAATCTGAATTTTTAATTAGGCTTTGAGTTGTGTCTTCAAAGTGTAGAGACATCATTAGTGATGTAAGTCTTGTTGCGTTAGCAGAGACTGACATTTTACTTCAAACGTGGCGAGTGCAGCTGTCCTGTGCAGATAAAAGTTGCCAAGTGCGGAATAGCAAGGTGGATTGGTAGATAATTAGCTGTCCCACATTACTGCAGTGTGGAAGAAGCCTGCCAGTCATGGGCAGGAAGAAGGAATTATTAGTGGGAGAAAATCCAAGTGTGTCATAAAGCAATTTGGAATCACTTCAGCTGTGGCAGAGCTGATAAGGCGTATGTTAAGGAAACAAGACAAACTGAGTCTAGTATGTGGCCAACTTTTTTTCTTTTCTTTCTCTTCAATTCAAAAGAGGAATGGCTGGAAATGAATGATCCATAAATACAGTGAAGTACAGATTCTTCAGTCTGTCCTGACTCCATGTATGAAATAGTTAACCAACTTAAAATAGTCTCCGTATTTTCACGTATCTTGAAAATAAAGTGAGGATTCTATACAGGAAAAAAAAAATCACAGGGATGCCGTAAAGCCTTGACGATAACTGTGCTGTGTCTAACCCTGAAAAGATAATTTGGAGAAGAAATTTTGAAGTCCATCACCTCTCTACTAAAAAGGTTATAATATTTGTAAGTGATTTGAGGATATATTGCCTTACTGGTAGAATATGTGAGTGTATTTAAATATTCATAAAAGTTTTTCTGTGTTCATCACATTCTTCCCTAGGAAATAAGAGCTAGAGAAAGTTTTGTTGGCTTTCTTGTCTGTCTTCAGTTATTTGCTAACTTGAGTGAAACTGTATGGGATGTTTTTGTCCATTTGGATTGCTCCCTACACTCCTGCCAGGATACCGAACTCCTTTTGTCCTAATTTCACCCACTTTTATTGGATTGGCTTTCTCCAAAGCCAAGGCCTCTCTTGGCAGCCCAGAAGTAGGAGGTGCTGAGGTGGGGGTATGTGCTGTGTTCTGCTTGGATAGTGTCCCCCCTGAATGAGTTATACCCCTGGCCACTGTGGGAGACAGACCATTTTTTGCTCTTTGCTTCTTATCCTCTTTTATCACTAGGGGAGTGTCACTGGATTGTTGCTGCCCTGGGTGGTTTTGAAGAAAGCCTGGAGAATTGAAGTTTTTGGCAATCTTGGCTCTTGGATCCAGAGTTGATTTCATTGACCGCCCCCCCCCCCCCCCGGTGAAATGGGGATATTTGCCCCTCTGTAGTCTTGGGGCAGGAGGTAGGGGACATGTGACAGGCGACCAGACTTTGTGCTGATTGTGAACCAGTCAGTCATATTTGTTATGGGTTAAGATCCCTGGAGATCGTGTAAATTTGTGACCATCAAGGAAGGCTGGACATTTTTTTTTTTTGCATACATGTATATTGAGATAATAAATGTGGGCAAGAATTGCAAACAGTAAAGCTTTGTACAGGTGTGAGTTATTAGAGCATGAACTCCCATAAAAAGCACCCAGATCTATTCATCTGTATAGTCCTTGTATGAGTTAGCACTGTCTCTGGCACATGGTGAGGACTCAAAAAATGTCTGGACTACAGAAATTCAGTAGCCAGCTTTAAACACACTTCATAACATTCTCATGTTTAGCTACTATGTTTCATGTGTCAATTTCATTACTTAAGGCTTACAGTGAAATGTCTTGAGCCTTTACTTAAGATTCAAAATGTTTGAGATTAGTGAAAGTGTCTAGAGAGTATCAAGCACCTTAGGACTCTAAGTATGGATTGGTTCTGATGTGTAATTTCTTCATGTGAGAGAAAGTGGAGAATATGTTGAATATAGGAATACATAGAAAAATATGTGTACTTGTGGATTATGTACTTAGAGCTACTTTATCCTAGAGGCTAGAGTTTATTAATTTGCTTAACAACTTTTTATTGAGCATGTATTATATGCCAGGTACTATGCTTGGATTTCAGTTTGTGATCTAAAAAAGACACACAAGCCCTACTCTCATGGAGTATACCACCTACTAGGGGAAATAGACATTAAGGAAATGATCATGTAAGTAAATACAAACTATAAAATTTTGAATAGCATTAGAACAAAACAGGGGCTATTCCAAAAATTACCAGGGAGGTCTTCTGAAAATCTTTTGGGGGGAAAAAGTTAGAATATTCCTCCTCTGCTTTAGACTCTCTAAAGGTTCCTGTCTGACTCAGCCTAAAACCCCAATTATAGTGGCCTTCACAGCCAGATGTGACTTAGTCCCTGGTATCTTTGTGGTCTTCCCTCACCCCACTGAGCTCCCACCCTCCCCCCACACACATAACAAGGTTCCTCCAGCCCTCCAAGCACACACCTGCCCCAGAGCATTTAAGCTTGCTGTTCCTGTTCCCTCTGCCTGGGAATAGCAGGAAGCTCTCCCTGGTCACCTTTAACAGTACCCTGCCTTGCGTCTCACTCTGTCTCCTAACTTTGTTTACTTTATTGTAACCTAACCTCCCACACGTAGCTTTTTGTATCGTTCACTTCTGTTTTCATGTGGAACGGTGCTTGGTACTTAGAATCACTCAATAAATACTTACTGGACAAGGGTGAGTGGGAATGACAACTGGGCTGGGTGGTATGGGAAAGAATCTGAGGAGGACAAGTAGAAAGGAGGGAGAGCCAATCGGAGGCTTGCAAAAGGAGCCAATCAGGGGAAGAGTTGGGAGCTGCAGAAGGGAGAATGAGAATCAAGGGAGAAGTTGATGCAGTTGTGGGAACGTAGGGGGGTAGAGGAGACTTGCATCCCAACGGAGGGAGGAGCCTACATCTAGGTCTTGAGAGGCAGGACTTTGGCTTACTTGAAGAAAGAAATCAAGCCAGGGGCCTACTTAGCATGCTTGCAGAAGGGTGATACAAGTGAAGAATTTGGGTTCTTATTCCTCATTAACGCAAGTGTAGTTGTTTCCCACTGACTCTTTGGTCATGGCTTTCCTGATAAGGACCCATTGGAAGGGTGGGGTTGCAGGGTAAAAGACCCTGGATATGTAGAGGTCTGCAAATGGGGAAAATCTGTGGTTGGCCATCTGTTTTTTCCAACTGAGGGAGAGGAGAGAGAAGGGAGAAGGCAGCTTCATCCAGATACATCATGGAGAAAAATGTAAATGTCAATTCGTTGTCCTTTATAATTAAAAAAAATACACATGCTTCCTATATTTTTGGCCAAAACAAACAACTTTAGAGTCCACTCTGAATACAGTAATGAAATACCGTATTAATGATGCAGATGTACTTTAATCCCCAATTGCATTACCGTTTAGTTACATATGGAAAATGTAATCGTTTTCTTTTCTCCCTGCAAATAGTAATGATCATTTCTTTCAGAAAGTGTATTTAGGGGCACCTGGGTGGCTCAGTTGAAGTGTCAGCTTCAGCTCAGGTTGTTATCTCGTGGTTCAGGAGTTCAAGCTCTGTGTCAGGCTCTGTGCTGACAGCTCAGAGCCTGGAAACTGCTTCGGATTCTCTGTACCCCTCTCTGTCTACCCCTGCCCTGCTTGTGCTCTCTTTCTTTCTCTCTCTTGCCCAGAAATAAACATTAAAAAAAATAAAAAGTGTATTTACTCAGAGGAAAAAGTGAGCTGGAAAGGGACAGAGAGAGAGAGAGAGAGAGAGAAAGAATCCCAAGCAGGCTCCACACTGCTGGTGCAGAGCCCATTGTGGGGCTTTGAACTCACAAACTAGGAGATCATGACCTGAACTGAAATCTAGAGTCGGACACTTAACCAACTGAGCCACCCAGGCACCCTAGTAATAATCGTTTTTTAATGTGTGGCTTTGACATTTTACAACCAGATCTTTCAGATACATCAAGTATTTTCTCATGTTGTTGTTAAAAATGTGGTAAAGCATACATAACATTAAATTTCCTGTTTGAACCATTTTTAATTGTTTGGTTCTGGGCATTAAGTACTTTTATTGTTGTGTGACTATTACTGTCATCAGTCTCCAGAACTTTTTCCATCTACCCTGGCTGAAACTCTGTAACCCATTTAACAACTCCTTTCCTCTCTCCCCTGGCCCCTCACTACCACTATTAATTTCTTTCTCTATGAATTTGACTGCTCTAGATACCTCATGTAAGTGGTGGAATCATACAATATTTGTCCTTTTGTGAGTGGCTTTATTTACTATAATGTCTTCCAGGTTCACTCATGTTATAGCATAAATCACAATCCGCATCCTTTTTAAGGTTGAATGGTTATCCATTGTATGTATATGCTACATTTTGTCCATTAATCCACCAGTGGACCCTTGGGTTATTTCTACCTTTTGGCTGCTGTAAATCATGCTTCTGTAAACATGGGTGTACAAATGAGTCCCTGCTTTCAGTTCTTTTGAGTATATACCTAGAAGTGGAATGGCTGGATCATAGGATACTTCTGTTTAATATTTTAAGTTTTATTTATTTATTTTGATAGAGAGTGAGCATGTGTGTGCATGACTAGGGGAAGAGCAGAGAGAGTGAGAATCCCAAGCAGGCTTCCTGCTGTCAGCATGGAAACTGATGCAGGGCTCGATCTCATGAATGGTGAGACCATGACCAGAACTGAAATCAAGAGTCTGATGCCTAACCGAGTGACCCCCCCAGGCGCCCCCTCTGTTTATTTATGGTCCTATTAGTTTCCATAGTAGCTGACGTTTTTATATTCTTACCAGCAATGCACAAGAATTCTGATTTCTCTATATCCTTGCCAAGACTTATTTTTTTGTAAAATAGTCATCCTAATGGGTGTGAAAATATAATCTTTTTGGTGTAGAGTTCTATGAATTTTGATAAACAGCCCTGCAACTATCACCACAGTCCAAACACAGAACACTTTCATCACCCCCTACAACTCTCTGATGCCTTTCCCTTTGCAGTCAGTCCTCTCTTCACCCCACCTGGAACCCCTGCAAACCACTGGCGTGTTCTCCATCTCTGTAGATTTGTCTTCTCTGGTATGTCCTATAAATGCACTATGATACGCATTTTGAGTCTTAGTTTTTAAATTCAGCATAATTTGAAATTCATCCATGTTGTGTACATGAATAACTCCTTCCTTTTTATTGAGTAGAATTAATTCCATTGTGTGTACCAACACACCACAGTTTATCTGTTTACCAACTGACAAGATTTGGATTTCTTAAGGTCATAAATCCATAAACATTCCTGCTATAGACATTTGTGTACAAGTTCATGTTTGAACATAAGTATTCACATTCTGAGGTGAGTAATCCTCACAATTCTGAGGATTACTGTGTCCTGTATTAAACTTTGTAAGAAACTGCCAGTCTGTTTTCCAGAGGGTCTGTATCATTTCGTTGTCTCCTTAGAAATTCGTGAACATCCTGGTTACTCCAAATCTTCACCAGAACCTGATTGGCTCAGTCATTTTAATGTTAGCCGTGGTTAAAATGTGTGAAGTAATGAATCATGTGGTTTTAATGAACATTTCCCTAATGAATAATGGTGCTGAGCATTTTTCAATATGCCTATTTGCCATTAGTGTGTGTGTGTGTATATATATGTGTGTATACATATGTGCGTGTATACATGTATGTGCATGTACCTGTGTGTATACATGTATGTGTGTATACGTGTGTGTGTAATATATATTTGAAATACCAAAAATTTGACTTTTTAAATGGGATTGTTTCCTTATTGTTGATTTTAAAAACAATTTACTGGTTTTATCAATTTGGTAGATTTGTAAGTGATTACTGCTGTCTAGTTTTAGAACATTTCTATTACAAAAGTTCCTATGTACCTGTTTGTTATTGACTTTTGAGGTTGTGTTTTATTCAGGCATACTTCTTATTTTCCTCATGAGTGCCAAATTCTGTAAATCTTCTCTTTTTAAAAAAATTTTTTTAATGTTTTTATTATTGAGAGAGCATGAGCAGGGGAGGGGCAGAGAGAGAGGGAGACCCAGCATCTGAAGCAGGCTCCAGGCTCTGAGCTGTCAGCAGAGCCTGATGCGGGGCTTGAACTCCCAATTGCGAGATCATGACCTGAGCCGAAGTCAGACATTTAACTGACTTGAGCCACTCAGGTGCCCCAGTCTTCTCTCTCTCTTTTTTTTTTTTAAAGTGACATTGTTCTCACAAGGTATTTGCTTTTATTAAAGAATGATGACCAGGGTTAGAAAGAATAAACCATAATCCAGGATATATAAAAAATCTTTAAAAGAGAATTGTGGATTCTGCAGTTCTTGTTCTCAGCTAGAAACAAAGCCTTACTGAAAAGTTTTGATTAATGTGGCCTATGTAGATTCTTAGATTTAGTCAATTGGTTAGTAACTGTTGATTGCACTCCTGTAGTGTTCCAGCACTGCTTAAGTTATGGGGTACAGTGATGAACAGAACAGAGTCCCTTTCTTTTGAGAGCCTTATGTTCTAGAAGAGGAAGATAGATATTTAAATACGCAATAGTCAAATAAAGGTGACCTTGGACTCTGATTAGTTCTGTGAAGATAAGGTTGGTTAATATGGGGTTCAAAGGCAGCCTCTTGGAGGAGCTGGTATTTGAGCTGCGGCATGGATGTATTGGGGGCTGCCTGGCAGAAGCTGGGGGAAAGAGAAGGCTCAGGGATAGAGGGGAGAACGAACTTGAGAGGCTAACAGAAGGCTTAGAAGGAAGATAGTGTTGGAAGATGACCGAGGGTAGGATCATTGTGGAGACCAGAGAGTTTTCATTTTATTCTGGCTGAAATGGGAAGCCAGAAATGTGTGGAGGATTTTAGGCATGACAGTGACATGGCTGACTTTTGCTTTAGAAATCTCCCTCTGGCTGCTGGGTCTCTGGTTATGTGTATGTGGTGCAGGTGGGAGAAGTGAGCATATTTATTCTTCCTGGAAATACATCGTACTGTTTGCTTTTGTGATTTCACTTAAATATGATGAAATTGTAGTAGTTAATGATGTATGTATCAACAAAGGCCCACTGGGTCAACACTATGATTTAAAAGGAAGTAGGACAGCTGCAAGAGAATATAAAAGCAGATCAGACTTATCATGTAGAAAATATGAGACAACATAGTAATCTCGTTCATATTTACAGATACTCTCTGCCAAATGATTAATCATTAAAGGCCATGAGGCCTTAGCTTACCAGCTGGGTGGTTTTAAAAAACAATTTTTTAAAAATTTTATTTTAATAAAAATTTTTAATCTTTATTTTTGAGAGAGAAAGTGAGAGAGACCAACACAGAGTGCAAGTGGGGGAGGGGCACAGGAGAGGGAGACAGAATCCGAAGCAGGCTCCAGGCTCTGAGCTGTCAGCAAACAGCCTGACACGGGGCTCAAACTACCAGACCATGAGATCATGACCTGAGCCGAAGTTGGAGGCTTAACCAACTGAGCCACCCAGGCGCCCCAACATTTTATTTTTAAGTACTCTCTCCACCCAACATAGGGCTCGAACTCAAAACCCCAAGATCAAGAGTCTCCTGTTCTACTGATTGAGCCAGCCAGGGGCCCCAAGTATGTAACTTTTTTCTCCACAGCCTCCATTTTCTCCCTTCATTAGGAGAAAAATACCTGCCTTAAGTCTGGATTGTTGTAAAGGTGGCAATGTACATACGTAATAGATTGAACATCTCTGATTCTGTTAGGATGTTTTCAATTGCAAGTAATGACCCATCCTAACTGAAACCGTCTTTAAAGATAAAGCAAGCTTGTCAGCTTAAATAGCTGGGGGAAAAAAACAGGTGCCTGGGTGGCTCAGTCAGTTGACCATCAGACCCTTGATTTCAGCTCCCACCACAATCTCATGGTTCATGAGTTTGAGCCCCGTGTCAGGTTCTGCGCTGAAAGTGTGGAACCTGCTGTGGATTCTATAGAATGAACTTCAGGCACCGTTTGATCAGAACCCTGGCTGCATCTTGCCTACCCCCTTTCTTTCCAGGCTCTGTCATCCTCCTCGTGTTAGCTTATCCTCAGGGTGGTTTCACCTGTGTAGGAAAATGAGTACCTGGATTCCAGGTTCTCAGGCACACGTCCTTCTCTTCAGAAGAAGACCCCTCCCTGCCGGAGACCAGCTCCAGCAACCAGGGGTTCCCGAAGGAAGAACGGCATCGGTGAAAATAAAACAAAACTAAAATAAAAAACTGAAAAATAAAAAAGTAAAACTAAAATAAAAATGGACACAGACAACAGCAGTGTGTTGAACTGGCCGATTTATTGTCGCAAACGTGACATTATATATGCTAGTGAATTCCTTGTAGCATACGTCATCTGTGTTTTTCTAACATTACCTAATTTTGAAAATGTTCCTATGTGTAAACAACCTTTAAGAAATAACATGGTGATTTTTCCCGTTTCCCGCATACACTTTGATTATTGATTAATTTCTTACATTATTCCATTATGCATCTGCGTTTATCTATAATCTACAGAGCATTTGCTTTGCTGTTCTCGTGAAAGGCCCTCCATTTCTCAACACCTCAAGTGGAACAGTTACAGGGACATGACCTCCTAACCACATGAGGCCAGAAGAACAATGTGTTTGCCTCGGTCTGAGGTGCCAGAAAGGGGCTGAAAAAGCCTTAGAAACCCATGCCTCATACATTCTCAGAGACCATGTACCTAGGAACCAATGAACCGACTAGGTTCAGTCATCATCTGGAATGCCTCCGGGGGGCCAGGTGCGCCTAGGGGTTGAAGTCACCTGTGTCCATAAATACACTCCTTAGTTGCCGGAGTGAGGCTTTCAAATCCATACGTCTCTCCTTTACAGGCCCTCTTTGCTGGCAAATGCACGAGGCTATCCTTCCTGTAAGTAGAGGAGTCTCCATAGGGGATGGCAAGGGCTAAATGTAAGGCCACACAATTTCTTTCGGAACCTTATTTTCTTCCCTAATGGTTCTTTTCCCAAGGGCCCTGCTGAGGGCAATTCCCCAACAGACCAGACCCCAGGTAGTTTTAAGGCCAAATTACCTAAAAGCGGGAGTCCAAGAAGCTTCACTGTCGGTGGGCCGCCTTGCAGTCACCAATCCGTCCACAGCCCGGGCCTTGCCATCAGGCTGGGATAGCTCGGCTTCCAGCACTTCCCTCCTCGGCTGTGTTGTAGAGTGCCTTGGACTTCCCCTGATGGGACTTTCCTGTGGTTAATAGAATGCAAGAGAATGGGATTCCATTAGTTTGTGCTAATCAGGACCTACTCCTGGAGCTGGTTTTGGTTGATTCCACCTGAATCTCATGACTCCTGCTCAATCTAGTGATTTGGGTAGCAGAGAGATCACACAAATGTCTACTGTATTCACTGTGATCATGCCAATGGCAGTAGAATGTGGGAGTGATTTTGATCGTTTTGGCTCACTAGCCAAATGCTGAGAGTCCTAATGCTGGACTCTCCTCTCTCTCTTTAAAGTTCTTCACTGAGCATCTGTGTGAAACATAGGATGTACTTGATTCATGCCAGCGTTATAGCCTGGGACTGCTAAATCGATTTGGTTAGCAAAAGAATCCAAATCCATTAGTTTAGAAGGCAATACTTTATGCGTTAGAATACTTTATATATTAGAATATAATTTTAGTTTTGTGTGAGGTGATGATGGTTGGGAATTATCCATGCTGGTGGGGTTTACATTTTGTAAACCTAGTATTATAGATACATATTAACCCATCTTTTATGAACAGACCCTGTTTCTAAGTACCTGGGGGCAGATAATTTATAACCTGTGTTTTGCACATCTCAGGTTTTTGACCAGTCTCTCTTTGCCCATCCCGAACTTGTCTGTTGCATGATGATATAAGTCAAAAAGAAAATTGCTACTTTAGCATGTGGTTATTAAACAGCTTGCATTTAGTTTATTCATTTATTTGAAAATATTACCTATTTCAATAAATAAATACAGATTTTATTGGATTTCAATACAGGATTAAAAAAATCTTAAGTTTATTCATTTTGAGAGAGAGAGCGAGAATGAGCAGGGGAGGGGCGGAGAGAGAGAATCCCAAACAGGCTCAGCAATGACAGTGCTCAAACTCATAAAACCTGGGGGATCATGACCTGCGCCGAAACCGAGAGTCTGATGCTTAACTGACTGAGCCACCCAGGTATCCCTCAATACAAGATTTTTGAGAGATGTATGGTTATAAGGACAACTGCCATCTATTTTGGACAGAGTTACCAAATTCATGGTTTAGGGAATCTCCTTACAACACCATTAAATATCGAGGAGGTAAAGTATCATCAGTATCCTTTTTTAATTTACCTTCCAAGAATTTGTCTTCTGTCTGATCTAATTCAAGAGTTACAGGAGTAATACAGTGAAATTCTTGTTGAATTTCCTTTGAGCAGTTCCTACACTATGGAAGTAAAGGTATGTGATGCCATTTCTCCCTCTGACATTGAATGAAGAGAGCAGAAGCCTGCTAATGTAACTGCCAGTGTCCTTCCATCCGTTCTTTGAACGTGCTTTGAATCCCAAGCAGTGTGGTGTTACACCTTCATTTGAAGTATCTCCCATTGATTAGAAATTGATTTTTAAACACGAGTTCTCTTAGTTATGAGCCTAAGATCAAGATGGTATAGACAGACATTGGACTAATTCTTCATAGTTTGTCACCCACATTAGAATTCTCTAAATGCCTTTTTCCTCAAAACATTCATATCACTATATAGCACCTTTAAAACTTTGAGGGAGGGGCGCCTGGGTGGCGCAGTCGGTTAAGCGTCCGACTTCAGCCAGGTCACGATCTCGCGGTCCGGGAGTTCGAGCCCCGCGTCAGGCTCTGGGCTGATGGCTCAGAGCCTGGAGCCTGTTTCCGATTCTGTGTCTCCCTCTCTCTCTGCCCCTCCCCCGTTCATACTCTGTCTCTCTCTGTCCCAAAAAATAAATAAATGTTGAAAAAAAAATTAAAAAAAAAAAAAAAACTTTGAGGGAGGGTTCTTAGGTGTCTAAACAATATAACCAGGAAAATCAGGGAGATGATTTCATGTCTATATAATTTCTACTACTTGCCAGGCGTCCTCGTAGATGCTGACAATAGTCAACAAAATGCAATCCTGCTTTCCTGGAGCAGACATTCTCCCGGGTAGATTAAAAAGCAGCCTGGGAACAGCAGGGGGATGAGCGTTAGTTCAGGGAAATTAATGCCAATGCAATGGTCAAGACTTTTCCTTGATGGATGTGGATGGGTCACATGGCCTGCAGGGGATTGTCTAACGGATTAACTCTTTACAGGCTAGTGTCTTACAAGTCACAGTTCTTTCTTACAACATTTTTAGAAGATTCACAAGTGGCCATAAACAATTACTGTGCTTTACTCTTCCTCTGTATTTCCTGTAAACCCTTAACTTGGATTTTTATTTCTTTTTTATCACTGAGCTGCCTGAGACTTAACTCCATTCTCCAGTCCCCTAGGACTGTCCTGTCAGGAAAGGGATGCCTATTTTCTTGCATGCTTTGTGGATGTGCTTCAAAGAAAAAGCCATTTTTAAGCAGTGCAGAGACAGTCCCTGAAGGTGGCAAGAGATGTGAGTGGTTCCAGCCATCCTCAGTTTACAAACACTCTGGTTTCCAAAGCTCATTTCGAAGTCTGTTGTTTGGAACAACATTTACCCAGAAGGATTATAAAAGCAGACCGGGTTCCCAGGCCAACTCACAAAAGCCTGTGTAGAGGAACTAGGGTTTTAATCCAAGCTTCCTCCCTATCCTTCTGAGCCTCCAGTTCCTTACTGTGAAAGTTGGAGATGTACTTATGGTGGTTGTAGTGTTCTAAGAGAAGGTCTGGGAAGAATGTCTGGTGTAATGTTTAATGCCAGAGGTCTTACAAAGTGTTAGTCTGTTCTTTATGAAGGGAATTTTTGCTGGGTCCTCAGAATTTAATGCTCCACCCCTCACTTTGTAGGTTTGAGCAGCAGAGAGGGTCCTGGGTTTATGTGGGGGTAGGAACTGAATAGGATGAACCTTTTCTGTTATTAAGGGCAGGGAGAAAGGAAATGTGTCATTATTGAGCACTTACTATGTACTGCATACTGTGCCAAGCACATGTTAAATATTGGCTGTTATCATTTAACTCAGACATAGCCCAGTAGATCAAGCTTATTGCCAAAATGTCTGTTCCTAAGAACTTTGGCCAGAGGAGTTGGTCTTCTAGGTACACATGGCTCTAGCTCAGCCCCTGCGTGCTGCTGCTTTTCTTTTTTTCTTTCTTTTTCTTTCTTTCTTTCTTTCTTTCTTTCTTTCTTTCTTTCTTTCTTTCTCTTTTTTCTTTCTTCCTTTCTTTTTTTCTTTCTCTTTCTTTCTTTTTCTTCTTTTTCTTTTTCTTTCTTTCTTTCTTATTTTCTTTCTTTCTTTTTTTCTTTTTTTCTCTTTCTTTCTTTCTTTCTTTCTTTCTTTTGTCCAGTTTAGCCCCTGTCTATATATCAGGAATAACTATTTAGGCACATTTTTGTCTGTGGCTAAGCGGTTTCTGCAAAAGGCAAGATGCTTTTCAAATTCCCAAAGGGCACAACAGCCCTCTCTCTGGTACCGCAGGTCTGACTGGGCCTGGTTTCCTCTTGAAATGTCTCCCTGTGATGTTATAACTTAAAAGATGGAGGACCGTTTGATCCAAGCCCAGGATTTGTTGGCTACAGGGTTTTTGTTAATAGAAAACACTCCTGCACCTCTAGGGGGGAAAAATTAAAGCACATACTTCTTCCTCTTTGACCTTCGAACCCTTGCCATTTACATCAAACACTTGCTGGGAGAGCAGGCTAAATTAATAATCTGTGATAGCTCCCTCTCTAACAAGCTCACTTTAAACTTGGCATTTTCTCCTCAAGCTGATGAGTTTCCATCTCCTCAGAAGATGTGTGTGCCCTTCAGACATCTGAGGGAAGGGAATGCACTTGGTGGGAGGAACAGTGCTTTCCTTACATCGTGTGCCTCATTCAGTGAGTCTCAGAGTTTGCTTTTCGAGAACAATTACAAAGTAACTGTACTAAGGCTGAGTGACTTGACTCCCGAGCCTCAATTTCTTTATCTGTAAAGTGGGAATACTAGCTACCTCAAAGGACTATGGTGAAGACCACGTGAAGCACGTATATAAAAGTGCTTTGTATTCTGCTTTTCCATCATGACCCCTTATTCATAGGGGAGGTCAGCAAAACAGCAGTGGGAAAAGAGGTGCAGAGCAACGTTTTCTCTTTCAAATGTAGGACGGAAAGCTTGTGCCCGTTAATTTTCAGTGAACCTTCAACCCTCTGGCGTCCTCATGTAGAAGCGTAAATATGGAATCCAGAAGAAACTTTACTTAAATAAGATAGGTTTTCTTACTTTTTAAGTCATTGTCTAGATACCAGTAGGAAATGACTATATAATACTAATATTGCCTTGTTACTCTGCCCTAGGGCTTGGGTAGGGCTTCCAAATAAATGTCCAAAATGTAAATGTTCAGTTCATGGAGAAGGTCCTGTATATAGTAACCAAAGGCAGTGGGAAATGAGGTTCCCAAGGACTGTACCCTCTTTTGTTTGTGTTATTATTAATGAACATTAATAGTGAGACATTAGCTTTGTTGTGTTGAAATCACCTGTTCAATTTCCTTAAAAGATCTTTCCTTAGTTTTCTTTAAAAAAATTTTTTTTAATGTTTATTTTTGAGAGCGAGCATGAGAGAGGGAGGGGCAGAGAGAGAAGGGGAGACAGAATCTGAAGCAGGCTCCAGGCTCTGAGCTGTCAGCGCAGAGCCTGACTTGGAGCTGGGACCCGTGATCTCTGAGATCATGACCTGAGCCGAAGTCGGACACTTAATGTACTGAGCCACTCAGGTGCCCCCTTAGTTTTCTTTTCGTGACTGAAAATGGTTTGAAACTCTGAAACTCTCAAATTATTTCTCCATGATTTAAAAAGACTGGGACTCTTTTTTTAGAAATCTGGAATTAAAAAAAAAAAAAAAAAGAAAAGTTTTTCATCTGGGTAACATTATTCATTTGGGAGAGGGAGAAGGGTTGAAGATATTCTATAGCTACAGTATAAATAGCCTATATGTGGGGGGTATTCTATCCTTAGTGAAAGGCCACTAAAATTCTTTGTTGCTTGAGGAAGAAAGCATTTTTATAACTTTAGAAAGATGTAGGGAAAGGTAGCCCTCTATCCTGATGACATTGAGTTGGGTCCTCCCATAGTTTTGTTGGAACGGGCTTTTGACCAGCATCTCTGGCCTGTGTCCCCTTTTCCAGCCTTTCTCCATATATCCAATGCCTTTGGACAACACCAAGTGGATCCTGGCTCCAGATCTCACCAAGCTCATCTTGCAGAAATAAGTGTTTCCTGCTCACTACATCCCTTTTTGGAGGTACCTTCCTCTGTTCTGACATCCTCCATCATAAGCCACACGGGAGCAACAAGCTACCTTTTATGGAGTACACAGCCCTGCGGTACCTTATCTTTAGAGTTAACATAAGTATAGAAGACTTCACTGCCACTGGGACTTCCTAGGCGTATGGTGCAGTTATCTGTCTTCTGGAACAAATGCTATCCTCAGGACCACTTTTCTGTTACCTAGATGAATCCTGGTGTGAGGAGAACACTGGGCTTATCTTTGAGGGCTCAACTCTGGTATTGCCTAGAATTGCCTAGAAAGTTGTCTTTTTTTTTTTTTAAACACGTAAATTTGGGTTGAGTATTGCTCCTTTGTGACCCCTTAGGACTCTGTATTTGCCCTTGTGTGCTACTTCTAGGTAGAAATTAAGTCTGCCTTCCCTGAGTCCTCAATACCTTGCATAGTGCTCAGGACAAGCATAGACCCTCAGTAAGTTCTGAATGAATGAATGATTTGGAATCAAATATTCGAGGCTCCACCTTAATCTCTCCTCCCTTATAACATGGCAAGGGAAGGGCTGGGAATAATACTTCACAGAACCGTTGTTCTATCATGTGAGCTGTCTCCAAAATCCCTTTGTGAATTATAAAATAATTTACATCTTAGAAGAGTTCAAAAATACCCTTTGAGTGAAAGATTTCTTGTTTCATCTTTTATATATCCAGGTAAATAATAGAAGATGCCATTTATTCCTGTGGGTGGACTTGTTCTTTGTGTGACTGTTCCATTCTCCTCCAGGAAAAAGTAATCATGAAGAAATAATGAAATGAAAGCTTAATCATTTGTTAAGGCAGTGATGGCCTAAGAGTGGTTTAATGACTTAAATATATAGTTGGGCACCTCACATATGCTGCATTTTCTCAAAATCTTAAACCGTATAAGTTTTATTGGAAAATTCTTTCTACATTGTACTTCCTATTTCCAAAGAGTTGAGGAGCAGTTTGAAAAGTGCATATTCCCAAGCAGGGAATTCTTAGGCTTGTTGTCTTGTGGCTTGTGTATGGGAAGGCATACTTCCAATGTGTTATGGCCTGTAGCTAGGCAATAGGAGAATATGTAAGTGAGGGAAGGGGATTGTGAAGATGTGAACTAGCTCCATCCAGGGGCTGCAGCAGCCCTATTAGATAGCTTTGTTCTTCTCCCACCCCCACCCCCAATTATTAAGGAGAGGGAGGCCCCCTTGTCACTAATTTTAAGTCTTCCCTCCCCGTGCCACCCTCACCTATTCTCCTCCCTGCAGTACGTTTAAACACATTTTGTGGGGCCAACCCATTTCAGTGAGCTCGTGGTTCTCCTCCTCTCCTTCCACAAGTATATGCATGTAAGGGGGTGTATTTAATAGACACGACTGCCTCTGTGAAAGAAGGCTTTGTGGCAGAGCGCCTGTGTGTGTTTCTCCATCTCTCAGCAGTTTCTGAGGCTCTTCCCAAGTCTCCCTGACACCAAAGGGCCGAGCTGGGAAGGACCTGCTCCAGAATAAAAGGAAGGGAGAGCTGGAGCAGGGGAAGGAGGAGGCTGAGCTTTGGAATGTGGAGACCCTTGGTCTTGGCACTCCAGAGCTGAGCATCTTAACATTTTCTCCTCTTCTTACCCCCAGCTGGGGATTTTGCATTTTCAATGAGGGCCCCACTATTCTAAGCTCTAGTGAAAGTAGATCACTTTAAGCCGGCAACAATGGTGGCTTCTTATCCTCTTAGTTAACGCTTTTAGATAACTTTTCTTTTAGATCAGGTGGGGGTTTCTAAAGCGGTGCTGTGGCTATGGCTTTGCCTGGTAAGACACAGGACACCTTCTCATCTTGTCTAAGGATCTCTTTTTCTCCTTAACTTTTTCCCCTTATGTCTCTTAACTTGAAGGGATTTTTAATTTTTATTTATATTTATATGTAATTTATTGTCAGATTGGTTTCCATACAACACCCAGTGCTCATCCCAACAGGTGCCCGCCTCAATGCCCATCACCCATTTTCCCTTCTCCCCACCCCCATCAACCCTCAGTTTGTTCTCAGTATTTATGGTTTGCCTCCTTCCCTCTCTGTAACTTTTTTCCCCCCTTCCGCTCCCCCTTGGTCTTCTGTTAAGTTTCTCAGGATCCACATAAGAGTGAAAACATATGGTATCTGTCTTTCTCTGCCTGACTTATTTTACTTAGCATAACACTCTCCGGTTCCATCCACGTTGCTGCAAATGGCCAGATTTCATTCTTTCTCATTGCCAAGTAGTAGTCCATTGTATATACAAACCACATCTTCTTTATCCATTCGTCAGTTGATGGACATTTAGGCTCTTTCCATAATTTGGCTATTGTTGAAAGTGCTGCTATAAACATTGGGGTACAAGTGCCCCTGTGCATCAGCACTCCTGTATCCCTTGAGTAGATTCCTAGCAGTGTTGTTGCTGGGTCATAGGGTAGATCTATTTTTAACTTTTTGAAGAACCTCCACACTATTGTCCAGAGCGGCTACACCAGTTTGCATTCCCAACAACAGTGCAAGAGGGTTCCCGTTTCTCCACATCCTCTCCAGCATCCATAATCTCCTGATTTGTTCATTTTAGCCACTCTGACTGGCGTGAGGTGGTATCTCAGTGTGGTTTTGATTTGTATTTCCCTGATGAGGAGTGACATTGAGCATCTTTTCGTGTGCCTGTTGGCCATCTGGATGTTGTCTTTATAAAAGTCTCTATTCATGTCTTCTACCCATTTCTTCACTGGATTATTTGTTTTTTGGGCGTGGAGTTTGCTGAGTTCATTATAGATTTTGGATACTAGCCCTTTATCTGATATGTCATTTGCAAATATGTTTTCCCATTCCATCGGTTGCCTTTTACTTTTGTTGATTGTTTCCTTTGCAGTGCAGAAGCTTTTTATCTTGATGAGGTCCCAGTAGTTCATTTCTGCTTTTAATTCCCTTGCCTTTGGGGATGTGTCAAGTAAGAAACTGCTGCAGCTGAGGTCAAAGAGGTTTTTTCCTGCTTTCTCCTCTACAGTTGTGATGGTTTCCTGTCTCACATTCAGATCCTTCATCCATTTTGAGTTTATTTTTGTGAATGGTGTAAGAAAGTGGTCTAGTTTCATTCTTCTGCATGTTGCTGTCCAGTTCTCCCAGCACCATTTGTTAAAGAGACTGTCTTTTTTCCATTGGATATTCTTTCCTGCTTTGTCAAAGATTAGTTGGCCATACTTTTGTGGGTCCAATTCTGGAGTCTCTATTCTATTCCATTGGTCTATGTGTCTGTTTTTGTGCCAATACCATGCTGTTTGATGACTACAGCTTTGTAGTAGATGCTAAAGTCTGGGATTGTGATGCCTCCTGCTTTGGTTTTCTTCTTCAATATTACTTTGGCTATTCAGGGTCTTTTGTGGTTCCGTACAAATTTGAGGATTGCTTGTTCTAGCTTCGAGAAGAATGCTGGTGCAATTTTGATTGGGATTGCATTGAATGTGTAGATTGCTTTGGGTAGCATTGATATTTTAACAGTATTTATTCTTCCAACCCATGAGCATGGAATGTTTTTCCATTTCTTTGTATCTTCTTCAATTTCTGAAGGGATTTTTTACATTCACATCTGTGGACAAGTCAAGCTATACTAACAACCTATCATAAGCAGTTGTCACAGAGAGGATTTACTTATAAAGGGCAGCAATTCTTGAGTTCCCAAACAACAACCTCCCAAAGCCTTGTTAAAGGATTTATACTTTTTATTTGAATTTATTGTGTAAGCTCCAATCTAGAATTTAACCAGGTGGAAGCTGCTTTTATTCACTACCTGTTATGTACCAGTGAAACTACCAGGATTATGCCTGATAAGGTTCCTTAAATTGCTGGGAAAGGGGGGCAGAAAAAGTCTCAAAAAAAAAAAACCCAAAAAACAAAAAAGGACCAGAGTGCCTGGGTGGCTCAGTTGGTTGAGTGTCCGACTTTGGCTCAGCTCAGGTCATGATCAGTTCATGGGTTCAAACCCTGCATTGGGCTCGCTGCTGTCAGCACAGAGCTGGCTTTGGATCCTCTGTCCCCCCACTCTCTCTCTCTGCCCCTCCTCAGCTTGTGTTCTCTCTTTCAAAAATAAATAAAACATTAAAAAACCACTTAAAAATGGTAAATAGGGCTTAAAATAGCATACTTTTGGAGGGGCGCTTTTATGTCCAGACATATGCCAAGGGGGTAGAGTTGTATTTCTAATGCAGACAGTTACTAGAGAGTCAACAACTTAAGAGTTCAAAGTCAAAAGTGAAAGAGGTTGAATTCAAATCCATGTCAGCTTCTGCCTGAGACTTAGGTTAATTACATTAATTGATTCAGCATTTAATGAGCTCCTTAATACTTGCTGTCTGCATAAATTGTGTGCCTTTGTGTAGGGGGCTCTAGAGTGTATGAGAGAGCGGGATTAGGGAGAAGCTGGCATTACTGTACCTCAACCAACAGGAAATAGTTAACAGATCCAGCAGTGGAAGACATATTTGTTTATTACTCTGTCCCTAATAGGCTTGTATGGGAATCCTTCCTACCCTGTCTAGAGAGAATGGAATGTGTATAGAAGTAATGAAGACCAGGGGTGTCTGGGTGCCTCAGTCGGTTAAGCATCCAACTCTTGATTTCAGCTCAGGTCATGATCTCCTGGTTCGTGAGTTCAAGCCCCACCACATCAGGCTCTCTGCTGTCAGCATAGAGCCTGCTTCAGATCCTCTGTCCCCCTCTCTCTGCCCCTCCCCCTGCTTGTTCTTTCTCTCAAAATAAGTAAACTTAAAGTATTAAAAAAAAAATGAAGAGTGGAAATGGATGTGAACGTAAAGTCCTCATCACGGGTGAGGAGAGGGGTGCAGGAGAGGGGAGGAAAAGAAACCTGAGAACCGAATGTATGCAATACAATGAATATCCTATATTCTAGAATTCCTTCCTAATTGTTAGGGGAAGCTCCCTTATAAAATCTTAAATGTACTTTTTGGTCTTTTGTTAAAATAGACAAAGTGGCTGCTGTCATTGTTGACGCATTCTCTTCATATGCTTAAAAGACTTCGCCATTGTCTTCTAAGTGACTTCCCCTTCTAAAGAGTGTGTTCCCAACGTACGTGATCTGTCTGCCTGGATTGAAGTTGGTGGAAGGACTTTATCCTTCATCTTTTGATTGGGAGAGCAATGGAAAACTACACATGGGCAGAAAGAGAGGCAATACAATTTCTTTTTAATTTGACTCAGACCTAAGAGAATTAGCACCTCCGCCCCCCCCACCTTTTTTTTTTTTTTTAATTTTGAACCTGAGTTGCTATAATGAATTTTCAACGGGCCCCTCGCACTGAAGTCCTCAAATTCATCATCTCAATCTACTTTTTTTTTCTTCTTTTTTCTACAAGCTTAGGGTTGCATCTCCTCTTTCTCCACTTTTCCCTAGATTTGTCTTTCACAAGGAAATAGAACAAAAGTTGGAATGTCTAAACAAATTGAAAAAGAAATTAAAAAAAAACATGTATGTACTTCTCTCCCTCTTTGTTGGCTGAGACCTTGGTAGCTATATTTTAGTTGCACTAGGATACATTTGAATAGCTTTGAGTGTACTGCCAAAGGCATGAGGGCACTTAATACCTTTGCATTTTGTAATGATTTGTTTGCCAACCTGGCTCATGTCCCAGGCAGTGCATCCTAGAGCTTGAGTGGTTGGGAAAGTGACTTGATGTTTGGTGCTTGTTTGAACTAATTTAAACCCATCCTTTGAAATATGTGGAGTATTTCACTCCTGCTAATAGGCTCAAGATTCTAGAAGTGATGTGAGAATTTGCATGGTTGGTTGCTTCACCCTATTTTTATTGAGAATATTTTTATTGCTTTTTAGCTAATTATTATTATTTTGAAGTTTAGCCCGCATGGAATATCTTAAGAGGTGGTGTGCTAGGGAGTCAGGAGAAATGTAGTAGTCTTTGAGGTAGGAAACCATATTCTACATTTGGTAGGGCTTTGAGCTAATTGCTTAAGCTCTCTACACTATAGTTTCCTCCTGTAATCTACTTACTAGATACCCTTCCAGGTCTAATTTCCTAGAATTATGTGCTAACCTGAATTTTCCCAGTCTTTTGTAGCCAGAAACATCACATTTAGGTGCTTCTCATAATGGAAAATTACAGCTTGCAAAATTCACTGATTTGGGTAAAAATGGAGTGGACCATCATACAGAATCCTTGTTCTGCCTAACAAGAATCTGAATGGTGGAGATGGTACACTGGGAACTGAGAACGAGAATCTGTTAGAAAAGTGTAGTGAGTCTATCTCTTCCAGCTGAACCAAACTGTGAAGGTTTTATTTATGGATCAATGAAGTCACATGACATGGACTACCTTCCTACAGGATAGTTGTGCGTGGAAGTCCAATTTCTTTAAAACCTAGCTTTTCCTTAGAAGTTGCCTCAAAAAAAAAAGGAAAAAAAAAAAAAAAGCTTTGCCTAAGTGGTTTCCTGTCCTTAAGGTTTCCATGGAGAGCGAATTTTCAAGATTAAAGGACTCTAGCTGTCATTTTTAATCTGAGGGGTCTTAAGATTTATGTTTCAAAGCAGGGTGGAAATTTAGCCTTTCCTAGTCGTTGGGGGGGGTGGGTGGGGGCGGGGCAGGTTTACTTTCTCCCAAAATGCTGAGAGTCAAGGAGCAATCAGCCCATTGGCTACTGATTAGTTATTAACTCTGCAGTAAAGAGAGAGTGGGAAGGAAAAAATGATCTGGTTTTATAGCGCCTCTGCTCTCAATACAAAGGCAGAGCTTTTTTTTCTTTTCTGTCAGCCTGCAGTGCTGCAAGGGCTTGGGCTGGCAGTGGTCCTTTGATCGTACATTTATTCAGCCAACATGTTTTAGCCCCTACTATGTGCTCCATAGTACCTTGAGGCCCTGGGATAGACCGAGAAAAGGACCCAGGCCCTGTATCTGGTTACCGAGTCAGTGGGTTAGACTCCTTCCCAGCTGTGAAATTTCATTTCCACAATTCTGGTCAGCAGCTTGGCAAGGAGGTTAGGGAAGGGTGGGAAAGGAGACCCTTAGCTAGGAAGAATAAAGAGGTTTCAAAGTCTGTTGTAAAATTAATGTGATGGTTATGAGAACTGAAGTTATTTAGAGTCAGGTGGTTCAGGAAGAAAAATACCTGGGAAAGATCCTGGAATCAACAGACATTAAATGCTGGCTTACTCTCCTGCTAGTCTGAAGAGTCCTCTGCCCCTGGTCAATGGGTCAGCCCTTGGGAGAAAATAATAAAAATAACAGAGGATGCACAGGGGCAGCAAAAAGGGGCATGGGGAAATTACAGGGGCCAAGAGTGAGCATGGAAGAAATCCAAAACCCTTTGACAGGTCTTCAGGCATTCTTTTCTCCAGAAAACCTTGTCTGATTCTTCTAACGCTGGGGGAATATGGCTCTGAAGGAGACAGTAGTACACCCTCAAGGAGATAATGGGCAATTAAACCAGTGGCTAGGTGCAGCACAGAGAGGGCTACCAGAAAGAATGCATGGGGGACTCACAACAGCATCTAGACATTGATGAGTTGCAACCTTTTTTGGGTCTTATTGAGCTGTAATTGACATATGATGCTATGGAAGTTTAATGACTGCAAATTCAGTTAACATCTATCCTCTCATAGAGTTACAAAAAAATTTTTTTTTCCATTGTGATGAGAACTCTTGGGATTTACTCTCATAACAACTTTCAAATATACTATACAGCAGTATTCATCATGTTGTCCATTACATAGCTAGGACTTAATTATCTTATAACCAGAAGTTTGTACCTTTTTAACCACCTTCCTCCAATTCTCCCTCCCCACCCCCTACCCCCCAACTAGTGCAACTTTGAACTCCTGTGTGTACAGGACCAAATATGGTACCTGGCCCAGCATGGTGGTTCAGTATATTGGGAACTTTTCATTTCTCCTCTTTATTTTCTTTCCATTTGAAACTGAAATGTCCTTTGTTGTGCAAAACATTCAATTTAAATCTGTATTTTATTTTCTTACTAATACTTTTTTTTTAAAATCATTCTTGAGATTTCAAAAGTTACCAAATCTTTATTTTTGTGTGGGAAGGTGACTTTTGAGGATAATTTCCTCCTTTTAGAGTAGGGGAACCTTCTTAGGGTTCCCCTTTAAAGAAGAGGTGCCTGGGTGACTCAGTTGAGCATCTTACTCTTGATTTTAGCTCAGGTCATGATCCCAGGGTTGTGAGGTTGAGCCTCGCATCAGGCTCTGCACTGAGCTTGGAGCCTGCTTCAGATTCTCTCTCTCCCCCCCCTCAACCCATCTCCCCCACTCTTGCACGTGCCCTTTCTCTCTAAAAAAAAATAAAATAAAAATAATAAATAGAATGGGGAATCTAAACCTCGGAGAGCTGTGACTTCTTGCCCACATTTGCTCAGGTAATTGGTGATAGGATCTAGATTAAAAGCCCTGTGTTGCCTTTCCATCCAGTGGCATTTCTACCACCTTACACTGCCTCTTAGTATTTGAAATGTGAAACAAGATGGATTCCCAAGACTCAACTTCTTGGTTCTCAAGTCTTGCCTGCAGACTTATTCCTTGCTTTCAAACACTTTTTTGATCCTCTGATCCCATGTCTCCCTGACTGAACTGAGAGCTACAGCTGGGTTATCTACTCTGTCACATATTCCTGAGTTAAGGTGTCAACGACTGTGCTAGGCTGATTAAAGAAAGGGCAGTAAGGGTTTATGTTAATGTACATTGATCATTTATGTTTCTTTGTACTTATAGAATGGAGGCATACCTTATAAAATAAGAATTATTTCTGTTTCTTGTCTTAACCCAGCCTTCATAGGCTTCTTAAATAGACTTGACTTCCCAATTAGTTTGGGGCACCCACTGCCAGAGGCAGTTCTGTCCTGTTCAGGACTGGACCACATCCTGACCCGGTGACCCAGCAACCCTAGGTACCTTCATATTTCTGGAAGTCATAACAAACCTCTAGAGAGTGTGTTTGAGCAGCTGCCTTTTGTACAATTGTTAGTCAATTTTTCTAGACTGGGTGTTATGATGTCAAAAGCTTTGAGTAGACCCTTATGGGCTGATTTTTATCCTATTTTCTTGATCATTGCCTTCAAGGCACCCAAGCCTCCAATAAACTGCATTTTAGCAACCTGAATGATACTTTTCCTTAGTTGGTTGCCATCATACTCAAATAATTGGTGTGAACAAAAAAAATGCCAAAAAAATAATCAGAAGATAAGCCATAGAAGACTATGCCATGCACACTACAGCACACATAATTCTAGAGAGTCCAGTAGAACGCTGGCTGAGAATTTTGTAGTATGGTTGCACTGGAAGATTGTAGATCTCAGGGTTTCTTATTCTGGGCCCCACAGAATTTAGGGAATTCATGAACTTGAAGCAAAGAAATTATAACACCTCTAAGGGAAATCTAGCATTTTTTCATCATGATATTGACAATAAATCCTGAGTATTAGCAGTACCTGGGGCTTTGTTGCCAAAACAAATCAAAGTTACTCCATAACTTATTGTAGGTGTCACCAATAACTTGAAATAATATGATCTGTACTCCTTTGAAATAAGTGTTTTGAACACTGCTGGATCTTATTGATTAATGTATTAATAAACAAGTACCTGTTCTCCTGTAACTTTAAAAAATGCTTATTGTTGGTCTTTAAAATCCTGTACATTTTATTTTATGCATTTAAGCACTTGATTCTCAGCCGAGAGTCCCACACTTCACTGCATTGGTCTTAGGCTCTATGACGCAAAAAAGCTAAAAATCTCTGGATAGGCTGTGGTAATGAACACATCCCTTCATCTCTGTGTAAAGGTACTTCTTGTTAATGTCTTCTAGACGTTGATGTGGCTCTCCTTTCTTGAGATGTTAGCATCTCAACTTGTGACTTCCAGGTTGCCCTCAACAAAGCAAGACAGGCAGGGAGAACTCCCCTTCTTGTAGGCTTTAGCTGACTTTGTTTCACACATTTCAGTTTTATTTAGGAGGCAGTAATTCTCGGGATAGGAAAGGATTCAGTGATGATTGTTCCTCAAGGAGGGGATGCCAAGGCAAAGAAGGTCATGGTCAGGAATCCAGAGTAGTCCTCTTAGCTGGTTTCCTCTTCGGTGGTACTTTTGTGACCATTCACACTGGAGTTTCTTGTAAGAAAGGCAGCAGTTAAAACATGGAAGCTGCCAGCATGCTAGAAACTCAGGATGCTCCCTTTCTTCACATTGGCATACTTGTAATATCAGAGCAGTTTGGAAATGCTCCAACAATGCCTTTAGGGGTGAAATCCCACATGAGTATCTGGCTTGACTGCTTCCTTGACATCCATGAGTTTTTGTTCCTTCACTGGTATGACTCATGCCATCTTGAAGTCATGGGTGTCTGTCTGCTGTCACAGGTCACTTCTGATCACAACCCAGTGAACATACTTGGTGAGAAGACCCCACCTAACTTCAAGGGAGCTGGGGTATGTGGGCAAGCACTTCGGATGTACCGCGAGGGGCATATGTGTCTGTTTCACAGTGTTGTGCTTTTCATTGGCTACAAGCGTTAAGTATTGTATCTTCAACACTGAAGATGCCTAATAAATACCTACTTCTAAAGAGTGTCCTTGATTGGGCATACAAACAAACCAAACAAAACCCATAATTGAAATGTTGTAAAATCCAATATGATTCTATACACTAATTATGAGAATTAACCTATCCCTATGTAGATAGAGTTTATTAGAATTTTTCTGTAATTGAGTTGCTACTTACAAATCAAGATTCTCTATTTCCTCCCCCTCCCTTTTAATCAGGTAGAAAGTGCAACAAGCTCACTACCGTTTCATTTTCTAGGACAAAGAAATTAAAAGAAAAATGGTGAGTTATGACCAGAATATAAAAATGATTTTTCGTGATGTACCGATTATATTTCTTGCCTTTCTTACAGTTCACAACCCCTTCTCCCAGCTCCATCTTTATTTTATGTGTTGTTTCTCTTGGGATAAAACCAACTTCACTCATCATGACCAGAGGCCTTCAAGTCTGGTTGGTAGCTATATTCTTGAATTTATTTTCGTTTAGGTTCAGTACCTCTTTGAACTGACTTATGCCTTTTTGTGTTGATGCCTTCAGCAGTTAATTCCATATTTTAAATAGTTTTTTGGTAAGAAAATACTATCTGAGTGGCTTCTAGAAATTACTTCTACTTCTGGCAAAAATTGCCTCTGGTAAGATTATGTGCTCAAGACACCAGAAGTAGAAGTAATCATCAAATGATGATAAGTATCATATAAATAAACACTTTGAACGATTGCCTACCTTTCTCCTAAATTAAAAAGTTTCTCCCTATAAGGTACAGAAGGAAGGATATTCTACCTTCTTCAAAGGCTGACATAAAAGAAATAGAAGTGATTTCCATTTAGAAATCATCAGCTCCATCTTACTTGTTTTCAAGATTTTTCTAAGTAATCTCTGCACGCAACATGGGGCTCAAACTTAGAACCCCGAGATGAAGAATCACATGCTCTACCAACTAAGCCATCTAGGCACCCCAGCTCCATCTTAGTGTTAATAAAACGGAGCCAGTTTCTTAGAGGCATAAGTATAGGTTTTTGAGAGACAAATGGGGCAGCATGTATGAAACAACTTAGGGGAGAAGTCATGCACAAGTTTGGCCTAGCTGCCTCTTTGCTGGCACTGACTGAATAAATAGTGATTTAATGACAGATTAAAGGTCTGGAACTCAGGTGTCCTTGGTAAACAGTGCTTTTTCCCCGTCACGTTTTTTTTCTATAGAAATTGTCCAAATAGCATGTTGAATGTAAGTAAAGGCTTAGCTTACGTGAATAATAAAGTTAATTTGTCTTTGGATGTTTTCCCAGTTGCTTTTCTGTTTTAAATCTATGAGAAAGCAGCACAGATACTTCCTCATTTTGAATAGAGAAAACCTATAACAACCTAAACAGGATAGAAAGCATTGCAAGGAGGTGCCTTTCTCACAATGGAGCTGTGAACTTAGCCTGTAATGTATACTTCATAGCTGTCTTACTTGGGCAAATCCTCCTGAGCCCTAAAATTGATTTGTTGTATTGCTTCCACGTTTTTTTGCCAACAGTTATTTAGACAGAGCTGAAACATATTAAACACGGGTTGAGTTCCCCATTGTCCTCTCTGGCACTCTTGTTTCCATCCACAGTGTGCCCTGGTGTACATTAGATCACTAAGGGGCTCATTATTACTGAATTCCAGCCAGGACTTCATTTCCTAAACACATGTGCTTGCCTGGTATTGCTTGTAGGCCTTAAGCTCTACTTTTCCCTGGTGTGTGTGTGTGTGTGTGTGTGTGTGTGTGTGTGTGTGTGTGTGTGTTTTGTTTGCAGAGAACAGGTACAGTAAGAAATCTTGGTTATATTACAGTTTTTATTTCTATTACACATTCCCTTATGTTGAAGAGATTTGGGGGGAAAGAGGAGAATACCTGCTCCGTACAGTTAATGTCAAAATTAGAGTGAAGTACACCAAACGAGGAGAGGTGAAAATGTGTCGGAAGTGGAAGGGAAAAAGAACAAAGTTAACTACAATTAGAACCACTTAACTTACAGTTAGTCTTCCCAAACCCAAGTGACAGCCTTCAACCTGACCACTGACTTAAGGAAACTGAACTGGAAAAGGCTTTGGTTCATTCTATCAGTCCAAGTACTTTTCTTGTCTCATTTTGGGTTCACTGATCTCCCCGTATTCCTTCGTGTTGGGAAAACTTGGTCAAAAAGGATAATTACTTTTTTTATTTAGTTGCATGCTCTTCAAAAGTCAACAGCAAGTATTCATTAATTTCCATCTGATAGAGCTGAACTTTTTTTGTGGCTAAACAATTGAAACAGGAAATGACCCGAGATACAGTTTCCATGACACCCTGTCACTTGGATCCAGTTTTCCAGAAGATGAAAGCCCAAAGCCGGCTTTTGATAGTGAGTAACTAATTGGACTGGCTGATAGTGGGAGTTTTTTAATGTGAAAAATAAAGGAGAAAAAACTGGAACAGCTGTGTTTTGGTACAGTTGTCTAATCCCCAGATAAAACACTCCAAGGACATTGAAATTAAATAGTGCCTTTAGTTAAGGGGGAAAATCTAAAATCTGTCAAAGCACTGGTTTACTTTAGAGAAAATACAGCATATATTTATGTGGAAAAGCAAAAAAACCCCCAAAAAACAAAACGAAAACAGTTTTTACAGAGCCAAGATACTAAGTGAGGCCTTTTAGGAATCC
The DNA here is from genome assembly GCF_022837055.1 of Prionailurus viverrinus. NCBI lineage: Eukaryota > Metazoa > Chordata > Mammalia > Carnivora > Felidae > Prionailurus > Prionailurus viverrinus. The sequence continues at coordinate 161,310,299 of NC_062568.1, read as the reverse complement.
TCTTTGTTCATTCAAGGAACGATTTTATAGTTAAGAGATGTCTTCATGCACTCTTGCATATGAAGAAAGAGACTGCCCGCTAGATTACTTTTTCAGTCCGCATTTTCTAAATCTGCTTTTGTGTAGTGAAGTGGGTAAAGCTGATGAGTTTTGTTGGGGGGATCAAAAATACACTTCTGTTAAACAGATTGAGACCTTCAGTTAGAAATGTTGTTGTTGACCAGTCCCCACAACATCCTTCAGTTATATTTGCAGCTGAAGCGCTTCTCTGGAGAATGTGAATAAGCCAGGGGTTTGTTAGTCTCATAGGTAGAATTTCTTGTATACTATCATAAAGATCCTTGGCTGGGACACTTGGGCTCTAATTGCTGGCCTTGCCAGTCATCCCCCAGTGACCTGAGTTTTTCTCTGGGACTCTCTCCTTTCCTTACAGCTCTGTCAGTCTGTGTATTTTTGAAATGTAGGTCAAGTTGCGACAACTAAACCTAGAGGTAACAGTGATGAGCGTAATAGAAATGTATGTTAAAAGGTTAAAATTAAAAGATAGAGAGGGGTGCCTGGGTGGCTCAGTCGGTTAAGGGTCCGACTTCAGCTCAGGTCATGATCTCACAGTTCGTGCATTCGAGCCCCTTGCTGGGCTCTGTGCTTGACAGGTCAGTGCCTAGAGCCTGCTTCAGATTCTTTGTCTCCCTCTCTCTCTCTCTCTGCACCTCCCTGCTCCTGTGCAGGTACGTGCGCCTTCTTTCTCAAAAAGATGTTAAAAAAATTTTTTTAAAAAAGGATGGAGAAAACATGTATTTTACTTAGATACTGTGCATCTTATCACAGGAAACTAATGTATATGTTAGAACTGTTTTCCTTACATTTGAATATTGAGGAATGCAGTCGTTGAGTCAACGAATTTTCTACTAATTCTCAACCTCTCTTGTCTGGGTGTATGTACCAGATTCCCATCTCTGCCAGTTGTATAGCTGTTGGATTTCCCTGTTGGGCCTAATTCTTTCATTTTGTGCATAGGTACCTCGCCCTTGGTTTCATTTTGCTTTCCCTAAGTAGAAGGGTAAAAACAGATGTTAACACTGAAATCCTATGTTTAGGAGGCAGGCTGGATGTGGTAAGTGGAAAGACTGACTGATCTGGGCATAACCAAGGGCAAGTTCCCTATTGTAATTTTTCTCTTTTGCAAATGGTACCCACCTTTGAGTGGACTGCAAGTTCTGTGGGGCCTGGGATGCCTTTATAATCCCAGCCACCTAACACAGTGCCTGTCTCATGAAAGACACCGTCATTAAGTATTTGAATGGAAGGATTGTGAAGGCAAAGTAAGATGTGCATCAGGAGCACAAGGCAGTTGTTCAGTAAATGGTAGGAGCTCTTATTTATAGGGTCATTTCCATAATTTGGTATTTCATGAGTCTTTTTGGTCTCAAAAAGTAACTTAGTGCTTTGTATTGAGACAGTAACCATCAAGTTATTTTCAGGGGGTGGGGGGAAAGGGTTTTTGGTTCACCCAGAAGAAGGTTTCTTTTCTGATTGTAGGTCCGATTTCTTCTAGACCTGCACTGATGCAAAACTAGAGCTTTTTATTACAATGCCACTCGGTTTTAAGCTCTGGGTGTCCATGCAAGAATTGCCATTGTCTTCTCAGGGTCATCATCCCTCTGCAGAGGGAAAGGATAAGATACAGGAAGAGATTCAAAAGCCACTGGGAACATAGGGAGGTATCTGCTCAGCTGGGGGAGCCACAGGCAGACATCACATGCTGCCCCGTGTCCATGAGATGTGAGACTAAACCTTGACCAAGCACGGTTCTGACACCGTTTCCTAAATCCACTCAAAAGGGCTTCTGTCCGTCCCCTCTTTGGAAGAGCAGAAGGCTGCCTCTTTCTCTTGTGGGCTAGTGGTAAAGTCCAGTTAGGCAACACTACTACAGCTTTTATTTCTCAACGACGAACAGTTCGCAGAGTCTGGAGGGGAGGGTATAGGAGATTCTTCCTCTTGCCTCCTTTGTGGCTGCCCTAGAAACTCAGCTGCCCTGGGCCGCGGGGAGCTCTGGGGAAGGCTGTCCCTTATCTCAGAAGTCTCACCAGGTGCCCCAGGTTGGGTCTGCGAGATGGGAATTCCCTGCTCCAGGGGAGCAAGCACCCCGCCTTGCTCCTTAACCGCGCTCCTGTCCGCGCCCCTCCCCCTCCTGCCCGCGCCCCTCCCCCAAGCCGCAGCTCACCCACTCCTGGCCATGCTACCTCTTCCCTGCCTTCTCCTAACCGCACCCTTTCCCCGGGTACTGGTGGTCTCCTTCTGGGGGCCCCCCCGCCCCCCCCGTCGGTTCTCCCCTCCCGCTCCCCCGTCTGCCACGTGGATTCTGCCTTGTCGCGTTCTGGCTCTTTGTCCCCTCCCTTGGGCGTTGTGCCCCTCCTTGGTCGGATCCCCCCTGTGCTCTGGGCCATCCTGCTCCTTCCTTCCACGCTCTGATCTTTGTCTTCCACTCTGAGGCCTCGCCTGCTCCTCCAGAGGGGCCTGCCGAGCCTTACCTGGCCAACCCGGGACTGCTCCTCTGGAGGGCCGTGGCCTGGGGCGCACCTCCAGCCCCTTTCACTCCTGCCTGCTTTGGGATGCATTATTATTTTTTTTTAATCAAAGTTACTGGAAAAAAAAAATTTTTTTTTTTTGAATCGTCGTTCTTTTAAGTGGGGAGGGGTTTTTCCACCCCAAACGCGACAGTGGATTGAGGCAGCAGCAACTAATTGCAGTGCCTCACTGGTGTGTCATTATTTCATTCGCCTGCATTAAGTGCTGGGTGGCGGTGATTCCCTGGTGGGCAAACAAAGCCGTAGGAGGAACCAGTGATCCCGCTTCACCTGTCCGAACTAAAGTGCAGCCTGCCACTCATTCAGCGTAGAATAAGCACTTGGGGCTGTACTCGGTGCCTTCTCCTGGGTTCTAGGAATTCAAAACAAAACAAAGGCAGCCAGAGCTCTTTGTGGATGCAGATAGGTCATGTAATTATCATTTATTGAGTGCTTCCTGAGTGCTAAATCTTCTTATCTGCCTTATCTCCTATAATCCTGAAAACTTTGCTACTGGGTAGATGCTATGATTGATCCTCTAATTACAGTTAATGAATATAAGAGCCAGCATTTAAACCCAGGTACTCCAAACCACCACACCAAATGAAACTAATAAAGTGGTACAGTGTTCTCAGTGCTTATGATGGGCAGTGTTCCAAAAGGTTTATGTGTATTAATTTTCTTCTCATCCACCAGTGAGATAGTACTGTTACTCAAACGGAGGAGGATGTGGTGGGGTGAGGATGGTACTACTTTCTTCAGGGCCACCTGCAGAGCCGGAAGTCAAAGGCAGGCAGGGTGTGAATGGGTGTAGTGGGAAGAAATGTTTTTGTTTTCTTTTTACTTGGTGGAGGGTGATGTGTCAAGAAGAGGAGGTGACCATTATGCTGAGGGTCTGGTGTAACTTTATCAGGGTTGTGTTCCTGCCCAGTACACACTGTGCTTATTTATCGACGAAGCTCAGAGGGCTCCCGGAAAACATTTCAAAGCTGGTCAGGAGTTTCGTTTGAGTTTTCTTGAATTGTCTGCTCTTTGTGGAAATAGCTTCTCCTATCACAGCATGTTTTGTTGGAGCAGCTAGGAAAGTTCTAGTTCCAAAGTGGTTGAAAACCGTGGATAGGAACTGAATTTGCTTTTCAGTTCTTTGTATGACCGTGGTTAGGCAGGGATTTCAATTTACTCCTCTGTAAAATGGGGTTCACAGTAACTCTACTATCTCTTCTTGTGAGCTGTGAGTATTTTGAGGTCCTAGGCAGTAAAGTGTTGGAAGCTCCTTACTTATAAGTTGGTATGTATTTCATGAATCCTGTTTTGAAGGTTGTTACCAATGCGCAAGGATCAGACAGGGACAGACTTCTCGTGTCCGAGCCTTCTCTAAATGTCCCTGGCCAGAAACTATTCCTTTGCAGCCTACTCTGTATGCCTCTGTATATCACTTACCAGCTTCTTGCACTACAGTCTGCTTTCTCTGCTTCTGCCTGCCCCCCAGGTGAGGTGCTCCTCAGGCTGGGCACTGCCTGGCTCATCTTTGCTTGTGAGTTTGAGACTGCACATGGCACATGCCGATTGAATTAAGCTAACGGGCTGCCTGGGTAATGTTGAGATGAAAGGTGGTGTTTTCAGTGTTTGTTGCTGTTCTTTTTCCACTGTGGAGAGTTAAGGAACACATTGCATAGACTTGGAGAGCACAGGCCTGGGGGGGGGGGTGCGGTGGTGGAGGGAGAGGCGGGACAGGAGTATGGGGGAACTGGGCAGGAATCTGCTGACAGCCACGAGATAGGGAATGTGGAAACTCAGGTTGAATTAGGAAGATGAGCCAGAAATAAGACAAGAGTGAGCTTTCAGGAACTGGGAGTGAGAATGGAACTTGAACTCTATGGGAAATAGCACAGAAAAAATAACTTGTTTGATATGTCAAAAAAAAAAAGTGCTATTTACAGGAAAGAGCACACCATGCTTCAAGAGTCAGAAGACTTGAGTTCTTGCTTGTATATGACTGGCCAAGTCACTTAAAGTAGGGGCCTCTGTTTACAATGGGCAGAGTGATCTATCATCTCGCCTTCTTAACATGTTTGATAAGAATTACAGAAGGATGCTTGTAAAAGCTTTCTTGTCTCCTGTGTGAAGCACAGCACACATACTGGTGTGGAGGTGGGTGGGCAAGAGACTTTTTAGAATTGTGACCTCACATTAGCAAATTAATCTCGCCAAGCCTCAGTTTCCTCATGTGGAAAAGGGGCGCGATGATGCCTGCCTTCCAGGTAATGGATCTGCCAGGCAAGGAACATACTCGCATTGGGACTGTCCTAGAGAACCTGTTTCAGTGATTGACATCCAACAGCTGTTACTCTTATGCAGATGTGGTCCCACTAGGTTGCCTCTCTCACTAATCAAAATACTGTGCTGGGTAAGATAGATGTGACTCATAGAGAACCATAATCGGTGTTCTGACACTCGGGTCTGACACTGGTTTACCTCTGCAGATTTCTTTTTTTGTTTTCATTAGAATTTTATTTATTTATTTTGAGAGAGAGCACAGCAGTGGGGGAGGGGCGGGGGGGGGGAGGGAGAGAGAGGACCCCAAGCAGGCTCTGCACTGCCAGCTCAGAGTCCAACGTGGGGCTCAAAACCACGGACCTTGAGACCATGACCTGAGCCAAAGTCAAGAGCCTGATACTTACCTGACTGAGTCACCCAGGTGCCCCTTCTCTTTTTGTTTTTAAACTCTTAAACCCAAGACCACTTCTTCAACCTGGTTGTCTCCCTGGTTCTCCTTTTTTCTGTGAACAAAGCCCTGGACTCCCAACCACTTGCCTTTCTTTTGGTGTCCCCTGTGATCCCCTCCCTCCGTCTCTCTTACAAGGTTCTTCTCCCTCCATGATTGGCAGCTCCTCCCCCATCTTTGCTCAGAAGACAAGTTCTAAGGAAAAGATCTTTTTTTTTTCTTGCTAATTTTAAGAGAAAGCAATAGGGCATTGCAGAGATTACTTTGAAACTTCGAGAGGACTCAAAATTTAATGAAGTTCATACATCATTCTCTGTTACCTCATTCCTAACTCTATGTATGGATGGTAAATACTCTTTGCTTTTATTCCTGAGGGTTGGGGCTCATCACCTCTTTGAACTGTCATTAGCAAAGGCCTTATAACTTCCTCTGCCATGGCGCCTTTCATGACTGTGGTACCTGCCCTTTGTGGCAAATGCAGTTTTCATTTTTTAGGTATCTCCCAGACTGGGTAACATAAATTCACTGGGCCTCAGCTGTGTCCAGGAGAGACAGTAATTGCAAAGCAAATCCCAGGTCATAATAAGGAATTGTTGAAAGAACAGCATCTCTAATTATTTCTTTGGCATCAGCCACTTGCTATTAAAAAGGTAGATTTGAATCAACTAAAGATGAACAGGTTTAGTTCATTTATCTTTCTTGGCTTAAAAAAGAGGAAGGAAAAGGGTCTTAGGGTAAAACATGGAGTTATTCAGTTATTTTATAAGGCTTTATTTTTCTTTGACCATGAAATTGGCCCTAGGGGACTTCTTAAAGTAGAGGAGTTTGGTTAAATCTACAAGGATAGAAGAAAAACACTACAACATTATGTATAAATCTGAAGTTAAGGCTATCGGGTGAATTTTATGAAGTCATCTTCTTTTCAAAGCTCAGCATATACATATACCTGTTTTAATATAAATGACATTTACATCCTTTCTCAGTTTATTAATAATAGGAAAGATGAAGTCAGAGACTGTGATTCTCAAAAACTCCTGGATGTATTTAGTCTTATATAACTATTGTTGAAGATTTTTAAGTTCAGGATCATAAAGAGAGGTTTCAGAGAAATACAATCTTTAAAAAGTTGCTGACTTGTCAAATCATAAGTCTTAGATCGGAAAGCAACACTGTCAACTAGACTCCCCCCCCAAAAAAAAAAGTTGTTGAAAAACTGACAACTCGGATAGTACATGTTCCACATACATAAAGTCCTGTTTATTACAGAATAGTGAAGAGGGATTAGCACATTCCTTAAAAAACCAAAAAAAAACCTATATTTAGGATGATTTAGGATATTGTTTAAATCTACTTGCTAAACAAATTTTTGCTGGGAGTCAGAAACCGGGAGTCTTGGTTGGATTCTTAGTGCTGGCACTTGGCCAACTGCATGAACCTGAACAAGTCAATACCTTATCACAAAGGAGTAGGGGGTACGGTACAGTTGCTCCCACAGGCTTGCGACGAAGTTTCAGTGGATCTTGGGACGTTTATTGCTGTTTTGGTTGCTCTGTGTCATAGGCATCCTTTTTGAAGAAGGTCAGATGATCTGTCTCCTTGCTCTATAGCAGCTAGAGTGATGGGTGTGTTACTTACACTAGGTGATCAGACTCCTGCCGGAGATCTTAAACATTTAGGTAGCAATAGACAAGGGACAGTTCATGATGTTGAAATTCTAGAAAAGAGATTCCAGTGACAGGGACAGCTAGTTGTCCACTGTGGCCTTCTAGTGAGGCTATTTTAGTGACTTGATCTCTTGGGGAGCTATCTATCTTTGCTAAGATTCTGTCTCTCGTGTTTCTCATGTCTTTCTAACAAATTCCTTTTCCAATTATGTTCATTTCTATCTTGATATACTGTTTTTCTTGTGGTAGTCCTCATTCAACTCTACATATGTTTAAAACTATAAAAACCAGCAGTTGGCAGACACATTGGCCCACTGGGTCTAAGATACAGATGAATTCAGATAATGCTAAGTGTCCTTGTGAGTCTTCTTGCAGGATTGTTGTATGATGTAGATGAGATACTGCTGTGGGACCTTGGAAGTTCAATCCATTCATAACTTGTTATTTGTAGAGGTTCTGATGAGGGGAAAATCTACGAGATTAGTATGGTTGTGGGTACAGTTGGGATTTAGAATGTCAAAGAAGGGCACAGGGTTTGGTAATGGTTCTTGTCCTTGCAGTGGAGAATCCATATTGAGCCAAAGGATGCAGGACATTTTTATTTTGCTTATGTGGTAGATAAAATGTACAGATATTTTGGGACTGTACTTATTTTTAGTGTAACTTAGATCTCTATAGCACACAAAAGCAGAATAGAGTATGACAGTATGGTAGGTATGGCTGAGAGGATGTTGCAAATGAAGACTATTATTTACTGAGCTTCTATAGAGCAGGCGCTATATTTCAATCTTTCTATTTGATGTTCCTTCCGTTATTTTATAGATGAGGAAATCCTCCTTGAGATGAAGTTCTAGTAACTTGCCCTTGCTAGATTAGCTATTATATGGGAGACTGAGCTTTCACATCTAGAACTCTTAGACTTCAAAGCCCAGGCTCTTTATGTGCTATTCGTGGTAGGACCAGAGGAGAAAAAGGAAGTGGAAGAGATAAAGAACAGAGAAAGGAATAGAGGTACCCTAGGAAAATAAACAACTGTCAGGTTCCAGAGATAGATTATTGAGAAATCCAAGGACAAGGAATCTCCATCGGTTTGGTCGCCCAGCCTCTTCCTGCAACAGCGATGGGAACCCTCTTCTTTCACTGGTGGCCTGTTTCATCTATGGACAGCTCTGGGCATTAGGAAATTATTTTCTACAAACCCCAGGACTTCTTTGGCTTCACATTTTTGTGTCCACTAGCCAGCTTTAAAATGGTTATGAACCACAGCTCTAGAAATTCCTTTGGTTTGAATCCCAGCTCCTCTGTTTACTACCTGTGGCCTTGGACAAGTCACCCTTTCTAAGCCCTGGCTCCCCATCCGTAAATGGTGACTGCCTCATAGTTTGAAGAGGACCAAATGGAATATAGCAATTTGGCAGTCACTGGTACATAGTGAGACTTTTTGTAAGGTTTTATAGAGTTACTGGTGATTATTTTTTTCTGTAACTCTTTGAGGTAGAAGTTACTACTCCTATTTTCCAGATCTTGGACCTGAAGGAGTCTGCCTGAGAAGGCAATGGAAGCCCTGAGGTTCAAAGGCAAATGATTCAATTTGTGGTCCTTCCATCTTTGCTTGTCCTGCCACTCCCCTGCTCTGAATGGAGGGAGGCTGCTGTAGGCCAAACTGCAGTAGCTGAGACAAAATTCACGAGCGTGCAGATGCGACCATCTTGGGCTGAATTTAACACTTGGACGCTTCAGATTGCTGTACTTTGCTCTTTTCTTCCTCCTAAAGAAGAATTTCATTTTGAAACTTGTTTCAGTTGTTTGTACTCTACCCGTCAGCCCATGGGTTAGGTGTTGCTTCATGTATTTGTTAGGAACAGCTTATATAAAAAGTCTCTTTGGAGAATGGAACTTTGTTTTCCAGCTTATGTATGTGTAAACTTGATGGGAGATTTGGTTAAGTTGTGTTCTTCCACTAAGCGTCTCCTGGACTCCATCATAATCAGGCCATCTTTTTATGAATGTGAAGATCTACTTTGTTCATTGAATGTTCTTCTCTAGCCTGTGAACATTTTGTAACCAGTCTATGCCAAACAGGCACCCATTTGCATCATGAAGACATTTCTGTGTTTCTGTTATCAGTAGCTATTCTCAGATTCTGAGTTCCTGGCACTAGTTTTCCATTCTTTTTTGTTGTTGTTTTAATTTTTTTTAATGTTTTAATTTATTTTTGGGAGAGAGACTGAGCACAGGCAGGAGAGGGGCAGAGAAAGAGAGGGAGACACAGAATCCAAAGCAGGCTCCAGGTTCTGAGCTGTTGGCACAGAGCCCTACATGGGGCTCGAACTCATGAGCTGTGAGGTCATGAGCCGAAGTCTTATGCTTCACCAACTGAGCCACCCACGTGCCCCACTAGTTTTCCATTCTTGATTCTACTGCAGGCTGGTTTACCTTGAGTAAGCCACTTGACTTCTAGTCTGAGATTCTCTACCTGCAATTTTGTTGGAGTATTTCTTATCAGGGATGTTCTAAGGTAGGTTTTCTTTGGTTTTTAATGTTTATTTTTGAGAGACAGAGTGCGAGCGGGGGAGGGGCAGAGAGAGGGAGACAGAATCCGAAATAGGCTCCAGGCTCTGAGCTGTCAGCACAGAGCTCCATGCGGGCCTTGAATCCATGAACTGTGAGATCATGCTCTGAGCTGAAGTCGGACACTCAACTGACTGAGCCACCCAGGTGCCCCTGAGGCAAGGTGTTCTTAACCTTGAAACTAATGACATTTATTGGGGGAGGGGAGTCTGTCCTGGCAGTTTGGAATATTTAACATCTCTGGCTTCTACCCAGTAGATGCCAGCATCACCTCCTCCGCCCTCTCTACTCTCCACAGCAGTGTGATAACCAAAGATGGCCTGTGGGGAGTGTGGAACATAATTGCCCCATTGAGAACTGTTGTCCTAAGGTTAGAACACTTGTGTATGCAAAAGCCTGTCTGTAAGCTGAATAGCTGTAAGATCACTACCAGACATTTCATTGAATGTCTACTTCAAGCATAGCACTGTGCTAAGTGCAGTGGAGAGAAGGGGCAATAACCACAAGTAAGTTACTCTTCCTGCTTCCGAGCAGCTGCAGTTGCGGGGGAGGGAGGGAGATGACACAGGGAGAATTCGATAAATCTGCAAGGTTCAAAGGCAGGGTGGCATTTGAGGCCCACCTTAAAGGAAACCGTAGAGGTGCAAAGAAATTCAAGAAGAAACCAGTACTTCATTTCTAGTCTTTGGATAGGTTGCCATTCGAAAAAACAAATTTGTGAAGTAGGTCTTAAGTGCATGTGGCAAACTGGAGATTGTATCACCCGCCTAAAGGAGACCATTGGAAGCCAATTGTTGACAGTGGGAATGTTACCTGGTGTTGCTAGACCTTCAGTTCTTTGAAAGATGTAGAAAATCTAGATTTTTGTAAAATGTGAAATTTCCCATGTTTTAAACCTTGGCTCAATTTAAAACAGGAGTAACCGGGGCGCCTGGGTGGCGCAGTCGGTTAAGCATCCGACTTCAGCCAGGTCACGATCTCGCGGTCCGTGAGTTCGAGCCCCGTGTCGGGCTCTGGGCTGATGGCTCAGAGCCTGGAGCCTGTTTCCGACTCTGTGTCTCCCTCTCTCTCTGTCCCTCCCCCGTTCATGCTCTGTCTCTCTCTGTCCCAAAAATAAATAAACGTTGAAAAAAAAAATTAAAAAAAATAAAACAGGAGTAACCTTGGTGTGCCTCGGTGGCTCAGTCGGTTGAGCATCCAACTCTTGATTTCGGCTCAGGTCGTGATCCCAAGGTCATGATGTCGAGCCGCATGTCAGGCTCCATGCTAAGCATGGAGCTTGCTTTAGATTCTCTCTCTCTCTCTCTCTCTCTCTCTCTCTCTCTCTCTCTCTCTCTCTCTCTCCACCCCCCCCCCCCCGTTCCCCTCTCCCCCACCTGCTTGCTTTCGTTCTCTCTTTCTCTCTCTCAAATTTAAAAACAGTGTGTATTCTTATTTAAACAACAACAGCAGTAACCTTGTGCTGGTCAAGTTAGGTTGCCAATTGGCAGCCTCTTCCAGGTAATCTTTTTAGGGAGGCCCTTGTCCTATCCTTTCTCTTAGAAACTATTAGAGGAAAAGCTAAACCGGTATGTTCCTTCTCACTGTATACTATTCACTTCCTCCCATGTTTTACTTTCTCCATTTAAACTTTAGCTATCAAGATAAAGTGTAGATCTAAAGTTTTGACCTAGCTTAAATAAAAATAACATTTTTGGAAAACGTGAACATCTTTCACTTAAGAATTCTCCAGGGTCCTCCGCTAAAAGTGAAACCTGAAATGGTTGCCAGTAAATGCCTTTTGTAGCCTTGGAAATTCAAAGTGATTTATCACTTGGTGGTAATAACTGGAGGCCTCTATATACAAGAAAGAAGTTAAAGGTAAAGGGGCCAAAAATAACAAGTATAACCATATGGCTTTTTTCAAGAGATGTCCATATGGCTATCTAGCTAAAAATGACTCTTGCCAGCTTGACTGTGAATTTTCTTTTTTTGTAGTTTTACATAAAAGCCTTTTAGCTTTAACATTGTAAGGAAGGAATTCTAGGTTTTAAAAAACTGAACTCTGGGGTGAGGCAGGAATGTGTTCATAGGCAGCAGACCTCATCGTTGACCATAGGATTATTGATATTTACCTCACCAGCAAAGCCATGTGATGACCCTGATTTATATTCTTTTAAGTTTCTGGTGATGGTTAACCTTTTTATGGTGTGTCCAAGTTCCATGTCTGACAGTCTAGCTCAGTGTGCCATCTTGTTGTCAAGGATGAAGCATAAAACACTTTTTTGATTTTTCTCAAGGCATCGTACATATAAGTTTGTACAATTTTGCCTTGTAAAGGAAATGGCTTAAGTTGGTCTGACTGGTTTTTATAGAATCTTTACTCTGAGTAGTGATAATTAACTAATCTATTCTATAATTATGCTGAGAAAGAGGGTGAAGTGCACTAGTGCATAGGCTCCAGAGGTCCTGTGTTCCCCTTTGGCCATAATGGAGAAATTTCCCGTGTTCAGGCTCTGCAGATCTCTTCATTGACGTGTTGGTATCCATGTGATTTTTGCCACAGTATTGGATGATTTGGGAAGAACACACACCTACACACATGACCCAGAGGGATAAAAATTAGGGATCTAGTTGTATATCTGAATGGTAGGAATCTTAAATTTTTTTGTTTTTCCTAGTGAACCCTGAACTCATTCATACAGATTACTTACCAATTATAGTTTCTGTCTACCTAGGTCGAACAGTTTACTTTTGAAAAACAAATTCTTTGGTATGTATTTTGGAAAATACTATGCTATGGAAGTTAGACTTTCAGGTAATAATGAAAACAGATAGGAAGTAATACAGATCTCCCCGATTTGTGCAAGAGGCTGAATTTAAATTACCCTACCAGTCTCCTCAAACCAGATGCATTTCCAGTCTGATTGGTTTGACATTCGTCCAGGACCTTTGGAATATAAGCTTATGCAATTAAAAACTAAAATGTTTCTATCCTTGCAAATTCAAAGTATCTCGAAGCATTTTTTTCCCTTCTTAAATCATTTTGACGATTAGTATTTGTGGTGATATGGCTTCCTCATATGAAAAATGCTATTATGCAACAGCTGTAGTTGCATTGCCTGAATGCACGCCAATTCTGTTCAGATTGAGCCGCAGGGACTTCTTGTTAGCTCCCTCGCTGCCTGGGAGAGAGGGTAATGTAAAATTAATGTATGAAGAAAGGCCTGTTATCTGACACTATTTGGGGATGCAGGTGGTCTGAAATGGTGTACAGAAATTAAACTAACCTGGCAATCTGTGTTTATCGAAAAATGGCTGGGATTCATGGTTCCAACTCTATTGGTTTTAATTTAAAAAATTAAGGAGGGTATTGAATCCCCTACCCCACGCCTTCCATTACTTTGCTTTACTTCATGAACTTAAAGCATGTATAAAGCTTGAGATTTTGAGATCTTTAAGGTTTTGGATTTGAGGGTGTGCTTCATAGGATTGGAGAGGAAGTGGCAGAGATAGTTAATGAGATTCTCACAGACAGGCCACAGATATCTGAGAAAATGATTGTTTTTCAAGTAGTCTTTTTCTTGATCAGTGGCTTGTACATGACATCGATGTTGAACATTTTCAGATTAATTCTAAACTAACATGGATCCTTCCTTCAGCAAGGTAGTCCCAATTACTGTAATATGCCTGTCCTTTCAGTTCTTTTTTTTTTTTCCTGGTAATTCTGCAGTCAATTATCAGTATGTCTCCATTTTTATTTTAGCCAAAGGAGTTCATTTCAGCATTGTCTCGTTGTCCAGTGTCTAACTCTGCTGTATCCTTTCTCATGCAGTTCTCATGCTGACTTGCTTCACCTCCACACTGGGAGCCTCACTGTGTAATATACCATCTTACTGGGTTTGTAACCACAATATCCAGCATGGCACCTGGCACACTGTGGGTGCTTTGTAAGTTTGCTCATTCATCAACAAACCAACGTTCTGTCAGTGCAATTGTCAACACTGAAAACAAAAAAAGGACCAAATAATAAGCCATATGTATTTTTTATGCTTTCATGAATATATCTCATTTAATCCTTAAAACAATGTTGCACAATCGATCTTATCTCTTTTATAGATTATTACCCCCACATGGATCTCAGAGCTGATTAGGAAAATGAGTCTGGATTTGAACCCAGGTTTTTATCTTCTGGTTAATTGTTCTTACCACAATGCCGCAGGAGGACCTTCTGCAATATAGAGATAATTTTTTCTTGTTGTTTTTGTTTTTGTTATTTATTTATTTATTTTAAAAAAATTTTTTTTCAACGTTTTTATTTATTTTTGGGACAGAGAGAGACAGAGCATGAACGGGGGAGGGGCAGAGAGAGAGGGAGACACAGAGTCGGAAACAGGCTCCAGGCTCCGAGCCATCAGCCCAGAGCCTGACGCGGGGCTCGAACTCACGGACGGCGAGATCGTGACCTGGCTGAAGTCGGACGCTTAACCAACTGCGCCACCCAGGCGCCCCTTATTTTTTAAAATAATATAGAAATAGTTCTTTTTTGTTTTTTTTATTTTTTTTAATGGTATAGAAATATTTCTAGGGAAACTTTTTTTCTAGAGACCTGTCTCTCTGAATTTGCCAGGGCAGTTGTTTTTCATATTTCAAACCCTTCTCCCTAACAAATGCTGGTGGAGTTCCACCAAAAACAAAAACACAAAAATGTGTCTAGCATTGCTGGAATGGAAAACGCAGCATTGGAGTTAACTGGAGTAAACCCAAAGATACGGCTTTTCATTCTGGGTTCTCTGTTTATTAGCATTGTGACCTTGGATAACTCATCTAAGCCTCAGTTTTGTCGTGTGTAAATTGGGGATACTATTCTGACCATAGGCTGATGCAGATTACATGAGATAATGCAGGTAAAGCACCTGCTGTATGTCTGAGATATAGTAAGTGCTCAGTAAATGGTACCTGCTGTTGTTGCTATTAGCACATAGGTACATTTCACCCACTCAGGAAATATTTTCTGAGTGCATGATATATGCTAGGCACTCTTAGGTCCTACTAATCCAACAAAAATGGCTTTCTGTATGGAATTTGCATCCTAGTTGCGTTCCAGCAGAGGAGAGAGACAGTAGACATAATGAATATCAGGAAATAATTGCATGTTGGAGAGTGGCCAGTGTTATTAAAGAGGAGTAAAGGGAGAGGGATAAAGAAGATCAAGAGAGTATGTGCAGGGGACCTGGGTGGCCCTTGAGATGGCCATTAAATAGAGTATTCACTCTGGGCCTTAATTGAGAAAATGATACTTGAGAGGAGACTTGAAGGAGGTAAGGATCTCTGGGAAGAACCTGGGTATGAACAGCAAAGAGGCCAGGGTTAGCAAGAGGACTAGGAGGGATCAGTGGCCATTGTGAGAGGAACGAAGAGCCACGGGGGCCAGGTCTTGAGCATAGGAGTGACTCGATCATCACCACCATGCTGCTTCTCATCAGGAGAACGGAGTTGGACAGTATAGCTCCTTGCTCCTCTCCCTCTCCTATCAGCTTACTTTAAATGGGGAAGAAAGTGTATTCAACCACCCCAGGGTAGCTGCCCTGCCTACTCTGTCATTGATTGAACCTGGTAGTCCTGTGGCTGTAATGGCTGTATTCCTTGGGAAACAAAGGAAATGATTAGATCTTAAGAGGGAAGGAAAGTAGAATCCTGTGGTAGCACAGCTTGTGATCCTCTTTGAACGTGACTTGATGTCTTCCAGGCTCCCCGTACTGAACCAGGAAACCTTTAGTAGAGGATCCTCGTAGGTGTTGGTTGGTGTAGTGGTTTTTAAATGTTTGTATCTCCTTACAGTGAGGAGGATCCATTATGGGGGAAGAGGAAGAGCTTAAGTATGGTAATTTGTCAACGTATGACCTTTCTGCCAAGGTAGCAGCAGCAGATAACAGCCTCATCACACATAGGGATGGAAAATGTTTCTGTGCTATATCTCCAATAAGAAAGAAGGACCTGTAAACCTGGCTTTCAGCATCCAGGGTAGTCTTTCCACTGTTGCATTTGTGTCCAGGTCCTCTCAACCATGTTAATTTGAAATACTTTGTTTTTAAATTCATGTTCAGGAGCATGGTGATATGAGGGAATGATGAATGGGACGGAAGCAGGTCATGATGCAAAAATTTAACACAGGATCAGAGGAGATTGAAGTCAGGGGACCTAGGCTGTGTGTCTGCCTTTGTCAAAGTAGCTGTGACCTCTGAGCCCAGGTTTTCTCCTCTCTGAAATGGGTTAAGTCACACCCGCCTTTTCTGCCTTATAGGATAGGAACAAAATAAGGTATACGGGTAGCCCCATGTACTAGTATTGTGACCCAAATAGGGGCAACCACTTTTCTAGTGAAGCTAATGTTTGTGAACAGACTGTGTGATGGTTTTTGTGTAATCTTTTATAGAGAACACCAGCATGCCAAGCAAGGGTTTTAATTTCTCCACTGCCTCATTCTCTGGGAGGTAAAGCTTTTGTCTTCCTTTCCGCTTATCTACAACCTATTGTGTTTGAAAACCCCATAGATAAGGGCCTTGCCAGGACCATCAGCCTATGCCTTCAGACTCACATCCTAACAAGACTTGTCCTCTACCTAATGGTCCTACTAATATCTTTTCACCCCTCACAAGACCCAGTTTTTTTTCCCTCATTCTGTTAATTATTTGAGGTAATCTTGGAGATAGGCATCACTTAATTGAGTTAAAGCTTTACAATTGAAGGGTTACTCATTAGCAGGAACAATTTTTTTTTTTTTTTTTTTTTGGATCTCATTAACCCCTTGTGACCCATTTGATAATAGACTTAATGGAAGAATTTGCTCAAAAGTCTCAAAGAGCCACTAAGAGCTTCTTGGGCCTGATAAACTTTTTGCCTTCGGCAGTGGAAATGTGGGAAAGTTCCTGATGCTAAGTAATCTGGGGCCAGCAGGTTGAGGCAATGGAGCTTTTTGTTTGAGGCACAGCCAGGAATTGCTACAAGAGATAGTCACATCAGATACTCTAAAGAGGGCTGATTTCAGAAAGGGAAACATAGGCCTGTTCCAGTCCTCTGTTTCCTTATCTCTAAAATGAAAGGATCGACTAACTCAGTAATAGGGTGTGCATCATTATTTCTAAAATTTTAAAAATACCTACCAAACTATTTAGGTCTGAATTAACTTGTTTTTTCCTCCTAGCAAAATAGTTATCAGTGACCTCGCATTAACTATCAGATGCTCCGAGTAACTCGAGTTAACCAGAGCTATAAGTTGGTGTTTTTTCAGGGCAGACTCCAAAACTTGATATTTTGGTTAGTCTTACGACCAGCATAATTCTGACTTTCTGTACTGCAAACAGTTCTCAGTCATTGCCACCTGTTGCAAATTCACCTAACCCAGTTTGGTTAGGCACAACTCCTAGGGGGGCTTGGGGGTTTGGTAGCAGCCAAATTATTTGAGGTCAGTAATGTTTAACTACTATCCCACAACTATGCCACCGGGTTATAGCTAAAGCAAGTCTGAGACGCGATGTTGCTGCATGTGCGGACATTGATTATCAGCCAGCAGGTACAAAGTAGTTCACGCAAGATTGCCCTGCATATTTGAGGAAGTCCCAGCTCTCTTCTGTTGCTCTGATCACTGCCTTGCATGAAAACTGCACTCCTAGACATGACAACATTCCAGAGGAGCGTTCTGGTATCCTTAATAATCGGCATCAAGCAACTGGCAGTCTTCCAATCATGGCTGGTCTTGGGGCCATTTAGGGAACAAACTTTGGAAGGTTACATTCTTGTTCATGCAAGAGTAGGGGTGTCTCTAAATATCTTGGTCAGTTTTTATAACTTAAGTCTATCTTTAATTTCACCAGTGAAGTCCCATTTCTAACATTTATAATGGCTGTTTATAAGCCATCCCTTCCCTTTTGTCTCTGTCTCTCTGTGTCTGTCTGTCTGTCTCTCTCTCTCTCTCTCTCTCTCTCTCTCTCTCTCACACACACACACACACACACACACACACACACACACACACACCTGTGACATTATTCACTTTGCTAATTGGCCGGGGATCTGGTGTTGATTTAAAATGGGTAACTGAAACATTTGCAGTGCCTCTTTTTGGAGTACGTCTACATGATTAGAAATCAAACTGCCTATCCTTGGAGAGACCTTCCCGAATGTAATGCCAACTGAGTTGTAGTTTAACGTAATTAAATCACACACAATATCACATTACCTATACTGAATTATTGCTAACCTAATTAGTCATTACTTAACACTGCCTTTGTGGAGCCCCATGGTGGGAACAACTGTTATTAGTGGCACTGTGTGGGAGTTAAGACTTGGAAATGATTTGTCAGGATTTCTGTGTTCGAAAAGTGTTTAACATCTGCATATTCATATCTTGTCACTGGGTAGAAAATGATATTAACCATTTACTGTGTGCTTACTATGTGTCAAGTAATTTCTGTAGATTGTCTCTACTTACCATCCAACCTGTGTAGTAGAGACTGGGCTCCATTTCATAGGAGGAGATAGAGTAGGGGCACTGGAGTAGGGGCACCTGGGTGGCTGAGTCGGTTGAGCGTCCGACTTCAGCTCAGGTCATGATCTCGTGGTTCATGAGTTCAAGCCCCATGTCGGGCTCTGTGTTTACAGCTCAGAGCCTGGAGCCTGCTTCAGATTCTGTGTCTCCCTGTCTCTCTGCCCCTCCCCTGCTCATGCTTTGTCTCTCTCTCTCAAAAATAAAGATTAAAAAAAAATTTTTAAAAAGGAGATGGAATAGAGTCCTTATAGAAATCTAGGTCAGTCTCTATGGGTGGGGCTGTCCTATAGCCCCTGCGTTGGTTTCTTAATGCTGCATAACAAATTACCACAAATTTTGTGGCTTAATACAATACCATTTTATTAAATTTAATTATTTTTTTAAATGTTTATTTATTTTTGAGACAGAGGGAGCAAGCTGGACGTGGGCACAGAGAGAGGAAGACACAGAATCTGAAGCAGGCTCCAGGCTCTGAGCTGTCAGCACAGAGCCTGATATGGGGCTTGAACTCACAAGCTGTGAGACCATGACCTGAGCTGAAGTTGGACGCTTCACCGACTGAGCCACCCAGGCACCCCATAATACCGTCAGTTTATTGTATAGTAGTTTGTTGAGGGTGGAACTCTGAGCTTGGCATGGCTGGGTTCTCACTGGACTAAAATTAAGGTAATAGCTGGGACTGTGATTATCATGTGGGTTTGGGAGTTACCTCCCACATCACTGGTTACAAGTAAAATTAATTTCTTGTGGTTGTAGGTCCAAGATCCGCATTTTCCTTCTAACCGCTGGCTGGGGACTTTTTAGTTCCTAGAGGTTGCTCAGTACCTTGCTACATGGTTTCCGTGTGCAAGTCACAACATGGGTGTTGTTGCCTTCTACACCAACTGGAGTGTCTCTGATTCCCCTTGTGGCACTAGCCAGCGAAAAGCTGTGCTCTGAAAGGGTCTGTGTGATTAGGTTAGGCCCACTGGCTAATCTCCCTTTTTGAAAGTCATTGTACCATATGATATAACCTAATGATGGCAATAAAATCTCAGTCTCAGAAAGTATGCAGGGCATGTACAAACAAGGGCCAGAAATTTGGGGACCATCTTAGATGTTTTTGCCTCTCAAACCCTGCTCAGAAATTTGATCTGGAAGGAAGGAAGGAAGGAAGGAAGGAAGGAAGGAAGGAAGGAAGGAGGGAAAGGGCTGATGCTATTCCCAGGGTTACAGTTACATGAGAGCTCTAATTATGAGGAATGGAAGGAACCAACCTGAGGTTGTGGGTACCTAGATATGGGGACCCAAAGGTAGTTCTTTGTGCTTTATCATTTTTGTTTAGAGCTGATTCTAAAAATTACCATACAGTAACAGCTCTTAGAATATGGTCTAGACAAGAACCAAATGAGACTTAACTGGGGAAGTGGGCTTAATTTCCTAGTTAGATGAGATGGATTTTGTTCCATAACATTAATACTATGAAGAGGGTATCTGCCTAAGAACAGTGAATGGTAGCTTTGTATTTCTAGTGCTCTTCCTGTACCCATAACACAGTTTTTCACAGTAAATACCATTGAATTGAGGACTGTTGGAGAATGCATGACTACTTATTCCTTATTCAATGTGTTCTACCTTAGAAACCTTAACTACTTTTTTTTTTTTAACAACCTCTTTTTTAAAAAAAAAAAAAGTGTATTTTTGAGCAAGAAAGAGAACATGTGGGAGCAGGGAAATGGGCAGAGAGAGAAGGGGAGAGAGGATCCCAAGCAGGCTCCACACTGTCAGACCCCGATGTGGGGCTCGAACTCAGGATCATGAGATCATGACCTAACCAGAGATCAAGAGGTGGATGCCCAGGGGCGCCTGGGTGGCGCAGTCAGTTAAGCGTCCGACTTCAGCCAGGTCACGATCTCGCGGTCTGCGAGTTCGAGGCCCGCGTCGGGCCCTGGGCTGATGGCTCAGAGCCTGGAGCCTGTTTCTGATTCCGTGTCTCCCTCTCTCTCTGCCCCTCCCCCGTTCATGCTCTGTCTCTCTCTGTCCCAAAAATAAATAAACGCTGAAAAAAAAATTAAAAAAAAAAAAAGAGGTGGATGCCCAAGTGACTGAGCCACCCAGATGTCCCTTTAGCAATCTTTTAAAATGATAATATTTTTCTGTTACATAGTACCAGACAGATGTTTTCACAGAACCCATATTTTTTTCTGATTTTATTTTTGAGGTACAAGATACAGTCAGATGCATGAATCTGAAACCTATAGCCTGAAGAAATTTTATATATGTTTATCCTTGTGTAAGCCACCCTAGGTAGAATAAAGGACATTTCCAACACCTCTGAGGGCTCCTTTGTGCTCCTTCCCAGTGAATCCCTCTTCCCAGAGGTACCACTGTTCACAGAAAGACAAGGAGATGGAGAGGAAGGAGATCTTGTAACTTCTAATCTGTGCAGCCAAGAGAACCCAGATTGCTGATTTCTGATTGTGTGTTCTTGCTTCCAGAAGATCTGTACCCTTGGACCAGACCTTCCTAGTAGACCATTTCTTAAAGACTAGGTACAAGAATGCCTTCTTGTGCCAGTCTCTGAAGCACCCATTGGTGATTTTCTCTCCCAAGTCCTTTTTGTTCCTAAATCAAGCAAATCTAACACATTGAGTCCATATCGAGTACCATCATATATGTAACTTTAAAAAAAGCGTTTAAATTCCGGTTAACATACAAATACATGTAACTGTTTTCCCCCAAATATATATAATTTGTAAACAGATTTTGATGCAAGTGGGGAAAGCATGGTCTCTCCCCCCTGCAGAACATTCTCGTCATATCTGATGGTCAGGATTTAAAGAATAAAGTGTTTTGTGCTCCAGACGCTTTACTTCAGATGTAGTGAATGAGGAGTTTTGATGTTGCCCTTTGGCTGTCTCCTTAGAAATTGCGAAAAGCACTGACCTCTCCAGAGCATCTGTACTTCCCTTGACCTTTTTTTTAAGGAAGTGACGTGTGCCTGACCACAGCCAAGAAAGACCACTTAAAACAACAGAATTAAGTATTAAAAAAGCCAATAGTGTGGCATCTTATTATTAAAAAAAAGTATCCATGGGTTTTATTTTTTAAAACTGCTTTATTGAGATATATAATTCACATACCATATAATTCACCCATTTAAAGTGTGCAATTCAGTCGCTTTTAGTACATGCACTAATATTGGCAACCATTATCGTAGTTAATGTTGGAACTTTTTTGTCCCCACACAAAGAAACTCTGTACCGTTTAACTATCACCTTGCTGTTCTCCATCCTGCCTCCTCTGGCCCCCTCCTCCAGCCCTAAGCAACCAGTACTCTACTTTCTCTATAGATTTCCCTCTTCTGAACATTTCATGTGAATAGAATCATATGTGAGCTTTTGTGGCTGGACTTTTTCACTTAGCCTAATAGTTTCAAGATTGATTCATGCTATGTCATGTATCAGTACTTGATTCCTTTTTGTGATTGAATAATATGCCATTGCATGGATATACCACCTCATTTTGTTTGTGCATTCTTCAGTGGATGAGCAGTTGAGTTGTTTCTGCCTTCGGGCTTCCATGAGTAATCTTGGCTGTAAAGATCTGTGTACAAGTTGTTGTTTTTTTTTTTTTTTTTTTTGTGGACATATGCTTTCATTTTTCTTTGTTATATACGTGTGAGGGGAATTGCTAGGCTTATGGTAACTCTGTAAGCATTTGAGAAACTATCAGACTGTTTTCCACAGTAACTTTACCATTTGACATGCTGCCCAGCAGTATATGAAGGTTCTGATTTCTCCATATTCTCATCAACACTTCTGGTTACCTGACTTCTGTCTAGCTATCCTAGTCGTTGGTAAGTGGTATCTCACAGTGGTTTTGATTTTCATGTCCTCCTTGAGTAACCATGTTGAACATCTTTTCATGTGCTCTTAGGATTTGTATATCTTCCTTGGAGAAATGTCTATTAAGATCCTTTGCCTATTTTAAAATTATTTCTCTTTTTGAGTTGTAAGAATTCTTTATATATTTTAGATACAAGTCCCTTATTACGTATGAGCTGCAAATATTTTCTCCCATTCTGTAGGCTGTCTTTTCACTTTGATGGTGTCCTTTGAAGCACAAAAGCTTTTAATTTTGATGAAGTCCAGTATATTGCTTGTTTCCTTGCCCAGGTTTTTAGTTTCATATCTAAGAATCTTTTGTTAAATACAGGTTCATGAAAATCTATGGATGGGTGCAGCTTCTTAAAAGTTATGAAAGGTGATGTCATTGTGGGGGTGAATGGTACATGGGAGCTCTTTATACTACATTTGAAGCTTATAAGTCTGAAATTTTTTCAAAAGAAAACATTTTTTTTAAATGAGGCATAGTTAACATTCAAGAGACTTAAGCTTATTGGATAGTTTTCTCTTAATTATGAAAATACTAGTGAGGAAAATGGCTTCCTGTGTTTTATTCTGGGGTGGCCTCCTTTTTAAGTGAACGAACATTGCCTCTTGGCTGCAAGAGCAAGAGAGGAACCTTAGCAAACTTTGGAATGATTTGAGTCCAAGGCACTAGACCATGCTATGCACTAAGTGCCGGCACAGTGTGAAAAGCATAAGTTACTCTGATGTCCTGCCCCTCAGTATTCCTTCCCTTCTTCCCAGCAGAGCATCTGTGAAGTCCTACCATTGAATTTGAACCTGACTGGATACTTCATGATATTCATGAATCATTATTACTGTGAAAATAGTATCGTGGGTTTTCAAAAACTTATTAAAGTTTGAGAGAGAGCACAAGTGGAGGGGCAGAGAGGAACAGAGAGAATCCCAAACAGGCCCCACGCTGTCAGCACAGAGCCCAATGTGGGGCTCCATCTCACAAACCCTGAGATCATGACTGAGGCCAAAAATCAAGAGTGAGGCTTAGCCAACTGAGCCACCCAGGCGCCCCTCGTGGGTTGTTTTTTTGTTGTTGTTGTTGTTTTAAACAAAAAGCATCTTTATCTTTTAGAGTTTTATATAAACTATTTGTGGATGACATTATAGGGTATCTTTAATTGGCTTCAGAAATAACTCAGGCTGGCAAAAGTGGGCATAGGATGAACAAGACTGACTGGGAGTTGGTAATGGTTGAAACTTGGTAATGCATATGTGGAGATTTGTTATAATGTTTTGTCTTTTATAGGTTTCTCCATAATAAAAACAGCTTTGGATGAGTTTATTTTTACTACAACATTTTTTTTAATTTTTTTTTTTACTTTTATTTATTTTTGAGACAGAGACAGAGCATGAACGGGGGGAGGATCAAAGAGAGAGGGAGACACAGAATCAGAAACAGGCCCCAGGCTCTGAGCCATCAGCCCAGAGCCCGACGCGGGGCTTGAACTCACGGACCGCGAGATCGTGACCTGAGCCGAAGTCGGACGCCCAACCGACTGAGCCACCCAGGCACCCCTTAATACAACATTTTAATACAGCATTTCCAATTGGATCTGTGTTTGTGTTACATAGATGTGGGTCTTCTATGTTTGGATGCCCTGCCCGCACTGGTATGGAAGAGCACTTAGACACAATTAATTACTGGAACACACTTCTCTGAGGCAAACCTTGGTTTACAGAGGCTTTCTGGACCCATCTGAGGTCTGGTACAGCCCTGGCAGAATTCATCTGTTTTTTTACAATGCCCTTTTTGCCCTGTAGGTGGTAGATGCTAATCTGTAATTCCCTTAGTTTCATAGTTATGTAAGTTTATTTTTCTGAAGCTTTTTAAACTTCTGATTCTATAAATCTTTGCACTTGTTAAAATGGAAGTTTGTATATACAATGTATGCTTATACACATGCACACACAGGTTTGATAACTAGAAAAAAGTCTGAAATAGTCCATAGAGAATTTTGGTCACTTGGGGGTCGAACTGTATCCTTATCCAATTATCGATCCTGCTGTTTGTACAAGAGACTTTATGTGCTTTACTCTCGCTTTTGTTCTCTGTTTCTAATGGCTAGAAACCTTTATAAACAGAGTATATGAGTCTTTATTTAACCAAAAACAAGATTCTTGCGTAGAATTGTTACAGCTCTGTGATTCAGATAACTAACGCTTTCAGAACAATGTTGAATTGAATAATGTGTACAAAAAGGGGACACCATCTGGAAATTATTCTATGCTTTATTCTTGGTTTTCCTAGCATAATGAAATATGAGCATTCCAACTTCTCGTAATTGTTAAACTTTGTGATGTAAATGGTGCCAGGCTTTGAAAAGGCTTATAAAGGTTTTGCTGACTTTTTTGCTTTTGTTTTTACATACTTGCAATGAAACTCTGTGCCCTTGTAGCAGAAAGGAGAAGCAGCTTTGAGCAGCTCTATTTTCCTATTTTTGAATAATGATAAGTATAAGAACAAATATTGACCACTGCGTTAATAATTGGTATACAGGAAGATTCTCATCTTTTTCCAAAAATAGCCCATTGTAGGTTTTTGTCATATTTGGTACCTTGTCTGCTTTTATGCTTCATGGTTCAAGATCTCATATAGCATCATATGTTGGGTTTTTAACCTTTGACTGTGTGATAATTCCCCGAGTTATTTGCCTGTTTCCTAGTTCATGGGAGGGGAAGAGGAATAATATACTATTTAGAATCTCACTGTGTAAAAAGTACTTTTAAGTATTTGCTTGCCTACCTAATTTTGAGAGTAGTGACAGCTAGTAGTTAATTACCAAAATCCAAAGAGGAGTTCTAAAAATAAGGCTGGTTCCAGAGATGACTTTCTATATTGTAAGAACAATTGAATTGGGGCTATTTGGGCATTGGGGTGGGGGTGGGGGATTCTCCTTGAAATAGAGTACAAAATATTTTTAAAGTACAAAAATATTGTATGTTCAATGCAGGAAAATTCTGGAAACAAAGACACTTGTGGTAGTGGTGATTATAGCTTTATTTATTGTGCTTACTATATCCCCTGGCTACTTACCGCTTTCCATATCTTATTTCTGTCATTCTTCTTTAATACAGCAATCCCATGAGCTAGAGAATATTATTCCTATTTTTTAATGGAGGAAATTGAGCAAGAATGGCCAAGTAACTAGACCAAGTTTGCATTGCTAGCACGTGGAAAGTCATAATTAGAATTTTATGTGAATGAAGAGCATTAACTATACCTCCATGTGTTTATACCCAGTGCATCCATAATACCGTCACAAGTGGACTGTCTCAGCGTCTCTCCACTGATTTCTCTTGCAGAAACAAATATCGTATTATCAAATGATAGCATTAGTTGGTATTCTGCTTTATAACTCTTAAAAGTCCTGTAAATCTAGACAAATTTTGGTATTCAGTCTTCTGTCAAGAATGGCATTGAGAAATTAGTATTCACGACCAGAGACAGAGTAAAAATGTGATCCTCCAAGGAATTTAAGTGAAAGAGATTGTGAAGAATCTCTCAGTGATTAATACACAATCAAAGAATGTCATCTAGATGTTTATCTAAGAATTGAAAACTAGTAACCTGGTGGGGAATTCTTTACGTCCTCTTTAAGGTGAGTGTGTCAAATTAGATGCTCTGAAAAATCTTGCCCAGTTTTGACGCGCTGGTTCTCAACGCAGCTCCATTAATTCCTTATCCTGGCGGTTTTTCTGTATTACCGATGACCAAATACAGTAGTCTGAAGTGTTTAAATCTTTAGAATTATTGCTGTTCTTTAGTTTCAGATGTAGGTCAGACATTAAGGGGGCTGGCTGGCATTTCAGTATTTTCCTAAATAGAAAGGTCATTCCCACTTAATTGATGTCACATGTGCAGTGTGCTTTAACTTGTGAGATCACTCTGGACACTCTGGGTTTTCACTGGGTAATGGCAACACTGCTTGCTTCAGCCTGCCTGTGCGGTTATGTGGAGAGATCCCCTATGCAGGAGGGAAGTGGAGGAAGGAGAGCTTCTCTAAGAAGCCCACTGACCAATGTTAATTCTGTCGCTCTCCCAGATGACTGTAGGTGAGGACAAGGACACTGCCTCCTCCGTGTTCATGTAGTTACGAAAATCTTAAGGGAATGTAAGCAACCAGTTTGTTTTTGTTTTTTGTTCTGGGTGTGTGCTTGCTTTTAAAATTAGTATTGCTTTTAAATGGACAGATGATCTAGGAACTGGCAAGAATTGAATCAGTGTGAAGTACTATAACTAGGGCCAAATAAAAACCTGCCCAGCACTGCTTTATTGGGTTAATGAACTGTGTATCTCCCTGGGATTTAGAATCTGAAGTTCCAGCTCATCTCACTTTGGACAAGCCCACAGCCCCTTAGAACCCACAAGTGTTGGTTAGTGAAAATGGGTGTAATTGGAATAGTGTCCATCTCTCATGGTGTGAGCTGTTCTTTGTGTTTAAGACTCTCTGCGTGGCATAGGGTCTTGAGCCAGACTTGAACACATGCAGGATTCTAAGTTATGAGTGGTCTGTCCTCTCAGCTGCCCCTTTCTTTTTCATTCATCTTTCAGTGGTGAAAAACTATAAGAAATGATTCATGGCTACCCATGTGCATGGGAGGGACCATGAGGTCCTCCAGTGACTTTTTTTTTTTTTTTTTTTTTGGTTTTTAAGCTGTTTGAGGAGAGACAAACAAAAGTAGTTAATAACATTAACAAGGTTATTCCCAGAAGAAAGTTCCAGCCTGCTATGACTTGTTTTGGAATTTGAATAGTTCTGAGAGGGCTGACTGCTCTGTAACAGGGATTCTTTTACCCTTCTGAAGTTGAAAGAGACTGGGGGTGGGAGGAGAGCATTAGGGAAAGGAGCAATTAAGTTAAAGTTTCAAAATTGATGAAGTGAAGCAATCTGCCATTCCTGTTAATGCAAGAAGGTCAGCAGATTTAATTTTTCCATGTAAGTCAGAAACCTGTTCTTTCCCCTGTAGATGGCAGGAGCCTTGGTGCAGAGACCATTTCTTCCAGAACCCTTCTTTATCTGACAACCTCTGGTTTGAGTTTACATCTCAGAGTGGTAAAATCTAGGCCTTAGTGTTATGACTACAATTCTTTCATAAAACTTCTAGGAAAAGGACAGCCATGTGAGTCATTTAGCTAGAAGGCTGTGAGTGGATTAATTAGTGAACTTTTTTTTTTTTTTAAGTTTATTTAAGAGAAAGGGAGCACAAGTGGGGAAGGGGCGAGAGAGAGAGAGAGAGAGAGAGAGAGAGAAAGAGAGAATACCAAGCATGCTTGTGCAGAGCCCGACGTGGGGCTTGATCTCATGATGGTGAGATCATGACCTAAGCTGAAATCAAGAATTTGATGATTGGCTGATGGAGCCACCCAGGTGCCCCTACTGGAACGTTTCTATGTACTTAGTACATCTTTGGTGTGTAGCAAGCAATTTGGAATCTGTAGATCCTGCCTGATTTTTCTTGTTGGTTAGAGGGGAAGAACAATATAAGAAGTTAGAGATGGCCTTTTTTTTTTTTTTTAAAGGACATCTTTGGCAAAATTAGTTAGAAACACAGTGTGATTCTTTTATTAAATGGCAAAAAATGCATTAGTGAGATGTGGGGTGGGGGTGGTGGGAAACAGATGCAGATCTCCTTCCATGCAAGGCATGGAGTAGTTTCCCTTTGTATCCTTCTAACTCTGTAGAAACTGTTGTAAATCAAGGTTATCCAAAAGTTGCAGTCTTTGAGTGCAACCCATGTGCCAGCTAGACAGTACTCTTGTTGGCATTTCTAAAGTGTGCTATTGGCTTTTTAACACTGAAACTTGTGAAGCCAAGAGATTCCTCCTGATTTGAGCCATCACAGCAAGTGCACAGCCCTTCATTCTGACTTTAGATGAGAGAGTAGGCCTTTCCTCCAGAGGTCTTGTGATCACAGGTTTTGCGTAGTCGCTGTAGGAACACACTTTCACACAGTGCTGTTCTGAAATCATTTTGTGTCATGGCATTTGCCGAGTTTTTAAGGTCTGGAAGAACTGAATTTTGACCTGAAGTGGTCCAGTCTCCTGAATTCTCTGGGGCTTGGAGATTTTTAGTTCTTCCCTTTTTTTTTAAATTTAATTTTTACGTTTTTTTTTTAGGTTTATTTATGTAGGGAGAGGGCATGAGCGGGAAAGGGGGAGAGAGAGAATGAATGAATGAATCCCAAGCAGGCACCCCGATGGCAGTGTGGAGCCTACTTCAGGGCTTGAACTCAGGAACCATGAGATCATGACCTGAGCTGAAACCAAGAGTTGACCCTTAAACAACTGAGCCACCCTGTCCTTCAGTGTTGTTGTTGTTGTTTTTTTAAATACATTTTCTGTTCCCCTAGTCATCATGGCTTAAAACCAATTTCCTTTCTCTATTCAAAAATCAGATTTTATTATCACTTTTACAGTATTGGAATTGAGTATACACACCTAAAAAAGACTGCATGTTTTTTTGTTAGGGGAGGTGTCAGTGACTACTGATTACCACATGGTCTGTGACTCTACAATACTAACTCCTTACAAAAATCAAAATGGGTTTTCTAAGTTCCCTTAATTAGGGTCCAACAGTGAGCCACGTCCCTCAGTTGTCATTTTGTACTACTAATTGGCCCGGTGCTGTGGAATCTCACTGTCTATGCTTCTGCTAGTGCTGACTTATCACATCCATTCTGTATGTTAATGTGTGTTGCACGATGCAGAATGAATTCTGGAAAGGAGAGGGGGATGAGTTTCTGAAAGATTATCTCCATTTATAATGTGAGCCACACTACTTTAGAATTCTACCATACTTACAGTAAGCCTGATACTAAATCTCTTACATGGTCTAATTATGTAGGTAGATTTTATCATCTCAATTGTCTAATGTGAGTTAAGTTTGAAGACCTTTTTTTTTTTTTTTATTCCTTTCCTGTTTCTGAAGGGAGGTCCAGCTAATTTACTGCAAATGAAATAAGAAGTATTTTGGAGGAATAGGTTGACATTTAGCATTCTGGTTTGAAATTCCTCTGACTGTTAAATATTTAATGTGCTGCAAAGCATCCTTAAAAATTAAATATGAATGAGTTTTAGAAAACCTTGCAGTGGTATAAAAAATTGAGATTTCCCCCCATTTCAAGTGTCTCTGCCTAGGGAATCTTAATTATGTTTAATGAAGATGACATTATATGTTTGATCAGCATGGGGACATCCCACATAATGAAGTTAATATAAATGGGATCCTTCTGAATAATAGCATAGCAGAGATTTACTTTGGATAAATTACTAGTTTTGTCTCTGGAGGCTGATCACTCTATTCCCTTGTAATTTTTTGTTTAAAGCTAAGAGTAACGTAAACTGACCAGAGAAAATGCCTTTGTTGGAAAAAAATTTTCCTAGGTTTATTGCTTTGGTAACACTAGTGCTTTACTTTTGTAGAGTCATGAGATTTAGAGTACTTTAAACAATTTTTGTGGGATTTCTAAAGAAGCGTTATCATTACTGGTATTCAAAAATAATTTTGTTGCCCTTGGTATTTCTAATCTAATCTGTATTTTTGCTTAAAAAAAATTCTAAAAGAAGTGATGGATGCCCCTAATTTAATGGTATGGAAAAGAAATGGTTCTACAGTGCTGACATCTGACATTTAAAAATGGAAATTTTACTTATATTTTCTCACCATATTCCTCCCGTTCATTGGGTTACATCCTATTCTGGTTGCATGCTGTCCCAGGTATCAGTTTTGAATTGGGAAAATGGGATTTGAATTCATGAGTCTATAGTGTTGGTGCTTGTTTTCATAAGAGTATAAGTTTCATGTATTTCCAAAAAATGTTTATAATTCCATGAATTTTTTTAAGAAACCCCTTTTGTAACAGAAATGGCTTATTAATGCCTGTACCCCATCTGCTTGAGAAGAATGGGGGTACTTTCAGAACTTTGCTTTTATCTTTTTCTGCCTTTGTAGTAACTGTAGGGAACATTGCCCCTCCCTTACCTATTTTTTTTTTCGTTTTGACTAGGTAAAACTAATGCCGTGAAAATGGAATCTATCATTGCTAGAATTGTAATTACCCGGCTTTCAAACTTCTTAGGCATTTTTGATACATCTATCAATACCCTCACAACCAATTAACAACTGAGAGATCAGAAATGCCCCTGTAACCGTCCCTTTCTTTCAGCTGTAGACCTTCCATCTTCCCCGCCCCCCCCCCCACCTTTTTTGGGTTTATTACAATAGCAACAACAAAAGTCGTTTATTGAGTAGTTACATACATTGGCTACTGTAGTACTGAGATAAAGGAATATCTTATTAATACTAACAATAGTCCTATAAGGTAGAAGTTGTGGGCAGAGGGGAGTCTTGGAGTTAAGTAATGTGCTCTGGGCTACTCAGCTACTAATTGGCAGAGCTGGGATTTGAATCCACAACAGCCTTTGACCCTAATCTTCATGTTCAACAGTATCTTATGTGTTACTTGGCTAATAATGGGTCTTCTGTCACTGCCAAATTATCCTACTTCAGGTCTGTATCAGATCAGTTTATTTCTCTGCTCTAGAACATTGCTTCAAAGGGTCCCTCATACTTGTAACTCTTCCCAGCCTTGCTTCTATATCCTCCATGATTTTACCCCAATCATCTTTTTCATCTTGTTGTCTATGATTGATGGAGATGGGCTAGAGTAAAAACAGAAAGAGAAAAAGATGCCTTTGAGACTAACATTGATATGATTCTATAATTAGGGTCATTTGGTGTCCCCTGAAGTAGCACAGTGCCTGGCAGGAAAAGATTCAGGTATCCTTTGTAGTCAGGATCTGATAGCACAGAATCTTACTTTTGAACTTAAAATTGCACTCAGCATTTTACCCTGTAGTTTAATTGGAAGAACTGGGGGTGCTTCTGTGCGGGTTTCTGGCAGCTGAACAATTTAGCATTTCCTGGGGCCATTCGATTTTTTCCCCATCTCACCTCCACAATGAATCTCAACCTTCCTTCCTAGAGGTTGAAGACTAGCAATGTGTGTGTGTGTGTGTGTGTGTGTGTGTTTAATTTTTAAAAAATCTACTCATTTTTGAGAGAGCGTGAAGGGGGGGGAGGGGCAGAGAGAGAGGGAGACACAGAATCTGAAACAGGTTCCAGGCTCTGAGCTGTCAGCACAGAGCCCGACATGGGGCTTGAACTCATGAACCGCAAGATCATGACCTGAGCCAAAGTGGGATGCTTAACCAACTGAGCCACTCAGGCACCCCAAAGGCTAGCAACTTTGAAATGATATGGGAAAACTTAGCTTTAAGAAAGGACATTTGAACAATCAAAGTCATTGACAAGATCTTAAAAGTCCATATGTATACATGTAAGGGGAAGAGTTAATTAGGGAAAGACCACGTTTAAAGAGTGAAAATATTGAGACATACCTTTTAGTTTTATTTAGCTGGTTAAGTCAAAGAGTAGTACTAGGTTTTCCCCCAATACTGTTAATGGGTCATCTCTTTCCTTGAACAGTTAATTGGCAAGAATGAGCTCAGATGTGTGTCAATATTACATCCTTTTTTTTTTAAAGGAGGAAGAATGAAATAAAACATTTTTTCCTTGAGCCTTATTCTCTAGGAGGAATTTCGTTAAAAAAAATGGTCTGAGGAAATCTTATTGGCAGTTAATTGTATATCACATTGAACTATTTCTGTAATGTAGAGCAAGTCTGTTCATCACATGGAATGTTTCTCCACTGGCTTCATTCCTTAAACTTGGTATTAATACATTGTGGACAAAGCGAAAAGCACCCTTATTTAATGCCACCCCAAAACCCTTTAAAAGGAAATCCTCCCAAGCTCCAAAAATCAGACAGCTGTGGGGACTCTAGTTCACTGCAGTCTGATGCAGTTCTGCTGACATTAAGCAAAATGTTCACCTGCCTGCATTTTCATAGTGTTTATGGATTCTTCCAATTCTTAATTAGGGTTAAAGAAATTGGGAAGGGAGGAATTCAGGCAGACATTTAATTTGTCATGAACAGAGTCCCAGGACTTGAGATGCCTAGTGACTATCTCTGCCTTCTACTGTCCATTTGCTTTCATTAGTGACTAGGGTAAATGTGAGTGTATATACAGGTTACAAAAAGTCACATAGGTATGTGTGCACATGCAGGCATGAGAGAGGGACAGACTAGAACAGTTACAAAGAAGGCTGCCCGAAACTTATTTGGGGAAGGTAAACAAGGCCAACATGCACATTAAACTCTGGCAGAACTCCTATCTCTAGAAATGTGTTTAGAATGCATTTCCGCTTATTAATTTGCTTATTACCCACTGATGTCTCTTTGTTGCTCAAATGTAGAAAAAATGTTTGCTACACCAGTACAGGCTTAGTATGTTTGTACATGGACTGATTTGGTTGATGATACTATTTCTGTGGCTGGAAAATCTTTCATGTCATGGTTCTGGTTAATACCAGACTCTTCTGCCAACCTAAATACTGACCACTTCTGCAGAGCATATTAGAAGGTAGCTTTATACCATGTAGTCAACAAGGATGTGCCTATTACGTACTGAGAATTCAAAGATAAGAATCGGTCTTTGTCTTCTAGAAACTCACAAGGTAGCGGACGTAGGAGGTAGATGTGTAAACAAATTGCAGTGCGTTCTGTTACAGTAGTGTGATATCCGCACTGCAGAAAAATCAGAAAAGACTTTCCAAAGAGCCTTAATGGTGCACTTAGCAGGAAAACTAGAGGCAAAGTATGTTCTAGGCAGGGGAAGAAGCCTTTTTTTTTTTTTTTTAATTTATTGATTTTTGAGACAGGGAGAGACAGAGCATGAACAGGGGAGGGTTGGAGAGAGGGAGACACAGAATCCGAAACAGGCTCCAGGCTCTGAGCTGTCAGCACAGACCCTGACGCGGGGCTCGAACTCATGGACCGAGAGATCATGGCCTGAGCCGAAGTCGGCCACTTAACCGACTGAGCCACCCAGGCGCCCGGAAAAAGCCTTTTTGAAGGATTCTAAGAATTCCCAGTAGGGTGTTTCTTGCATGGCATATATACCATGAGTTAGTGCCTCTTTCATGTGTTCATTAATTGGGTGGTGCTAGGTACTGGGGGCACCTTTGGAACAAAACAGTCTTGCTCATGTGTCATACATACCAAAATGGAGGGACAGACAGGAAGGCCTAAATAAAGTCTAGGACATGTCAGATATGAGAAGGGACACTGGGTTGCTATTGAGTCAAATGGCATTTGAGCAAGGAGGGAGCAAGTCCATGCCGAGGCACAGGGAACAGGAAATGCAAAGGACCTATGGCTGAAAAGTGCTCAGCCAGTCTGAGTAGCAGCCTGGAGGCCAGTGCATCTGGAGCAGATTGAGGCAGGAAGAGGGCAGGAGAGCAGTCAAGGGCATGCATGACATAGGGTATGGAGGTGGGCGTTTACTCTGAGTTGATCGGTAATCAGCTGGAGAGTTTGGACCTGCAAGTGGTAAGAGCCTTGGACTTGAAGTCAAATGTGTCTGAGTTCAGATCTTGCCCTGCCACTCACTAGCTCTGATTCCTCCTCTATAAAGGAGGCTTATTATTTTTACTTTGAAAGGCTGTGTCAGAAGGAGGAGGGTTAAGACAGCAACTTCAGAGGGTAACAGGAAGAGGATTTGTTTCTATTATCAGTGTCTTGTAGAGAGAGGCGGGGTGTCAATAAGAGGTGAATATGGCGGGGTGGAGGGGGGGAGGCAATTACTTGAGTCTGCGAAGTCGGAGTTCTGAGGCTTTGCAGCCATTGAAAAATAATGCAAATACTTAGCCAGGCTCCACAAACTAACTCTTGGACCCTTGATACAGCACCATCTACCCTGCCTCTAGGTTTGAAGCTGTGTATTAATAAATGAAGAATTGGCAAATAGTTACCTGCACTGTTCTATTTTAAATAGTTTTATTTAGCAAATTAACTCTTGGCTCAAGAATGCAGTCTAACCATGCCATTTGTAAGCCAGTCACCATATTTGTTTTTTAAAGCATAGTATGATCTATTCATGAAACATAGTTGAGAGTTATAGGATACGTTTTTCCCCTCTTTCATTTCGTCTCTGTGACTTTGTACAAAGTCTCTAGTAGAGAAAATCAAAAGTGCAGGTGAGGGGCTATTGGCAAATGTGAATCCCGGATCAAAAGCAAGCAAACCTACCAACCTTCCTGCTATCTCCCCTGCTCTGCATATGAGGCTTTAATAACTCCTGCTGGGACCGAGGCTCCAGGTAACTTTGTCTCACATTGGGTCAGATGTCCCTTCTTCCTGCTGGCCACTACCCACAACTTCTGCTTATTCTTCCCTTTTTCTCCCTGGCATTGGGAGCTTTTAGGATGGGACAGTCTTAATACTAAGGCTTCTAGAGCCTGCCTCAGAGTCAATCCAGCCAGAGTCTGTGTTCACTAAACAGAAAACGAACTTGGGCCACGAGGGGAGGGTGAGCATTTCCAGAACATTTAGCTGAAGGAGGCTAAAGCTAGGACAAAGGAAGCTTATTCACTGCTGCAGAAGTTTGGGGGACTGAGAGACCTCGGTCCCAGATTTGAATCCTAGCCTCTAGGGAAGTCCAGAGTTGTAGGAAGATCAGCTCCATTGTGCTGTGGGTTGGATGTGTGACTTTGGAGGAAACTGCTTGGTCCTGGCAAACCTTAGTTCCTCTTTTATAAAACAAGGATACTCACATACCTGTCAGAGTGGGGGTAAGGCAGAGGTGGTACAAATCAAAGTGCTTTCCTGCTTTTCTTCCTCCTGTCCCCTCGGGAAGCCCCATCCAAAGCTGCTTCATCTCTAATCCTGAACGTGGTGACTGCAGGTGGAGAGCAGCTGTATAGTCTGAAGATTTGGAATATGCCCTCCCGGTCCCCATTTAAGAGGCCAGCAGTAGTGGGTATTTCTCTCTCCATCTCCCTCCCTGTTTTTCCTTCTTTTACAGACATTTCTTTTAGCTAGATCATACTTTAAAATACACTCCACAGAAATTTGGGTTTATACAGAAATTCAGTATAGAGAGACCATGCTGACATTTCAGAGAGAGAGAGAGTAGAGGTATTGTGTTCTGAAAGCTTCCCTGGTGTAGAACTTCCCAGTGATTAGTAGGCCGTCTCCATGAGAACTACCTCAAGGATCCTCACACTTGCCTCCCTTGGGTCTGTGGACTCCTTATCTATGGAGGTGGGGCCGAGGAACCTGCATTTCATAACAAGCAAACCAGGATTTGTGTTGTGCCTCTCAAATTGGATAACCGCTACTCCAGTGATGGGAATTCAATTTATGTAATATGGAGCACCTGCTATGTGCTGTCGCATCCCTCACATAGATAGTAAGTCTTTGTAGCTCTGACGATGAGGCAGATACTAGTGAGATAAGTTTGCGTTCCGTAATGTCACCCATTTAAAGTGTACAATTACGTGGTTTTTAGAATATTTCCAGAGTTGTGCATCCATCAGCATAATCGAATTTTGGAACATTTTCACCCTCCCATAAAAGAAATCTTTTTTTTTTTTTTTCAACGTTTTTTATTTATTTTTGGGACAGAGAGAGACAGAGCATGAATGGGGGAGGGGCAGAGAGAGAGGGAGACACAGAATCGGAAACAGGCTCCAGGCTCCGAGCCATCAGCCCAGAGCCTGACGCGGGGCTCGAACTCCCGGACCGCGAGATCGTGACCTGGCTGAAGTCGGACGCTTAACCGACTGCGCCACCCAGGCGCCCCAAAGAAATCTTATTAACTATTAGCAGTCTCTGCCCAAGGTAGATATTCTAACACCCTTTTTTAGGTAGGGGGAAATTGAGGCTCTGGACACTTCAAGCAACCTGCCTCCAACCCCACAGTAAGTAGTGGAGCAGAGTCTGACCTGCTTGCTTCCAGATCCCATACTCTTTCCACTATACCATGCTCCCTTCCAAGAACTGAATCCAAATTAAATATTTACTTGGGGAGAATAATGTGATGTTCTGGTTTTGTCCTTGTTCAGTAGTTTTCGGTAACATATTTTTCCTTCCTGTTCCAACTGGCATTTTGGGGTAAATAAGTCGGGTTTAGTGTTTTAGTTACATATGCAGTACAGCCAGATTTTTAAAATTACATGAGAAATCAGCATATTAAAAATGTAATAGCGGCACACTGCAAGCTAGGAGAAGCCAGTGTCCAAACAGTGTCCTGTCCCTTTTTGGCGACCTATCACATGACTTCCTTGAGACTTAGTTTCCTCTTCTGTCAAATGAGTGAGTTGTATTCATTTTTTTTTTATTTACTCAGTAAGCATTTATTGGACATCGATTGGTGATTATGCTGGATATTTAGGGAAAATGATAACAATTTTCCTACCAGCTTATGCTTAATTGGGCAAAAACACTATGCCAGACACTGTCCCATTTAATTCTAACAGCACACCTAGGAGGTGCTGATTATCAATCTGTCCTGTCCCTGCAGGATTGGAGGTAGGTCGCTTAAATTTCCATGAGGAAAAGGCCCAGAAAGTTTAAATAACTTGTGCTGGTCACGCAGCTGAGAGAGTTGAGGTCTGGATGATTCCACAGCCCAGACCTTCACCCCCACATTCCTCTCCAGGTGAGCATGGGCCTCCTGTGAGGTCACTACCAGTGCCTATAAACAATTACCTGCAATATAATACAAAAGTTCAGTGATAGCACTAAAAGGGATTTAATCGTTTTTGCCTCTGGGGTAGGCCTGGGAAGGTGTCTCAGGTGAGCCCTTGGATTCTGTTGAAGGTAGAGCCAATTCGTACATTTCTTCCTCTCCTGCAGCCCCTCGGGTGTGTACCCCATTAGGTGGTACCATCAGTAATCAAGGGGAAAAGTCATTTTCCCAAGGACCCTTCTTGCATGTGGATTCGTAAAGCAATCTGAGGAAACCAGTAGGTTGAGCCTGGGAGCCAACCTTGTAAAGGCACTGCAAGCTAATGTGAAAGACATTTCCTGGAAATAGGGACTTTTAAATTTGTCTTAATATAAGGCTTCAAAAAAACTGATGTAGGAGAGTTTCTGACGTTGGGATAGGGATGTGGGTAATCTCAAATGACTTTTTTTTTTTGTTTATTTTTTTTGAGAGCAAGAACAAGTAGGAGAGGGGCAGAGAGAGAGAAGGAGAGAATCCCACCCAGCCTCCGCGCTGTCAGCATGGAGCCTGATGGGGGCTTGAACTCGTGAACCGTGAGATCATGACTTGAGCCAAAATCAAGAATCGGACACTTAACCAACTGAGCAACCCGGGCGCCCCTCAAATGACTCATTATTCCTGGGAATCATTGTTCCTTTTGGAGGATTTTAAAAAGTTACCATTTATTGAGCTGTTATTGTATGCATGGAATAAGTGCTATATCTGCATTGAACCTCACAAAATCCCCTGTGAGGTAGCTATGACTATTACCTCCTTCTTACAGCTTAGAAAATGGGGACAAATCTAAACTCTGAGACACCACCCATTTGGTAACAGGATTTTTGGTGTTTTTTTTTTAATTCCCCTCTCACTATTTTTGTAGCCCTAAAATTTGAAGAACATTTCTAACCAGCATTTATTTATTCATTAAAATTACATTGTGAATCTGAGCCCAGAGAGCCATCATTCATCAAAATGTTAGTTAATAATTATTGAGAATCCTGGCATGTGGTGCGGGAGCCTTCACAGGCTAGGGTTGTTACCATGGTATTCGATATGCGTGACAGGCACCCTTGCTGGGAGAGCCTGAAAAACGATACAGGCAGTTGGACCTGGGAGACATTTATGTAATCATATTAGCATCACATTTATTCTGAAAAGGCTAACTGCTTTGATTCATGTCTTAAACATCCACATTTAAACTCACCATTCTCAAGATTGGTTTTGTCTATTGAAATTTTCATCTTAAAAAAAAAAAATCCTTTGACTACTTGGCTACTCCTCCTGTAGCAAGTTTGAGAGATAGGTTTGTCCATATATATATATATATATATATATATATAGCAATTCAGATCTCAGCAAATGTAATTTTCTTGAAACATCCATCCATATGGCAGAAATACCTAGCATTAGTTGCTTCTCAAATTGGTATTTCAGTAAAATTCTAGCACAATAGTAGAATAGAAATTTTAGGATCAGTGAGTTTTCTATAATCCAACTCAGTTTTCCATTTTCTAGGTGAGGGACACTAGACCTAGGGATGCTAAATGACTGACCCACCCCCCCACCCCTGCCAATGAACTAGTTTGTACAGAGCTGCAGTTTGATGTTATTAATTACTCGGGTTTTGTGATATTTCAGTTTACAGTTCCCGTGCTTAATGATTGTACTGAAAAAGTATCACTTTTAAATAAGACTGTGCCAGAATTGCATTTATGAAAATTCTCTTTATTTGGATAGGATAGCAGTGAACATCTTATGCGAGAGACAGCCCAAATGGCCTCCATGGTGGCGTAGTTTGAAATGTCAAAAACTCGTCTTCATCTCAGGATGTAACACTGCAACTGTGCTTTAAAACCCAGCAGTTGTTTTGCACTAAGTTATTTTTAAATTATTTTTTTAAACAAGTATTTTTAAGTCTCCTTCCTTAATATTGCTCTGTTGTAAGTGCTATTGGGATTGCACAATTGAATAAAACTGTCCCTCGGAGGATTTTTATAACTTTACGGAGGAGATAAGACACACGGGAAACTTCAGGTCACGGTCCCTCAAGTGTCATGCTAGATGATCCAGTTCATTTGGCTCTTAGGATTGTCACAGGCCCTTGGGATAATAACTGGTTTCTAAATGGCCTAGATTTTTTGCCTTTGTGAGAAGTTAGGAAAGTGGGTGCATGGCTCTGAGCACGTGGAATATAAACATTCTTAAATCACCTATTTCATCATTGTCACTTCCCAGCTAAAAATCCTTTTAGCAGCTCTTTATTTCTTGGCCAACATACATTTATTCATTTACTCACTCAAAAACTATTTACTAAGTGCCTACCGTATGCATAAAATCCAACTTCTCTTTCTGGCTTGAAAAACCTCCATAGTCTAGCCCTATCATTCCTGTTCCATTTAGTTCAGTTTTATTTCCCAAAGCTCCCCTTGTGAAACTGTCTTTGTATCATAATTACTGATTTCAGAGTCCCTCTTTAGAATATGAGCTTTTCTGGGAAAGAAGCAATGTCTTTATCTTTGGACACTGCATTTCCAAGTATATGGGGCCAGTGGATAGTAAGCTCTTCAGAAAGATTATCTTGAAGCCAAGGGACCTAGAATGTAGGGTCTACGTGGGCAGGGATTTTGTCTGTTATACTCATTCTTGCATCCCCAGCTTGTAGAACACTTGTGCCTGGCCCCACGTACTTCGTACTATGTGCCAGGCCTTCTCTGTGAATGCTCTGAAATGCTCTTCACCCAAGCTCTCAACCTCAAGCCCCATTTCTTTGGAGTCTGTCTCCCGTAAACCCCCCACTCCAGCACCTTGGGCCTATAGCAAACACGAAATTCACACCAAGTCTGTGTTGCATTGTTGACCACTCTTTATTTTTAATTTCTCCTTCTGATTAGAGAGTGAGCTCCTCGAGAGTATGGGGCCACATCTTACATGGTGTCTGACACCTTCAGAAAGGACATGACTGATTGTGTTATTAATTAAACATCTTTGCTTAGGTCTGGAAGGTTAAGCATTTCAGTGTTTCCAGTTCCCTTTGTCCTTGAGGGCTGGATTCCTAAAGACCTGCGCATTTGAATGGGTTTGTGCACACGCAGAACGCTTGAATATTGAAGCTATACCCTTAAAGTGCCACCAGCTCCCAAGAATAAATGCACGGCCACTACATAACCCCTCTTTTTTCTTTCAAGGTGAAACAAAAAAGTAAAAGACTTAATGGAGATCTAGGAGGTGGAGAGTGGAGGAATTAGGAGTTCGAAGAGTGGAAGCAGGGGAGTGGAAATTTGGCACCATCTACAAAGCGTTTGGGCAACTCAACTTTCTGCTTCTGAGAGGTTGCCATGCATTGTCATGAATATTACTTATAATCAAGTTACATTGGCTAAAGGCTGAGTCTTTCCAACATGTGGAACTCATTTGCTTGCCTTTTTCTCTCTTAGTCTCTTTGAAAGCCAAAACAACAACAAATAACAACAAAACTCCAGTAACCCTTCAGAAGTTTTATTGTATTTAGGGGGAAGTGTTTCCGGCTTCTTTTGCCTGTCTTTGTTCTCTGGGTTTGTATTTACTTAGCCACTCTTTTGGTTTTGAATGCTCCAACAGGAAATCAAGTGATCAAGACCAGGAATTTTGCTTGCTAACATTATTGCTTTAGATTTTCCCTGCTAAATCAGACTACAGGCTGTTCCTTTTCCCCTGTAATTTCTTTTGAGGGATAGAGTTGACCAAAACAGGCAGCTCTTTGTAAAGGTGACACTTGTCACTGACTTGTGACTTTCCCACATGCTTTTCACTATTCAGAGCTCATGTTGGCTTGAAGGGTGTTAAGTTAAATGGCATCAGACTAAGAAATTCTAATTTGAGTTCTTTTGCAACCCTGAACC
This sequence comes from Prionailurus viverrinus, assembly GCF_022837055.1. Classification (NCBI taxonomy): domain Eukaryota; kingdom Metazoa; phylum Chordata; class Mammalia; order Carnivora; family Felidae; genus Prionailurus; species Prionailurus viverrinus. The sequence continues at coordinate 161,269,842 of NC_062568.1, read as the reverse complement.
TGAAGTATGCAAACGGCTGTGTGTGTATGTATTTAGAGCCCAAAGAAGACAAAGAAGGAAAAACAGAGATGGGGGGAGGGAGACTTTGTTAATAGATTGTTGAAAGAAGAGGAACATATTTTATCTTGGAAGGATACCTTCCTCCTTGTTTAAATTTTTAAACATTCATTCATTCATTCATTCATTCATTCATTCTAGCTGGTTGAGTAAGCAACCAAAATCATCTGAATGATTTAAGGCCTAGATTAATGGATAAGCAAATGCTTATTCGTGCTCACTAGGTAAAATGCCCTGTGCTAAGAAATCATGGCATGGACCATTTTTTATCAAAATTTTTTATCAAAAATTTACAACATTTTTTATCAAAAATTTACAACAAAGTTAGAACCTAGAAATCCAAAAGAGTAGAAGAGAATAAAGTAAAATGTAAATAGTAGTTTTTACTGAGTAGTCAGACAATGGATTTTTTTCCCTTCTTCTTCCTTTGCAAATTTTCAAATTTTCGACAGTGAACGTATTCTTTAAATTGTTGCATAGAGTCTTTGCTGCAGAAGGTCAGAGAAGGGAGAGATTACCATCAGTGGGAAGCTGTTAAGAATGAGCTAGGACTTCAGTTTGATACAGGTAATTTTGCTCCCCCTGTACCTCCAACTGTCGTGGAATTACTATCATTCAGAAAATATTCTTAACAGATTAACAATAGAGTAATGATAGAATATCAAGATAGCATGTGAAATAAATTCATAATGTTTTTAGTGCTTTTTTTTTTTTTTTTTTTTTTTTTTTTTTTGAGTGAGAGTGGATGAGGGGCAGAGAGAGAAGTGGCGGTAGGTGGGGTCAGGGATCCCAAGTAGGCCTCATGCTCAGCATAGAGCCAGATGCAGGGCTCAATCCTATGACCCTGAGATCACCACCTAAGCCAAAATCGAGGGCCAGATGCTCAACTGACTGAGCCACCCAGGCACCCCTAGTGCAGTCAATTGAAATGCCTTTTCACGTTCATGAGGTTAAGTGAGTTAATATATGTGAAAAGTACCTAGTGCCAGACAGATAGTAAGCGGTAGCTGTTATCATTTTTTTATATATACAACCTTAAAATAAGGAAATCTGTTGGGCTGGGAAATGTGTACCCAGTGTACCATTTGCACAGGGTTGTCTGTTGTGTGCTGATTAGTTTTAAATTCCCAGTCCCCGCCTCTTCCTCTGCCATGCTTTTCATTTCCTACGCACTGCCCTTTGTCATGAAATGGGAATAGCCCTGTTTCTTCCAAGTCACCGTGGTGTTCAGGATCTGATTTTTATGGTGAGGATCAAGCATAAGCCCTTGTATTTATTTTTTTCAGTGAAAGCTCTCAGGGTAGTGATCTAGTTTTTTGTGGAGTTTAGTTAGTTGTAACTGAATGTATGCCCCTTTTCATGAGTGTGGTTACTCTGAAGAATGTTCGTCCTTATCCATTATAAAGGAAACATGCTCCATTTTGAGATGGGAGTGGGGTGGGGAGGAAAGAAGATCTATTCTAGATTCAATATTCACAGGGAAGCCCTATTCCTATTTTGGGCACTTTCTAGATTTTGAATAACTTTTCTCTATTAAGATGGTATTTACGTAGGGGCACCTGGGTGGCTCAGTTGGTTGAGGGTCCGACTTAGGTGCTGGTCACGGTCTCATGGTTCATGAGTTTGAGCCCCGCATCGGGATCGCTGCTCTCAGTACAGAGCCTGCTTCAGATTCTCTATCCCCTTCCCTCTCTGCCATTCCCCTGCTTGAGTTCTCTCTTTCACAAATAACCATTAAAAAAAAATGGTATTTACTTAGAAGACAATATATAAACTTTAGGGTAAGGCAAATTTAACATCTAGACTCAGCCACTTTCTTAGTAATGTTCAATTGTGGACAAGTTAGAGTGTCAGAAGCTCAGTTTCCTCCTCTGTAAAATGAGTACATAGTAACTTATATGAAGGGTTGTTGTAAGTATTAAATGAAATATGTTGTAAAGCACCTGAATCCATTCTGGGCCCTTGATAATATGACAACATAATTATATGTAATATACCCCCACCCCCAACACATGTAATTAGAACAATACTTGTATATTTGAAAAAAAAATTTAATGTTTATTTTTGAGAGAGAGAGAGAGAGAGAGAGAGAGAGACAAAGTGCAAGTGGGGGAGGGGTAGAGAAAGAGGGAGACACAGAATCTAAAGTAGGCTCCAGGCTCCCAGCTGGCCACACAGAGCCCAATGCGGGGTTTGAACTCACAACCCATGAGATCATGACCTGAGCCGAAGTCAGATGCTCAACCTACTAAGCCAGCCAAGTGCCTCTAGGTTATTTTTTATTGTGCTTTTTAGCGGAAATCTTTTCAGTACTCTTGGAAAACTATTTTCTTGAGCCACTTCTATCCAGAATGAACAAGTTTAGAGATTTGAGAAAATGACCAAGATTTGTAGCACCCGATCCATGATTTCAAAATGAAGAATGATGAGCTTCCACAGATAAGGTCATTTTTCTGGACCTGCCATATGTTTAACAATGTGAGGCTAAACAATCTGGTAAAAATCAGACAATGTCTAATCTGGGCAGGAGGGATCCCTTAAAAGCCTACTGAAAGATTATGCATGAGGTGTGCGTAGGGGAAAATAAAGTCATTGTATGTTTTTTGTTTTTTGGGGTTTTTTTTTCCTGCAACACTTAAATTTGGTTGCTGTTAACTCCCTGCCCAGAGATTGTTGGAGTTTGTTGTAACGACAGCACTTTGTCTTTTAATGACTAATGTTGGTCAGCTTCTTGACATAATGGTGGTAATCTATATTTTCCTCCCCTTTGGCCACAATTCCTAGAATCCTAGGAAGAGATCCAGAGCTGAATGAAGTTATTAGTTAACTGTCAGCCAAATTGGCTTGCAACAGAGACCTGTAAACATCAAGAGAATAAGCCTGTGAATAAAAACTCAGTTCTGCGTTTTCTTAGCAAAGATCAGGGAGGGGAGACAACAGAATTTCATTAGGCTTGTAGAGGTATTCATTTCTTCACTGTGCTGTTGTGCTATACCATTCATTTAAATATCTAGTTAAGATTTGGCAGAGCTGTTGGAGGCGTGAAGGTGGAACCAACTGTCTGGACTGACCATCTTATTAAACACTCATGTAATTGTTCCTGTTCCAGCAAAGCAGGTTCTCTTGCCATCTGTTTAAGCAGGCTCAATTAAATACATTTGGGACCGAAAGAGATGGCAGATAGGAGTAGGTGGAGTGGGGACAGAGAATGACTGAGGTGCAACCCTTAAGAGGTAGGGGAGGACATAGATGCACACGCGTGCCCATCCCGGGATATTTTTCCTTCTCTTACAGTAGAGGTAGGGGGAGTTGTATTCAATTGTTACGTGACTCTTTCATTTCTAACTTCATGAGTTGAACTTCCTCTCTGGGGGAGGAGGAGGAAGGCAGTGCTTTAGGAAATAAAAGAACAGAATATGCAAAGAGGAGATTTGATTAAATTGTGTTGTAAGTTTAGAATATGCAGGCTGGATGAAACTCCCATAAAGACACCTTTTTTTTTTCTTGCTAAAAATTCAAGTTAGTACAGTGGCACTGGATGGGAAGCTCAAGAACTGAGTAATGTTACATACTTAGAATATGAGGGAGCAATTAATATGTAGCCTCAGGGAAGGCTCATCGGAGACCTTATCTGTGAATTACTAGGTGATTCTACTTGGTACAGTCCCAATTTCATCTAGATTACTGATTGGGTATAGATTTTTGAGTATTTATAGTATTCTATCCAGTTAATAGATTCTTTTCCCTTTTCTATGCATAAATAATTTTGAAAACGTAGGAAAACATTTGACTAGGGTTATTTTAAAGAGACTGCCTAGAAATGTATGTTTAAATTTATTTTAGTATAACATACATACAGAAAAGTACACAGGGGTGCCTGATGAATTCTCATAAAAGTGAATACATCCTTATAACAGGCACCCGGATCAAGAAATGGAATATTGCAGCATCCGAGAAGCCATCTTCGTGCCCTGTTCTGTTCATTCTCCCACAAAGGATAACCACTATCCTGACTTCTGACAAGATAGATGAGCTTTGCTTGGTTTTGAATTTGCCGTAAATAGAATTGTACACTTCGCATTGTAGTGTTTGGCTGCTTTCACTTAATATTATGTTTGTGAGTATCACCATGTCGATGCATGTTTGCAGTTGTGTGTTCGTTGCTATCGCTGAACATTTCATAGTGTGAACACACCACAGTTTGTTCTGGTGCTGATAGGCATTTGGATATTTTCCAGGTTGGAGCTCTCATGAGTAGTACTGCAATGAGCATTCTTCTGCTTCTCTTTTGATAAATATATGAACACATTTCTCCTCAGTGTATGCCAAAGATGGGAAATGCTGGGTCATGGGATATGCATCTAATTAAGTCTAGAAGATACTGCTAGCTTGCCAAAGTGTGTATTAATGAGGGAAAGGTCATTTTTGTCCAGAGTATTCTGTTCTCATGAGCATAAAAATGAGGTATCTTGTTTTCTTTTGATTGTGGAAGTAAATTGATAAAGAGGATTCAGTGAAATATTTTTACTTAAAATAACTTTTTAAAACTCCTCACCCGTTTTTAATGATCTTTTCACCTTACAGTAAAACCCGTTTTTACTTACAATATCTGAGAATGAGAAAGCGTAATGGGCAGAGGCAGGCAGCATCTTTGCCTTTCCTTCCAGAGATTTGTACACTGGGGAGAGTTTCTTCAGACTCCCTCCAGGTTGTGCTCAAATTAAGAGTTCAGATTTCTGGAATTGTTCTCCAGGGAATTGGGAGATACCTTGGAAACGGAGGACAGAATGTCCACCCCGCCCAGCCGTACCCTAACCCTGTTACAGTGAGCAAATCATCCAAGAGCACCAGGCAATCTGACCTGTTAGGGTTGCTCACCATTTTCATGGTTTAAGACAACTTCATTTTCATTTTTCAAGTGCCTGTAACAATCAAGAAACTCAACTTTGTATTCTCTTCCTTCCACAACTTCATGTAACCAAACAAACCTTTGGCTGGGACTCTTAGTTACTCCACTCACTGGTTTGTGTGTGTGTGTGTGTGTGTGTATGTAGACAGACATCAGATAATTAGATACATGTATTGTTATTCCAGCACATTATATCCTGCTTAAAATGGTAGGAAAAAATCCCCAATACTCATTTTTTCTACATGCAAGTATAGGATTCCTAGATTATTCTGAAGAAAAGGTGATGGGAACAAATTTCATAGCTTCACTAAAATCAGTGCTTGTTTTTAACGCAAGCCCTGGGTTCAGACCTCAGCACTAGATTTTTTTTTTCTTTTTTAACCTGTGATAACATTTTCTAATGTTTGAGCTGTAGCTTTCAGTCTGTAAAATTTGGATTCACATCCTTGCCCTGTCTGCCACATAGGGTTACTGTGGAGATCAAATGTGATCCTTTATGTGAAATGGTAAACTATAAAAGACCTAAGCCTAAGCCTTTGAGAGCTTGGCTTAGCAGGCCCTGCATTTTAAGCTAGAACTTGACCTACAGAGTAGTGAAAACTTACTCTGTACCTTGAGATCTTGTGCACACACACAAGTCCAAACTTTTAACCTTGCACCAGACATGGCTGGCTGACCTGTTGAGTCGTAAGTTCCTTGTCCAGGTCCTTTTGGCCTCTACCACCCCTCCCCTGCTTGGGGGAAAAGAGGGGCAAAAATTGTTGGCTTTGGTGATAGCCCCAAACTATTACCCTTGCAGGTGATTTCACTTTCTGCAGGTTAGAGGGTTGTATAAAGTAGGTAGTCTACAGAATTAGTGCTGTTCATATCTAAATCATCTTTCTTGCTTTTTAAATTTTCTTTTATCTATCCAGCAGTTAAGTGCAGAGAATATAAAAACGCTTCTATGGCATAAAAAGATCTGTATGAAAGCATTGGCAATCATTATCGATAATTGTTAAAATGCTAAATGAGTGAAGCAGGGACGGAAACACAGCCTTGTGAACACTTCCCAACATATATGCCTTTTTACAAGTGAGGAATTTTTATTTTAACCAAAAAAAAAAAAAAAGAGAGAAGGATATGATCTTATTCTTCATTAGGTTTGGCCGTTGGTGGGCGGATGTGGTGTGCTTCCCAGGGCTGTCTCGTGTGTTCTTCCATCAGTCACCTTTTGGACGGGGGGCACCTTCCCGGACAGGCCACATAAGGTCTCAACTGGAAGATCACAGAAATAAGACAACTGGCAACACTCATCGAGATCTGGAGACACAACATGAATTGTGTTCATTTTTAGTCAATGTTCTCATGGTGCTGGGTAGGTTTTGAAAATCAAATTGCATAAAAATACGGAAGATGGTCTGGGAAAGTAGATGGCAGTGACACAGACTCAGCTTCTAAAAATGTTATAATCTATTAAACTAATAATTTCTGTTGCAATCAGAAAACAGAACTTCAGGTTGTAGGAATGAGGTTAACGAGTTTCTAATCCCTTTCCCAAAACGGGATCTTAGGGTTCAGAATACTAATGCCCCTTCATGATAAAACACTGCCAGTGAGGTCTCTAACAGAACCCCGTAATCAGATGCATTAAGATATCTGCATCAAAATTAATGAACGAACATTCACACTAAGAGGCTTAATAAAGACTATAAGTACCCATTGGTTGGGGTTAGTATTTACTCCCAAGTAAAATCCGGTCATGTCATATTTTGCTAACAAAGGTGTTATGTGAAACTTCTGATTTGTAGAGCCTTTTGAGTTATGGAATTGCATGTAAGGTACATATATTTGGGTACCAGCTCCTGACAGAAGTGTTTTTTAATATATGTCAGGCAACCATGTGGCAAATTCTCAAGAGATCATAGAGTTAGGAGCACCAGATCTCGAGTCACTCTGCCTGGGTTCAAATTCCAGCCTTGCCAAGGGACTCTGGGTAAGCTATTTAACCTCCCAGCGTGTTAGTTTTTCATCTTTAAAGCTGCAGGAATTTTCTTATAAAGATTAAATAGGATGCACATATAAGGTACAATATGTGCATTGCATTAGACACGCAACAAACCTGCTTCTTTTCTCTGTGTAATGGAGATAATAATAGTGCTCATCACAAAGGTGTTTTATGAGATTCAAATAAGTAAATAGATATAACATGCTTAGAATAGTGTCTGCCTATAGTAAGCATTCATTACCTAGTAGAACTTTCCTATCAATAGAGACGTTTTTAGGGAAGAAAGAGAAAAGAGACATCTGTTGAATGAATGAGTAGTGCCTGGTAAAATTATGATAATTCATAATTAGACATTTGCAGACTGTAATTCCATCCCATTCGGTCACAATCCTTCCCCCCCGCCCCCCCTTCCCCAGCACCTTATCGTTCCTCTTTTGCACAGCACTTGGTAAACTTGGCACTTGTCTTCCTCACCACAACCATGCAGGTGTGTTAGGCTGTCTGGGAAGCTGTCCCAGATGCTGACAAACCCTTGGCTGTAGGATAGAAAGGAAAAAGAGAAATTTTGGCTAATATCTCCAGGTCTGACTCCTTACTCACCTGGAGAGTTCAATGGTATCTTTAAAGTTTTAGGATAAATGAGGAGCCTGCTGCTTTTTTTTTTTTTTTTTGCGCCTCTAACAGATACGTATCTTGGATTCTAATTTCTTCAGTTTGTTATATATTAATCTCTAGTGATTGCTCAGTAATGGGTAGGGTCTGGTAAAGTCCTAAGTCTGCAGAGAGGTTTTAAACACAGGCCATGTATGGAGGGGGTGGGTACTAGCTAGGCAGAGAGCAGTGGAAGAGCGTTTGTGCTTGTATGTCATAGTTTGGACTAGTGTCCTGGCACGGCTGTCCCATTTCCTGGCATGTAAGAACTGGATCTTAAGGCTGCACATATTTGGCAAGCCCTATTATGTTACCCTCCCAAGGGGGTGCTTGGGTAACGAAGGTGATAGATAATATTGGGTAGGTACTGGTGGGACCCAGGGACATGAGAAGTTATGGAAAGAATCCCTTTTAAAGAGCTTTATTGCGTTAGAGTTTAGTGTCTGTAAACAATTACAGCATTCAGGGAGTGCAGAATTCAAATGAGAAACACAACTTTGTCAGATTATACCACTTGGATAAAATGGCATGGGCTCCGGAAATCTATAATTAAATGTATTTTTGAAAATGAAAAGTATAGTGTAACATCTGGTTTATTTCACTACGGAAGTGCCTGGGTATTGCTCATGTAAGTGTGATTGACTTTGACTGATATTTGGATTTCTTTGTGTAAAATAACTATTTTAATTAAATTTTTTTCTGCTTGATTCTGTTTTGTAAACAAATTATTCATGTGCACACACACTGTCATTAGAAAATGACTGTCTTTAATGTGGAATTTAAGAAACAAAACAGATGAACATAGGGGAAAGGAAGGAAAAAGATGATAGGGAGGCAAACAATTACAGACTCTTAAATAACAAGAACAAATCGAGAGTTGATGGAGGGAGATGGGGGCAGGGGGAATGGACATTAAGGAGGGCACTTGCTGGGATGACCACCGGGTGTTGTATGTAAGTGTTCTATCACCAAGTTCTACTCCTGAAACCATTATTACGCTATATGTTAACTAACTTGGATATAAATAAAATTAAAAAGAAAAAGAAAATGGCTGTCTTTAGAAGAACTAATGTTTGTTTATTTTCTTTCTGTTGCAGCGGATATTCAACTCCTTTGTTTACACTGAGAAAATCTCAAATGGAGAAAGTGAAGTACAGCAGGTAAGAGATTATTAGGACTGGACATTCTCTTTGTCTTGCTTCTGGTTACGGCTTCAGTATTCTCTGCAGGCCATTTCCTTGTGAGGTGTTCCAGCTGTTTTCCATGTGATTTCATATACGTCTTAAAGCATAACGGTGCCAAACTTACACTCGCAGTTCTTACAGGTAGTTGAAAAAATGGTTCTATGGATGGTGTTTTGCTATTTGGGTTATACTTTGGAAATATTATTTAATTCATTTTCATTGTTTCGGAGCACCTGGGTGACTCAGTTGGTTAAGCATCTGACCTCGGCTCAGGTCATATCTCACGGTTTGTGGGTTCGAGCCCTGCATCGGGCTCTGTGCTGACAGCTCAGAGCCCCGGAGCCTGCTTCAGTTTCTGTGTTTCCCTCTGTCTGCCCTTCCCCCATGTTCGGTTGCTCTCTCCTCTCTCTCTTTCAAAAATAAACGTTAAAAAAAAAAAAACATGGGGCACCTGTGTGGCTCCAACGGTTGGGCGTCCGACTTTGGCTCAGGTCATGATCTTGTGGTTTGTGAGTTGGAGCCCCGTGTCGGGTTCTGTGCTGACAGCTCAGGGCCTGGTGCCTGCTTCGAATTCTCTCTCTCCTTTCTCTCTCCCTCCCTCCCCCCCCCCCCCCCCCCCCCCGCCATCCTCTGCTCACGCTCTGTTTCTCTCTCAAAAATAAACATTAAAAATTTTTTTTAAGGGGCACCTGGGTGGCGCAGTCGGTTAAGCGTCCGACTTCAGCCAGGTCACGATCTCGCAGTCCGTGGGTTCGAGCCCCGCGTCGGGCTCTGGGCTGATGGCTCAGAGCCTGGAGCCTGTTTCTGATTCTGTGTCTCCCTCTCTCTCTGCCCCTCCGCTGTTCATGCTGTGTCTCTCTCTGTCCCAAAAATAAATAAACGTTGAAAAAAAAAATTTTTAATAAAATAAAATAAAAAAATTTTTTTAAATATATTTTCATTATTTTGAAAATTCCTGAACTACTCATATTTAGAAATAGTAGAAATTGTTTCATCTGATAGAAGAAGTGCCAGGTGCTGGAATCACACCGATAACCCAGGTCAAATTCTGGTTTTCTTACTGATTCCGTGACCCCCAGTAAGCAATTTAGCCTTTTTGATCTATAGTTTCTTGGTCTTACATAAGGGGAATACAGTTTCTGCTTTATGAGCTAGTGAGAATTAAGTGAAATAATGTCAGGTTAGTGGAGAATAAATGAAATCTTTTCTGTGGAAGATTCTGGCATAGATGCAGCTCAGTGGATATTGGTCTCTTTTGTTCTTTTATTTTTCTTTCCTCCTCTTGTATTTCTTCCTTTGCTTCTTTCCTTCCATCTCCTTTCAATGCTGTGTGGGGTCAAAAAGTTCTGAGGCCAGATTCTATTTACTTTATTTATAGCTGCTTTCAAATGGACTGCTTCGTAAATTAAAACATAGTGTTGGTGAACTTGGTCATAAATAATTGATCTGTGCTTGAAAAGAAGGGTGGTAAAGAGGATTCTGGGTTTTAATTTCAACTAATCCACCAACTTCATTACACTATGCGACGGTCAACTGGTAATTTGAAGCGAGGTTGGAAACTTAAGTAAAAAACACGACCAAGCTAAAAACCAAAGTGTAGCAGAGTGCTTCCATAGACTAAAAAGACAACTATAGTAAAACACATAATAATTCAAACTCTGAGATGCTGCCTTTATTTTCTTCATGGAAAACAGCTTGACTCGATCACTTTAGAAGCACCAGGCAAGAGGAAAAAGCCTTGTGTCATTAGAGTAAACTTATTTATGGGATAGTTATTTATTTATAATAAATTACTGTGGTTTAATCTTGAAGTTCAGCATTTCCTGTGTTTAGACATTAAAATGTTTTATTGGTTACTGCAGGTTAAATTTAGAGGATATAAGCACTTCTGTACGTATTCTTTTTCTTAGCATTAGATATTTTTAAAAACTAATGACCCTGCGTTATAGTGAATATAATGTGGTTTGCTCTGTCAAGTCTTATCTTTATCATTCCGGTCTTGTTTTTATTCCAGCAAACTGAAAAGTGCTTTTTAGGGTCATGACATTGAAAAGGGTTTTTGGGGGGGAAAGATTTCTACACAAAGCATGTCTGAGGGAACTTTTTGGGAGACCAAAGGCCACTTGATAACATTTTAAAGAAACTGAACCAGGGATCTCAGCTTTGGTGCTTTCCTTGAAGTAACAGATACATGTCCTTCCGCCAGCTCTTTTCAAACACGAGACTTGTTTTGTTTTCCTGGACTGATGTCATTGCTTTATTTATCTAACTGTAGAACAAATTTGGAAGCCTTTAATAACTTTTTAGAATTATAGCAATTGATTGAACACTTATGGAACGCTGACGCTTACCACATTGATTTTTTTTCCCTAAATAACCTTGAAGGAAAGCTATCCTTATTACAGATGAGCAGAGTGAAGCTCTAGGAGATAAGTTATTTGTAGTCATTAGACTATTAAGTCAGCTAGTTTTCAAAATAAGTTTGACACAAAGTTATATATTTTTTTAATTTTTTATTAAAAATTTTTTATTTTAATTTTAAGGGTTTTATTTTTATTTTAAGGGTTTTTTATTTTTATTTTTATTTTAAGGGTTTATTTTTAAGATCTGTATTTTCAGGGGCACCTTGGTGGCTCAGTTAGTTAAGCATCTGACTCTTGATTCGGCTCAGGTCATGATCTTGCCATTTGTGGGTTGAAGTCCCGCATCGAGCTCCATGCTGACAGTGTGGAGCCTGCTTGGGATTCTTTCTCACTCTCTCTGCCCTTCACCTGCTCGCTTGCTTGCTGTCTCTCAAAAAAACTAAATAAAACTTTAATAAATTTAAAATTTGTAGTTCCAGTTCAAAATAGGAGTCTCTGCTAAATTTTTCTTTGTTTCTGAGTAATTCAAATGAAGAATTAACACCTCGTCCTTTGTCTCCTCTGATTCTCAGAAAGTTCTTTTTTATGTTGACCCACAATGTACTTTTAACTTTTCTCCAGTCTCTCCAGTCTGCCCTCTGGAAGAACCCTGAACATATAGATCTTATGCCTCTTTTGCATCCAGTATTTGGAGAGAATTATCATGTCATTATTATTATTGTTAGAAGAATCATAACTTCTTATAAGATTTGTTTGATAAGCCAAAAACAGGCTAGTTAATTCAAAGTAGATTATTAACTTCTGCACTCCATTTTAGCTCAGTCTTTAGCGAACCACTTCTTAGTGCATGTTTTGGTATATTTTGTAGGCTCTTGAATCCTGACTTGAGTTTGCTATCCATCATTCCTCCATTGGGGTAATGAAAACTAGAGCCTCATGGGTTCTTACCCTCCTACTTTACTAATCAATTCTTATTGAGTGTTGGATCTGACTTGTGCGTACTATATAAGTTGGCAGTAAATCTCGTGTGTTGTTAATATCTTCCTGGTTAGGAGACCAAAGTAATTACAACTAATAAAAACATTTTGTGATTCTTGACTCTTACCACAAAACTCTCTCTACGGTACAGAATTTGCTTTGAGTTTTCTAATTATTTCTTTTAAATTAACCTTCAGAGTGTGGCTCTAAATGCCTAACAATGTGTTTTAAATCTTTAATTAGTTCAGTATCTGTAGTATCAGTGCCAAAAATCTGTGGCAACAGCCTCAGGAAAATAAAAATCCCATGCACACATTCTTAAAGGGAGCATTTGCCATAGACTCCATTTTTTAAAACTTGAGAAATGAAGTTGTATGAGCCCATAAAGGCATTATATGAAATTGAACCTGAATCAAGAAAAAGAAATTTTTGATCAAGTGCCCCAAAGAGAGCAAAAACGATCCATGAAACACAAAGCAGTGAAGAAGAAACAAAAGAGAAAGAGTCTCTTGGAGCATTCCTTTGGATCACTAAAGAAATCACAGGCACCTTGGACAAGTTTCAAGAGTTTGGTCTAACTTTCTCCAATGCTCTAGTAATTATTTATGTTAATCATTCAGTGAAATAGCAAACATATTTTCATAATGCCATATGTCATAAAGTATTGATGTCACTGGCTGATTTTAGAAGACCTCAGAATTCTTAGGGGACAGGCAAGATCACGGTAAGCGCAACACTTCTGTGTGAGACGAACCTGACCTGGGGCCAAGAGCTTGCCTCTAGCAGTACTCTTTTCTTACAGGGTATCTGTTTAACTCTTTAGGATCTTCTTCTTCAGCATAGAAACCTGCTGCTTTCCTGTCTTAAACACAAACAAAAAACCCTTGACCCCACTTCCCTCTCCATGTACTGCCCCATTTTTTCTTTCGCTCTGAAGCACAAAGCATCACCAGAGGTGTCTATATACTCCATAAATCCAGTTTTCCCATTCTCTCTGAAACCTTCTCCAGCCCAACCAGTCCCACAAAACCTCTCTCTTTAAGGTCACCGGTGATGCCCACTTTGCTAAATCCAGGGTCCTCATTGTATTTGATGAACATTAATACTAAGAGGTCATCCTTTGCATTGTGTTGATAACTTACACATTTGCCTACAGGATCCCACTCTTACCTCCTTGATGTTGTTTGGCATATTTCTGCCTTAGGGCTTTGCTGTGCAGACATACTTCCTCAAGGGCCTTGGCCTGCTTCAAGTATTTCTTCCTCAGACGTCACTTGCTGAAAGAGAGGACCACCATATTTAAAAATGCAGCCCACCCTGCCTGCCAAACTCCTGATTTTCCTTTACCTGGATTCTACTCCCCCTGTCCCAGCAGCCCCTTATTACTTATCACTGTGGTTTTAGGGTATTGGCTTTATAAAACTAGTTTGGAAACATTCCCTCCTCCTTTACTTTTGAAAAGAATATAGCATTGGTAGTATTCCTTCCTTTGATGTTTGGTACAACACACCCAGAATACCATCTGGGCTTGGAGCACTCTTTGTGGGCAGGGTTTTGATCATCAGTTTCTTTAATAGCTATAGGTCTTTGGGTTTTGCAGCCGGGATTTAGTGAGGAGATTTGATTTTTTTTTTTCCTTTTCAGATTTTCTGTTCCCTTTTGTGTCAATTTTAGCAACTGGATTTTTTCAAGAAATTTATCTTTTTCATCTAGGTTGTCAAATTTGTTGGCATAAAAGTATAATATTGTGTTGTCCTTTTAATACCTGTAGGCTAAAAGAACATAAAGAAAAATCAGTAAAACAAAATGCTTGTTCTTTGAAAAAAAAAAAAAAACTCCATTAAGTGGGATAAATTAGACCAACAGAGAATGAGAGAGAGGACAAATAGCAAAGCAAATTGGTGATGACCAAGTTTTTTAAACTTGAACTTGGCCTCATTAATCTTCTTCATTTTCTGTTTCACAGATTTGAGCTCTTTATTATTTCCTTCCTTGTGTTGTGAGTTAATTTTGGTCTTTCTCTTCTTAAATTGGAATTTCAGGTCATTGGTTTTTATACCTTTCTTTTTTTCAAATAGAACCATTTTACACTATAGACTTTCCTCTGAGCACTGCTTTTGTTACATCCCACAAAGTTTGATATCATGGTTTCATTATCGTTCAGTTTTTAAATATTTTCTAATGTCTTCTTGGACCCATGGATTACTTTACAGTGTGTTGTTCAAGTTCCAAAACATTTAAGGTTTTCTTACCTATCTTAACTGTTACTAATTTCTAATTTGATTTCAATGTGGCCAGAGAACATATTCTGTATGTTCCTTAATTTATTGAAGGTTGGGTTTTATGGCTTAGCATATGATTTGTTTTGGTAAATATACCGCATAAACTGGAAAAGAATGTGTGTTCTGCAGTTGCTGTTACATTCTTTATAAACAGGTTGATATTTCAGATCATTTACTTTGGGGCTGATTTTTATTTTCTCTAATTCTGTCATTGCCAAGAGGATTGTTAATATCTGTTTTGGTGGAGTTGTATATTTTCTCCTTTAATTCTGCCCGTTTTTGCCTTCTATAGTTTGAGGCTTCATTATTGGGCACATGCATTTAAAATTGTTTGGTCTTCCTGATGAGTTGTTGTTTTGACATTATGAAATGTTGTTCTTTATCTCTGGTTACAATGCTTCTTCTTGTTGTCTCTTTAACCTGATATTAATATGGCCACTCCAGCCTTTCTTGGCTTACGATTTGCACCGTGTCTTTTCACAACCATCTACTTTCAGTGCCTCTGTTGCTAACAGTGTGTTTCTTAAACAGAATATAGTTGAGGCTTCTTAAAAAATGTTTGTTTATTTTGAGGTGGGGGGGGAGAGAGAGAAAGAAAGAGAAAGAGAGGGAGAGAATGAATGAATGAATGAATGAATGAATGAATGAATGAATGAATATCCAAGCAGGCTCCATGCTGTCTGCATAGAACCCCATGGAGGGCTCAATTTCACAAACCATGAGATCACGACCTGAGCTGAAACCAGGAGTCAGAGGCTTAACCAACTGAGCAACCTAGGCTCCCAGAAAATTTCTTTTTTATCTGACAACTTGTCTTTTAATTGGGAGTGTTTAGTCAATTAACATTTAATTTGATTGTTGAATTTGGTCAACTGTTTGATTTTTCATTTTCCACTCTTTTAAATTTTTTTTCAATTTCATATTAATCTATTTTAGGTTTTTCAAGCTATATTTATATTTCTTTAGGTATTTTTAAGTTTATACTCCATAAATTACCATATACATACTTACTACAGTCTATTTGGAGTTAATATTCTGTCACTTCGTGTAACATCTAGAACTCTCACAACTTTATAGGTCCATTTCCCCCCTGCTATCCTTCATGCTAGAGTTATATCTATTGCAAACTTCACAAGAGAATGTTGTATCTTTTGCTTTAAACTGTCCAATGTGTTTAATAATTAAGAGAAAAATAAATCTTGTATACTTACCATTTCCAGTAAGTTTTCATTTCTCTCTAAAGATCATCAACTGATACTAAGTCTGAGAACTTTTTTTTAGTATTGCCTCGTAATGAAGATTTTCTGGTGACATTCTTTGTTTCTTATTATTCTTGTTCTCAGAAAGTGTATCTATTTGCCTGTTACTTAAAAGACGTTTTTGCTTGAGACTGGATTCTAGACAGACAGGGTTTTTTGGTAGTGTTGTTTTTTTTCTTTTAGTGTACTAATGATGTTCCACTGTGTACTGGGCTGCACTTCTGATGAGAAGTCAGTTAAAGTTGTTTTGTATGTAATATTGCCCCACGCACATCCCCTAGCTGCTTTGACGATTTTTCCTTCTGTCTTTGGTTTTCAGCAATTTTACTATGGCTGTCTGGACATAGTAGTCTTTATATTTATTTATCCTCTGTGATGTTTGAGCTTTCTGAACTTATAAATGTATGGTTTTCATCACTTTTGGAGACTTTTTGATCATTGTCTCTTCACATATTTTTTCTACCTTATTCTCTTTTCTCCTGCTGGGACTCTGATTACATGTATGCTATATCTTTTGATATTTTACTACACGAGTTCCTCAGATAATGCCTCCTCCTCATCCTTTTAAAATTTTTTTCTCCTCTGATTTTTAGATAACTTTTATTAATCTATCTTTACGTTTACTCCAATTATCCCCAATTTGCTATTGACCACCACAGATTTTTTTTTTTTAATGGTTTATTTTTGAGAGAGTGTGAGTAGGGGAGAGACGGGGGTTGGGGGCACAGAGGATCCCGAGCGGGCCCTGCACTGACAGCACAGAGCCTGATGTGGGGCTCAAACTCATGAACAATGAGATCATGACCTGAGCCAAAGTCAAATGCTCTGCTTACTCAGCCACCCAGGTGCCCCCACAGATAGATTTTTAAAACGTCAGATATCAGATTTTTAAACTCTACATTTTCCTTTTTTTTTTTTTAAAGGTTTTGTTTATTTTTGAGGGAAAGGGGCAAAGAGAGAGGAAGAGAGAACTGGAAGCAGCCTCCAGGTTCTGAGCCCTCAGCACAGAGCCCAAGACAGGACTTGACTCCCACAAACTGTGAGATCATGACCTGCGCTGAAGTCAGATGCTTAACTGACTGAGCCACTCAGGCACCCCTCCATTTGTTTCTTTTTTAAGAAAGTCTATTTTTTTCTGAGATTTTCTTTTCACTCATTGCAAGCATATTCTCCTTTCTGTCTTTGAGCATATTTTAAAAAGCTGCTTTAGAATCCTGTCTGCTGGTTCTAACATCTGCAAATACTTGAACTTAATTTTTGTTGACGCTTTTCTCTTGAATATTGGTCACACTTTTTGTTTTGTTTTCCTTCTGATGTCAAAAAATTTGGATTGTATCCTGGAAACTGGAAAGCTTTGGATTCTGATATATTCCTGTTAGGACAGTTGATTTCTTTGTATTGGTTTTAGCAGGCAAGTGGGTGGATTGGACTCACACTACTAGTCTGTTATTTGTGTTTCAAAACATTTTAGCATTTAACATACATTCTGGTAGAAGTCTATAGTTCTTAGTTATTTTTATGAATTGTTATTTGATACTGAAAATTTTACCTGAAAGATTTAAAATTTTTTTTTCAGTTTTTATTCATTTATTTTGAGAGAGAAAGGGAGTGTACAAGTGGGTAAGGGTCAGAGAGAAGGGGAGACAGAATCACAAGCAGGCTCCACACCATCAGCACAGAGCCTGATGTGGGGCCCGAACTCATGAACCGTGAGATCATGACTCTAGCTCAGACCAAGAGTCAGACGCTCCACTGACTGTACCACCCAGGCATCCCTTACCTGAAAGACTTAAAATGTGATGTTTTATTTCACCAGATACAATTTATTGCAGTAAACGAGAAACACATTTGTTCTATAAGAAATTGATACTTAGCAGGTGCTATTGCTCCAAATTATTCTTTTATCTAAGTGTAAACTCAGGGCACCAGTCATGAAGAATTTGGACTAGGTGAAAGCAATTGATTAGCAAGATCTAGATCTTTCACAAAATTATATCCTTTATTCATTAGAGAAGAAAAATACTTTGTAGCAGGACAAACACACAATGGCTCTTCGAAGTCATTATGAATAGAAGTAGTCAATCTTAGACAGATGGCACTCCAGGTGCTAAAATGTAAATAGTTCTAACTAGTGTACTGTTTTCAAATTTTAGAGTAGAAAGGGACCTCAGAGACCGTGGGTACAAGGCCAGAAAGGTTAGGAAACTTTCTTCCACTTTTTTTTGGATGGGGCTGCTTGGGATGGAAAGCTAAAGAGTCTTGCCTTTTGATATGGAAAACTTGAGTTCCAAGCAGGTTCTGTTATTTACGATCTGTTTGATTTTTGGCATGATACTTAACCTTTCCTGTGTCTACATCAGCTTTATTTATAAAATGGGGGTAGCAGTCTGTCCTGCACAATTGTTGAAAAAGTTACACATCTGGCACAGACTAGCCATTTCAGTATTTTGTGTTCTCTTTTCAGAATACTAAAAGGAAGTAGAGTGTGAATATAAGAGTACTCTAATGGAAGATTGTTATTCTTGGTGTGTTACTTAATCCTCTTAGGTAAGGTCTGTAAGAAAAGATCTGTAAATTTTAGAAAGTCAATTTCTAGGAGAGAATGACCACAGAAAGACCCTGGAACGGACTAGTGGGAGCCTTAAATAGAAGCCATGCTAGTTGAGAAATGAGAGACTGGACAATGGGTTTCTATCAGCTTTGCATTTGTATTACTTCTATATTTCTCTTGCCAAAAACTCTCCACTGTAGGAGAATCTGATTATGTTGTTGAACTGTGCACTGAACCACACAGGGAGAAAGGGGACAATGGTAGACAAGAAGAGGAGGTAAGAAGAGCTGAGCACTTGGGAATCTTGTCTTTGAATTCTGACTTCCCGGGCCTGGTACTGGGTAGGCGTTTCATGAATATTTGTTGAAGGAAGTGTCCAGAGATCCTCTTGCACCTCATTATTCATATTCCCAGAATCTGGATTTGTTTTGGGGTTGCCCTGCCAAGTATAACCTAGTGTGGTAGTAGCCTGCAGGCTCTCATTTTGTTTGTCATTACCTAGTGAAGTATGTTCAAGGCTCAGACTTGTCTAAAGTAGAGGAATCCTGGAGGTGGTGTAGATGGATTCCACCCTTTCTTTGCCCCTCACCTTTCCCCCATCTGTCCCCGGGAGATTTATTTAGGCTGAGCCCTGGTTTAGTTCACCCACTTACCCAAATCTACACTTGGCTCTGTGTTTACTGTAAGTGTTCACTAAATTTTTGTTGAATGAGTGAACAGAAGGCACTAAATTTGTAGGAAGGTAAAATAAAGGCGGAGAGCTAGTGAAGCCACACAGATGGGGAATTTATAATGAATCAGCCAAAGCCCAGAGCAAACAGATGATACTCTCTCAAACTAGAGTTGTAGCAAATTGAGCTGGTTGTTTAGGTTTCCTTGATTGGAAACTAATCTAGGTCTGTTTCAGCTCTTACTGTTCTTAGGCTGACTTTCCAAAAGACAAATTCATTTTTATCTTAGAAACCCTCTTCCTGGGCTACTTATGCCTTGTTAATAAGATGGGATGGCGGTCTGTCATTTTGGAAAAATGGTATAAGAGAGGATGTGATAGTTGTAATATATATGTGTGTATTTTTTAGTATATCCGTGTATATTTTCTCATTTTATCATCTTAATGACATCGTAAACAGTACAGGTATCATCATCCCATTTCCCATATGAGACAACTGTGTCAGAGAGGTTTGTTAAAGTGGCAATGACAGAATTTTTCTAGTTTAGTGTTTTCTTTATATTGGTTATGATAATTGACATCACTTACTGAATATGTATTATTAAGCACTACCTTAAATTTTGTATAGCCACATGGTTTTTCCCCCTTACGTCCTTCAGTCTTGGCTCAGTGTTCCTTCTCAGTGAGGCCCTCCTTGGCCATTCACTTATAAATTTATATCTTTATTTAAAAACATTGTAATGTCTGATTATTTTTTGAGAGAGACAGAGCATGAGTGGGGGAGGGGCTTGGGGGGGTGGGTACAGAATCTGAAGCAGGCTCCAAGCTCTGAGCTGTCAGCACAGAGCTCAACGTGGGGTTTAAACTCACAAACTGTGAGATCATGACCTGAACTGAGGTTGGACGCTTAACCAACTGAGCCACCCAGGAGCCCCATTTATAAATTTTTTAATTGCATACCTCTTCTTACCTCTGTTTTATCTCCTTATAATTTATCACCTAGGACTTCTATATATGTTTATTTTTCCTTATTGTATATATTTCCTAATAGAATATAAACCCTATGAGGGCACAGCTAGTTCATTCCTTGATGTGCCCTCAGTACCAGGAAAAAGTATCTACATGTAGTGTATGGTAGGTACTCGGTAATAATTGCTGCAGGGAAATAATAATCCTCAAAACAAGCTCTATAGGGTTTACTGACAAGGAAAATTATGCACAGGTAAATACCTTGCCCAACATCACTTAAGAGGTTAGAGAACTTGATTTTGAATTCACGTAAATTTAGATCCAGTGCTTCACCACGTATTTTCCAAATTTTGTTTTCCTAAGATATGGGAAAAGTACTGGAGAGGCTGTTGCAGAATGTAAGGGATGAAGTTCTTTTTTCTCTCCATTTCTTTCTCTAGCAATTCACCCTCCTTGTTTGATATATTGGAGTTTAGTATACAGTTGTATTTTTAAAAATGGTCTATCCTTTTAAAAAAGGAAAGCTCTACAAACGATTCAACTACTTCATTCTGCTTTCCAAAAATAATCGTGCAAGGTTGAGTCTGGATTTGTTTTAAAAGAAATGCAAAAATACTGTGATTAGGAGATACTCCCTAAACTTTGGAAAAGGTAAGAAAATATTAAATAAATGTTCGTATAGCAGAGAGAAAATTTTGTGGTATTTGTACCTCCTCTAAAAATAAACTGAGTGCAGGGACCTTGTTAGAATAATTGTGTAGTGCTTTATAGATACTGCAAATGAATGGATAAACTAGAGTATGATCTCTTGAAGGGGAGATTCTGAGCATACCTCTGGTAAGTGGTAGGCAGTTAATGAATTCAGCAAACATTTGTTGAGGACTTACTATATCCTTGGCATTGTAGGAAGAGAAACAAAGAGCTTATCTCAAGGACACAGTTAAATCACAGGAGACATGTGTTCATATATTTGGTGTATCTTGATAATCTCTTGCAGGTGATGGCCCCAAGGACAGAAATGCCCTCTTTGGGAAATATCTTTCTGATTGTATTTATAAGAGACTGAGCGGTGGTCTGAATAGATTATGGATCGCATCTAACGTGGCAGTACTTTCCGTTCAAATTATGTATTTTTTCTAGAATTCTAATAAATAGGGGTGGGTGCAAGAACCGGTATGTACCTAGATTTTGTTGCCTTCGGGAAAAGGTTATTTGACACGACAATTTGTGTTCCTTGAACAAATACTGCTTAATGTGCGTTATCTCATTAAATTTTTACTAAAACTTGGTGATACAAATACAATTCCTCTTCCTGTTGTAGAGTTGAGGAAACTGAGACTTAGCTATTAAGTAATTTCCCCAAACCGATCTTGAATTAGGTGATATGACCAGGATTTTAATCAATGTGTTCTGATGTTGCTTTTCATACTAATTCCACTGCTGGTTTTCTGTAGGTCTTCAATATTTTAAAAGGAATACTTTCCCGAAAGTATTACATACCAAGCAAAGTAAGGAAGGAGTATGTCTAAACATTGTAAGGACTATGATGAATACTTAGCTGCTGAACGAGGAAAAGATGAAGTTTAAATGCTCAGTTGATGCGAGTAAAACCATGAACAGGGTGCCTTCTGGATGGTTAGTGACAGTTCCTTTAACTCTAATAAATCATAAGGATGTAACTTGAGCCTCATGAGGAAGAGCATTATATTACTAATGGATCATCCTGCAGGAACATAAACAAGATATAAAAATAAATGAAGTCTTTGACTCTTCATGTTCACAATTCATCATTATTCTGTTATGAACATAACCCTAAGACCGTTGGTTATAATTTGTGTCATGATGGAATTTCTGTTCGGCTTTTGGCTTTTTTTGTTTTATTTTGTTGGTGGTGTTTTTTGTAAATGAGTACCCCCTAAATAAGACCTTTTAGCTAATGGAGTAAGTGGAAAAACTGCAGCTGTCAGGTTAGCACTCAGGATTAAAGTCTAACAGAGTGAGCTTCTCTTCTGTTATGCACAAGTAGGACTTGGTTACCTCTATGGCTTTCCCAATGTAGAGCTTGGTTGGTAAAGCTTTTGTCAGTATAGCTTCCCTGGAGAATGTAGCAAGCCCTTCACTACCTCTCAGAACTCCTGGCTTTTCCCCCGGTGTGAAGTTCTGACAATAATCAGGGATACTTGGGGAACTGCTCAGCTTATTAGGGTAAAACAAGATGGCCCTGGAGAGAGAAAGCAGCTTGATGGCTGCATAACTCAGTACTTAATAAACAACATTTTGGAATTTGAACTATTTATCTTGTTTACATTTTAAGGAAAATACGCAGCATATGTTCCGTATGCTTGTACATACTTGGAAGTTAAAATATGGCCGTATGCATGCATGAAAGATTTAATTCCTGCACCAAATATAGACCAGCTGGCTTCAGGCATACGTACTGTACCTTAGCCAATGTATGTGCCTGGTGTTGAGATAAGCTGAGATAATCCCGCTTGCACACATACACACCTCACGGGTACACACACATCTTATATAATGTGCTTTCTTTGAACACCTAAAAATGCTATGTAGTTTATACATGTGAATTATATTCTGTGCACATATTTATAGTTCATGTTTACATTTGTACATACACTTGTATCTCAGTGATAGAAAACGGAAATCTCTCCCCCCACCACCACCACCATACACTAATATTTAAGATTTAAAAATTCTAATTCTAGGTTTTTTGTTGCAGTTCTGGCAAAACCCAGAATAATCCATTTCCCAGTTCCCTTAATTCCCACACATTGTGTTCCCCCTGTTGAAGAGAGAGCAAATGAAGGGGTGGATACCCTCTCTCCTGCAGCAAAGGCAGGGAGGAGGTGTTGCAGGCAGGCATCACTGGAGAGGGTACTTTGTCGCCAGGAGCACGAGGGTGAAGCCTTTGGGGCAGGGCAGGAAAAGACATCGAAGCTCCCACCATGTCTGCACCTCTCCCTGCCCCAGGTTTTCACATAACCCTGCAATCCGTATGTGTGCAAATGCCTTCTTTCAGTAAAGCAGAACCTTGAAAAGTATAAGCCTGGGCTTTTTACTCAGACTTCCTTTAATTAGAAGGGAATAGACTGAGTGAAAGTCTTCATTCTAGAAGCCAGGAAGACTTCACCATGAGAAATGAACATTGCACTAAAAATGGAAACAATTAAGCCCCTTATACACACATTTCCAGTATCTGTAGGTTGGAGAGTACTCAGAAATGCTGGGGAGAAAAGTAGCAGCCAAGATTTCTCCGAATCCACCCAAAACTGCTGCTCCTACTAGAAAAATAACCTCAAATCATCTCCACCGGCAGAATGCACACACAGAAACTCAACCCAGAGTATATTCGAAAACCTGGTGAGACTCGTAAGAGCAGGGACCACCTCATCCCTAATCTGTTCCTTGGTGCAATAGGAAATACTTGTGGTAATGATGTGAAGGAATTAATTGCTGCTCATATCAAGAGCTTCTGAATTAGCTAAGCATTTTGAAAATCTGGACTGTGATAAAATAACACATTGATGAAAATGGAATCTTACCAAGAGCTACAATTTTGTTTTAATATTAGAAGACCAGTCAGGTCAGGATCGTACTAAAATAGCTGTTCATGGGCATTCTTACTGGTTGTTGCTTAAGCAGTCTTTTGTCCTTTTATATGCTGCAAAGTACATGCTGGTTCTTCTGCAAAGTCATGGAGAAGGGTCACTGTCACATCGTCTGACACCGCGATCAGGCACATGGGGGAAGGTGTTAGCAGTGAATCCTACGCAAATAAACAGCCAGTGGAGAGCAAGTCATGGCCCAAGTCTTCTGTTTGCAATCCTCCCTGTCATCAGATAGGGGATGAGAAGACCTTCCCAAATCCAACTGTGAGTTGGAGAATGATATCAGATGCAGGTTGGCAAGGGAACAGACAGAATAGTTCAGAGAAGGATCTAATAAAATTGTTGTGGTTGAGGCAAATATCCTCATTCCTCTGGTTTGGAACCCACATGGGAAACATTACTTTTTGTTGTTTCTAGCAAGTCCTAATAGCATTTCCCGCTAGCATCCAGGATTTACACCTCATTTAAGTGGTCTGTGTGAGTGTCGTGGTTGTTTCTTAATTAAAACAGCAATAGCAAAAAACCTGTGCCTCTGTATCAATAATTACAGCTATACGCCTGCATTGTAAAGGCCGCTAGATCTCAGAAGCTATTTTGCCACTACTCTCGTATCTGGAAACTGAAGCTGAAAGTACCTTTTCTCTATTGAGATAAGTATGTTACAAACTGGCTTCACTGTTGGAAGGTAGGACCCGGAGAGTGTGCTCTCCTTCCTAAAGTTATCACACCGCAGTCAAAACTCCGATGATTTTGAATATTCAAGGCTAGTCTTCAACAGCTGAAGAAATCGAATGTTTATAAGATGGTTTTTCCTGTACTGCTTTCCCCCCCTCGATTTTGAACAGAATCTGTGTTGTGGGAGTTGGTTACTCCATATACGGAGTATGCTGTGCATTCGCTCGGTCTTGCACTGACTTACCTTGTAATGGGGGACTAGGAGAGACCTCCTACTTTATTAAGCTCTACTGTCATTAGAAGAAATAGGTATTAAGTCCTAAAATGGCATGTTACATAGTCCACTGGAAAGAGAAGTCAAGTTAATATTAATAAAGGAGGAAATAGAAACATCTCCTCCCCCCCACTGCCATTATGTCTCAAGATTGTCTTCCCAAGGTTTGGATTTACTAAGTTCTTGGCAGGTCAAGGGTAAGAATGTGTTTAGTGGTAGATTTTTGTTCCCCTGCCAGTGTCCTCTTTCCACTTTGTTGCTGAGCTAATTGACACTTGCTGGCAAGTGTTTGATCGATCTGCTCTCAACGGGCCGTGAAGAAACCCTAAAACACTGTGGTCAGTTGGCCTGTTACTGGAGTTAGCTCACGTTTTGACTTTCATTTATATGGGAAAGACTTCCTGAGTCCCTGCAGCGTGCCAGGCTCTGGCCCAGGTTGCAGAGTTGGTTGGAGAGGAGGTGCTGTTTGTATTGGGTGTGGGGAGAATTGCACGGTCCCAGAGCCCTCCCAGATGATCCCCAGTGGCTCTAGTAGTGGTGGCCTCCTATTAGCTGAAATGCTTCTAAGCTGTTGATAAGTTACACACAGATATTTGTACTCTAAATACAGGCTTTACAAAGTAAGAGTAAAGGGACTGGTTTTCTTTTATTTTCACGATTGAGCGTGTCCTTCATAGGCCACCAGAGAATTCCTGAGTTCACAAACCCAAGATCTTTCTCCCCCTTTCTTCCCTAATTAACTTCCTGTGCAAACTTATCTCAAAAGTTATGAATTAAATATTAGAGGTTAGTCTCTGCTGTGGCTCCTGCTTCTCCCTCCTGCTCCCCATTTCTCAGCCTCTCAATTTTTTCTAAGGTCAAGAGTAGGCTGAACTTCTTGTTCCTTTGTAAAGGAATGGGCTGTAAACTTTGAAGGCCTGAGGACGTGCTTATTTTGGTTTTAAGGAACCTCAGCTCAGAGGCTCCTGTTACAGAATGAAGTGAGAAGTGGGTTGAAGCCTACCCTTCCCATTGTTTCTTTTTTTTATGATATGGTTGTTAAGGGCAGAGTGGGGTGAAAAACAGGGCAAGAGCCCATTGAGCCCTTGAGTTGATAACCTTGGCTTTCAGGAGTCTTGGGTGTGTGTTTCCATGACTCTCCTGAAATACCTAACACAAACTGCTGCCCAAAGCAAACCCCATTATAACCTTTAAAGCAAACCTGCATTTTGCTTAGACAGAAGCTGCCACTCTCAACTGTTTCCCAGAGCTCAGCCTCTGGTTCTCTGGCATGTCAGCACTTGCCTTCTGTTTTTTCCATTGCACTCCTCCCCAGCTCAGCCACAGGGGCCCCACCTCTCACAGGATCAGGGTATGTGACCCTGGAGCCCAGACAGCCTTGCAATAAATCTTCCTAGTCCACCTGCAGCTCGTCTGTCAGCGGCTGCCCTGCTTCTCCGCTGGATGTGCTATTCCCACACATCCGTCAGACAACCCTGAAGCCCCTTTGGGCCATTGGAGAGTCAGACTGGCCCTATTCCATCTATAGGTCTTTATCTATCTTGTCTTGTATCGTTGTCTGCCATGCCCAGGCTTTGCTCTACTGAGTGATTACAGGAAGCCCAAACCTAGTGGTCAATGGGCAGCCACATCACAACCATGGCTATTGGCCATCAGAATCCCTTCTATGAACTGGTGTTCTTGTTCTCATTAAGACTTACTCCAGAGCAGCTGATATTACCCAGGATCGGGAACTAGACAGGCCCAGAGTTTCTAATTGCCTTGAACCAGATATGAACAGTATTCCTAGTTTATCTGCCCTTTCCTAGAACTGGAAGCAGATTTTTCCAATATGGCAAATAATGGTGTATTATATGAGGGCAAATGATTACAGTAGTGAGTGAACTCTTTTAAGTCTCTTCTAGATGCTAGGTACTACGTTAGATAAAAATGCAGTGTAGTGTTCATGAACATGGATTTGAGTATTAGCTGAGTGACCTTGGACAAATTATCAGCACCATCTACTAAAAATAGTATATAGCAATTACTAAGAGCTGTTACAAGAATTAAAAGACTTCACATAATGATGCACTTTCAAAATGCCTAACACATGGTCAGCAATCAATAAATGCTAGTTGTGATGCTCCTGGTTTGTTGGCGAAAGCGGGATCCTTACCTAGGAAAAATGAACAATGTGAAGCAGGATATGAGGGGTCCAGCTCAGTTAATTCAAGGTGATTTTGGAAAAGAAGGGTCTGAGGAGGATTCAAAGACACAAAAATCAGGCTGGGACTGAAAGAATGAATTGAATTGAATTTGATCTGGGAAAGTTGAGTTTTCTGCAATTTGGGGAGTTTGTAGCACAGAGAGAACAGAGCTAGAGATTAGAAGAAATGGTCTCTGGTTTCTCCACTCACTCAGTGTGAGCCCGGGCACACCACTGAGACTAGATTTCCTGACTGTAGAAACAGGACAGGGAATACTTGCTCTGCCCAGCTCCTAGGGTTGTGGGAAGGCACATGTAAGACGAGTCACGTAAAAAAAGGCAGAAGACCAGAATAAAAGTCCTCATTAGATCCTTAAGTTTAGAAAGAAGATCCTAGAAGGATCCCGAGTTACTTCAGACTGTAATTATGTAACCTGCAGGACACAGTGCTTTTAACGAGGCACTGACAACCCTAGCAAGGTCATAGCCCAGTGTTAACACATCCAGCCTGACTCTTTGTTCAAGATTCTCCAAAGTACCTGAGTCAGTACATCAAGTCCCCCAAACAATAACAACTACAATAATGGTTAAGTAACAATAGCAACAGTCAGTATTTGGCTCTTATGGTCGTTACTCTGCTGACTGCTTCACAGACCTGAGCCCTTTTAGTTCTCAAACAATATCATGAAGCACCTGTTATTATTCCCAGTTCAGAGGTAATTAAGTTGAAGCTTAGAGAAATAAGGTGCCTGTTCCCTTTAGCTAGTTAGCGACAGAGCCGGATTTAACTCCAATTTATTTGACTCCAAAGCTTAAGCCCTTTGTGCCATTTTGCTGTTAATCTAAAGGGGGGGGGGGGGGGGAAATGTTCCCTCCTTCCCCTGCTGACCCTGTGCCAGGTTTCCTGTGGAGGATCAAGCATGCGGATGAGTTAAGTGAATAAAATGGTTAATGTTCAGGTAGCCCTTCTCCCTTCACTTAGAGCTCGATTATTGGAAAATTTAGACCCCACATTATTTCTGTATCACTATCACGTGCATTTGCTGCTGTCGAGACGGAGCTATAACAAAAATCCTTTGTGCTTATCATGGGCTTTCTATGTTCACTGTTTCATTTGAACATCACAGTAAACCCTTGAAAAGGGCGAATAGTGTTCCCATTTTACTCATGAGGAAACTGAGTCTAGGGGGAAGTCAACTCGCCCAAATTCCCAGCAGAAAATTGAGAGAGCTCTTACAACTCTCACTAATAATTACTGGTAGTAATGGCTAATTACTCATAGCTAGCAAGGGCAGAGCGTTTTTTTATATCCTGCATACGGTGTGCAACATGCAGCAATGAGGATGCTTTCCACTTGAACTTTGGAATGTGGCAGTGTGATGTTCAGAGATGTTAAATATTTGTGCTTGCATATACATAAAATTATTTCTATGTCACATACGCTTAAAGAACCAAATCCTGAAACTGCTGGGAAAAATAATAATTCTTGAGTAATAAGGCTGGAATTGAAAGAAAAGGGGATCAGCTATTAAATTCTTATCACGGCACAAAGGTTTTTGAATGTCAAATGTTAAACTCTTCTACATTCAATAGGAATTTTGCTATGAATCTTCAGTCCCCTAGGGTACCTTTCCTGTCTGTGCCTGTCAGCTTCATTGTTATGCATTTTAAATAAAGCTTTCCCTAACATTCAAAACTCCTTCTGAGTTTTAGGGAAAAGACATAAATAAAGTGTGTACTGTGCCTTTGCATTTTTGTTTTCTTTTACCTTTTTTCGAACTGTGTGCCCACCCCACCCCCAATCTTTAGAAGTTTAAAGCTAAGGTAAAAAAAAAAAGACCTTTAAAAACGGGGGGCTCTGGGGAAGTATGCAAATGACAGAAATGTCTATGGGAAAATTAAGGGAAGTGAAATTCAGCAAGAAAGAAATTCATTGATGTTGTGATGAAACGTTGTCACTGGAGATGATGACAAATTAGAATCCGTTCCCATGGGGACCGGCGTGCTACCTACTGATCATTTGACCCATGGCTGAATGTTGGCTAGCCAAAGAATTGACCCAAAAGATGACAAGATGGTTTTAGTCCCGTTGCCTCATCAGCATTCAGGAACCCCTTAGGGATGAAGGGGGAGAGGATAAAGAAGGATAAAAGATGAAAGCTGGGCTGTGGAAAGAAAAATGTTTTTAATTACACTGAGGAGGATTGTGGGTCCACCTGTAGCTTTTTGTTAAGAAGTCCTTTGTTTTCTTCTGTCTGCAGGGATCATGGCAGGCTACAGACCCAGAATCTGTCTGGCCTCTTGGAAGGGTCTGTGTTGGTAGCTGGTCCTCTTTAGTTTAACAGAGACATTCAGGATTTAATCTCTCTGTGGGCTATCTTTACTCAAATGGATATTGTTGTGCTCACCGAGCAACCTGGATTTGGTTGGTATGCTGAAAGAGCTTGCTTTTAGAGTGAGAAAGGGAAAACTGCCCCACAGTGGAGCATGAGTTGAAGTTTCCACAGTGAGCCACTATCCCCTTTCCTTGTCAGAAGGGCACAGGGAGGTCATCTCAGGCAGTGGGGTTAAGGGAGGCCGGAGCACGACATGGGAGTCAAGGGGCCCTTAAGTTCCATATGCCTCAGTTTCTTCTGTTGTAAAATGGGAATTAACAACTGCATGGTACTGCCTCATGATGGCAGATAAATTGAATGAAAATCCAGCGTGGAAGATTAGATTGAATTATGAAACTTGCTTCTGAAAGGAAAAGAGCAGGGCATCCACTCTGTTCTCTTTCCGGGTTATGAACAAAGTTAAACACCGTGAAGTAATTGGAACAATTTTTTTTTTTTTTAAGTAATTGGAAACAAGTTAAGACCATTTGATGTATCTGACCTCATAGTGACAGGTAATAACAGGTTTTGTTTTCGGAGAATACATTATTTCAAACTTGGCCCTCTTTTTTTTTTTTTTTTTAATTTATTTATTTTTGAGAGACAGAGCGTGAGCAGGGGAGGAACAGAGAGAGAGGAGACACAGAATCCGAAATAGGCTCCAGGCTCTGAGCTGTCAGCACAGAGCCCGACGCAGGGCTCAAACTCAGGAACCATCAGATCATGACCTGAGCCGAAGTCGGACGCTTAACCGACTGAGCCACCCAGGTGCCCTGGCCCTCTTTTTTTTTTATACTGGTGGTAGAATTCAATTCTAAACCTCCACAAAGTCTTGACTTCCGTAGGAATTATGTAGAATTCTAGGTAAGTATTTTCAGAAATCTAATTTTTATTATAAAGTAATGAGACTGTGCATGGCTTTTAGTAATCTGTCAAGATTTTATAGCATTTGTTAAAATGGATTTGAAAAGAAGTGGGAAGAGGGGGCTGTTAGTCTGTGGGTATTCCAGAGAGAAACCGTGTTGCACACAGGTTGCACCTTTGGCCCTGAAGTTAGAATAGGACTGTGTTTGGATCCCAGCTCTACTGCTTACTAGCTTTGTAAACTTGAGCAAGTTACTGAACATTCAGCTTCTGCTTCTGGAAAAAATGCAGATGTGTGTATCTCCCATGGTTCTTTGAAAGACTAAATGGAGACATGCTTGTGAAATGCTGAGAACAGTGCCCCCACATAGTTAGCACTCAACAAACGTTGGCAATTATGATTTTTTTTTAACAAGGCAAGATGGGGTTTCACCACGTGAAAGGCAGGAACTTCTGACCAAAGTTGGGGGGGGGGGCTTGCATTTGAGACCTTTTGTTAAGGGTCATGTGTGTCTGGGCTCTGTGTGCAAGTTGCTGCATCCACTGAGGAAAAATGCAGCTTGAGGGGCGTTTGGGTGGCTCAGTTTGGTTGAGTGTCTGTCCGACTTCGGGTCAGGTCATGATCTTACAGCTCGTGAGTTTGAGCCCTGCATCGGGCTCCGTGCTGGTGGCACAGAGCCTGCTTGGGCTTCTCTCTGCCTGCCTCTCTCTCTCCCTCTCTCCCTTCCTCACCCCCCGCCCCCCATAAATATATATATTTAAAATGCAGCCCATGCTAACGAGGAGGCCGAAGGCAGACATTCCCAACTTGCCCCTGCCCTGCTCCTTCTTGCAGTGCCTCCCTCTGTCCCTTTCCTTCTTTCCTTCCCTCACCACACACCCCACTGCAGGGAACTAACTGTTTAGTTCCACAGACAGCCCAGTAGTGGGGGACTCTGCACCCTGGCTCTGCGCCTTGGCTGGTTATGTTAATGAGAGTTTCATTCCTCACATCGGTGTGATTTGTCATATTTTTAAATGTCAAGTCACTACTGAAGCTTCTTTTAAGTTTGGTTTGTGTGGAGCAGATAGTGAATACACA
The DNA here is from genome assembly GCF_022837055.1 of Prionailurus viverrinus. NCBI lineage: Eukaryota > Metazoa > Chordata > Mammalia > Carnivora > Felidae > Prionailurus > Prionailurus viverrinus. The sequence continues at coordinate 161,238,902 of NC_062568.1, read as the reverse complement.
CAGGCTTTATAGACAGGATGGTTCTGAGTTTAGGTGACTGGCTTTCACAAAACCACCTCATTGATGGAAAATAATGATCCCTAAATTGTAGGATCCTTATGCATAATATGTGGTAACTGCCACTATGCAGTAGCTCTTAGACTTTTGTGAACAACCCCAAGATCTCTTTGCAACAGATACTACAGTCTTGATCGTTCTGATGGTATAGATGGAACAGTTGGATCTGAATGGCTTTGTATAGCTCAGCCTCAATATGTTTATCTTGGAACGGAATTCAGCCTATCTTGGGTGTTCAAGTTACGTGTTGCTACATAAAAAAATACCCCAAACTTAGTGGCATAAACAATCTCTTTATGCTTGTGTATTCTGTGGGTCAGGAGCTCGGGCCAGGCATGGCAAGGGTGGCTTATCTCTGCTCCATGATGTGTGGAGCTTCATCAGAGGAGACTGGGGGCTGGAATATTCTGGAGGCTTCTTGACTCCTCTTTGGAACCTGGGCTGAGGTGACTTGAAGGCTTGAGCAACTGGAGCTGCCAACCAAGCACTTAACTGTGGCCTCTTCATGTGTCTTGGTACAGCAGGGTAGCTTGAGAACATTCCAAGGGAGACCTGCGGAAGCTGCATGGCCCTTATGACCTAGCCTCAGAAGTTGCATGGTGTCAGTTTCTCTATACTTGACTGGTAGAAGCCATCATAACTCTACCCAGATTCAAGGAGTGGGTGGAGAGAGAGCATGGACCCCCACCTCTTAGTAGAATGTTAAAAAAAAATTGCTGCAAATTTTTGTAAAACTACTAAGATTATGGTTCTATCTTGGGATGTGTTAGAGCTTCTGACTTCTTATAGGGAAGCAAGCTGCATAGTCTCTATTGCAACGACTTTGCCACTGTAGAATGAAAGCAGCCATAAACAGGTAAACAAATGACTATTTCAGTAAAACTTTACGAACATCGAAATTTGAATTTCCTATAGTTATTATTAACTATAACAAAATACCTTTTTTAAAAAAAGACATTTAAAAATAAAAATCATTTTTAGCTCATATAAAAGTAGACAGTGAGACAAATTAAAATATCCTGATTGGGGAGCCTGGGTCGTTCAGTTAGTTAAGCATCCAACTTCGGCTCAGGTCATGATCTCACGGTTCATGAATTTGAGCCCCGTGTCAGGCTCTGTGCTGCTAGCTCAAAGCCTGGAACCTACTTCGGGTTCTACATCTCTCTCTCTCTCTCTCTCTCTCTCTCTCTCTCTCTCTCTCTCTCTGCCCCTCTCCTGCTCACTCTCTTTCTCTACCCCAGCCTCTCAAAAATAAGTAAACGTTAAAAAATTTTTTTAAAATAAAATATCAGGTTTAATTAGATCTGTCTTTGTTCAAAGATAGAATTCTCCCAATATGTAGAAGAAATACCAGGTATTTCTCAGATGTTTGTGTGTGTGTGTGTGTGTGTGTGTGTGTGTGTTTGACAGAAAGACAAAAATGATCACAAATTGCATTTTAGAAGTGAGTTTGTGCAGATCTTATTTAAAATTTCCTCTTTATTTTTTATTTTTGAGAGAATGTGAGCTGGGGAAGGGTGAAGAGAGAGGGACACAGGGGATCCATAGCAGGCTCCGAGCTAACAGAGCAGTGAGCCTGATGTGGGGCTTGAACTCATGAACTGTGAGATCATGACCTGAGCTGAAGTCAGATGCTCAACCAACTAAGCCACCCAGGTGCCCCTAGAATTTACATTTTTTCAAGCACACTTTATCTTGTTACAGAACATTTGTTGCCAAGGACAAGGAAGGGCTATATTCTTGATATTGTAGGTGGAAAATGAATGATATTTATTTCAGAACCTAAAGAGAAAAGATAAAACGTGCTCTTCTTGATGGAGTTCCCAGAAATACATATTGTGGCTATTGTTGTTTTTAAATAAGTTGTCCAAGTTTTTAAAGAGGTTGTTGGTCGTTAGACCAAAAGATAAGGTTGGTGACTGGTTGTTTTTTTTTCCTTTAATTTTTATTAATTCGTTAAATATTTATTGTCTGCCTGCAATGCCAGGCAGGCGCTAAAGATAATGAGATGAACAAAAAACACAAGTAGTACCCGCTCTTACAGAGCATACAGTCTAGTGTGGGAACCAGACATTAAACAGATGACAGCATAAAAGTGTAGAGTATGTTATGAGGGGGGAATGCAGGGCACTGTGAGAATATACTTGAGGTTTTCAAGCTGGATCTGTTACCCTATCTCTCACCCTCAACTATCCATTGACTGTAAGAGTCCAGGTAAAAGGATTATTCCATTAGAGCACACTGTGGTTTCAAAACCAGCACAGGGGCGCTGGGTGCCTCGGTTGAGCGTCAGACTCTTGATTTCAGCTAGGGTCATGATCTCATGGTTCGCGAGTTTGAGCCCCTGGTCCAGTCCACACTGACAGCATAGGCCTGCTTGGGATTCTCTCTCTCCCTGTCTCTTTGCCCCTCCTCTGCTTGTGCACACACTCTCACTCTTTCGAATAAATAAACATGAAAAAAATAGCACATTTGCTAAGCACATTGTTACTTAGCGTCCTGGCCTCCACCTACCACATGTCGGTAGCACTTTGTACCACGTTTTAGCAATCAAAATCATCTCTAAGCTTTGCCAAATCCCCTCGGAGGCAGAATCACCAGTGGTCTAAATTAAGATGGGAAGTTAAACTGCATCTATACATTTTGTTTCAAAGACCTCAGCAAGAAAAACATAATTTTTTAAAATAAATTCTAGCTCAGGGATTACAATTGCAGGTGGATTTGTCAATTTAGGGGGGCATACAATACCTCCTCTGAAAACGGTGAGACAAAATGGGACAGCCCTTTATCAAATTAAATGTTACACTCATACTCTTGTTACGTGTAGAGATGTTTGTACCTTATAGTTTGTACAATCTATAGCAAGGCTGAGAACGTTATTTGACACTCTGAAAACTCCCAAATATCGATGGGACAAGATCGAATTGAGGAATTGGCTTGAAAATAACAAATGAAGATATCCTGATTTGGCTTCATGTTCTCAGCCTGTAAGCTATTGGATTGTGTGAGTTGATGACCCAAAGGAGATGATTAGTTCTCCTCTAGTGTGCTGATAATGAATAGCTCTACAAAACCAATTAGCTATAATTCTATCAGTCATTTCATTTGGGTAACATTTTGTTGAAGGGGAAGAAAAACAACACTGTTTTCCTTGGAGATCTATAATTAAGCTGTGATATTTGATGGGAACAATGGAGGAAAAAGCAGTATGCTTATCAATTTGCTTTTGTTTTTCCCACATGAAAGTAAATGATGATGAAGTGTTCTGTTCACAGCAGTTAAGAAAGACATTTGTCCATCTTAATGGTGTAACAGACCAAACAGGAGTATATTTCTAACTATATATTTTGTTTCATAGGGATGTCTACATTGTACAACTCCAGGGATTTGCCATTCGCATGGAAGACTGTGAATGGTGCCCCCTGGAGTTTTGTAGCAGAAGATACTGAATGTCCTTTCCCTTTTTCACGTATTTTCCCCTTTGAAAATCTGTGTGAATCCAGAACCATGAATAGTGGATTGTTTTCTTACAGTCACTGTTGTTGCTTTGTAAGACCTAATGCCCACTGTCATGCTGACAATAATATCAATAGACTTTGTTTTCCTTTGTCTAATAAGACATTTTATGGATCAGTATTTTTCTGTTGAATTCAAACACATGAGAAGTCCATAATGTGTCATTAGCTATCACAAGATGGCAGGTATTGTTTTGTTGTCTGAGTATCCTCCTGTGACTTCTGGGCATTTTGCAATTTTTACCTCAGTTTACACAGTGGAATGAGATGTGCGTATGTGTGGTTAGTTTTACCTGAAGTTTCATACATGCAGCTTGTGACACAAATTAACGAGCTTATTAGAAAAAACACAGTTGGTTATTGCGTTAGGCTTTCGATTTATTTTGCTTACCCTTTGTCCCCCAGCTAGCCAAAAAAATCCGAGAGAAGTTCAATCGTTACTTGGATGTGGTCAACCGGAACAAGCAAGTCGTAGAAGCTTCTTATACGGCTCACCTAACCTCTCCTCTAACTGCAATTCAAGACTGCTGTACGATCCCACCTTCCATGATGGAGTAAGACTTTAAAAATATTTTTTTCTTGTTTAAACCAGGAATTGAATTGCTTTCCATTCACATTCAAAATGCCTGTGCTTGTTTATTGCAAAGTGAATAGTATTTCTATCTTAAATAAGCCTTTTGTCTTTAAATAGACGAGTAATTTTTAAAGAAGTGGGGCTCAACATACTGTATCCAAGAAATTCCCAGACCTTCCCTGCTCACCTTTTTGTCATGTTGGAATTCAGTTTCAGAAGTATCAAATATTACTTGAGTACAAAGTTGATGAAGTCTAGAAAATTACATTTTGTCATGTGTCAACTAATGGGTCATGAATAAGCTAGTCTCATTGCTTCTAGTAATTCGCCTAATTTAAGAGAGTACTTTTTGTCTTTAAGAGTAACAAAAATTGCCACTTTTTTCTTTGGTAGTTTTAAAAATAACATCTACACTAACGGGAAATGTGGCTTCAGATAATAATGAAACAGAATTAGTGTCCGTATGGTTAGGGATATTTTTATTTATTGGCCTAGTGATATTTATATTTGGAGGGGTGTGTAGAATCATGTGATGCTGGAAATTGTTTGTAGTGGAAAGAACACTTAACTAAAGGTAAGAGAACTTAATTTTTACTTGGTCTCTAGCCGTGTGACCTTAATTAATTAATTATGTGCCTTTTCTGTCAGTGGATAATAATCTTTATTTTCTAGGGCTATTTCGAATGGCTAAAAGCTGTTAACATACTTTAAAGATTATGAGTATAAATGTTACCATAATTGGTATGTATTATTCCCCCCTTTGTACAGTGAGTGCTCTTGGAGCCGCGCAAGGGATAGATACAGCAGTTTTTGGTGGTTAAATGTTTTGCTTCCATCAGCAGTTTTTTACTTACAGTTTCTTGGTGGGGTATGGAGGTAGCAGGACATCCTTAAGTCATTTTATTCTCCTTCTTTGTGATACTAAGATGAGCCTTTCTCTCTGCAGCCTAAAGAGGCTCCTAGTCGTTTACCCAACTAAATGGAAAAATGTATACAGTGTAGAATGGGACTGTCTGGTTATGAATCTTACCTAATACTCAGATGGTCTTGGGTATTTGATGTCTCAGCCCACCCTGTCTTCCTCTCTAGAAAGGGAACAATAATGAATACTTCATACAGTGTTTTGAGTATTCAGTGTGATCAATTGTGAAAAATTCTCTGTAGTTCTGAACAAATATTAGCCCTATTATATGCTTCCATATCACATGAACATTTCTTTTTTTATTAGGTGTAATCAAAGAAGATGTCCTTTTTTGTAGTTGGGACATCAGTAACTTAGTGTTTTTGACAACTTCTCTCTTACCTAAAAGAAAAGGAGGGCTCACTTGGGTTTTGAACCAAAGAAAACATCATTTTCAGAACAGGGAGAAAAGCTGGTATAGTAAGGGAGAAATCCTTGAAGCTAGAATTATGCTGAAAACCGTGGTTGTCAACCGGGGGGTGATTTCCATCCTCCTTTTTTCTCCCCCTTTCCCCTTGAACGTTTGACAATGTCTGGAAACATTTTCAGTTGTCACCCTTGGAAGGTGGGGAACAGTTACCAGCATCTAGTGTGTAGAGGTCAGGGATGCGTCTATACGGCCTATAATGCACAGGACAGACCCTCCAGAACAAAGAATTATCTGGCTATAGGAGGTTTTCATAAATTCCTAAGTGGAACTGTTGCTCTGGTTGAAACGAGCTGGAATTGATTGCCCTCTACCTGGAAATCTATCCCCTGTGTCTTCTTCCCATTACTGGCCCACCTTGTGAATTTCTATTAATGTTTCAAGAAGTAACTCCACAGTTTGCCTCGTTCCATAGCTTTCAAATACCTCCTCCCCCCCCCCCCCTTTTTATTTCTCTTTGCCCCTGGAGGGATTCACTTCTCCCTCATCTCTGTTCCCAGAGTAAGTTTGAAATGCCTCTATTACAGTGTAGAACTTGATGTTATGGCAGGTTGTTGGTGGTGACTCTGCCTCCCCTGCTGTTCTGGGCAGGGATTACACTTCATCCCTTTTTACCCCAGCACCTGGCAATTGTATTTAATTACTACTTGTCAACATCTGAGTTGAGTAAGGGGCTGTCCACTCTCCACGTGTTAAAACTCTGGGGGTGAGGGGGCGAATACTGAACATAATTAATAGCACAAAATGTGACACAGAGAGATCCTGTGGTTCCTCAAAGCAGAGAAATGTACCAGGTGGATGGCATCACAAAAAATTTATGTACTTTAGAAGCATGCATGTTATTTGATATCATTTGAGGGAATATCACAAGAAAATAAGACATTTTTTAAAAATTATTTTAATGTTTATTTTTGAGAGAGAGAGAGAGAGACAGAGCATGAGCAGGGGAGGGTAAGAGAGAGAGGGAGACACAGAATCTGAAGCAGGCTCCAGGCTCTGAGCTGTCAGCACAGAGCCTGACACAGGACTCAAACCCACAGACCATAATAAGATCATGACCTCAGCCGAAGTCGGATGCTTAACCAACTGACCCACCCAGGTGCCCCAATAAGACATGTTCATAAAGAGAAGCTTGTAAAGAAAGTCATTGTACTGCCAGTTAGAATAGAGAATATTGTCAATATCCTAAATTTCTAATAGGGGATTGATTAGTCAAGAGAATTGTATCCCATCCATAAAAGTGAGATGGTGGGCGCCTGGGTGGCTCAGTTGGTTAGGCAACTGACTTTGGCTCAGGTCATGATCTCACAGATGGTGAGTCCAAGCCCCATGTCAGGCTCTGTGCTGACAGCTCAGAGCCTGGAGCCTACTTCAGATTCTGTGTCTCCCCCCTCTCTCTACCCCTCCCCTGCTCACGCTCTGTGTCTGTCTCTCAATAATAAATAAATGTTAAAAAAAAAAATTAAAAAAAAAGAAGTGAGTTGGTAAGACACAGCCACACTGTACAAGAAGAGTATTTGGTGACTTGTGAAAATGGCCATACATACATACACACATTAAAAGTTTGGGAGGGGGGGCACCTCGGTGGCTGAGTTGGTTAAGTGTCTGGCTCTTGATTTAGGCTCAGGTCATGATCTTACAGTTTGTGGGATCAAGCCCTGTGTCGGGCTCTGTACTGTCAGTGCAGAGCCTGCTTGGGATTCTCTCTTTCCCTCAGTCTCTGCCCCTCCCCCTGCTCACTCATTTAAATTAATTAATTAATTAATTAAAATACACCTAAAAAATAAATAAACGTTTGGGAGGACTCACATCAAAATGTATAGGAATAAAGATAGCAATTTCCATTTTTTTTTAAAGGTTTTTTAAACGTTTATTTATTTTTGAGACAGAGACAGAGCATGAACGGGGGAGGGGCAGAGAGAGAGGGAGACACAGAACTGGAAGCAGGCTCCAGGATCCAGGCTCTGAGCCATCAGCCCAGAGCCCGACGCGGGGCTCGAACCCACGGACCTCGAGATCGTGACCTGAGCGGAAGTCGGACGCTTAACCGACTGAGCCACCCAGGCGCCCCGCAATTTCCATTTTGAATACGCAGAGATAAGGATTGAAGTCTGAGATGCAGACTAGGCAGATATTTGCCAAAATTCAGTGGTCTGCCTTTTGGTGAATATAACAACACATAAAGTGTAGTCTCTGCCCTCCTGGAATTTCTCATCTAGTTCAGTTTACCGTCAGGGACTTCAGTTGTAGTCGTGGCGGGGTACGTGCTGAGTAAGCAGGTTAGGTAGAATGAGAGGCTTTTCCCTCCTTCCGAGGTTGGATTTGTGCGTTGAATGTTGCATGGGCACTCTGAAGAGCCATGATGCAATCTTACCTCCTCACTAGGGGTAGTTGACAGGACCAACCTCTGTATGGGGTGAATCTTGCAAAACCAGGGCAGTTCTGACAACAAAGCTGGGTAATCAGAAGATTTACAGATGAGTAAAGAGGCATATTAAAGAGATATCTGATCAAAACTCTTCACAGCCAGGAGTGGCAGAGGATGACTACCCCTGGTAGAATCTTCCTGGCTCTGAATAGAGCTCACTTACCAGGGATCTGTGTTTAGGAGTTTTTGAAGTAACTCTGAGCTGATGCTTTTCTAGCAATTGGGTGAACACAAACACTTACTAAACTTATGAGACTCAAGGTGCCTGGGTGGCTCAGTCACTTAAGCAGCCAACTTCACCTCAGGCCATGATCTCATGATTCGTGAGTTTGAGCCACATGTCAGGCTCTGTGCTGACAGCTCAGAGCCTAGAGCCCGCTTCAGATTCTGACTTCCTCTCTCTCTGCCTTTCCCCTGCTAGCACTGTGTCTCTGTCTCTCAAAAATAAATAAAAAATAAAGTTATGAAACTTAACTTTTTAATGATTCAAGAATGGGAAAGAGTTACTAGTAAGTTGTTGGGGTGAGCCATGATAGGAATCCTTTGCTGCCTTTGTTTCGGTCCCTCATAAAACACTTCGCTGCACCACTTTGTTTTGGTATCTTATTGAGCACGTTTTCAGTGTGTATTTTAATCCCTCCAAAAATGTCTCCATTTTGAATCTCAGGGAGTTCATGTTGGAGTAAAGTGCGGACAGGAAGAACTCCCAGTCTTTAGAAGCCATTTGAGGACATGACTAAACAATTTTTTTTTTTAATGGTAGGCAGATTTGGTTTTGAATCCTACCTCTTTCACTCATAAGTTGACTTTGGGGAGTCACTTAATTCTGAGCCTCAATTTCCTCATCAGTGAGCTGACAGTAAGGATAGTCCATACCTCACAGGGTCACTTAGGGAAATGTTTTTAGGTTGTAATTTCCTTATTTTATAAGTATGGGTATTATTCTCTATGTCAGGACATACTCTTTTTTCCCTTATGGCAATAACAAAAGAGTCTTTTTTAAGATAATATACTTAAAAACTGAATTAACCTAAATGAAAATATTAAGTGAATGTGACCAAAATCTTGAAGCTGATAGATATGATAATGACTGAAGTTCCTGAAAAATGGATTCAAGGTCATTTCCAAAGTCCTTCCAAATTGTGAGATTTTACAGTTCTATAAAGTAGACTTTTTATGCCCCTGATGTATATCTGGCCACGTGCAAATGTATTAATACTGCTATTATAAGTTTAAGTAATTGACTTGCGATAAAGGACCTCCAGTCTTAGATCTGGATTTTGTCCGTTGTTTTGTTGTTTTTTTTTTTAAATTTTTTAAAATGTTTGTTTATTTTTGAGAGAGAGGCAGAGTGCAAGCGGGGGAGGGGCAGAGAGAGGGGGAATCACAGAATCTAAAGCAGGCTCCAGGCTCTGAGCAGTCAGCATAGAGCCTGACGTGGGGCTCAAACTCCTAAACTGTGAGATCATGACCTGAGCAGAAGTCGGAGGCTTACCTAACTGAGCCATCAGGAACCCCTGGATCTTGTCCATTCTTAAACATCTGGGCTCTGTAAACATTTTTTGACACGTAGCACTGGCCAGTGGTGCTCAAGGTATTTGCTACTAACATTTTAAAGGCCTGTGCCTATGGACTTTGCTTCTTCTCTAAAGGCATCAAAAATAAGGTAGTATTAGGACAATATTTTTTATAACTGATTTTAACGAATGCCTAATATTCACTTTTTGTTTCAAGCCTAGAATTTCAGTTTTGCTGACTTATAATCCATTTATTTTTCTCATAAAGGCTTGATAATGCATATTTTAACAAAATGCCCAGTTGTGAAGAGAGAAGGTCTTTAAAGTGTCCTATCATAGATTCTGAAGGTTTATACTATGTTGACAACAGAGAGAATCTACAAAGCAGCAGAAAATTGATTTTTCAGATAATTTTGATACTTTGCTTCTCAGACTACTGAACTCCTCCTACTCAGGAGTTCTACAAGTTAATTATTTTGTACAAGCCCTTGCATAGAGATTGGGTACTTTGTCAAGTGTTTGCTGAAGGAATGATCTGAAGAATTAACCTCCTCTAAAATGGAGAAAAGTTAAATTATGTCTTAATGTAAGACAAACTCATTTTCAGTGGTATCACTTAAAATAATTTTGAGAATGAGTTCAGTTACTCATGTAATTTAGTTAACAGCTCCCCTTGTGTTGTGTTGGGTTGCTGATGAGGGCACAGGAGAGACTGGGCTCTCCCCCAAGGAGTGCACAGACACACAAACACGTAATTATCCTCAGGGACAATATCTGTCTACAAATGTGTTTACCTTAGCCCCACAAGATGTTTTAAAGGTTTTTAAATTTGTAATTTTTTAAATCTGTTGCCAACACTTAAATTTGGGGAGATTACACATTTAAAAACTCCAAATTGCTGTCTTCTCTAAAATCAGAAGATCTGGCAATAGTGGGTCCACATTCCCACTGGGCAGCAATCCGTTTGCATGAAGAATGGCTCCCCTTTGAGGACAAGGCCCACAATCTCCCTGACATACTGTTCCCGCTGGTCCCTGTAGGTTACACCCAACCCAATCCCCTGACTTTGATCACCTGCTTGGCCCACACTAATATGTGAGTTTGTAACTCCTGCTCTAAAACGAACATATAATATTAATTAATTTGACTTAAGAAAATATCCTGTCCATACTCATTCTGTCAAATTTAAAGAATATAGCTCCTTTATGCATAACATTTAGAATATCTGTCCCTGAAATCTGGCTTGCCACAGAGATGGGGTTCTCTTGAGCACATCTGAACCTGTTGTTTACTCAGCAGGACCGACCAACCCTTGGCTTTTATTATACAAACCAATCAATAATTTTATCTTCCATGTCTTTTAATCCATTTCTCTCCTCCCTCTCCCAGTTTCTTTTCTTTTCTCTTCTTTTCTTTTCTTTTCTTTTCTTTTCTCTTATTTTTAAAAGAAGGGAACAATGGTGAGGGTAAACTAGGAAGTAAATGCTAGGAAGATGAACTTAGATTTTTATTTCTGTGTCTCCAAGTGGGGTTCAGTGCTTTTGACCTCACTGAATTAATGCTTGTGAATTGGTTAATTATGGTGGGACTTGTTAAGGCCTCTAAGCCAGGTTTGAGATGAGCAAAGCAATACTAGAATGAGCTAGAATAAGCAAGCAATTGTTTCTAAGCCTCTTGGAAGCCAGCCACCTACAGCTAGACTTCAGCTCTATAGAGAATTCTCTCCTACCTATCAGGGCAGACTTAAAACTTCACTGATTCCAAAAAGTGAAGAAACTCTGGGAAATATTGTCAAATTAGATTTCTGCTATTTTTCAAGGAGCTCTTTGAGTTGGAGCATCCACTGGGATTGATGTAGTCACTGGGGAAGACAGGGTAAGACTCCTCTCATTTTCTGAGAACCCAAATTTAATGCATCTCTGGCTGCCACCCACTAGAGCAGTAGGATTTCAAGAGTCAGGCCTTACCACAAATCTGTTGGGGATATTGTGCTATAGGTAAAGGAACCAGCATAGGTTCTGATGCAAGAAGTACAAGCTCATGATTGCATTTCTCATGAATAGCCATTGCTGTAAGCCTGTTAGAGTTCTCCAGAGAAACAGAACTGATAGGAGAAGATATGTGAAAGAGAGGCAGAGGGGGCGAGATTTCTTTTAAGGAATTGGCTGGCATGATTTTGCAGATACAAGTCTAAAATCTGCAGGGTAGCCCAGCAGTCTGGAGACCCAGGAACAGTTGCAGTTCCAGTCTGCTGGCAGAATTCCTTCTTGCTTGGGAGGTCAGTCTTTATTAGGACCTTCACCTAATTGGACCCACAGCCCACTGACTTAAATGTTGATCTCATCCCAAAACTCCCTTCACAGAAAAATCCAGAATAATGTTTGACCAAATATCTGAGGACCCTGGCCCAGCCAAATTGACACATAAAATTAACTATCACACACTTTTAGAGAAAGGATAGAAAATTGAATGGCAAAGCCTACTACTGAAGTTAAATTTTTTGTTAACACTCACATTTAGATTGGAGGATGCCAGATTATTACTCTCTTCAAACGTTATATTGTGTCCTACTAGACTGCTTCTTTTAAAAAGTTAATAATGCTCATGTTAATAGCTGCCTGGAAAGGAGTGCAGGCAGCTGAGTAAGTCTTTTTTCATGTAAATTGGTTGTATATCTTGTGGTATGATTAGATGTGCAAATTTCTATGTTCCTATGTTAAGTTCAAATATTGTTGACACTATAGCAACCAGAAATAAGCTACTTAGAGAGTTGTTTTTAATTTTGATGGTTAACATGCTGACCCATAATGTTCAGACTCCTAAGCTAGGATCCTTTGGATTCTTTAGGGACTTACTAGTTTCAGGTCAAGGTTTGTGTTTGCCTTTTTTAATTTTTTTTTTTTTAAACGTTTATTTATTTTTGAGACAGAGAGAGACAGAACATGGACGGCGGAGGGTCAGAGAGAGGGAGACACAGAATCCAAAACAGGCTCCAGGCTCTGAGCTGTCAGCACAGAGCCCAACGCGGGGCTCAAACCCATGGACCGTGAGATCATGACCTGAGCCGAAGTTGGCTGCTTAACCAACTGAGCCACCAGGCGCCCCTGCCTTTTTTTTTTTTTTAAGCTGAACTCAGACATGAGCCTTTTTAATTTTTAAAAGGAGGCAAGCCTCTTTTTAAATTGTTAACTTTTAAAATAATTTGCCTTGAAACACCTTAAACAGTGAAGACAGTTTTCCTTTAAGTTAAGTTGTGAGGCAGTTATATCACTGTAGTACAGTACTAAGACTGGATGGACTTTTGCTCTTCTCTGCTGTATCATCTTACAAAGTTCACGTAACTTTTTTAGTTTACAGTTTTCCTCAGCTGTAAAAGGAGCAGTTCAGACTATACTCCAGAGGCCTAGCTCTCAAGATTGATTAATTTCCCTCAGCCTTCTTAGAAGGTTTGTTTTTAACTGGAGCCATTTGACATTATAGCCAACTTTTCCTACTGCCCAAATTTGTAAATTCTAGATTTGATGAGAGAATTTGTTTTCATCTTTTTGAGAACTACTTAGGGGAAATAAGGTGGTATTATGTAGCCAGGCTTATAGAGGTTAAATTATTCATTCATTAAATCATTAAAAAAAAAAAAACATTTATGGAATGATTTATGGAAGAAGCATTTCAGCCTAGTATTGAAGTAAGAAGGGGATTTGAACATATAGGAATATGGAAGAAGAGCTTTCCAGGAAAGAAAGGACCATCTGAAAATGGCCAAGAGCACTGAAGAGTACATAGTGTCTGGAAAGTGATGAAAGGGCCATCTGAGAAGTTGGTTACTATCAGATAATAGAGATTCTCAAAGGCTAGACTAAAGAATTAAACTTTATTCAGGAGACCATAGGCACTGTAAATGAAGTCAAGGACAATTCTTCTTGTGTTTATCTTTACTGTCTGACACAGGGTAGATGCTCAGTAAATAACAGTTGAATGAGAGAATTAAGTATTTTTGAGAAAGGGAACGAAATGAAGATCCCCTTTAAGGGGATTTTACCTGTCGACCATGTAGCAAGTAGAAGACCTAGTTTGATTGCATTTATATAGGCAAGGAACAAGTGGGGGCATGAATATGGCTATGGGCACCCACTCTCTTGGGTGTTGAAAGAGGGAGGAACTAAAGGCGATCAACTGAAGTTGATTCTAGTATCTGTGAGAGTGGTTGATTCCAGATTCTAAGTTATATTTGTACATCGTATGCTCTCTCGTCTTTCTTTTTAGTTACATTTGAGTTCAGGGACCCAGTCAGATTCAACACCTTGCTTGAACAAGTCTCCATTAAATATCTGCTAAAGGAGTTAGTGCATGGCAGCAAGCCTGATTTCGTCTTTAGTTTTTGAGTACTGGTAGTAACGATGATAACAGAATTATTGAGCTACTTTACCTCTAGACAGGAAATTCAAGTACCTTTATGCCCATTTATAATAGTTGTTTTCATCTGAGTGTTACTTGATTGTTAGAAGCTCTGTTAGAAAACTTAAGTTGATGTTGGCCAGTTAGATTTAATCATTAATATAGTAATAATAGATATGAATAATTACTATATAAAAATAACTGGTTATATGTAAGGTAAATTTAAAAACGTGAATTTTCCAAATACCCATATATATCATTTTCACCTCATCTGGATCCTGTTCGAGGCAGCTAATGTGCAAGACATTGTACTAGAAACTGTCCGAAAGACAAAGATGAATAAAAACAGTCCATACTTTCAGGAACTCACAGGCCATTAGAGTAAGCTAAGCAGACTGTGTCAAGTGCCATGAAAAATCTAAAGTCTCCTTTAGAAGAAAAAGAGATTACGAACAGAGGCCTGTGAGCACTCAGTCTCAGTAGAGAGGTGGTAGTTGAGGCCCTGAAGAGTAGAACTCCTACAGATCTAGGAAAGAATGCTGCAGATGAAAAAGAGCGCCAGCATCATAAAGAACCAAGCATGCAGAAGTGGAGGACAGAGTGGAGCATGCAGAAGTGGAGGATAAGAGCTGTGCTGGGCTGGGCTCAAAATCCTTGGCCGACTGGACAAATTTTTTCTCTGTAAACAGTAGATTTTAAAGAAAAGAAAGGCTATTGTCAGTCTGAGACTTGGGCAGGTTAATTAGTTGGCAAAGGAAGGATAAGTTGGGGTGGAGAGGCAAGTTGCTGGTCAAGTTGGGCCATCCTAATCCAGGAGAAAAGTAATGACACTTCAAGATGTCAGCTAGATTTCATTGGAGATTTAGGTGCAGAGAAAGATTTGAAAAGACGGTTTTAAATTTTAAATCGAGCATCTCAGCAGATAGAAATCTACTAATTAGAAAGTGAAAATAAGAGCAAAAGATTTTTTTTTAATAGGTAGGCTCTATGCCTAATGTGGGGCTTGAACTCCAGACCCTGAGATCAAGTGTAGCATGCTTTACTGACTGAGCCAGCCAGGTGCCCCAGCAAAAGATTTTCAAGAGGAAGATGAATTCAGTTGGAACATGCTGATTTTGATTTTTGAGTTGCACACAGATCATTCTGGGGAGGTGTTTGGTGAGGAGTTGAGATTCTCCTGTAGCATCATTATATTTTCATCCCACAAATATCCCCCTCCACCCACAACTATGTTATATGCCATGGCAGTTCAGGAGAGAGGGCCAGGTTGAAATGTGTAGTTGTATGTGATTTTTTTTTAATGTTTATTTTTGAAGGAAAGAGAGAGCGTGAGTGGGGGAAGGGGAGAGAGCCGGCCCGAGGAGGGGTAGACACAGAATCCGAAGCGGGCTCCAGGCTCTGAGCTGTCGGCACAGAGCCTGACACTGGACTGAAACTCATGAGCTGAAGCTGATGCGTCATGACCTGAGCTGAAGTCAGATGCTTAAGCGACTGAGCCACCCAGGTGCCCCAAATTGTATAGTTTTAATGTCGTGCTGATACATAGTTAAGTTTTGTTTAAAATAAGATTTCTAGGCATAGTAGCTGACCACATGTGTGCAACTCCTATTTTTCCCCACTTGTTTTAAGGTAGTACACATGAAAAAAAATGATGTAAAGTATCTAACCCTGTACACATTTTCTTATAATAAGAATTATTATGTTCTTAAGAAAAATAAAACATTGTGACTTAGCCAGGTGCTTTTCCATTTATGCCTCTTGCTGTTTTGTTCTTTCCATGTCACAAGGTCAAATAACATGACAAGCATGGTCCTTAACAAACTGAGTTTAATTTTTATTGCAGATCTTGTTCTTTCCCCCAAGAAGGTGTGTTTGTGTTTTTGCCCTTAAAGTGCTATATGACCCATCTTAGCCTTTCAAGTTGTTCTCCCTTATCTCAAACTTTCATCTCCAGTCCTTTTAAAAATGATTACTACCTGCAGGCAGGTGAAATGTTACAGATACTGTCTTTATGAATATTAGCATCAGAAGGACTTCACTTGAGCTCAGAATTCAACAAAGATTTTACAGAATGTTTTACATTTCAGAAGGCCAACTAAGTGACATTATTTAACTTATGTAAGAGTTACATATGCTTATACTTCAGTAAAATACTTTCTTGGGTTTTACTCTTATAAGTGTTGTTCTACTGGGGAGCCTGGGTGGCTCAGTAGGTGGGGCTTCCGACTTCACAGGTCATGATCTTATAGTTCATGGGTTTGAACCCCGTGTCAGTCGGGCTCTATGCTGACAGCTCAGAGCCTGGAGCCTGATTCAGATTCTGTGTCTCTCTCTCTGTCTCTCTCCGCCCCTCCCCCACTTGCATTCTGTCTCTTTCTCTCTCAAAAATAAACATTAAAAAATGAATGTTATTTTACTTAGATTATTCAAATGATCTTAACAGCTATCTGCTCCTCCCCACCCCCATTGTGCCCATGAAGAAGCAGGCTCAGAGGTTGTATCCAGGCTCAGGGAGCAGGATTTAGAATCTGGGTTGCCTGATTTCAAATCATTTTTTTTAAATGTTTATTTTTGAGAGAGAGAGAGACAGACAGACAGACAGACAGAGAGACCAAGGATCCAAAGTGGGCTCTGCACTGACAGCAGAGTCTCCAATGCAGGGCTCGAACTCAGGAACCGTGAAATCATGACCTGAACCAAAGTCAGATGCTTAACTGACTGAGCCACCCAGGCGCCCCTGACATCATTTTTTTAAATGACAATATTTTGACCTGTGGTAAAATTGGAATGGCTTAGCTGCCAATTGAAATGCTAAACTATGTTTTCCTTCTTAGAATTTCACTAGAGGCTGTTCTATGACCCTCTGAAGTTTCTAAATTGGCTGAATGTAAATCTCCCATAGTCTGGTTAGTTTGTTTCTCAGTGTTAAAACCGTGTTCCTGCAGTAATTTATGTCCTTTCCGTCCATGTGTGTGGTGGTGGTGGTCGCAGGGGGATAGGTACCTGTACATTTAGGACTATTGATGAACATCCTCCCAGCAGAAAGCACACCTGCATCTGGGTCTCCTGAAAGTCCTGCTTTCTGGAGTTTTCCTTGTTACCTTTACTAAAAGAAGGGAGACTTGCCACTCTGCTTAGAATACTGACCTTCACCAGTGGCCTTTTTGCGGATTTTAGGGAGAGAGTTGATCCTGTGATTTTCTTTTCTTCCTTCTCTCCTTCCTTTTTAGAAAATCTCGTCTCTAAAAGAAACTAGCTAGTGGACTCTACCAGCTTTAAGAAATCAACCCTGGGGCGCCTGGGTGGCGCAGTCGGTTAAGCGTCTGACTTCAGCCAGGTCACGATCTCACGGTCCGTGAGTTCGAGCCCCACGTCAGGCTCTGGGCTGATGGCTCGGAGCCTGGAGGCTGTTTCCGATTCTGTGTCTCCCTCTCTCTCTGCCCCTCCCCCGTTCATGCTCTGTCTCTCTCTGTCCCAAAAATAAATAAAAAACGTTGAAAAAAAAATTAAAAAAAAAAAAAGAAATCAACCCTGTGATAACAAAGGACTAGAAGTTTTCCTTGGGCTTTTTATATGTTTATAATGTAAAAATATCACCGTGTCTTCAAAGAACGCCAAGATTTAAAAACCATTCTAAAATCTGTTTGGGGGGACCCTACTTTCCTAATAAGGTGATGCACACACATAGCTTTATTAACTTACTGATATCATGTCAGTAATTCTTTTTGAGGACACAGTCCTAAGTATTCCACATCTTACATTTCCTGTTTCTTTTACGGGGAGATTTGGACAGGCCTCTTCCCTCTTCAGGGCCCATGTGCCTGAGAGATTAGGCCAGTTCATCTACAAGGTCATCTGCTAACTTGGAGATTCTTAGTGCTTCTCTTTGATGTCTGTGTCCTACCACTCACAGTTGTCTGCTATTTACGAAGGAAGAAAGCACACAAATTTCCAATCTCTAGTCCCAGGAAGTCTCCACCTCAGGTTTCCTGCATTTATTCATCCAGCAGACATTTATTAACTAATATCTTGCTCTTCACAGCCAACTCTGGGCCACAGGCTCTGGGGATAAACACAGGAAAGGGTCTCTCTTTGTGTCTTGTTAGCAAGGGAGGGAAGTGTATAAATAAATGTACAGCAACTTAAGCCCTTCTTGGAGGTCAAGTTGGCAGGATGGACATGGGCTGCAGAATAGCACGAAGGGAACCTTTGGGTCCCACCAGGCCTGTGTCCACCTGCTTGTGTTTTGGGTTTTTTTTGGGGGGGGGGTGGGGTTTGTTTCTTTTTTCCTCCAGGTTCCCTTCTTTCTTCTTCATGCACCCCTGCAACAACCTGGTGATGAGGAAGATAATGATAAATGTTTAATGTGGTCATGGATCCACTTCCAATTCCCCTAGATGTCACCTGTGCAATTTTTCAAGCTTGCGTGAGAAAGTGGATTAAATGAATAATACTGCCATTTTGAATCTAGCCAGGAGACATACAATCACAGCAGGGCCTTCTCTCAGCGATCTGTTGTGGTGGGAAAATGGTGAAAAAGAAATGGGCCTGGTTTGTATGATTACTTAGACTTTCATAGAGAAAGAGAGACTTTGTTGCTCTGCAAGCCTTACCTTGCAAGGGTGTTTGACACTGGCCATGTTTCTGCTGTGGCTGAGTTGCTGAAACCTGAAGGTTTAATCCTTAATACTGATAAGAACAAAAAGAATGTGACTTATCTCCCCAATCTCTGCAGAGATGGAAGGAAAAACCATTTCTCGGACCATGATTACACGTTATTTGACAGCTTTTCAGTTTGCCCATTAATTTAGGTGTTTGAATAAGTAAACTCGGTTGGGGGCGTTCAAGTATCATTTACTTTATAAATGTGATAGTTCCTTTTTGAAGTGATCCTACTCTTACCCCTTTCTTCTACCATTCATAGAGTTTAAATATTTGCCAGTGCAGATGTTTGATTTTTATCTTAGCTCTCTCTTTGTTTAACTTTATTCTCATGGGTGGTTAAGTGGAAGATAAGGGGGTTCTTGTTTAATTCTTTTCAACTGGTGTTGCTCAAATATTTGGAGAGCAGACACTTCCCAGAAAGAATGAGCAGGAACCTGTTTGGATGGAGGCGAAATGATGTCTCCCTATCATGGCAGACCAGACACTGTTAGGTTGTTACTAGGACCAAGGGGTCTGGAAGACATGGTCACTTCCCAGGGTCCAGACGGTCTTTGAGAGACTCTGACAGCTGCTTACCGGTCAAGGGATTTTGCCTCCCGTGCTTACCAGAAAGATGTGTGCTCTTCCTAAAGTGGAGCTTGGTGGGTGAACAGCCCTAGCAGCAAGGGCCAGCCTTGTGTTGTCAATTCATTGGCAGCCTCACTGTGTCTGTTCCACCAGCTTCTGATCCAATACCAGATTCTACTTCAGGAAGAAATAGTGGGATTTTTTGTTTTTAACCTTTTGCACCTGTCTCGGCATTTTAGCAGTGATTAAAAACAAGCAAACAAGTAAAAAACATTCCCAAGCCCATTAGCTGTCATCATAGTTGCTTTGTTAATGGACTCAACTGGCAGTTTGAGCCTGGCTCTTCTGAGAGATCCTCGGGGATTTGCTTTTTGAATTACTGCCTTAAAAATGTGTCCGTGAGCAATACCGCATTTCACCACCACCCTGGGAATCCACACTGTGGGTGTGGTTTTTGTGTGCAAAGTGATAAATTGGGCAGGCTTCCTTGGAAATGTTGAGGAAAACCCAGGGTTCTGAGTGATTTGCCTGGCAAATCACCTTCCATAGGAAATTTAAACAAAGACCAAAAAAGAGACTCAGGAAGTAAATCCCAACTGGTGTATGTGTCTCTCTCCTTTATATCTTTTTCTTTCTAAACTGGGACTCCACTGAAAAGTTGATTTACACTGTGAATCGTGGCTGAATGAAATCCAATTGGAACTCACTTGAACACTGTTTTGATGTAAGATTCAAAGCTTCTGCAAATTTATTTTATCTTCTACATTTGCTGATCTCCTGCTTGTAAATCCTGTTGAAGGAGAATAAAAATGACTGCAGCCTGATGGGAATTAAATGTCTGAAGTTCAAAGCAGTTTGCACATCAGAGCAAACGTCAATCAAATGAACATCTTGCAAGCCAGGCAGGGAGTGAATTTCTCCATGGGGAAGAGATCAAAGTGGGAGTCACAGTTCTGTTTTCTCCCTCGGGATGCAGTTTCGATCAGTTGTTCATGAAAGTAAATCCAGAAGGAAGTTTTTTTTTTTTCTTTCCTTTTCAAACTTACAGGCATAGGAAAGATAGAATTATTTGAAACTAAATTTCAGGCGCTGGTTTTATCTTATGAAAATAAGTATAGAAAGCAGTCATAATCCAATATCTCCTTTTTTTCAAGTGAGGGTCTATAGGAGATTTAGATAGGATCATTCTCTTGTTATAAATTCCTTTTTTAAAGTACAGATATAAAGTTGAATTGCCCTGCTCATTTTATATGAAAATCTATGATTTTACCAGTACTTGACCTTTTCCATAAAGCTGGAATACTATAAATGTGACTGGCAGCTAATATACTTCTCAATGAAAAATCTTGTAGGTAACCCTTAAGCATAACTGACATGTTTCTATAAAGTATTGTAAGCAGTAACTTTATGTTTCTCATAGTCCCCAAATCAGGGTGAGTAGTATGTTTCTTTTATAAATAGTATTTACAAGAGGCACAGGTGCATAAAATGCATTCCCATCGTAGTCAAGGCAACTGTTTCTCTGGGATCTGGAGGTGGCTAATATAACGGCCAAGCATGTTTTACTCCTGTGTTTAGAGTCCAGGAGGAATCTGGAGTCCAGAAGAGAAGATACTAGTGAGTGTGGGCGAGTGGAAGGTGAAGAGATAATCACAGGGTTTTTGCTCTTGCTTTTTCTCCTAGCTGGCTCAGCAGCTTGGGACACACTGTTCTCCTGTATCTCTAAGCCCCCTGTTGACACCTGCTTCCTTACCTGACTGGCAGGTGAGCAGTCTAGGCAGAGACAGAAGCAGAGTGAGGTTTATTTCTGGGCACTTCAGTGTTAACCCAGCTGGGGAGTGCATGCTCTATGGCTGAGGTTCAGCACATGTGAAGGAACTCAAGACAACTGAGACTATTGAGAGACTGTTACCACTTAAAGAATAGCATCAAGCAGGAAGCAGGAGGAAAGAGAGTGGTTGACAGGTCTCTGAATTCTTTAAATATCAGAATGTGGGGGCTTACTAGGAGAAAATTAACTTAAAACCACCAGCATTCACTTCATTCAGGTTACCCAGGGAGCAAGAATTAAATCACGTTCCAAAATGAGGTAACAAGCTGTTCATCCCTTCCTGCTAAACTTTCAGAACCCTCTTGTCCTTGAGCAAACAAGACACAAGTCAGATTGCCCTCTGGGGCTGGGGTTCTCCTGCAAGGTGGTTATTTAATGCTAAGACATCAGGATTGTTCTGTGGATTCCTTCAGAGAAAAGAACTTCTTAGGTATTTTACATTTTATTGGATCAGGTCTGGATCAGGTTTGGTCTCTGGAAGCCTGTGTGTTTGCACACATCAGTTGGGGCTTTCCTGAGCTGTGTTTCAGTGTTACGTCTTGTCCACATTTACAGTAAAACTACAGTTGTGGCATTGTGCATCCTATGTTAACTGCCCTGAGAATTTTCAGAATTTGGTGCAGTTTTTTTTCTTGGTATTGTCTTCATTCTATGACCTTTGTTGTACATAAGCCATTTGTTCAAGGTTCTCAGAATGCCAGGGTCTTTCTTTCAGAGGAGTTTAGTACCAGGAAAAGGAGAAAACTGGTTTGAGCTGGCACCAGGTCTGCTGTATCTCTTCTCTGTGCAAGGAAATGTACATGCTGGCTCTCCTATCCACTGACTCTCTTGAAACCCTTCGGATTTGGGAGGGGAACTTGAGGCTTTTCTAGAATGAAATAATAAAAAACAACTCCCTAATGGCCAATGTTCATAGCTATACCAGTAGTGAGCATTCACTTTATCAACAATTAGTAAAGAACACCTGCCTTTAGGGGCGCCTGGGTGGCGCAGTCGGTTAAGCGTCCGACTTCAGCCAGGTCACGATCTCGCGGTCCGTGAGTTCGAGCCCCGCGTCGGGCTCTGGGCTGATGGCTCAGAGCCTGGGAGCCTGTTTCCGATTCTGTGTCTCCCTCTCTCTCTGCCCTTCCCCCATTCATGCTCGGTCTCTCTCTGTCCCAAAAATAAATAAACGTTGAAAAAAAAAAATTAAAAAAAAGAACACCTGCCTTTAATATTTTCTTCCTTTTCCTCTAAATCCTTATCTTTGTGAGTAGAGAACTCTTTCTCTGTAGCTATGCATTGTGAAGCCTTATGTTTAGCCACTGTCAATTTCTATTAAGTAAAAAGCAAAGATTTCCCCTATGCCCTACAATCTTTCAGAGTAACCTTTTCCTCTGAGAGAATTGAATTCTACTTCAGCTATTTTAGATAATGTCAAGGATGATTTATTTGTTGATTTATTGAGATATGTTGTAACGTATTCATTATGAAGGAGAGCTCAAGTGTATGTTTTACATCTTGGTTCTGTTTGCTTCCCAGCTGCGACCTTGGGCCTTCTTGATTTAACATTTCCGTGCCTCAGTTTCCAGGCATTCAAATGGAGATGATAATAGTACTTTTCCTAGGCTTTGTGAGGATCACATTGAGTTTATCCGTGTGAAGTACTTGGAATATGCCTGACATACGATGAACACTTAGTAGCTGCTGTTACCATTACTAGCCCATCCATTCGTAGTTCTTATTACTTATTAAATGCTTACCATGTGACAGGCTTTTAAGAGCCATTTTCTGATTTAATTCTTTAACACAACCTTATGAAATAGGTGCTATTGTTATCACCATTTTACAGATGAGAAAAACAGAGGCTTAGAAAACGTAAGTTATGTGCAAGATGGAATTTAAATGCAAAGTCCAGTGCAGGTCTGGTTACTGCTCAAGTCCATGCTGCTGACCATGACATAACCATGCTTTGCCACAGTGGCAGTGCCTTGTTCATCATAGATGTTCCATGAATATGACTGGGTTAAAATACCCAGAGGTTTCCAGTGACTAGCTCTCTGCCCTTCCTCATTTGTCACCAATAAGAATCTATGGAATACCACACATTACCAACAGAAGTGTTAGACTTGAGAGAGAAATACAAATCCTCATAGTAACTTAGAGTCCCATTGGGGGAACTAAGACTTCTCAGATATGTGAAAAGGTTTTAGAAAGAATTGGGAGTTCATAGTGCCATGTGTGTAGGATTTACACAAGAAGCCTTCCATACCAAAAACCTTTGGCATCTCACCTCTAACTTGACCTGTCTTTATTTGATATATGGAAAAGGCAAAAAAATAAAAAATTAAAAATAAGATAATTTGCTCGTTATAATGAGCTTGTGCCCTCTCTCTTTCTCTGAAATAGAATTTTTTTTTTTAATTATGGCACATGCTTTGAGATAAGATGGAGGTACTTGACATAGAATGAGAAACCATCCACAGTTAGGACAGGACTTTCTGGGAAAATAATTAAGTGAATAAAGACTTGAAGGAAGACTGGGTAAATAATCAAGAGAAACTTCGATAATTGCACTTGCCCAAAATGGTAGCCACTACTCAGTGATGATTTATATTTAAGTTAAAATTATACAATAGAAAATTTCATATGCTAACTGGAATTAAAAAACTCTTGGGGCGCCTGGGTGGCGCAGTCAGTTAAGCATCCGACTTCAGCCAGGTCACGATCTCACGGTCCGTGAGTTCGAGCCCCGCGTCAGGCTCTGGGCTGATGGCTCAGAGCCTGGAGCCTGTTTCCGATTCTGTGTCTCCCTCTCTCTGCCCCTCCCCCGTTCATGCTCTTGTCTCTCTCTGTCCCAAAAATAAATAAATAAACGTTGGAAAAAAAAAATTAAAAAAAAAAACTCTTTAAAAATTTAGTGTTTAAGTTACATTAGACACATTTCAAATGCTCAGCAACCACATGTAGCTACCATAGGGACACTGCAGAAATAATACTTTGTCATCATTACAGAGAATTCTCCTGGACTGCCCTGATCTGGGCCAGGGGTAAAACAAGTCTGGCACCCTGCCTGTTCTTGAAAATTAAGGTATTTTGGAACACAGCCATACTCCTTCTTTGTGAATGCTCTTTGGCTGCTTTCACACTACCGTGACAGAGTTTTAGCAGGTGTGATGGAGACTGTATAGCCAGCCCATGAGCCCAAAACGTTATCGTGTCTTTATTAAAAAGTTTGTGAGGGAATAGATTTTATGTGTCTATCTAGAGCAAGGCAAGCAGGTGAGTTCCTTGTATAGTGCCACTCCTGCAGCACAGATGTTGAAATGCTACAAGAGAGGGCTAGTGAGATTATGTTGCTTTGCCCGCATGCACACAGGCAGCTGCCGATGTATTAATTTCTTCTTTCCTCTCCATCTGTGGCTTTTGAGGCAGCAATCTCTTGTCTAGACAAATTGGAGCAGGTCCAAGGAAGAGCAACCACGTTGGTGAAGCAACTGTGTCCTTGGAGCCACAGTTGACAATGTTGATATAAGATATAATTCTGTACTGGGTTGGAGGCTGAACTAAAGGTCTCTTAAAATCCAGTTACTTTCTCCTTTGAGATGATATGTATCCAAACAAAACTGTTTAACTTTTGTTTTAGAACCCAACACACCATGTGAAGACCTAGTCCCCTTGCTTATACAATCAGTTTAACGTAATAATTCTTATATATTGTGAAATGGGATCGACAGATCCTCAAAGTTCACATGAATAATTGAGTGGATCTTGATTTTTAGGAGTGTTTCTTCTGGGTCATATAGTTTCTCTACCTGTGTTCATGGAATTTCATTAATGGCATTTATAAATTGATGTATGTACACATTTTAACATTAATTTTAAAAACTCTAATTTCAGATTAAGTTAGTTTGGAGGGGGGACTCTTAGAAATTTCATGAGTCTTATCAGTATGTGAAATCCTAAATGAGTTATTTAGAAATTCAAAGTTTTTTGCTTTTGTTACTTCTGGATTAAGTTCACTTAAAAATACTCATGGGGGGAATAAAAACTTGTAGGGAGTGTATGTGAATGAGATGGTACATTTTCCTCTTATTTTCTTGCAGATTGCTGTTTGCTGTAGCAAATGAGTCATTGATTACACTAGTGTTTATTGATCAGCAACTAGCCAGAGTACTTACATTGTTCTAGCCCTAACCCTAACATTGAACTACCACTGGAAATCAAAAAGGCTTTGACTTTATGTATATTATAGTCCAGAAGGTACAAACTATGTGTTCTCTACCAGGAGAGGAACTTTATTCTCTCTCTCTCTCTCTCTCTCTCTCTCCTCTCTCTCTCTCTCTCTCTCTCTCTCTTTTAATTTTCTTCCCTGGATAAGAAAACCAAGGTTCAGGAAAATTGAACAGAGCAGGGATTCAGGTCTAGATGTTGCCTAAGCCCCAAACGTTCTTTCTCCTTCATTACTCACTATTTTTGTTCTTGATCTTGATAATTTAAAGAATTGTCTCATATATTACATCAGAGCTTACGTCTGGATTTTTAAAATTATTGTCTGATTTTGTCAAATCTGTTTTCTGTATGATTTTATCAATAGTGCCTCACTCAAATTCATTAGGGAGAGAATTGGGTCAAAGGATTGTTATTTTTTAATCTCCTTAGAATTGAACTTGACTTCTTTTTTTTTTTTTAATTTTTTTTTAACGTTTATTTATTTTTGAGACAGAGAGAGACAGAGCATGAACGGGGGAGGGGCAGAGAGAGAGGGAAACACAGAATCAGAAGCAGGCTCCAGGCTCTGAGCCATCAGCCCAGAGCCCAGAGCCCGACACGGGGCTCGAACTCACGGACCGTGAGATCGTGACCTGAGCTGAAGTCGGAGGGCCAACCGACTGAGCCACCCAGGCGCCCCTGAACTTGACTTCTAAAGCCTCCTAGAAGCAGATGTTGTTTTTTCCCATATTGTTCTGAAATGATATTTTTTAATATTTAAAATCTAAATCACAATTTACTGTTTATGAGCTGGATATATACAATAATACAATAAACAATATACTGTTTATTACTGTTCATATGCAGTATGAATTATCTCGTTGGTTTTTCTGAATTTAATAACCGCTAAGTAAATATTGCCAATTCTATTGTTTCAGATTTGATGGGAACTTTAACACCAATGTATCTAGAACAATTAGTTGTGATCGACTTTCTACTACTGTTAATAGCCGGGCCTTCAATCCAGGACGAGATTTAAATTCAGGTCAGTAATCTCTTGGCTTATAAAGGTGAACTGTATTTCACCATATTCACACTGAATAAATGTATTGCTTTAGATGTTATCCCTTAAGATTTGAACAGAAAATATCATATACTTAAAATTGGATATTTCTTTCTGGAAGTTGACACTTGGAAGAGGGAAAGGAAAAAGAAAATCCAGCTGAACTGTATTGAGTGTTTACTGTATAGTATATATATGGCATATACCTTGCTAGACTCTTGAATCCATTGTCTCATGTATTAGGAGTTTCACACTCGTTATTTTAAAGGTTATTTTAGAGACCCATCTTTGCATTAGAATGTGCTGAATTTATATTCCCTATTTACAATTTTTAATTTGTTTTGGTGGTTTGGAAAGGATGATGAGGAAGCATTTCTAAGAAATGGTGCCAGGGTGTTATATATTGAAGTTGCACTTTGTTCAAATGCAGTGGTAATAACTATTAGGGGTACCTGTGCGCATATAGTTATATATAGTTCCAAAGGCACATAGTGTCTCTGCTATCTTGTCCTGGCATTCCAGTCTATATTTCTCACCCTATTTGTCTTGTTATGTACATTTGTTGATGGGCTTCAGAACCTAAAGGCTTCCCTTTTAAGAGTTAGAAATAAAATTTAGACATCAACTACCAGCTTCAATCCTCAGATTTTGCAAAGAAAAATCTGAGGCTCAGGAAGATCCCAAGTCTTCCCTTATTATTGGATAGATGAAGGATCTAATCCTTAAACATGAAGAACTGTATTTCCCAAATTCCAGGTCTCTTGCAGATATGTAAAACTCTAGAGAAGATAGAGGAACAGAATATTTACTTTTAGGACCCCATCCAGTCATGGTCCGTGGGAGAGTTGTGGTCTTTGGGAGTTGTTGTATACACAAACCAAGTAATCTAAGTAAGCCTGGAAAGGAAGAACTATAAGCCTTCTGTTGCTTAAGGATATTAAAACTCCAGCTTCTGGCTAAATTAAATGATCAACCTAAATATGCCAAGCACATATTGTCTAGAGCAGTATATAATGGATTTGGTTTTTGTTGTTGTTTGTTTTTGTTTTTTGTTTTGTTTTTGGGTTTTTTGTTTTGTTTTTTTGGGTTTTTGGGTTTTTTTGGTCAGAGGCCTTTTGGAGCAAGTGGGGTTAATTCTTAAAAAAGTTTACTGAAAATATTTTCCATAAAAAAAAAAAAAGAGTAGGGAAGAGCATAGAGTGGACAGAGAAAATGAATTATGGAAGATTCCATAGCTGGCACAGGGCACAGAGCTGGAACTTGAATTTTCTAGTTTCCAGATTCACTCCTTACCTCTTTACCTCCCATTTGCTCAGTAACACAAGACATGTTGCCTGGGTCTGAAGACTTGAGTTTGGAATTAGCACTTTTTGAATAGGATCGGATATAAATGTGTCCCAGAAATACACATCTTGTTAAAAATTTTTACAATATATGTTAACTTGTGGGCTGTTTGAATTAATAAGGAAAAAATATAGTCCATTACTTCTTTATATACATAAGATACAGAAGGGATCACACAATAAATGTTAATACTTACCTCTTAGTGCTGGAATAGTGGGATATGTTTTACTTCCTTATTAATTTTCTTAATTTTAAATTAAGCATGCGTTGCTTTGTATAACAAGGGAAAAAATAAAGCAATAAGGAATTACACACTATTTTCCGGTGTTATTTTCAGTCCTTTCTGGTAGACAGTACCTTTCATAATACATATCTGATAGTAGATCCTCAGTATGGTGCTAAGGTTCTAAACAAAACTCCATTACCCTCCTGGCTAGGTGACTGGGACTTGAGAAAGTACAGGCTGGGGCCAGCCTGAGGGTGGTGCATGCTCACTTGGGAGTCAGAACAACACTCTTCTGCCAGGATCTCTCACCTCAGTGGGCCAGACCTTGGAGGATCTGGAAGCTGCTGCAGCCAGGGCTCCATCCTCATTGCCTTATTTTATATGTTTTCATTGTTTCTAATAATGAGTGTATTGTTAAGATCTATCTCCATCATTAATAGTCCTAGTGTGTACCTATTGAGCACCTTCTATGGGTAAACACTTTTCCTTTGTATTAGGTCAGCTATAAACGAAGCAAAAAGCTTATATTCTGGGAGCTGGGGGACATAAATCTTAAAAGGACAAGGAAATATACATGTCTGATGATGAATGTTACGGAGGAAAAGCAATGTAAGGATGAGACACAGTGGTACTTTGGGCTGGGGAGGGGAGGGGGGAGGAGGGAGGAGTCTTCTTATTTTATAAAAGTGCTCATCAGTGAGATCTGAATAAGTGGGCTTGAAAAACTGTAAGAATAACTGGAGGAAACATATCCCAGGCAAAGGGTGTGAGTTAGGAGAATGTTTAGTGTGCTCAGTAGCAGCAAGAAGGCCACTATAAGTGTGATTCAGTGGGTGAGGATTGACAGTAGAAGATGAGACCAAAGAGGCAATTGGGGGCCAGATCACCAAGGACCTTACTTTACTGGCCCTTATAAGGACTTCAGATTTTGCTGCGAATAAGATAGGAGGTCCTGGTGGAGAGAGGTGAGGGCAAGGAACAAAGGATTTATGCAGAGTCATGACTTGGCTTAGGTTAAAAGGTTTATCACTGCTGTGGCAAGAATACATAATAGCAAGGCAAAAGTGGAAGCAGGGAGACCATTTAAGAGGTTATCCCAAAATCCAGGTGGCAGGTGGCCATAGCATTAATAGTGCAGTAACAGTGAAGGTGGTGAGAAGTGGTTGGATTCTGAATGTGTTTTGCAGATAGAACCATTAGGATTTGCTGATTAATTAGATGGGGTGGGCGAGTGTGTGAGAGAGTAAGAGAAGAGCTGGCAAGGACTTCCAAGGTATTTGGCCTTATCAATGAGAATGACAGTTGCCATTTTTTTATGATAGAGAATACTGGTGACAGTCAAGGAATCAACATTTCAGTTTGAAAAAAGTGGGGTTTGAAATGTGCATTAGATATCCACATGGAGAGGTGCCTGAGTGGCTCAGTCAGTTAAGCGTCCAACTTCGGCTCAGGTCATGATCTCACAGTTCCTGGGTTTGAGCCTTGCATCGAGCTCTGTGCTGACAGCTCAGAACTTGGAGCCTGCTTCAGATTCTTTGTCTCCCTCTCTCTTCTGCACCTCTCCTGCTCGCTTCAGATTCATTCTCTCTCTCTCTCTCTCTCTCTCTCTCTCTCTCTCTCAAAACGAATATTTTTAAAATTTTTTCGTTTTATTTTTTCGAAAATTTTTAGTGTTTATTTTTTGAGAGAGAGAGTGCAAGCAGAGGAGGAGCAGAGAGAGGGAGACACAGAATCTGAAGCAGGTTCCAGGCTCTGAGCTGTAAGCACAGAGCCTGATGCAGGGCATGAACCCACAAATGGCAAAATCATGACCTGAGCCAAAGTCGGCCACTTAACTGACTGAGCCACCCAGGCATCCCTAAAAAAAATGTTTTTTTTAATTAAAAAATAGAATATCCACATAGAAATGTTGTCTAAGCAGTTGGATATACAAGTCTGGGGAATGGGTCAGACTAGAGACTGAAATTTGAGGTTCATTGTGTATAGGTAATACTTAAATCATGAGACCCAAAAAGGTCATCTAGCAAGAAGCCGTAGATAAAATGGAAAAGAAGTCCAGGACTGAGTCTTGGGATACTTTACTGCTTAAAGGTCACTGAAATGAAGAGGAAGCAGTAAAGGAATTTGAAAAGGAAGTCAATCTGGTAGAAGACCAAGAGAGCCATCTCCTTGAAGCCAAGTGAACAAAGTATTTCAAGAAGCAAGGAGAGGTCAACTGGGTTAAGTAGGCCCAGTAAGATGAAGGCTAAGAAACCTGACCTTGGATTTAGCCGGGGGGGGGGGGGGGGGGGGGGGGAAGAAGTGATCAATGAACTTGAATGAGGGCTGTTTGGTAGATCAGTAGACTAGAATGATAGGATGATCCTGGTTAGTTCGAGCTCTTAAAAATGGAGAGGAGCTGGAAACAGTAAGTACATGAACTGCCAGGGTTTGCTGAAAGGAGGGAAAGCTGGAGTGCCATGTGGAGTCAAGAGAGTGTTAAATTGAAAGGAGTTATAGCATGGTTGTGTGCCAAAGAGGAGGATCCAGTAGAGGAAAGCTAAAGACCGAGAAGCAAGAGGAGTGACAATTGCTGGAGCCTTTTCCTTGATTAGGCAAGAGATAGTGGGATTCCAAGGAGAGGGTCCAAAAGCACAGTGTTCATTCTTAATAAGAGGAGGGAAGGAAGAGCAAGTGTGCAGAGATGCTCATAATGATCAAGGTAGTGGACATTCCATTCTTCGTGATGTTGTTTTCTCAAGAGACTTAGGAAGCAAGATCATTGGCCAAGAGCAAGGCCAGAGGAAGCAGTATTGAAGACCTCTTCGTTATGTTGAGATTATCTTCTGTAACTGAGGTTTTAGAGTAGAACTCCTCTGAACACATAATTGGGAATCCTGACAGAGTTCTGTTTCATTACAGTAGTTATTAGTGAGGGGAGAGGGAGTTTAAAAAATCAGGAAGGGGAGGAAGAAGATGGTGAGGACAGAGGTGTATGGTTAAAGATCAGATCTTGAATTCTGATATTTCTAAAAGCATGACTCAAGTGTAACATACTACCCTAAGGAGAGTTGTTCTCGGCACCGTTGACATAGCTAGATTTACAAGCAGTTTTTGGCAATATTCAGGTATTTGAGAACTGACTTGCTTGTATTTGAAGTTTTGTGACATTCCACCAAGCAGTGGCTGCATCCCAAAGTCCACATTCTTGAGCAGTCATTTGTAATTTAAGAAGAGTGGTAGATGGTGGAGGGTGACCTCAGAGGCCCCCCCCCCTTTCCTCCTCTACAGCTCATGCCCCTTTTCAGAGCAGAATTAATGGACTTCATAGGCTATCGCATGTCTGATATTTACATCTGTAAGATGTCCAGCCTCGGGCCCTTTCAGACTGTATATAATCCGTCAATGGGTCCCTAATTGATAACACAGTTTCAGATTGCCTTTCAGACTAGCTGGAAACAGACTCGCAAAAATTGTATACCATTCTTAGCTTTATTTAGCCAAAACTAGGTCATGTGTCCATCCATCCGACACACATGTATATTCTTTTTCTTAAACCTACCCCTGCCAGATCTCTGCTTTCTAAACTGACTCCTTGTCCCTGATTCCATTCAGGCAACCAGCATTTGACAGTTCATGCGTTACATTATGGTGCTTGTAATGTTTTGCTCAGATTCCTTCTTGCTTTTTTGCTTTTATCCCTAGTTTCTCTCCCTCCCTCCCTCCCTCCCTCCCTCTCTCTTTTTTTAAATTCCTGCTGAGCTATTTTCTTGTGCATAGCCTGATCCCTAAAGAGAGTTTATTTGAAGAGTCCAAGGAAAGTTGCCTCTTGCTCCCTTGAGTTATGCAATTGAGGTGTGAGCAGAGGGGGAGTTAGTCTTTCTTGCCAAAAGAAAAAGTGCCTGGACTTTTTTTATATTGTATTTGATTTAAAGACCTCATTTGAAGTTGCAAACTTCGATCTTGGTAGCGTCGCAGTCTCCATGGAGAAACGGGATTCACGGGGCGTAAGGGCATCTGTAAGTCAGGTTACAGTGGTACATGCTGCCGGAGGCACAGGTGGGCACCAGGGCCTGTGTTGCCACTTTCAGGGGCTTCACTGCATCCTTCTGTGAATGCCAAAGATTGTGTGTTGTAGGCTTTTCTCTCTCTTCTTTAAAATGCCATGGGAATTATCTGTTCAGTATGCTAATGCCAATGCAATGAAAAGCTTGTGTTCTATCTAAAAACCTAAAATAAGAGAATAAAAATCAAACTAGGAATTTCTCGTTTCTTTTTATGCCTAACTGTCCGAGCTTCATGATTGCATTAGCGTCACAAGAGATGTGATAATTATTTATATAACATCTAAAAACTGTTCAGTCACTTAGAAATCTAGAGGTGCCTGGGTGGCTCAGTCAGTTGAGCGTCCAGTTTCAGCTCAGGTCCTGATTTCATGGTTCGTGGGGTCAAGCCCCGCATCGGGCTCACTGCTGTCAGTGCACAGCCCACTTTGGATCATCTGTCTTCCTCTCTCTCTGCCCCTACCCCACTCTCTCTCTATCTCTCTCTCAAAAGTAAGCAAACATTAAAAAAATACTATTAAAAAACTATTCATTCACTTAGAAATCTAGATTGTTGAGGCTATGCGATTCAGTTTACATGTGTGTGTACACGTATATACAAAATTAAGTATACAGAGGCCTCTTTTCTTCACTGATTCCCCTTCAAGTTCCAGCCCTATAATGGGTGCTACTGCAAAGACTAGTCTTTCTTATAGTTTGTCACAACAACCCTTTTATACTGATTGCAGAAGATTTTATTAGTCGCATATATTCTCATATGCATCTTCTCTCATAATACATATCATAATGGATACAGCCTGGTTTTGTTTTTGTTTTAGTTAACAAATATATCCTGAACATTTCTTTGTATATATGTGAATAAATATACTTCTAGATCATGGTGGTAATGATTGTATAACATCCTTGAAGTAGGGACACCTGGGTGGCTTAGTCGGTTAAGTGTCCAACCCTTGATTTTGGCTCAAGTCATGATCTCATGGTTTGTGAGATAAAGCTTCGCATTAGGATCTGCGTTGACAGTGCAGGGCCTGCTTGGGATTTTCTCTCTCTCTCTCTATGCCCCTCTTTATCTCTCTCTCAAAATAAAATAAATAAACTTAAAAAAAAATCCCTGAATTAACCAGTCTGCCCCAGTTTAACATTTAGAATGTCCCAATTTTTTTTAACTGTATCATTGTTCCCCTGGAGGGATTTCAGGTGACCCCTCTTCAGTTTTCCTTGACCCCTGTGTAGTAGTTGACAGGTAAACTTCTTTTTTTTTTTTTTTTTTTTTTTTTTTTTTTTTCCAACGTTTATTTATTTTTGGGACAGAGAGAGACAGAGCATGAACGGGGGAGGGGCAGAGAGAGAGGGAGACACAGAATGGGAAGCAGGCTCCAGGCTCCGAGCCATCAGCCCAGAGCCCGACGCGGGGCTCGAACCCACGGACCGCGAGATCGTGACCTGAGCTGAAGTCGGATGCTCAACCGACTGAGCCACCCAGGCGCCCCGACAGGTAAACTTCTTTTTTGAAGTTCTGTCATCCTTTGGTTTCTATAAAATTACTCTGTACCATTTACCTGTTTACTTCTGAGTCCTTTTCATTTTTCTTCTTTAAAAAAATTTTTTTTTTCAACGTTTATTTATTTTTGGGACAGAGAGAGACAGAGCATGAACGGGGGAGGGGCAGAGAGAGAGGGAGACACAGAATCGGAAACAGGCTCCAGGCTCTGAGCCATCAGCCCAGAGCCCGACGCGGGGCTCGAACTCCCAGACCGCGAGATCGTGACCTGGCTGAAGTCGGACGCTTAACCGACTGCGCCACCCAGGCGCCCCTTCATTTTTCTTCTTAAGCTCCTTTTTCCTCAGGTAGATGTCCCTACATGTCCTCTCTTACTCACCTTCCTCACTTCGAAATGTTATCTCCCCAAATGTTCTCAATTTAGCCAGCACCTTGGCTCCTACCACATGCTATGAAATATTCCAACTCTCTCATTCCAGCTGTGGCCTATTTGAGTTTATTTTTTTTTACTGAGTAACCAAATTTAAGACACACATGTCTCTGTGATTATTCTGTAGCTACCTCAAAAATTAAATTTATTTAAGTTTATTTATTTATTTTTGAGAGAGTGAGAGGGGGAGGGGCAGAGAGAGGGAGAGGGAGAGACAGAACCTCAAGCAGGCTCTGCACTGTCAGCCTGGAGCCGGACGTGGGGCTCGAACTCATAAACCATGAGATTGTGACCTGAGCCGAAACAGAGTCAGATGTTTAAGCGACTGAGCCACCCAGGCACCCTGCTACCTCAAAAATGAAACAGACAGCTCACTTTTCTCTAAACTTCTCCCCAGTCTGGGCTCACTGTCACAATTAGTTCCACCTCCATCCTGGTCACACTGGGAATTCTTCCTCACCTTTTTCCACCTAGTACTTCTCCAGGTTTTAACAGATTTCTCTTGAGTTGGTGATCAAATGAGAGTGTGAGTGAGTGGATATTGTTAAGCATTTACTATGTACAAGACCCCTCACTAGGCATTTACTATGTGTGCTTCTTCCTGGGTATGACGCTGACTTGTGAGGTAGTTCTCATTGTCCCCTTTGCACTGAAGGGGCAACCTGGCTCAGAATCCGTAGTTCAAAGATAAGTCTTGAATCCCTTTGTCTTCTCCACTGCTGATGACAATAAACTTAGATCTTCATAGACCTTTCTGTTAATGTAGAAATTAATATAGAATATAGAATTAAATACAGAATTAATATAAAAAACCTCCCGTTAGGTCTCTCTGCTTTTATTCTCTTTTTCAATATATTCTGTACACTATAGATATTTTGCAAACATCTGCGCTGTAACTCCATTTCTCAAAAACCTCTGATGACTCACCTGTAAGATAAAGTAGAGGCCTTTCATCTCCATTTTCTCCTCCTCCTCTTCCCTCTACCCTCAGGGAATCACTTTCATTTCTTCAAATCCCCAGTCTCTCTCACTCTTCCATACTTTAGCTTATGTTATTGTTTTTATCCTAAAATACAGTGCCTGCCTTCTCTGACTTGTAAAATATTGCTCATTCCTCGGGGCCCAACTTCTGTCATTTTTCCTGACTCTTATAAGTAGAATTCCTTGTCGGTTGTGCAGGTTGGGTTCACTAGGGGCACGCTTCATGGAGACTGGCAGCCTGCGGGAAAAGGAAAGAAGTGGGATTGAGCGGTGGGAGAAGTTGGGCTGAGATACAGTCTCAGTGGAGTCCTCAGCCACCTCAGGGGGAGCTTGCAGGCTGGGGGGGGGGGGGGGGGAGGGTGTCATTCAGAGTCATGTTGGCCCAGCTACAACTCTTCTTTATTATTTTACTCTACGGTACATTCTTAGAAATTGAATTTTTTATCTTGAATATTTACCTGATCCTCTGCTCCTTTTCATTTAGTTTTTATTCGTTGAGTTCCCGATCTAGTGACCTGCCCATAGCAGGTACACAGTAAATGCTTTTTGATGAATGAATGGAAGGAAGGAAGGAAGAAAGGAAGGAAGAGAGAGGGAGAGACTAGGATTTTCTTTGTGTGTTTGTTTTTATAATGGAAGAGCCAAGCCTTTTGAAGGACCTTAGTGAAGAAAAGAATGTGGTTGTAATTTGCTTGCAAGGTAGCGCTGGTTTCTTTAGCTTCACAGCAAATCAGACATAAATATTCCAGGTATATAGAATGACACAGACTATGCGCATGAATAATATCATCCTACATTTGCATGATACTAACTATGGTGAGTCCAAACACACAATGTACACAAGAAAATCAATCTGCTCTGCTTCTTAGTACCTCATAAACCATCTCATGTTTTCATCTTATTCTTACCATTCATACCAAAGACAAGTATCCAGTCCATTTTATAGATGAGAAACAGGCCCAATTGATCTACCTAAAGTCAAACAAATTGTTGGTATTGAGATGACTAAACATTATGTGTCCTGACTCCTAATCCAATGGGCTTCCTACCACAGACAGCTTAAGATGAGGTTTTTCCATCCCTGTAATCTGCCTACTGACATTTCAAACTCTTTATGTCTAAAATCAAACCCATGTCTTAGACTCTTCCAAGCCAGCCTCTTCCCTCTCCATGTTCCATGTGTCAGTTAACAGCAGCTTCATTTTACATGTCACCGAAGCGTGAGATCCAGAACCAACCATGACTCATTCCTTGTACTTCCTCCTAAAGAGCCTCTCTCAGGTAGCATCTATATATGCTAGTTTCTGTGGCAGACACCAAGATAATCAAGACAGAATTTTTACTCTCAAAGCTTAAAAACAGTTGTATATATGTATTTATTGAGGGGGGTGAAGGGAAGGAGAAGATCAACAGACAATACAGTTACCATACAGCTAAGTGCTATAATGATAAAGGTACCCTGGAGCACTTGAGCCCAGATTCTAAGATTGAGCTGAGTCTCAAAAGACAACGGGAATTATCCTGGTGATATGCATGTGGTAAGTACATTTCCCATTTAGAAATCTATAAAAAGTGCAGCCAGCACAATCAGTATCATTGTATAAGAGGGAGTAAGTAACAGGAAGTGAAGGTAACACTAAGCTAGTTTTTAACCACTTGTATATTACTCTGAGGAGTTGGGTTTTGGTTGGGTTTGGTTTTGATTTGCTTTTTAGCTTGGAGTCAACAAGCTGACAGACTTAAGCAGCATAAGCCAGAGAGCTTTGTGGAGAGTGGACGGAAGTGTAGTTAACCTGGAAGAAAAAGAAAACCGGACTAGACTATTACATGTTATCCAAAAGTGGGAGGGGGCAGTCGAGAGATGGCCATGGCATAAGCAAAATGGCTAGATGAGGGATAAATGAGACGGCAAGAAGCAGAGAATCTTTGTAGATCACTCACTCTTCCAAGTTGTTTGGCTGCGAACAAGGGGAAAGGTCCCTGATAACTTAGGGAAGAGATAGCATGAAGGAAGTGTTCTGTTGTTTCTGCTATCGCTTATCATTTAAGTTAGGGAAAGTTCATTGTTTTTTAAGTTAGGGAAACTTGAAAATGTTTATATGCTGAGGACAGTCAGTCTAGGAAGAAAGTAGAACTAAGGAAACAGATGGGACAGTGGAGTTAAATGTCTTGGTCCAGTTGTTCCAGTCATCAGACTCACCTGGAGTGCTTTGTCAAAAAACCCAGCCCAGACCTGGCCACTCAAAATGGTGGCTTGGTAAAGTTTGGGAATCCGTAGGTTGCAAAAGCTGATTGTGACAATCAGCCAGGCTTTGAGAACTCTGTTCAAAGTTTCTCCTACCCTTTCCATGAATGTTTGGAGATCACCTGGTCCTTTGGGTCCTCTGGGTGTGGTCTGTTAAAAGGAAGGGGATAGAGTAGTAAGTCCTACACTGATCCTAGATTGCCCCAGAAGTTTATTCTGGATTCTCTGAGCCCATGACCAGGCTGTCTTAACCGAATCAAGGACAGAGTGGAATGGTTAGTTTTGCATTATGTAGATAACCTAGAATGGATACAAGGAACTGTGAGTTTGGAGCAGAACCAGAGATTTGAGGATGTTCTCTCCTTCATATTAGACTGAAGTAAATACAGTGGGATTAGCTGGGTCAGCTGTCATTAAGTTTGGCAGTGGCCTTTTACTAGCATGGTCATTGTGGTGGAAGAATCACTGGGATACATGGCCTGGAGCCCATTCAGGGGTCAGAGCTTAGGGTCACTCTTCCATTCCTGAGGCAGAATATGCTTAGCTTAAAATGGGAATAATAATATCTCTTTGGTAAAGCTCCACAGGAAGCCTTCAACTCTTGTTTGGCTCTTGCTTAGCTGTCAGACACTTGAAAGGTTAACCTCTATATGCCTTGGTTACCTGAATGTTAAATTAAACCTACCTCAAAAGGTTGTAATGAGAATTAACTGGGATAATCTGTATAAAAGACTTAGCAAAGTGCCTGGTACATGACCAAATACTCAATATGCCTACCACTCCTGAACATATAAACAGTGTCTGAGGGTCCATGAAATATGGCTCCTCCAGAATATGTGGTAAAATGATGTTCTAGAAGGGAGCTAGGAGTAGGAACTGGAAGGTGTGATACAGGGTATAATGCCACAAATTTGGTTTGGAGTCCTAAAAATGTTTGTTTTATTCCCCTCCAAAATGATTGCTGTTGCACAGAATATTATTGAAATGTGCTTTGTATTTCTGGTCTTTTGGGGAAGTGTGTGTGTGTGTGCCTGCCTGCCTGCCTGCCATTCTGTGTATTTAGGACAGCTCTTGTATCTTATATTTGGCAAGCTGTGGGAGGTAGATAGCTTTGTGTATTTAGCTGAGTAGTGTTGGGCTGGGCATCAGAAAGGCCAGAGTTCCTTGAGGTGGGAGGCAACAAGCTTTCTACTACAGAGCAATTTCTTTGTGTTTCTACCTTTGGTGGATAATACCATCAGGAAAAACCAAAGTCACAGCCCAACTACAAGCAGTTTGTAATCCATCTATTTCTCATCAGCCTGGTGGTTTAAGCATTAAAAAGGGCAGTCAAGGAGTTTGGGGACATGGTTTCATTTTGACTAGAGAAGCTGATGGAAGAATTGGTCAGATGTAGATGGTGAAATTGGAAGGGAAATATTTGGGGGCCATGGGATCTGGAGCCCATATGTTAGAATTCTCCACAGACAGCATACTACACTGAATGCAGACAAATCTTGAGACTCAATAAATGGGAAATAAAGAACGCCTATAAAGGGGAATGGCACATTTTTCTTAAAGTAAACTCTACCTGTAACGTGAGGCTCAAACTCACGACCCTGACGTCGAGAATCGCATGCTGTGCGACTGAGCCTGCCAGACACCCCGGAAAGGAACATTTTTTTTTTTTAAACGTTTATTTATTTTTGAGACAGAGAATGAATGGGAGAGGGTCAGAGAGAGAGAGGGAGACACAGAATCAGAAACAGGCTCCAGGCTCTGAGCTGTCAGCACAGAGCCCGACGCGGGGCTTGAACTCACGAACTGCGAGATCATGACCTGAGCCGAAGTCGGACGCTTAACCGACTGAGCCACCCAGGCGCCCCAAGGAAAGGAACATTTTTTTAGCTGCTTTTCCGACAAAGATTTGTGTGTTGTGATTCAAGAAAAATAAGCCATTGGGTATTTTGAAATTGTCTTTGCTAGAATTAACATAGGAACTATGAGAGAAAAATAGTAAATTTGTTGAAAGCTACACAGAAAGTGACCTGGGGAACAAGGCTTGCCTTTAAAGAACAAGGAGTTGTCACGGGAACCCCCTTGTTTGTTAAAGGCCAATATGAATTTTCTCTCTCATTCTGTCTAAATGTTTCTTGGTCCTATTTGGACATTTTCCTTACTCTTGGGTCAATAATAATCATCTCTTAGTACTGACTACCAAGTTATTCTAAGTTACTAGGAAGTAAGAATACTAATTTTT
The DNA here is from genome assembly GCF_022837055.1 of Prionailurus viverrinus. Taxonomy (NCBI): domain Eukaryota; kingdom Metazoa; phylum Chordata; class Mammalia; order Carnivora; family Felidae; genus Prionailurus; species Prionailurus viverrinus. Next base: position 161,199,702 of record NC_062568.1, on the reverse strand, counting down.
TCCTCCCTTTTTTTTTTTTTTTGCATAAACTTGATCAAAGTCCGTTAGAAATTTGCTCTTTCTAGTTGTAAATCTTTGCGCTTCCTTCCTTCCTATTGACCCTCATTCGTTACCCTTCTTACTTCTGTTTGGTTTCTAAAGGATCTATGGAAATACCTCATCCAAATCCATCACGTAGAGACTAGAGGTGAGGACATTGTGAGAGTTCATTGGGGGCAGAGGTGAAGAGCCTTGGCCAAGGCCATCATTCACTGGTTCATCTAGCAGTTAGCGACTCAGTGCTTCCTAAAACGAGGCAGGCACCAGGCTCTGTGATGAACTTGGCTCCAGACTCTGCTCCTGCCCTCACAGAGCTTATGGCAAGTCTGCCTGACAGACCTGAAACATAGCCACAAAATCAGTACACTGACCATTACTAACTTTTGCTATAAGGAAAATACAGGAAGCTATGAGAGAGGATAATAATTGCAGTGGGGGGTGGGGGCGAGGGGCGGTCAGGGAAGGTCTCTCTGAGACGGTAAAAGAGTTCTTCCGGGCTAAGGATCACCTTGTGTGGAGAGTTTGGCACATTTGCCGAACTGAGAGATGTAGCTCTTGACGTACAGTGTAGTGAGTTGAAGAGGGTAAAAGTGAGGTTAGAGTGGGGCGCCTGGAGTGGGGTCAGTTGAGTGTCTGACTCTTGATTTCGGCTAAGTTCATGATCCCAGGGTCATGTGGCTGAGGCCACGCTGAGCCTGGAGTCTGCTTAAGATTCATTTTCTCTCTCTCCTCTCTCTCTCTTTATATATATATGTACTGTCCATATATATACATATACGTGTATATATATACGTATATATATGTATACGTATATATATACGTATATATGTATATATATACGTATACGTGTATATATAAAGTGAGTATGGAGAGTAGGAAGGGGCCAGATGGTGCAGGGCCTTATCAGTTTTGGATGCAATGCGAGTTGTAGCACAGTTGGAAACCTTGGGAGGGTTTTCAGCAAAGCAATATTGGGATTTGATTTGCATTTTAGAAAGATGCCTTTGGATGCTGTACAGTGAGTAGATGTAAGGTCAGAGAGCTTGCCAGTCTTAGAGATGGGACCAAAATCCATGGCTTCCTATTCCCAGTCCATTCTGATTTATCAGCATCTTTCTTCTAGTTCCTAAGTGCCAACCCAAATTAAATAGTGCAAAATAGCATTGGGCCTGTGTCCAACGGGCTTTCTTATGTTTATTCAAATTGACAGTGAAAGACCCCTCCAATCTGTTGAACGCCTACAGAATAATTAAGAGGTCTCAGTGATATAGTTTCTCAGCTGCATAAAAACTCTATTCTCTAAAATATGCTTTTAATGGCTTAGTGTCACTCAGAGTCCTGAGTGTTATAATTAGCTTGACTCTGCCTTCTGAGCTACAGTATGTGTCTGTGCCCTTTTCCAGCTAAGCCAGCCTATGGGGTCAGTGGTGAACCCCGTGACATTGGACTGCTCAGCTGGTGTGGGCCAGTTTTAGCAGCTCAGCCATTTGTTTTTTTCTCACAAGATTAAATGCTCACATTAGCTTAAGTCTTCTTGCCATTGTCCTATCCTTTCTGTCACGTGCCTTCTTAATTGCAATTTATTCACATTGTATATTTACACACTAATGCAGCTGGTTATTTTGATTGAGAAACACCAACATTTGTATATTCTGCCTCTCAAGAGACTTTTCAATCTGCTGATTGCCAATGCATTCAGCATCTATTCACTGACCTCATAGAGGCACTGTCGTGCTCTGGAAAGAGCATGTGGCTTTGGAGGCAGACACACCTAGATCAAATCATGACTCTGCCCTTGAGCAAGTTCATTCAGCATCTGTAAAACGGGTATAATAACAAACTCCTAAAGTAATTATGAAAATCGGCGCACTGTGTGTAAAACTGGTCTGTACGATGCTCAGTAAACTTTCACTGTCTTATTATCAAATCAGCCTTATTGAGACATAATTGACAGGCCATAAACTTCACAAGTGGAACATACAGTTGATATATTTTGACATGTATCATCTCCCGAAATCATCAGACAAGCAGGCTTTTTCTCTAATTACCTATTTCTGTGCCTGTCATGCTGGCAGTGGTGTTGGGAGAACAGAGTGTCAACCGTTATCGTTATCCTTGCTCTATATCGATTGAGTCATGATATCGATCTTTAATTGGATTTGGCATTAGAAGAGAGTTGGTTAAAACAAACGTGTCACAGATGGCTGAGAAAGAGTACTTCTGAGCAGAGGCTCCCAGCCTGTATGCTGCACACTTCAACCCTGCAGCTCTCACGGAGGGAGCACCTTGATGTGAAGAGAACTGGGCATCTCTGCTCAAGGCACAGAGGTGACTCTGATACAGAACTTGTCCTCAAGGATCTCCGACTCTGGGGATGGAGGAGCGAAAAGTTACCCGGAAAAGTAATTACTCTAACCAGAAGGTGGGAGAGGTAAGATGCTGGAGGATTTCAGAGACTGTAGTAGCTTCCAATTGGGCAGAAGCTCCAGGGAAGAAGAAACCATTTACTGCCACCTTCACATGTGTCTGTCTGAGTTAGGTGTGCAGAGCAGTTGAGACGAATACAGGTCCTACCCGTTGATAGCCTAAAACCTGACACTGTGCATCATGGGCCAGCAGGTTGGACGTATGCCCAGCCTTTTCCTGGACAGTGTCCAGCATTTCTGAGGAAAGAGCAAGCATGCAGCACCCCGGCCCAAGTTATCCAGTGGCCCCAACACCTCACTAACTTCTAGGAATGGGGGAAGCTGCCTCTGGGTTGCCTGTGTGGAAAATAGGCCTCTATTCACCTCCACATCTTGGTCAGAGAGGGGCCCAGTTGGGGTTCACACCACAGTGATAGATTGCTGCTGGGCCCTGGGGTCCTCATTACCATCATATCCATCATCTTCTGCTAGTACCGAATAATGGATGAAATTTAATCAGATGCCAAAGGAGTTCTCAGCAGGAGGGTTTGAGGAACCTTGCCTGATACTTACGCTCTAGTGGCGGAATGATTATGAGGAACCAAAATGATCTTTTGTGGGGAGACTAAATGTATCATGCACTGTATGAATTCTGATTTATTTTTAAAACATTCTCCCTCTCCTTGGCTCCCCTTTTAATAGTCTCACTGTAGCCTGTTTATTGTTACAGATGTTACTTTTAAATGAGGTCATTGAGCTTTACTTCCAAAGGCAGTGTTTGCCTTTTTATTGCCGGCTCGGCAGGGCTGCCTCAAGACCAGTGCTAACATGAGATCAAGGCGAAGGCTTCAGACCCCCAGAGAAAGAGCCGCCTCCATGTTGACATGCACTCACCTCAGCCATAGGTCTCCAGGGAGAGCATGGTCGCCTGAGTCCAGGTGTTGACCTTGACCTCTGCCTGGCAGAGTAGGATGGGCACCGGCATTGTGGTCACACGTGCTTGACTGCGGTCTTGTCCGCGGGGAGCCCTCAGGGAGGCCAGGAAACTCTGAGAGGGCTTCTTGGTCTGTAACTTGAGGATAATAATTTGTTACTCCTAGAATTTTTGTGAGGATAAAATACGCTGCACTTTCTCAGTGTATGTTTGGTGGGGTAATCGCTGAAAGCGTGAGGCACTGACCATGCTTTAGGCCCTCCGTGGAGTGCATATTACACACAGTGCAGTCAGGGGACCAGCACTATAACTGAAGGCTCACTGACCAAATCCAGCTTGCCGCTGATTGTTTGTAAATAAACTCTAATTGGCACACCCTCACACTTACGGCCGTCCGTGTCCTGGCTGCTGTGGCACTACAGCTGCTGAGTCGGATGCATTGCCACAGAGACTGCTTGGTCTGCAAAGCCAGAGTTCTTGACTCTGCGACTCTTTGCAAGAGTTTGCCGACCTCTGAACCAGACTCCAGGGTGGCCGCGTGGTGGTCAGAGCTTCTATACATTCTTGTCAAATGTGCGTCGCACTTTCTCTTTGCCTTTGCCCAGACTCCTCCTCCCCTTGCTTTGCGCCCCATGACCTGCTATGTAAATCTTCTGGTGGATCAGTTACTGCAACAGGGCTTGGTTTTTGCTCAACTGTGTGTATCCTGCAGCACGTAAAGCAGTAACGTACACATAGTGAGTGTATAATTTGTAACTGATTTAGTGGGGAAGAGAGTCAGAAGGGCATCAGAAGGGAGAGGATAAGCAAGGCTTCATGGAGGTTTGGGGACAGGACTGCATGCGGTAAGGTAGCTGTCATTCCTGCTGCACGTCAGTGGCATCGGCGGGATACAGTGTACATAGGAAGGGAGGCCATACCGTGTGGTAAGAACATAGGAACCAGGACACCCAGGCTTGAATCCCGACATGATCCTTTACTGATGAGACTTTAGACAAATCACTTAAGCTCTCTAAGCGCATTTTCTTTTTTTTTCTTTTTAGTTTTTTAATTTATTTTGAGACAGGGAGAGACAGTGTGCAAGTGGGGAATGGGCAGAGAGGGAGAATCCCAAGCAGACTCTTCAACACCAGTGCAGAGCCCGATGCAGGGCTCAAACACATGAACCTTGAGATCATGACCTGAGCCAAAGTTGGATGCTTAACCAACTGAGCCACCCAGGCGCCCGTCTAGGCATATGTTCTAAAGTCCAAAGTAGGGAATAATAATACTGCCTTCATCATACAGCTGTTTTAGGGGTTAAATGAGATAACATGAAGGAAAGCCTGGATCCCAGTACTGGCACATTAGAATCACTCTGTAAGCTATTACTAAATGATGGTGGTTCTGACCTTTCAAGTACCATCTGTGCTATTTTCCTCATTGTGGAGTGAACGGGGTCAAGGTCATGGGTCTAGTCCCTCTGGAGACTAGCCCTTTAATGTCACTCTTTTCCACAATTAGAGAATGTACCCGAAGCCAGCAAGTGTATGCTGGTCCAACAGGGACCAACCTACTGAGGGGAGAGGCTAGTGCAAATGAATCATTCATGCTGGGAAAATATTCCAGGACATAGAGTGTCACCATGCAGTGTTAAGAATAATAGCTTCGCTTGACTGAAGCATTCATTACATTTCTCTATTCATGGGTGTTTTTTAAGGAGCAGAAAGAAAATGTTTAGTGGAAAATTTACAGCCTTAGATCTAGTGGGATTTCTTCATACTACAAGCAGTTTATGCAAAACAGATGCCTAAGGAGTGGTGCCTGCCTGCACCTGTGGATTTGGTGGTTATATTTCATTTTCCCCACTCCAGTTCTTGCAGACAACCTGAAATCCAACCCTGGAATTAAGTGGCAATATTTCAGTTCGGAAGAAGGAATTTTCACTGTTTTCCCAGCACACAAGTTCCGGTGTAAGGGCAGCTATGAGCATCGCAGTAGGTATGTTGACTTGCTTGCTAAATGCTAAGGTTTTAATTACTACTTAAGAGTCATCTGTGTGAAATAGAGACTCCTCATTTACATACATGGTTCTGCCTCGAAGCTGTGATTTCAGGAACTTGTTCTGAAATGATTTCACCACTGAGCATATGTGGCTATGGAAACTCTAGGAAGGGCAAATGATAAAGCCCAGAGTTTGTCTATAAGCTGTCTAACAAGCCAAAGAAAACAAAATATTCACTAAATAAATTAAATTGTTGGAGGCGCCCAGGTTGTTTTGAGCTTCAGGCATCTTTGATGAGACAGAAATGATAATCCTTTCTCTAAAGTGCCACCCTACATGACTTCATAGCCTGTCTCAGAGTGGACTTTGTGATTCCCAGCTTTCCTTTCTGTGACAATGCGCTTAGCCGTCTTTTTGAAATTTACATGCAATCTGAACTACTAGAAGTTTTAAGGTTGTCCAGAACACATTGGATTGAAGATGGTTAACATCCCTGCTCTTCTCACGGAAATGAGTGGAGTGTGTACCGTTTAGCCAGAAGGGTGGTAATGGTGAGCTCATTTGTATGACAAGACTCATCAATTTACAGAACCCCTTAGGCAAAGGCACTTCCCTTTTGAATCCCTACAGCTTCCCTTCACAGTGTCAGATGTTTGATGCCAGAAAATCTGGAGCTAGTGCAAGATGTTCGTTTTTCATGCCATTTTTTGGAGTCTGAATTAGCCATCCCTTTAGCCTCTCTTTATCTTTACTTTAAATTGTGTCTAAAATTTTCCCCAGGGAAAATACCTCTTCTGTGCTTTTCCTAGAAAGATCTTTGTGTTGTTGGTATGGTTTCTACTGTTCCCTCTCTAGACATCCTGGTTGAAGACTTCAGTGTCTTAGAGACTAGACCAGAAGCCATGACCTTGGGTCTAGTCTGGCTCATCTAAGGAGAGGCCAAGACCCCATGAACCATCTAATTTGCCTTTACTTCTAAGAAGATAGTTTGACTGGCATGCTGCTGTTAATGAATCACCCATGAGGGAAAGTCCAGAAGGACAAGCAGGGCCTTGTCACAAATCATCTGCACTCACCTCCACTTGGAAGGTTTCATGTATATCCACTCTGAATCTGCATTAAACCAACCCTCAAGGCTGTCTTCCCTTGGCCAAGTAGTAATCCAGGTTCCTCCCCTCATAGATTGCTGTTCCCAGCTCTTTACTTGACTTAACTGTTGCAAGTTCTCTACATCCTTTGAAATGTGGAATGGGCTTTCAGAGCTCACAAGAAAGGAACCCGTGGATACAAATCATGCTGTGGGAACTGATTCCCTGATTTTACATTTAATGTTACTATTTATACATCCCTCTAAAACAGTTTTTTAACAACTTATTGTGACAGTGTGAACACATTCTGCTTTTCATTTCATATGGGTTGAGTTGGAAAGGAGATATGCTAGCTTTGTTTTTGTTTTTGTTTTTGTTTGTTTCTTGTTTTTTTAATTCACTCACCTTGCCTGGAAGACATGCAGAGTTCAGTATTTGACATGGTTGTCTGTGTTGGGATAGTCAGATTTGCTTCCTTTCTAGTTTCTCTTTCATTTCTGTAGCCATCTCTCCTGGATTCTTTTATTCCGTTTCCCTACTGGCTTAATGTTACTGACTTGTGAAAGTACGGTGCTACTTCAGGGTTAATGTAGGACGTTTGGCTTGAGAACAAAAGTGTAAACTTGGCCAGATTTTGAAAGATTCTTTTTTTTTTTTTTTTGAACTTTGCCTATATTTCTTAATTTGTGCCCAGGCTTTTGTGACTCAACTGGCATCTGACATTTCATGGAAAAATCTAGGTTTTAGGGGTGTCTCTAAACAATTCTCTTGAGGCTGACTTGCTTTCTTAAGCTCCCCCTAATTTGTTCCAGCTTTAAAACTGTGAATAGAGACCTCATTAAACCTCTCTCACAAGCCTTCCTGTACTGCACATTAGCTGAAGCCTGCTTTTGATGGGAGGCATTTCTCCTTTGGACCTTCCCCACCCTCCCTCCACCCCCTTTTCTTAATGTTGGCAAACAAAAACCTGGCAAGGAGAGCTGCTATCACAGGCTTGGACAAATTTGATGGCATGGTTTTAAATGCTCAGATAAGGGGCCTTTTGGTGGCTGACCTGTGTGAATTGCTTTAGTACAGAAAGGAAAGGGCTCTCTTAAGCTGTTAGCTTTGTCTGGTAGAGACAAACCAAACCTGCTATTGAAGGCTGCCCAGTGTGCTCACGGATCCCAGTCTGCCTCACTTTTAGCACAGCCCCACTCTGTACGTCTGCAGAGGAGGACGTGGCACGGGCCAGTGGACCGTCCTCTCCCTCTTGGGCAGTCTCTGCAGCCCGTAGGACCACCAGTTCCATTTTCTGTAGCTATTGGGTAACCTTGAGCAGTATCACCACACACAGCTGAGAGCATTGCCTTTCAAGTATGTTGAAAAGGCCAGCCCCCCAAAGTATTTGCTGCCCCCCCTTTTTTTCAAGTTTATTTTTTATGTAATCTCTATACCCAATTGTGGGCTTTGAACCCACAACCCCAAGATCAAGAGTCACATGCTCCACCAACTGAATTTGCTTCTTAGGATCTCCTCCCAGTTGCTTTAATCTTTGGAAGACCTAAGTTACCAGTCCCTGTTCTATGTTTACTATTGTCTCAAGGTAGTGTTTCAGTGCACCAATACCATTTCTCCTTGCCAGCTGATCTCTCCATCTTTGTGCCATCCCTGGAAAAACACATGGACATCAAATGCCTGCACATCTGTAGTGTTCACAGCTGTGTAGGTTGAGGTCTTTTTACCTAAACCAGGACTGACCCCAGAGAGCTTCTCCCCCTTCTAGACCTATCTACGTCTCCACGGTCCGGCCACAGTCAAAGCACATAGTAGTGATCCTGGACCATGGGGCTTCTGTCACGGACACCCAGCTTCAGATCGCCAAGGATGCTGCCCGGGTCATCCTCAGCGCCATCGATGAACATGATAAGGTGACCATTACCCCAGTGACCCCTGTGGCAACTGAATCTTCCGTCAATGCCTTTCAAAAAGTACTTTATGTTTTATGATCTATATTTTTAAATCCATATTTAAAATGACTTTGGGAAAAGAGAGTTGGTTTGGTTTTTATTCTTGTTTGAGCAAGCAGCTACCAACTCTGGTTTCCAAATCTCTTTTACAATTGCCCCCACCAAGCCAAGTCTTGTGCTTCTTCCTTCATGGCTTCTGGTAAGATTTCCAATAAGCTGTGACTTTCACACTGGAAGTTGTGTGCTGAGGGGGGGAAAAGGACAAGGGCTTGATGCTGGTGGATGGCTGAACTTTATCTCAACATTTATGAGAAGTGTGGGATAAGGGAAGGCTTCTAGAGGTGTCCTAATCTCTAGGATACCTCAGAGACAGGTGTGTCTATAGCTAATGATAATCTGTTGCGTGTGGACGTTTTGTGCTTCATCATTTTGACTTTTTCAGCTCCTAAGGTTTTACTGACTAATCTAGTTGCTTAAAACACTCTGTGGCTTTACCCTCACCCCCACCTCCAATTGGAAAACCAAGATGGTTAGTACTTGCTAAGATTTTTCCCTGCATGCAACAGTTATTCTTAATGTTATAGAAGAACACCATACTGCTGACTTCATCTTGAAACAAACAAATCAACAAAAAAACAAACTCTAGAGTCCCTCCCCGTTACCAGTTCTTTAGGTTTGGTAATCTAGGATTTATTAAATTAGGATTTAACTAATCCTTTTCAAATTGGATAGATTTATGCCTCCAAACATTTATTTTTTAAACTCTCAGAAACTGTTCTGTAGGCCTTCTCAGTTCTTGGGCTTTTCCAGAATTAAGAAAAAAAACAAAGAAACAAACAAAAACTTTCAAATGATAAGATAACAAGATTTCTTTTTCTGTCCTCCAGATCTCTGTGCTGACTGTGGCCGACACGGTCAGGACGTGCTCACTCGACCAGTGCTATAAGACGTTCCTGTCTCCAGCCACCAGTGAGACAAAAAGGAAAATGTCCACCTTCGTCAGCAGCGTCAAGTCTTTGGACAGTCCTACCCAGCATGCAGTGGGATTTCAAAAGGCATTTCAGCTGATTCGAAGCACAAACAATAACACAAAGTTCCAAGCGAGTAAGTGTGCTCTCTCAGAGGACTTAGAAACTAACAGATCAAGGATGTCGATAGGAATACATTGTAAATTGATCACACAGATGTGTCGAGAGGGATTTTTAAAAAACCGACCTGGGATAAAATTTTCATGTGTTGTCCCATTCGTCATCTAGGACTAAGATCTTAATTCAGTTTTCTCATCTTTTCCAATCAAAGGTACTCAGCCTGCACGATTTCTTCCTTCACAGAGTCTCTTCTTCCTGCCCCTTTATTAAGAACACAGCCCCATTTATTTCCCAGGGGAATATCCACGTCCTTTTTAATGCTAATTGTCAGCCTTGCCTCTCGTGGACTTAAGAGTGGATGTCTGCTTGTGCGCATGTGCACGTAAACAGGCTGCAGGATTCTTGCCTTGATCCTTCCTTCTTGTAACCAGCTGTCATTTAGATGAGCACGGCCCTTCAAATGTACAAAGGCACTCTAATTTAATTTTCATGTATTAAAGAAAATCTGGAATTAGGATGCATGCTAAACTGAAGGAAAAGATATTTGAAATAAGACACATGCTTTGAAACTACTGAAAGGAATCTTATGTCATTTTCCCTTTTATATTCTAATATCTATTTGTTGGATTTTTTTTAATGAATATATCCTATTGAGATAAACTTAAAGAATATATTTTCAAGTTGTTCCGTATGTCTGCATTAAAACTAAGATAGTATTGAGAAATGCAAAGCATAGTAACTGGCACCTGGTGGTCCCTTAAAAGGTGGAGGCTACTGGAATTATTACAACTAATGATGGTAGATGCCATATTTGGTTTATGTTTGTATATAACAAATTACCACGAATTTAATAACAGCTTAAAACAATGTACGTTTATTATCACACAGATCATTCCGTGGGTCAGGAGTTCAGACATGGCTTACCTGCGTTCTAGTTGAAAGGATTTATTTAGGGTTGAACAAGACTCAGTCTAGACATCACCTAGGTCTGTGGTCTCCTCTGAAGTTTGGAGTCTTCTTCCAAGCTCAGCTGTTGGCAGAATTCATTTCCTTGCAACTGTAAAACTCCCATGTACTTGTTTCTTCAAAGCCAGCTGGAGAGTGTCTCTTCTTTGAGCCCCTGACTTCAGGGACGGCTTGGACCCTCTTTTAAAGGGCTCATTTGTTCTAATCAGACCCATCCCCTTTTGAATTAATCCGTTTTCTCTCCCTTGTGATTAACTTATTAGAAACCCCAATTACATCTGCAAAATCTCTCCATCTTTGGATGGATGTACTATATGTAGTACAATCACAGAAGTGAGGGTGTGGGCCATTGGGATCATCTTAGAATTTTGCCTACCAGTCCTGTCAAGCATCAACTAGCCACAGACCAATATTACAGGATGGCTGAGAGTAAAGTTCCCCACAATTCAGTAAGGCCAGTGGAACAAGGTTGACTCCCAAGTATTCAAGACAGATTGGCTAGTTGGTCAATGCCATTTATCAGCTGCTGTTTACCTATCCACACTCCTCACCAGACTTTTCTACTTGATTTCTCAGTCGTTAAGCCACGTTCAGAGTTTAAGTCCATTTTTTATTATTACGGTATTCATATAATGGAGAGAAATGTTTGGCTGTGGCCTGGCAGTGATTGTGAGTCAAGGGAGCCCAAAGTAAGTTAATGAGGATCATTTTGGGGAGCATGGTAAACTAGAGGGCACATGGCCCATGGAGAAGGCAGCTGTTTTTCTATGCAGCCTGTGATTGCCACGTAGGAGGGCCTGCCCAGGGTTGCCAGATCTCCTATTTTAAGAGAAGCCAGAAATCTGGATTTTTATGTGAACCCCCTTGGTTTTCAAATGTTGACATTTGTTTCAGCTTTAAAACTGAGACCTCATTAAACCTCTTCTTACAAACTTCCCTGCACTACACATTAACAGAAGGCTGCTTTAATGGGAGGCATTTCTCCTCTGGGTTTTTTGGTTTTTCTTAATGTTGGCAAACAAAAACATGGCAAGAAGAGTGACCATCACAGCCTTGGAGGAATTTTGATGGCACTGTTACTTAAATACTCACTGGAGTCCTTTTTAAGCCAAGTAAGATGTTCCTAAATTTTTGCTCATGGGCATTTACTTGACAGCTTCTACTGGCAGTTGAGAGGAAAAAGAACTCAGAGTGAATTGCATAAGGAAACACATCAGAAATTAGCATTGTCCAGCTCATTAGGGAGAGATTTGAGGTGTTTTCAAGCAATTTAGCATAGTGGTTAAGTATGTGGGTTTTGGACTTTAACCAATGTGAGTTCAAATTCCTACTCTGAAATTTTTATAAACTTGCGAACTCGTGTAAATTATTTGATCTCTCCAGGCCTAATTTCCTCTTCTGCAAACTGAGGGTGATAATAAGATCGAGGATTCCATCATAAATATTAAATGAATATTACCCGTGGTTATTATGATATTCAGTTTCCCATAGGATTTCTAGCTCTGGCTAAACTAGAGCAGACACCTCAAACATCTAAGTTGACCTCAAGCCTAGATGGCTGAGGACTACACTTTATAGACTTGGCTACAGCATAGGGAGGGATGTACTCATCTTAGGAGCTCGCACTCTATCTCATTACTTCTCTTCTGCTTCCTAGATAATTATTTAGCTTCTGCTGAATGCCTAATACTGTTTTAAAGCCCCAGGGTGGGGGGGAGTTCTAATGAGTAAGACCTACCCTGTAAGATTGTTGTAAGGATTAGTCTGTGCATGATAATAAAGTATCTGCCCCAGGTGAGTAGCTATATGAACACAGGCTATCTGCCATAAATCGTGGTGGCTTTGTACCAATTTGTTCTGCACTAATCAGAACATCCAAAACTTTTACCCATTGCTGGCTCTTTTTCAGTCCCATGGCAAATCTGTAACTGATACCATCGACATATTTGGGTTGCCTGTTGAGGGTGGGATTGGTTCGTAGGTCATTTTGTAGCAGAAGGAATACAATGGTGAGGTAGGAGTGGGGAATCCAATGGCTTGGGCGAAGTCCAAATTTGAGTTGCTCTTTCCTCTTTGATATTGACCTCAACACATGCTTGTATCAAGGCTTGGACAGGGACTTGTCAAATGGAAGCTGTTGTGTTTTCTTCCAGGCACATGCTATGTCTTTGCTCCACCCCAAGCCCTTATAATTACTCATTCATGACATTACTAATTATAAGGTTTAATTCCTCTGAGTGCCTAGGGAAGGAATATCCAAATAAGTAAAAACATAATATATCAAATTTGGCAGATCCGATATCTAAAAAGGATAGGACTAGGAGAGAGGCTGGGCAGAGACAATGAGGATGTTTATAGGGTGGATGTCTTACTGTTGGAATGGGAAGGAAAAATACTGGACTACTAAAGGAGGGGCTGCAGGCTGCTGGCCTTCTGGCTTTCCAAATGTGGGCCTGTGCCTTAACACCAGCTCTCAGTGACAGCATATTTTATCTAGAGTCATAAAGCTAACTAAGGAAACTCAGAGAGTTCTCTTTTAGGTCCGTCTTACGTGTGTCCAGGCATTTATCACATATGGTACCTTTGCCGTGGGGTGATGGTTTGTTTGCCTCATACTTCAGATCAGCCTCATGGTATATCTATACTCCCCCAACTAGGGAATCAAGTAGTATTTTTTTTCCAGTCTGAAGTTTAAGTGAGAAGTTTGGGGACTAACAATATTTCATAGGACAGTATTTACATCATTGGAAAAATATTGACATCAAGTTTAAGGTGGATATTTCTAAGCTTAGAGATTTTTTGTGTGTGTGTCAGCCTTCGCTTCTTAATTCCTGATGAATAAATAGTACAGTTAAATTTGCAGTTAGTGGGGTGCCTGGGCGGGTTCAAGCCCCACATTGGGCTCTGTGCTGACAGCTCAGAGCCTGTAGCCTGCTTTAGATTCTGTGTCTCCCTCTCTCTCTCTGCCCCTCCCGTCTCATGCTCTGTCTCGCTCTGTCTCTCAAAAATAAATAAACATTAATTTTTTTCTTAACTTGCAGTTAGTATTAGAGAATTATTCAACAATCATAATACACTTATTTGTGTATTAAGTTTTGGTAGTAAATAAGAGACAACAACTTAGATTGCATTTACTTCTTTGAGTCAATTTTATTAAACTCCGTTCAGTTCAATGTACAACATTGATACAACATTAATTATTCAATTCTGTATAATAAAGAATGCGGGGCGCTTGGGTGGCTCTGTCAGTTAAGCATCTGACTTCATCTCAGGTCGTGATCTCACGGTCTGTGAGTTTGAGCCCCGCATTGGGCTCTGTGCTGACATCTCAGAGCCTGAAGCCTGCTTCCGATTCTGTGTCTCCCTCTCTCTCTGCCCCTCCCCTGCTTGTTCTTTCTTTCTCTCTCTCTCTCTCTCTCTATCTCTCTCTCTCTCTCTCTCAAAAATAAAGATTTTTAAATCTTTAAAAGATTTAAATATTTAAAAAAAAAGAATGCTTCCAAGTTTAAAATGGAAATCTAGGGGCGCCTGGGTGGCGCAGTCGGTTAAGCGTCCGACCTCAGCCAGGTCACGATCTCGCGGTCCGGGAGTTCGAGCCCCGCGTCAGGCTCTGGGCTGATGGCTCAGAGCCTGGAGCCTGTTTCCGATTCTGTGTCTCCCTCTCTCTCTGCCCCTCCCCCGTTCATGCTCTGTCTCTCTCTGTCCCAAAAATAAATAAATGTTGAAAAAAAAAAAAATTAAAAAAAAAATAAATAAATAAAATAAAATAAAATGGAAATCTATAAACTGAAGGAAACCTAATCTTTGTATCCTCATCATTGTTAGGATAATTTTTTAAAAGGGTAACTAACTGTATTCATTACCTATTGCTGGGTAACAAATTCCCCCAACACTCAGTCACTTAAAAAACATTAAATAAACATTTACTATCTCAGTGTTTGTAGGTCAGGAATCTAGATACATCATAGTTGGGTGCCTCTGGCTTAAGATGTCTCATGAGGTTAGTCACACTGTTGGCCAGAGTTGATATCATCTCAGAGTTCAACTTGGGAAGGGCCAGCTTCCAAGTTCATTCACGTGGTTGCTGGAGGGACTCAATTCTGAGGGCCTCGGTGCCTGGCTTCTAACGAGGCTTCTATGAGCCATATGCTATGGCCCATAGCATAGTGTCTGACTCAGAGTGAGAGAGCCTGCACAGTGGAAGCCACTGGCTTTTTGTAACCGAATCGACTTCTTAATACCTCCCCACCCCCATTACCTCTCCTGCATTCTATTCCCGAGAAGCAAGTCTTGAAATGCAGCCCACACTCAGAGGGAGACAGTTACACGAGGGTATGGCTATCAGGAAATAGGATCACTGGCAGACCAACTTGGAGGTTGCCTACCACAGTACCTATAAAGTAACCTCAGTTAAATGACAAGAATAAGGACCTGAAGAAATAAGCATATGACATACTATATAAATATTTATTTCTCAATAGAAAGGTAAACTCCCACATAGGATATCTCAATAAAAATGTATAGTGAGCCGGGGCGCCTGGGTGGCTCAGTCGGTTAAGCGTCCCGTCCGACTTCGGCTCAGGTTATGATATCGCGGTTCCTGAATTCGAGCCCCGCGTCGGGCTCTGGGCTGACCGCTCAGAGCCTGGAGCCTGTTTCAGATTCTGTGTCTCCCTCTCTCTCTGACCCTCCCCCGTTCGTGCTCTGTCTCTCTCTGTCTCAAAAATAAATAAACGTTTAAAAAAAAAATGTATAGTGAGCCAAAGAATCTCAGATTGGAAAAACTGTGTAGAAGTCCAGCTCACTTAATTCCCTCCCTCCATTCAGTATTCAGCCTCTGTTTACTTATCTCCAGTGGTAGGAAATTCACTACTTTTATTTTGTAGTAAATCCACTTGAAGGAAATTCTTCACACTGAGTTAAAATGACCTCCTCAATCACTCTACCCACAAGCCCTAGTTGGGAAGTAATTTAATCTTGAGTGATAGGTGCTGCTTCAGACGGATAGGAGGGTTTTGTTTGGGGGAGGGGGGTGTTAAGGTTTCTTTCTCTTTTACTCTGTTTGCCATCAGCCTTTGGTTCGCTCGTCTCTTGAATTAACCAGTTAGTCCTCACAACAATCCTGCAAGGAAAGTACTGTCATTATCCCCATTTTGTAGACAGGTTAAGAGAGCGAGTGTAGAGAGGTTAGAAAATCTGCCTAAAATTACCCAGGCACAACTTATAAGTTACAGAGCTAGGATTTCAACACAGGTGAAATGTTTTTACTGACTCTCATCTTGATGTTTTTACTACTCTTCTACGCTAAGTTTTAAAAAACAAAAATGTTTTGGGGCGCTTGGGTGGCTCAGTCAGTTAAGTGTCCAACTCTTGGTTTCAGCTCTGATCACGTGGGTTCAAGCCCCAGATTGTGCTCTACGCGGACAGTGTGGAGCCTGATTGGGATTCCCTCTCTCCCCCCACCTCTGTCTCTCTGCCCCTCCCCAAGTTGCGCTTTCTCTGTCTCAAAAAAATAAAATAAACTTTAAAAAATAAAATAAAAATAAAAACAAAAATGTTTTCTGGAGCTACTTAGTGTAGGGACAAATAACCTTACATTTTAAGAGCCTGTGGAAGAACTACCATCCATTTTAAAGCCTCGTCACCCTTAAACTGTTTGTTCCTGGTAAAGCCCCTGAGTCACTGAGGAAAGGATATATCGGGTCCTGAATCCTCTGTTTCAGAAGGCAAGAGAGATCTCCATCTGGGATGGCTAAATTACCACACCATGAATGCCTGAAGGAAATCACCTTTTATCTGGTAAATTTATTAGGAACTTCTCTTCAGCTAACACTGGGTAAATGAGGCCTCATGGCCCACAAAGGGCAGGATGGAAGGGAAGCAGAGGCAGGGAAGGAGGCTGAATACCCGGCCAGGCAGGTCCTTGAGGTGGGAAAGTCCAAAGGAAATGAAAAAGAAACAGAACTGCTGCCTTTAGCTAGAATCCAACGTAACATTCAATTTGTATGTTTTTGTTTAGATACAGACATGGTCATAATTTACCTGTCAGCTGGCATCACATCAAAGGACTCTTCGGAAGAAGATAAAAAGGCAACTCTCCGCGTCATCAATGAAGAAAATAGCTTTCTAAACAACTCTGTAATGATTCTCACCTATGCCCTCATGAATGGTAGGTAGTATTCCGAGATTTTTCTTTCAGATGAAAGTTCTCTCTAAGTGCATGCTGCTTTCAAAAAAAAAAAAAAAAAAGTAAAAAAGAGCCCTAACAGCGTGCACTTTGATGAAGGGTATGAGGAGAGACAGCTAAGCAGCTTCCTGCACAAGCCTTTCTCTCCCTAACGTTGGTATTCAGGGCATATGTTAGGATGTCCCTCTCTCTCTCTCTCCAGCGCGCTCTCCAACCAGCTGCTCCTTTCTGAACCTTGTCCAGTTATGTGGGCTTGCAAATGATTCTGTATAGCTCCATTTTTTTCAGTTCTCCTTCATATTCTTGGATTTTGATACTGCGTGGAGGTTATTAACTGAGCTCATTGATTTAAGCTTCAGGAAGCCAAAATACTGACCTAGATTCATCTCTATAACCAAGTCAGTGAGTATCACGTTTCCCTGCAGAATCCCCACCTACAACCTCTTCTGCTACTTTCTCCACCTCAGCTTCCTTAACTATATAATGGAGATAAGAGTTAGCTACGTGACAGGGTTGTTGGGAAGATTAGCTCTAATGTACAGTAAACACTGGAGAGTGTCACTTTCCAGGTACTCATGAAGGTTGATTTTGTTGCTATTAGATCAGTATGTGAAAGGGTTTCATAAATCTGCCAATCTGAGGAGATAATATTTTTCCTTCTCTCCAACGCGTCCTCCAGTCTGAGTTCAGCCCAGTTTTCTAACTTTTCTGCTCTGTCCTGTCTCTTCACCTGTTAATGCATATTGCCCTTCCCCCAGAGTATCTTCTCCAGACCCCTTAACCTCAGTGTTCATGGCGACCATATTCGCAAAGCCATGTCTTGATCCATATGGTCTTTCATCCCTCCCATCCATTTCCAGATTTCCATGCAGAACCACGTGGCTTTAGGGACAGTGGTTCTCATTTTAACATGCTAAGGATTACTTGGAGGTTACTGTTTAAATGCAGATTCCCAGGCAGTGCCCTCAGATTTTTATTCAGACCCTCCTAGGCAGAATGCAGGAATCTGTGTGGGTGAGCATGATTCCTTCCCAGATATTTTGTGGACTCTACATGGAAGAACTCAGGGTGTGAGGTCTAAAGGTTCTGAGTTCCGGTCTCCATTTATTAGCTGGTGGCGTATGGCAAGTTACTTAATCTTTTTAGGCTTCAGTTATATCTGTAAAATGAAAATAATAAGATCTCCCTAGAGGTGCTGTGATAATAAATAAACAGGATACAATGTGTTAAAAGCTCCCAACACGGGTACCTGATAAATAACAGGTCCTCAAAGCCAGTTGTAGGAGTGAATTAAAGTTTGTGTAATTTTTTTTCTGGCTTGTTATAGCTCAAAGGCCAAGGAGCCTCTGTCTCACTCTGGCTCAGGGTCAGCTCTCTGTTCAGTATTTCAGTATTCCTTGTCGCCAGAGTGTTGTGCTTGCTTCTGTTAAACGTGTTGTCCATTACGCTGAATGATGTGCTCACCCGTCTCCTTCCACTTTCCAGAAGAATGAGCTGCTCAGCCATGAGCCGTGTCTTAGTTTTCTATGTATCCTGAGCATCAGGCACAGGGCTGGGCACAGCTGAGGTGGGCAAGGATGGCCTGTTTTTGCCTGGGACACATATCTTTCAGTGTTATCTCTGGGTGCCATTTACTCTTTTTTCCTATGGTTTAGCTTCTTTGACTCGTGCAAGGAAGGAAGAGACAGAAGAAGGGAAGAGAATAAAGGTGGTTGAGCCTACAAAGTATAACATAGTGCACTGAGGTTTTGGAGATGTATTGTACAAAGTGCCTGTCCTCAAGAAGCTTGTGACTTCTTGAGAAAGACTACAGACAAGGCAGATGAATTAAATGCAATGGTAAGGAAACTTACAAGGAAGTGATCACTTATTTTCCATTAGATTTGAAGGTCTGCCCAGGCAGATACTAAGTAAAGAAGCTTCCTCGCTATCACCCTTGTCTTCAGTGGTGCTAAATCTTCCCACTAGAGTATTTTGTGCACCTGCTATACCCCTGATAATCCCACTCTTTAAAAACCTCTGGTTACTGCCCTCTAATCAACCTCAACTCTTCTTTTTTCTCCCTGTAATCTAACTGGACACAACATCATCACTGCCAGGTTTCCGTCTCTCCAAATGCCATCTCTGAGCTTTGTTCATTAAGATTGACACATGCCCTTCCTCTACCAGTCAGGCTTCAGATAGGGAAGCAGAGCCACTATGAGAATTTTGGTAAAATGAATTTATCATCAGAATTAAAGTATATGCAATTAAGGGGAAACCTGGAAAAGTAAAGATCCAGAAAGAGAAATGGACAACTCAGCGTTTAGTAACCAGCCCTGGCGTGGGTGAATAGGTTGGAGCTTGTAGGAATGTCTGAAAGCTAGGAACATCGAAGATCACTTGGGAGGTCTGCATAGAAGCCTATGAGAGGTTGTTGGCCCTCCGTGGCTGCTCTACCCCTGTGAGTTCTCAGTGAAGCATCTGGACTGAACCTAGGGTTGCCCTTGTTGAGCAAGCTAGCCTGCAGCTGAGAAAGGGAACTGAATGCAGATCAGGGAAGGTTACAACAAACTGCAACATTCTGGTCCCTCTGTGTCTGTTCCACCTCTCCAATCAGCAACACTTCACTTTTGGGCCACCTTTAACCTAGAAACATACAGGAAAAGGATTCTGGGAAATATAGTCTCCAGGATGGCCATTGTTGGTGATAGAACCATCTACCATACCTACCAGTCTGTCACTCTACTGCTACCTTTGCTTCTCATTTCATGATGTAGTACATATAATACCCAAGCTTGGATCACCTTCCAGCCCACACTGTTCTTTTTTGCCTAGTAGATGCTCCTGTTTGTTACTTTGCTTTTATGTTTGAGTCAAACAGTACATGACAAAGAAAGGAAATGTATTTTTTGCGTTTGTCTCCTTTTATCATTCATTTCTGTGAGCTTCTCAAGGATGTAAGGCCAGGGATTAATCATGCCTTTCATGCCTTTCGTATTATTTTTTCTCTTTGGAGCGTACCTCTCATCTCCCCTATCTCAACTTGATGTCAAGGAAAGATAACAATAATTTGCTTCTGCCTTTTTAGTATTGTTGCTCGAGTAGAACAAACTCCAAGTTATTTAAATACAATGTGTTAAGAAAAATTATATCCATTAGATCCTTGTGTGATTTTACAAATGGACTTCAAGGCTAAAAGTATACATACTCTTTAGTTAGAAGTGATAAAGTCACAGAAGACAGATGAACCATGAACTTTTCAGCTGTTGTTGTTGTTTAAAATGACATAGCTGGGGGCGCCTGGGTGGCGCAGTCGGTTAAGCGTCCGACTTCAGCCAGGTCACGATCTCGCGGTCCCGGAGTTCGAGCCCCGCGTCAGGCTCTGGGCTGATGGCTCAGAGCCTGGAGCCTGTTTCCGATTCTGTGTCTCCCTCTCTCTCTGCCCCTCCCCCGTTCATGCTCTGTCTCTCTCTGTCCCAAAAATAAATAAACGTTGAAAAAAAAAATTTTTTTAAATAAATAAATAAAAAATAAATAAAATGAACATGAGCTGAACATGAGGCAAAGCCTTTTTAAGACTCATTGATTGAATCTCAGTAGTGACTGAAATCATTTGAATTTGTTTACAATGGCATCCATATGGGATCAGTTACTAATCCTTTTGACTATGTTCCAACAACAATAGCAAACCAAAAATTTTTTTAAAAGGCTTATTAAATTTATTTTTATGCTATAGATTACAGATGTTAAAGAATAGTACATCCCAGTATGTCTAAATCTTTTACAAAATTTTTAAAACCCTCTCGATGTACAAAATATACATTCAATAAATCAAATCCAGTACTGTCCTAACAGTATCAAGCATGAAAACATTTGTAATTAAAATGAGCTTAAAGACACCGGGTTTGGAGGCATCACTAAATGCAGTCCATAATGCTTCCATTGAGTTGCATGAGACTTTGGCAAGTGTTTAATAGGCAAAGAGGTAAGAAATGAAATGGTATATCACTATCCTTTAAAACTCTTAAGCTTTATCTACTAAATGCCAACTTGTTAATCATTACTTTTGTTTTCAAATATTTCAAATGCATAAAGCTTAAACTTTTAGGGGAAAACATCAAGCCAAATGGGCTCCTTTATTTACTCATGTGCTTCTCATAGCTGCCTTTTGAAGAATCCCTTTGCCCTTTTGGCTGTTTGAGGAAAGACACTGCCTCATGCTTTGTTCCTCAGCAAGAGTTGGTAACAGTGTCCTGGGTCTGTTGTCTCTGCAAGACCTCTTAGACATGGCAAGATTTCATCCATGCCCTTCTTAAATCTAAATGTTAAGGTTATTGTATGGCTATACACCATTTTGGTTTACACTGCCTACCTTTGGCTTTCCGTTTCAGATGGGGTGACTGGTTTGAAAGAGCTAGCTTTTCTGAGAGATCTGGCTGAGCAGAACTCCGGGAAGTATGGTGTGCTGGACCGGACAGCGTTGCCTGTGATTAAAGGGAGTATGATGGTGCTGAACCAGCTGAGTAACCTAGAGACCACAGTTGGCAGATTCTATACCAACCTTCCCAACCGGATGATTGATGAAGCTGTCTTTAGCCTTCCCTTCTCTGATGAGATGGGAGATGGTGAGTCTGGGGACAACTTCCTACTAAAGGAAGGGGAAAAGAAACAGACATGGGTTCACCAAAACAATCACTGTTAAATGTCACCCAACACCCATCTGTGAGCATTAGAAGGTCTGGACAGGCAAGGGAGTGGTCCTCCCTTTCTCTGGTCAGAGGGTGGTGTAGGTCTCTTCCATCAGTCTGGTAGCACTGTATTTTAAACAGAAATCCCAGCCCTACTTTTTCCACATTGCCCTAGCCTCAGTCAGCATAATGGATCTGTTGGGGAGGATTACTGAGGATTCCCCAGTATGTTGAGTTGGAACAAAAGAGTAACTTTGCATAGCAGGTGGTAAATCTCAGATGTGTTTAGGACTTAGCCTGCGAGGTAAAGCAACATGGTATAGTCAAACAAAGACAAGTTTGGCATTAGAGGATTTTAGGCCCACTCCACCCCTTAAGTTGTTGTCCTTGACAATTTATTTAATCTCATTAGTTCCCATTTGGTCACCTGTTAAAAATGTAATAATGTCTTCCACATAATAAATCTTTCAGGTTGTTAGGAGTAGAAGATTTATTGGTGCCTGGCGTACCTCTCAGTAATAATTACTGCTCTTGTCACTTTATTATTTTATTTTTGTTATTATTACCATTATCGTTGTCATCATCCTGATGTCCCAAGTTACCCACAGTGTGATATTAGGTAAAGTGTTTAACCTTCACATGATTAACTTTCTTGGTCTACGAAATGGGAAAAATATTTCCGTCAAGGCTGTTGTGAGGATTACATGCACTAATATATGTGAAGCACTTAGAATAACGCCTAGCCGACAGTATATGCTCATTAAAAGTACAACCTTTTTCATTCCTTCTGCATATTGTTTATCCTTTCCCCCACCTGTCCCCCTTTCTTCTCTGACAGAGAGGATGGAAGAAGAATCTAATGACTAGCCAGACACCATGACCACATGAGATCTTATTTTTACGTTCCAGTAACTCTCACAAATACATCTAGAGAAAACCCACGTATAAAAAGTAACAGGCCAATAGAGTATGTTTTCTAGAAATTAGGTAAACATGTTTTTTCTATAAGGAAGAAATGTAGTAGCCTCTGCTATACGTCAGGTTTTTTTGTGGTTTTTTTTTTTTTTAATCCTTCCTCTTTCTGGCAGGGCCCACAGATATGTAGACTATAGAAACTCCCACCTTTAGATAAAGTTATTTCCTTTTATAGGGAAATGTCAAGTTTTAAATGCAAATGACTTTTGATGCATCTAACCCACAGTATTGAGTGCCAGCCAAGCCTTGTGTCAGGCAGTGATGGGTAAGGCACACATCCCACCCTCAGCAAGCATGTAAGTCTGATAAGAGAAAGACAGATCGATGAATCATCTTAATACTGTGTCAGAGGAACAAAGACAGATGTGGAAACCGAGTCCTGTACAAGCACGGAGGTTTATGCAGTCAAATCCTTTGACCGTTAGTGATACCAGGCAGAGTAAGACCCTTCCTAAAATTCACCTGTACAACCCAGAGAGCTATGCAAAGGCTGTAAATCAAATTGTGGGCAGTTCTTTGGTTCCGTGCTGGCTGATGCTTTCCAAAGTTTAGTCCTCAGGGCCTGTTTTCTGAATCCTCTACCGTGGGTTTCAGTGACTGGGTTACTGGTCTGTTGCATTCCCCTCCTAGAGCGTGCCTTTCGTGTTTATATTTTCAGTCCCTAGAATTATTGGGTGACATCTCTGCTAACTCCACAACATGGGGATGCTGAGCCTAGGAAATCCCATGTTTACTTGGCTCTAATTCAAAACCTCCACAGATTAAAATATCGGTTACTGAGCATATTTCTTTTAACAAGTAAATCTATGTACTTTAGGTTAAAGTAGAGAGGGCATTTGGGGATTTCATTAAGTATAGCGAGAGCTTAGCATACTTTATTTGCCACAAAGGGATGAAGAGTCTTCTGTCCGAGATGATAATTGAAAAGTAAGATGGTGTTTCTTTTTTCAGGCTTGCTCTCAACATAGCCAGGGGAGGATAGAATTCTGAAGTGAGCGTATGGTCTCAGAATATTTGTTGCACTTTGCTGCTCTATGAAGATGCCTTTAATCTTAGACACAAGCCCAGGGGAGCCTGGCGTGCAGGTTATGACCTGTGTCTCCATGCTAGCCCTCATGCACTGCTCCCATCATTTATAACCCCTTTGTCCAGGGATCCCTAAGCAAAAAATCTCCTTAAGATACATTGCTAAAACCTTCTGTTGACTGCTTTGGAAATTATAATAGTGCATAACTTTTCTTTTTTCCTGTTTTATTGATTTATAATTGACATATAACATTGCATTCATTTAGGTGTACAACAAAATGATTTGGTGTGTGTATATATTGTGAAATGACCACTGTAATAAGCTTAGTTAACATTCATCACCCCACATAGTTAAGACTTTTTTTTCTTGTAGTGAGAACTTCAAAGATCTATTCTCTTAGCAACTTTCAAATCTACAATACAGCATTGTTAACTAGAGTCACCATGCTATATATTACATCCCCAGAACTTATTTATCTTACGTCTGGGCACAACTTCTCACATTTTTCAGTGTTGTGTGCCCTTCCTCCTACCACGTGATGCATTTAATTGGCCTTTGCGACCACAAGTAAGTCACTAATACTTTGAGGGGCCTCACACGGGTTTCTATATGTGGGAGTCTATTCTTTGTAGAAGACTTGAAGTATCCAATTCCCTTTCCTGGGTGTTTATACAAGAATAGTTTTTTGATGTGCTGCTAAGGCATGAACTTGCCATTAAGTGCAGGAAAATACAAGAGTAAGATGGAGAGAAACTATGCATCTTTTTGTTTTGAGTTTTACTTGGAACCATAGGATTGTAGAACTGCTAGGGGTGCTAGAGATCATTTTGTCTCCAACACATGAACAGAGGTGGCACCACTTAACCCAGCTCAGTAGGAGAGCTGGGAGGAGCTCTCCTGGCTGTTCCGATGCTCAGGGCCACGCGCTGACCCCCAACACGTGTATGTTGTCTTTGCCTTTGCTTTTCCCTTTCCTGATTATCCTGTTGCTTTTATATGGCCTGGAGCTGCGAATGGCTTTTATAATTAAAGAGCATGAGTGGGGGAGGAGCAGAGAGAGAGAGAGAGAGAGAGAGAGACATGGAATCTGAAGTAGGCTCCAGGCTCCAAGGCTGATGTGGGGCTTGAACTCACAAACCGCGAGATCATGACCTGAGCCAGAGCCAGACACTCAGCTTACTGAGCCACCCAAGCACCCCTAAAGCTTTTTTTAAGTTTGTTATTTTGAGTGAGAGAGTGGGGGAAGGGCAGAGAGAAAGAGAATCCCAATGCTGTTTTGGAGCCCGACATGGGGCTCAAACTCACAAACTGTTAGAGCATCACCTGAGCTGAAATCAAGAGTCAGATACTTAATTGAGCCACCCAGGTGCCCTCAAAACTTTTTTAAAAAAATAAATACAGAATATGCAACAGAGAACTTATGGCCCACAAAGCCTAAAATACTGACTGTCTAGCCCTTTACATAACAGTAGAGGAGCTCCTAACCCAAACGACTAGAAATACATTACTTTGGAAACCCACTGTCTTCTTTAGCTGCTCAGAGTTCTCAGTGGTCAGATCTTACTAGATTCTGTATCTTTCTAAGGCTTTTCACCTCATTTTCTTGTCTTTTGATAGGTTATATTAATGAAATAAAGTACCTTATAAGCATTCCTTTGTAACCTCTTTTCGTCTAACAATCCCTAAAAATCAGTAAAGCAGTTACCACTGTGTCACTTAAGCAGATGTGGAAAGCGGGACCCAGAGAAGTTATGTCCGATGTCATATGGAAAATGCAGAAGGGGCACAGCTAGGCTAGAACCCACATTTTTCAGTTCCTTGGCTAGTGGTCTTTCACATTCAGTTGAATCTTCCCCACTTGAGGAAATAGAATGATGTAGTAAGTGCTGCTGATAATTTGCACTGATCTGGAATGGCTGGTCAGGTGAGGAAATAATGGGAAATGTACAAATTGCCTCTGAAATTAACTTGGGGTGTCTGAACCCCACAGAAGACTCTTTCCCCTGAAGTCTTGCTCACTTATGCCATCTGTGGAGGCAGTGGTTGGGTACTGGATCACACAGGTCACTTCAAGATGAGAAGATGCTAGAGGGCAGATATTAGCCTTTGGGATTCACTAGCACACAACTCCAGTCTTTGTTTGGTACATTCTCTGCTATCCCTTGGATTTGTTTTGTTTTTAAACCATAGGTTTGATAATGACTGTGAGTAAACCCTGTTATTTTGGAAACCTACTTCTGGGAATTGTAGGTGTGGACGTGAACTTGGCTTACATCCTCGAAGACGTGACGTATTACCAAGATTCTTTGGCTTCCTATACTTTTCTCATAGATGACAAAGGTAATCTGCTAAAAATTAATCAGAGGGAAGAATGATTTGTTTTTTGTAACCTGAAGAAAATAATCTGTAGATATTCTGATACTAACAAAGTAGGAAAATCATAGTATTTACAGAAAACTAGTGTGACTAGAACTGCTCATTTGCAGTGGAACAAATTCTTTCTGGAACACCATAAACATGGCAGAATGAACCTGAAAATGACACACATTTGTTTCTATATTGCACTGAGGGGTAAGTAACAGTTATTTAAAACATCAGGAAATTAGACTCCAGGACTGAGTAACACATAGAATGTGATCCTTTGGATTTTTTCTATATCCTTATCTTTAAATTCACTGGTGTTAAGGTTTAGGTGATAGAACATCTTTTTTTTTTTTTTTTTTTAACGTTTATTTATTTGTGAGACAGAGAGAGACAGAGCATGAACGGGGGAGGGGCAGAGAGAGAGGGAGACACAGAATCAGAAGCAGGCTCCAGGCTCCGAGCCATCAGCCCAGAGCCCGACACGGGGCTCGAACTCACCGACCGTGAGATCGTGACCTGGGCCGAAGTCGGACGCTCAACCCACTGAGCCACCCAGGAGCCCTGATAGAACATCTTTATAAAAACAAAAACCCAGTGACTAGTACGTCCAAGATATTCTCGATTAGACTCTTGTTCCAAAACTTAAGGCATCTTTCTACACTTCAAGTTTTACGCAAGAACACGTAAAACAAGTTCCGTTTCTATTGGACTGGCCAGTTACACACTGAGATGTTGAGTATTGGCAGTCATCCCGGGGTATCCCACATTTCAGATGTGTGATAGGCACTTATATTAGAATCAGCACTTCTTCCAGCATGTTTCCCATAGCTCATGTCTTTGTTTTTTTATTTCAGGGTATACACTTATGCACCCATCTCTCACCAGGCCATATTTACTCTCAGAACCTCCACTTCATACTGACATCATTCATTACGAAAATATCCCCAAATTTGAGCTGGTTCGGCAGAATATCCTAAGGTAAGGAAAAGGTGAAAGTTATAGTAGTTGTTTTTTTGTTTTTTGTTTTTTTCCCTGAAAAAAATAGGACCTTTTGAGGTCCAATACGAGTGTGTGTTATAGGATATAAAACATGTATAAAAATTAATGTTATTAAAAGTATCCTCCATGAATTTTTCATAAGAATAGTAGGTAAAACTTTGTAGAACAACAGATAGTCTCTTAAAACTACTAGGGAAAATGTCTTGTAAATCAGATTATTTGTTCACATTGCCATTAATTTATAAAATCAGATATGTTATCTCATTTAAAAAAAAAAACTCCCAATTGTACTAAAATGAAAAAAAAAACGGCAAAATAGAAGGTTAAGTTGAGGACCAGCTTTAGAGCATGCCAAAAAATAGCTTGGCAAAGCAGCATCCATTCCATTGACAGCACAATCATATACAACATTTTCTTTTGAAATAAAGAACAGATTGGATTTTTTCCAACCGTGATACATTATTTTGGCAGATGGTAACCTATAGAGAAACGGGTCTTTGTGCTCATTGGCTGTAAATTAATGACTGAGTGATTCGAGACAAGTTTGTCTCTGGAAAGAATTAGAATGGGAGGGGGGGATGGCAGGGTAGAGCATAAGGAATATTTTTAGTGCTGAGCTGACATCATGCTTTTACAAAATTGAAAATTTCACATTATCTCTTTCCAAAGTGATGAGCTTCATTGCTTTTCAAAATCAGGAGGTGGTCATTGACTCACAGCTTCTTCTCTGCCTTTAATTAAGAGCTTAATTTTATCTTTTGCCTGAAGTATTTCATTCTGTTGCCAACACAGCCTCCCTCTGGGCAGCCAGATAATCACCGTCCCTGTGAACTCATCCCTGTCCTGGCACATAAACAAGCTGCGAGCCACCGGAAAGGAGGCCTACAATGTCAGCTACGCCTGGAAGATGGTGAGTTAACAGGACGTCTTGGCAGGGGAACTGGGGGTTACATTGCTACTGATGCAGCAACTCCAGGGAACTTAGATCCCATAATGTTACTCACCAATTTTAAAGGGGTTGGAAAAAGAGGAGATTCCACAGGTGTCCTCTTTTTTGTTTGTAAAAGCCATCATTTTTCATATTGAATGAGTCAAACCGTACAAAAGGATATAAAGTAAAAAGTAAACTTTGCCCTTCCCTCTCTCCTGCCCTTGACCTACCATTCCCCCAGAAGTCACCACTTTGATCAGCTTCCAGAAAATGTTCACATACAGGCATCTATATCTGGGCATGTGCATGCACGTTTAGTGGCTGTGTAGTGTACTGTTGAATTGATGGACCAAATTTCTTTAAATAAGTCCATCAATATACATTTAGATTATATCCAGTGAGGTTGTTTTGTGGGGTGTGTGTGTGTGTGTGTGTGTGTTTAATCATTTTAAACTCAGGTTGTGGAAGTTAGGAGTTGAAAAAGAGATATGAGGGGCACATAGGCGACTCAGTCGGTTAAACATCTGACTCTTGATTTCAGCTTAGGTCATGATGTCATGGGTTTGTGGGTTCGAGCCCCATATGGGGCTCGCACTGGCATTGTGGATCCTGCTTGGGATTCTCTCCCTCTGCCCATCCTGTGCATGCTCTCTCTCTCCTCAAAATAAGTAAATAAACTTAGAAAAGAAAAGATATGAAAGCATAAATGCCCTCTACTGACATTTTCCAAGGCAAAGAAACTTTCGGATTAGAATCTGGATTATTCATGTTCACCACCAGCAGATGGACAGTGAAGTGATCGCCTGTGGCCCCCACTTCAGCTTCCTTTGACTAGCTTCATTCAGATAGCAGGCCCTCAGTCAGGGGTTCAAGCACACAGTGCCCACAGTACTCTTGTCACTGCCCTTTACTCCCTCTTCCCAGCAGAGAATCAATGCTATTATGGGGTTCTTGTCATTGCAGTTGGCCAAAAGTAGAGTGGACTTTCATTTTTTTAACCACCTTTAATTCCCTTACATGGCCATATCTGGTGTTTAACCCATTGACTCTAAATGGATCTACATATTCATCTCTTTTAAGAATGACTTACTGAATATCTAACTGTGAGCTAAGAAGGAAATAGAGGAATGCTCCTCTCTCTGCCCTCATAGAGCATCCAGCCCAGTGGTGGATGCAGACAGACAGCTTGACCCAGTGTCTCTGTCTGGTATAGGAATGACAGGAATTGGAAGTAGCCAACATGCCTTTAGACAGGACTGTCCTCTGACCTTCTTGTTCCGTTCTGAAAGGATCATTGTGGCAACATTGATTTCTATGACGGAAGTAAAAGCAAACAAAATAATAAATGAAATCTTTTGAGAAACTCGCAGTTTGCAAGCCTGATTCTACTGGTTTTTTGGTTTTTTTGTTTTTTGTTTTTTGTTTTAGTGTTTATTTTTGAGAGAGAGAGAGACAGAGCGTGAGCAGGGATGGGGACAGAGAGAGAGGGAGACAGAATATGAAGCAGGCTCCCAGCTCTGAGCTGTCAGCACAGAGCCCGATGTGGGGCTCGAACCCTTGAACTGTGAGATCATGACCTGAGCCGAAGTCAGATGCTTAACTGACTAAGCCACCCAGGCCCCTCTTCTGGTATTTTACTGTTTGATAATACAGAGTTCAGGATAGTCAAAAGTATTTTGAAATTCTCTTAGCTCATTTTCAGGATTTTTTTTGAGAATGATTGCGTCACATGCCCTTATTGTTACATCATTTGTAAATGAGAATGAATGGCTTAATTTTCACATCAGAAAGGGTAAGTTATGGGGCACCTGGATAGCTCAGTCAGTTAAGCATCCAACTTTGGCTCAGGTCATGAACTCGCAGTTCATGAGTGCCAGTCCCGTGCTGGGCTCTGTGCTGACAGCTCAGAGCCTGGAGCTTGCTTCAGATTCTGTGTGTGTGTCTCTCTCTCTGTCCCTCCCCTGCTCATGCTGTGTCTGTCTCTCTCAAAAATAAATAAACATCAAAAAAAATTTTTTTTAAAAGAAAGAGTAAGCCATACACCAGAATACTCCACTGAAAAATACTTTTATATTTGAAATCGGAGATTATGTACCACTAATATATCCTAATTGAAAGCAGCTCCATTGCATCCTGAGAAAATCTCTACCTTATTTTGTTGGTGTTAAGAGAAAGGAGGATGGGCACCTGACCGTCTCAGTCGGTGGAGCGTGTGACTCTTGCTCTTGGGATTATGAGTTCAAGACCCATGTGTGGGTATTACTTACAAACAAAATCTTTAAGAAAATGAATTTTTTTTTAGAAAGAGAGAAAGGAGGAGATACAGGCATTTTTAAGACCCTTTTTGCACAGTAAATAAACCCAATGTTAACATTTTGGGAAGAAGTATCATCTTAAGATAGTTTTACTTCAGTGATATCAAGAAATTCTGGCCATTCTTTGTAGCCAAATGGTTACAATCGTGTAATCACTTCAGGTAGAAGTGTTAGCTTTCTCAGAATTCTAAAACTGTCAAGAACATCGCTATGAAGTGAAAAAGAGATAATAAATAATGAGATTGAAGTTAAAGAGGCTTGCCAGGTTACCCGGCCAAAAGAGCATATAATTTTAAGTTATCTTTGGGGGGGGGACATATACTCCCCCCGTCTTCAGGAATAAAATGGATTCTTCTACTAAATGTAATTCAAATAGATTCAGCTTATATTGAGAATAATTATTTGAACTGCTTAGCATCCATAGATACAGCAGATACTTATGGATTATGTTTCACTGACTTAATTTAAATAGAATGTGAGAGATTATGTTAGCAGCATTAAGAGATTACTACTCTGTCACTGTGCAGCTCAAGTCCATCTTTGAGCATTTGAGGAGACTGCATGCTGAGACAGAAGAAAGTACTGACTTCAGAAGATATTACAGTGTTCCTGTGTGACACAGGAATGGCTCACTTTAAAACGTGAGTCCTGTGGGCAATCAGTGAAAAAAAACACTCCCTGGTGCTGGAGAGCCCTTCTAGATACATTATGGTTCCTTAATGCAAAGACTATTTCAGCTAAGAACACAATAAGAAGACCTGTACTGGAATCAGTTTTCCTTTCCAACTAAGAACTATTGAAGTGTTTCTTTTAGATGCTTAGGGTAACTTTTTAAATTTTTTTTAAACATTTTTATTTATTTTTGAAAGAGAGAGTGAGTGGGAGAGGGGCAGAGAGAGAGAGAGAGGGAGACACAGAATCTGAAGCAAGCTCCAGGCTCTGAGCTGTCAGCACAGAGCCCGACATGGGGCTCAAACTCATGAGCTGTGAGATCATGACCTGAGCCAAAGTTGGGCACTCAACAAACTGAGCCACCCAGGTGTAGATGCTTAGGGTAACTTCCAATTGTTCTCTTATAGAACAGACCCGATCCTACAATTCTGGTCCTTCTGGCAAAGTGTTCTGTCTTTTGGTTCCTTGGAACATGTAACACAGCACACAAAGGTGACTGCGTGCGTTGGGAAGAGGGGAAATAGTAAATGCCACTTGAGAACACTGTTATTTTCTAATTTGTGGGTGGAGGAAGAGAATTAAATTTGCTAATCTAACTGAATATCCTTGACAGCAGTTCCAGGAAGATGCAAATTTCTCCCATGTTTAAAGAGATTCTGCAGTCATCTTCATAAACCCTAAATTATACTTTAACCTGCCTACTTAAATTTCTCCTTGATCATGAAATTAATCCTTTGGGCTGCATTACTTCTCACTGTCCTGTGGTTTTAACTTAGTTCTGGTTATCACCCTTTCCATTTGTTGACAAACCATCTTTCACATAGATTCGGCCTGTCTCCTTCTTTAACGGACTTACAGAAGTTTGGCTGTCTTGTATTTTTAACTTTAAGAAACTAGAATTAAGTAGCTTGCCTTGGTTTTGATTCGTTGGTAGACGGTTTTTCCCAAGAACTTTACCTATGTGTCCGTTTCTAAGAGCCAAATGGGTTTGGAAGTATCTTTGTACATAGGAGCTTGATAAATTAGGCTGAGCTACGGTACATTTGCCTATTCTGGTCTGAAATGATAAGTCAGGCAGGCTTTGTGAGGCAGCCATGGGATTTGTACTTTTCACGAGTCTGAGATCCTGTGCATCTCCAACCAGGAAAGGAGAAAGCATTAGTCGGGAATACAATGAATAAACCAGATTCTATATGGGCTGCGTACATAAATTCAGGATTGGCTTTTGAAGTAGTCAATTCCTGGAATACTCATTGCAAAACCAACTATATATTTTGAAATACATTTCAAATCCAAACAGAAGTAAGTGCTGTATTTTCGTGCCATGCTCCAACTTGTATTTGTCAGCTTAAATAAGCAAAAAGGCCATAGGGTTGCTGTTCCAAAGGGACTATTCTGTAATCCCTTCATTAGCTGCATGATTTTCTGTTACATACGTTCTTTTCCCTCCATCAGAAAGGAAAATAGAACATGTAGTCATTTGCCAGAGATATGTTCTCTCACCCTATCCTCGCAGCTTTCATTCACTCATCAAATATTTTTCTGTGTGGGATAGAGACCGAGATAGCAGAAAATAATGTAGGTGAAGTCATTACCCCTAGGAACCTGTGTTTTCTGGATTAGAAATTCTTTACTGATTTTTCCAGGTACAAGACACTTCCTTTATTCTCTGTATTGTGGTGATACAACCGGAAATACCCGTCAAACAACTGAAAAACCTCAACACCGTCCCCAGCAGCAAGCTGCTCTACCACCGGCTGGACCTCCTGGGCCAGCCTAGCGCCTGCCTTCACTTCAAACAGCTGGCGACTCTAGGTGAGCCCTTTGCACTTTGCAGTTTCCTTTGTGGGCTTACTCAGCAGCTCACGGTAAATACCTGCTTGAATTTAGAGGGAAAAAAACTAAGACAACAAAAACGAAAAAACACCTGGAGGTTGAATGGCAGCAGTGCTAGTTTGGGGATACAAATGTGAAAACCGTATGAGGCCTTGCCTTGGGTCCGGTTCTCCGGCAGATGAGGATTTGTGTGTTGGTGATTTATTAAGGATGGGCTCTAAGAAGAAACTAGGGAAGAAGTGAGGGAAACAGGATAGCGAAGGAGGAGAAAGCAAGCAATAGTTGGATTTTCGGTGAAGTCCCTGCCTCAGCCTAATCCCGTAGCGGGGCTTTGGAGTGTAAATTACACTGCAGAGTTTGCCCAGACTGAGGAGAGGGAGCTGGACTTTCATATTCCTTTGTATCTTTCAGCTTTCTGCTAATGCTAGGCAGAGAGGTTTTCGTAGCCCAAAGGCAGTCCGTCAGATATTCACCAGTCTGGCCCATTAGGGGCCAGCCCAAAGATATGGAGACAAGGAGATATAGGGCTACAGGGTAAGACGTGGAGAAATAGTAAATGGGATTCGAGGGTAGCACGCCCATATATCTACATAGCATACCTGTATCTATCGCGGGCCCCTGTCTCCAAAAGAGCGTAGGAAATAGGCAGATAATTCAAAGGAAGTGATTAGCTCCTATAGATGAGGACATGTGGATTTATCAGAATTCAAAATTTTCCCAAGCTCCCTCAGAAAGTAGCAAGGCTGAAATGTGACTCCCGCTCCTTCTGTGCCATGGTGCCACCTTTTATTGCATGCCACCATGTGCCAGGCATATACTGGACATTCATGCAGGACTCCTAGTACTGCGAAACAAGCACTCTCTTCTTCACTGTTGGAAATTGTTTGGATTCAGAAAGGTGACTAAGGCTCCTTAGACAACTGGCAAATCCCTATCGATGATAGGGATTTTGAGGCAAAGTGTTAAATATATGTCAGAACCCCCATCAAGAGGGCTGAAGGAGGGACATTGTCTTTCTCGGTACACAAAGAGGACTTTTTTAAGTTTTCTCTCTCAATCTGCATTTCTCCCTCAAAGTGCATCAGCCTTTGCGCAAATGCCCAGTCTCTGTCACTACAAGAAAGGCCCACTTTCAGTGTCTCTCCTTTGGCCCTACTCTTTTGTCCCTGAAGCATTTTGGTGTTTTTTTAATATTATTGTATAATTCTTATTTTGTTGTTTTTCTTTTTTAAAGACATTTCTGGTCTCTCCAACCGGCTCCTAAGTTCTTTAAGTTCAAGGACAGTCCTCCCTCTCTGGTGCATCTGTGCCCGGAAGACCTCATGAGCATATGCACATGAATCCACAGCACACTGCTAGGCAGACTTACCTTTTTAAGCTTTTGTTTTCTTCTCCTCGATAGGAATATAACACTAATCTCCCAGGCTATGCCATGGTGGTATCATGAGAATTAGCATTACTGGAAGCAGTATCTTTTGATATTAGCAGACTACATAATTCTGACCTGTCCTACTGAGGATAACCGAAAATGGATAGCAACTTGAGGGGAAAAAAAAAATCTTCCTGAAAAGTATCAAAGAACTAACATGGTAGTTAGGAATTGGATCCAAGTCTAGGAGAAAAGAAGAACCCAGAGAAGGAGGCCACTGTTAAAGCCACATTTGCAATGCACCTATTTACCAATCCAGGAGAAACAACTGTGAAATTAAGCTGTGCTTTAGGGGGGGTGCCTGGGTGTCTTAGTTAAGCATCTGACTTCGGTGCAGGTCATGATCTCACAGTTTGTGAGTTCAAACCCTGCATCAGGCTCTGTGCTGACAGCTCAGAGCCTGGAGCCTGCTTCAGATTCTGTGTCTCCCTCTCTCTCTCTCTGCCCCTCCTCTGTTACCCTCCATCTTTAGGGCAAGTGTGAATTGAAACTAAAGAAGCCCTTGACTTGATTCCTACCATCTGAGTGGTCTAAGGAAACTGACACATTAACTAGTCATGGACTAGTTGAATGTTGAATATCAAAGCCCCATAGTGCAGCTCTTAGACTGGTATCCTGTCATCTTATTGAGAACTGTCTCCATCTACCCACCCTGCCTCATCTTGGGGTGTGGCACCTGGCAGAATCAAACAACAGTCCTCTCTGTAGGAAGGACTCCCTCATCCTGTTAGGATTCAACTCTTTCCAGAAATTTATTTTTAAATGCCATGTCCTGCACAGTCAGAGGTAGCCAGGCCACAAGGAAACAAGATACCATGAGTGAGAACTAACAAAAAGAATGGAAAATGACCTACAGATTTGAGATTGGACACATGACTGGTGCTTTCCTAAAGAGTCTAAAAATGTAAAATTGAAGTAAGAAATTTCACAGAAACGTCGGTTTTTGTTTCATAATGTAATTCACTGTGAGGATTTGGGGCTTAAATAGATCAAACTGGGTTTTCCTCTTAGGACCAACAATTAAATCATACCTACAGTAACCAGTCTATAAACTTTTGTTTATGCCAAGTTTGGCTATCCCTGTCTGTGCGAAGAATTTTTTTATTTGATTTTTTGCATTGACTCCACAATTCCATTTTTCCTTCCTTTGAAATATTGGTACCAATATGGACAGTCGTAGTTAACACTCACAAGGCATTTGTGACGTGCTCTGGCACCATTCTACAAGCTTTACATTTATCAACTCATTTGCTTTACATAAATTCACTGATGTATTGGTGCTATAATTGCCTACTTTGCAGATGACAAAAGCATCACATACATTACAACTTACCCACCATCACGTGGCCAGGAAATGGTCGAGCTGAGACTCAACCTAGTCTGGCTCCATGTGCTATGCTGTTCCTTAATCCTAGTAAGTGTGAGATACTATGTGTAGACTTAAAAGATTTTGAGCATTTGCATTTTAGGCACTTGCATCTATTTGTACGTGTATCTCTTATGGTTCACTCATGACTATAAACTCCCTGAGGGGAGAGAATGAGGGCTTTTTCCTTCTAAGCTCCTAGTGTTGAGTTCTTTGCTCTCCCTGTGGAAGACTTGAGGCCACCATAGCTAACAGATTGGCAGAGCCTTAGCGATGCTTTTGTTTGGGCCTGAGATGAAGTCTCCGTGTTCTCAGGCCTGGCTTTGTTTGCTTCTCTTTCAGAAAGTCCAACTGTCATGCTGTCTGCTGGCAGCTTTTCCTCCCCATACGAACACCTCAGCCAGCCAGAGACAAAGCGAATGGTGGAACACTACACGGCCTATCTCAGTGACAACACCCGCCTCATTGCTAACCCAGGGCTCAAAGTGAGTGCTGGCCTGGGGCCCCACTTCTGCCGTACCCCCTCCACAGGCCTGGGAGGGGGCACTGTCAGTGAACCTTTGAAGCAGGAAGCCCAGCTCTGGATCTGTGCCTCTCAGCTGGAGAGCCAGAAAGACAGCGTGTGGCCCCCGGGAGGCTGGTCGGCGATGACCCTACCGAGGGATTAAGAAGCCCTGTGGGCCAGATGAAGAATCTCTTTCAGGCCTTAGATGCACTAGGAGTTTTCTAGGTAGGGGGGTGTGACTTAGAGATCAGTGGAACTTTCCCAGCCCCATTTTTCCCAGGGGAAAGAAGTAAAGTGCCCCTATGGTCTGTTGAGATAAACATGACGAAGTTTAAAGAGGAGAGATTTAGCTGGGATGTGCGTGTGCGTGCATGTGTGTGTGTGTGTGTGTGTTTGATGCTTCACTATAGGATTTTTCTTCTTAAATGCAGAAAGCCTCACTAGGATGAACAATTGAGTAAATCACACATCCACTGACTATGTTTCAGGGATCTTTTGTTTTCACCAAGTTTGGCTGTATCCATCTGCTGTGGAAAGATTTTTAAGAAGTAATTGGGCTTGGCTTCTCTGCAAGAGAGCTTTAGGAAGCCCTGCCAGCAGCCCACTCTCTTTTCATGTGAGTCTTAAAGGATCCCTGCCATGTCTTCCTTTGTTTCTCAGTTCTCTGTCAGGAATGAAGTAATGGCCACCAGCCACGTCACAGATGAATGGATGACACAAATGGAAATGAGTAGCCTGAACACGTACATTGTCCGCCGTTACATAGCAACACCCAATGGCGTCCTCAGAATTTATCCTGGTTCCCTCATGGACAAAGCATTTGATCCCACTAGGAGACAATGGTGAGTTTTAGGAGCTTCCATTATCAAAGGTTCCCCCCAAATCCTGGAGAGACATGATAAGTACATACAATAAAGCAACTTCAGGCAGTCACATTAAAGAAGATACTGTTATGGCAGTGAAAACATGTTTTTGAATCTTTTTTTTTTAATGCAGTATTAACAGATTTGTGGGTTTCCTCTGTCTACAGTGTTTTCATCTCTTATTGAAATTTTGAGACTGAGATGTTTTATACTTGGCCATTTCTATTCCTTTGGGTATTTTGTTTCAGTCTTACCTTGTATGTAATATGCCCATAGTGGGGATATTTAATGTCACTGCACATGATCATGGCATCAAATTATAGCTCATATATGACCTATGAAAAAATGAACATATATAAATTCAGAAACTTTTTTTTATAAGTTCACTTTTCTTTGAAATTTAGAGAGTTTTTTCATACCCTAAAAATAACACGACTGGGGCGCCTGGGTGGCGCAGTCGGTTAAGCGTCCGACTTCAGCCAGGTCACGATCTCTCGGTACGTGAGTTCGAGCCCCGCGTCAGGCTCTGGGCTGATGGCTCAGAGACTGGAGCCTGTTTCCGATTCTGTGTCTCCCTCTCTCTCTGCCCCTCCCCCGTTCATGCTCTGTCTCTCTCTGTCCCAAAAATAAATAAACGTTGAAAAAAAAAAAAAAATTAAAAAAAAAAAAAATAATAACACGACTTTGTCTTGTCTGTTAGGTATCTCCATGCGGTGGCTAATCCAGGCTTGATTTCTCTGACTGGCCCTTACTTGGATGTTGGAGGAGCTGGTTATGTAGTAACCATCAGTCACACGATACATTCATCCAGGTAATATTTTAATTAATATTTTAGTCATTTTTTTAAACACCTCAAGAATATTTTGAAAATTTGGAAGTAGAGTAGACAACCAAGGATTAGTGGCAAAAGCATGATCTTTGATGTGAGCAGTCTGGGGTTTGAATATCTTCTCTAGCTGTGTCATGGATTTCCTGAGCTTCTTCCTGTTATCTGTAAAATGGGGATAATACCTACCTCACAAGATCATCATGTGATTGAGTCAATGAAAAGCTCTTAGTCCTATTATGAAGAAGATCCTTTAGAAGAAGAAAAAGATAGAATCCGTAGGGCAGTTTGTAGAAATACCAATCTTAACCAATTGAAGAAATCCCAACAAGAGCCTGACCGTTATTACCAGAGAGCACTTTCCCAAGCAAAGGAGCATGTGTAGTGAAGGGAAAAAAAAAGTATCAAGACCCCAATTTTATTACCTCTTTTATTTTGGTCTAACTTCTTAGAATTATATAGGAGTTTGTTATTTTTGTTATTGTTACTTTGTCCTTATACTGTCTCTTGAAAAATGAAAAAGCATTTTGAAAACTGACTTTCCAACAATGCTATTAAATGTCAGCATGACTGTAAATACATTCCGGGTGCTTTGTATTTCAGACTTTTGAGGTTTCAGTATTTAAGCGACAAATGTCAGTGAAACATTGGGTAGAAAGGCAGGTCACATACGTTGTTTTAATCCCTTCATTATACAAATAGATGTTTTTCCCTAGCAACCAAGAAAGCCCATATTTTGACTGGTACCTATAATGATGCCTTAAAATTTATGGGAGACGGATTTTTCTGGCTTAACTTTATGCTTTTCGCTGGTGCTCATTATGTATCAAATGATTGACATTCAGGAGAATTCTTCTAACGCAAGTTCATTGGGAGCAAGAATTGGGAAGCAGTACTGTGTTGGAATTTCAATATCATGACCTGTGTCTCCATGGA
Source organism: Prionailurus viverrinus (assembly GCF_022837055.1). Classification (NCBI taxonomy): domain Eukaryota; kingdom Metazoa; phylum Chordata; class Mammalia; order Carnivora; family Felidae; genus Prionailurus; species Prionailurus viverrinus. Next base: position 161,161,348 of record NC_062568.1, on the reverse strand, counting down.
AAGCAGGGTCCTGCCGCCAGCCAAACAGTGATTGTTTTGCAGGGCATGGTATCTTTTTGGCTCTGTCACATACGAACAAGTAAACACCTATTTAGAACAGAACTTTTCAATGTTTTCCTTAACAGACCATCTGTCAGGCATACCTTACTATTGTCTGAATAATGAGACTTGACATCTCCCATATATTCTAATCAGTTGGGAAAAAGTAAACAAGGTGGCTTGAGGAGACAGCAATCACCTTGGTCTTTGATGACAATGACAGTGGGCCAGCACTGGGCTTCAGATGTTGGGGGTAGGGGTGGCAGGAAGAGAATGACTGCCTGTGTGTGTCTTTCTTGGTATCTGTTCCATCGGACTCTGCCACCTGCTGCTCGTTATGCCATTATCTCTTCTATACAGTATTCTCGTGTGTGTCGGTGGGAGGGGTTGGCCACAGAGAGGTGCAGATTTTAGTGCTCTTTTACATTTGTGTACATGTTTTTGTTGAAATTTGAATGGGTTAAAGAAGCTTCATTTAGCTAATGTATACATATTTATGATGTCAGCCCAAATGAAGCATGATGGAAATATGATGGGATTTCAAGTTAGAAAAACCTTCAATTCCCTTAATTGGCTACTTTTCACAATGTGCTTAACCTATCCAAGGTTAGTTCTTCGACTTTAACAAGAGTGAAAAGTGGCCATTGAAATCCTGGGTCCTGCCCACCAGTCATTCACTGAGAGTGTATTCCAGGAATGAGTATCTGCTCTTGCTTTGATCAATATGCAGTCCCGTGGACTTGATCATTTGAACATCTTCCTTAGCTGAGCATGCTTTTATGACTTAAAGCTGTGTATTTTTCACTCCGCCTAGTTGAGAACACAGGGCAACTACCACTTCTGGTTCTCAACTAAAGCAACTGTAGCTTTAATGGATGTACTTTGTTCAGGCGATTACTGGTGATTTTGGTCTCATGGGCCAACTTGAGAACCTAACCTCCTCTTAAGATGTGATTCCACTCTGGTAACGTGTATTTGCCATTTACTACTTCTATGACTATAAACGAGTTCCTTTTTGCCTTGGTTCCCTCATCTCTGAAAGAAGGATGGGGTAACCTGGGTGTCGCAGTTGGTTAAGCATCAGACTCTTGATTTCGGCTCAGGCCATGATCTGGTGGTTGTAAATCAAGTCCCGTTTTGGAACCTGCTTGAGATTCTCTCTCTCCCTGTCTCTCTGCCGGTCCCCTGTTCATGCACACGCATAGTCTCTTGCTCACTCTCGATAAATATATTTTTAAAAAGGTTATTAAGGTTGGGGTGCCTGGGCGACTCAGTTGGTTATGTGTCTGACTCTTGGTTTCTGCTCAGGTCACAATCTCACGATCGTGAGTTCAAGCCCCGCCTCAGGCTCTGCACTGACAGTGTGGAGCCTGCTTGGGATTCTCTGCCCTCCCTCTCTCTGCCCCCTTTCCCACTCACACTGTATCTCTCTCTTTCAAAATAAATAAATTAAAAAAAAAAGATTTAAAAATAACAAAAATAAAAAGGATATTAAGGCCTATCTCAGATGATTAGGGATTACGTGAAATAATATATGTAAAGCCCTTAGAATGGTGCCTGGCACATGGTAAGGCCTCAATAAATGTTAAATACTTGTAATATTACTACGTTCCATGAGTTCTCAAAGCCTCATTTATGAAACAGGTAATGATGCCAGGGTTGAACTGAGATAATGAGAAATTACAGTTATGACTGTGAACTGTCTAGCACTGCACTTGACCATGGGCAGTCCCAAATAAATGACAGTTACTTTTAATGTCCTATTCCAGCTTTAAACTTCTGGCATTTTAATAGGTCAGAAAAGAGAATTTAAGCTAGTATTCAACTAGCCAGGAAGCAATCTCCTTCAGCCTTGGTTTTCAGAACTGGTTTGGCTGATAATTTGGGGAGGGGTTTTTCTAACTCAGCGTTCACTCATCGGTTACTCACAGTAACTGCACAGGGGATTCTTCCATGAGCATTATTAGCAGCCTGAAAATCTACGCGTGCATTCTTTGGAGAATGGTAATGCTAGCAGAGATGATGAAGTATAGTCAGGGATTAAAAGACTGGTCAGGTGAGTCTTTGGCAGTGAAAATCTCCTGGAAGTGCTGCAAACAGCATGGTCCTTTGAACCTTGAAATGTAGGCTTGGTTTGATTTTTCTATGGCATTCTTTATGTGTTGCTATGGTAACTGTACAGTTTTGAAATGCAGGTAAAAATATGAATACCAGACTTACATGGGCAACATGCTTGCTTGTCCTTCAGCATGTTGATCATATCGGAGCCGATGGTAATCATATAGGGGAAGTTTAGGAACAAAATCAACTTGTCCCGAAAAACCTGAGTTGTATTTTTCACTGAGTCAGCTATAGTATTGTAGAATGAACCAGAATCGCATACTGGTCTCTGTGTCATAAGTAAAAGGTGGTCAATCTTTTTAAGTCTTTTAGCCATTCTAAGCTTAATTTTTCATTTATAGAATGGGAGCTGTAATTCCTTTCCGATGTTGTCACAGGAAATGGAGTACGTCATGTGAAATTGCTTGGAAACTCTTGAATGTACTGCATCTCTAAGGAGGCAGTATTAACACACCGGTTAGGAGTGTGTGCTCTGAAGTTGAGGACACTGAGCTTCCATTCTTGCTTCCACTAGTTATTCACTGTGTGACTTTGGCCAAATACTTTGTTTCCAAGCTTCAGTTCTCTGGAAATGCCTCATAAAGTTTTTGTGAGAAATAATTGAAATGATGTATTGAAACACCCACCAGAGTGCCTATCAGTTCTGACCACTCAGTAAATATTATCATAATGGTACCTATGGTTTGGATCCCTCACTCTCTCCTGGAAAAGTAAGAGAGGCTTAAACTTCTTTTGACTGATACTTCAAAACATGATTTGCTACAAAACATAAATCCTGTGTAAGGCAACTGAGTCTTGGATTCTCCCGTGGTAGAATTTAAGTTACTTCGGTAACAATACTCCAGGCTCTTACTGAGGCAGTAGCCTCTCAAATAATTGCACAGCATGGCCCTCCTCCATCTCATGCCAAACACAGTGTTGACAGCAAAGCTCTGACAAATTTCACTGTCCCTTTTGCTAGTGGTTTTTTCAGGGGAGAGTTGGAGGTTATATAAGTTAGTATCAATGTTGACAGTAACCAGAACAGGGACAGTTGCCTACATAGCAAAGCTGATTTCACTCCCAGGTTTTGATTTTCCAAAAGGTGATCTTACTTTGGGAATTTTCTTCTGAGCTTTCCATTTAAAATTTCTAAGATTTTTGTCAATAACAACACCATTTTTCTTTTATAAACACATCAGTGTTTGGGTGGATGGGGTGGATGATGGTAATGATGGGAACCTGTAATGTCCCAAGTTGGGTAAACCCAATTCCCAGCCACAAAGGTCCCAGAGCTCATTGGCCAAGTAACCCAAACCCCTCCAACTGCCCATGATCACAGATTAGAAAGAACCTAGGCTTCAAGTGAGAAGTCCATGCTTCTATAGCTAGCATTTGTCTGGAAGAATAGCAAGTTCACTCTCTGTCCAGGCCTGAGCTTTAAGCCCTGATGGGTTTTCTTTTGAGTAACTTCTTTTTATTGGGTATTTTGGATAGGTTGGGCAGCTTGCTAAGCATTGTAAACACTGTCTCATTTAAGCCTTTGCAAAGTAGGTAAGACTATCCCCATTTTCACATAAGAAAACTGGGTCTTGGAAAGGTTAAGTAGCCTCCCAGGAACCACAGAGATGGGAACCAAGAGGGCCAGGATTTGACTCCAGATCTGCTTGATTCCAGAGCTAAAGAGTTAGCAAGCACCATACAGTACACAACTTTATCCTCTTGGGTGCTCCTCTTTCTGAGAGTAGCATTTTAGACTGGAGAAGGAGCGGGCCTGTGAACCAAGTGAGTTTTGTTCTAGAATCCGAGCTATGTTTGGAATAGAGCCAAACTTAGTGTTCTAGAAAGAAAATGAGGCGTAGTTTTGTCTGACCTTACACTAGTCAGTTAACTTCATGAGATCTCACTTTTCTTATCTATGAAATGAGGGAAATAATTAAAGGGATCACTCAGGTTCCTTGTTGGGAGGAACTATGGTAGTCATGCTTCCAACCTCCCACCTGATGCCTCTTCCTGCCAGCCCCATATTCTTGCCAAAGAATAGTCCAGTCACTGTCTGAACATCTAAAGCCAGGGCTAGCCATATTCCACAGCTGCCTGGGTTTGGGGCTCATCTTATTAGAAAGTTATACCTTTATCCTTAAGTTTTCTGCTATCAAATCTCCATTATGCTAAATCAGCCATTTAGTTGATCATTTTTATAGGGATGAAAAATGTGGCAGGACAGTGGGCATATGTTTCTAATATCATACAACGTCCTTGTGATGGAACATAGCTTTCCTTTAAATAAGATGTGTGCCTCTTGTTCTCACTGATCTTCTTCACGTGAAGTACCCAGCTGTCTTCCGGGCACACCGTGGCTGTGATGGGGATTGACTTCACACTTAGATACTTCTACAAGGTTCTGATGGATTTACTGCCAGTCTGTAACCAAGATGGTGGCAACAAAATAAGGTAAGCCCTTCGGGAACACCATTTCCTGTTTAGCCGCAAAATACAAAGACAGTGCTGTCAGATATCTCTAGTTGAATGGCAACCACATTGTCATGGTCAAGACCAGAAATGGAGTCCGTCGCCTGGGTGTTCTATTAAGAAGGTTTTTGTTCTTTTTGCTTTCTAAGATGCATGCCATTTAGGATTTAGACAAACAGATTCATCTCATAACAAGGAGAAAGACTGTGGCACAGAATTCCCTGAAAGCTCTTGTTTCTCTCAGAGTCCGTAATTAAAGGTTTGCCATATCTTGGGTGCTAGAAAGACCAGAGGGTACTTTTGATGTTAACTTAGTTATTAAGCCAAAGTCTTTGTGGGGATTTCAGACACTTAGACTTTTCCCTTTTACATTTCCCCGGAAAGAGGCTCGTGGAACTAAAGAAAGCCTTCACCTCCTAATTTCAAAAGAACATGTCTCATCAAAGCAAGGGTATTCCCTTGATTTAATGCAGGCCACTTTTAAAAATAGCTTTCTTATTTCACTCTCATGGTCCATGCTTCACATCACTGCTAAATTTCACATTGGCCCTTAATGAGGAATGAGGAATGTTGTAATAGCAAACTGTTACAACAAATGCAGAGTAAAATAGAGCAGCACATAGCCTTGATTAGAGCAATTCCAGCTTTGCTTATTTAGTGTTTCCATCAAATATATTTTTTGTATGTCCCTGCAGGTTGTATTTTATGTATATTTAACATGAAAAGAAGAAATTGTATGGTTTGCTTAAATGTTGTGCCTCTAAATAGCCAAGCCACTTCCTTCAGAGTCTCCCTCCTCTGAAGAAAGAATAAACTTGCCCCTTACATATCCTTGCAAAAAAATTTTGACTCCATCTTTGGCTGAGTGGACACATTCCGTCTGAACTATGTAGGTGGCCTCAGAGTCAGGTGTAACTTTCTTACCATAAACTGTATACCAGATAACCTACCACCTCAAGAATAATGTATCTGTTGGGGCGCCTGGGTGGCTCAGTTGGTTAAGTACCCAACTTTGGCTCAGGTCATGATCTCACGGTTCGTGGGTTCGAGCCCCACATCAGGCTCTGCGCTGCTGATGGTGCCGAGCCTCTTGAGATTCTCCCTCTCTGTCTTTCTCTGCCCCTGTCCCGCTCGCTCGCTCTCAAATTAATAAAAAAGAAGAAGAAGAACAGATCTATCTACCTGTTTGCCAGCCTGCCTTCAGTGAATTTTCTCAGGGACCGTTTACTGAGATTCAGTGAATTTGTCTCAGGGACTATTCACTGAGATAAATGCAATTTGTTTCAAGGCTAGCAAGATAAATGCTGACAGTATAGAAAAACCACTCATATTACTGAAGGATGTCCCATGTTTTGACACAGGTGCTTCATAATGGAGGACCGGGGTTATCTGGTGGCACATCCAACCCTCATTGACCCCAAAGGACATGCACCTGTGGAACAACAGCATATTACCCACAAGGTACTTGTTGCAAAGCCAATAGCACACTGCACCCACAGCCTATGCCTCATTAATTATGTGGCCTATGTTTTCTGTCCACTTGGCCTTGTTAGGAGCCCTTGGTAGCAAACGATATCCTGAACCACCCCAACTTTGTAAAGAAAAACCTGTGCAACAGCTTCAGTGACCGAACAGTCCAAAGGTTTTATAAATTCAACACTAGCCTTGTGGTAAGTGGATGCTTACGTTCTCACATCTCATCCCACTGTGGACTATGAAATGAAATAATAGTTAATATCTGACTATTAACTATAGTGTCAGCCAGTGTTCCTGGCTCTTTCATTGCCTGAGAATTATAGAATGAGAGGACAGGACTTTAGTCCAGCTCACCAGCCTGACCATTGTGGGCTATAAAGCCCAGAGTGGAGCAGTGAATGTTTTAAGGTCTCACACTTGGTATTTTGTTTTGGTTTTGTTTGTTTAAAGACTCACCCAGTCGAAACCCTTTGAAATGTCTGCTGAAGTCCTTTCCCACAGTCTTATATAAATATGCGTGGTGCCCTGTGTTCCCCTCTTCCTGTCTTCTAGAGATCATGCAGCCTCCTTAAATTCCTAATGCCAAATTAGGTCATTTCTTGGTCATCCACCCAGTTACATGGGAGCTTTCATGTAGATCATTCAAAAATAATTTCTTTTTTTGTAGCTTAGAATACTCTTAAGTATTTGATTTAACTGCAAACTTACCTAAGTAAGATTAAAGATCTTAAGAAAAAACAAAGATCTTAATATTCTTATTAAATTGTAAATAATCTTAGCTGGGAAACCTCAAATGGGTAATGACAGAACCAATGTTGAAAAAGTTATTCACAAGAAGTAAGCTTTTTACTTAGAATAGTTATGTATATCATTAAATGTATAGTTAAAAATTTTCAAGATGTATTGGTTGGTTGAAAATCCTACTCGGGGCACCTGGGGCTGCTCAGTGGTTAAGCATCTGTCTGACTCTTGATTTTGGCTCAGATCACAATCTCATGGTTCACAAGTTCGAGCCCTGCATCAGCCTCCTCACTGACAACATGGAGCCTGCTTGGGATTCTCTCTCTCTGCCCCTCCTACACTCACATGTTCGTTCGTGTTCTCTCTCTCTCTCTCTCTCTCTCTCTCTCTCTCTCTCTCTCTCTCTCTGCCTCTCACTCTGAAATATGTTTTAAAAAAAGAAAATCCTACCCTCAAAAAAAATTGGGTAATAGAAGAGTTTAAAATTGAATACATTAATAGGACAGTATATTCAAAGCAAAAGAAGTCATTATTACTCTCTTTAGACTTCACACCCTTCTGAGGAATACTCTCTTTAAAGCAGATAATGACACACTTGAGTATAATCCAAAGGAAGCTTCTGGGTAAGGTTGTTCTATGAAAATCTGATGTACTCTGTGTCTTCTACCACTTGTACGATGATTTCCTGAGTCTTCGGCAGACAAAGCCAGCATACTCTGGGAGAAATTTTTCAGAAACGCAAATTTTAGTGGAATATGAATTAGGATAATTTCTTAACAGCTCAAGTTATTCCAAAATGGAACCTGGAGCATTTCTGGGTATTAGAGCTATAACGGGATGATAAGCCTATATTATTGCTTATAGAGCAGAGTCAGGCATCTTCCAGGCTCTGGAAAATCCATCCAGACCCCTAAGAATCCATTCAGTGCCACAAGTCTCAGAGGTAGGTTATCCTCACCATGTACATGGAGGGGGACGACTGGCACAGTAACAAGCAAGGGATTTCATAGTTGGCCTACTACATTGGACACACATGCAAAAAAGAATGAGCATGCTTTACAATGCTGCTTTTGAATCTTTGGTTTTATATGTGGTAGACAAATCTGGCATTTCAAGAAGCTGGCTATCACATTTTCTTGGTAAAGAATGAAGAAAAGGATGCTTGCTTTAGTTATTTAAATATTCTGTTTAGGGGTGCCAGGGTGGCTCAGTAGGTTAGGTGCCCAACTCTTGATTTCGGCTCCAGTCATGATCCCATGGTTCGTGAGATGGAGCCCTGCGTCAAGCTCTGTGCTGATGCGGGGGAGCCTACTCAGGATTCTCTCTCACCCTCTCTCTCTGCCCCTCCACTGCTTGGGCTCTCACTCTTGCTCTCTCTCTCTCTCTCTCTCAAAATAAATAAACTAAAAAAAAAAAAAAAGAAAAAATTATTTTTCCAGTTGTCAACAGTAACTATATATTTTGTAGCCAGATAAAGTTTTAATAAGGGAAGGGAAGCAAAAATAATATAAAAACAGGGAGGGGGACAAAACACAAGAGACTCTTAAATACAGAGAACAAATAGAGGGTTGCTGGAGGGGTTGTGGGAGGGGGGATGGGCTAAATGGGTAAGGGGCATTAAGGAATCTATTCCTGAAATCATTGTTGCACCATATGCTAACTTAGATGTAAATTAAACAATAAATAAATTTTTTTAAAAATTAGGTTTTATTGTACACTGTTTCCAGCAGGTGGTTGAAGGGTTGTTTTCACCACGATAGGGCTGACTCTTTGCATTGTTGTCTGTCACTTCTGACCCCTGCATCGTCTCCAGGGAGATTTGACGAACCTTGTGCACGGCAGTCACTGTTCTAAGTACAGACTGGCGAGGATCCCAGGAACCAACGCGTTTGTTGGCATTGTCAACGAAACCTGCGACTCTCTTGCCTTCTGCGCTTGTAGCATGGTCGATCGTCTCTGTCTCAACTGTCACAGGTAAAAATGCCATGGGTCCTATTCTCTGTTTACTACATTGTTAAATATCCTCACTGGTGCTAGTCATTTTGAAGTGGTATCTGCAAAGTAGAAAGCACAGGGGCGTGTCATGCAGAAAAGGAAAGGCCAGGTAGCAGAGGCATCGACAGCTGTGTGGTTCGCAGCATCCTTGTCCAAAAGTAATGGATGGAAGCCAATCATAGTGTAAACCTTTGGTCATAACTTCCTTTTAACTCTCCCTTTTAACTAGCTCAGAATTTTTTTTTTTTAATTTTACTTCTTCTGGTCCATGTACAGCATATAGTTTGTTATTGACCCTCTGCATAGTAATTTTCTTACTGCCTTTCAGAATGGAACAAAATGAATGTGAATGTCCCTGTGAGTGCCCTCTAGAGGTCAATGAGTGCACTGGCAACCTCACCAATGCAGAGAACCGGTAAAATATACATATTACATAAATGTATGTGGCATACACAGATACATGCACCCTGGGAGCCTCATTTATAGATTTGTTTTGGGTTGTGGTATAAGAAGTGATTCATTCTGATGATGTAACTGTTCACTGAGTCAGATTTCAAGCCTTCCAATGAAGTCCTCTTTCAGGTTTAAATTTAAACGCTGTGAAAATGTTCAAAGTATATGTGCTCTGTACATATAAAGTAGGGGACTGTTAATAAGCATTCGCGAAGTGTCTGCCATGTGTCAGATACTTTATGCCCATTGAGTCACTTGGTTTTCAAATTAACCTTGTGATAAATCTATAGGTACCTTTTATACACACATGTGCTTACACATAATATGGCATTATTTATATCAGCGACAAGTTTTAAGACGACAGCTAAATAAACTGGGGTAAGTCCCTTCTCTAGAACTTAAATGAAAGAATCCTGTGTATACTGATATACTAGTAAATGTTCGTTTAGTCATAGAGAAAATGTCAAAAGGGACCTTCATTAAACTGTTAATAGTGGTTACCTCTGAAAAGTAAGATTTAGAGTGGTGAGTCAGGGGAGGTAACATTCACTTCTCTTGTATACATTTCCGTTTTGTTGAATATTTATGATTTTCTTTTTATACATATATTGTTTCTATTGTACATAAAGACAAACAAATTGAAGCCCAGAGTGGTTAAGTGACTGACCCAAGGTTACATATAGTTACATATAGGTGGCAAGAATTCAAACCCAGGTCTGTCTGAGGCAGTCGGGGACCAGAGGCATGATGAGTTTAGAACATGAGTGGTATTGGTCCTAACCTCCAGACTTGTTCCTGCATAGAAACCCAAGCTGCGAGGTCCACCAGGAACCAGTAACATACACAGCTATTGACCCTGGCCTACAAGATGCCCTTCACCAGTGTGTCAACAGCAGGTGCAGTCAGAGGATGGAAAGTGGGTAAGCATTGCCCATTGCTTGCCTTGGTATCAACACGATCACTGCAGGAGTAGAGTCTAGTAAGGAACGGCAACCTGGAGCCTCATTGAGCTTTGCCAGCTGTTATTTATTACTCTCATTCTTGATGTTTTCTAAATATGTACCAATTTTTCAGACCCAAAATTGGTTTCTGTATGCCTTTTATCCACTGGTTGTAATGTTGTCCAGTTTTCACTCTTTATAGCTGCTTGGCATTGGTACCATATATTAGTCACCTCCTCTGTGGATGGGAAAGTTACTCTTTAGATAAAAGGAATGAGAGGGGACATGGCACACAGAAGCCAAGGGCAAGGGGCAGGAGCTCTTGGGTTCCTGAAACAGAACCCAGTTCTATGGGTGACACGTTATAGCTGATCAGTTCTGCTTTTTTAGAAAGCAGATAGGTTTCATGGTAGCTTTGAGAACCAAAAAACCAACAACTACATGTCCCCTGCTGCGTCTCCCTCCTCTCTAGGATGTTTGGGCTTAGCCATCATGGGAGCAGTGGCTGTGGTAAGCTGTAGGGGTGGGAGTGGGGGTGATCTGTGTGTTACAGCTGCCGATTGCCATTTGGTTGTACGGTCAGCGGGTAGAACAGGCAGCCAGTTCTGCTTTTAGTGCATATTTTAGCAAAGGAATGAGAGGGCATCAGATAGATTAATTTGGGATATTAGGCACTAACTCAAAACTAAATTTTTTTTAACGTTTATTCATTTTTGAGAGACAGACAGAGTATGAGCAGGGAAGGGGCAGAGAGAGAGAAGGAGACAGAGAATCTGAAGCAGGCTCCAGGCTCTGAGCTGTCAGCACAGAGCCCAACGCAGGGCTCAAACTCACGAACTGCAAAATCGTGACCTGAGCCGAAGTTGGACGCTCAACCAACTGAGCCACCCAGGTGCCCCAAAACTAAATTTGAGGAACACTGCACACATCCTCTTAGAGAGTCTTAATGCACTTAACATATTAAAAGTTCTGAGAAATTGGCAGGAAAGAAAGCTGTTTAACTTGCCTCATGTTTCCCAAATTGATTTGACCAGGTTTCCTTCCTCCCCCCCCCCCTTTTTTTTAAATTACCCTACACATGTGGGATGTCAGGCCAAAATCTAATGAACCTTGGGGCCACTTAGTCTTTTGAGATGATTTGGAATAATCCTCTTCTAATCTGTGATGTGTGGATTTTATTGTGTGATCCACAGAACTGTTTTATTTCTCTCATTTCCATGTTGTTGAGAGACATAAAACAGCTATGCCTTGGCAGATGGTTGCTATTCTTCTTTGTATAAGGAAAGGAAACTAGAGCTCAAGGACTTACGGCACCAGTAAGTAATGGAGCTCCTGAGAGCTGTCTGATGCCCAAGTCCATATGCTGTCCCCTGCCCAGCACAGCTTCCCGGAGCACTCAGCATCATCTCTCTGGCAGGGACTGCTTCGGTGTGCTGGATTGTGAATGGTGCATGGTAGACAGCGATGGAAAGACTCACCTGGACAAATCCTACTGTGCACCCCAGAAAGAATGCTTCGGGGGGATCGTGGGAGCCAAAAGTCCTTATGTGGATGACCTGGGAGCAATAGGTATGTTTGTTCGGAACCCAGAATATTTGGATTCTTGAATACGAATTTTTTTTGCCTCTACGCAAGGACAAAAATCTTAAAATGATCCTCTACCCTAGTTTCCCGTTTCCTTCCTTTGCCAGTAGTTTTTTAGTTACAAATCCAAGGCAGATAATTACCTTCAAAGCTGGCTTAGATATTCTATGCAGAGTAAGCAGCCATGTATCCTGCCAAAGTTTACAAGCCTGGAATTCATTCCCATAAAGCTAGTTCTGAGAAATGTCAGGCCTGGTTTCTGCGTGGCTGAACCATGGAGTTTGTTTGAATTTGAGACCCAGCTGTCCGGAGAACAGGGCCAGCGATGGGTGGAGTGACCACTGCACATTGGTCTCTCCTGCTGCAACGTTGCCTCATGATATTTGCAAGGCAGAAGTTCTGTGGCTACAAGTCAGTACTTCAGGTCCTGGAGTCAGCAGAAGCCAGAGCTATCTAATGGGTAGCTTAGGGTCAGGGACAGGGACACTGGAGGGAAGAACGTGTCTGGGATCAGGCCCCAAGACCTCAAATATGCTTACTACCTGCATACCTCCTCTGAGATTTTCTCGGTGTCTTTCTGGAGCTAGTACAAGGTCCCAAAGCTTCCCTGGGAGGTGAGATATTTAAACCCTTACTTATTTATTTTTTTAAACACCTCCCCACATTAGCCCGTCTATAGAAGAAAAACTCCTCCTATGTGAGGAAGGATCCTGAGCTCACATATTATTACTGAACCAGCTTAGGATGTAGTTGAAGTGACCTTGTTCTAAAACATCACTTTATATACCCACCTGCAGTTTCCTACGTGACTGTGCTAATAGTGTTTTAAAGGGAACCTATAAGCTTTGTAGTGTGATCCTGTTTAGGAGTCCTGCAACTGGCTCGTTGCCATAAAGGACACCAGGTACAATAAATTTGTGCCAAGAGGCCCACGCTGCCCTCACCTTTGTGCTACATGACTTCTCTTCCAAGAGTAGCCCACACTCCGGGGAGCTAGGCTCTTAGCACTGGGCAGCACATATTTAAGTGATTCTCATCTACTCACTTGTTTTAGTAGTCCTTGCCAAATGTGCTCCTGCTCTGCCGAGCAGCCGACATTTAATTTGAGAACCAGGGATTAAAAGAAGCCACTCCTCCCACGTTCTGGTGGATCTTCTTTGAGGTTTTCAAAACTTAAAGCACCTGCTCTTCTCTTCAACACACCCCACCCCACTCTAGTCCCTCCATCTTATTACCCCATCCCCACTTCCTACCACACTTGGGAGACCTTGACAAAGGACATCTATTTGTTTGCTTTAATAAAGGTGACGAGGTAGTCACGTTGAACATGATTAAAAGTGCCCCCGTGGGCCCCGTGGCCGGAGGCATCATGGGATGCATCATGGTCCTCGTCCTTGCAGTGTATGCCTACCGCCATCAGATTCATCGCCGGAGTCACCAGCACATGTCTCCTCTTGCTGCCCAAGGTGAGCCCAAAATGAATCCAAAGCTCCTCTGGGAGGCAGCAGCCTCCCTTGCGTCCTTCCAGAGCTGAAAAGACAGTGGACAGTCGTGTAAGCCCCTAAGTAATTCTAAGAACAGCACTACCTTTTCCGCTTTCATGGAGTGTGATTCGGAAGTCCCCAAAGCCTACTTGCCACCTTTAGCCTGTGGCTCATTCTTTAGTATCTCAACCCTGTGAGCTTCATTTTGATTCCCCAGAAAATCCCCCAATGCTCTCTCGTCTTACACACATTAGCCTCCTACAGCATGCCTCTTGAATAAGCCAGGCAGGGGAGCTGGGATGCTTAGTGGGAAATTTCGTTCTTCCCTCAACTCAGATGTGCTGTCTTTGCTGTTCCAGACAGGTGAGGCAAAGATAGCCTGTTGGCAAGACCATGAGTCTGTTCTATTGCAGCTGTTATCCTGTGGTGTGAAGGAACATGTGCAAAGCAATAATCACAGCTCTTGAAGAGGAGAACTCATTGGAGCCAGATACAAAATGATTAATCTGCAATCATGGCTTCCATACCAAAAGTTAAATGGGATATCTGTGCTCGTTTGCAAGGACGAAACCATTTAATGGGATTCCCCATGTTTTGTAAAAGGCCCCAGGGATTTATTAACCTGACCTTTATGGAGATAAGGTTCACTCATTGTTCTGGACTTGGTCAGGGCCACTTTGCTCATCCTTGCAGCAGTAAGGACAAATTGATGCTGGAATAGTTCACTGTGGCCGCAATCCTGATGGGGCAGTGGGGTGGGTGTGGGGGGCATCTTGGGATAATGCTGCCTGATTTAGTAACAGGACTAATCACAAAGCTCCTTCCCTGTGGTAAGATTTGGATACCGAGATTTCCCCTTGGTAAGTATGTGACAGTCATCCAGTGTTACCTTATACCTGGCCTTTTATAGGGTTTTGTAACACCATTTTCTGGGCACACTCAGCCATGGCTTTAGACCCCTTCCTTCTGTTTGAGGTACATTGGTAGAGGATTAAAGATCCATTAGCCTCTATCAACTTATTTGCTCTCCTTTCTTCAGAAGTTAATTTCAGGTGCCTCTCTTGATTATTCATTTCTGGTCCTCCCTGTTTTGATTCCTGCTACCTCCTCCTTTAAAAAAAAAATGGATGGGACATGGGACATCAGTTTATTCTTTTCCAAGTTTGGACTTGTTCTTGATGGAATGCTGTCACCCAGCCGTCAAAATGAGGCCTCCACAGGGTATTAAAGTGGGTGATTTTGTTTGATTAAATAGTCATGTTTCTTTCTCTTTAATGATGGGTAGAAATGTCAGTGCGTATGTCCAACCTGGAGAATGACAGAGATGAAAGGGACGATGACAGCCATGAGGACAGAGGCATCAGTGAGTATTCAAGCTGCCTCGTTGCGGAACGTGTCAGCAGGAGGCTAAACCAGAATAAATGTTCTGTCTTCTACCCTTTTGGCGTATATTACGATTTAAGAATCTTAATGTGGTGAGGGTTTTTCCTCCCCCATTTTCATTAGGAATAAATAAGTGTAGGTGTTTGCTTTGTTTCAGAAAATCTTAAAAGGAGTCTTGATGTTCCTTTTCTCGTTAAGTGCTTTGTCCTAACACCTCACCCTACCTTTCCTTTCTCCTCCTCATTGCTTTCCAGCATAGTATTTCAGAAAGAGAATCATCAGGTGATATACATTGTTTTAATGCCTCCAGGGATTAAATGTATATAATTCAGTTGCAGGGGGGAAGAGCATTTCTTTATCAAAAAAGAATTCAATTAGCGTGAGATACATTCCTTGGCCTACAACTGTGTAGAACATGTCTTCTTAATGCATGTTGGAGACCTGTGATGAGGAACTTCTCACTGCCCTTAATCCTCAAAATTAAAAAAAATTATAATAATAATAATTTACTTCTTCTATTTCTCCAAAGAATAGCTCCCCCAAGTGTGTGAATGAACCTGCCCAGAGCAAATGTACTCTATACAATAAGGATACTGGCACAAGAGTGATTACCTGTCTTCTCCCCACAGTCAGCAATACTCGGTTTATAGCTGCAGTCATCGAACGACATGCACACAGTCCAGAGAGGAGGCGTCGCTACTGGGGTCGATCAGGAACAGAAAGCGATCATGGTAAGGTCTAGCTCCTTCTGAAGAGTCTGGTGGGCTCCCTGTGGGCCAGTGCTCACATCCCCTCTTCTCCCTCCTGTTCTGTGCTCAAATTCATTACTTTGGCATAGTTTTCCAAAGGACATATTCCAACATGGCACATTTCTAGGAGCCCAAGGGTAGTTTTGATTTTTGTCTCGGCACTTGCAGGAATAAGTGAGATGACCCTTGGGCACACAGATTACATCTAAGTGTTCTCCATGCATAAAGGTCCACATTGTCTGAATGGAACCTGCTTACCATTCCATGTGATCCTTGGTAATTGGCATCCACATCAGTTCTGCTACCCACTGTTGTTAGCTGGCCAACACCAGCATCCTCAAGGGCTCTCTCAGCCACGTATACACTTTGGACATGACAGGAGTTCATGCTTCCTTCTGGCATTCCCCATCCTGACCTCCAGCCTTGCCTGGAAGGTTCAGAGAAGCCTTCACCAAAGAGACAACATTTGCACTGGGCTTAAAGGCTGATGAAAGAAAAGTTGGGGCAGAGGAGATTTAGAGGCAAGCGGACTGGTGTATATAGTCATGGAGGTTATAGAAGATGCCTCTAAGATGCTCAGAAAGGGTTGGCACTAAGGCTGAGCGGGCTGTGAATTATCAAGTCCACATGCTGTACCAAAGACTTGGCCACCACCTAGCTTCTTACCTTGCCAACATCCGGATGGCTTGTCGTCACAGGGAATAGCAGACATGTCCCGCCCTGTAGCCATCACTGCCAGTGTTCCGCAACAACATGACAGGAGTGTGGGGCCTTGTAAGAACTTTTTGTAATTGTAAGATCTTTTTGTTTTTCATGTGCTTGTTTAATTTTCTAGAAAACTTTATTTTCTTCCCAGAATCAGATCTTTTTTTAATGCATAAATAATGCATTTATACCTTTTTGACTCTTTCTCCACATCTACCCTAGGGAAAGAAAAAAAAAAAGGAAGTCTACAAACAGTGAGCTCCCAGCCCTGTGCTAAAACATGCAGGAGTGGATATTTGTCAAGGCAACCAGTGTTGCCTTTTACATGACAGCCAGGTATTCAAACTCCCTTTGGAAAACAGAAGCCAAAACTCTGATTTGTAAATTGGAGGTTCCTAATTTGAGATTTGAATGACATTGTTCCCACCAACTAAGTAGAAACTTCAGGTTTCTATGCAGAGTCAAAGCACAACTTAAATTTTTCAGTTTCTTTGACTTTCTGGGGTTTTTTCCCCTAAAAACCTTTGAACCTGCATAAATTCATTCTGCCAGGCAGTTCTGTGCCTCTTCTCCTTTGAATAATAAAACAGGTTTGAGGCTACTAAAGTTCAACAGAAATAATTTCTTATTCAGCAGAAATACTGAATCCTTTCTCTCTCTTTCCTTCTCCCCGGATAGAAATTGCTTCAATACGAAATTGGAATTCTGAGTGACGTTTCCAATGTTCCATTAGCTCTCCCATTGTCTTAGTAAAATGGTGTATGAAGCAACAGCTTAGATGAAAGCAGTAATGCAGTGTCAGTATCTGAAAGCTAAGGAATCTAGCTAAGGGCTTGCTTTCTTTCATTTTTCACAATAATTGGATCCCTGTTATCCCTGAGGAATGAAAAATAGTTCCTCGTGCAGATAGAATGCAACACCAAAAGAAATGGAAGACATTGACATTCCACATAATTCCAAATGTACCACAAAAATCAATAGCATTTAACTGCATGTTGTCATATCCCTGAACCTGAATGGTGGGTCACTAAAAGTGGTGGCATCAGGTTAATGTCCCTGTGATGCCAAGAATAGGCCATGGGTAGGTTCGCATGAAAACAAGGAAATCTAATCTCGTTGTTTTGTCAGTACCCTTCTTTCTCAGCTCTGTTTGCTAGGCACAGTGGGGGGACCTTGTGAAGGGGCGGCCTCATTTCTGTGAGGCCGAGTGATTGTGGAAGAGCTTCTATTATAGGGCCAAGCACAGCTCACTTGGAACCCACCTCTCCCCCTCCACAGGTAATGAGATCTTAGTGAAGCTACTTTGGACCTTAGTTTCCTAATAATTAAAATGAGATTAGAAATGTCTCCCTGGTGAAGTTGTGAGCACCAAATGAAATAGCATATGGCAGGTGGGAGGTCAGGGTGACTTGCCCACCTCCATACCCACTCTGCCCTCAAGGAATGTACAATCTAGCAGAAAACTGTAAATGAATGCATGTACTCATAAGACTGATAAAAGACTGAATAGGACAGCTTCCTTAAAGGACCAGAACAAAGAAGATAGGGAGTTAGTTCACTTTTATCTGCATGAGAATCATGGAAGTCCCCTGGGGGGAAGGTGGCCTTGGTGCTGTTGGCGCTGTCCCTTGACGGGGTAAAATTGTAGCACCATGGTTCTTTGCAACCCGGTGAGCATTTTTACCTTGGGTCTGATCCACAAAAGGAAACTCAAAGGAATAAAACACATAAATATATAAGTACTGAACAGACTAGATTTTCAGGATGTGATTCAGAATTGTGATATACCTAGAATTAAAACTGAATGTCACCAGGCCAAACTTGTAGACTTCAAGCTGTATTTTTATTTAGAAACATGGGCATTAGGGACACCAACCCCCACCCTTGCGCAATCAAAAATCCACATCTAGGGGTGACTGGTTGGCTCAGTTGGTTAAACGGCTGACTTCGGCCCAGGTCATGATCTCACGGTTCGTGGGTTTGAGCCCTGCACGGGGCTCTGTGCTGACAGCTCAGAGCCTAGAGCCTGCTTCAGATTCTGTGTCTCCCTCTCTCACTGCCCCTCTCCCACTCTCTCTCACTCTCAAAAATAAAACATTAAAAAAAGATATTTTAAATCCACATATAACTTCTCACCCCCGCCAAAAGAAAAACTTTACTACTAATAATCTGTTGACTGGAAGCCTTACCAAGAACATGAACAGTGGATTAGTCTACATTTTGTATGTTACATGTATTATATAATGTTTTCTTAAAGGAAGCTAGAGAAAAGAAAATGTTAAAATCATAAGAGAAAATACATTTACAGCCCTGTCCTGTATTTATGGAAAACTAGCCTGCGAGTAGACCCATGTAGTTCAAAGTTGCTCGGGGGTCAGTGGTATTTCATGTGGCCAAGAGAGTTTTGTATTTCAAAGGAATCTTATTTTAATTTTTGTACCTTAAAAATACTAAAATAAGAATAGTTTTTGAAAGGTAGAATTATTTTCGTCAATATTCTAAGACCACTTAGAATGACTGTTTTTCAGCCCTTGACGATTTACTGTTACACTCGCAAGTAGCAATTAAAAACAATTACTACCTATTTATGCTTTAATTCTATATGTCTGCCCATTTTTTTCTTCTGAAAATCTCATGTTCTATCCATTCATCAACTGGCTTATCTTTAGGTTAAAAGCCACCAATGTGTATTTGTCCCTTTTGAATCTGCGTGTTAGTTACCAGCTCATTAGAAACTGGATATAAATGTATTTAAGCAACATTTTTTTCTTTGTAAAAGGGAGACCTCCTCCTAGTGAAGCAAATTCCAAAAAGCTTAAAAGGTGAATGGTGAACCTTGAAAACCTGGTCAAAAACTGTAGAGTGCAACTTAGGGCCACTGTTTTTTTGGAGGCGCGTGGATATTCTCCCACAGTTACTCTCTGTGACCACAAGGTGGAGAGTGAGTCCCCAGAGTGACCTAACCTCCCCACCCATCCAGAGAGGTTTCTTCAGGAACCATCAGCTAAATATGTAAGCACAATACCAAAAAGCCTGATCTTGACTCCTGTTCTCAATGGTCGCCTGGTCTCCTTCCTGAGCCTACTTTTTGCTTGGGGTCGCCTTTTCAGAGACTATACTACATACACCTTTGGATAGTAAGAAACTTTTCCTTTGAAAGTATTGGCTGATATCCTTTGTGTTTTCAATAGTGCTTCCTCTGCCTTGAGTCATACTGAGTCTGTCTTATTCATCACTGTTCCCAGCACTCAACAGAATTGTCTGGTGCTAAGTAAACACTCAATTTGTTAAGTGAGAGCATGTGTTTGGCTTTCTCCCGCTTCTCCACAGCTTGCTATCCCTCCCTCCAGATCTTCATTAATTATTGAGATAAGAGGAAGCTTGAGTAAGTTACAGAGGGGCTGAGCAATACTGCCACACTGAGAAAATTAAACAGAATGTCCCAGAGCAAGGGGTTCACTTTGGAAGACCCTGTGCTTGGGCTCTCATCAGAAAGCAAGAGCAGGAAAAATGGGGGTGCCCCTGTGGTGCTGTGGGAACAGCTCCATCATTAAAACCACCCTTGAGCCTATGACCAGCCAGGTCCAGAGCACCCCTGGCGTGTTAAGTCAGAACCCCTGGGCAGGGCCCAGTGAATCCTGGAACGTCTTCATTGTTAGATGAGAATGTCACACCAGATAAAACCACAGATACCCAAAAAACTCTTAATACCGTTGCTTTGGGAGCATAGTAATGTGATTTTGAAAAATGAAGTGCCTGCTCTGTGTGAAGCATTGCGTTGAATATTAGGAGTACAAAAATAAATGGAAATTCACTAATGGCCACGACGGCCCTAAGTTTTATTGCATAGTAAAAATCTAAGCTAGAGATGTGCACAGAATGCCATTTAAATTCACAGAAGGGGCAACAGACCCCACGTGGGCTGGCAGGATGGGGTGCTGGGGGTTTGGGTTGCTTCCCAGAGAAGACCTTTAAAAACTGAAGCATGAAGGACAATAGCCGGATGATGGAAGGTGGGAGGGTGAGCCCGGCAGAAGGCCTGTCATGAATTTTACACCAGGAATGTAAAAATGAGTTAACAGTTTCTGTGGGTGCTTGTAAATGAGTGGAGATGGGAAACCCTTCAGGAGGTACTTGGAGGCAAGATAAAGACAGCCTAGCACTAAAGGTTGGCCAACAATCGTCAACATAGATGCTGAGATTTTGCTAAAAGTGTGTCTTCTACTTGAGTCCCCTACGTGTGAAGCACATGGCAGCTTAAGCACACGCAGCACTCTGTAACTGGGGCTTCAGCGTCTACCATCCAGTCTCACGTTCCAGACCGAGCCCTGCTGAAGCTGAGAATCCCATTCTGGCTCCTGATTCTTGAGGAAAGGCATCACTGTTTCCCCAGCCCTGAACCTAGAAACCTCAACCTTATCCAAGGATGTCAACCTGGATCTTCCCCCCAGGGAAGTCAGTTGGGCCACCAAAGGAAACCTACTCTGAGCTCAAACAGTGTCTTGAAGCCAGCCGCTTGCCCTACGTAACACAGCCGCTGGCCCACTTGAGGTCCTCATCATCTCCTTGGGCCAGCACCACAGCCTCCTGTCCTCTGAGCCTCAGTCCCACCTTCTTTCCAGCCGCTTCACTGCCACAAGTGATCATCTTCAAGAACATGTTATGTCCTTGCACCCTCCCCTACCTCTGGCCTGTTGCTAAATCCCAGCTCCTAGCTCAGCCAGCCTTCCTGATCTGGTCTGAGCCCGCATGTTCAGTCTCCTCTCCTGCTGCTTTCTCCCCCATACCGAGCTTGTTACCATCCCCAAAGCCCCTAGAGGCTCTCGGGCTGTTGTGTCTTGGCATTTGCTCATCTCCCAGCCTGCAGTACCTTTCCACCCCGCTCTTTACCTAATGAAGCCCTTCTCTCCCATGAGGGCCACTTTAAGTGTCCTCGTAAGGTGTCCTAAGCCAAGTTAATCAGCTTTGGTATCCCTCTCCATGTGCCTCTGTTTGAATACCTTTGTTTCCCCTTCTTGACTGTGGGCTTCTTGGGAGCTGGAGCTTCCCCCTTACCCCTTTTTTGATTGAACCCCCCACCTGGCACCAAGGAGACACTCAGTGATGATAGACGCCTATGTACATGAACTTCACCCTCTTCTGCCCCCTTCATCCCTGACACTTGGGATCTCCAAGTCTTTTCATCCTGACTCAAAGTCATCACTCCCAAACCCCCCTAACTTTTAACTGCTTGCCAACTTCTATTGTTTCCACCTCTGAGATACTTTTAAATCTGCCTAATCCCATACCCCTAGTTTTAATTCTTAGTCTGTCATCTGGGCTGTTGCAATAACCTCCCAACTGTCCCCTCTATTTCCTTTTTATTCATCTTCCAAACTGCCACGAGAACTCTCTCTGAAACACAGAAACTGTCATGCTATTTTTTTTTTCAGTCTGTTCAAAATGTACTGTTCCTCCATTTTCTCTGCTTTGGCCTTTATAATCTGACTGTAACTCACCTTTCCACCTGTCTCCTGCCACGTTCTCCAACTGCCTACCTGCACCCGTCCTAGCCACATGGTACAGCAGTGGCCTTGGCTTTCCACACCTCTAGGCTGTGCTCCTGTTCCCTTGCTCCTATCCACTTACCAAACTCCTACATATCCTTTTAAGCCCAACTGAAATAAGAGTTTTTCTGTGGAGCTTTCTCATTCTTCCAGCCGGAATTAGTTATTCCATGTTCTCGATACCAGTTATACCTCAACTATAGCACTTATCATTATCTGCATTAGAATAAACCCAGCTTCACAAATATGTCTCCTGTTCGGTTGTGAAATCCTTAAGGAAAAGAGACATCTCTTATTCATGTTTTGTAGCCTCCCTCTCTGGCTGCATAATGGTCTTCAATGAATGAATAATTGAACGGATCTATGCTTGTATTCATTTTATTTCTCAAACTCTAGCTTTTAAGCTCCTTGTGCAGGGAGCAGATTTTCACCTTGGTGTCTCCTGCAATGCCTAACATAGTATCTTGTACATAGTAGGTGCACAATAAATATTTCTGGAGCTAGACTGACTTAAATCTGTCATTTGCAAAATGGTTCATTGAGGACAGAGAATTGCCTTTCTCATTTTTGCACCCAGCATACATTTTCAACCATATCCCATTCCTGCTTGGCTGTATGCAAGCACATCAATTTTGCACCACAAATGTGACTAGCACTACCCATGGGTGAGCTCTGATTGATGCTAACCGTAGATGCAGTGGAAATATTAATGAGCTGTCACTTCTCAAAAATTTTAAAGGGGATTTTTGCAATATTTAAAAACATGCCAGAGTTCTTGGAATGGAATCCTTTGATCAGCAAGGGCATTTTCTTTTGAAACGTGTATTACTTAGAATACCAAAAGAAATTAATCTTTAAATACAGTGAGCCAGCTTACACAGAGAATAGTTGATTCCTTTGCTAGTTGCTATGGGTATATGTGGAGTTCGTATCTCATCAGGTACTGCAACTTTGGGCAAGTTCATTAACCTCTCTGATCATCATTTCCCTCACTTGTATAATTTGTGTGTAGGAATTCCAGGACACCGGTGTGTGCCATAGAACAGATATACGCACAATGGAGACACTTGTTTTTGTCCTTGCTGTGAGATCACATGCAGGCCTGTTGAAGCCCAGCTTTCTCCACCAGCCCCCAACTTGATTTGAATCCTATTAGGACTTTGTTTTCCTTTTCTCTTCTCTTTTCTTTTCTTTTTCTTTTCTTTCTTTTTTTTTTTTTTGAAGCTGCCTTTTTTATTTTTCTTTCTCCCTACTTTTTCTTTTTCTCCCTTTCTCCCTTCTTTCTTTCTCTCTCTTTTTTCTTTCATTCATTCATTCATTCATTCATTCATTCATTCAAATAAAGTTAATCTTATCTCAGGGAAAAGTGTAGGAGGATAGTCCCAAATGTCAATGGTAGTTATCTGTGGATCAGGTGGGAAGAGCGATGATTTTAGTTTTTGTTGTGTTGATTTGGGGATTTGGGAAAAAGCTTCCTATATATATATTTTTTTTCTTATCTGTACTTTCTCAGGTGTCTAAAATTTTTTATTGTGTAATTGTTGGGGGGGGGCGGTGGCACAGAGGAGAAACAGCTAACAAAAGATCTCTTCAAAAATAAGCCACTTTGACGTCCGCTGGCAGCCTGCAGATGTTTGCACCCATGTAACACAAAGATAGGAACATCTCCCCGTGCCCTAGAAATCTTCAGTCACTTCTCCCTGTGTCTGGAAGCTCTCAGCTGCTTGTTCTGTTCATTTTCTAGGTTACAGCACCATGAGCCCACAGGAAGATAGTGAAAACCCCCCGTGCAACAATGACCCCTTGTCAGCTGGGGTGGATGTGGGGAACCACGACGAGGACTTGGATATGGACGCCCCGCCCCAGACGGCCGCCCTGCTAAGTCACAAATTCCACCACTACCGCTCCCACCACCCCACGCCGCACCACAGCCACCACTTGCAGGCGGCCGTGACAGTACACACCGTCGATGCAGAGTGCTAACACTCTCCTGACCTCCACGAGAAGATGGGAGCTGGGAGGTACAGAATGTTCTGGAGGGAAGAAGAGCCAGCATCAGATAATCCACAGCAAGAGACCCCTTGTGTTCGTGCTTTGTCCAGAGCGGTTTAACTCACTTGCTGCCTGTCAAATGTGTTTCGGAATGAGGAACAACAACAAAATCATGTTTGTGAAAGTGCGAAGCTGGTTCTGAAATGGAGGGGAAGTAAGCCTGATTAACGAACCTGCCATAATACCAATGGGATGGAGCAGAAGGCAAACCTCCAAACACAGAGGCGAGACCCATAAACGAAACATTGGGAACCTTCATTAAGCTGAGCCAGAGGAATGTCCCAAGGAGCCAGAAACATTCGGCTCTCCTTAACTGGAAGAGAGACAAGTGTGCCCAGCCGGAGACTGGGAACGTGGCACATCCAGACAGAAATGTGTGCTTTCGGAAGATCTCGCTTTGTTTCTGGCGGTACCTAGATACCACAGTTGCTGTATGGAACTCCTGTTAAGCTCTAAATGATGCATCTCAAAATTTCTAAGTAAAGGATTATTTTTCTACTATTTATTGAACTTTCAAACATTCTCAAACTTTGGGGGAAAGAAAAGGAAACACATGAGAAATTGTCAGCAATTATCCCTAGCTGTTTTGTGTGTGAAGTGGTTGACTAAGGAGTTCTATTATTTAACTGATATCCTCCCACTGCCCCACTCTACAAAATGGGAAAATGAAGAAATCCTTCTCTCTGACTTGTTTACATACATTTTCTTTAGAACGTCATCTTATGGAAAGCTATCTTTTTTTGTAATGCAGTATTCTTTATGTTTGACAGAGGCAGGGAAGACAGAGGAATCCAAAATGCTTTTCAAGAAATGTTATGTCTCTTTTTCACTCATTTCCACTCCCCGTACGATGCTTTTCTCAGATGTCTTACAAAACCTAGTATTACAACCCCAGCCTTTCGGCTAAGGGAGGGATGGATTTCTTCTTGTGTTAGAGACTATAAATTTTTAAGTGTCCCATTTTGATTCTGAAAATATTGAGTACATAAAGGAAGATGTTTTTAAACTTCAAAATTGATTCTTAAAGATTTCTTTTGATATCCTAGTTCAAAGCTGCTGCCAGTTATCCAAGAAGCTATCCACTGAACTGCTTTGTGACGTATACAGAGATTAATCCGATCTGGCTAATATAACGTGGGGCATTGTATTTTTAAAGTAGTGTTCTAATTACAGTGATGTATTTTAGATTCACATCTTGTGATTCAAATATGTTATAAAGACATTCTTGCACCGTGTGTGTGGTAAATCTCCGTTTATATGTAGTTGGAAAAAATTCACTGAATAACGTTTTAACGATAGGGTATCACGATATAATGTAAAAAAAAACAAAAACAATTGGTTCTTCAGCAGTACAGAAAGTAAACTGTATGCGTGCTATCAGGAAACCCCTTCGTACTGTGTATAAATTTGCAGTCTAGTGAAATAAACTGTATGAACGGACAGTCTTAGTGTTTATAGTGATGCGTTCACGTGCTGCTGCTTGTGCCTTGTGGAGATTCCGTTCACTTTGTAACCCAGCAGATCAGTTACAAAACTGAGTGGGCCTCCTCTCAGTGCTACTGTCGACGTCAGGGGGTTCTTGACATCTTGAAGATGCAAAAAAAATTGAAGAATATAAGGGGATAACATTAAGAACAAATGTTAAGGGGCGCCTGGGTGGCTCAAGTCACTTAAGCATCCAACTTCGGTTCAGGTCATGATCTCACAGCTCATGGGTTCGAGCCCCTCATTGGGCTCTGTGCTTACAGCTCACAGCCTGGAGCCTGCTTCTGATTCTGTGTCTCCCTCTCTCTCTGCCCCTCCCCTGCTCGTGCTCTGCAACTCCCTCACTCAAAAATTTAAAAAATTGAAAAAAAACATAACAAATATTAAAAAATGTGTGGAACATAGGTCCCTCTTCCTGAGTATCTACATTCATGCCATTAATAGTAAATAATTCTCTAACTGCTGGAGAGAATGGGGACTTCCCTGTCTTCCCAGAAAATTAAGCCTCTCCATTTTGTTTGCCGAAGTTGAGAACCTTTGTGTGGTGGCACTAGCTTTGTGGGATTCCTACTAGATGGGAGAAAACCTGGGTATTTTCAGGGAAAGAATTACAAAACAAAGAGCTTAATAACATGTTAGAGCATACTCAAAGGTAAGAACATAAATGCACCTTGTGTCTTTTGTGCTAAGTATCTCCCCTGTCCTGAACTTGGGGGGACGGGGACAGGTGGAGAGGGGGGCAGGGATTGAGTCCTTCTAGCTGAATAAGAGCACAGAACTATTTTACACCCCCTGTAGAACGTGGCACACAGGTTTGTGAGGTTTTGCCCTTCTAAGCTCCCTTTTGTTCCCTAGACATTGCATGTAGTGTTGTTTGAACATTTGTTGTTCGTGTTCTTGTTTCAAAGGAAAATTAAGTGCTTAGGAACTTTTTTATCCTGGTGACCGATGTTGGTTCTTCTTGCCCCTCAGATACCATTGCTTGTTAAACACGAGTCTTCCCTGAAATCCTAGGCAGGGGGGTTAGGGGGGGGGTTCCTAGCAATGCCTTTCCATTCACTAAGACCTCTTAATGCTTATAACCAATACTTACATCAGTGTTGACAAGTTTCAACAGCTAAGGGTGTCCCAGGTCACTTGATACCTCTAGGAAAGGGAGTTTGCTATTTGGGGCCTAAACAACACTGGTTCAGACCCACGTAGCTCTGAGTACATTCATCTGCGTTTCTAATATATTTATTTTAGATATTTTGATTTTTTTTTTTTTAGTGTTTATTCATTTTTGAGAGAGAAGGAGACAGAGCGTGAGCCCAGAAGGGATAGAGAGAGAAGGAGACACAGAATCCAAAGCAGGCCCCAGGCTCCGAGCTGTCAGCACAGAGCCTGATTCAGGGCCTGAACTCACAAACTGTGATATCGTGACCTGAGATAAAGGCAGACGCTTAACCAGGGACTGAGCCACCCAGGCACCCCATAGATACTTCAGAAAGCATTGTTGTTATTTGTTTGTTTTTCCTCTGCTTCTTGATTTAATTTGAATGTTCAACTAAGCCTTATTAATATTTTTATGTGAAAAATGTTTTCAAATTGACTCAGGTTTATTTTGCACGTCAGCGTGACTGGTACATGGAGAGAAATTGTGGAAGATCACTTGAGCTCATTTCCCTGTGGGGATGGACTGCTGTAATGATTACACTTTCAGGAAAAAACAAACAAAAAACCTATTTCTGGTAGAATAATCAAATCAAAATGCGTCAGCGCATTCTCATCTGTGTTGTCTTTGGTCTATTTCTGAACACAGAAGCAGTGATTTTCCTGGCTGAAATACAATGCTGTATTCAAATTTTTTTCTGATTTTTCAGTAAGGAACACTATGTTGAAAGATCTGTTTCTATGGCTATTATAAGATAGATAGTCTAATAGCTAAGGTGTATATAACTGTATAGATAGATAGATACACATCTGACATTTTTTAGGCTTCCCTCTAACCTCCTTCATTGTCCTGTACTGCTAATTAGGGCCTCTCCATCCCTTATTACAGTGTTCCCTCGTCTTTTTAAAATTCATTACTACCCTCCTAAGGAGAAAATTTTGATTTATATTCACCCTAACAAGTTAGATATTAGCAGATCAGATTTTGTTAGATGGGTTGGAGCTTTGGAGGGCTACACAAAAATCAGTTTCTTCTATATCTTTTTATTCATGCTTTGGATGTGTGTGTGTGGTTTATTGAGGTTTAAGTGCCATATACATTGTAAGATATTTAAAACTTACATCATGGTGATTTGATACATGTATTCATTGTGAAAAGATATCCCCCATTAACACTTCACTGACTTATCTTTGGTAAGAACATTTAAGTTCTCTTAGATTTCAGTTGTACAATATAGTACTGTCAACCTTGGATCCTCAGACCTGTTCATCTTAGAGTGAAAGTTTATCCCCTTTTACCAACGTCTCCCTTTCTCCCTCCCTGGTAGCCCCTGGCAGCCACTTTTCTGTTTCTAGGAGTGTGAGTTTTTTAAAAAAAATTTTAATGTTTATTCTTGAGAGAGAGACAGTGAGTGTGAGCGGGGGAGGGGCAGAGAGAGAGGGAGACACAGAATCCGAAGCAGGCTCCAGGCTCAGCCATTAGCACAGAACCCTACCTGGGCCTCAAACCCACGAACCTCGAGATCATGACCTGAACTGAAGTCAGATGCTTAGCCGACTGAGCCACCCTGGTGCCCTTATATGAGCTTTTTTATAGCCTTAACTAGATCCTACCTTCCTGAGGCAAGGACTGTTTCTTATTGTCTTTGTAGTGTTCATGGTACCATACCCTGTACTTTGCAGGGAGGGCCTTCGATGTTTGTTGAAAAGATTGAACGTCTAGAGTGTCAGCTGCAGTCATAATTAGAGCTGACCCTTGAAAATCACAGGGGTAAAGGGCCCAGACTCCCCACAGTCTTTTGACTCCCCCCAAAACTTCTAATAGCCTATTGTTGGCCAAGAAGTCTTACCAATAATGTAAGCCGTTGATGAACACATTTTTTGTATGTATTACTGTTATTACAGTAAAGTAGGCTAGAGAAAAAATATTCAAAACCTTAAGAGAAAACACATTTATAGTACTGTATTTTTAAAAAATCTGTATAAGTGGACCGACCCATGCAATTCAAACTGGTGTTCAAGGGTCAACTGTGATTAGTTACAACGGGTAATATTACACGACTTAAAGTAGTAGATGAAGCAAATTTATTTCTCCAAAATACTTCCTTAATCAATTAGTACTTTTTTTAAATTGAGGTATAATTGGCATAACGTTATATTTCACGTATATAAGGTAATGACTCAGTATTTGTATATATTGCAAAATGATCATGTCAGTAAGTCCCATGAATATTCATCACCATCGCAGTTGCAAGTTTTTTTCTCATGATGAGAACTTAAATGATCTGCTCTCCTAGTTACATTCAAATGTACAGTACAGTATTGTTAACGATAGTCGTTACACTGTACATTACATTCTCGTGACTGGAAATTTGTACCTTTTGACCACCTTCATTTTGCCCACCCTGCCACCTTCCTCAGACAACCACCGATCTGTTCTCTATAACCATGAACTCTTTTTTTTTTTTGTGCAACAGCTTTTTAGTACATTGTACTAAGAATTAGCACAATGTTACATGTTTAACAGCTTTTTAATGTTAGCTCTGATATAAAAATCCTCAATTTTCTGAAACAGTTTCTGTATACGTGTGTGTATATATATATGTGTGTATATATATATGTATATATATATATATGCCTTTAAAATACTATCTCTTTTAATTCATGTGACATATACATACATCTACATGGAAAAAAAATTACTATTGTGTAACTTAAATATATAGTTATCCAGATCAATGATGGCTCCCTCAAAAATAAATGCATAGTTATCCAATATCCAATATAGGTTTAAATGGCATTTATTTTGAAGAAGGAGCCACGTAAATATGGAAGTTTTCCAAATCCTACTTCTTGTAAGACTTCTCGTGTTTCCTTCACACTATTCCCATTCTATTTTGGGGTGCTACTTGATTAAAGTGTTTTATGTAACAATATACCCACCAGGATTACTGCCTTAGTTCCTACTTCAGCCTAGTGCTTTTGGGGAAAAAAAAAATTATGTAACAAGAAGCTTGGCTCTCGTACAAAAGTATGTCCCTGACTTTCAGGGCTCCTTGGCAATCCTTTGTCCAGACCCAGTTTGTTCTCTAGTACATTCTCCTCAAAACTGTTCCAGAAAGTCTTCTCCCCCCATGCCACAGCCTCTCTGCAGATGCCTGCATTCTGCCCTGGCATTTTGGGTAGAAATCCCACGACTTTTATACCTTTCATGTCAAAATGGCTCTCAGACGTCACCCTCTCTGTTCTCAGAGGAAGGAATGTTCCAGCTCCTTCCCAGAGCCAGCGGGAAATCAAGCTGCACCACATCTGCATATCCTCAGCTCCACTGCCCTAGTGAGTGCTCCTTCGCTCTGAGCCTGAAGCATACTCCATTACCCCCTCACCTACAAATGCAAACCTTCCCCTGGCTCTCCCCTCCAATGACTCTTAGACATTCCCCCTGTCTTTCTGGGCCACTGTACAAAGCTGCAGTGTTCACTCAAGCCCTCAGCGGCCTCTCCTGCTGTGCCCCTGCTGCAACCCCGCCCCACACCATGCACTCATTTGTTGCTGTGACTTCATCCAGAAGCTACAAAGGCACCCGCCTCCCCACAGGCTGCACCGACCCTCCACGCTCCCACTCTTTTCCCTGAAATCTTGATCCCCTGTCCAGTTGCGTGGGGGCTTCGCAGGCCATTCCAGCATCAGTTACCCACCATCCCTTCCCTGTCCTTTCTCCCCTGGGCTACTGCGACAGCTGCCGGGCTTTTGTCCCATCTCCCTTCTGCCCCACCCAATTCATCCTCTAGGCAGAAGACCACCTACTCCTCACTTTGAGGGAAATGTCACCTACTGTAAAATGAGTCATTTTGTAGTAGACAGTTCGGTGACGTTTTGTGCGTTCAGAATGTTATGCAACCATCCATCACCTCCCTTTAGTTCTGAAGTATTTTGGCCAGCCGAGGAGAAACCTTATTCCCCATTTCCCCTTTCCCTTAGCAACCACCAATCTACTTTCTATGGATTTCTGTGAATTTACCTAATATGGCCATTTCATATGAATACAATAGATGACCTTGTGTGTGTGGCTTCTTTCACTTGGCACAATGCTTTTGAGGTTCTTCTGTATTGTAGCAGGAATGAGTAATTGATCCCTTTGTGTGGCTGAGTACTGTTCCATTATATGGATATCCTGCATTGTGTTTATCATTCATCGTTTGATGGACATTTAGGTAGTTTCCATCTTCTGACAATTGCATATAGTGCTGTTTTGAGTGTGTACAAGTGCTTGTTGGAATACTAATTTTTAATTCTTCTGGATATATCCCTGGGGGTTGTATTGCTCGGTCACATGGTATTTCTGTTAAACGTGTTGAAGAACCACCAGACTGTTTTCTGGAGTGGCTGCACCATTTTACATTCCTACCAGCCGCGTGCAAGAGTTCCAATTTCTCTATTTCCTTCCAACACTTATTTTCCTTCAAAAAAGAAGTATAATCATCCCCATGGGTATGAAGTAATATCTCATGGTAGCAGAGCAGTTTTTTTTTTTTTAATGTAAAATTAAAACCTGCTCCTTGCTTAACACGCTTTAATGTTTTGCCATTGCCCCACCCTCATTCTGCCCTTAGGATAAAGTCAACCTAACTCCGTTTTACCCCCCTCTCTTCATTGCTGCTGTCTTCTCTTCATTTCTCGAATATGCTTTGCATTCTCTGCTCACTGCCTGGAACACTTCTCCTCCAAGCCTGCCCCTCCCACCCCCATCCCTCCCCTGGGTAACTACTGCCCCCCCCCCCCCATCAGATCTCAACTTCAACTCCACTTCCTCGGAGACCACCCACTGGCATTAGCTTCCACTGTTTCGGGGTTATTTACACCCCAAACTGGCTGTAGCTGCTTCTGGCTGGTAACAGAGAAGGTAGCATGATCCTTAATGGGAAAATCCATCTTTATACTGGTCCTTATACTCACAGAGGGAAAAATAGACTGAGACTCTGAATCCCCTGCCAGTTTTTCTGTGCTATGAAAGGATAAGACTTTTCATCCTGTGAAACTGATCTGCATAAGAAACAGGGGTAGATGACGCTTCTGAAGGGGCTTGGAAAGCAGGCAGCTGGGGACTTGTGTGGGGAGTCTCCGGGCAAATGGAAGAGTCCAGACGTAAAGGCCTGGACCCACAGAGAAAGGTGACCAGTGAGAACGTGCCAGGCATCAGGTGGCAAGGAGGCTAGAGGAGTGTCAGATATCCACTTGTCTGGCTGCTACATGTGCAGCCATGCCTCCCCCAGCTTCACTGAAGATTCACAAACACATGCCCTGGGTGAGTGACTTCAGAGGCAATCAAGGGGAGTAAACCAAGGGAGATGGGCCAGGACAGAGCAGAGAGATGAGGACTGTAATGTTGCCAGGGTAAGAGGCCAGGGACGCAGATGCCTGGGCCGGAGGCCACAAAAGCCCCAAGGAATTCACAGGAGTCTTGGGAAGGTCACTGGATTTACTACAGGGCATGGGATGAAAGCTCCAAGCCACTTTTATTTCAATTCCCCAGCACAGTTTGACCTCAGCGGCACGGGGGTCTATCACATTGCCCCACGTGAGACGTGTCCTTCTTTGCTGTCATCACGCCTAGTTATTTATGTCTGCCTTCCCACCACACTGAGCCCAGTGCTGTCGGGGGGCATCCATCTGTCTGTGCACTGTGTCCTGGTGCCTCTCTCAAGCAGGCACAGAAAGATATTTGCTGAGTGAATAAACTTTGTACTGACCAGAATTTGAGGTGGATTAAGAAAGGAAAAAAATAGGGGTGCCTGGGTGGCTCAGTCGGTTAAGCATCCGACTTCAGCTCAGGTCACGATCTCGGGGTCCGTGAGTTCGAGCCCCAGGTCGGGCTCTGGGCTGATGGCTCAGAGCCTGGAGCCTGCTTCCGGTTCTGTGTCTCCCTCTCTCTCTGCCCCTCCCCCGTTCATGCTCTGAATCTCTCTGTCTCAAAAATAAATAAACTTAAAAAAAATTTTTTTTAAAAAGGAACAAAATATAGTAAAATGGGGTAATTTCATATTTTTTATTTCTCTCCCCTGAACTGGAAATAGAGTGAAAAAATAGTTGAAAATTTAAGATGCCTAAAATTATAGGAATAAGTTTACTTGCTAAACGATTGGAAGGGATTGGAATTGCCTTATCAAAATGTCCAATAAGCACATCAAAATCAACCTGCCAACTATAAAAATATCAGAAGGAAATAAAACCTTGTGCTTATGACCTTGGAGTAAGGAAGCCTTTCTCTTGATTTTTCATGTTTTTACGTTTATTTATTTATTTTGAGAGAGCACAAGCAGGGGAGGGACAGAGAGACGGAGAGAGAGAATCCCAAGCGGGCTCCCTGTTGACAACACAGAGCTCAATTCCACACACCGCAAGACCATGACCCAAGCTGAAATCTGGAGTCGGATGCTTAACTGACTGAACCACCCAGGCGCCCCATAGGGAAGACTTTCTTAAATAGGACCTGCTGAAAAAAGCAAAAGCCATAACTCAAAGGTTGATGTAATTTAAAATCTCTATGCTACAAAAATAACCAAAAAAACTTAACTGCAAAAATAGAACAAAGGTGGGGCGCCTGGCTGGCTCAGTCGGTGTGGCATGTGACTTTTGATCTCAGGGTTGTAAGTTCAAGCCCCATGTTGGGTATAGAGATTACTTAAAATCTTAAAAAAAGAAAATAGAACAAAAGGTTTTGACAATAATATGTATTAAAATTCATGTATTAATAATAATAATGAATAACCTATGAAATAAGAAATTAACCCAGTACAAACTTAAGCCAGACCCTCTCCAGTGAAAAGAAGGTACAAGTAGCCAGTAATCATATGAAGAAATGTTCAACGTTTCTAGAATTAATAAAATACAAATTAAAATGAGGTAAGTTTTTTTCATCCATAGATTGCAAAGCTTTCAAAGTTGTATAACACTCTAAGCATTGGTGGGAGCATGTAAATTGGTATAGATACTTTGGTAAATCTATTGAAATTTAAATGTACATTCTGACTTCACTTCTCCACATATATCCTACAGAAACGTGTGCACAAAGAAACATGACAAATATATTTACTGAAGCATTTGTTAAAATGGAAAGAATTGGAAAGCATCTCAGGAATGAATAAATAAAGTGTGGAATAAGTGTATTATGAAATACTATGCAGCTCTTTTTTTTAATTTTTTAATGTTTATTTTTGAGAGAGAGAGAGAGAGAGACAGAATGCAAGCAGGGAAGGGGCAGAGAGAGAGGGAGACACAGTATTCGAAGCAGGCTCCAGGCTCTGAGCCCTCAGCACAGAGCCCCATGTGGGGCTCAAACCCACAGACCACAAGATCATGACCTGAGACGAAGTTGAATACTTAACTGCCTGATCCACCCAGGCACCCCGGAAGCTCTTTTAAAAATAAGGTAGATCGTGCATGAACATGGTTGTATCTACAAGACATATTGAGTAAAAAAGGCAAGTTGCAGATAAATACATATAATGTTACACCTGTTTAAAAACCACAACAGATTCCAACGAATTATCTCCAGCTGGAGGTAGAAAGGGGTGGCACAGTGGCCAAAAAATCTTAGCCCTTGTTTTTAAATTTTTTTACTTTTTGAGAGAAAGAAAGAGTGTGAGCAGGGGAGGGGCAGAGAGGGAGGGAGACACAGAATGCAAAGCAGGCCCCAGGCTCTGAGCTGTCAGCACAGAGCTGGAAGCAGGGCTCGAACCCTCCAGCTGGAGATCATGACCTGAGCCGAAGTCAGATGCTTAACTGACTGAGCCACCCAGGCGCCCCGAAAATATTAGACTTCTTATGTATAATGTTCCCAAATTTTGCAAGACAAATATAATTGCATACTGTTTGTATTTTACAATAATTTGAAATTAAATGCTTAATGGGAAGACACTACTGGGCAATAAGAAGAAAGGAGGTAGTGATACACTAACCAAAAGAAGCCAGACACTAAAGAGTGCGCTCTGAGTAAATCCAGGGAGATGAAGTTCTCCGTGGATGAAATCCATGAAGACGAAGAACAGGCAAAATTATTCTACAGTGGAAAAAAATCAATGCTGTGGTTCTTCTGAGGGTGGTAGAGACAAACTGGTGAGGGGTAGTGGGATGAGGGAAAGATGGGGCTCATGTGGGTGAATACTGTTAAAACTGGACAGTTGCGATCAGTGCATTTCAGTGTGTTGACCTCAAGGTAATGAAGTTAATAAAATTGTCATGATACAATGTCTGAAATTTTCATCTTGCCCCACGTTACACTAATGCATTCTTCCTGAAACACACTCATCCTCTTTCCCATCTCTGCCATCCTCCTGTTGATTATGTCATCCAAGCTCAGCTCAGACTCCACAAGAGGATGGCCAGGTGACTCTGACCCCCCATAGGAGCCTGGTTTGAAGAGGAGAAGAATGTGTTCCATTTGTGACATGTGGGGGTGGGCAGGTGTTTTGTGAAGAATGTGTGTTGTGAGTGCAGCGTGGCCACTCCATGGAGGGGACAGAGGAGAAGAATCGCGAGCCATCTACTGTGCTACCTGATCAGCATGTGTTTTGTGTTTGGGAATCAGTTTACAAGAGATGGGAAGCAGAACAGATGAGTAGGAAAAGGATACCAGTTCAGCCTTTTAATTATGGAAACGTTGGAAAGGGGAAAGAAACAAAGCAAATGGGCACGTGCTCCTGAGAGAGAAAAGTGTGGCATTAGAGTGGCTGTTCTCTGCTGGCCCCTAAAGGGCCTTCTCCTCAGATCTTACGAGCAGGGGGACACAAATGTGGAATTGCAGCAAAGAGGGGACTCTATGCTGGAGGGTTGGGAAGGAGGGGGCCAGACCCTCCTCCCAGGCTGCTGACTGGGATTCCTGACAAGGAAGGCATACTTCCAACAAAATGAATGAATGAAAGATTTAAAAAGTAAAGTCCTTGGGAGTTGTTATGAGGACTAAATGAATGGTTGCATCAGGAACAATTCCTGGCATTTAAGAGCAGTCATAAATGTTATCTAGAGAGAACAGCAGCAGCTGCAGCAGTAATAATATGAAGCAAACTGAAATTCAGACCATTTTGGCTTTTTTGCAAGTATGTCTTAGTTAATTTTAGTTTTAAGAACTTCAACCTATCTCAGTTGGAAGAAAAAAGCCAAGAGAGAAAATAGAACATTTTTACAAGTTGGTCCAGATTGACAGGGGGTGTGGTAGTTTCCTCCTTTGGGTTAGAAATGGAGGGTGTGGACAGCCTGGAGACTCAACCAGTCCCTGACGTGAGGGAGACTGGGGCACATGGTGAAGCAGCACAGAGGGAAGAGGCTGAGTGAAGCATGGAGACCAAAGCACCTTTGCACCAGAACCATCTAAATTTTAAGCCAAAGCTGAATTACAGTTCTTCTCCCCACTCCTCAATGCTTCATGAATCTCATACACTAATGGATGGACTGGCTGATCTTCAACATTGGCAGACTGGGCCCAATTGATATACATGTTTTTGGCTATTTTTATGTAAAGATGTTTTTATTATGATAAAATACATATAAAATCTGCCATTTTAACCACAGTAAGCATAAAATTCAGTGACATTAAGTACATCTACAATGTTGTACAACCATCATCACTATGATCTATTTCCAAAACTTTTCATTACACCAGTATGTGGGTACTTTTTACCTCCCCTGAATTGTGAAATGATAATTCTATAATCCAATATTAGGGCTAGAAGGACCTTGGGCATTATTTCCAATCATCTCATTTGTGTAGATGGGGAAATCAACACTGATAAACGTGTTATTCAAGGCTGCAAAGCCAGAAGATGGCAGGGCTTGAACTCAAACCCAATTTCTTGATTCTTAGGAGCTCAGTCCCCAGGGAGTTGTTACTACCATCCACCCTATTTATTCTATTTCTACTATTTCTAGCTACCCTGATTAGTCTATTGCAGAGGTCATAATATCAAATCCTACCAGAACCTACAGGCTCAAGATAAACATTCAATAGGTGTTTCTTGGGTACGGAGATTAATAAATCTGACAACCTGAAGAAGTTAATAAATCTTCCCATCTAAATTAAGGCAGCCAGCTTTAACATTATTTCTATAGAGATTGTCAGTTTTTAGATTTAGAGTTAAATTTGTATGTAAAATGTCTTAACATTATATGGGGAAAAATATGTTTGGAAGCCATAGTCATTATTCAGACCTCTTTACTTCCAGAAATCCAGGTGTGCTGTGTAAGAATCACCAAGAAATATGAGCCCCCAGGATCATGTAATAGACACTGGATACATTTTTATTGGATTCATGAATAAATATGTGAATAAATGAATTCACTCCACCACATTTTCTCCACGGGCTAGAACACTGGAGATATTCAAGAAAAGCCTATAGAAAAAATTCTTGCGTTTTGTGGGAAGTTAGGAAACTGACCACTCAAATCACGTTTTTACTTATTCATTGCCCTACCGATTCACAAACTCATTGGCTGTGTATTGTGTACCAGGCTCTGTGCTAAATATTGGACGTACAGAGAATAGGAATACACAGCCTTTGACCTCCAGGAGCTCACAAGCTCATGTCAACAACTAAAATACAGTGTTGTAACTGTTATGGAAGGATGGTGCTGAGTGCAAGTGAAACCCAAGGACACAGGCAGAGAGTGTTGACAGGCTCAGGGGAAAGGTACAGGTGCTAGAAAAAACTAGTTTACCAGTAACAGATTACAAACAAAGGATGAAAAAGAAGGAAGTGGTTGGGTAGATGGTGATTATTACTCTACAATTCTACCCTCCTCTTGTCTATATTAGCAATGCTGCTCAGGATTGGTGATGAGCCTCGTTGCTCAATTAACCTTTTACTACACTTGCCTAAAACTACAGATATCTTTAAAACCTTATGTTGTGTTCCCTTTTTAATGACTAAAAGTAGTAACTATAGAAGTACATCAAGGTTTATTTACAAGGATATTTACTACTGTATTCCCTCATTTTTTTTAAGTAGTAAAAAAATTCAAAGTGAAAAAATCATAGAGAATCAAAGACATTATGCAATAGAATACCTTGCAGTCATTTAAAATCATTTTAACAATATATAATTTCTTTTTTAAGATTTTATTTTTAAGTAGACTACACCCAGCGTGGGGCTTGAACTCACAACCCCGACATCAAGAGTGCATGGTCCACTGACTGAGCCAGCCAGGTGCCCCAAGAATATATAATTTCGTGGATAAATATACAAAATGTAATAGTATTATGTTTTGAAAAAAATACAAAATTGTGTGTTTAATACCAGATTTAAAAATAGATTAGTTTGCATAGACAAAACAGTTAAAGTAAATATACCAAATATTATTTGTGGATTTTTTTAATGTCACAATGACAGATATTTACATTTTTTCTCTGTATTTATTTCCCAAACTTTTAACAATGACTACTACTTTCTTGGCTACAAAATAATAATAATTAGGTTGTAATGTTATTTTGGATACATATTGAGTTGTGTTTTTTAAATTTAATTTAATTTATTTTTTTAAATTTATATCCAAGTTAGTTAGCATATAGTGCAACAATGATTTCAGAAGTAGATTCCTTAATGCCTCTTACCCATTTACCCCATCCCCCCTCCCACAACCCCTCCAGTAGCCCTCTGTTTGTGCTCCATATTTAAGAGTCTCTTATGTTTCATCCCCCTCCCTGTTTTTATATTATTTTTGCTTCCCTTCCCTTGTGTTCATCTGTTCTGTATCTTAAAGTCCTCATGTGAGTGAAGTCATGTGATGTTTGTCTTTCTGTGACCAATTTCACTTAGAGTAATACCCTCCAGTTCCATCCACATAGTTGCAAATGGCATGATTTCATTCTTTTTGATTGCTGAGTAATACTCCATTGTATATACATACCACATCTTCTTTATCCATTCATCCATTGATGGACATTTGGGCTCTTTCCATACTTTGGCTATTGTTGATAGTGCTGCTATAAACATTGAGGTGCAGTGTCCCTTCAAAACAGCATACTTGAATCCCTTGGATAAATACCTAGTAGTGCAATTGCTGGGTCGTACGGTAGTTCTATTTTTAATATTTTGAGGAACCTCCATACTGTTTTTCAGAGTGGCTGTACCAGCTTGCATTCCCACCAGCAATGCAAAAGAGATCCTCTTTCTCCGCATCCTCGCCAACATCTTTTGTTGCCTGAGTTGTTAATGTCAGCCATTTTGACAGGTATAAGGTGGTATCTCATTGTGGTTTTGAGTAATTCCCTGATGATGAGTGATGTTGAGCATTTTTTCATGTGTCAGTTGGCCATCTGGATGTCTTCTTTGGAGAAGTGTCTATTCATGTCTTTTGCCCATTTCTTCACTGGATTATTTGTTTTTTGGGTGTTGAGTTTGATAAGTTCTTTATAAACTTTGGATACTAACCCTTTATCTGATATGTCATTTGCAAATGTCTCCTCCCATTCTGTTGGTTGCCTTTTAGTTTTGTTGATTGTTTCCTTTGCTGTGCAGAAGGTTTTTATTTTGATGAGGTCCCAATAGTTCATTTTTGTTTTTGTTTCCCTTGCGTCTGGAGATGTGTTGAGTAAGAAGTTGATGTGGCCGAGGTCAAAGAGGTTGTTGCCTGCTTTCTTCTCAAGGATTTTGATGGCTTCCTGTCTTACATTTAGGTCTTTCATCCATCTTGTTTATTTTTGTGTCTGGTGTAACAAAGTGGTCCAGGTTGATTCTTCTGCATGTCGCTGTCCAGTTTTCCCAGCACCATTTGCTGAAGAGACTGTCTTTATTCCATTGGATAATCTTTCCTGCTTTTTCAGAGATTAGTTGGCCATATGTTTGTGGGTCCATTTCTGGGTTCTTTATTCTGTTCCATTGATCTGAGTGTCTGTTTCTATGACACATATTGAGTTATTTGTACAGCCATACTTGTCTGGGAAATGTCCCCAAACTCCTGTTCTAAATCCACAAAGTTATATATACAGGTGACTCTATATTGCAGGATTTTTTACCTCAATACCCAGGATTCCTTGTCTCCCTGCTTTGAAGAATGAAGAGGTGGACACAAAATGAACAGCAGGCAAAAGTTTATTAGAGTATAAAATTATAAAGTAAGAACAGTATGAAATCTCTGTTTGCAGAGAGGGGACATTATAAAGTGAATGCCGATGACAATAAGCAAGGGTCCTTGTTTTATAAGGTTCTGGTCAGTCCTTCCCTTCCCTTCCCCCTAGTTCCTTCTCAGGCTCTACCCTTACTGGTTGGATAATCTAGGTGCTAGGTTGTCCATTCCTGACTGGCTAGATTCCATTGTATGAGGGGTGGTCTATGGCCATACTCTTCCTTGTGGGTCTTACATTTTATGGTCTACTACTTATTTTTAGTCAAGTATTTTGTCAAATTCCTGAGGGAAACCTGAGGGGGAGTAGGTGGTGTCTGTTAGGACACCTCCTTTTAGGAGGAATCTTACGCCCCAAGAGAGTTTGCTATGGTCAGACACTCAAAGCGTTGTTCCAAAATATGTGTTTTTCCCTACACAGGGACCTCAGGTCCTAACATTTCCCCCTCCGACTATTTTGTCCTATTTTTCCCTATCATACAAGAGTGTACAAAATAATCCTGTCCTCTTGGCTACAGTCAATTGGTCCATGGATGGGCATCTGGCCCAGGCTAGTCCAATCAGAATACATTCTCTAAAAATTTAGAGATTAAAAAGGTTCCCAAATCAAGTCCTTTTGAATGGAAAAAGTATCAACTTGAGAGCTGGGGAAGTGACCATCTTTTCAACTTTTTGTACTCAGGAGTAGAGAAAAATAGTCTCAGAGAAAAAGAGAACCTTGGCAAGGTGCAGAAAGGAAGAGACGGAAGAGGTATTGTCTGATTCCTGTGACAGAGCTGGTCCCACTTCCCATCCTTCCTGAGGTCCTCAGTACCTTAAATTCCATGAGACATCCATGAGATATCCATATGCTTTATAAGAATGTTTTCCTTTTTTGCTTAATCTTTTGTTTCTTGAAACTTAGAGGTCTGTCTAAACAAATATCTTTGAGAGCATAAGAGAAGCCAAGCTTCTAAGAGAGCTTCATGATGCTTCTCTTCTGTGAGGTCAGGGACTGCACTTCTCAGCTCAGGTTTCCATCACTGAGCCCACTGGGCATGTGTGCTTCCTGACTGGCGGCCTAGAAGAATGAATGATGTGCTCTGCCTTTCATTACTCCCGCTCACCCCACATTCCTATTTAATAATTGGCAAAATGTATTGGGGGTCATGAAAAGGACATTTCTGAGTCCCCCTCCCCTCCTTTCTATGGGAAAAATACTAAATATATGTGGTATAGGAAATGTCATCTTTTATTAAATTCCACAATAATTCTATTGGCATTCAAAGTCACTTGTAAGTACAGGCTAGGCATAGGTGAAAACCTCTCCTTCCTTGCTCAGGGGCAAAAAGCTTCATTTGGAAAATACAGAAAGTTTCTCATCGAAGGTAAAGAAGGCAAACTGATGTATGATGTCATCAAATGGCACTTTTCACATTTTATTATTCCTTGGACAGACATTTAAGACCAGTCACAGTGTGCAACTTCCTGCCAGGCCATTCTCTATTTTAAACATTATGGTGAGTTAGAGGGAGAAAGTACAGAATCATTTGAATTGAGTCTTTTCTCCCAAGTTAATAGGACAAAATATGTATGGTATATAAATAGTGTGACTTGTAAAGTTTGGGGTTTTTTGAAATCATGAAACCAGGTCAAATTTCTGAAGTTTCTACCAACTCCAAAATCTTACTTTGGAAATAGGAGCATATGTTTCAAAGCTGAGAAAGCACTTGCATTAATAGCACCTACTGAATGTTGTTACCAGTGTGAAGTCTTTAAGAAGTTGTCTGACCTACTAAATTTAAACAGGAGGTTTAAAAGGTTCTGGAAATTGTGTAATGCACTCCCCTCACATTGCAACGTCAGACGGTTAATTGACGTATTCAACTGATAATTTAAAACTCTTCTCCCACATCTGTGGCTTCTAGAGGCTGGTACCCCAGAAGGGAAGAGTTGATAGGGTCAACAGCCAGAAAAAAGAAGCTGAATCCCAGCCATCCAAATATTTCAAATGCCTCTGCTTTGACTCTTCGGGAAATAGACTTGTAATTTTCACTCAAACAGAGCCTTATATAATTTGAGGGCTAATACTTTGTGTTAAATTCCTCTCTAGAAGCATGAAGATGTTCAAGGAGCCTCCACCACATGCCAGGCACTGTGCTGAGCACTGGGGATGTGGTGAGGAATGAAAAGAACAACTTCTGCTCTTATAAGGCCAACCTGACAAATGACCTTCAAGTTAGAATCTGAAGGGTGAGTAATAATAGTCATGTGAACAAGGAAAGGGAAGGTATTCAGGCAAGGAAGGAGCATATTAGAAGGCTTGAATGAAACTGAAGTTATAGTTTTAAAAATGTACCTGTGTTGGGGCTCCTGGCTGACTCAGTTGGTAGAGCATGTGGCTCTTAGTCTCAGGGTTGTGAGTTCAAGCCCCGTGTTGGGTGTAGAGATTCCTTAGAAGTAAAATGTTAAAAAAAAAAAAAAAAAATGTACCTGTATTAATCATAGTTTTCATTATCTTTTTTTAGAGTAGATTTTTTAAAACTTATTTTGAGTGAGAGACAGTGCAAGTGGGGGAGGCGCAGAGTGAGAGAAAGACAGAATCCCAAGCAGGCTCAGTGCTGACAGCGCAGAGCCTGATGGGGGGCTCAAACCAGTGAAACCGTGAGATCATGACCTGAGCCAAAACCAAGAGTCAGTTGCTTAACCGCTTAATTGAGCCACCCAGGTGCCCCATCATAGTTTTTATTTTCTGTATTTTATGATGTTTTGGTATCTTGAGGCCTTGCAGACACAGGAAGGGACTGCCACTCCCAGGATTAGCTAATTCCTAGAGATTGCAAACATGACTTTTCATATGTAAACCACCAATCCTGAGTCCTTCCTTATCTCCACCCACCTGCTTTTATGAGGCTCCTGCAGTCCAGGCATCCTGGCCTAACCCCCCAAGGTCATGGAACAATTGAGGATCACCCCTGTAGCCTAGTGCCTGTGAAATTATTCAAACTAGCCAATCCTAAATCTGCTTACCCTGCCTTTCCTTGCCTTTTCCACAGAAACTAAAATAAAGATTCATGCCCATTTCTTCCCCACATTCCTTTGGCCTCCTGACCCACCTTGGTGTTTCCCCAAGTCGCCTTGTGTAGCCTGGCAAGCCCCCTCTCTTGGGAACTGCAACAAACTCTCTCCCCTCCTTCCCCCCGTTTTACCGAGATATAATTGACAAATAACACTGTTATTAGTTTTAGGTATACAACTAAATGATGACTCGATATATGTACATATTGCAAAATGATTACTACAATATGTTAACATCCATCAAATTACCTTTGAAATGGCAGTCATCTTTTGATCTGTTGGCCTCACCAAACCTGAATAAAAACAAAATCCCCGGTACATTTTAAAGCAGTACTTAACTCACATGTCATGGAATAATCAAAATTGAAAAATTGGGGCAGGATAAATACTGCCCAGAGAAATATTAATATGCACGCTACTAAAATATTTTGGCTGCATTAGGAAAAAAGAACAGTCTAAAATATTTTGAAACACTGAAAAACGTTTCTTGTAAAAATGTCATACATGATAGAGTGGCACACATTCGTTGAGCATACCATGTGCCAGGCAGTGTGCTGGTACTTGAATACAATTGTAAACAAAACATCTCAGTTCGATAGCTGTAGAGCTTATATTCTAGTGGGAAAGA
This sequence comes from Prionailurus viverrinus, assembly GCF_022837055.1. NCBI lineage: Eukaryota > Metazoa > Chordata > Mammalia > Carnivora > Felidae > Prionailurus > Prionailurus viverrinus. Next base: position 161,118,193 of record NC_062568.1, on the reverse strand, counting down.
GAAAAAAAAAAATTTTTTTTAAATCCACGAAGTATAGGAGCACCTGGGTGGCTCAGTCGGTTAAGCGTCTGACTTCGGCTCAGGTCATGATCTCTCAGTTTGTGAGTTTGAGCCCCGCGTCGGGCTCTGTGCTGATGGCTCAGAGCCTGGAGCCTGCTTCGGATTCTGTGTCTCCTTCTCTCTCTGCCCCTCCCCAACTTGTGCTCTGTCTCTATCAACAATAAATAAATGTAATTAAAAAATTTTTTAAACATGATGTAGATATAAAAACATAGTATGAAGGGAAAAAAACGTTGCAAGAATGAGAAGGTGAGGTTTGATCTAAGACTTGAAGGTGAAGGAGGGTTATGTGGGTATCTAAAGGAAGAACCTTCTAGGTAGAGGTATAGCCAGTGAAAGGCTCTAAGATGAGATCTTGTGCAGCTGTTCAAGAAAGAGTAAGACTAGAATAGTGCAGCTGGAACAGAAGAATGAAGGAGAAAGATTGATAAGTTTAGGGAGTGACAAGGACAGAAAGGTAAGAAGTTGGAGGTGGGGGAAGGGCAGACTGTGTCAGGTCTTGCACCCCATTTTAAGGACTTTGGCTTTTATTGTGAGTGAAATGGAGAGCCATTGGAGGATTTTGAGCAGAGGAATGACATGACCTTAGATTTTTAAAGGATAACTCTGGATCCATGCTGAGGACACATAAGAGAGTACAAGAGTAGAAGAAGGGAGCCATTGGGACAACTACTTAATAACCCAGGCAAAAGATGATGGCCACTCAGACTAAGATGATGGCAGTGAAGATGGCAAGAGGTGATCAGAGTTTGGATATATCTGAATGGTTGAGTCAACAGAATTTCTTGGCAAACTGGACGTGAAGTGTGAAAGAGAAGAGTGTCAACATGTTGGCTGAACAACTAGAAGGATGGAGTTGTCATCAACCAAGATGAAAAAGACTGTGATGAGGAGACAGTTGGGTGTACAGTGTGGTCAGGAGAGAGAAGCTCCTGTTGGTAATATAAATTGGAGTGCTGTCAGCACATAGATAATTAAAGTCATGAGAGCAGTTCAGAGTAACAGGAGATAAAGAAGAGATGATCAAGGACTCAGTGCTGGGGAGAAGAATCCTCATTTGTGATGAAAATTAAGTGATTGAAACAAGGAAATCATGGTTATCCAGGTGAAGAGATGTATGAACCCATCTAAAAATGTTGAGAGCCCACAGAATATAAAAGAATTGTTTACTGGCACGGAAACAAAGCAGTATATAAAATTATATGTAAATATGACTCCATTGTTGTAATAGGTGTGCAGATATGCATTTGTGGATAGCTATGTGGATGAATTTGTGAGGAAGAGAAAGGGAAAAGATGTACAAAATTGAGTGGTAAAACTACAGGTTACTCTCCCTACTTCCTAATTTATTGTTTTGAATATACATTCTATTTATAATCAGGGAAAAGGTTTTAAAAATCATGTTTTCTTATCTTCAGAAGTAATAAAAGTGTCACTTTTCTATAGCAACCATATTTTTAAACAATGTTTTATTTTATTTTTTTTTTTTAATGAAATTTATTGACAAATTGGTTTCCATACAACACCCAGTGCTCATCCCAAAAGGTGCCCTCCTCAATACCCATCACCCACCCTCTCCTCCCTCCCACCCCCCATCAACCCTCAGTTTGTTCTCAGTTTTTAACAGTCTCTTATGCTTTGGCTCTCTCCCATTCTAACCTCTTTTTTTTTTTTTTCCTTCCCCTCCCCCATGGGTTCCTGTTAAGTTTCTCAGGATCCACATAAGAGTGAAACCATATGGTATCTGTCTTTCTCTGTATGGCTTATTTCACTTAGCATCACACTCTCCAGTTCCATCCACGTTGCTACAAAAGGCCATATTTCATTTTTTCTCATTGCCACGTAATATTCCATTGTGTATATAAACCACAATTTCTTTATCCATTCATCAGTTGATGGACATTTAGGCTCTTTCCATAATTTGGCTATTGTTGAGAGTGCTGCTATGAACATTGGGGTACAAATGGCCCTATGCATCAGTGCTCCTGTATCCCTTGGGTAAATTCCTAGCAGTGCTATTGCTGGGTCATAGGGTAGGTCTATTTTTAATTTTCTGAGGAACCTCCACACTGCTTTCCAGAGCGGCTGCACCAATTTGCATTCCCACCAACAGTGCAAGAGGGTTCCCGTTTCTCCACATCCTCTCCAGCATCTATAGTCTCCTGATTTGTTCATTTTGGCCACTCTGACTGGCGTGAGGTGATACCTGAGTGTGGTTTTGATTTGTATTTCCCTGATAAGGAGCGACGCTGAACATCTTTTCATGTGCCTGTTGGCCATCCGGATGTCTTCTTTAGAGAAGTGTCGATTCATGTTTTCTGCCCATTTCTTCACTGGGTTATTTGTTTTTCGGGTGTGGAGTTTGGTGAGCTCTTTATAGATTTTGGGTACTAGCCCTTTGTCTGATATGTCATTTGTGAATATCTTTTCCCATTCCGTTGGTTGCCTTTTAGTTTTGTTGGTTGTTTCCTTTGCTGTGCAGAAGCTTTTTATCTTCATAAGGTCCCAGTAATTCACTTTTGCTTTTAATTCCCTTGCCTTTGGGAATGTGTCGAGTAAGAGATTGCTACGGCTGAAGTCAGAGAGGTCTTTTCCTGCTTTCTCCTCTAAGGTTTTGATGGTTTCCTGTCTCACATTTAGGTCCTTTATCCATTTTGAGTTTATTTTTGTGAATGGTGTGAGAAAGTGGTCTAGTTTCAACCTTCTGCATGTTGCTGTCCAGTTCTCCCAGCACCATTTGTTAAAGAGGCTGTCTTTTTTCCATTGGATGTTCTTTCCTGCTTTGTCAAAGATGAGTTGGCCATACGTTTGTGGGTCTAGTTCTGGGGTTTCTATTCTATTCCATTGGTCTATGTGTCTGTTTTTGTGCCATAAACAATTTTTTTTAATAAACTAGGATACCTCTGGGTTAATTTAGTGTGTTTACAGATCATTTGTCAATAATTCACTATAGTGGATCTTTTAATGAAATCAAGCATGTGTCTTTCTTTGAACGTGAACTCTTGGTGGCAAATCTTGCCCTAGCGAAACTGTGAAATAATTAATTATGCAGCACTTCTACTCATCTGCCACCTAAAACTTACTTCATCAGGAGTCGTTCTTCATTACCATGCTGACTACTCCAGTCTTCTTGGTCTTCTGGCCAAAAATAAGTCTTTGCTCTCTCTTTCTCTCACATTCCATTTCCATTTCTTCAGGAAGTTCTGTTGGCTCTGCTTTCAGAGCACATCCAGATGTGATCACGTCTCATCACTTCCCCTCTCTTGAGTCAAAGTCACCATTATTTCTGGTCTGGATTACTTGAACAAACTGCTTACTGCTCTCCTTGTTTCCCTGTTGATTTCCTGTGTTGCATTCAGGGTGTGTAAAACAGCTCAGATGAGGGCACTCTTCAGCCTCAAACCCTGTGGTAACTCCCATCACACTGAGTGAAAGGCAAAGTCCTGACGTGTCTTTCTGACCCTACACAATCTATTTCCCCACACACATGCTACCACCCTACCCCCAGGTAAGCCTTTGATATCATTCATGGCCAATTACTCCCTGTCTCACTCACTCTCCTTCAGCCATACTGGCCTTGCTGTGGCTTGAACACGCCAGGCATGCTCTATGCTCTCTACCTTGGGGTCTTGACACTGGTCGGTCCCTCTGCTGAACACCTTTCCTTCTGTTACCCGGCAGTGTCAACTCTGCTTATGCACTTCATGTCTGCTCACATGTCACCTTCTCAATGCACCTGGCCCCTCCTTCCAAACTCCTAATTCCCTGTATCCTGCTCTATTTTTTCTTACCAAACATCTGTCATCTTCGAACATACTATGTAATTTCTTTATTTGCTATGTTTATTATTTCTTTTCTACCTGCACCTCTTGGAATATAAACTCGGTGAGGGCAGAGATTTTTATTTTTGTTTGCTGACATATTCCAGGTACGTAGAATGGTGCTAGCTTGTAGTAAATATCTATTGTTGAATTACCTCATTATGATAGGTTGCATTTTATATACACCCCCTAGCAACCTGTCAACGACATGCTGACCCCTGTTCTTCTGGTACACGGAAAAAGATAATAACCCTCAAGTAAGTTAGGGTAACGATAACAGCGAAGATTAACTGAGTGCTTACTCTGGGCCAGATACTGTTCTTTTAAAAAACAATTTTTTTAAGTTTATTTATTATGAGAGAGAGAGAGAGAGAGAGAGAGACAGCGCAAGTAGGGGAGAGGCAGAGAGGGAGAGAGAGAATCCAAAGCAGTGCCAGCACAGAGCCCAACACAGGGCTCAAACCCACGAAACCGTGAGATCGTGACCTGAGCCAAAACCAAGAGTTGGCACTTAACCAACTGAGCCACCCAGGCACCCCTGGGTCAGACACTGCTCAAAGGGCATCACAGCAATAGATCATTGGATTCTCACTTCAACCCATGAGGGTGGATGTATCATTGTCCTCATTATAGAGGCGGAAGCTGAGGAACAGAGGGTTAAGGATGCTGTTTAGTGTGACACAACTTCTGAGAGGAAGAGTTAGCACTTGAACCCAAAGAATCTAGAACCAGAATGTGTGGTCTTCACAGCTGTTCTCTACATCTCTTAGGAATGCATGCATTGAGGGAAGAGAGCCTGTCCATGATTTTCGATGCTAGGTGTAGCATGAACAATATTTGCTGAAGGTGGAAATGGCCTCCTTTTGAAATCAGCCCCCAAATGTTAAGAGATCAATCAGAATTTATTTCCATTTGTAAAATTTTACAAGATCGAGTTAGTAAAGATTTATTTCTATATTTTAACATTTCCTTGCTTTATCTTAGTGATGGAGGGGAGAAACTATTTTTTTCAGTATCCATCTATTATTCACATATTTTCTTTAATATATTGTTTTCCCAAGTCAAATTTTTGCTTCACTTTGTTTTTTTAATTTTTTAATGTTTATTTATGTTTGGGAGAGAGAGAGAGAGAGAGAGAGAGAGAGAGTGCAAGCGGGAGAGGTTCAGAGAGAGAGGGAGACACAGAATCTGAAGCAGGCTCCAGGCTCTGAGCTGTCAGCACAGAGCCCGAGGCGGGGCTCGAACTCACGAGCTGTGAGATCGTGACCTGAGGAAGTCAGACACTTAACCAACTGAGCCACCCAGGCGCCCCATTCCTGCTTCAGTTTAATAATTTTTGCATTAATTGGAACATGGATTTTTTATGTTTGTTTGTTTTTTATTTAGAGCATGCACATACAAGTTGGGGAGGAGCAGAAAGAGAGGGAGAGAGAAAATCCCAAGCAGGTTCCACGCTCAGCATGGAGCCCAACACGGGGCTCGATGTCACAACCTTGAGATCATGAGCTGAATTGAAATCAAGAGTCAGTGGCTTAACCAACTGAGCCACCCAGGCACCCCTGGGAACATGGCTTTTAAAAGAAAATGGATATTTTTGTTAATGAGAATACCCAGTTGAATATATATCCTGTGATACCTAATTGAATATATATGCCTTGGAAGTATTTTTTGACTCTGAGGAAAAAGGGGTACAATGTGCCCAGCAAAACTTATTTCCACGAAATGGAAATTGGTCTTTCCAGTGCTGTTCAGATATTTTCATTGCTACACAAGTGGGAGAATTTATATAGTTCTTTCCTTCTGCGTTCATCTTCCAAGATGATTAAAAATTTAGATAAGTTTGCCAGTAGCCTTGTTTGGCAGCTGTTGTGCCTATTAAATAGAGTGCATCTTTAGAGCGTTCCATTCACTGCTAAGTGGAAAGAATTTTAAAGAAAACTAATCTAAACTCCTGGGGAGTGAGGAGGTTACACATATTCAAGTGAAAGTTAAGATGCTGTGGAGTCATTGTGAATAGATATTATTGTAGTAAGCAAGAACTTCAAGTCTAATTATAACTTTGTGATTCAAATTTCTTCTGTGGAGAATCCGAGTGAGACAGCAGTTGATGTGCCGATCTTTGAGCCTCTCCAAATTCTGAACTCACCACAGGCCGGCTGAAAGTGAAAAACTCCCTTACTTCAATACTTAATCCATGAGGAATATCTAGATGTCACAGAGCTAGGTTATTGCTTGATGCTTTTGAGGCTATGTAAATAAGATCCTACAACCTCTTTGTAATCTATTTTCATATCTATCAAGGCAGTTAGAAGCACTGTTCTTTCTCCAGAGAGGCACAGTACATGTATGTAGGAATTGCCTAAATAGTGCTTCTATATTAGAGTTCCTCAGATATATAAGTAGTATGCAATTACTACTAAGACAATTATAAAATATATTAGGGGCACCTGGGTGGCTCAGTCGGTTGAGTGTCTGACTTTGGCTCAGGTCGCGATCTCACGATTTGTGGGTTCGAACCCTGTGTCAGGCTCTGTGCTGACAGCTCAGAGCCTCGAGCCTGCTTCAGATTCTGTGTCTCCCTCTCTCTCTGCCCCTTCCCCGCTCATACTCTGTCTGTCTCTCTCTTTCTCTCAAAAATAAATGAACATTGGGGCGCCTGGGTGGCTCAGCCAGTTAAGCGACCAACTCTTGATTTCGGCTCAGGTCATGATCTCACAGTTTGTGAGTTCGAGCCCCGCATCGGGCTCTGTGCTGATGGTACAGAGACTGCTTGGCAATCTCTCTCTTTCCCTGTCTCTTTCTCTCTCTCTCTGCCCCTTCAGAGTTCTCTATCTCTCACTCTTTCAAAATAAATAAATAAACTTTTATAAATAAATAAATAAACATTAAAAAATTTTTTAATATTAAATATAGCTGGTGTTTTTATTTACCACTGGTATTTAAGGTACTATACAAGGAAAGTATTTATTCCTAAAACAAGGACTGGAATGGCTAGATAAACCCAAAGAGCTTTTTTTTTTTTAATGTAGGGTTCCAGGGCCCACTCTCAAATATTCTGCTTCCACAGGCCAGGGTGGGACCTAGGAATCTGGATTTCTAAAAGTATGCCCAACTGCTTCTGATGTTTAACCATGTATAAAAGCCAGTGCACAAAGACATTCGTATAGTCCTATTATAGACTCCCAGTCCTTAGCCACTGCTAAAATTGTAAGCAACTTGAGAAGAAGGATTGTCTTACCTATCATTATATCCCCTTCAGTGCCCCAGCACATGAGATTTGTTGAGTTTATTTGAGTTGAATTGCTTTGACGTGGGAACTCATGCCTGGTAGTGAACACATAGTCACTGGAAAGCTTTATCTCCTGTACAAATTAATTGGCCTTTGGCACAAAACGTTCTGTGAGGCACGTGAGTCAGATCTTCCCCAGCCTCATCACTGCTTTGAGTCTGTCCTTGAGAAGCAGACAGACCTGGGTATAAGCATTGGCTCTGCTCTTTATATATATCTATATATATAATTATATATTATGTATATATAATTATACATTATGTATATATTTACATAATTGTATATTATATAGAAATCATATATATTATATAATGCATATTATATATAATATATATATAAATATATACACAAAATCTAGCATCCTGTGTCTTCTTCATGTGTTAAATAGGTATGATACCAACCATCTAGGATATTTGGGAGGAGTAAATCAGAAAAATGTGTCTTAGGTGCTTGCTACATGGGAAGTGCTAAATAAATGTAAATTGCTTATCCTGCATCTTTATTTTCTTCTGTGTGGGGCTAAAAATCATGGTCCTGTGATGTGAATAGCAAGAGACCACCTACTGAACCATGGATTGTTTGCCAAAGCACAAGTCCAGCCTGACTGTGGAGCACTTGGGACCTACTACCATTACTATTACAGCTATGCTCTGTTAGCCCTTGACTTCAGTAATAGCTACAAGCAACATTTCAAATTAGTTTCCTAGGGCTGCCGTAACAAATTACTGAAAACTTACTCTCTTGAAACAACAGAAATGTATTCTCTCACAGTTCTGGAGGCTGGATACCTGAAATGAAGGTGTTTGCAGGGCCGCTCATCCTCTGAAAGCTCTCAGGGGGATATCTTCTATGCCTTTTGGTGAGCTTCCTGGAGCTTCTGGTGGCTCCTGGTACTTCTTGGCTTGTGGTAGCAAAACTCCAATCTCTGCCTTCACATAGCCTTCCGCTGTGTGTCTCTGTCCAGTCATCGGATTTAGGGCCCATCCTAAACTCAGGATGATTTCATTCCAAGATTCTTAACTAACTGCATTTGCAGAGACTATATTTCCAAAGAAGGTCATATTCTGAAGTTCTGATACCGATTTTGTATAGATTGCTAAACATCCCCCAAATCTTTCTTTCTTCCTTAACATAAAATCCAAGTTTTAGACACAGGACTGTCCAGAATAAAGGCTTCATTTCCTAGTCTCACAGCTGAGTCTGCTCTTGTGACTGAGTTCTGGCCAATAAGATATAATCGGAAGTACAGGGTGAAGTTAAAGGGCAGGAACATGTTCTTCTCCCCTGTTTCTCCTTCTTGCTTCCTGGAAAGTAGACATGGTGACTTGATCAGAGCAGCCATTTTGGATTGTAACATGGAGGACTCATGTGGAGGATGATAAGAGCCCAGAGCCCTGACAGTTTCATGAAGCTGCTCTACTTTGGACTATTTCTTTTTGAATTTTTGTGTAAAAGAGGAACAAATTTCTGTCTTGCATAAGTCCATGTTATTTGGGATTTCTCTGCTACAGATAGCTGGACCTAATCCTGGCAAGTACACCATCTGTCTTCTCACATATGATGGATTTGAGGTTTAAAACCTTAGAATAAGAAATCAGAATTGTATTAAGCATTTTAATAAAAGTTTTGGTGGTCCCAAGTAATCAGCCTTTCCTCTCAGGGTCTTGTTGTCATTATAAATATATTAGTTAATAATGTAGTGAAACATTATGGGATGGTTATTAGTTTCGTATACTAATAAGAATATTCTTATTGCATCAGCTCAAGCAAGTCACACAGTCAAACCCAACTCCAAGAGGGTGGGGTAGAACAGTCATGCCCAGAAAGCAGAAAACTAGAAATGTATTTGGTAAACAGCACTAATGACTTCCCTGATTGCTCAATCACTGGAAGGACTAGGGGAGGGGGATCTAAGGTGAGCTTCCACAAATGACTCTCAGAAAAACACTGCAGAACCTATCAGTCGAGAGTGCTGTTGCCTCTGACAAGATTGGGAAGCTGTATCCCTGACAGCTGACTCTAGGACCACACTCCCTCAGCCAGACTCTTTTTGAAACACCCTCTTTCTTGTGCTTTCAAGGCACATCCTTAACCTCCAAATACTCTCAGAGTTAAGGACCAGATATTAGAACCTCAGGTACCTTTGCCATAGAAAAATTAAAGGCTTCAGAAAGAATTGGCAGACATATGCTTTCCATCTCACAATGGTCACCTCCATCTCCTGATGTTTACATAGAAGTTTCTACACGGTGAAAGTGAGGTTATATGTGGAAAATGAGCTGCGAGGAAGTCTGGTTCATGTAGTTTTGAGCTTCCTAGACTCGATTGCCCATCAAGATACTTTACAAAGGGATTGGAATGGAATCAAGTGAGATGGTCTACATTATCCGTGGCTCGCACAATATTCACTTATTCTGTCATCTATTCTCCCACTCATCTATTCATTTGTTCTTTCATCTGACACTGATTGAACTCCTGTTTCCAGGCAAGGTACTAGATGGTTGTGGTGCAGGCATATCAGGGGCCGAGATGAAAGTAATGACCTGGTTTTTAATTATGATCTATGAACACTTCCACATAAAACTTAGTAATCCACATAACTAAATTTGGAAACGTTTGAAACGGAGCTGTGGAAACACTTCTTTTTTACACATACCATAGGAAGTTGGTTGGTTTTTTTTTTTTAACTCATCCCAAAATGAATAATTTAAAATGTGTAGAAATCAAAAGATTTACACATCCAGAAGGGAGAGATGGTTGTTGCTGTAGCAAAGTACTTGAGTGGGAGCTGGAAGACATAAAAGCACTTAGCAGATTAGTTCCTTACAAATGCTAACCCTTAAGGGGGTTTCCTATTATAAACAATGATATAAATAAAAATTTACTTTAATGAATTGTGTAAACAGCACCAGAGGAGCAAGACTCTTGTTCAACCTCAAGAGAATAAAAGTATGTATTTGAGGATGCAGAGAAGTTTAAAACATTTTAGAGCCCTGTGAACATACCTATTCTGTTGAATGAAAAGCTACAGCTGCCCGAGTACCATTATTTTTCACCCGGAAAAAACATTCCCATTCTTCTTGTCTTTTCCCTGCCACCACCACCAAGACATAGAACAGCATCCCACTGCCTCTCAGCATCTCTACAATGAATTATAATATCAGTGATGTGGATTTATTTTCCTTTGAAGATGAAAAATTACTGATCGAAAACCATTTCACCATCCATTTAATTTCTCACTCTCTCTTTTTAAAGATTGTGCTGGTTTGTTTGTTTGTTTGTTTGTTTTTGAGAGGGAGAATGCACGCCCAAGCCAGGGAGGGGCAGAGGTAGAGAGAAGGAGAAAATCTCAAGCAGGCTCCACATTCAGCATGGAACCTGACATGGGGATCGATCCCATGATCCTGGGATCATGACCTGAGCTGAAATGAGGAGTCCAGCGCTTAACACTGAGCCACCCAGGGACCCCTAATGTCTCGTTCTCCATTCTCAACTAGTTCCTTTTTTATTAGCACTTAAACATGACCAAGTTTTTCATTTTAGAAAATGAACCTTCCTCCTACGCCCCTGTTCCCCCACCAAACACCACCTTACCCCTCTCTTCCCTCCACAGCCACACTTTTTAAAAAAATTTTTTTAACGTTTATTTATTTTTGAGACAGAGAGAGACAGAGCATGAATGGGGGAGGGGCAGAGAGAGGGGGACACAGAATCGGAATTAGGCTCCAGGCTCTGAGCCATCAGCCCAGAACCTGACGTGGGGCTCCAACTCACGGACCGCGAGATCGTGACCTGAGCTGAAGTCGGTCGCTTAACCGACTGAGCCACCCAGGCACCCCACAGCCACACTTTTTGATGTGTGCTTGCTGTGAGGATTGTTCCCACCTCCTCACTTCCCTCTCCCTCCTCAGCCACTGTTAAGTGACTCCTTCCCCACCCTTCACAAACCATCCTTGGTGAGGTCACACTTCTCTCGTATCCAATGGACATTTTTATGTCCTTATTTTTCTTGGTTTCTCAACAGATTCAAAACCGTTGAGCACTTTTTCCTTTTTGAACAACCTTTGGCTACCAGAACCATACATTCTCTTGGTTTTCTCCTATCTCTTTGGTGGTTTGTCCCTCGTCCACTTACAGATGGAATAATATACTAAATGGGACTGTCCTTAATGTCTCAAATTTCAGCCGAAACCCAAAACTGAAAACAAATGACATGCACCCCCTATTCAAAACACAAGTATTATAACCTGCTAAGAGTGGACAGACCTTGTCCTGTGCCCCTTAACTCATCTAGGGATTCACTAGAGGAAGAGGATGTCTTCGAAGTTGCTGGCCAACTGGAGAATGCGGCAACAGTTTTTCTCCTCCCATGAAGGAGGTGAGGGACATGCAGGGAGGCAGTAAGTGAACACTCAGAGAAATGCAGGGTGAAGTATTCCCAGAAACGAACACTGGCCTCATGTTCTCCACTGGATGCTCAATGGATGTTCCACTTCCAGGCTCAATAGCAGAGCCAAGCACAGTTTTCTTTTCTTTTCTTTTCTTTTCTTTTCTTTTCCTTTTCTTTCCTTCTTTCTTTCTTTCTTCTTTCTTTCTTTCTTTCTTTCTTTTTTGAGAGCCTGACATAGGCTTCAAAGAGTTTAAGATCCTACATGATAAAACAGGAGCTGGCTAACAGAAAGGCTTCGTCAGCAGAGGGAGTGGGAAAGATTGGGAGAGACAGTGGGAGCAGCCTACGCTACCAGGGTTTGGAATATTTCCGCCAGGCCAACTGGACCATGTGAAGATGTGGTAGTCATTAGTGCTGGTTAAAAATATTCCTGTTCTTCTCTCCATCTGGGCATGTGGATTGTATATCCTCATTCTCCTTCAAGTGAGACTTGGGTATATACCTTGCTTTGGCCCAAGAAATATGGACAGAAGAGAGGTGTCCCTTCTAGGTGGGAGCTTGAAGAGTCAGCCCAGAATTTGCCATGTTTTTTCCCTCTTGTTGTGGTGATCATGCTTCATAGAAGCATGAATCAAGAGGGACTCTTTATCACTCTGGGCTCCTGAATGGCTCTGACAAGCAGAGCCCCCTACTAACTCACAATGGACACATCACGTGGGTAGGAGCACATTTCTACTGAGATTTAGAAGCTGCTGTAGCATAACCTACGTATCTTGACTAATATGGGAGGGCAGCATGATCTTGCAAGGATCCAACTCAAGAAGTGGGGGGTTGAAAACCCCCCAGCAGAAAAAAAGATGAGCATGGAGAGGAATTGTGAGAGGTTAGTTGGATAATGCATTTTCTGAGTCAAGGAACAGTACTCTGTAGAGGCCCCCAGATGTTTGCGGGGAGATGAGGGATAATGGCCTTTAGAGAGTTCACAAAGTTCCCTGCAGCAGGAAGAGCATTTTAACACCTGTCATGGGAGAGGGCACTTGACAGCCAACTACAAAAGGGATATTTTTGCCACTTTTTGTTCTTATTCCACCTTATTACATTAACCTAGAAGGAACCAAAAGCCAGAGAAGGAATAGGGCAAATATGGCACAAAAAGAGCAAAAGAACAGACAAAACTCTTTCTCAACTCCATGACTAGGAACCTGTGTGAAGCTAGAATTGGAGGAAAGAGGCAAGCTTGAACTGGTGGAAGCTTTTAGATGGAAGTTATAATTTAGATTGGTCTGAGCATTTTAGTATATGAAAGTAGGACTATTTGAATACTAAGAATTTAACAAAAACTAATGGAAGATGCTCAAGATATTGTCCAGAGTAGAACAGGTTTTTTTAATGTTTATTTTGAGAGAGAGAAAGAGCATGAGTGGGAGAAGGAGGTGGGGGGAGAGAGAGAGAGAGAGAGAGAGAGAGAACCCCAAGCAGGCTCCATGCTGCCAATGCAGAACCCAACATGGGGCTCAAACACAAGAACCTTGAGATCATGACCTGAGCCAAAATTAAGAGTTGGATGCCTAACTCACTGAGACCCCCAGGTGCCCCTGAGTAGAATGGCTTAAAAGTAATAATGGGGGGAAATGAAGCTATTATCTGAGTGCATTTTACCCAGTCCAACTAATTCAATAAACACTCAGATTCCTTGAAAACGTTTTTTTAATGTTTATTCATTTTTGAGAGAGAGAGAGAGAGAGAGAGAGCAAGAGGGGGAGAGGCAGAGAGAATCCAAAGCAGGCTCCAGGCTCTGAGCTGTCAGCACAGAGCCCAATGCAAGGCTTGAACTCACAAACCGTGAGATCATGACCTGAGCCAAAGTCAGATGCTCAACCCACTGAGCCACCCAGGCTCCCTGAACACACTCAGATTCCTTTTTTAAAAAAATCTTAAATGATCTTAATTGTGGGTAATTCTCAGGGTTTTTTTCTAAGTCCTGTTCTCATACTCTACTTTCATATATTTACATGGCTGAAAAATTCTATGGCTATGCTTTTTCCCCAAACCTGTTTTTCAGATAGAAGCTACTCTCCTGAGTTATAAAACTGAGATACATGATTGCTCACTAGGCACTGACACTCAGATAGCTTATAAGAACCTATACTACCTGACCTCATCACCATCTGCCTTATGCCCTCCTAACCCATTCCTCCTCAGGTTTCCATTGCTCATTTCATTGCCATGGTGGAAAGCTTGACTTTTCCCCCTGCACAGCTCCGAATATCCAATCCGTCACCAAGTCCTGTCCTCTCTGTCTTCTCAATATGTCTTAAATCTGTTCATTTCTTTCCACGTCCTCTGCAACTGCATCAGTCTGAAGCATCTTCACCTCTCATCTGAAGAGCCACAGTGGCCTCCATCTGGCCTCTCTGCTTCTAGTCTCATTGAATTCCAATGTATTCTTTTTATCATGCTAAAATGATCCTTACAAAAGAAGGCATTCATTCAACAATTATGTATTGCATGTCTACCATGTGCCAGGACCTGTGCCAGGCTCTGGGGATAGCAGCAGAGCCCAATATAGTCAGAGTCTTTCTTTTGTGGAGACTTTATGTTTCATGGGAGGAAGGTAAATATTAAACAAGCAAAGTGACCTATAACAGTGGTCAACAAAGGATTTTAAAAGCTGTAATTACGCAGTTAAGTATACTAGGAACTTGTCTATATATTACGTGTGTGTTACACTAAGAGAATGATAACAGTTTAGTGGGTCTAGGAGAATATGTTTGGACCAGACAAGATTAACAGACTATCAATTGTCCACACTTTGGCAACCACACAAGGGAGACAAACTAAGAATGGGAATTTGACAATGTGGAACGAGAAGTCTGCTGAAGCTCGATGGTGTTGGGACCATTTCCATTTGCCTCTGTTACAGTCCTCATATTTCTCCCTTCTCCTTACCTCAGATTAATGATATCATAGTGAGAAGAGCCACGTTCAAATGAATTAGAATATAATTAGAGTGGAGTTATCTCCAGAAGTTTCTGGGGATTGAAGACCTATTTTGTCTCCCGCAGATTTGATCATAACTAGTATAAAGAGACTAGGTGTTTTTTAAATCTACTGATTTGCCTAGTAGCATCACTTCCTAGAAGGAACCTTGGATTAGGTCACACAAAACCTTACATTCCTGATGGCTTTGTGAATTAGCTTCACTTGTAAATTGTATCTTGATGCCTGATTGCTCTGCCTGCTGGTGGCAACCCAAGAAGTGTCAAACTTCCCCAAGGGAAGTAAGGAAGATACGAGGTTGTGTTAGCCACTGTACAGCAACCAACAGCCAACATTCTCCAAATATTGGTGACTCAATACTTAACAGATTTTTTGTCACTCACACCAATGCTGTTGTAGGCTGAGAAAGAGGTGTTCCGTTCCACATAGTCATTCACAGACCCGGGTAGTGGGATTCCACCATCTAGAATGTTGGCCAGCTTGCCATGGGAAGAGAAAGCTATTGGAGGACTTTCAGCTGCCTCAGCCAGGAAGTGACAAACATTACTTCTGCTCACATTAGCTTATATTAGCTAGATGGCCTATATTATTTTTTTTAATTTTTTTAATGTTTATTTATTTTTGAGAGAGAGAAACAGAGTGTGAGCAGGGGAGGGGCAGAGAGAGAGGGAGACACAGAATCTGAAGCAGGCTCCAGGCTCTGAGCTGTCAGCACAGAGCCCGACGCGGGGCTCGAACCCATGAGCAGTGACATCATGACCTGAGCCGAAGTTGGACACTTAACCAGCTGAGCCACCCAGCCACCCCACAGATGGCCTATATTATTTAAAGGAGATCCAGGAAGTGAAGCTTTTCCTTTCTTTTTTTTTTTAAGTGAAGCTTTCCATATGCTGAGGAAGGAAAGGAGAAGTGGATATTGGTAATGTCTACTACATAAATCAAAGTCGCTTTGTTCAGAAAGCCTTTCTTCAACAACACTTGCCACTTCTAGGTAAGCTGTTGGTTTGATATGCTTCCATTGTGCCTATACAACCTTTTTTCATTTCAACTAGTATACATGATTTTACTTCTTGTTTAATTGTTGTTATTAGATTTTTCCTTGCTGCCTAAAGCATACTTGCCTCTCTACTTCCTCTGGCGAACTCTTACTTATCCTATCAGTCTTAGCTCAGATTACATTAGTAATGAGGAAAAATAGAACGTGAGCCCCTGGTGTCCATAGTTTCTCTCCTTATAAAATTCTTCAGTAAAGAAGTAGGACTCCTTGGAAAGTATGTGGTAATAGATCTTAGGGGAGGGGAGAGCAAGAAGAGTCTGAGACATCTTTAGTCAGAAACTAAAGTGTTTTTTAAGTTTATTTATTTTTAGTGATCTCTACACCCAGTGTGGGGCTCAAACTCATGACCCCAAGATCGAGTCATGTGCTCTTCTGACTGAGCTAGCCAGATGCCCTCCAAAAACTAAAGATGTTTTTGCAAATGCCTAAATAAATGTTAGAAACAGTCCTGGCAAGGGAGAGTAGTCACTGGACAAAGGTGACGAATTTGATATTAAAAATGATCACAATAATTGGAAGATGAGTCTGTCAAAGGAGACCTGAGTCTGTGGTAATTTACAAAGGGCATAAGGGATTTAAAATATTGCCAAAAGGATGATTTGAGATTCAGAAGTATTTATTTATTGAATTAATGAATGAGTTGTACTTTGATTAAAATAGAAAGTAGTCATTTACTGGGCACCTGGGTGGCTCAGTTGCTTAAGCATCCAACTCTTGATTTTGACTCAAGTTGTGATCTCACGGTTCATGTGTTCAAGCCCCATGTCGGGCTCTGTGCTGACAGCATGGAGCCTGTTTAGAGTTATCTCTCTCTCTGCCCCTCCCTTGCTCTTACTCTCTTTCGTTCCATCTCTCCCTCTTTCTCAAAATAAATAAAAAATAAACTTAAAAAAAACCCACTATTTAAAAAAAAAACAGTGGTCATTTTCATGAAAGTGTTTACTACAAGAAATAAACAATTACAACTTGGGGCATATATTACTCATTCTTTAAAAAGAAATCATGTGTGTTTTTTAAACTCTATATAAGGCATATAATTAAAAAATGGATTTAAGCTATAACAGATTTTTAATATTCAAAGAAGCAATTCCTGACTGCTCATTGTTAAACTAGAGTTAACTGGTTATTAACGCTTTCTTGGGTGCTTGTCATTCATATCTTGGTTATTTATGAACAATTCTGCCAGACTACAACAGAACCCCTTTGTAAAACTTCTTTAGGCACATGACTCTGTAAGATGGTCAGTGTGAAGCTGGCATAGATACACCTGTATTATGTTAGACACAATTCAGCAGACACTTGATGAGCTTTCTGAATGGACATTCTGTAAGTGAAATATTTATCATTGCATTAAATGTGCACCAAACATACAGGTTCCTGTGATTATGGGTACCTGGGAAGCGTTCAACAGTATGTATGGAATTAGCACTAACCTACTTTACTAAGGTTTTCTTTAGCATGCCTTATCTTGGGATCTTTTTCTTTGTAAAGAATAAGTTCGCCAGCTGCAAAGTGCATTAGGAAAAAGATCTGTGCTCATGTGAAAACTATTCTAGAGCATCAGCAATCAGACAACAAAAGGAAATCAAAGGCATCAAAATTGGCAAAGATGAAGTCAAGCTTTCGCTTTTTGCAGATGACATGATATTATACATGGAAAATCCGATAGACTCCACCAAAAGTCTGCTAGAACTGATACAGGAATTCAGCAAAGTTGCAGGATACAAAATCAATGTACAGAAATCAGTTGCATTCTTATACACTAACAATGAAGCAACAGAAAGACAAATAAAGAAACTGATCCCATTCACAATTGCACCAAGAAGCATAAAATACCTAGGAATAAATCTAACCAAAGATGTAAAGGATCTGTATGCTGAAAATTATAGAAAGCTTATGAAGGAAATTGAAGAAGATTTAAAGAAATGGAAAGACATTCCCTGCTCATGGATTGGAAAAATAAATATTGTCAAAATGTCAATACTACCCAAAGCTATCTACACATTCAATGCAATCCCAATCAAAATTGCACCAGCATT
This sequence comes from Prionailurus viverrinus, assembly GCF_022837055.1. NCBI lineage: Eukaryota > Metazoa > Chordata > Mammalia > Carnivora > Felidae > Prionailurus > Prionailurus viverrinus. The sequence continues at coordinate 161,100,537 of NC_062568.1, read as the reverse complement.
CTTCTCGAAACTAGAACAAGCAATCCTAAAATTCATATGGAACCACAAAAAGCCCCGAATAGCCAAAGGAATTTTGAAGAAGAAGACCAAAGCAGGAGGCATCACAATCCCAGACTTTAGCCTCTACTACAAAGCTGTCATCATCAAGACAGCATGGTATTGGCACCAAAACAGACACATAGACCAATGGAATAGAATAGAAACCCCAGAACTAGACCCACAAACGTATGGCCAACTCATCTTTGACAAAGCAGGAAAGAACATCCAATGGAAAAAAGACAGCCTCTTTAACAAATGGTGCTGGGAGAACTGGACAGCAACATGCAGAAGGTTGAAACTAGACCACTTTCTCACACCATTCACAAAAATAAACTCAAAATGGATAAAGGACCTAAATGTGAGACAGGAAACCATCAAAACCTTAGAGGAGAAAGCAGGAAAAGACCTCTCTGACCTCAGCCGTAGCAATCTCTTACTGGACACATCCCCAAAGGCAAGGGAATTAAAAGCAAAAGTGAATTACTGGGACCTTATGAAGATAAAAAGCTTCTGCACAGCCAAGGAAACAACCAACAAAACTAAAAGGCAACCAACGGAATGGGAAAAGATATTCGCAAATGACATATCGGACAAAGGGCTAGTATCCAAAATCTATCAAGAGCTCACCAAACTCCACACCCGAAAAACAAATAACCCAGTGAAGAAATGGGCAGAAAACATGAATAGACACTTCTCTAAAGAAGACATCCGGATGGCCAACAGACACATGAAAAGATGTTCAGCGTCGCTCCTTATCAGGGAAATACAAATCAAAACCACACTCAGGTATCACCTCACGCCAGTCAGAGTGGCCAAAATGAACAAATCAGGAGACTATAGATGCTGGAGAGGATGTGGAGAAACGGGAACCCTCTTGCACTGTTGGTGGGAATGCAAATTGGTGCAGCCGCTCTGGAAAGCAGTGTGGAGGTTCCTCAGAAAATTAAAAATAGACCTACCCTATGACCCAGCAATAGCACTGCTAGGAATTTATCCAAGGGATACAGGAGCACTGATGCATAGGGCCACGTGTACCCCAATGTTCATAGCAGCACTCTCAACAATAGCCAAATTATGGAAAGAGCCTAAATGTCCATCAACTGATGAATGGATAAAGAAATTGTGGTTTATATACACAATGGAATATTACGTGGCAATGAGAAAAAATGAAATATGGCCTTTCGTAGCAACGTGGATGGAACTGGAGAGTGTGATGCTAAGTGAAATAAGCCATACAGAGAAAGACAGATACCATATGGTTTCACTCTTATGTGGATCCTGAGAAACTTCACAGGAACCCATGGGGGAGGGGAAGGAAAAAAAAAAAAAAAGAGGTTAGAATGGGAGAGAGCCAAAGCATAAGAGACTTAAAAACTGAGAACAAACTGAGGGTTGATGGGGGGTGGGAGGGAGGAGAGGGTGGGTGATGGGTATTGAGGAGGGCACCTTTTGGGATGAGCACTGGGTGTTGTATGGAAACCAATTTGTCAATAAATTTCATAAAAAAAAAAAAAAATTAAAACAAAAATAAACAAACATTTGATTTCCAAAAAAAAACAAAAAAAAACAAAAAAAAAAAAAAACAAAAACAAAAAAAAAAAAGAATTTCCTAACTGCTACAAATTAAAGACAGAATGGCTTTGGAATTCAAAAAAAAAAAAAAAAAAAAAAAAAAAACTATTCTAGAATAGTACAACTTCAAAGGTTGGGTTTCTGTTACTGGATGAAGAAAAGCAAAATGCTGCCCATAAATGGACAACTGAGTGCAAAAGCAGAAGGGGTAATGGAATATTGCAACTGAAAAAGAAATGGAAGCCCTGGCAAGAGAATTGGAATACAGCAAAATGGAGGGATGTAAAATTAGCTGAAAACAGAGGCAGTTGTAGGAAGGCTCCTTTTGAGTGGGCCGCTCAAATGCTAATGATTCTACAAGAAATTTAGCCTTTAACTAGAGAATCCTAGGAATTTAGATCCAGCAATATATTTGCCAAGGAACCAGGGGAATTAGCTTGAAAACCCATACCTCAGTTGGCTCAGAGGAGAGGTAGGAATGTAGAATCTGTGAAGGGAAGTTTAATATGTTTTTTTTAACTGTCTGCTAAGTGAGATCAGATAATTTATGCATTGATGATGTGAAGCACCTGTTAATTTGGCTTCAAAAGCAGTAATTGTCCAAGGACTGCAATACATTACTAATTAGTGATAAGACTGTTGTCAGGACTGTGCTAATTAGATATGGTCTTAAAAATGTGCTCAAATGCCAGATTCTAGTAAAGATTGACAAACATAACACGGAAATGTGCCAGGGGCTGAAGACTAAAGGGATGAGACTGACGGAATTATGCAAAATGGCAGAAGACTAAACGAGAACAATGAGCATATGTCAAAGCTTGTGGGGAATTCTAAATATCAAAATTCAGAAAACAATTTGTCTCATTTTGGGTCCTCTCAGAAGCAAGATACCAAGATAGAATGAGATAGGCAAGAAATTCATTTAGGGAAATATCTATGAAGGATAAAGGGGGAAGGAGGCAGGAGTGGGTGAGGTGGGCTCTCAGGCCGCAGTAGAGCTCTGACCTCTGTGAAAAGAGAGAGGAAAGGAAGGGGAATCTTGTAGAAAGAACTGTATGGCAGCAAGGTCAGTGGTAAGTGCCCTAGGAACGATCCCCCATCCCCCACCCCCACTACGGACCACTTATGCACTGGGGAGAAATGGCCCAGCTCTGAGAGTACCACTGTGCTCAGTCATTACCTGGAAGCAGTTTGGGGGCAGCCTGGCCTCAGTGATGAATGATGTGTTGGGTCACAAAAGGCAGCAGTTGGAGATGGTCAGCCAACTATACTTCTCACAGCAAGTTCTTTGGAAGAGAAATCTGAGTAGCATACCTGTATGGCTGCTACAGTGCACTCTTAATGCCACACAGATATACTTCTCCACATACATCTGGGGAGCAGCTCTTCCACAGTTCCTGGGAGCCTCTGTTGCTGAGAGGAAACCTCAAAGAGGGGGATTAATGGGAAAAGAAACTACATCTCCAGATGCTACAGTTGGTCTCAGAACTATAAATGGTGGGTATACATTGTTTCCCTCCTGCTCTGTCCCTTCTAAATTCCCCTCACCCTTACCTATCACCTCTGTTGTACCTCTTGGCTTACCTGGGTGGTGCGACCCAAACCTTCATTCCTGACAGACCAGATTCCTTGGTACTCATCCTTTTTCAGGCTAACATTGCTACATGGGTCCATTCATGGTTAAATTGGTCGAGGGAGTACTAAAAGATACCCCAATGGATCACATGTGGAAATGCAACCTTGCCTCCTCCTGCTGTTCTGGGTCTGTTACTCTAACAATGATGGTGACTTCTCTTCCTGCTGCTGGTTATGGATATGAGGAGTCCAAAATGCTCAAGCAGCAGCCCTAGTTTGAGTTAAATGGAAGCGTTGCTGACCCCTAGCAACAGTATGTTCCTTTTGGGGATGAGAACCTCACCCACTCTGAGCTCAGAGTTGTAGGGATGAGAAGGAAAATGTCTTCCATTGGATCATTACAGTGATGGTAAGTGGGCCATAACTGCTTCTACCCTTGGGTTTTTGTGCCCAGGTATTCTTTCATTTGGAGACTGGGTGCTATATAGAGGTCTTTGAGTTAATGTATATACTGTATCCTGAATGATGTCATCCTGTGCTTGCAGAGTATTGCTTCCAAGATGGCATTTCAGCTGGATAGTAAGCTGTTCCAACATTCTGTTAGATGGCTACCTTAGGATAGTGAGGGATCACTGGATTCCATGGTCAAGGACCCAATCTTGGACCTCCTTCACTGTAACATGGCATTTCTAGTCAGATGCTATGCAATGTTTCATGTCCATGAATCAACCATTGTATAAACTCCTGGATAGTGATGCTAACTGAGGCTCTCTAGGCAGAAAAGAAAAATTCAGACCTAGAGTAGGTATCTGTCACTGTGAGAATGAACTGCTGGTCCTTCCAGGACAGAAGAGCCCAATGACACCAAGTGGTTATTAGTCCCCATGAGGAAAAGTACCTATCAGGTGTCAGTGTTGGTCTCTATTGCTGGTAAGCTGGATATTCTGAGGCATCGGTAGTTAGATTGGTCTCTGTAAGTAGTTATTCATGCAGTGGGGCCCATATATAGATGCCATTTTTGACACCATGGCCATCTCATTTATGTGCCTCTTGTGGCAATTCTGGGATGACCAATGATGAAAACTAGCTAACATTGACTCATTGAGTAATTTTGACTAATTGTTTTTTCAATGCCTTTTCCAACGTAGATGCTTTTTTGTGGGCATTAACATGTTATACAAAAATCTTCACACTTCATGTCCATATGTTTATCCACATGCAGACTTTCTCATCTCTCATCTTCCAGTGGTATGATTGTTTGAGCTACAGCTTACACCTCCTGCAAGGCTCTTTTCAGCTCCAGTTTGTATTCAGAGCTGGTAGGTTTCCATGTTACCAGGTTAATAGGCTGGACTATAGTTCCCCTATTAGGTATAGATTTGGTTGCCTCCAGAACCCAAAGAAATTCACCAGGTATTATGCTTTTTTGTTTTTGGCAGGAAATACAAGACACATCAATTTGTCTTTTACTCCTAAAAACTTTCTTGAAGTGGTAGGTCCCTGAAGCTACATAGGTTTCATCTCCTACCTTCTGGAGCTCATGTGCCAAGGCCTCCAGTATACAGACCAACTCTTGCTTATCCTGCCTGATCAGCATTATATCATTAACATTTTGGATTGATGTGATGATTCAGACTCTTTGAACTATATTATGACAGAGTGTGGAGAGTTAACACAGCTCTGGGGTGAAACTGTAAATGAGTCTTGTTATCCATTCCATGTCAGTGTGAACTGTTTTTGATCCTCTTTTCATTTTCTGTTCTTTTTTTTTTCTGATCCTCTTTTCTGATTGGAATAGAATAGAATAGAATAGAATCATCAAATCAATGTCTACATACTACAGAGCTGAAGCCTTACTGATCTGCTTTACCACCAAAATCCTGTTTGGCATAGCAACTGCAATGGTGGCTACTACTTGGTTGAGCTTGCAGAAATCTTTAATCATTGTGCAGGGTCCATTGTGGTTTCTATAGGTGTCAGACTGGTGAAGTGAATGGAAATAAGATAAAGACCACCACCCATGCATCCTTTAAATCTTCAATGGTGGTTGTATCAGTGTGGGTTCTTCAAAGTAACAGAACCAATAGGATGTGTGTGTGTGTGTTTTAATAAATAAATTTATTTTAAAAAAATAAAAGCATTTTTTTAAAGATATTCATTTGGCTCATATGATTGTGGAGGCTTGACAAGTCCAAAAATCTGATGAGGGAGACCAGATGGCTCAAGTTGTAACTCAAGTCCAAAGGCAGTCTGCTGGTGAACCAAGAAGAGCAGATGTCACAGCTGAAGTCTGAAGACATAATTACCCCTTGTTCAGGGGAGATAAGGTTTTTGTTCTATCTGGGCTCTCAGCTGATTGGGTGAGGCTCACAACAATATGCTTCCCTTAAGTCCACCAGTTTAAATGGAAATTTCATCCAAAAATACCCCCACAGATTATAAAAAATAACATGTAACTGAATATCCAGGCACCCTGGCCTGGCCAAGTTGACACATAAAGTTAACTATCACAACAGAACTAATCTCTGCCATCATTTTTGGGATCCTTATTATTTTTCATTTACTACCATGGCTTGGGAAAGTGGTGGCTTCAGAGGCTTCCTCTTGGCCTTCCCCAATATGATGGTTCTTATCCTACTAACCAGGAGTAGGAGTCAAACTGACATGAATGTTAATCCTAATTCTTCACCAAGGGGGAATGAAATGACCACTAGTTAGGTTCATGAGCCCAGTGGACTCAGGCTACATTTATTAACTGGGTCCCAAAGCCCTTGATGGTCATAATGACACTTGAGGTTTTCAGTTATCAATGTCGGCTCTGGAAGTATGTCAGAAGTGCTCAATAGGCACCATTATCCTCCTTTGTCCAGTGCATAGTCACCTGACTTAATGGCTGAAGATCCCTTTGGGGCAGCACTGGGGAAATCATCACAGTTAATACCTATCCTGGTGTTGTAGGCAGGGGTCCTTCACCGTGGGACACAACCATCTCTCAGTCACTGAATTCTCCATCTGAAAATCATTTCAAAATTGGTGCAGCCACTATGAAAGCAGTATGGAGGATCTTCAAAAAATTAAAAATAGAGTTACCATACAATCCAGCAATTGCACTCTGGGAATATATCCATAGGAAATGAAAACACTAACTTGAAAAGATATCTGCACCCCCATGTTCATAGCAGCATTAAATACGATAACCAAGACATGGCAGTGACCTAAATGTCATTCAATAGGTAAGTGGATGAAGAAGTTGTGGTATTATACACACATATACAACGGACTATTATTCAGCCATAAAAAATGAGGAAGCCCTACCATTTGTGACATCAATGGACCTGGAAGACATCATGCAAAGTGAAATGATACCGTATGATCTCACTTATATGTGGAATGTAAAAAGAAAAACAAACAAACAAACAAACTCATAGAAAAAGAGATCACACTTGTGGGAGAGGGGCAATTACAGGAAGTTGGTCAAAAGGTACAAACTTCCAGTTACAAGATAATGAGCACTGGGGATGTGTCATACAGCATGATGATCATAGCTAAAATTGCTGTAGGATTTATAGGAAAGGATTTATAGGAAAGTTATTCAGAGAATAAATCCTAAGAGTTCTCATCACAAGGAAAAAAATGGTTCCCTTTTTTTCTTTATTTTTTTTTCTTCTTTATTGTATCCATATGAGAAGATGGATGTCAGCTGAACCTGTTGTGGTAGACATTTCATCATGTATGTAAATCAAACCACCATGCTGTATGCCTTAAACTTACAGGGTGATGTATGTCAATTCTTTCTCAAAGTGGGAAAATGTAGAGTTAAAAAAAGGGGGGACACCTAGTGGTCACCTCAAGAGATTAAAAAAATTATATCCATCATTATATCCAAAATTATATCCATTAATAAATTACAGTAATTACTTGAAATTTTGTCTCAGGTCCAAGAGCTGAGAATGAATTTTTATTGGGGCTACTACCCTTATCTTCCTGCTTCTCTGTTCTTGCCTGTTTCTGATTATAGATGTTAAATGGCACTCTCATTGGTTGTCCTTTTACTTTGCCCCTAGGGACACCAGATTCTATTAACCATTTCCACAGCTTTCGATGGGACTTGCTCCTTTGACAGTAGCTATTCCAGTCTTGTTGGTAGTTATAGTGATGGTGGCCCCTCGCCGACTCCGGCTTCTGATAGTTAAGTTTTATTATGGGGCTTCTATTATTTTGTAGTGCTAGCATCCCGGATGGTATGAAGGAGCCCAAATCTGTGACAGCTTTATCTCTGGGCCACAAGGAGTGCCACCACAAGACTTCTTACTGTTGCTGGTGCCCCTGTCACCAGTATACAGCTGTGGGGTGTGTATTCTCCAGACCCTGCTATGGAACATAATCTGGTGGACTCTCTGGTCTCACAGTATGCAGCTGTTATAACGGACTCCTTCCTGTAGCCCATTTATTCCTTCCTCTTCCATCTGCCATGGCAACACAGGCAGTTCAACTTCAGCCTGAGTTATCAGCTTTTCTAGGTTTCTAAGAGCCACCCTATAGTGAGTTTGCCCCATCCTATGAGGTAGGGGGTAGTCCTTGCGATGGTGCTAAATCCCACTTTCTAAGAAAGTGCTCAAACTGGCTCTCTCTCTCTCTGTCTCTCACATTGCTTTTTCCTGTTTCATGCTTTCTCGGTTTCTCATTATCCCTCTGCAGGGTATCAATAGAACTTTAAAATAACCAGCCAACACCGCCATACTTGTAGACATTATTCTCCCCATATCTTTCAAATGCCTGAATCATCACACTAGCAAAGCTGTCCCCTTCTACCAGGATGCATTCCCAAGTCACCAGCAGAGGAATGTTCAGCAATCATGGGGCTTCCTTGTGCCAGGAACTCTCTTCCCCACACTGCACTCACAATGAGGTCCTACTGGCTGGCCAAGCATGAGTGAACAATCCCTAAAACCTAATTTTACCACCTGCTTTCTTGGACTGTTTTTTTACCAACTGTGTCACTTGGGTCCTCTGGGTAGTATACACCAAACCAAAATTAGGTGTGCAAAAGATGTATTGAGAAAACACCTGTGAAGGATAAAGGGGAGAGGAGCAAGAGTAGGTGGGGAGGGCCTTCAAACCACAGAGCAGGTCTGATACCTGTGAAAGGAGACAAGCTCAGGTAGGAAAAGCCCCGGGGCCACAGTGTACTTTGGAGACAGTCTGGCCAGGCAACTGAGGAGTCCCCAAACAAAGATTACCCACTAGAGCAATCTTCTGTCAGGCAGAAATGGCCCAGCTCTAGTACTGCACTGTGTTATTGGCTGGAAGTTTCCTGCAGGGAGAATGCCCTCAGTATGAATGTTGCAGACCTGGAGGTACAACAACTGACTGGAGGTTGTTGGCCAATTCCACTTCTTTTTTGTTTTGTTTTGTTTTGTTTAAGTTTATTTAATTTGAGGGAGAGAGAGTGGGGGAGGAGCAGAGAGAGAGAGAGAGAGAGAGAATCCCAAGCAGGCTTTGCACTGTCAATGCAGAGCCTGACTTGGGGCTTGAACTCACGAACTGTGAGATCATGAGCTGAGCCGAAAATGAAGAGTTGGACATCCAACCGACTGAGCCACCCAGGCGCTCCCCACTTCATACGCTTCTTGAAGGAAGAGCTGAGTGGAACAGCTCCACAATCAAGTCTAACTGATGTGAGCAGGAGGGAAAGAAGCCACCACCAGGAGGCCAGGTGGAAAATGGAATGGTAGCCAGCCAAGGAGCTTTGTGGATGAGCATGGCCACGTGCAAATTTTTATTTACGTGTATATGCATTGGATGGACTGGTTTACTGTTACAACAGGGCATAAATGGGCCTGTGAATAAACGGCTGGCAGTAAGAAATGAAAATTGACAAGGAAGGAGGCAAAAAAAATTGATAACACTTGGACACAAGAATTAAGAAGGCATAACTTCATGGAGCCGTTTAATGTAGGTGAAAATCATCCTATAATCCTCACTATACCCAGAGAGCAATCACTCTATTTATTATTGGAAGCATCACAGGAAGGATAGTCAAGTTGGGCATCATCTGTCCTATGAAGTAAATACGTACTCCTTTGTATAGGCACTTTCAAAAAATATTCAACAAAATGATTTTTTGAATGTCACTTGCTTAAATGGTAACTCCATTCTACACAAAAAGTTTATGGCTTAAAAAGATTGATTTCCCTGCTAGATCGCTGGGTTATACTTTATTATCTTTCAAATATCCATGCCACCTGTTTTATGGATTTTTAAATATCCATATTATAGCTACCATTTTTAAAAATCACATTTTTGATAGACTGCACATTAGAAAGTGATAGAAAGGCTTCTGTAATTCAGGGTGTGAAAAGAATTCAAATTTCAATGGCAAAATGTAAAATTCTTGCCCCATCCTATGGCTCTCTCTCTCTCTGTCTCTCACATTGCAAGGTGAGAGGGAAATGTTTGTAGTTTATGTATTTACAACTTTCAAAATATCTTTCATAACCTTGGAAATAAAAATAAAGTTAATGCTTATAAATATTTTAAAGACATGGTTAGATTATAACAAAAGCAGAATCTATAAATGATACTTCATGGTGGCTGAAATGAAACTCAGAAAAATCATTTGTATTAATTTCATTTAATCATAGGTACTCACAAGCACCGTCCTTTACAGCATAAAGTTAGATGTGAGGCTATTACTTGCCATTAAATTTTAAGCAACAAAAGCATTTATCTCACTGTTACCATGGGCACCAGGGTATCTGATTCAGCATCAACTGATTCATGTTAGTCATCATTCTTACCACTATTATATATTTATATGGAATTAATAATACTTATAATACTACGCCTATTATTACTACGTTAGTACTTTCACATTCCCCTTCGTGGTTAACTACAATAAGAAAAACAGGGAATCTGGGGGCACCAGGGTGGCTTGGTCAGTTAAGCATTCAACTTCAGCTCAGGTCATAATCTCACGGTTGGTGGGTTTGAGCCCTGCTTCAATCCTCTGTCTCCCTCTCCTTCTGCACTCTCCCAAAAGTAAATAAACATTTAAAAAAATTAAAACAATAGAAAGAAAAGCAGGGAATTTGATGACAGACCTGGGTTTGAGTTCTAAATCTGCCTCACGTTAGTTGGATGACTACTCTTCATTATGTTAGTTGCCTAACGTGTAACATGGGGATAATAGTACCCACTTCAGGTGGTGATTGTGAGAATTCAGTATATGTAAATCACCTCTGTGGACCACAGTTTTTAATTTTCTGCTAAATCTCCTTAGTATTAGAGGCTGATCTTCTTTCTGCTTCACGGAGAAAATTAGAATCTCACCAGTTCTTTTTCATAGATTTGTTTCTTGTCCCTTTACCACTTTCTTGAAGTTGCTCCCATTCAAAGACACCAGGAGCTTCCTAGCTGCCAAATCCAATTACCTCCATTTCAGTTCTCATTCTGTTTGCCCTCTCTGCTGCATTAGCAAGTCGACCAGTCTCCTTCTGGAAACATTTCGCTTTCTTGCCGTCTCTGAAGCCACTCTTTCTAGTTCACTTCCAGTCTTTTTTTTTTCTTTCTTTCTGATTTTGGGGTTCTTCTATAGCTGGCGCATCATGGAATGCAAGGTCAATAGCAGAAAGCAGTGGTGAGTTGGTTCAGCTTGTGAGTCGAGAAGGAAGCCAAGAAAAAAAAACCAAGGCCAATACTGTGGAGACGCAGAAGCCAAGGAGGGGATGTGCCAGAAGCTGTAACCGACCTAGAGCCAAGAATCAGGAGCTAGAGATCGCCACTAAGGTAACTGCAGAGAAGAAAGCCGGAGAAATACCTAATGTGATACAACCATGTTTGCCGGACATCCTTTTCATTTTTACCTGGCACTATTTTAACAGGCAGGGCACATAAATAGTCTAAGCAGCATCTTAACAGGACTGCCTAGTGCCTTCCACTTCCTTTCCTTTCGGGCTTTTCGATGTTGTCCCTCAAGTACTATTTCTTGGACTTCTCTTTCAATACACACTCAGCCTGGAGGATGTCATCCAGTCTCATTTTAACTACCTGGCTCTCTTACAAGTTTTAGACCTTCTAATGGGTATATTTATCTAGATGTCCCACAGTATTTGAGGCTTAGATGCCTATATTGAGCTTGGTATCTTCTTAAATTGTTCCCTTCTTCATTTGCGGCATCGCCCCCATCCAATCTCTCCTATTAGAAACCACGATGTCTTCCTTAAGTTCTTTCTCTTTGCTGACATCTAGTAAGTTAACACGACTTCTAAAAATAATGAGAATTTACTACGACTACTCTATTACTACTCCTCCTGCTGCTATTGCTCCTGCCTTTTTATCTTGCCCTTGAGCTAAGCACTCTGCTAAGCCCTTTATATACATTACCTCATCTAATCCTCATAATAGCCTTTAATAATAGCCTGTGTGTGCTGTTATTATCTCTGTTTTAGAGATGAAAAGTCTGACGTTCGGTGTATTTGAATTATTCTCTCGTTTTCAATAGCTTGCTCCAGTTACACAGAATTGAATTCCAGGTATTTTAACTCCAGATCCTGCTTTCTCCATCACTATATTCTGCTTGTACTTTGCTCTCTTGTGTTTCTCTCAAAAAAGTCTCACAAATCTAGCCCCTCCTTCAGCTACAGTTACACAAGTTCCCATACCTGAGCTCCAAAAGCAGATGGATTTGCATTGGAATCCTGGGGCCCCTACCTGCTGTGTGACTTTGGACAAGTTACCTTCTGTGACTTCCTCATTGGTAAATAGGTATGTACTAGCTACATTACAGGTTGATTCTAGGGTTTAAAATTAAATAATACAAAGAAAAAATAAAGAATACAGCATAGGTAACCTATGTAAAGCTCTGTACATTTAATACATATAAGTTACATGATGCTTAATTCATCTGTTACTGTTACTATTCTACTCTGGTATAAACCCATAACTGTCTTTACTTTGTTTCAAAAGATTTCTAACTGGTCTCCCTAGCGTAAGACCTGCTAAATTCATTCTCTCAGTTGCTATCAGAATTATTTTTCTTAAAGCTGTATCTGATCATGTCATTCCCCTAAGGAGCCTCTACGAGTTTTTTGCTTTTCTCTACGAGTTTGCCTTTTGTGCCATACTGAAGCATTGAAATCAAATTCTTAAAATGGAATGACACCTGCTATCATTCTCATTTATTTTCTGCTACTCTCCCAAAAGTAACACAGCCTTCATTAACACCAAACTTACTGTTTCATGTTTATGCCAGTCCCTTTGATGCTTTTGGGTCTCTCTCTGTTCCCTGTTTCAGTACTTACCTTTTGTCATCTGGAAAACTCTTTCTTGTCCTTCAAGACCCAGTTCCTCATGATACCTTCCCCTAAGTCAAAATCAAACACCCCTCTGTGCTAATAAGAGTACTTTAGTCATAGTATTTATCATGCCAAATTTGCAGTTACTGAATTGCAATTACTTTCCCTAGAGAAAAGACCATTTCCAGATAAAAATCCATCAAATTTGGTGTGTTTGTACAGTATCTGGTACATTGTAGGCAATCACTATATGTCATTGAATGAATAAATGACAAAAATTTCTTATTAAGTTTACAAGGTCTTTTCTCATGCTTTTTTTCATCACATTAGCATAATACATAAGCATAAGATTGGATACATGAGGCTATATTATTATCAATAGCGACTTATCAAACTTCACCAACATTTTCCCCAATTGCAGCACTTTAAAAATATACAAAAATAGGGGCACCTGGGTGGCTCAGTCGGTTGAACTTTCAGCTCTTGATTTTGGCTCAGGTTATGATCCTAGGGTCTGGGATCGAGCCCTGCATTCAGCTCCCTGCTGAGTGTGGAGCCTGCTTAAGATTCTCTCTCTGTCTTCCTCTGCCCCTCTCCCCTGCCCGTGCGCACGCTCTCTCTCTCTCTCTCTCAAAATAAAACAAATTTTTAAAAACATATACATACAGGGGCGCCTGGGTGGCTCAGTCGGTTGAGCATCCCACTTCGGCTCAGGTCACGATCTTGCGGTCTGTGAGTTCGAGCCCCGCGTCGGGCTCTGGGCTGATGGCTCAGAGCCTGGAGCCTGCTTCCGATTCTGTGTCTCCCTCTCTCTCTGCCCCTCCCCCGTTCATGCTCTGTCTCTCTCTGTCTCAAAAATAAATAAAATGTTAAAAAAAATTTAAAAAAAAACACATACACACAAAAATAACCTCCAAAAGGCTTAAAAATAAAGGCAAAACTGAGCACTGCTCATGTTTTAAGAACAAAGTAATTATACAGATCATGATAATTACCTGTGGCTATTGGTAAATACATTGCAGCTTGATAATTATACTCCACTTCAGGTTCAGATTAGAATGTTCCTCTAATTTGCCACAGAAGCTACTATTTAAAGAGGCTAAAACCTGGAATGAGAGGAACTCTTTGAATTGTAGTAGCATTTCCAAGTCTTTGCAGTTTCCATCCACTTCTCTCATGTGGCAATAATAATCAATTCAGTTAAATAATTTAAAATCAGTAAGTTCTGTTATTTCCCTGAATTCCTTGGAAACAGTTGAGCCAAAGTAATGAGGAAAATCATTGATCTGAAAACTAGAGCAGTGTTCATCAAAGTGTGAGTAATGACTCATTAGCAGCACATGAAATCAATTTAGTGTGCCACCCCAGCAATTAAAAAAAATGAACAAAACAGAAAATGCTATAGCGTGCTGCATCAGGTTATTTATGTTATTATGTATGTTATTACGTAAAATCTTTGTTACAGTTATACGTGTGTGTGTGTGTGTGTGTGTGTGTGTGTACTGGGTTGTGATGTAAAATGTAATTCCCACTATGGTATTTATTTCCCACTGGACTGGGAAGTAGTTTGAAAGTTACCACCCGATAGGACACAGCAATATTGTTCAAGGAAGGGGATCATAGCCAAGTACCCACTTAATAAAATTGGTTTAAACTTGATAACATTGTAATCATGCCCCACTTCGGGCCCAAATTCTAATTACATAATCATAATTCCAAAAGCATAATCAATACCTGATTCATTCACCAGACTTGGCTTCAAATAACATTTAATTATGTTTACTACCACGGAAACTATGCCAAAAAATTTGCCATAGATTCTGAAGGCAATACCAAAGAAGCAGTTTGAAAAATATTTTCAGCAAAAGCAACATCACTAAAATTAGACTCGGAGCACTATTTTCCAGGGCTACTTCCGAAGTTTCTGTTTGCATGTGTATCGCATTTAATTATAATTATTGTATAATTTCCTTCTAATGAGACTGAGTCCCTATCACACAGAAAACTTATTTTACTATTTCTGTATCCTAGTACCTGTGTGTAGGTGTGTATTCTAGAACATAAGAGACATTTAATAAATGTTAGGAAGACAGTACTCATTTGGATAAATACATGTTCTGAAACTTAAATGAGTGACTCAAGGTCAGAGCACATGCTAAGGCTATTCATGATTATTGCCCACTTTAAATGCTTCTCAGGGCACCTGGGTGGCTCAGTCGGTTAAGTGTCTGACTTCGACTCAGGTAATGATCTCATAGTACGTGAGGTCAAGCCCTGCATGGGGCTCTGTGCTGACAGCTCAGAGCCTGGAACCTGCTTTGGATTTTGTGTCTCCCTGTCTCTCTAATGCTCCTCCCACCTCTCTCTCAACAATAAAATAAACATTAAAAATTAAAAAAAAGATACATATATATATATATACTTCTAGTCTCTCAACCTACAAAATAGGGCTTTATTGGAACTTAAAATTCATAACTTTTTAAATCAAAGGAATAAAATTGAAAACAAAATGAGATATTGTTCTGATATCAAATTATCCTGAACGCAAGTAGGGAAATGAGCACTCTCAGGCAATGTGTGTGGTAGGGAAAACTGAAGAAGGTAGCGGGGAAATACATATCAAAAATCTTTAAAAATACTTATTCTATGATGGAGAAATTTTGCTTCTAGTTCTTTTTCTGTGGCAAATTAAGAATCTGCAAATACAGATGCAAGGATATTAATCTCAAGGCTTTTGACAATAGATAAAGATATCTAATATTAAGAGATTAGGGGCATAAATTACAGTGATTCTCAGAATAGAACAATATGTAGTCATGAAAAATAACGATGTTCAATTATATTGGCATAGAAGAAGGCTCAGAAAAATATACTATGGGGGCGCCTGGGTGGCGCAGTCGGTTAAGCGGCCGACTTCAGCCAGGTCACGATCTCGTGGTCCGGGAGTTCGAGCCCGAGTCAGGCTCTGGGCTGATGGCTCAGAGCCTGGATCCTGGAGCCTGCTTCCAGTTCTGTGTCTCCCTCTCTCTCTGCCCCTCCCCCGTTCATGCTCTGTCTCTCTCTGTCCCAAAAATAAATAAACGTTGAAAAAAAAAATTAAAAAAAAAAAAAGAAAAATATACTATGAAAAAAACAGGTAACAAAGCTATAAACTGTAGAGTATCATTTTAAACATTTATTTTTTTAAGTGTATTTATTTATTTTGAGGGAGAGCACAATTCAGGGAGGGGCAGAGAGAAGGAGAGAGAGAGAATACCAAGCAGGCTCTGCCCTGTCAGCCTGATGCGGGGCTCCAACCCATGAACCATGAGATTGTGACCTGAGTGGAAGTCAGAGGCTTAACTGACTAAGCCACCCAGGCACCCTCATTTTAAACATTTATGAGGTGAAGTTCACATATCATAATTAAACGTTTTACAGTGAACATTTCAGTGGCTGTTTAGTACCTTCACGTTATTGGCCAACAACCACCTCTGTCTAGTTCCAAAACATTTTCATCACCCCAAAAGGAAATCAGTACCCATTAAGCAATCCTCCCTTCCTCAATCCCTGGTAATCACTAATCTGCATTCTGTCTTCTATTGATTTCTTTATTCTGGATATTTCATATACATGGTTCATACACATGTGACCCTTTGTTGCTTCACTTAGCTTAATGTTCTGTCTTGTAGCAGTACTATTCCTTTTTACGGCTGAATAATATTCCATTGCATGTACATACAATTTGTTTTTCTGTTCGTGGGTAGATGCACATTTGGGTTGTGGGAAGAGTTTTGCTATGAACATGGGTTTACTGCAGAATCATTTAAATGATCTAACTACTATTGGTAGAGAATAAATTCAGGAATATTAAGGGCCATTATTTTGGGATTACAGGGGAATCTTTTTATATTATTAAGAGCATTGGGCTTTAGAATTAAGCAGACCAGACTCCCATTTCTTCATGTGTAAAGTGGGGAAAATAGAACCTTAAACACAACTGCATTACCATAAAGTTTAGTCGAAATATACGTAAAGCACTTAGAACTATGTGGAGGCACAGTGTAAGTACTGAATGCATAGTATTTTTTAATCCTTTGTTTTTACTTTTCGGTTACCTTCATCTAAAATATTTTCCCCTATCGGAATAATACTGGTGTTAAACAGGGTTTATGTGTTTTACAAATAAATTTGCATGCTACACACTTAGATGCGTAGTCCTCTCTGCTGATACTCATTTGGGCTGGCGCCAAAGGGTGCTGATGGTTTGATCTGATAACATCACTTTGGCCTAATCTAGTTCTACAATGTCACTCTCCCAGTTTCAATTAGGGTATTCTCCAACCCCCTGCCGTAACTCCTCTTCCATGTTAGTCTTTGTTTCAGGATCGCTTTATAATGTTGTATGTGCAACCATCCAGGCTTTTTACATTTTAGTAGTTTCCGACAGGGACGGGTGAGGAGCACAGGCTTTCTCGTGCACAACTAGCAAAATACTTTGCTATCCGATTTTTCCAAATACATAACATTTCCTCCAGAATATCTTTGTACTACCTAGAAAATCTCAAATTTTATTTTTCATCGTAAACTCAAACTTCTTTGCCACATATGCACATCTTGAGCACAAAAGGTTAAGGTCCGGGAGCCTGCAGGGCACCTCCCCGGGTTTGGGGAGCCCGAACCGGCGTCTGCAGCCCCCGAGCCGCCCCAGCGCGGGAGTTTCGAGGAGAGCCCGGGGCAGCTGGGCGTCACGTGGAGGGGCCGCGCAGGGTTCGAGCCGCCACCCGGGGAAGCTGCCGCTAAGGGGCCGCATCCCCAGAGCCCTAGCCCGGGCGTTGACTACGGCCTCGCGAGGAGGGGAGCTCGCCCGCCTGCCCACTCGCGGCCGCACAGGTGTCCGGGTGGCGGCGCCCGGGCCCCCACCCGCGCGCAGGGCGGGCGGGCGGGCTAGAGGGATGGGCGCCGCCCGTGCGCGGGGGCTGGGGGCCGAGGGGGAGGTTCCCGCGAGGTGGTTCTCGGGCTCCTCCTCGGCGCTCAGGTTTCCTCTCCCGCCCGCCGGCTGCTGGCTGCGGCGCCGCCTCCCTCCCCCTCGCGGCCGGGCCCACTCTGCGGCCTCTGCCCGCCTCGACCCCGCCCGGGCCTCCTCCCGCTCTCTCCGCTTCCCCTCGAGCCTCCGGAGGAGCCCGCAGCCGCGGGGCGCCCGGGAAGATGGCGGCGGCGGGAGGCGGCAGCGGCGAGGGGGGCGCGGGCCTGGGCGGCGCGGCGGGGTCGGGGTTGGGGCCGGGGCTCTCCGCCGGCGCCAGCGAGGACCCTGCCCGGGGCCCCGCGCCCAGCGCGCTGCACCCCGAGGAGGTCGCTGCGCGGCTGCAGCGGATGCGCCGGGAGCTGAGCAACCGCAGGAAAATCCTGGTGAAAAACCTGCCCCAGGACAGCAGCTGCCAGGTACGAGAATAGGACATTGAGGCGGCCCGTCCCGGGGACATCGGGGCAGGGCTTCCGAGGGAAGCTGCGCGGGGGTGTCGGAGCTGGTGCCCGGCGCCTGAACGGTGGAGGGAAGGAGGGCGTCGCTGCAGAGTTAGAACTGTCTGTGGATTTTGCAAAGCCCCCAGGCTTCCGAGCTGCGGCCCCCGGGCCGGGTGGCACATTAGGAAACTGAGGCTCCGAGAGGCGAATCGGCTGGTCCAAGGTCACGGGAATCGGGGGCGGCTGCCCTCAGTCTGCCCCGTTCTTTCCTTCCCCTGTGGCCCTTGGGTGAGTGTGGGAGGAGAGAAGTCGGGGAAAGAGTAGGCGAAAGGAAGTGAAGGAGAGTGGAAGTGAGCCGAGGAGCACAGTTTTGGGGGGCTAAGTTTTCGGGGCCACCTTGGGAGGGGCAGAGGGCTCCCCCCTGGGGTCCTCCGGCCTTGGGTGTGCCGTGGGGGGCGGGGTCACGGAGAGCTGAAAGTGAGTTTTGCTGTTGCAGAAGCACTTGCCCAAGTTTGTATGAAAGAACTCTGCCCCCATCCCCCCCCCCCCCCCCCCCCCCCCCCCCGGTTTACCAAGGCCCCGGAATGGAGAGGTTATCGCTGCGCTTTGGGGAACCTTGCGGCCACCTTCTGTCATTCCAAGTACTGGAGGATTTGTTACTCAGTGACTCTGAGGAGGCTTAAAGATAGGCTACTTTGTGTCTTTGATCCAGATTAACTGTTGCTTTAAGATCAGAAACTGCATCTTTTTACCCCCCCCCCCCGCCTTATTGCCAAAGTCTACATGCTCATTGTAGAAAAGGGAAAAAATACAGAAAAGCGCAAAGAGGGGAAATAGAAATCACCTGTGCCTTTTCTCTTTAATTGAACTATGGTTAACACAATGGTTATATTAGTTTCAGGGGTACAACATAGTGATTGGACATTTCTGTACAATAGGTATTGCTCACTACAGTGTTACCATCTGTCACCATACAAAGTTATTACAGTGTTATGGACTGGTTTCCCGATACAGTTCTTCTCCTGCCCGTGAGGTACTTCTAACTGGAAGTTTGTACCTCTTAATCTCCTTCACCTGTTTCACCCATCCCCCCCCCACCTTGTTCCTTCTGGCAACCACCAAGTTCTGTGTGTCTATGAGTCTGTTTCTGTTTTGTTCTTTTGTTTTTTAGATACCACATATAAGTGAAATCACATGGCATTTGTCTTTCTCAGTCTGACTTATTTGACTTAGCATAATAATACCCTGCAGGTCCATCCATGTTGTCACCAGTGGCAAGGAAAAATTTACGTATTTCTGATATTTAAAGACAGCCGTTGTTAACGTAAGGTACTATTCTTCTCCCTTTCCCTATGTCTATGTATACATATGTATTTTTGTTTTACCAAAAAAAAAAAAAGCCATGTCTGATTTTTCAGTGTTTCTTAATTGTCTAGATGTTTGTGTATATTTCATATATAGCTTGAATTTATATATTTCGTGTGGATGGAGGAGGGTAGGCTGTCTGGTGGTGGCAGATTTGGGTAGATTTATGTAGTTCCTTCTATAAGGGGATACCGGGAATTGTAAGTGGGCTGGCGATTGATGATTGCAGTAAGACCCGTAAATAATGAGAGCAGTGCCTCACTATTTTGTAAATAGACCTTACATAGCCATTCACAATAAATGAGAGCATATAACCTTATAATCCGTATGCATGAGGGACCATTTTGTTTCAAAACGCACTGTAAAAAGACTCTGTCAATATGATATAGCTCATCCCTCCTTCAGCTCTTTCCATCATTGTCCACTTCCCATATGTCAGGTAAGATTTTGTGATGCTACCTGTAAGAACACCTGCAATAGGCTGATTTCATAGAAGCAAATTTCCCCTACCCATGCAAATAGAAGACAGCAAGGGGCTCAGTGAGAGGGAGGCCTGGAAGAAGCAGGTGGCATTAAAAAAAGTTGAAGGAATAGCAGCTCTGTGTGTAATCTAGGAAAAGGGAGATGGAGAAGTGCCTTAATTTTCTTTTGTTACCACATTCCCTTGAATTCTAAAAATATTTAGACACAAAAGTTTGGACAGTTTGCTCTATTCTTGTTTTTCTTTTGGTATCTCTCATTTCCCTTATTAAGAGCCATGAAAATAAATAAATAAAAGGGTCCAAACATGGGGACAGTTTTAATTGGTATTAGTGATGAATGGAGGTTTTTTGAGAATTATACTGATTTGTATTTTTGAGGTATTCTTTCTCTGTTATGACTTTATCTTTAGCCTAAATTTTGGAATTTTCTGTAAAGTAGCAAGTATAAACTATTGAATAAAATTGGAGTAAGGTCTAGATGAGTTAAGATACTTGCTGTCAAGTATCTTAAAGTTTTACGTTAAATACTTATGCCACATTTTTTGAGAATTGAAGAGTTTCATCTAAAAACAAAAGTTGTTAGGAACTAGAGATTAATTTCCAGACTTGTTCTAGCATTTTTTTCTATTCTGATTTATATTATAAAATGTTTTTAATATTTCTGATATGTAGTTTTAAAATCTAAACATGTCAGTGTACATTTGAGCAGTGTTTTTTTTTTCTGTCATCTTCTGTACTTGTATTTCTGCTGGTTTTCTGATCACAATCATAACTGTCAGTGGTCTGTGTTAATTAAGTACAGTAGACCAAAGAATGCTAATTTTTTTTTTTTAACAATTTTCTTTTTTTTTTTTCAAAGTTTATTTATTTTTGGGACAGAGAGAGACAGAGCCTGAACGGGGGAGGGGCAGAGAGAGAGGGAGACACAGAATTGGAAACAGGCTCCAGGCTCCGAGCCATCAGCCCAGAGCCCGACGCGGGGCTCGAACCCACGGACCGCGAGATCGTGACCTGGCTGAAGTCGGACGCTTAACCGACTGCGCCACCCAGGTGCCCCAGGAATGCTAATTTTTAAAAGCAGTTGAAAGTCTTTAGATTAATTAGATTGAGAATAGCTATTTTTATTGGTTGAATAAAATTAACATACACTTAATCTACTCTTAAATTGTAATTTTATGAATATATTCTGCAAGGATTTTTTTATATTTTATCTTTTATTTCCCTTAAAAATTCTAATGTCTAATTCTAATGTCTTTCTCAGTGGCTGCAGCTTACTGTCAACTTAAAAATGAGGATTTAACTTTAATTTTCTGTTGTGCCTTTTAGCATTTTATTGCTTGGCTAAACTACCAATTTACTCCTTATGAAACAACTAATATGGTTTAGGAAAAGGTTACTATTTTTTGTTCAGTTATTAAGTAATAAGATATTTTGAATGCTCAAATTCTTGTTCTTTTCTAGAAGACTCTCTAGGTTCATTCATTCATTTATTCTAGAATATTACATTAAAGATCAAGGCCATTCCTCACTCTAGTTCTCAAGCTGTATAGTTATGTCTCTAGAAAAGTTACATTGCTAACTGATTAGTAGGAGCCTAGTAATACTCTTTGAACGTTTTTAAAGCAAGGGTGTTTTCTTTATTAAACTTGATTTTCATAAATCTTACTCAAATTTTAATTTTAGGTAAAAACAGTTCTCAGAAGCTGTCTCATTGAATAGTTACAGTGCAGTCAGGTGCTGTCTGGTTGGTCTCCTATGTTTTCTCGAATCCTCTTAGCCCTCTGTGTTTTCATAGTCTCAGCTCTGGCTCATGTCCTTTGTCATCTCTTGCCTAGACTTATTACAACTTTTCTGTTTGTCATCTACCCTCATTATTGTCCTGTGTCTTATGTTTTAGCCCATCCTGCTTATTGCTTCCCTTGAGAGAACTACTCAAAGCACAAATCCAAGAATGTCACTCTACTACAAAAAGAAAAAAAGAAAACAGAGAAGAAAGGAAAAGTTTAGCTTTGCATTCTCAAAAGAGAAAAAGAGGGGAAAAAAGAGAAGGAAAAGTTTAGCTCTACATTCTCAAAATCTTCCTCAAATGTTCCTCAACTTCTCTCTTTTCCTCAAATCATAAGGAATAGTGAAACTCAATTAGCTTATTCCAAGAGTGAAATTGCTTTGAAGCTTCATGTTCTGACTGAAAATTTCATGTTAATTTTATGTTCTAGTAAACTTGGATTTAATGTAAAAACAATGACTTAAACTTGTTTCACTGCCTTCCAACTTTTTCTCATAAACTTGACATGGAAGATGCACATATTTATCCTATGATTTTTTTTTAATGTTTATTCATTTTTGAGAGAGAGAGAGAGAGAGAGAGAAGCAAGGGAGAGGCAGAGAGAGAGGGAGACACAGAATCAGAAGCAGGCTCCAGGCTCTGAGCTGTCAGCACAGAGCCTGATGGGGGGCTCACACCCACAAATCATGAGATCTTGACCTGAGCTGAAGTCGGATGCTTAACCAACTGAGCCATCCAGGCGCCCCATCCTGTGTTTTTCTGTGCTCCTTTATTACCATGGAGTACTCAGACCTTGTGTTGAAAGGCATGACATAATAGGATAGAAATATAAGATTCTAGAGTTTTTGTAACTTGGCCCCTGCCTACATTTGCAGTCTCCTTTCTTATTATTCATGCCTTGGATTCTGCTGTAGCCTTATCAACCTACCTACATGCCGAAGTGTTTCAGAACATTGTGATTTGAATATTTATAGAAATGTCTTTGAATGTTTGTGTTTTGGAATGTAACTTTAGTGATTATTTTATAACAAATAACATTTCTAATAATTATAGTGAATAATAAACAGTGTTAAATGCTGGTTCTTATTCAGAATAGCCGTTGTGAATGTGTCTGTGGATAGTCTTTTGCAACTATGAACTTAGAATTTTATTTTAAGGTAATGTTCTAATATGTGTTTTTGTTGCACTTTCTATAGATTGTTTACATTTGTTGGTTAACCTGGTTCTGTTTCAAAAGAATTGTTACTGGGGTTTCAAAATGGAGAAGACAGTGGCATTTATTCTCTCTGCTGTTTGAATTCACTCAGTTTTCTCCTAAATGTTACGTATGTGTACATGTGTTTTGTTTTTGTTTAGAAGTTAGAATCTGGAAGAGACTTTATTGTGTAATTAAGAGAAAATGTGAAGGGCTTAGGGCTAACAGCCAAGGTTAGTAATAGAAACAAAACGTTGTATTGTCTCACTCTGGGCATTATTAACTTTCATTTTGAAGTACTCTATTATAATAGTTAATGAGAAGCTTGATGGTTAATTCACCGAGGTCCATTTCAAAGCATAGTATTATCAACTAAGCACTTTTTAGAATAACAAACCACCAAAGGTAGAAAGTTCCAGTTAATTTTCTTTTTTTTTTAATTTTCTTCTTAAAAGCTACTTATTCCTGTTTCTTCTGTATTTGTCAGAAACCTATAGCATTTTCTCACATATTTTGTGTTCATTAATTGTGAGATTTAAAAAAAATTTTTTTTCATGTTTGTTTATTTTTGAGACAGAGACACAGCATGAGCAGGGAAGGGGCAGAGAAAGAGGGAGACACAGAATGTGAAGGAGGCTCCAGGCTCTGAGCTGTCAGCACAGAGCCCGACGTGGGGCTCGAACTCACTAACTGTGAGATCATGACCTGAGCCGAAGTCGGGCGCTTAACTGACTGAGCCACCCAGGCACCCCAATTGTGAGATTTTTTTAAATAATTTTTTTAGTGTTTATTTTTGAGAGAGGCAGAGAGCAGGGGAGGGGCAGAGAGAGGGAGACACAGAATCAGAAGCAGGCTCCAGGCTCTGAGCTGTCAGCACAGAGCCTGACGTGGGGCTCAAACCCACGAATCATGAGATCTTGACCTGAGCTGAAGTTGGACACTTAACCAAGTGAGTCTTACAGGCACCCCTAACTGTGAGATTTAAAAATATACATTATTTGTTTTCTCTAATAATCAGTAATTACTGTCTCTTTTCACAAGAGCGCAATTACTCACTTTTTCCTAATGATACTGGGATATTTTTACATTTTGAAAATATTCTTTTTCTTATTGAGAATACCATTTTGCATTCTTGATAAGTTGTTATTCTTAGTGTAGTTACTTAGCGTAGTTTACACAACTTAAAAGTTACTTGTTTCCTAGTGTAGTTAATCAGAATTGCATGATGGGTTCTTTTCTGTATGCTTTATTATTCCCAATGTAACAAGGACACTGAAAGCTGCTAGAGGGACATCTTCGAGACTTCTGGGTTGCCCCTGGCTCGGTAAGTTTCTGTCTTGGCAGGATTTCTTGCAGAGTGTTTCAGCAATGCTTGTTCTCTCCTCTGAAAACATATTCAAGAAGAGGAGTCCTTTGTGGTCAGTGTCACGATGCTGGATGTTAACAAGCAGTCTAAAGAAATCTCAGGTGATTTATAGGCCATTTCCTAATTAATGACCAGCTTATGTTTATAAATTATTTTTTGGACTTGTAACGTGTTTTCCCATAGAATAACATGGCAGATGGTGTTTAGTGTTGTCGGTTAGCACCTTAACAGCTATTTGAGGTTTCTGATGCTTCTGAAGTTTAAGCTGATTCTAAATAGTACAGTAACATCTAAACAGCTTTGTGCACCAACAGCTTCTTCCAGCTTCAAGTCATTGACGGGTACACTTGTGCCTTATGGCCACGCTCAAGAAAGCTGTACTTATGGCAATTGCTCTTTAAACAAACAAGATCACGAACATCAGGGAAGCATTAAATGAGATCATCTCTGATGGAAGGCTGTTGCTGAAAAGGGGTCCCTCTGGCCCCCTGAATTTTGTCTCTTACTACTTCTGTGTGGATTTATCTTCCCTACTTTGTAGCCAGCAGTCCTTAGGAGCTTTCAGAACCCATTTCTTAACTGTGGGCAGAAAGTTTTATGCTTAGCTCTACTTAGACCAGCTGAAACAAGACAAATAAAGGAAGGTTAAAATGCAAATAGAGAAAACAAAATTCTAAATTTAAATGTTCTATGATTGCTTGTCTGAAACCTTGGCGCTGTATTTTGTTTGCCTGGGGAGGCAGTTGCCTTGTCTAAGAGGATGATGTGTATTGAGAGGGGTAATAAATGAGAAGCGGGAAAATCAGACCACCTGGAATGCTTGTCTGTATATTTTGGCTTATGATTATCTGCAGAGGATTGTCCTTGGTCGCTGTGCTGAGTATCGTTCATTTGTTCTTCCAGATCTGTCTCCATCCTTCTCACCTGTGCTGTGTCCTGGGTGGCTTATCTTTCTGTAGATTGCACTAACCAGGCTCTCTCATCCTCTAATTTCTGGTTCCATTTGGCCAGAGCCACCAGTGGGAGATTAAAGGGTGAAAGAGAGCTAGGTTGGAGCATTTATTCACCCAGCTCCCTTTCTACCAGGATACCTTGGGTTGGCTGTTTCCTCTTTCAAAGGTCACAGTTCCTTTCCAGTGGCACACCATGCAACTAAGCTCTTTGGGTTGTTGTAATCATAATCCCTCTGCCAGGGGTTATGGGAGACTGTTGTTAACCATAGTTTTTTTTTATTTTTAAGCCTTTGTAGATAGTGTCTTTAAAAAATTCTCTTTGAGGTGACCGGGTGGCTCAATTGGTTGAGCATTCAACTTCAGCTCAGGTCATGATATCACGGTTTGTGGGTTTGAGCCCCACGGGGGGGGGGGGGGGGGGGGCTCTGTGCTGACAAGCTCAGAGCTTGGAGCCTGCTTCGGATTCTGTGTCTCCATCTCTCTCTCTGCCCACCCCCCCCCCCCCGCCCCCACTTGCGCGCGCTCGCTCACACTCTCTCAAAAATGAAAACATTAAAAAAAATTCAATTACTTAGTTTTTGAGTATGCGATGTTTCTTGCTCAGAACCTGATGCTGTTGCCTACCCAGTTTCCTTTCTTTCCGTCGTCTTTCCTCATAGAACCCAGATTTTCCTTTGAGGCTCTTTCCCTCCCTCATTACTTAGCAATTATATGACTTGAGTCCGTTTGATAGAAGTCACCCCATTGGTTTGGGTGACATAAACCAATAAGCAGTGTTCTTCCCTTTTGGCATGAGAATTAAAGCATGGGCCCCCTAAGCCAGTCACTATATCATTGTTCCTTGACTGTAGTGATTGCTTCAACCCAATATAACAAGAAGCTTAGGACTTTTGTTTGCTTGTTAAGGTAAGGAGTTCTCTTCCTACTGGATACAAATGCAGAGGCACATTGCCCTGATTGCTGCTGGCTATCTGAGGACAGAGCAGACATCCAAAGGGGGATTGGACTGAGGTGGAGGAAAAAGAGAGAGAGAGAAAAGCTGAGCTAGAGCCCTGGTCAAGCTATATCTGAAACTTAGTTCTGAATTTCATACATATGCAAGCCACTGATTCCTTTTATTTCATGGATTTCAAGTTGGGTCTTACGTTACTACCAACCAATAGTATGCTAATTAATATAGAAGTAAAAAAAAACACACAAAGTAAAATCTCAGTATTGGAAGGGATGGCAGAAGTTATTTTATCTAACTCTTCTGCTTACTGCATAAATAAATCCAATTTAAAGTTCTCAACCCGTGAACTTTTAACACCTTTACTTTCAAAGACATCACTGCTTAGTAAAGTATCCTACTTTACCTTCAGACAGCTTTAGTGTCTTATTTATACTGAATATATAAAATTAATTTCCCTGAAATTTTGATTTCTTGATCCAACTTTTCCCCTCCCATAATAGAGAATTTGTCATATTGTTTTTTAACTTACAACTTCAATTCCTTCAAACCACTAGTTTTTCGGATGAGTCCAGAAAATTTCCTCACAGACTTAATTCTTTTTCCCTGAATGCATACCACTACTACTTTGTTATTGTATATCTTAAAATGTGGCACCCAAAATTGAGTATGATTGTCTAATTGAGATCTTCCAGTAATCCCTCTGTAAGAACAAATTTCTCTCTCCTTTAGATATCTGTAGCAACAATAAAAAATTTTGTTCATTGGGTGCTTACTATTGCCAGACACTGTATATTTTGTTTACATGATACTTACCCCTCATTTCAAGACTGTAAAATCAGAATTTCTCCGGGCACATGGGTGGCTCAGTCGGTTAAGCGTCCGACTTCAGCTCAGGTCATGATATCACACAGTTTGTGAGTTCGAGCCCCGTATTGGGCTCTGTGCTGACAGCTCAGAGCCTGGAGGCTGCTTCACATTCTGTGTCTCCCTCTCTCTCTGCCCCTTCCCTGCTCATGCTGTGTCTCTCTCTTTCTCAAAAATAAACAAACATTAAAAAAAATTTTTTTTAATTAAAAAAAAAATCAGAATTTCTCATTTCCATTTTATTGATAGGGAAACAGATGCAAAATTGATGTTAAGCAGTTTGCCAAAGGTCATTCCACTAATTAGTGGTAAGGTAAAAAGACTAATGTCTGTTTGGTTCCAAAGCTCATATTCTTATCCTACACTGTATTATACTTACAATTCTTCTCCACACACACTGTAGCGTGTCCTCCAAAGGACAGGAATTATGTAATATTTACCTTTGTGTCACAAATATTTCACCTAGAGCCTGACACATTGTTCCAAGGGAAATTTAAAACAGGATTACCCGCCTACTTTGTTCTAAAATTTTAGACTTCTATTAATATGTCTGACATACTCAAGTATTCATGACTGACTTGCACAATGAAGAAATTTTGCATTGTAAGATTGTGCTGGCTTTTTTGGCAGTGATGTTACTCCATTTACTCATAATTCAATCAGTCAACTGTTTATGGCTTATGAGTAGGTTGAAAGCCATAAACGCTCTCTCCAGGAAAAGTGCTTAATATTCCTAGACACGTAGAAATTTGCATGTAATTCCAAGAGATTATGGATCTCTTGTTACGCCTGATCTCACTGGGGAATTATAGACCCAGGTTGAGAAGTGCCTTTCCAGGCTAATATAATTTGGTCATATTTTTGGGACTTCACGTGAGTATGGACCATTTGAGCAGATCCAGAGCTCAAAGAGTTTTCATCTGAATCTGTTGTGGGCTATGTTTATGCCAGATCCTCCATCTGGGCAAGAATATAAATCAAGCTCCTTAATTTTCTTTCTTAAAAAAGTCAACTGAGGGGGTGCCTGGGTGGCGCAGTCGGTTAAGCGTCCGACTTCAGCCAGGTCACCATCTCGCGGTCCATGAGTTCGAGCCCCGCGTCAGGCTCTGGGCTGATGGCTCAGAGCCTGGAGCCTGTTTCCGATTCTGTGTCTCCCTCTCTCTCTGCCCCTCCCCCGTTCATGCTCTGTCTCTCTCTGTCCCAAAAATAAATAAATGTTGAAAAAAAAATTAAAAAAAAAAAAAGTCAACTGAGTCACTTCATGTTTGTTGTAAAAGCTCATTCTTCTCCAGCCTCCCCAGCAGTACCAATGGACACTTGAGGCACTATGCCTGGCACGGAGGTTTACAAGGAATTGCAGTGTATTATTTTCTCCTTAACATGTACTAAATGTCAGAGACTGATACGAAGAATGTTTCTCTTTATTATTTTTAAAAATTTAAAACATTTTTTTAAATGTTTATTAATTTTTGAGAGAGAGAGCGTGAGCAGGGGTGGGGCAGAGAGAGAGGGAGACACAGAATAGTCCGAAGCAGGCTCCAGGCTCTGGGCTGTCAGCACAGAGCCCAATGTGGGGCTCAAACCCCCAAACCGTGAGATCATGACCTGAGCTGAAGTCGGATGCTTAACTGACTGAGCCACCCAGGCGCCCCAAGAATATTTCTCTTTAAAACATGGGAAGACAGTTGCCCATTGTGCTCTTCAGTGTTCTTCACAATAAGTATTTGATAAGAAAGAAGTTTCTCTCTTTTTTTAGTTTTCTGAGTCCCTAGCTCATTGTGGGCTCTTAAACTTGTTTTTTATGCATTTAGTGCCTAATTCTGTGCTTATTTTTACTATCATTATCGTTAGGTTTGTGAACTTATCACTCCCCTGTACTCATGCATTTTCCTTGTGTTTGAAGCTTTCTGTTAACTGTTTGTTACCACAGGAATGCCAAAAGAGCATTACAACTCATTGAATTTGTTCAAGCCTGTATTTGTATGCGTATACTTTGCCTCTCTTCCTGTCACCTTGACCTACTTCATCCCACCCCTTTTGCCCCAGCCAATTGGGCTTTATATCTTTCCTCAACCCACTACTGTAATTTTCTTCTCTTAGCTCCCAGCTTTTATTTTCTGGACTTTGGATCTTCTGTTACCCACAAGTTAAACTGCTTGCTTTTGAGTGCAGATTCGTCTCCATTTCCCTGACTTTATATCCTGTGGGCTTTTTACAGCCTTATCTAGAGTATAGGTAATGGCAAGAAACGAGAACATGTGAATCTGGAAAGTTTTGAAATCTCAAACATACAGAAAAGTACAATACAAAGAACTTTTCTCCCTGAACTGTTTGAGAGTGAGTACCGCCATGATGTTTTACCACCCTGAGTCCTTCATTGTGTATTTCCTACAAATTTGGACATTTTCTGACATAACTACATCACTACTATGAAAGTAAAAATAACTGCCACCTAATCCTCAAATCACTAGGATAACTGCTAGTTATCCCACTAATGTCTTTCATCGTGGAAGGGTCCAGTTCAGAATTATGTATTGCACTTAGTTGTGTCTTTTTAGTCTTTTTTAGCCTGGAATAAGTCCTTAGTCTTTGCTTGGCTTTTATGACCTTGACCCTTTTGAAGATGAGATGGGTCAGTTATTTTGTAGAATGTCCTTCAACTTGAAGTTGTCTGATATTTCTGCATGATTAGATTCAAGTGAGGTATCCTTGGCAGGACAGGGTGGTACACATTTTAGATTTTGGCTCATTGTTGGTAAAATTAACTTTGATCATTTTGACTTTTATTAAAGTGGTATCTTCTCCATGCAGAGATTTCCCTTTGTAATCAATAAGGATTTTAAAGGAGGATACTTTAATTAAGACTGTGTAAATATTCTTCTATTCCCTTTCAAGTGTTCAATTTATTTATATTAAAAATAGGCTCATGGGTTCTATGTTGCTCAATGGGTTATACTTCATTAATTACTTATTTTCATGCTTAAATTGTTTTAGATTTGAGCAGTGGGAGCTTCTTCAAGCTGGCTCCTATGTCCTCTTCTTCAGTCTTTTATTTTGCAATAATTTTAGGTTTACAGAAAAAATTGCAAAGATATGAGATAGAGTTCCCATGTATCCCAGTTTCCATTCATGTTACATCTTATATACATACTCAAGGTACGTTAGTGAGGACTAAGACATTAACATTGGTACGTTATTATTAACAGAACTTCAGTCTTTGGATTTATTAGTTTTTTCACTTATGTCGTCTTTCTGTTCCAAGAGCCAATTCAGGGGCCCACATTGCACTCAGTCACTATGTCCCATTGGTCTCCATTCTGCATCAGTTTCTCTTCCTTGCTTTTTATGACCTTGACAACTTTGGTTAGATATCTTTTAGAATGCCCCTCCACGTTGGTTTGTATGATGTTTTTCTCATGAGAGATTAGGGTTATGGAATTTTGGTAAGAATTCCGTAGAGGTGAGGTGTACTTCTGATAACATCATTTCAGGGAGAACGTGACTTACTACCAGTGATGTTAACCTTGATCATTTGCATAAGGTGATGTCTTCTGTGTCATTCCTGTAAAGACACAATCTTTCCCATTCACGATTCCTTGGAAACAAGTCACTAATTCCAGCACACACTTATGGGAAGGGTCTGAGGTCCTTGTACATGTCCCCATCCTTTGCCAAGCATTTCCTTTGTTTTCAACATAAGATGTTGCAGCTTATTTTGCACTTTCTGTGCTTCAGCCCTGGAACCAGCCATTTCATGAAGGCACCTGTTATGGACTGAATGTGTGTGTTCCTCCAAATTCATATGTTGAAGACCTAGCCCCCCTCCCCTCACCGTGTGGCTATATTTGGAGATGGGGCTTCTGTGGAAGTAATTAAAGTTAAACAAGGCTGTAAGGGTGGGGCCCTGATCCAGCAGGAGAAGGATCCTCAGAAGAAAAGACCCCAGAGAGCTTGCTGTCTGCTGTGTGCATCCACTTCCCTCCCCTAAATGTGTACAAGCACTAGAGAAAGGCTATATGAGGACCAGATGATGAAACATTTATAAGCCATATTAGGGAGTTTGGATTTTACTTTAAGGGAAATGAGGATCCATTGAAATAATTAACCCAAGGTAGTGATGCAATCTTATTTCTAGCTGTCAAAAAGTAACACTATGTTGTTTTTGTTTTTATCTTTCAAACTTTGTTCTTGGCCTAATCCTCATTCTAAGGTTAGGAGGTCAGTGATGCAGTAAGTTTTAGAAATGTGATGGGAATGTATATTTCTTAGACTTTATTTTTGTAGTGCTGATACTTAAGATACAATATAGTTTAGTAGTTCACGGTGTTTGCTCTAGAGTCTGTTATTCTGGGTTTGAATCCTAGATCAATCGCATACTGTCTATACTGTAAGTCACTATACTTTTCTAGGCCTCAATGGCCTCATCTTTAAAATCGGGATAATAAAATCCAGCTTTAAAATCTAGCTAATCTGGGTTAAATAGGATTAAATGAGATAATATCTATAAATTGCCTGGGATACAGTGAGCACTCCGTAAATTATCATTATTATTACTATTTTGACAATAAGAAAAGCTAAAAGTGTATTAATTTTTTTTTTTTTTTTTTTTTTTAATTTTTTACGTTTATTTATTTTTGAGACAGAGAGAGACAGAGCATGAAGCGGGGAGAGTCAGAGAGAGAGGGAGACACAGACTCTGAAACAGGCTCCAGGCTCTGAGCTGTCAGCACAGAGCCCGATGCGGGGCTTGAACTCACGGACCGCGAGATCATGACCTGAGCCAAAGTCGGACGCTTAACCGACTGAGCCACCCAGGCGCCCCTAATTTTTTTAGACAAAGTTAGAATGTTCCCCTGGCAAAAAGTTTGTATTCAAATGAACTTCCCAACATAATAGCTCCATTTACAGTTGCTAAAATTTTACCAAAGTTAAAATTAATACCACATTTACTCAGGCAGTATCATGAAAGATAATATATGATAGACCCTCCATTGGGCCAAAAAAAATTATTACCTGATGTGGAACATGCAAATGCAGTTCTAAGCAAGCAATAGCATATGTAAGTTTGGAGCCTAAGAGAGAGGTTTGAAAGTGGAAATAAGAATTTAGAGATCATTGGCACGAAGATGGAACTTAAGGCATCACGAGTGATGCAAAAAAAGCATTTGATAAAATTTAACACCCATTCCTAGTAAAAATTCATAGGAATCAGGAATAGAAGAGAACCCAAACTTGAAGATTATCTAGAAAACCCAAAGCCATCATATTCAATGGTGAACTACTGAGAACTTTCCCTCTGAGATTAGGAGCAGTGTCAGCATCACTTCCATTCCAGATTGTACTGGAAATTGTAGCTAGCATAATATGGCTAACAGACTGAAAACTGATAAGCGACAGGGAAATTTAAAAATCATTGGAACACAAAATGTCTTTAGGACTTGGGTAGGAAAGGATTTCTTTTTTTTTTTTTTTTTTTTTTTTGAGGGTGGGGGGTGAAGGTGAGCAAGGGGCAGAGAGAGGGAGAGAAGTGGGGCTCACCCAAAGCAGGGCTCATGCTCACCCCATGCAGGGGCTCATGCTCGCCTCAAGTGGGGCTTGAGCTCACCAACTGTGAGATTATGACCCGAGCTGAAGCCAAGAGTCAGAGGCTTATCTGTGCAAGCCACCCACCTGCCTCAGGAAAGGACTTCTTAATGTACAAAAAATACAAATGGTAAAGGAAAGAATTAATAAATTTGGCTTGATTAAAATGATACATTTCTCTTCACCAGAAAAATTCACAAATAAAATAACAGACCACATAGCAGGGGAATACATTTATAATACAGTTCCCAACAAAGGATTAGTATGCAGAATATGTTTAAAATAAAAAAAACTCCTACAAGTCGTTAAAAGACAAATACAATAGAAAAATGGCAATCAAGATGAGTGTTTTCCAGAAAGAGAAATAAATGGCAAATAAACATGAAAAGATGCCTACGTCAGTTAAAGTTCTTCAGAGATACATATATAATATTCATGTTAAAATGTATTTATACTATATGCAGATATATATATATAGAGAGAGAGCTTGATTGATTGATTGAGGGAGCTGGCAAGTCTAGAATCTGTCACGCACACCAACAGGCTAGAAAGTCAGGCATGTTTTGATGCTACGGTCTTGAGGCAGGATTGCTTCTCCAGGAAACCTCAGTTTTTGGTGTTAAAGCCTTCATCTGATTAGATGAGGCCCACCCACATTATGTAAGGTTGTCTCCTTTACTTAAACTGATGGTAGATACTAACCACATCTATAAAATCCTTCACAGCAGCACTTAGATTAATGTTTAGATAGCTGGATACTATAGCCAAGTCAACCTAAAAGTAACTATCACAAGCTCTACCTTTAGTAATCAAGGGAATACAAGTTAAGATCACAGTGAGGTACAATTATATCCATGAAATTGACAAGTATCTGGTAACACCAAGCATTGTAGGGATATGTATTCGCAGGACTTTCACATCCTCCTGATGGAATATAGACTGGTACAGCCATTCCAGCAAACAAATTGGCACTTTCATACAAAGATGATTTGCATATGTGCAGCCCAGGAATTTCATTTCTTCAGAAACTTGTACATGAGCACTAGGAAATATATAAAATTTATAAGAATGTGGTAGTTATTTACTTTTATTTTAATTTATTTTATTTTTAATTACATCCAAGTTAGAATATAGTGCAATAATGATTTCAGGAGTAGATTCTAGTGATTCTTCCCCTATGTATAACACCCAGTGTTCATCCCAACAAGTGTCCTCCTTAATGCCCCTGACACATTTAGCGCATCCCCCCTCCTACCCACAGCACCTCCAGCAACCCTCTGTTCTCTGTATTTAAGAGTCTCTTGGGGCGCCTGGGTGGCACAGTCGGTTAAGCGTCCGACTTCAGCCAGGTCACGATCTCGCGGTCCGTGAGTTCGAGCCCCGCATCAGGCTCTGGGCTGATGGCTCAGAGCCTGGAGCCTGTTTCCGATTCTGTGTCTCCCTCTCTCTCTGCCCCTCCCCCGTTCATGCTCTGTCTCTCTCTGTCCCAAAATAAATAAACGTTGAAAAAAAAAATTAATAAAAAAAAAGAGTCTCTTATGGTTTGTCCCCCTCCCTGTTTTTATTTTATTTTTGTTTCCCTTCCCTTATGTTCATCTGTTTTGTGTCTTAAATTCCACATATGAGTGAAGTCATACGAATGATGTATTTCGCTTAGCATGATACACTCTAGATCCATCCATGTTGTTGCAAATGGCAAGATTTCATTCTTTTAGATTGCCAAATAATACTCCATTGTATATATATACCACATCTTTATCCATTCATCTGTTGATGGACATTTTGGGCTCTTTCCATACTTTGGCCATTGTCGATAGTGCTGCTATAAACATTGGGGTACATGTGCCCCTTCAAAACAGCACACCTGTATCCCTTGGATATATACCTAGTAGTGCAACCGCTAGGTCATAGGGTAGTTCTATTTTTAACTTTTGAGAAACCTCCATACTGTTTTCCAGAGTGGCTGCACCAGTTTGCACTCCCACCAGCAGTGCAAAAGAGATCATCTTTCTGCACGTCCTCACCAACATCTGCTGTTTTTTTCTTATTATTTAAATTTTTTTTACTGTTTATTTTTGAGAGGGAGCATGAGTGGGGAAGAGAGAGGGAGACACAGAATCTGAAGCAGGCTCCAGGCTCTGAGCTGTCAGCACAGAGCCTGATGCAAAGCTCCAACTCAAGAACCATGAGATCATGTCCTGAGCCAAAGTTGGACGCTTAACCGACTGAGCCACCCAGGTGCCGTGGTAGTAATTTTTTAAAAATATGTAAGTAGCAAAACAACAACCTAGAAAGCAAATATTCATTGATAGAAAAATAGTCCTAGAATGGAATATCAAACAGTAGTGAATAAATGAATGGCCAGGTGGAACATGAGTGAATTTTTGGAACATATTATTGAGTATAAAAAGCAAGGCACACAGGGCACCTGGCTGGCTCAGTCAGTAGAGTGTCTGACTCTTGATCTCAGGGTTGTATGTTTAGACCTCAAGTTGGGCAGGGAGCTTACTTAAAAAAAAAAAAGCAAAGCACACACACACAAAAGCAAGGCACAGAAAACTAAAAGCATCACAATACCATTTCTCTAAAGCTCAGAAACAAGTAAAACAACATATTGTTTGGAGATGCATACCTAAGTGAGCAACTCCAGCCATAGGGGAAGGGTGGGATGAGCCTAGCAAATGAATGCAAAAGTCAGTGGAACAGTGTTGCTAATGTTCTCTTAGGTTTGGTGGTGAGTTCCTAGATGCTTATTTCATTATTATGCCTCATAACTTAATACGTGTTACAGATAATCTCTTTATAAGATCAAATCACTTAAAATTTTAAAGGCAAATTAGCAAAAATGTTTCCTTTTTTATTCCAAAAAAGTAGAATTTGAAATCTGTGAAGGCCTTTCTTAGGAAAAAAAAAAAAAATTAATGAAAGTAAGTCTGAGAAGGGTTTAGAAGGTGATGTGATTCATGTTTAATACTAAGCCTGGGTTGGGGCGCCTGGGTGGCTCAGTGAGTTAAATGCCCAACTTCGGCCCAGGTCATGATCTCGTGGTTGATGAGTTCGAGCCCCACAATGGGCTCTCTGCTGTCAGCACAGAGCCCACTTTGGATCCCCTGAACCCCCTCTCTCTACCCCTTCCCCACTCATATTCTCTCTTTCTCAAAAATAAACATTAAAAAAAAAAAAAAACCTAAGGCTGGGTTTCCTTAAGGCTATCAATTCTCTCCCCAGGAAATATTTCATATGTGCAAAACTTTCATTTAATTCCAGAGAGTGATAATGAACGTGGCCTGGAGATAGGTTACTAAAGCTGTTTAATGCTATCAATTTTGATGAACTTATCTTACTGTAAGTAATTTGTAACTGATATTTCTGGTCAGAAGACAACATGTTTTTATCAAAGGTGCTACTTCATTCCTTAAAATTAACTTATAAGTTAATAGAAATGTCATAAAGCTATTAGAATAGGGAGATACAATTTCAGTTGTTTGGGTTCTGTGCTTCTGTAGAGCATAGTGGAATTTAGGCAAATGGTTGTTAGGGCTCTCTTTCAGGTTTTAAGTTTTTAATTTGGCCAATTTACCAAGGCTTAAATTGAGGGGTGACCCACTTTTGCCTGGGTCAAAACAACCAGGGCATGGAGAAAAATAATCGTTTTTTTTTTTTCTTTACAAGAAGCCTTGTAAGGTTTCCCAGCTGGCAAAATCTGTATGCCACATCTGATACATAGAAAAGTTACAATTTTAAATAGAGGTATTTTAAAAATAAAAACTTTAAGTTGCAAAATGCATCTTTGAATATTTAAGATCTCTCTCAGGTAATTCAGCTGAATGAGGAACATAACGTGTCATTTGTTTACAGATAGTTGATAATGTGAAGAGCAGTGTCATGTTTTCTTAATCTGGCGCTCGACAGCTGTTAACTACTGAAAGGAGAGATGAAAGTCTGTGTGACTAAAAGCGTACCACCTTCTATATTAAGTATTAGCTGATTGGCAAGATGTGTGTGCTATGCTATTGAGAGAATTACACTTTCTTAATGAATACACTATATGTTTTTTTTAAGTCCAAGAAAACATTACAGTTTACAAGATAAAAGATTACCATAGTAAGATATGTATATTGATCATACTACTACATAACTCATCAAACCATATTTCACAAAATTGGTAGTGTATGTATTTTAAAATATATCTAATTTTGACTTACTAATAAAGAATACTAAATTATCAACTTTACTTTCTTTTCTTTCTTACCATAGGTGATTATCTTTTCTTCACCTAACATTATGTTTTTATATTTTGCCTGTTATGTCACTCTTCCCCCCCCCCCCCACTTACATTGTGTTGAAGGGGAAAATATGTCTCAATTTGTAACTGCCCACGTATTTATTTTCTGT
Source organism: Prionailurus viverrinus (assembly GCF_022837055.1). Taxonomy (NCBI): domain Eukaryota; kingdom Metazoa; phylum Chordata; class Mammalia; order Carnivora; family Felidae; genus Prionailurus; species Prionailurus viverrinus. The sequence goes on along the minus strand of NC_062568.1, from coordinate 161,063,672 downwards.
TTCCATATGATCTCTTACTAGGGCACTAATGATATTGTTTTTGTAATTCTTAGTGGTAGTATACTATTTTTAATTAATTTTAGAAGGAATATGGTGGTATTGTGTAGAGGTTAAGGTTGTAGTCCCTGGAACCAGACTGATGGGTGAATCTCCACTCAGCAAGTTACTAAGTATGACTTTGGCAAGTTACTTGATTTTTCCCTGTTCTGGTTTCCTGGTTTTTTTTTTTTAATTTTTTTTTTAACGTTTATTCATTTTTGAGACAGAGAGAGACAGAGCATGAATGGGGGAAGGTCTGAGAGAGAGGGAGACACAGAATCTGAAACAGGCACCAGGCTCTGAGCTGTCAGCACAGAGCCCGATGCGGGGCTCGAACTCACGGACCGCGAGATCATGACCTGAGCCGAAGTCGGACGCCCAACCGACTGAGCCACCCAGGCGCCCCTCCTGGTTTTTAATAAAAGGAGTGAGGTACCCTTCCTCTGGTACCTAAGTAAAAGCTAAATGAATATTAGCTATAATAATGGCAATAATAAGAATTATTATCATTGAGTAAATTCGCTTCTATTGTGAACTCAACATACCAGCACTTGTGTATGTTTAATTTATTTATGTGCAATATAGAGCAGGTTGGCTGTAACCCTCCATCCAGGATCAGAATGTCCACCTACATGATAGTCCAGTTCCTTTAAAAAATAATAATTGCATCTGTTGTGTATTATTAGTAAACTTTCAAGGCCAAATATCAATTCAATGACAAAATAATTATTTTCAGTTTAGTGTATGTTTGACTGCCTAGCGTATGCAAAGCAGTACAGGTACTATGCAAATCTATGAAATACAGTTCCCATACTCAAGTATTATCAATTTAACAGGAGGATTGGGAATATAAATTTGCTTTTTCAGGACCCCAGCTGGGTGAAAGTCATACCAGAAGAAGCAAGTTCAGACTGGATTGATAATGGAAACAGAATGAACTGGAAAGCCAGTTTCAACATCTTGGGGAGCCAAGTGGAAATAAATTGAACCACACGTGTACCTTGTGGTGGTTATTGTTTCATACCCAGGGATCGCTAGGTTTGCAGTCTAACTGTATTTATTCTCTAGGCTGGTACTACAGCATCTACAAGTGTATTACTTGTTAAAAATTCAGTATGTGATATACAAAGAGAAATGTTTAATATTATTTCTATAAGACAGGCATTAAAAAAGTATGATCATTGTTAGTGTAGAGGTGAGAGAAGTCATGTCCTGTGGGAAAGAATTGGAGAAAACTTCATGAAAGAATATTTGAACTGGGATTTCAAAGGATGCATGTGGTTTCAGATGAAGTTTACAAGTATTGATATCTTTGTCCCATGCAAGGTCAAGGTATCCACATGAGCAGAGATTCAGAATGAGGGCTGTGCATGGCATCCTCATGAGATCGTGCTCATAGAGCAGAAACAGGATCTGTGTGCAGATCCTGTACTGGGAGATACAGTTGGAGAGGTAGGTTGATGTTATATTTGGTGGGCCTGGAATGCCTTTAATTTAAATAATGGAGATCCGTGGAAAGTGTTGTACATGGCAGATGGTGGTGGCAGTAATGATTGGCTAATACAGCTGGATTATCCACTAACTGCATTCATGTGTTTATTTGAACTCGTGTTTTGTCTCTTTCAGGAAGTTCATGATTTATTACAAGACTATGAGTTAAAGTATTGTTATGTGGACAGAAATAAGAGAACAGGTAAGATTTCACTTTTAAGCATCTGGTTTCACTTTGATTCTAAATGTGGGCATTATTAATGTATCTATGTATCTTACTAGAAACATTCATTTTTATAAAGAATGTCCTAATACGTTGTGATGTTATAGTAAATTTTTGTAGGCTTTGTATTGTTTATTTTTTAATTGCAGTATAATTAACATGCAATGTTATATTAGTTTCAGATGTACAACATATTTTTTTTTAGGTGTACGACATATTGATTCCACAATTCTATACATTACTCAGTGATTACCACAGTAAGTGTAGTCACCATCTGTAACCATACATGATTACAGTATTATGGACCATGTTCCCTATGCTGTACTTTTCATCTCTGTCACTTATTTCATAGCTAGAAGTTTGTACCTCTTAATTCCCTTTATATATTTCCCTCACCACTCCCCCATGTCCCCTCAGGCAACCACCAGTTTGTTCCCTGTATTTGAGTTTTTTTTTTTTTTTTTTTTTTATTAAAGCACATTCAGTGCACAACACGGGGCTCAAACTCATGACCCTGGATACCAAGTTGCATGCTCCATCACCTGAGCCATTCAGGTGCCCCTCCCATTTGTTTTTGTTTATTCATTTGTTTTTTTAGATTCCACATATTAGTGAAATCATTTGGTATTTATCTTTCTGTCTCTGATTTGTTTCACTTAGCAATATACCCTCTAGGTCTGTTCATGTGGTTGCAAATGACAAGATCTCATTCTTTTTTATGGCTAATATTCTGTTATATGTGTGTATATATACATGTGTGTGTGCATATATATGTATATATATACACACACCATATCTTCTCTATGCATTCATCTATTAATGGACATTTGGATTGCTTCCATATCTTTGTTGTAAATAATGTTGCAGCAAACATGTATCTTTTCAAATTAATGTTTTCATTGTTTTTGGGTAAATACCCAGTGGTGGAATTACTGAATCATATGGTATTTCTATTTTCAATGTTTTGAGGAACCCCCATACTACTATCCACAGTGGCTGCACTAATTTACATTCCTATTAACAGTGCACAAGGGTTCCCTTTTCTCCTCATCCTCATCAACACTTTTAGTTCTTGTCGTTTTGATACTAACCATTGCGACTGGTGTGAGGTAATATCTCATGATTTTGATTTGCATTTCTCTGCTGATGAGTGATGTTGAGCATCTTTTCATGTATCTGTTGGCCATCTGTATGTCTTCTTTGGAAAAATGTCTATTCAGGCCCTTTGCCCATTTTTAAGAAATGTTTGTTTATTTATTTTGAGAGTGAGAGTAGGAGAGAGAGAGAATGCCAGGTAGGCAGAGAGAGAGAATGCCAAGCAGACTCCATGCTATCAGCACAGAGCCTGCCACAGGGCTTGATCTCACAAACTGTGAGGTCATGACCTGAGCTGAAATCAAGAGTCAAATGCTTAACCAACTGAACCACCCAGGCACTGCCCATTACTGCCCATTTTTTAATCACATTGTTTTTTGGTGTTGATTTGTATATGTTTATATGTTTTGGGTATCAGTCCTTTGTCAGATACATCATTTGCAAATATCTTCTTACAATCATTAGGTTGTCTTTTAGTTCTGTTGATGATTTCCTTGGCCAAGCAAATTAGTGTAGTCTCAATAGTTTATTTTTGCTTTTGTTTCCTTTGCCTAAGGAAACATACCCATAAATATGTTGTTAAGGGTGATGTCCAAGAGATCACTGCCTTTTTTTTTGCAACCATTAGGAGTTTTACAGTTTCAGGTCTCACATTTAAGTCTTTAGTTCATTGTAAGTTTATTTTGTGTATGGTGTAAGAAGGTGCAGTTTCATTCTTTTGAGTGTGGCTGTACAATTTTCCCCGCACCATTTATTGAAAAGACTGTCTTCCCTATTGTATATTCTTGCCTACTTTGTTATAGATTAATTGACCATATAGGTATGGGCTTATTTGTGGGCCCTCTGTTTCATTGATCTATGTGTCTGTTTTTCTGCCAGTACCATCCTGTTTTGATTACTACAGCTTTGTAGTAGATCTTGAAAGCTAGGATTGTAACACTTTGAGCTTGATTCTTCTTTCTCAAGATTGCTTTGGCTTCTTGAGGTTCTTTGTGGTTCCATATAAATTTTAGGATTATTTGTTCAGGTTCTGTGAAAAATGTTGTTGGTATTTTGTTAGAGATTGCATTAAATCTGTAGATTGCTTTGAGTAGTGTAGACATTTTGACAGTATTGGCTGTTCCAATACAGGAGCATGGAATATCTTTCCATTTGTTTGTGTTATCTTCAATTTATTTCATCAATGTCATAGCTTTCAGAGTACAGGTCTTTTACCTCCTTGGTTAAATTTATTCCTAGGCATTTTATTCTTTTTAGTACAATTATAAATGAGATTGTTTTCTTACTTTCTCTTTCTGCTATTTAATTATTAGTGTCCAGAAAGGCAACTATTTTCTCTGTATTAATTTTGTATCCTGCAGCTTTGCTGCATTCATTTATTCTAATAGTTTTTGGTCAAATCTTTCGGGTTTTCTACGTATAGTATCATACCATCTACAAATAGTGACAGTTTAACTTCTTCCTTACCAATTTGGATGACTTTTACTTATTTAATTTCTGTGGCTAGGTCTTCTGTACTATGTTAAATAAGAGTGGACATCCTTGTCTTGTTTCTGGTCTTAGATAAAAAGCTTTCAGTTTTTTACCATTGAGTATGATGTTAGCTGTGTGTTTTTCATGAATGATCTTTATTTAGGTTAAGGTATGTATCCCCTAAGGTATGTTGAGAGAGCTTATCATCAATTCATGTTGAATTTTGTCAAATGCTTTTTCTGCATCTATTGAGATGATTGTATGACTTCTTTGTTTTGTTAATGTGGTTTATCCTTGTTGATTGATTTGTGAATATGTGAACCTGCTTGTCTCCTTGGAATAAATCCCACTTGATCCAAGTGAATGATCCTTTCAATGTATTGCCGAATGCAACTTGCTAATATTTTGTTGAGGATTTTTGCATCTGTTCACCAGGAATATTTGTCTGTGATTTTCTTTTTTTTGTAGTGTCTCTGTTTTTTGTTTTTTGTTTTTAAATCAGGGTAATACTGGCCTCATAGAATGTATTTGGAAGCTTTCCTTCCTCTTCTATTTTTGGAATAGTTTCAGGAGAATCAGTATTTTTCCTTAAATGAAAGGTAGAATTCACTTGTGAGGCAATCTGGTCCTAGACTTCTGTTTGTGTGAAGTTTTTGATTATCAGTTCAACTTTGTTACTAGTAATTGGTCTGTTCAGATTTTCTATCTCTTCCTGATTCAGTTTTGGAAGATGGTATGTGTCTAGAAATTTACCCATTTTTTCTAGGTTGTTCTGTCTATTGACAAAATTTTTTGTGGTATTCTCTTACAGTCTTTTGTATTTCTGTGGTGTCAGTTGTTAATTCCCCTTTTATCTCTGATATTTATTTGTATCCTCTCTTTTTTTCTTGATGAATCTGGCTAAAGGTTTATCAATTTTGTTGATCTTTTATCTCTTGGTTTCATTGATCTTTTCTGTTGTTTTTTTTTACTCTCTATTTTGGCTCTGATCTTAATATCTTCTTCCTTTCCTGGCTTTGGGCTTTGTTTCTTCTTCCTTTTCTAATTCCTTTAGGTGTTAGGTTAGACTGTTGGAGATTTTTCTTGTTTCTTGAGGTAGGCCTGTATCCCTATAAATTTCCCTCTTAGAACTGCTTTTGCTGTGTCCCAGAGATTTTGGAACATTGTGTTTTTATTTTCATTTGTCTTCAAGTATTTTTAATTTCATCTTTAATTTCTTCATTGAAGAAATCCAGTGGCTGTTTAGTAGCATGTGGTTTAGCTTCCACCTTTGTGTTTTTTTCCACTTTTTTTTCTTGTGATTGATTTCTAGTTTTATACCATTGTGATCAGAAAAGATACAGGATTTAAATTTTATTAAATTTATTGAAACTTGTCCGTATCCTGTCATATGATTATCCTGGAGAATGTTCCTTGTGAACTTGAAAAGAATGTGTGTTCTATTGATTTGGAGTGGAATATTCTGTATATATCTGTTAAGTCCATCTGCCCTAATATGTCGTTCCAAGACACTGTTTCATGATTGTTTTTCTGCCTGAATGATCTATTCATTGATGTAAGTGGGGTGTTAAAGTCCCCTACTATTATTGTATTACTATCAATTTCTTGCTTTCTGTCAATATTTGCTTTATGTATTTAGGTGCTTCAATATAAAAGAAAATTTTTAAGACTTTATAAAATTTTGCATTAGACATAGTTGGAAAAAATAAAGTCTGTATGAAAATCAAAAACAAAACAGAACATTGTAGTATCTTACAGTGGAACTCCTGATATAATTCCTGCACTTTGATTTGAGTCACTGGTCATGAAATTAGGTTAGTGGTTGGTATCAGCCTAAAAAAACACAATGAAATAGAATAGAAAATATCAGAGTGCATTGCATAGGGCAGGAGTTTCAGTTACTAATACTTTTGTTTCAGAAATATTTGAAGTGTGTGTGTGTGTGTTTATTGAGTCACAGACCAAAAATATATTCCTTACTGTGGGTCATAGTCAAAAAAGTTTGCAAACACTGGCTTAGACAAAACTTTAATTCATTTTGTTATCTTCTAGCTTTTGTTACCTTACTGAATGGGGAACAAGCCCAGAATGCAATTCAGATGTTCCATCAATATTCTTTTCGAGGAAAGGACTTAATTGTTCAGCTCCAGCCAACAGATGCTTTGCTGTGTATTACCAACTTACCCACTTCTTTTACATTAGAAGAGTTTGAAGAACTTGTTCGTGCTTATGGAAATATCGAGAGATGTTTTCTAGTCTACAGTGAGGTTACTGGCCATTCCAAAGGCTATGGATTTGTGGAATACATGAAAAAGGACTTTGCTGCAAAGGCTAGATTGGAGTTATTGGGTAAACAATTGGGAGCATCAGCTCTGTTTGCACAATGGATGGATGTTAATCTATTGGCTGCAGAGCTAATTCATTCTAAGTGCCTTTGTATAGATAAACTCCCTAGTGACTACAGGGATTCAGAGGAGCTGTTGCAATTTTTTTCCAGTATACATAAACCTGTGTTTTGCCAGGTACGTATTTTTCAGGTATCATTTGAAATATTTGAAAATATCTGCCTCTGTATCTATTGTATATGCACTCACAAATTTATTATGCATATGTGAATATCACAGTGGATAATCTAATTCTTCTTTAGTCTATAATGAAGACTTTAAGTTCATGGTAAATTTTAAATCAATTCCCATTGTGTGTGGGTCAACCTATAGTATTATATAGTTAAGTATGTCTTAGCAAACCCATCACTTGCTCATTCACCTCATTCCATCCATGTGTCTAGCCTTTCATTCATTGATCCATTCATCTATCCAAGTTTTACTTATTATCTTCTCCACACCAGACACTATATTGCTAAAAGTTAGAAATAGAATAGAAACGTACTCTCTCAATACCTTACAATTTTGCAGAAGGTACTGACAAGCAAATAATGATAAATCCTGTATAAAGAGTGATGTAATTATTGGAAGATAGAAAGGTATTATGAGGTTTAAAAAGAATGTATAATTCTGTCCTAATGGGATCATGGTGAGACATTTAGAGAAGATCTTGAAAACTGACAACACTGGTATGAATTTTCATGTAATATATCAGTAAGATTAAATATATTCTACTAAACATAGATATGAACTATAAGATCCTTCCCTTATAGGTGTTTGATAGCAACTAATGAACTCTTTTTCTCTCTTGCTTTTCTTAATTTCTTCCTTCTCTCTCTTCTCTCCTTCTCTCTCATGCTTCTTTTCTTCTTAACCCCTGTTCTCCACCCCCACCACCCCACCGGTTTTCTTTAATCATATATTTGTTGAGTCTCTACTGTTACAGTGGGAGACTAGGAGTTATGGTCACTCACACACACACACACACATACATATACATAACCATAGTATATTTAAATAATATATATAGCTAACTACATAACTATATATAATATCTATAATTATAATTATATATCTGTGTATGTATTATATATTATATATAATATATATGTATATAATATATATATGTATTATATATTATATATGTATAAATGCCTACTTTATTTTTTCATTTCTACCCCTCCAATCCCAATATAAACATCAAAGAAACCATCCAAGAGCTTCATAAAATTAGAAAGTTTTGTGACAAAGCTTTTGTCAGTCTTTGCTCAGTTATTGAAAAGTGATTTCTCTAATCCATATACTATTTTTGAATACTAAAAATTGTATAGTGATATTCTAAGGTCATATATAATTCTTTGTAGCTGTCGTTGAGGCCTTTGAGGCAAATGTGAGGGGGAAAGCTGTTTATCACAAATTGTATTTGAATTATGAATCCCAGAATTGGAAGGTACCTGAGAGGTTCTTTAATCCAGCTTGCCATTGGTAGAAAAGTGTTTGTTACACTATTTGCAAGTGGCCATTTAGCTTCTGTTAAAATACTTCAAAATAATGGAAAATTAACTAGATGGGGAGTCAGACTAATACATGTTTGAGTGGCTCTCCTATTGAACTAAAAAAAACTCTTTAAAACTACTGATGCTGTGGACTTAGAGGATTTTGTCTTTTGGAAGAATTAAAATGGTATTGTAATTTATATAGGCATGAAAGTTACCATAATGAACCAGGAATAATAACTATTTGAAACATTTTCAAAAGATTGATAAAATAACTTTATGATGCCTTTAGCAGTGGATCTGTGATGTTCAGATTCTTGCTTGGTAGGTAGACATGGACTACGTTGAACATAGTCTCTTACTTTGTAATCAAGGGACACCAAAGACAGTGACAGCTTTTACAAATCTTGATTTTAATATCTGGTTTGGATTACGAGAGGAACGGGGTTGTAGGAGAGATGTTTAGAAGAGGTATATGTTTTCCCTTTCTCCCATGTAATTGGAAAAAGTTTCATGGAAGAAAAGTTTCATGAGGAAAGTTTTAAAAGGAGGGAAGAATGTGAAGGAAAGATAGAAATTTGGTCTCACTGTATAGTTAGAAAGTAAAACTTCAAAAATAAGAGAAAAGAAACTAAAAAGGACTAAGAAATGATTTAATTGTAATATTAGCCTATGAGATGCCAAATCCAAACAAGTATCATAGATGTGTCTTCTTAAAGACATACCATGCTGAATTTTATCACATTTACCACTTTATAGAGTGAATGTGTTTAAGATAATTCAGACATGTTCAAAACTTAGAAACTTTTTAGTGTCTTATTTTGTTCTTATTTTTGCTCTTTGTACCAGTCTTTACAGATCCAGGACTTTAGTATCTTCCTTTACACTCTTACAGGTGGGTGACTGGAAATAAATCTAGTTCTGCATTGTAGGAGTTTGTTTAGGGCACATTCAGAAATAAAGCTTGTGTGTTGCATATGGTATTTTAACAAACCCAGGGCACAATTTTCCCACATAAGGTTTGCTTTGGAATACTTGACCAAATTCCTGAGATCTTCCTGAAATACTGAATTAAAAGTTGAATATGGTTCCTCCTACCTTTCTTCTCTTGATAATATAAACTTTAATTTACATAGATATGTGGTCAGATAATTGTTCAGTATCTTTCTTTGTCCATGTATCTGGTAAATATATTTTAAAGAAAGTGTTATTTATTGTGTTTCTACATTTTTCTATAAATTATCAGTTACACATCTTTCTTAATATAGAGGGAATATTGTCATTTGAGCTTTGAGTTTTAAAGTAAATTAGAAAATCAAAGAATTGAAAAGAAATTGGACAGAGTCTTGTTTATCATCCTATCTTCAGGACTGCATCTAAGCAACTAGTGAACATTCGTTATTTATATATTTGTTTATTTATTAATGTACCTATATGTCCAGTGTGGGGCTCGAACTCATGACCCCAAGATCAGGGATCGCATGCTCTTCCAACTGAGCCAGCCAGGCATCCCACAACTAGGAAACTTCTAATTTTCGAGAGAGAGAATACATTATTTTCACCAGTATATGCTCTGATACATTTGTTTTTGAAAATGAAAATTACATACTGAAAATAAATATTTCTAACCAGATATTAGGATTCTCCTTTTAACAAACTGTGTTAAATCAGCTTGCACAGGATGAAGGTAGTTATGTTGGCGGCTTTGCAGTGGTGGAATATAACACTGCAGAGCATGCTGAAGAGGTTCAGCAAGCTGCTGATGGTATGACGATCAAGGGAAGCAAAGTCCACGTTTCCTTCTGTGCCCCAGGAGCACCTGGGCGAAGTACATTAGCAGCATTGATAGCAGCTCAACGTGTGGTAAGTTTATTGTTCTTTATGAGGATATAGAAGAATGCTAATGCTATCTTAATCTATCCAAACCAGTTGACCATTCATTGGACCTTCATTACATTTCCATTACACAAAGACATTCTTCCTTTGTAAAAATTGGCTAAATGGTATCTCTGTCAAATCAAGCCAGGAGTCATTACAAAAGAAAAAATTGCATTAAGTAAAGTATATCCATCTGAAGAAGTTTTTTGAAGGAATGTTCTGTTCTAAACTTTGAGTGTAATGTCTCTTTTTACAAGGTGTTCATAAGTATGCATAGTGCAAATACAGGAAGGTGTGTGCTTCCTTTTTGCCCACATGGCTCATTGTAACTACTTCTTTATTGTTGACTGCCTGCTTATTTTTCTCTGTACCTCTGTAGTATGGAAGTTCCATGCAGATAGACACTATTTCTTGTTCAGTTTTTACTTGAGGCATGTTAGCATAGTATGACATTTGAATGTGACGTTAAAGTATGATTTTGAAATGTATTCTTGGGAATGGAGGATAGAATTGCTAGATAAATACAAATTTTGCATGGCACATACTTACATTGAAAAAATTATTCATTGATTATCTGAAACCCATCTGGGTATTACCAATTAAATCTGGCAACCATAAGGAGGTAGAAGGAATTGAATAAAACCTTTCAAGCAGTAGGATGAAGTGAAATTTGCGTGCTTCCAGAGTGGTGAGTGGTGGAGGTGGAGGAGTATAGAAAGGGATGAGATGGTAGGTTGATGCCAAATCAGAGGACCATCAAGCATTGGAAGGATTTAGACTGAATTTGATAAGCAGAGGGGAGCTTATGAGGTATATAAACAAGGTAGTGATGGGATCAGAGTGAAGCCATCAAGAGATTAGTCTGAAAGTGGCTCATGGATGAACAGGGGAGGGAGAAAAGGATAGGAGATTGCTCTTGGTCTCACATCACTTGCCCTCCTCTTCCTGTTCTTGCACCTCATGTGTGGTCCTTGATCCCTTCTCCCTTCTTTTGTTTGCCTTTTCCTTCTTAAGCTCTCCTGTCATTCTCCTGTTCTAAGTCACAGCCTCAGCTATTCTTTGACTGTCAATGTCATGCCTCTGTTGGATCAGAGTTGCTGAGTTTACAATTCTGAATTCATCCAGTCACCTACTTCTGCAGCCAGGGCACTGTGTCCTCTTGAAGAAAAACAAACACTTGGGTGACTTGATGCTACTACATGTGTGTGTCCTGCATTTATGGCTGGTCCCCTGAAAAACTTTAGCTTTACATCTCTCATCAGCCGCTCTTCTCCATTTTCTACAGCAATTACCTTAAGCCTTAATCTCTCTTCTGCCTTCGTCCTTTGTATCAGATGGTCATGCTTCATCCATGGACAAAGATCCCTGCTCTCTTGGAGGAAGAGTTGTACCTCATCCAGCCAACACAGCGGCTCATGACTGTGTCTCCCATCTTCAAGGATCGTGATCCTTACCTTTCAGCGTTTTTTCATTGGTTGCTCTGCTAGCTCCATCCCATCTTCTCATAAACATGCTCAGATCCTTTCCTTTAAAAATTCTTTCTAGAAATTGGCTTTTAAGTCAGAGTGGCTAAAATGAACAAATCAGGAGACTATAGATGCTGGAGAGGATGTGGAGAAACGGGAACCCTCTTGCACTGCTGGTGGGAATCCAAACTGGTGCAGCTGCTCTGGAAAGCAGTGTGGAGGTTCCTCAAAAAATTAAAAATAGATCTACCCTATGACCCAGCAACAGCATTGCTAGGAATTGACCCAAGGGATACAGGAGTGCTGATGCACAGGGGCACTTGTACCCCAATGTTTATAGCAGCACTCTCAACAATAGCCAAATTATGGAAAGAGCCTAAATGTCCATCAACTGATGAATGGAGAAAGAGATTGTAGTTTATATACACAATGGAATACTACTTGGCAATGAGAAAGAATGAAATAAGGCCTTTTGTAGCAACATGGATGGAACTGGAGAGTGCTATGCTAAGTGAGATAAATCATACAGAGAAAGACAGATACCATATGTTTTCACTCTTAATGTGGGATCCTGAGAAACTTAACAGAAGACCATGGGGGGAGGGGAAGGAAAAAAAAAGTTCAAGAGGGAGAGAGCCAAACCATAAGAGACTCTTAAAAACTGAGAATAAACTGAGGGTCAGTGGGGGGTGGGGGTGGGTGGGTGATGGGCAATGAGGAGGGCACCTGTTGGGATGAGCACTGGGTGTTGTATGGAAACCAATTGGACAATAAATTTCGTATTTAAAAAAAAATTTTTTTATGTTTATTTCTGAGACAGAGACAGAACACGAGTGGGGGAGGGGCAGAGAAAGAGGGAGACACAGAATCCGAAGCAGGCTCCAGGCTCTGAACTGTCAGCACAGAGCCTGATGCGGGGCTCGAACTCACAAACTGTGAGATCGTGACCTGAGCCAAAGTCGGTCGCTCAACTGACTGAGCCACCCAGGCGCCCCAACAATAAATTTCATATTTAAAAAAATAGAAATTGGCTTTTATAGTGCTCTTCCTTCACAACTGGAGCCTCTTGAACAATTAGCCCCTACTTGCTTCATTCCTGTTTCTTCATTTCCTATTCCGCCTCAGCCTGATATACTGTGGTTTCTACCTCAGCTATTCAAGTGAATCTGTTCCCATTTAGATTAATAGAGATTTCTTAGTATTGAAGTTGAGTAGGCACTATTCAGCATTTTATTGCTTGGTGTCTTTAAAAAAGTCTCCTCCACCATCTTGAATTCTACCCACTATTCTTTTTCTGCCTAACTATTTGTGCCCTTTCTTCTTTTTCCCTAAGGGCTGGTATCAGACTTCTGCCTTTGGCTTTTTCACTTACTTCTTGTATATTCCAATAGCCCCAGTTATTGCCTATCAGTAATGACTTACAAGCTTATATTTTTGAACCAGTTTGCCCTCAGCACTAAATATGCATTTCCAAATGATTATTAAACATTCTTCCTTCATATAAGTAGTTAAATTTCAACATTTTCAAAAGAAAAGTATCTTTTCTCTGGAATTTGTTTTTCTGTGTTCTATAATGTAATATTGGATTTGCTGAGGTTACAACTCTGAATCCATCCAGTCGCCTACTTGCACCAGCACACTGTGTTCCCTTAGAGAAAAACAAACACCTAGGTGGCTTGATGCCACTATAAATATGTGACATACATGTATAATTCTGTGTTCGGTATGTGGCACAAGTTCACCCAAACTAAAATTATCTGAACCAAAAACTCAGTTAATCGTGATTGGTTTCCCTCACCTGCTGCCCAAATCCAGATGTCAAAAATATTAGTAAATCCTTTCAGTTGTATGTCCCAACATTTCTTAAATCCTTGAGACTTGTCAACATCTTTGTTATTTGCTCAGGATCTCATCTTTTCTCACCTTGGTGTTGAGAATAACCCTCTGTGTGGTCACCACTGTAATCCATCTTCCACAGGACCTCAGGAGTGATCTTTTCCATCTTCAAATCAGATTATGTCATTTACTTACTTAATATTCTTTAATGTCTGAATAAATTCAGATTCCGTTGCATGGCATGCAGGGCCCTTCATGATCATATATCAGTGATAATGAGAAATCTTAAATGTTTCTTGATCTTAAAAGTAATGCATTTGCATTGATGCTTTCTACAGGTTCCTGGTACATATACTTTATCAAATTTTCTGAGATTAAAAAAGAAAATCATGGGGCGCCTGGGTACAGTCAGTTAAGCATCCGACTTTAGCTCAGGTCATGATCTCACAGTCCATGAGTTCGAGCTCTGAGTCAGGCTCTGTGCTGACAGCTCAGAGCCTGGAGCCTGTTTCAGATTATGTGTCTCCCTCTCCCTGCCCTTCCCCCCCCCCTCAAAAATAAATAAACATTGAAAAAAATTTTTAGTAAAAATTTTAAAAAGTCATAAATAGGTACTAAAATTTATCAGAACATTTCTGCAACTTGAGATAATCCTGTGATTTCTCCCTAAATTCTTTAATGTGCTGAATCACACTGATTTTCTCATGTTAAACCATCCTTGCATTATAAACTGTAATTGATAATATTTTTTCCAATGCATTGTGTGATTTGATTAGATATTTTATTGTGCATATGTGTACGTGTCCTCATAAGTGAAAAATGCTTAAAATTTTTTGTACCATCATTTATTTTGGAATCAAGGGAAATACCTCATTAACTGATTTAACTGTTTTTTCTCCTGCTCCCCTTTTCTTGCTACTTCATGGATCAATTCATATAAAATAGGGCTTGCCCATTCTTTGAAAATTAGAGAAATCTTGTCCATGAAATCATGTAGACCTAGTCCTGGAAACTCATACAGAGGAAAATCATTGGTTACCATTTAAGTTTCTCCTATAGATGTTTAGACATTTTACTTTTGTTTTTGTCTCTATGCCATATTTGGCATTTGATTATATTCCACAGATTCATCATCCATTTTGGTTAATTTTTCAAATTTATTGGCACATAGTCATTTATAATATTTTTAAAATTTATTTTGTCTGTTCTCATTTTTTAAAATTTTATTTATATATTTTGAGAGACAGAAGAGCACATGAGCTAGGGAGGGACAAAGAGGGAAGGAGAGTGAAAGAGAAAGAGAGAGAGAGAACAGAAAGAAAAGAAAGAAAGAAAGAAAGAAAGAAAGAAAGAAAGAAAGAAAGAAAGTCCCAAGCAGGCTCCACACTGTCACCACAGGGCCCAGTGCAGGGCTTGATCTCAGGAACAGTGAGATCATAACCTGGACAAAAATCAAGAGTCAGATACTTAACCGAATGAGCCACTTAGGCGCTCCTACTGTTCTCATTTTCATTGTGTATTTTATTTTTTTTTTTCTCTTTGATCAGTGTTGCAAAAGATTTCCCCATTTTATCTTTTCAGAGAAACAGTTTTCTTGTGTTTATTTCTACCTTTTGCAATTTCTGCCCTTCTTTTTAAATTTTAATTCCAGTATAGGTAACATAGTGTTATATTAGTGTCAGGTGTACAGTATAGTGATTCAGTCATTTTGTACATTACTCAGTGGTCATCATGATAAATGTACTCTTAATCCCCTTCACCTATTTCGCCCCTCCCTCCACCCACTTCCCCTCTGGGAACCATCTGTTCTCTACAGTTAAGAGTCTGTTTCTCAGTTTGTCTTTCTCTTTGTTTTGTGTCTTAAATTCTACATGTGAATGAAATTATAAGGTATTTGCCTTTCTCTCATTTATTTCACTTAGATCCATCCATGTTGTTGCAAATGGCAAGATTTCAGTCTTTTTTTGGCTGAGAACTATTCCATTTTCTGTGTGTGTGTGTGTGTGTGTGTGTGTGTGTGTATCACCTCTGCTGTATCCATTCATCTATCAGTGGACACTTGGACTGCTTCCACATCTTGGCCATTGTAAATCATGCTGCAGTAAACATAGGGGTGCCTATATCTTTTTAAATTAGTGTTTTTATATTCTTTGAGTAAATATCCAATTGAGAAATTTCTGGATCATATGGTAATACTATTTTTAATTTTTTTGAGGAGACTCTGTACTGTTTTCCACAGTGTCTGGCCTTATCTTTATGATATCCTTGTTTTTTTCTTTTTCAGGTTTACTCTTTCTCCTCTGTCTTTATTGATATTAGTACTTAGCACCTTTATTTTCAATCTAGGTTGTTTTCTGATGAATATATTTAAAGCAAGTTTCTTTTTAACTAATGCTATACCTATGTGTCATAAATTTTATTTTGGCTTTAAGTTTTTATAATTTACAGTGTTTTTAATAATTTTATGACACGGAGTGTTATTTTAGTTTCAGGTATACAATATAGTGATTCCACAATTCTAAACAATGTCATAAATTTCAGGTTATAAATGTTTAAAATTATTTTATTTCCTTTTATACTCAAAGCTTTTGTTTTTGTTTTATGTCCTTACAAATTTTCAAAAACTGTTCTTCTGACATAGATTTGTAATTTATGGTACATGGTTACTTTCTGTGAATGAGCCATGTGTGCTCAGAAACAATCCAGACTCTATGTTTGTGGGTTATAAAGTTATATGTGCATATATGTATGTATAAATATTAGCTTGAGTTTATTAATTATGACTCAGATCTTCAATATCTTTATTTTTTTGTCTGTTTGATCTGTCATTGAGAGAAATGTATTAGAATTTATCTGTGTAATTGTTGGGTTTTCTTTTTTCTCCTTAGTCTGTTAGTTGTTTCTCCATAGATACATAGATAGGTATAGGTATTATTAATTAGGTACACATTTGTTTGTAGTCATATTGATCATTTTACCAGTATATATGTTCTTCTGATGTTAGAATTGCTACTTCAGCTTTCTTTTAGTTTATATTTGCCGTCCCTTTATTACTAACCTTTCTTTACATTTTGTTTTAGGTATGTGTCTTATAGCTAACATGTTGCTCTAAAAACGTGTTTAAAAATCAAATTTAAAAAGTATGTATTTAGTTGGTATATTTAAACTGCTTGAATATGTAGTAATGATTATTCTTTTATATCACGTTTCCACCCCCCGTTTTTTAATGTTTTTAGTTTTGTTTTGTTTTTTTGAGAGAGAGAGACAGAGCATGAGCAGGGGAGGGGCAGAGAGAGAGGGAGACAGAATCTGAAACAGGCTCCAGGCTCTGAGCTGTCAGCACAGAGCCTGATGTGGGGCTTGAAACCCTGAACCTTGAGGTCATAACCTGAGCCGAAGTTGGATGCTTAACTGACTGAGCCGCCCAGGCACCCTATACTTTTTCCCTTTATTTTCATTTCCCATCTACTGTTGGATGAATAAGAATTTTCTTCCTCTTGTTTGAGAGTAATATTCTCTATCTTCATCCTCTTGGTGATTGTCCCTAACTTATTTACATCCCTAGATTTATTAGTATCTCTTTCTTCCCACTTAACTTTTTTTTTTGCATTTTAAAAAAATTTATTTTTTAATTTACATCCAAATTAGCATATGGTGCAACAATAATTTCAGGAGTAGATTCCTTAATGCCCCTTACCCATTTAGTCCATCCCCTCTCCCACAACCCCTCCAGCAACCCTCTGTTCTTTATATTTAAGAGTCTCTTGTGTTTTGTCCCCCTCCTGGTTTTTCTATTATTTTTGCTTCCCTTCCCTTATGTTCATCTGTTTTGTATCTTAAATTCCTCATATGAGAGAAGTCATATGATACTTGTCTTTTTGTGACTAATTTCGCTTAGCATAATACCCTCCAGTTCCATCCACGTAGTTGCAAATGGCAAGATTTCATTCTTTTTGATTGCCAAGTAATACTCCATTTATATATATACCACATCTTCTTTATCCATTCATCAGTCGATGGACATTTGGGCTCTTTCCATACTTTGGCTATTGTTGATAGTGCTGCTGTAAACATTGGGGTGCATGTGCCCCTTTGAAACAGCACACCTGTATTCCTTGGATAGATACCTAGTGGTATAATTGCTGGGTTGTAGGGTAGTTCTATTTTTAATTTTTTGAGGAATCTCCGTACTGTTTTCCAGAGTGGCTGCACCGGTTTGCATTCCCACTAAAAGTGCAAAAGAGATCCTCTTTATCTGCATCCTTGCCAACATCTGTTGTTGCCTAAGTTGTTAATTAATGTTAGCCATTCTGACAGGTGTGAGGTGGTATCTCATTGTGGTTTGATTTGTATTTCCCTGATGATGAGTGATGTTGAGCATTTTTTCATGTGTCAGTTGGCCATCTGGATGTCTTCTTTGGAGAAGTGTCTATTCATGTCTTTTGCCCATTTCTTCACTGGATTGTTTTTGGGTGTTGAGTTTGATAAGTTCTCTATAGGTTTTGGATACTAACCCTCTATCTGATATGTCGTTTGCAAATATCTTCTCCCATTCTGTCTGTTGCCTTTTAGTTTTGCTGATTGTTTCCTTCACTGTGCAGAAACTTTTTATTTTGATGAGGCCCCAATAGTTCATTTTTGCTTTTGTTTCCCTTGCGTCTGGAGATGTGTTGAGTAAGAAGTTGCTGTGGCCAAGGTCAAAGAGGTTGCTGCCTGTTTTCTCCTTGACGATTTTGATGGCTTCTTATCTTACATCTAGGTCTTTCATCCGTTTTAAGTTTATTTTTGTGTGCTGTAAGAAAGTGGTCCAGGTTCATTGTTCTGCATGTCGCTGTCCAGTTTTCCCAGCACCACTTGCTGAAGAGACTGTCTTTATTCCATTGGACATTCTTTCCTGCTTTGTCAAAGATTAGTTGGCCATATGTTTGCGGGCCCACTCCTGGGTTCTCTATTCTGTTCCATTGATCTGAGTTTCTGTTCTTGTGCCATTACCATACTGTCTTGATTACAGCTTTGTAATACAGCTTAAAGTCTGGGTTGTGATGCCTCCAGTTTTGCTTTTCTTTTTCAAGATTGCTTTGGCTATTCGGGGTCTTTTGTGGTTCCATACAAATTTTAGGATTGTTTATTCTAGCTCTGTGAAGAATGCTGGTGTTATTTTGATAGGGATTGCATTGAATATGTAGATTGCTTTGGGTAGTATCGACATTTTAACAATATTTGTTCTTCCTATCCAGGAGCATGGAATATTTTTCCTTTTTTTTTTTTTTTTGGTGCATGTCCTTCAATTTTTTTCATAAGCTTTCTATAGTTTTCAGTGTATAGATTTTTCACCTCTTTGGTTAGATTTATTCCTAGGTATTTTATGGGTTTTGGTGTAATTATAAATGGGATCTATTCCTTGATTTCTCTTTTTGTTGTTTCATTATTGGTGTATACGAATGCAACTGATTTCTGTGCATTGATTTTATATTGTGTGACTTTGTCGTATTCATGGATCAGTTCTAGCAGTTTTTTGGTGGAATCTTTTGGGTTTTCTATATACAGTATGTCATCTGTGAAGAGTGAAAGTTTGACCTCCTCCTGGTCGATTTGGATGCCTTTTATTTCTTTGTGTTGTCTGATTGCCAAGGCTAAGTCTTCCAATACTATGTTGAATAACAGTGGAGAGCCACTTAACTCATTCTTATCTCCGTCTTACTTCCTTCTTCCTATCCCACCTACCACCATGTTGGTATCTACATTTTTATTTTACAGTTGCCTTAAATATTTCCCCCCATGGTACTAGGTTTTGTATGCAAGATTGAAATTAACTCTGATCTTACATATGTTTATTTGCACGTATCATGTAACATGTCTTGTATTTACTGCATCTCATGTGATTTTCAGAGATGGTATTAATGTGGTAAATAAAAACTTTTGAGAATTTGTATAGTTGGAAGTATTTTAATTTCTTTTCACATATTTAGGTAATAGCTTAGATGAATATAAAATTATAAAAATCTATATTCAAAGTTCTTCCTTTGGCCCTTTGAAAATATTAATTTGTTGCCTTCTTAAATCCATTGTTGATGCTTGGAGGGAGATGATAATCATTTCCTGTTCCCTTTGGAAATACATTCTTTCTCACTGGAAGCTGTTAGCATATTTGTCTTTGATAGTCTTAAATTTCATACCCAAAAATGTGACTAGGTGTGTTTTTGTCCTTATACATCATATCTGGAACACTGTGAATCCCTTTCATTCTGTGCTTTTTAAGTTTTCTTTAATGATGAGCAATTCTCAGCTGTTATTTCTTCAAAGACCCTGTTCTTTTTTTCTTCTCCTTCAGGGACTCTTGTTTTGTACAGGTTGACACTTCTAACCTCTTCATTGCCTTGCTTATTCTCTTTTGTTTTGTTTGCATTTCTTATTTCCATGTTTTGTTTTGTTTATTTGCATTTTCCATTTATCCTTTTATGATATCTTCTGGGAACTTTCTTTGAACTGATATTTCCAGTCACTGTTTTGTTTTTCAGCAACACATATTCTGTTTAACCTATCTGTTCAAGCACAGGATAGAGGCTAGTGTATTGCTTTGTATGAATTTCTTCAGTTTCGTAGTGGACAGAGTGGTGATAATAGTATCAACCCTGTTGAGTTGTTTTGGAAAACTAAGTGATACAATCCATGTAAAGTGCTTAGAACAATGCCAAGTATGTGGTAAATGAGGGCTGTTTTTCTCTTTTTTTAACATTTATATTTTTCATACCCACTATTTCAAATTAGTTATTCTTTGTAACTTCTACTCCTTGATTCACATTACTGATAAAAATGTTTTTTTATTTTTATTTTTTTATTTTTATTTTTTATAAAGTAATGTTTTTACTCTTACTGTTTTGTTTCTTTTTTTTTTTTAACGTTTATTTATTTTTGGGACAGAGAGAGACAGAGCATGAACGGGGGAGGGGCAGAGAGAGAGGGAGACACAGAATCGGAAACAGGCTCCAGGCTCTGAGCCATCAGCCCAGAGCCTGACGCGGGGCTCGAACTCACGGACCGCGAGATGGTGACCTGGCTGAAGTCGGACGCTTAACCGACTGCGCCACCCAGGCGCCCCTAAAAATGTTTTTTTAAAGGATATTTATTATGTCTGTTACTATGCAGCATTCTTATTTTCTGTCCATTAATTCTGGTTTGCCTCTTACAGGTGTCTCTTACAGTTAAGGGGCTCCATTCTCTCCACATGTCTAGTTGTTGTGTTCTGTGAATACATATTTCCCTGGGAGGATATCAGCTTCCCTGTGTGTGAATGTTTAGAGGTTGAGGGAGTAGAGGCTGGACAGGGGAGAGCTAAAGCCTACTCATCTTAGCTGGGGTTTAGGGAAGGCCGGTGAGGAGCGAAGCAGAATACCTCTGCCTTTACTATTTGTCCTTGGCTGCAACCCTTTTCCCACCCCAACCAGGCAATCCCGCACCTTTGAGAAACCCTTAATTCATTGGTCCTGTGGCTGTCACTAACTAGATTGATGCTGCTGTTTTCCCTTCTTGTGCTGGCCAGGAAAGTCCTCATCTCTAGAGGGCAGTGCGGAGGCAGCAACATAGTTGCACAAGTAAAAAGCCCTTCCCCAAACTGGCTGTAGGTCCAGGCTCTCTCATGCTCCTTGATGTCTGCCTCTGCACTGGGACCTGCTGCCTTCTATCTCTCCAGGGATTTCTCACAGGTTTTGTGTCCCATTCTCAGATTTGTCACCCTGTCCCTCTATCTTCATAGTATCTGGGTTTATAGTGGGATTCCAGGTGCATTGTCAGTTCTCCATTTTTTCATGGCTAGAAGTTTATAGTTTTTTTATAACCGTACGTTAGTATTCTCATCTATCAGGTTGGTTTTTAAAACTGAACACAATTTCAGAATTTTAGGAAGCTCCTAATTACATGTGTGTGAGTCCAGTTCAGCTTTGTATCAGAAGATTAACTTAATAAAGACCTTTATTAAAAGAAAATTTATTCGTAAGGCAACCCACATTATATAGTAAGGCTCTTCTGTAGTATAAGATATTCATACTGCGCCGACAGATTATCTCCCTGTTAATATATTCAGATACCCTTGGCATCTTTCTACTTGTATGAAGAGATTTAGCTACCTAAATTGTTTTTGTTTTTGTTTTATCTTACTAAATCGTTAGTCCTCTTAGAGCCAATTTGTATTTCACTGAGACATTTTATGATGATTTCAGTATATGCTATACAGTATTTATAGTATATATCTTAACATAATTAGAAATTGTAGAATATATAAAAAAATGTATCATAGGAAGCAATTTGCTTGTATCATTAAAAGATCAGATGAATGAGAATTTCTGAAAGAAAACCTTTAAAATTTCATCTTTTGTACTTATCCTTGTTATAATGTTTCCTATTTCTGTATTTATTAAAGATGCACAGTAATCAAAAAGGCTTACTTCCAGAGCCAAATCCTGTACAAATTATGAAAAGTTTGAACAACCCTGCCCTGTTACAAGTCCTTCTACAGCCCCAGCTTTGTGGACGAGCTGTTAAACCAGGTAAGCACCATGGCACTGATTAAATATAGAAGGTTGGCATGAAGTCAGTTTGTGCTGTTTTATATGAAAAACACATTTAAATTAGTCCAAAAATATTTTTCTAGGACTTGTCATGAATTTTAATTAATGGTCTGAGGTGATAATATGTTTTGCCTGTTTTTGGTAGATACAATCTGCTTATATGTTTCCTGATTTCTTTTACCTTTTTAAAACCAGTTTAGCTCATAATTAAATGACAGGAATTTAAAGACCAGATAATTAATACACTACATTGTTATGGACTGTATCAACAGACAACATGATACTTTTCTAAGTAATATTTTTAGCAGAATTACTTTGTTCAAAAATGCTAAAGTTATGTTTCCTTTTTGCTCTTTTTTGTTGAAAAATAGTTTTACTTTGTAGAAAATGACAAAAGCATTATGGAAATCTTTATAATATTGGTATATATTAAATATCTATTTAGTATTCCTTCT
The DNA here is from genome assembly GCF_022837055.1 of Prionailurus viverrinus. Lineage (NCBI taxonomy): Eukaryota > Metazoa > Chordata > Mammalia > Carnivora > Felidae > Prionailurus > Prionailurus viverrinus. Next base: position 161,041,272 of record NC_062568.1, on the reverse strand, counting down.
CTGATAAGAGCCTACCTTTTGAAATGTACAACTATATGTACATAAAATGTATACTTTAGCATTATGAAGTGAATTTTTATATTCAACATTAAAGTTTAGAATAAAAATGTTTAAATACATTTTATGTTTGTTTCAACGCTGACTGGTCTAACACCAGCTAGTGGACTGCAATTCAGTTCTAGCACTAACTACCCAGGGTTAGCCCAGACCCCAGAAGTTAAGGGCTTAGTCACCAACAGGTCTGCCTCTCCTTACGCACCAGTTTTCAATTCAGGGGGGCCCCAAGCCACCTGTACTTCTGACCTCTGGCTACAAATTCAGGGATTCCAATGACCACCCCAGGTTTGATGATTTACTAGAACAGTTCATAGGGCTTAGGAAAGCACTATACTTATGATTACCGTTTGATTATAAAGGCTACAACTCAGAAACAACCAAAAGAAAATACTCTTAGAGCTAGGTCTAGGAGGGCCCTGAATGCAGAGCTTTGGTGATCTTTTCCCATGGAGTCAGAGCACATCTCTGTGTTCGCCAGCTAGAGATGTCTACTGAATTAAATTTGGCATTCAGAGTTTTTATTGAAGTTTTGTTATATAAGCAATGACGACCTGTTATTGAACTCAATCTCCAGTTTCACTCTTCTCTCTGGAGATCAGGAGGTCCTGCTGATACCACGTGGCCCAAAGCTCCAGCCCCCTAATCACATAGCTGGTGTTTCTGGCAAGAGCAGTCCCCCCATAAAGGCCCACCTTGAGTCATCTCATTAGCATAACAAAGATACTTGTAGCACTCAGAAAATTGTAAGGATCTAGTATTCCTTCTAGGAACCAGGGACAAAGATCAGTTAAATTTTGTATTATACAACAATAGTCATAGTAATAAATATGTCCCATAATCATCAATTATTTGTGTGTAAGAAGCAGCTTTAGAAGTTTTCTGGTTCAGCCTGTTACATAATCAGATATCTCTTCTACAATTTTAATGGTATAGAGATAGTTTTTTACATCTTGATTACTTAAAGCATGAGAAGCTCATTATTTCCCAAGGCAACCTATTCCCTAATTAGACAAATTTATTTACTAGAGTTTTTTTTTAAATATTAGATGGTAATCCCTATAATTTTAGCCATTTATTCTAGTTCTTCCTCTGAAGAAACACAGAATAAATCTATTCCTTCTTCCATAAGAAAAGACTTCTAATAATATTTGAAAAGACAGCTACCATGCGACCTTAGTCATTTTTGGTTTTCCCTGTCTTCTATTCTCCAGGTCAGTGGTCTTCTTAAAATTTATTTATTTTTTGAATATGCAGCCATATCAGTAAAATAAATTTTGAGCACAGCCCCAGTGTATACAGTATATGTATCAATTATATGTCAGTTATATAAATGCACCCTTGTCGACCTGTATATTAAGAAATGATAAAACTTAATATTTTTTATTTAAGGATGAAAGTTAATGTGAACAAGAATTCTAGTATTTTTTTTCTACAGCTTGTTAACTTCTTTGAAGACTACCATCTTGTATTTGGCTTTCCATAATATGTCCCAAGATACACTCTCAGGCCTCCCCAACTGGTTGTCCTCTTGTAGATAACAGCCTAGGTTTTCTGATTTGTCCAGAAATAGGGTATACACAGACATGAACATATCCTGTAAATGGGTTTTGATCAGCATAGAATGTGGTGGGATTTCCCTCCTGTGATCATTCTGTTGCTGTTCATGCAGTCCAAGATTGTATTAGTGTTTGAGGGAAGTATTTCATGCTCTTGGGTCTTTAGAAAGTATTGTCCACATCTTTGGACTCTGGGCTCTCTTTAGTAACTCCTGTCCAATATTAGTTTTTGTCTTTTCATCTGAGAATATATATTCTCTACTCTGCTTTTCTACTCAGATTGATGTATGGCCAAGAAATAAGTTATGCTTATTTTAGGGATAGTTTCACAATTTTAAATAGGATGTCTCAATATTACACTGATGGAGAAATTATTTCACCAAGCTTGCTTTCTTCCTTTGTGTGGAGTGGCAAGGGAGGAAGATTAAATCTCCTTAACGTGAACACATGCAAAGCTTCTGGAGGATGTAATGACAGTTTCTTGGTGGTTAGGAAAGACTAAGTGTCTTGTTAATCAGTAAATGCCACCTGTATTTCCTTTATCTTTTTAAAAAAAATTTTTAATGTTTATTCATTTTTGAGAGAGAGACAGAGCATGAGTCGGGGAGGGCAGAGAGTGAGGGAGACACAGAATCTGAGGCAGGCTCCAGGCTCTGAGCTGTCAGCACAGAGCCTGACGTGGGGCTCAAACTCACAGACTGCAGGATCATGACCTGAGCCGAAGTCGGACGCTCAACCGACTGAGCCACCAGGCGCCCCTGTCCTTTACTGTATCTAACTCTATCCCTTACTGTATTTTGAGCTCCTCACAGAGGGCTCTGAGCAACCTAAGAATTATAATTCATTATAATTATGTTTATATTAAGTAGTATAGATATTTATATTTATACCCTCGCTCTTCTTCCTTCTCGTTTCATTTCTCAAATAACTCACACTTATTTACCTGTTTTTAGTTTGCCTCTCCCACTAGAATGTAAGTTCCATAACTACAAAGATTTATGTCTTGTTCATCTCCTGCACCTAAAGCAACTGTTAATTATAATGAAAGGAACTTAAATAGTTATTTACAGATCAATCTTCTTCCTCTGTATCTCTGTTCCACAGCTTATACATACCTTGTTACTCACATATGGTCTGTTCTACAAATTCTCAACTACTCTGCCTTTTCTGTCTAATCTGTACACTTCCATCAGCTTGATTTTCCTCTCAGACCCAGTTTGGTTATGTTACTCTGACCATACTGATCTTTTCTCTTCAATCCAGACCTTTTAACCAACTTCAAAATACAATGTAAATATTCTAGACTTCTTTCTTTATATGTATGTGTGTGTGTGTCCCTTTTAAATTTTAACTAGTATGCAATTACTTATTGTCTAAGTTATATTTTTAACAGGTTTATTGAGTTATATTTGCATATTAATCTACACATTTAGACTGTAAAAATTTATAAGTTGACATATGTATAAAACCATTGTGTACATAATTTTTATATATAAGTATATACCCATATGTATATTGCCATAATCAAAATAATGAACATATTTATAACTCTCAGAAGTTTCATTTTGTCTTCTTATAATCTCCCTCTCCTCCATCCCTAGGAAACTACTGATTTGACTTCTGTCACTATAGTTTGTCTTCTCTAGAAATTTATATAAATGGAATCACCCTGAAATTTATATAAATGGAATAAAATAAAATTACTATTTTGAGACTCATTCATGTTTCATGTATCAGTAGTTTTTTTTTTTTTTTTAATGGGAGCCATATTGCATTCCACGGTTTGCATATCTATTGAATTGTTGATGAACATTTAGGTTATCTCTAGTTTGGGATCGTTACAAATAAAATTTCTGCAAACATGTGTGTTAGTCTTCTGCAGACTTATGCTTTTATTTCTCCCTGCTAAATATCTAGTTGTGGAATGGCCAGGGCATGTGGTAGGTGTAGGTTTGAGTTATAAGAAACTCTCCCATCTGTTTTCCATTGTGGTTAAACCACTTTGCATTCTCAGTCATCAATATCTAGGGCTCCAGTTTGCTTCATATTCTCACCAACACTTGTTATGTTCCTCCTTTAATTTTAGCCTTTCTATTGGGTATCTCACAGTGATTTTGACTATTCCTCTCAATGATTTTGAACATCTTTTAAAATGCTAATTAGTCCTCTTTATATCTTTTTTGTTATATCATTTTAAATATTTTATGCCTTTTTCTTATCTTTTTTTATTAAGTTATCTTTTTCTTATTAAGTAGTAAGTGTTCTTTATTAGAGGTACAAGTCCACTGTTGTATGTATGGGTTTGCACATATTTTCTTTCACTCTGCAAGTTTTCCTTTATCTTCTTAACAGTGTCCTTTGAAGAGCAAAATTTATTATTTTGGCAAAGTCCAATTTGTTTTTTGTTAAAATTTGTACATCTTTTGTCATATTTAAGAAATCTTAAAATCTTTGCCAAATTTTAGGTCATTAAGATGCTCTCATGTATTTTCTTTGAGAAGTTTTATAATTTTTTATATTTAGATTTCTGGTTTATGTTAATTTTTGTTTATGGTGTGAAGCTAAGTAAAGGTGCAGGTTAATTTTTTACCGTTGTTCCACCATCGTTTGTTAAAAAAGATTATCCTTTTCCATTGAATTGCTTGACGCCTTTTTTCAAAGATCGGTTCACTCTGTATGTATGTATGGCTCTATCTCTGGATTCTCCATTCCATTCCATTGATCTAAACATTTGTCTTTTTCCCAGTACTGCATTGTCTTGATAAATGTAGCTTTATAACAAGCCCTGAAATCAGTGAGTGTAAATCCTTCGTTTTGTTTGGCCTATTCTCTGTCCTTTGTATTAATATATAAATTTTGGAACTAGACTGTCAATCTCCATGAAAAAATGTCAGTAATTTAATTGGGATTGTGTTAAATCTATACTAATTTGGATAGTATTGACAACAGTGTTGAGGTTGAGCCATACATATGGTATATTTCTCAATTAAGGTCTTATTAATTTTTCTCAGAAATAATTTGTAAATTTCAAGGTACAAATATTACACATATTTTGTCAGTTATTCATAGTATTTTACATTTCTTGATACTATTTTAAATAGAATTGCCTTTAAATTTAAATTTTGAATTTCTTATTTCTAGCATATGAAAGTACACTTGATTTTGTATATATTGTATCTTGCAACCTAGCTTATTATTGCCTGTAGGTTTTGTTCTTAGGATTTTCTATATACACAATCATGTAATCCACTAATAAACACATTTTCACTTCTTCCTTTCCAATATGTGTGACTTTTACTTCTTTTTCTTGCTTTATTGCAATATACAGAAATTCAGCATAATTTGTGCATTGAACTGGTAAGAATGCACATCTTTGCCTTGTTTCTGATCTTGAGGAGAGAACATTCATTCTTTTACTGTCATATTAGCTATAGCTTTTTCACAGATTTGCTTTTTCAAGCTGAGAAATTTGCCTTCTATTTCTATATTGCAGAGAAATTTTGTCGTGATAATTGCTAGAATTTATCCAGTGCTTTTATGCATTAATTGAGATCATCATATGTGTTTTTTGTTTTTGTTTGGTCTGCTAGCATGATGAATTACATTAATTTTTGAATGTTAAACCAACCTTTTATTACAAGGGTAAACCTCATTTGGTCATGATGTATTATAGTCCTTTGTACATATTGTTGATTGACAGTGTTGTTCAAGACTTCTTGAGGGGAGGATGGGGCACAATGGAAGAAGTTAAGGATAAAGGCAGTTATATGTGAGACTGTAGACATTTCCAGAGTGTTTTGATTCTGGTGGTGGTTGTTTTAAACTGGGAAATACTGTATTCATTAAAAGCTGTGAAAAAGTATTTTTTAATGTTTTATAACAAAATACAGTGACTAACTGAAAAAAAGAGAGGAGTTGGTGTTGAAATCTCTAACCATAAATATGGATTTGTCTACTTTTTTAGTTCTAGAAATATTTGCCTTCTGTATTTTGAAGCTTTGTTATTTGAGGCACATTTAAGATTGTTGTATCCTCCTGATGACCCCTTTATTGTTATGAAATGACCGTTTTATCCCTCTTTCCTAATAAACAATCTGTCTTTATAAACAACTTAGCTAATGACCTAATCTTCCTACCACCTGTTGTGAAACAGGATCCTTTTAAAGAAAACAATTTGCTCTTATTTTATTTTTGAGAGAGAGAGGGAGCAAGAGAGAGAGAGAGAGAGAGAGAGAGCAAGTGTGAGCGCGCATGAGTTGGGGAGGGACAGAAAGAGGCACAGAATCTGAAGCAGGCTTCAGGCTCTGAGCTGTCAGCAGGGCTCGAACTCATGGATGATGAGATCATGACCTGAGCCGAAGTTGGAAGCTCAACCAACTGAGCTACCCAGGTGCCCCCAAAGAAGACACTTTTGAACAGTTTTCCAAAGATGGACTAGTTTAGCAAGTAATAAAAACTTGTGCTTTTTAAAACATGAGATAAACTTGTAGACATGTTATATGTAAATTTCAAATATTTTTTATCGTTAGATTAAATGCTTTTTTTTTTTTAAGGCACTTATTTTTTTCCCTTTCTTTTTTTTTATAAATAAGACAACACAATTCTTTATTTTTTTAAAGTAAGCTCTCCATCCAATGTCAGGCTTAAACTCATGACCCACAGATCAAGAGCCACATGAGTCACACGTTCTACCAACCAAGCCAGCCAGGCTCCCTAAGATGAAATGCTTTTTGAAGCACTTTCTATGCCTGACCATTCCTAGTTGCTTTGTAGTAATTAGATGAAATTACTTCACATATTTTCTATCTCATGTTTCTGTCTATTATTTATTTTGAAAACATCTCTTTTAATATATACTCTGGTATTTGTCGTCAGGCAAACTTGGTAAAAAGTGTGGCTATTTATTCCTTTTATCAACTATGTATTGTTTCTTTTGTTTTTATTATATAAATATTTTTATGTACATATATTGTCTTCTTAAATGGGTTGTAAGCTCTTCAAAGGAAAAGACTGTATGTTCTTGGCTTTCCCACCCACCCTACTCCCTGCCAACATACCCCAAAAATCTAACACAAATATGGAGCAAATGACAGGGGTTCAATTAGTATTATACTTACTCTAATACTTGGAGTTAGTTTTGTTGCTCTAAGAACTAGAGAAGAGAAAGCCTAGGGTTGGTGTTTTATTATCTTGACAAGAAGGTGTTGGGATTTGAAATCAAATTCTGATTTTGAATCACGGGGAAGGGAGCTTGTTACTTCTTGTGTGACAAGGTCAGTATATAATTGACCTTTCAATAAACTTGTTAAAAGTTTTAAAAACTATATTTATTTACCCTTTTTGGAGTTTATTTGTTTTTGAATCCCATGTATGTCATGAAGTTAAATATTTTATTTTCTTAAAAGCAGTTCTTGGAACACCTCACAGCTTGCCACATCTGATGAATCCATCCATCTCCCCTGCATTTTTACATCTGAATAAAGCACATCAGGTATATAAATGACATTGAGTACTGAAGTATCAAACATTTGGAGTGACTCATTTGTTTGCTCTTAACATTTAAAATTCTTGAGAAGTTAAATGAGTATTTCATCTCTAAAAAAAAATTCTTAGTAATAACTATGGCTACATGAAAACACAGGACATCAGATCAAATTAAGCTGATCAAAGCAGTATAGTTCTGTTTATAGGGCATTAAGGGAAGAGAGGTGTATTTTGTGGCATATTTTTCTAGAAATAAGTAGTAAAAACAAGTCTTATGTGGTCTTAACTCAAAGTATTCACAGAAAGAAAAAAATGAATGTGAACTCTTAATTTTTAAATTTTAGTCTATATGAAAATAATTCATACAAGAATAAAAATGTGTTTCTTACCTTCAGATAAGTATTTTAAAACGTATTTGTATGTAAACATAATATTGGAGATAAATACTACTCATTAATTTCTGGTACTGCTGTGTCTATATAAAAGCCTAATTACAAATCCAACCTAATGTATGATAGATGATTAATGTAGCTTAATGAAGGAGTAGTCCTAAACTGAGCTTTTGAAGAAAAGGTTTATCTTTTATTTATTTTTCATTTTTGGAATCTAACGTAGGACCTTGTACATTAGAGGGTCTTTATTCATTCATTTAGTCAACATATTGAGAATCTAACATGTACTGGACACTGTGCTGGTCATTGAGGCTATAGCATTGAACAAAAACATTCATAGTCCTTTGTTCTTGAAGAATTTCAACAAATATAGAAAACAAATGTTAATTCTAATAAGTTGTGAAGAGTGACATGAGAGGGGAGTTCAGAGTACTGACGATATTCTCTTTATTTTAGAATTAAGACAAGAATGCTTAATTTTGCCCAGAAGGTCTATCCAAGCTGGCCTCTGCTGCCTCTCCTGTTCATTGGGTATCACTGTCCCAGCAATAATGGCCTGCTTTTGGTCCTCGAAGGACTTTGCTCTCTTCTTCGTTCTTTGCTCCTGCTGCTGCTTCTGCCTGGAATGCTCCCCACCTCAATACCACCTAAGTCCCCCAGACTTCACCTAGTTCTTTCTCCACAGCCTTCAGATCTCTGTGCAATAGTTAGTTCCTCAGGGAAAATTTCCTTGAATTCACCAACCTAAATCAAACCCCCAACTATTCTCATAGCTCCTGTATTTTTCTTTCACATACTCATCACCATTTGTAATTATATGTTTTTAATATTAATGTCTCCCTCCCTCAGGAACCTCTAAGATCTGTGAGGGCAGATTGTATTTTGTATTTCTCATTATGTAGCACTGTACCTGGCACACAGTAAGTGCTCAGTAAATATGTGTTGGATGATTAAATGAATAAATAAATGATTGAATGACAGTGACATAAAGCCAAAAGGGGGTAGGGGGAGGAAGAAGGATGAAAGAAAAAAAGATCTGGAATTAGTTCTATGACCACATAATCACATCTTGTATATTATTAAAAGAATTAATTAGCATTGCCTGAAGTAGGAAAGTAGGATATTAAGAAGCTATTGGCTTTTGCTCAGATCAACTGGAGAATTGAACTTTAAAATGAATTGGGTTCTGTGAAAAGTAGCTTTTCAAAATTAAACTAACTCGATGCTTTATCATTTTCACAGAGCACAGTTATGGGTAATACTTCTAATTTATTCCTTCAGAATCTTTCTCACGTACCATTGGCACAGCAACAATTAATGAAGTTTGAGAATATTCCTAATAATGTAAGTATGGCATTGTTTTTTTCTTTGGAATTGAGTACATTCCTTTTCTGTATTCAGGCTGTCAGATTGTTTATGAACATTCACGTGTGTAGCCTTTTCATACGGTGATATCCTGCTGCCATGAGCAGAAGTCTTATTTTCTTTTCTTCTTTTGCAGAAACCGGGCTTACTTGGAGATCCCCCAGCCATGATACTTCAAACCACAGTAGGGATGGGGTCAGCGCTTCCTTTGAAAACAGAGTTGGGTCATCATGGAGAAGCACATAAAAGTAAATGACATGCATTTACTGAGAAGTCTGGAAGCAGTCAGATTTCAGATTTAAAGATGGTTTACCTATATTCTGCTTTTATTTACAGAAAGGTTAAATTTGAGTTTTATTCAGTCATTTAAAATTTTAAGAGCCCTCTTGGCTTTTCTATTTTTCATATAAGAAAACTATTGATAAGTTATTGATGGACTTGCTTCCATGCCAAGATCACATTTTCCCTGTTGGATATGCTTTAATATTTGATGAATGTTCACAGCAGCATGAGGCAAAGACATAGATCCCTTTGAGAGTGACGTGCTACCCACTGGGCTGACAACATATTGCATAGATATCCATTTAATTTTTGCCTGAATAAGAAACCCTTAGCCTTTAAAGAAATATGTGGTATTTTGGTAAACTTCGATGATTTATTTGTATTATTTTTTAAATGTGATCTCCAAACTAGTAGTCGAAGAAAAATAACAACATGTGTACTCTGTGTTTCTGAAAAGATGACAAATTTAAACATTTTTTTAAATGTTTATTTATTTTTGAGACAGAGGGAGACAGCGCGAGTGGGGGAGGGGCAGACAGAGGGGAGACACAGAATCTGAAACAGGCTCCAGGCTCTGAGCTGTTAGCACAGAGCCCGATGCGGGGCTGGAGTCCACAATTGTGAGATCATGACCTGAGCCGAAGTCGGACACTTAACCAACCGAGCCACCCAGGTGCCCCTGAAAAGATGACAAATTTAAACAAAACAATTATTTTTTAGAAAAATAAAAGCATCTGGTATACCAGGATTTCTTATTGGAATGCGATTTGAAAGGAACTTTCAGTTTGAAGTGTAATTGAAATTTGTCTTAAGTAATTATGCTGGGAAAAGAGAAGGGCCACAAGTAATTTAAAAAAAAAGTCAATTAAATATAGGGTAGTATATTTTGCCTTTGCAGGAAGCCAGCAAGTCAAATGATCAAATAAATCCATCAATTCTGATTGTTTAAATTGACTGGGTGAAAGTTAAACTAGTATACAGACAGGTGTAGAAATTTTTATGGTATGATGGAGCCTTTTCCAAAAATTAAATTTTATATCACTAAAAGCTCATGCAGGTGTTTAAAAAAATTTTTTAACGTTTATTTATTTATTTATTTTTATTTTTATTTTTTTTTCCAACATTTATTTATTTTTGGGACAGAGAGAGACAGAGCATGAATGGAGGGGCAGAGAGAGAGGGAGACACAGAATCGGAAACAGGCTCCAGGCTCTGAGCCATCAGCCCAGAGCCTGACGCGGGGCTCGAACTCCCAGACCGCGAGATCGTGACCTGGCTGAAGTCGGACGCTTAACCGACTGCGCCACCCAGGCGCCCCAACGTTTATTTATTTTTAAAAGAGAGCAACAGAGAACGAACAGGGGAGGGGCAGAGAGAGAGAGAGAGGGAGACACAGAATCCAAAGCAGGCTCTAGGCTCTGACCTTTCAGCACAGAGCTCCATGTGGGGCTCAAACCCACTATCCGTGAGATCACGACCTGAGCCGAAGTTGAATGCTTAACCGGGAGCCACCCCGCCCTTCATGCAGATGTTTATTATTTGTGTTGGGTTAAATAATAAGCTATCTGCTTTTGCATAAACTGCTTTAAGAACATTTAAAATTCAAAATGTCCAAATAAATACATTGCTAGAAGAACTGAAGTATCCACCTCTATTTAGTACTAGAAATAATTTAAGAAATTTGTTCAGTGAATTTGTAAAATATAAATTTGACTTAACGTACTTATCAAAATTAGCTCTTTTCTTCTAATTGTGAGCCATAGATTTTTAAAAAGTGGAATGGTTCAAAATTTTCCTATTAAAATTTTCATCTCTTCCAGAATTTCTTGGTATTTCCTGTAAATAAAAATGTAAAGCTTTCATGTGTTAAATTGGTGCCTATCTATTCACAAATATTACTGTTTTTTAAACCAGGGTTATGCTGATGTTTAAAAACCAGCTCTCTAGGTCTAAAAAAAAGTCTTGATTTTCATAGCATTTGTAGAGGTCTACGTGTAAGCACTACAAGTCATGGCCAATTGCACACTACCCACATGAAGACACTGAATTCAGGAGCTGGGAAAAGATACCCATAGTCAGCTGTTATGAACTGGTACAAGTTGGCTGACCAAAACTGTTGTTGGATTTGATTTAACTTTATTTTTAGGTGTCAGAATTTTTTCAGCTGAAGACTTAATTATTTATGGAAGCAGGCAAATTACAGTGATTGGGCATTAAAACAAAGGCACCTGATGTAACTTAAGTGCCAAAAAGTATACACATTTTGCTCTCATATTTTACAATAGACAGCTAAAACTTGGAGTTAAAAAATATCCTTGAGATTGTCCTGGAAGTTGTTGAAAATAAGGAAAGCATGATTACTGTTATAGGGTTTGTTTTTATTACCCCCATATGGAAACCTGCTACTTTACAACCACTAACTTCACGTTTTAAATATAACTCTTCTCTAACGGGCACAAAATAGTTTTTTCCACATTTTGCCCATAACTTAACAAAAATCCAAAGGACTGTTGTGAAGAACTCTTGTCTAATCAAACCTTTTTGCATTTGTGGTTTACTACAGCATCTAATCTGATTCCAACTCAAACAACTATAACAGCTGGAATGGGCATGTTACCATTCTTTCCAAATCAGCACATTGCTGGACAAGCTGGGCCAGGGCACGGGAATACTCAGGAGAAACAGCCAGCCTCGGTGGGGAAGGCAGAAGGAAATTTCTCAGGGTCACAAGCTTATCTTCAGAGCTTTCCAAACCTTACTGCAGGAGGCTTGCTGACAGGACACCATAAGCAACAGCAGAGTCAGCCAAGAGGCTCGGAGATAAGTTCAGGGGTAAGAAAATTATGTTTATGCATACATACACACACACAAACACACAAGTACACACATACACATGTGTATACTACATGTATGTAGATAATACGCAGGAATATATATGTCTATTCTTTTAAAATTTTTTAAATTCTAATTCTACAGGATTCTAATTTGGGGCTTATTTTACAGGTAATGTAATTTATGAAGTATCGTAAAGTATCTTCAGTATTTTTAAATTCCAAAGAAAGTTAATAATATACTTAAAGTATAGAAATGTGGATTACAAACTAGATGATTGATATATCAATGACATGATGACTTTTTCATAGTGTGCATTTACTTCTCAAAATAGAAGAAAATATTGCACTCATAAAACTGTTATTATAAGCAAACAGCCCATCTTTTGATAAGTTATGCCAGCTGATGTTTGTGACTATGCTTAATTACTTACCAGTTTGTAAATAAAATAATTTCAATTTCAAGAAAATGAGTTTTTTAAGTCTGTAAAATAACTTAAATATGGATTCTTTATTCTTATAGATACTTTTCTAAAATTCAGTATTTCAATTAGAATTCAGGATTCTAATATTCACAAATGCTTGGTATTTTAGAAATGAAATATAAACCAAGTTCAAATTTTGTAGTTTGGAAAAGCTTAAGAGTATCATTAATACTTATTAATGATATGATATTATTTATGAGGCTAATGAAATAATAATGCTTTTTTTTAAAATTTTTTTTTAACGTTTATTTATTTTTGAGACAGAGAGAGACAGAACATGAACGGGGGAGGGTCAGAGAGAGAGAGAGAGAGACACACACAGAATCTGAAACAGGCTCCAGACTCTGAGCTGTCAGCACAGAGCTTGATGCAGGGCTCGAACTCACAAACTGCGAGATCATGACCTGAGCCGAAGTCAGACGCTTAACCGACTGAGCCACCCAGGCGCCCCAACGCTTTTCAAAATGTTAATTTTTTCTACTTTAAATTTATACTCTGTAACTAGGTATTAGTTTAATATGTAAAGGCAAAACCAATTTTATTTTATCTGAAAAATGTCTAAGTCAGTTATTAAACTCTGGTCTGCTCAAAAGAATCTAATCTCTGTTTTAATTCTGGAAGTTTTACCCAATTATTTTATTTGTTCTTAGACCAGCGACATTTGTAAATGTTAAACTTGGTAGGTAGAATAAAGTACATTTAATTTATATTCATACCCTGAAGTACCCTTTGGTTTGTAAGTAGTATAAAACTCAGGTTATAAGCAGCATGTGAGGGAAAAAAATTCATGTAGTTGGCTGTATTGAAATGTCAAAATAATTAGATTAATCTGGAGGTGGTTTTATTGTCAACTAGTCATAGCAGCAGATATGGATGGGATGCCCTACAATTGTTCATTGAGAAAGCTAAGGCAGATCTTGTAGAATGAATTTTAAAAATTTATCTGCAGTATTAATTTTGGGGGTTTTTGAGGGAAATTAAACAATTGGAACTCATATATGAATATGCTATCTCTTTTTGCACAGAAAGCACCAGCTCTTTAGAAAAGCTTGATTTGAGGTGATTCACATAATGGGCAGAGTCTATCAGGAGGAAAACAGCCAAAGTGGTGCAGGGCCAGGAAAACAGGTTCTGTGAAAAAAATTGAGGGAAATGGAGACATGTAACCCTGAAAGAGAAGACAAGCTGGATATCTATTAAAAAAATATATTCTCAGACTAGTCACAGGGTATTTTGTGTTTCACCAGTAGGCAGAACTAGTCCAGTAACTATGAGCTACAGTAAAGCATTAGGCTTTATACAACAAAATACTGTATTAGGCTTAATACAACAAAGAGCAGTTGAAGCTTTCACACAAACAAAAAGCTTGATTCTTTCACTAAGATGTGACTGTTCTGTCACTGAAAACAATTAAGTAGACATGAAATGAGCATTGGTACAGATTGCTGTAAAGTGATTCCTCTTTTGACAGTAGGGGTTTGGGCCAGGTAATTTCAAAGTGTGTTTTCCAAGAATGAAGCAAGAAATTTGATTTTGTTAAACAATTGGTTTCATTCAACTTTAGATTTTTAGACTTACGTTTTTAAGAAATTTTTTTGTTAAGGTATAATTGACATACAGCATTATATTAGTTTCTGATATACAATATGAGGATTTGATACATATCACACATATTACAAAATGACCACCCCAGTAAGTCTAGTTAATATTCATTACCATACATACATATATTATAATTTTTTTGTGTATAATGGGAACTTTTAAGATTTGTTCTATTAGCAACTTTCAAATATGCAACGTGGTTTTATTAACTATAGTCACCATCCTGTACATCACATCCCCATCACTTATTTATTTCATAACTGGAAGTTTGTACCTTTTGACTTTTTTCACCTGTTTTGCTCACCTCTGTCTCTGATAAGCACCCATCTGGTTTCTGTATCTATAAGCTTGTTTTTTCTTTTCTTTTTTTTTTTATTCTGCATGTAAGTAAGATCATACAGTATTCGTTTTTCTCTGACTTTTTTCATTTAGCATAATGCCCTCAAGGTCCATCCTCATTATCACAAATAGCAAGATTTCTTTCCTATTTAAGACTGAATATATACACACTTTTTTTTATTCACCCATCAAAGAGCAGTTCTGTTGTTTTCATATCTTGTCTGTTGGGGATAGTGCTTCAGTGAACATGGGAGTGCAGATGACACTTGAGACAGGGATTTCATGTCCTGTGAATATATACCCAGAAATGGGACTGCTGGATCATACGGTAATTGTTTATTTTTTTTAAGAACTTCTATACTGTTTCTCATTATGGTCATATTGCTTTTCTCCCATTCAGTAGATTGTGTTTTCATTTGCTGTACAGAAACTTTTTAGTTTGATGTAGTTCCACTTGTTTATTTTTACTTTTGTTGCCTTTGCTTTTGGTGTCATATCCAAAAAGTCCCTGCCAAGACTAATGTCAAGGAGTTTTTTTTCCTATATTTTCTCCTAGGGGTTTTATGCCTTCTGATCCTATATTTAAGTCTTTAATCCAGTTTGAGTGAATTTTTGTGTGTGGTGTAAGATCAGAGTCCATTCTCATTCTTTAGCATGTGGATGTCCAATTTCCCCAGCACCATTTATTAAAGAGATGTCCTTTTTTCCATTGTGAATTCTTGGCTCCCTTGTCAAAGATTGACCACATATGTGTGGGTTTATTTCTGAGTTGTCTATCTTACTTGATAATGATGTACAATCTTTTTAATGTATTGCTGAATTTGGGTTGCTAGTATTTTGTTGAGTTTTGCATCTGTGTTTGTCAGGGATATTGGTCTGTAATTTTATTTTCTTGCAGTGTTCTTGCTTTGGTATGAAGGTAATGCTGGCCTCATTAAATAAATTAGGAAAGTATTCTCTCCTCTTGAACATTTTGGAAGAGTTTCAGAAGAAATGGCATTAATTTTTTGTTAAATGTCTGGTACAGTTTACCAGTGAAGCCATCTAGTCCTGTTATTTTCATTGTTGGGAGGTTTTTGACTACTCCTTACTTCATTATTGGTCTGATAAGATTTTCTATTTTTGTAATGATTTGGTCTTGATAGGGTATAGGTTTCCAGGAATTTATCCATTTCTTTGTAGGTTATCCAATTTGTTGGCAAATATTTCTTGGTAATAGTTTCTTACAATCCCTTGTATTTCTGTGGTATCAGTTTTAATGTCTCCTCTTTCATTTGTAACTATTGGAGTCCTCTCTTGTTCTCTTGGTTAGTCTAGTCAGGGTCTATCCGTTGTGTTTATCTCTTCAAGATGCCAACACTTAGTTTCATGGATCTTTCTAGTCTGTATTTCATTTATTTATGCTTTAATCATTACTGTGTTCTTCTTTATGCTAATTTTGGGCTTAGTTTGTTTCTTTTTCTGGTTCCTTGATGTATAATGTTAGGTTGTTTGAGATCTTTTTTCTTCATGTACGCATTACTATAAACTTCTTTCTTGGAACTGCTTTTGCTGCATCCATAAGTTTTGGTATGTTATATTTCCATTTTCATTGGTGTCAAGATCCTTTTTGACTTCTCTTTTGATTTCTTCTTTGACCTGTTGGTTGTTAAGGAATGTGTTGTTTAATTTATTCGTATATAAATTTTCCAGTTTCTCTCCTGTTTTTGATTTCTGGTTTCATACCACTGTGGCCAGAACAGTACTCAATATGATTTCAGTATTCTTAAGTTTGTTCAGACTTATTTTGTGACCCAACATGTGATCTTCCATCCTTCCTTCCTTTCTCTCCCCCACTCCCTCCTTTTCTTTCTTTCCTTTCCTTCTCTTTTCTTCTTCCTTCCCTCCTTCCTTCCTTTTTCCTTCCTTCCTTCCTTCCTTCCTTCCTTCCTTCCTTCCTTCCTTTCTTTTTCTTTCTTTCTTTCTTTCTTTCTTTCTTTCTTTCTTTCTTTCTTTCTTTCTTTCTCTTTCTTTCTTTCTCTTTCTTTCTTTCTTTCTTTCTTTCTTTCTTTCTGTGTTTTTTTTTTTTTGCTTCTGCTTTTGGTGTCAGACCCAAAAATTCATGGGCAAATTGAATATCATGAAGCCTTCCACCTAAGCTTTTAAGAATTCTATAATTTTAGTTCTTAATTTTGGTCTTTGATTTTTGAGTTTATTTTTGTATGTGGTGTAGAGTAAGGATCCACTTTATTCTTTTACATGTGATACCCAGATTTCCCAGCACTTTTGTTGAAAAACTGTCCTGTCCCCATTGACTATTGTCAAAAATCATTTAACTATATATGCAGGGACTTATTTCTGGGCTTTCTATTCTATTCCATTTGTCTGTGTGTCTTTATGCCAATACTATAGTGTTATGATTACTGTTGCTTTGTAGTAAGTTTGAAATCACAAAGTATGAGCCCTCTATTCTTGTTCTTATTTTTCACCTTTTCAACATTGTTTTTACTACTTTGGGGGTCCCTTGAAATTCCATATGAATTTTAGGATAGATTTTTCTTCTTCTGCAAAGAAAAGTTAGAATTTTGATAGGGATTGTATTGAATCTGGAGGTCACTCTGGTTAATATTGACATTTTAACAACATTATGTCATCTAACCCATGAACCAAGGATATCTTTCCATTTATTTATGTCTTTTATTTCAGCAATGTTTTTTGATATTTTAATATTTAACTCAGCATATTCAAAATACTATTACCAAATGTAATATATACTGAACTACAAAGATACTTTGCATTCTTTCTTTGGTACTAATTCTTTGCGATTTAGTATATATCTTACATTTCACAAACAGCTCAGTTTAAACTGTTCACATTTTGTATGCTGAGTATTCATGTGTAGATAGTGGCTACCATGTCAGACAGTGCAGTCTTAGATGTTTTCATGGCTTAATCTCTCACTTTATTGAGATTTCTGCTCAAGTATCACTTTTAGCCATGTTGTGTAGTTTTTAGTAGACAGGTATTTTTCCTTCTTGGTTTGGTTAATCTTATATTTTATGCTTTTTGATTATGTTGTAAGTGGAATTGTTTTCTTAACTTTCTTTTTGGATTGTTCATTATCAGTGTGTAGAAATGTAACTGATTTCTGCATGTTGATTTTATATCCTGCAACTTTGCTAAATTCATTTACTCCAACAGTTTGTGTCTGTGTGTGTGTGCTACTTAGGGTTTTCATGTCATCTGCAAGCAGAGACCATTTTACTTCTTCCACTCTAGTTTGGATGCCTTTTATTTCTTTTTCCTGCCTAATTGCTCTGGCTAGAACTTCTAATATTATGTTGAACAGAAGTGGTGAAAGCAGACAACTTTGTCTTGTTCTTGATGTTAGACGGAAAAATTTCAGTGTTTCACCATTGAGTGTAATGTTTCATATATAACTTTTGTTGTATTAAGGTAGTTTCCTTCTATTCCTAATATGTTTAGCCTGTTGAATTTTAATCATGAAAGTGTGCTGAATTTTGTTAGATGCTTTTTCTGCATCATTTGAGGTGATCATGTGGGGTTTTTTCTCCATTCTGTTAATGTAGTATATTACATTGAATGATTTTTGTATGTTGAATTGTCCTTGTGTTCTGTGAATAAATCTCAGTTGGTTATGGCATATAACCCTTTTAATAATCCACTGAATTTGACTTGCTTGTGTTTTGTTGGTGATTTTAGCACAAATAGTGATATTCGATATCGGTCTGTAGTTTCTTTTTTGTAGTGTCTGTCTGGCCTTGGTACTAGGGCGATGCTGCTCTCATAGAATACGTTAAGAAGTATTTTCTCTTCGTCAGTTTTGTGGAAGAGTTTAAGAAGAATTGGTTTTAATTCCTCTTTAAATGTCTTACTGAATTATCCATTGAAGCCAGTTGGTCCAGGGCTTTTCTTTGTCGGCAGACTCTGTACGTTTTAAAATTTTATGATTGATTCTCTTTCATAGCTAGAGAACCCCTGATAGGATAGAATCTGATTACCTTGGCCATGTAAGTACTTTAGAAACAAAATCTGAGAGTACTTTGCTGGCTACCTTTACTCAGTTACTAAATTCTAAGGCATTGTCTTTTCTGGTGTTATATGCTTTCTTTTGGCAAACATCTAATGGTTTTAGCTCCCACCTAGAATCCTAGGGTTCCACCTCAGACTTCTTTTGAGCTATTGTATCTGCTTGACTGTGAATTTCTTAAGGGTAGTATTCCTGTCTTACTCATTTTGGGGTTATCAATACCACAGTGCCTGAAGCATAGTGAACATTCAGTAAATATATGTGAATGGATGAATACATTTACATCTGTGATTTACATATCACAAGCCCTACTTTGGGGCTTATGAAGAGATGCAAGATAGATTTCTCAATCCAAATACAGTAATGTTGGCCAGATAAGGAACAAATAAAAGGAGCTCTGGCTCTCAAATATAGAAATAAGCACTTGAGATTATACTTTCTTCATTCTGTTCGGAGAACAAAATAAAAATTAATTTGGAAATGAAAACTTAGCTGCTAGCTTTAACTTTATTATAGTAATCTGAATTGTTGTCTTTAAAAATTTTTACCAACAGGGAACGAAAAGCACAAAATTTTGTTGGAAGAAATTGAAATGATCTGAAGAATCAGCCCTTTCCGTTTAAAGAAATACTACAAATACTAGAAATAGTATTAAAGAAATATTAGAAATAAAGAAATACCCTTATACCTTGTTATATAAAATTATATTGATAGCATATCTTTTCAAGAAATGTTTCTAGGGTTATCATCTAAATGTGTATTTGGATCTTGTTAAGTCCACTGATTTTGTTTGGTATTATTCTTAGAACCAAAGATAAATAAGCTTTCCTTTATCATTTGGCTGTAGCTGTACAATATAAAATAGAAATCTTAATAAGAAAATGTGGATAACAATATTTCTGGAAAAAAGGTATGGGATTTGTCTTTTCTTATGAAGATGAATTCTCTCCTAATTCAAATGAGAAGGATTTATATGAAGGCCTTTAATTTTCTTTCAGTTCTGAAGTTTTATGGTTCTAGAATAGTTAAAAAAACTAATTGACAAAAATAGCAAGTGGAATGTGATAATTTTAATCAATATCCAGAAATATCCCATAACTTAATATGTTCAAATATTAGGTTCCACAGATTTTTATTACACTGGACTGGATTTATTGAAGAATTGGCATTACTCTTTATGTATCTTTATTTTCTTGTACCTCCTAGTAAGCACCTACTCTTTTGTTTTTGATAAATAGGCTGCTTCTAAGAATCAGACTTCACTATTGGGAGAACCACCAAAAGAAATACGGCTCAGTAAAAATCCATACTTGAACTTGGCAAGTGTGTTGCCCAGTGTGTGCTTATCATGTAAGTGAGAGCTCAGTATTAATATTTTGGAGTTGTATTGAATATTTTCTATAATCAGTTTTACTTTAATTTTTAATTTAATGAAAGCAAATAATGCTTATTGACTAATTAAAGCTTAAGTTATGACCAGCCTTTAAATTGAAAGAGTAACTAAAATTAAGACACTTAAAATGCATTCTGATTATTTAAGGAAAATATCTTTTGTAATATTTTATTAAGAATATAATTAATTTATTGAATTATTGAATCATAATAGAAAATAATTGAGCAAAGGAATTATTGACAATACTATAATGCTTTGCAATACATATAGAACCGTATTTTTTAAAAAGAGCCTATGTAAGTAATCTATCCAGAATATTTGCAAACTACCCCAAAATATCTGAGCTAATGATAATTGGCAGAGGTTGAACTCTTGTTTACTTTCTTGAAAGGCCTTCTCAGGTCTTCAGTTAGAATAAGTTATAATTTTAAAGGAAAATCACAAATGTGGTATATGCTCTGGGTACTGGGATATTCACTACAATGTTGGCTGTCAATTGGTATAACTGAAAAGTACCTTAATGTTCTTCAGTAGTGGAGTGGTTAAATAAAAATTAGTTCATCATAAAATAGAATACAGTATAATTTTTTTGGTAATTGAGGGAGAGGTACACGTACTAATATGAAATTATCTCTAAAGCAAATTAAGTGAAAAAAGCCAATGTAGGAACAAAGAGATTCCATTCATGTTTGTTTAAAGCTGTATATTCTTATGTGTGCATATTTAATGTATAAATGCATACAGTAAATTTTGGAAAATAAATTCTAAACTGTTACCTCTGGGAAAAAAAATAGGACTGAATGAAGGAGATTAAAGGTTTTAATATACATTCTTTGTATTTTATAAAGTATCCTCTTAAATGTAGACATTGATTTGTAATTTTTTTTTTTTAATTTTTTTTTCAACGTTTATTTATTTTTAAGACAGAGAGAGACAGCATGAACGGGGGAGGGGCAGAGAGAGAGGGAGACACAGAATCGGAAGCAGGCTCCAGGCTCCGAGCCATCAGCCCAGAGCCTGACGCGGGGCTCGAACTCACGGACCGCGAGATCGTGACCTGGCTGAAGTCGGACGCTTAACCGACTGCACCACCCAGGCGCCCCGATTTGTAATTTTTTTAAAGAGCCAGAAAAAAATTTAATGTGCTTCTCCCGTGTCACATTTTTACCTCGTCTAAAAATGGATGGTTACAACTATTGCATTAACAAGAACAGTTAGTTTACATTTGGTTTGCCTTCTTTAAAAACATTTTTTTAACTTATTTATATTTTAGAGAGAGAGAAAGTGAGAGGGAGAGACAGAGTATGAGCAGGGGTGGGGGAGGGTCAGAGTGAGAGGGAGAGACACAGAACTCCAAGCAGGCTCCAGGCTCCAGGCGCCGTGCTGTCAGCACAGAGCCCTATATGAGGCCCAAACTCACAAAACGTGAGATCATGACCTGAGTGGGGTTCAAACTCAAGAACCGTGAGATCATGACCTGAGCCGAAGTCTGGCACTTAACCGACTCAGCCACCCAGGCGCCCCTTGTTTGCCTTCTTTTAGAGATTAGCTATAGATCTAAAAAATGTTTCCATCAAAATTATTTATCTATAGGGCAAACTTCCACTTTCAGTTGCTTTAAATGAACAAGACAACATCATATACTACATATTTTTTCCCTGGGCATAATAAATATAGACATATACTGGCTAATGAAAATTTGTGTTCTTTTTGGGAATACAAGTTTTGTATTTTGCTTATAACTTACAATAAAACAACTTTTAGCTGAAAATATGATTGATTTTGCCTTTAGCCCCTGCAAGTAAAACCACTCTACAGAAGACTGGAATTGCAAGCAACATTCTGGATGCAATCTCTCAGGGAAATGAATCACAACACACATTGGAAAAGTGCATTTCTTATTCTCAACCTTTTGGTGATTATGCACAGGTAAATGATTCTCAGGTATTGATATCTAGAAAAATTGGTTCAACTATATATTGAGCTCTTATTCCTATAATTGTGATTGTGACTCCTATAATTGAAATTGTGATTCCTGTAATATCACAGGAAATATCATAGGAAAGTAAAATTGCATTCATCTATACAATATTCCTTGTTCATTTGGAGTTTTAGGCCGTGTTCAAGAAATTAACTAGCATTTTACTAGATATTTCCCTCTCAGTGTTTACTCAGTGTTTGTTGACTAGTGACCAACAAACTATAGACCAAATCCAGCCCACTACCTGTTTTTTTTTTTTATTAATTTTTTTTAATGTTTATTTATTTTTGAGACAGAGAGAGACAGAGCATGAATGGGGGAGGGTCAGAGAGAGAGGGAGACACAGAATCCAAAGCAGGCTCCGGGCTCTGAGCTCCGTCTCAAACCCACGGACTGTGATATCATGACCTGAGCCCAACCGACTGAGCCACCCAGGTGCCCCCCCCCCCCCCACTACCTGTTTTGTAAATGAAGTTGTATTGGAATACCACCACATTCATTCATTTACATATTGTCTGTGGTTGTGTTGTGCCACAATGATAGAGTTAAACAAAGACTATAGGACCCACAAGATTAAATATTTACCCTCTGGCTCTTTACAGAAAAACTCTGCTGACTTCTGGTTTTTATCAATGTACATCTGACTAAGGAACCCAAGGAAATGCCTCTGTTCTTCACCCCTGCTTACTGATACAGAAACATGATCATTATTGCAGGCATTATTCTGACATTTAAACCAATCAATCAATAACATAAAAAGTATTATATTCAAAAGGTATATTGTGCTATTATTTAAATAAGTCAATTTTACTTTGACCTTTTCTCCTTCAGGTTATTTTCAGTGGCTTAAGCAGAGAGTGTATATGTTAGCAGTATAGGATTATATAATCATGAGAGTCTTATAATTAACCATTCTGATTCTTTCTAATTTCTCAGCCTATCGGCTTCTCAGCTCTGTCCTGTGTGAGCAATGCTTCCACTTTGATTTTCTTGGAGCAACTGTGTTTGTCTCATCTGTCTCTAAAACCTTAGAAAAGAAACACTGTGTGAATTCACTTGGAACAACTGATGCCTCATTATGCTTTAATGATAGGATACTAGAAACACAAGTTTAATAGTTTCTGTAAAAATGGTGCAGTTGAATATTCAAATACTGTATAATAAAGTCTCTTACCTACCCGTGGAAAAGATGGAGAAAACAGATTGAAAGATGATATAAGTAGGTGGCAACAGACCTATATCTAAGGAATAGTAATCATGAATTAATACAGATACAACTTGGAAAGCATTCTCTTATATGTTTCTTAAGATTCCATTTTTGTTCCTTTATTAATATTTTCAGTAGTAATTGAGATAGGGACATTAATTGTACGTTAATTATACTTACAGGTGATAAAAGCCAAGGAAATTATCAGAGATGTGAAATCATTTATAAATAGTTTATAGTTCTGTAAATTAGAAACAGCCTAAATTTCCAACAATTTATAAGACTCCGTAAACAAATCATGTCATATTTATCCCAGATATACAATGCAAATATTAAAAATCATGTAAAACACCATGTAAGTTCATGGTAAATGTTTCATCATCTCTTGTTAATTTTTAAAATTTATATAGTCCTATACAATTTTATCTTCTTTACAAGGAACAAAATTCACTTTATAAACAGGAGGAAGCACAATAAACTTTTAAAAATTTATTTAAACATGTATGATTTAATTTTTATGTAACTTTTTTTTTTATCACTTAATCTTATCATGATACGTGTACTCTTTAATCCCTTCCCCCATTTCCCCTACCACCTCCTCTCTGTAACCATCACTTTGAGTCTGTTTCTTGGTTTGTCTCTATTTTCCCTTTGCTTGTTTGTTTTGTTTCTTAAATTCCAAATATGAGTGAGATCATGTGGTATTTGTCTTTCTCTGATTTCTGTTGCTCAGCATAATACTCTCTAGCTCCACCTATGTTGTTGCAAATGGCAAGATTTCTTTTTTTTTTCTTTTTTTTTTTATGGCTGAGTAACATTGCATTACAAATATATACCACATCTTTGTCCGTTCGTCAGCGGACACTTGGGCTGCTTCCATATATTGGCTATTGTAAGTAATTCTGCAATAAACATAGGGGTGCAGGTATCCTTTTGAATTAATGTTTTTGTATTTTTTGGATAAATGCCCATCGCTACTATTCCTGGATCATACAGTAGTTCTATTTTTTAAAAAAATTGTTTTTAACCTTTATTTATTATTGAGAGATAGAGCATGAGCAGAGTAGGGGCGGAGAGAGAAGGAGACACAGAATCTGAAGCAGGCTCTAAGCTCCAAGCTGTCAGCGCAGAGCCCGATGCGGGGCTCAAACTCACAAACTGAGATCATGAACTGAGCCGAAGTCGGATGCTTAACCAACTGAGCCACCCAGGCGCCCCATAGTAGTTCTATTTTTAATATTTTGAAGAATTTTGATCCTGTCTTCCAAAGTGGCTGCACCAGTTTGCATTCTCATCAACAGTGCAAGAAGGTTCCTTTTTCTCCCCATCCTTGCCAACACTTGTTTTTAAAATTTTTTATTTTAGCCATTCTGACAGGTATGAGGTAATATCTCATTATAGTTTTGATTTGCATTTCCCTGATGATGAGTGATGTTGAGCATCTTTTCATGTGTCTTTTGGCCATCTATGTGTCTTCTTTGGAGAAATATCTATTTGTGTCTTCTGCCCATTTTTTAAATGGATTGTTCATTTTTTTGGGTGTTGAGTTGTATATTTTGGATACTAATCCTTTATCAGATATGTCATTTGCCAAGTATCTTCTCCCATTCAGTAGATTGCCTTTTATTCTCGTTGATGGTTCCCTTTGCTGTGCAGAAGCTTTTTATTTTGATGTAGTCCCAGTAGTTTATTTTTGCTTTTATTTCCCTTGCCTCAGGAGACCTCTAGAAAAGTGTTGCTTTGGCCAGTGTCTGAGAGATTGCTGCCTATGCTCTCTTCAAGGATTTTTATGGTTTCAGGCCTCACATTTAGGTCTTTAATCCATTTTTGGTTTATTTTTGTGTATGGTGAAAGAAAGTGGTTCACTTTTATTCTTCTGCATGTCGCTCTCCAGTTACTCCAGCACCACTGGTTGAAGAGACAGTCTTTTTCACATTGGATATTGATTCTTCCTTTGTTGAAGATTAGTTGACCATGTGATTGTGGATTTATTTCTGGGCTTTCTGTTCTATTCCACTGATCTATGTGTCTGTTTTTATGCCAGTAGTATTCTGTTTTAATTACTACCACTTTGTAATATAACTTTAAATCTGGAATTGTGACACCTCCAGTTTTATTTTTTCTTTTTTCAAGATTGCTTTGGCTATTTGAGATCCTTTGTGGTTCCATACAAATTTTAGGATTGTTTTTTCTAGTTCTGTAAAAAATGCTCTTGGTACTTTAATAGGGATTGCATTAAATCTGTAGATTGCTTTGGGTAGGGTAGACATTTTAATAATGTTGGTTTTTCCAATTCATGAGCATCAATGTCTTGTCATTTCTTTGCATCATCTTGAATTTCTTTCATCAATGTTTTGTAGTTTTCAGAGTATAGGTCTTTTATCCCTTTGGTTAAGTTTATTCCTACATACTTAATGTATTTGGTACAATTATAAATGGGATTGTATTTTTATTTTTTTTATGCTTTATTTTGAGAGAGACAGCACAAATGGGCAAGGGGCAGAGAGAAGGAGAAAGAATCCCAATCAGGCTCCACATTGTCAGCACAGAGCCCCTCATGAGGCTCCATCTCATGAACCCTGAGATCATGACCTGAGCTGAAATCAAGAGTCAGATCCTCAACCAACTGAGCCACCCAGGCGTCTCAGGATTGTATTTTTATTATTAGTGTATAGGAATGCAACAGACTTTTGTACATTGATTTTAGATCTTGTGGCTTTACTGAATTCATTTATCACTTCTAGTAGTTTTTTGGTGGAGTCTTTAGGGTTTTCTATGGATGGTATTGTGTCATCTACAAATACTGAATTTTATTTCTTTAGGTTGTCTAAATGCTGTGCCTAGGACTTGCAGTACTGTGTTGAATAAAAGTGGTGAGAGTGGACATCCTTGTCTTGTTCCTGACCTTAAGGGAAAAGCTCTCAGTTTTTCCCCACAGAGTATAATGTTCACTGTGAGTTTTTCAAATAAGCCTTTATTATGTTGATATATGTTTCCTCTACACGTACTTTGCAGAGAGGTTTTATCATGAGTGAACATCATACTTTGTCAAATGCTTTTTCTGCACCTTTTGAAATGATCACACAGTTTTTATCCTTTCTCTTATTGATGTGATGTATCATGTTGATTGTTTTGTGAATAATGAACCATTCTTGTGTCCTGGGGGAAAAAATTCCACTTAATTTTAGAGTATTGAGGATTTTTGCATCTATATTCACGAGAGATCTTGGCCCGTGCTTCTCTTTGTGTGTGTGTGGCGGGGACGGGGGTGTGTGTCTGTATCTGGTTTTGGTATCAGGGTGATACTGGCCTCATAGAATTTTGAAGTTTTCCTTCCTCTTCTATTTTTTTGGAACAGTTTGAGAAGAGTGGGTATTAACTCTTTTTTAAATGTTTGGTAGAATTTGCCTGTGAAACCATCTTGTCCTGGAGTTTTGGTTTGGGGAAGTTTTTTTGATTTCTGATTCAGTTTCATTGCTGGTGATTGGTCAGTTCAAATTTTCTATTTTTCCTCTGCCCTAGTTTTGATAGGTTATATGTTTCTAGGAATTTATCTGTTTCTTCTAAGTTGTCCAGTTTGTTGGCATATAAGTTGTTTAAACCCATTCTTTACTCCTCTCCCCCAATATTTTAGGTATATGATGTCATATTTTACATCATTTTACTTTATGCGTCCATTGACTGATTTTTACAGAAATATTTTTACTTGTACTGCTTTTGTGTTTACTTTTCATACTCTCACTTATGGTCTTCCTTTCCACTCAAAGAGTCCTCTTTAATATTTCTTGTAGGACTGGTTTAGGGGTCATGAACTCCTTTAGTTTTTGTTGTCTGAGAAACTCTTTATGCTCCTTCTATTCAGAATGATAACCTTGCTGGATAGAGTGTTCTTGGTTGCATGTTTTTTTTTCTTTCAGCACTTTGAATATATCATGCCATTCCCTTCTGGCCTGCAAAGTTTCTACTGAAAAATTCTGATAACCTTATGGGGTTTCCCTCGTGTATAATTGTCTTCTCTTACTGCTTTTAAAACTTTTTCTTTTTTGCTACTTTTTGCCATTTTAATTACTATGTGTCTTGGTATGGACCTCTTTGAGTTGAATTTTAGAGGGGTCTCTCTGTGCCTCCTGATCTGGATGTCTACTTACTTTCCTAGATTATTTCCTTAAATAATTTTTTTGCCCTCTTATTTCTTTCTGATTCTGAGATCCCTATAATATGAATGTTATTATGCTTGATGAAATCAGTGAGTTCCCTAAGACTATTCTCAATTTGCATAATTTCTTTCCTTTGCTCAGTTTGGTTACTTTCCATTACTCTGTCTTCCAAGTTGTTAATTTGTTCCTCTGTTTCATCAAGCTCATTCCATCAAGTGTATTTTTAAGTAAATTTTATTGTGTTCTTGATCTCTGTTTTTTGTTTTTTGTTTTGTTTTTTTTTTATCTCTGTGTTGTGTCTCACTGATATCCTCTACTCTTTTCTCCAGTTCAGGGAGTATCTTTATGGTAGGCATATTCTCTCCTTTCACTTTTGTCTCTTGCTGTGGTTTGGCCCATCTTTTGGAATGTGTTTCTGTCTCCTCATTTTCTCTGACTTCCTTTGTCTGTTTCTGTGTGTTAGGAAAGTCAGCTACTTTTCATGCTCTTAATGATAATAGCTTATGAAGAATAGATCTTCTAGTATCCCACAGGGCAGTATCCCCTGTCACCCAGGGCCTGGCACTTCAGTGTCTCCTGTGTGTGTTGCATGTACCGTTCTGTTGAGTCTTGGCCTGCTTTTCCTTCAGTCCAGTTGTCTGCAGAGGCTCTCTAGCAAGGTGTGCAACGGTCTGCTTGCTAAATGAGACCTGCCCCTGTTACCTGCCAGAACTGAGGTCTCACAAAAGGTACAGGAGATGTGATCTGGTCTTCTCGGGGACGGGTTCACAGTGCCAAGCCTAGGGCATGTATGACTGGGAAGGGCAGATCTGCTGAAGACCGGGGCTGGGGGCTTGGAGTAAGCAAGTTAGGTAAGGAGAGTTGGTGCCATGCCGGTTCCCACAGATGGCCGTTGTTTATGCTGTGCGGTAGGGAGGGCAGTGGTGCCTGGCAGCTCCATTGTTCCTGGAGGAGTCTCCCTGTGATCCCTGTGTCTCCAGGCCATGCTCTGAGATGAGCAAATCCCACTCCTTCTTATCTACCCCCGCATTTTCAAACTGCTGGTCTACACTGTATCTTCACAAGCTGTTTATTGTGCTGTTTCTTTAAGGTTGGGGGCTCTGCTTCCTACTGCCATCCAGGCTCTCCCAGAGCTCAGCCTGCTGTTTTTTAAAATTCCAGCCTTTAAGTCCTGCTGGTTTTAAGAACTCACGAAATTTGGCCCCTCTCATGTTCAAAAGCAAATATTGTGGAGATTTGTCCTCCCCATTCATGAGCTCCCCAGTGTGAAAATCTGTTTTCCACTCTTTTCTGTACCACTGGTTCCCTCCCCACCATGGACACCATGGTCTGTTTCACTCTCAGACCATGTCATCACCCTTCCTACCTTCTTCATTATAGCCTCTTGCCTGCCTTTAGTTGTGGAGTTTGTTCTCCTGGTCTTTGGGTCATTTTCTAGGTTACT
The DNA here is from genome assembly GCF_022837055.1 of Prionailurus viverrinus. Classification (NCBI taxonomy): domain Eukaryota; kingdom Metazoa; phylum Chordata; class Mammalia; order Carnivora; family Felidae; genus Prionailurus; species Prionailurus viverrinus. The sequence goes on along the minus strand of NC_062568.1, from coordinate 161,012,667 downwards.
TACACTGAGAGGAGTGTTATGTACTTGTATCCATGGAACAAGGCAATTGTAGGGTTTACCTACTCCACCTTCTGCCCAGCTGACATATATGATTTAATTTTTTCAAGTTAATTTTTTCCTTACCTTTGCATTCATTTCACTTTTGAAATTTGTTCTTTTTTTTTTTCAATAGCAGTTTTGCTTATTAGATTACTGTGGTTCATTGTATACTTCTCATAGCTTCAGAAAGACACTTCTCTATTCACTCGTGGAGAAATTCTGTGATAAAGATGCCTTTTACATCACCAGTCTTCCTCCTGCCTCCATACTTGCTTATGCAGAGACACTGTGGATGTGGGAATCTTCCCTGGATTAAGATTCATCATCCCCTTCAACAGTCTCTGTTTCTGCCTTGTGTTTGTTCATCAAGTGAGTTTTGTTCTCAGTCTTGTGTTTTCATCTTTGTGAAGTGAACTCGATTAGATGTTACTTATGGAATGAAGTAACTAGAAAAAAAAGTGGTTGTGTTTTAGGAATTCCTTTTATTTCTATTGCTGGAATGGAGGGAGAGGTCTAAGGAAAAGAAACCAACATTGTTTTTGTTTTGTTGGTTTTTTTTTTTTCAACGTTTATTTATTTTATTTTTGGGACAGAGAGAGACAGAGCATGAACGGGGGAGGGACAGAGAGAGAGGGAGACACAGAATCGGAAACAGGCTCCAGGCTCTGAGCCATCAGCCCAGAGCCTGACGCGGGGCTCGAACTCACGGACCGCGAGATCATGACCTGGCTGAAGTCGGACGCTTAACCGACTGTGCCAGGCAGGCGCCCAGTTTTTGTTTTGTTTTTAACACTCGCTGTATGCTTTGTGATGTGAGCATTTAACCTTTTCCGACAACACTGTGAGACTGCCTCCCTAATACAAGTGGAAAAGAAGTTAATCTTTGTAAGTTCATGCAGTTAGCAGACAATTTCTGTGATAACAGAGTCCACATTATTTTCATTATTTTCATTATACCATGGACAAGTTTCTTCGGGCATGGAAGTAGGGTCTCCTAAAAACGTTTTTTTTTTGTTTGTTTGTTTCTTTTGTGTTAGCTGCTATGCATAAGAATTAGGAGAGATGGATGTGTCGAGGTCCAGATGGATATAATAATCCTTAACTCGTATTCCAATATTGGTGAAGTTGCCTGTATCACATTATTTGTCCTGCAGATAACCATTATTAAAACTGGACTAAATATGAAAGAAAAACAACTATCCAAAGGCTTGGGACATGATCAAAAGCAAGCAGAACCCGAAGGGGAATTAGTCCTTGAAAGATAGAAACAGCACTGGATGAGATCTGTCTTTGTGTGGCTGTTTGCCTAACACCACCTGTAGTCCATGCATTTACTGGCTGGTGGGGTCCAAGCACCGAGTTCAGAACCATTAGCAAGGCTGAAAAGTAAGCATGAAGTCGCTGAAAAAGGGGTTGCTTAGGAAGGAGCCTCAAAATCTCTGTGTAAACTCAGGTGAAATACACTTAATTGACCCTCTGAAATATGTTTGTAAGGGAGATTCCAGGTCCTGGTGGAAAACAATAGCTAGAAGATAAGAACTGAGAACAGATTCGATTCCTCCCCTGCACAGAAGAGACAGAGTTTTGGAGTTTGAGTTCAGCAAAGTTATCTCCTTCTTATAAAAAAAAAAATCAGTAATCACCAGAGGAAGATTACACATGTATAGTCATTATGATGTACCATGTATAATGTTCAGTAAATAAACATTACTAGATAACTGAAGAAACAAGAAATGTGACCCACAATTAAGAAGAAAAGTAATTCGGGTCACCTGGGTGGCTCAGTCAGTTGCGTGTCTGACTTTGGCTCAGGTCACGATCTCACATTTCATGAGTTATAGCCCCACGTCGGGCTCTGTGCTGATACCTCAGGGCCTGTAGCCTGCCTGGGATTCTATGTCTTCCCCTCTCTCTGTCCCTCCCCTACTCCCGCTCTGTCTGTCCCTCTCTCTCAAAAATACACATTAAAAAATGTTTTTAAAAAGAAGAAAACTAATAGAAACTGACCCCAAGATGACCCAGATGTTGGTCTTAGTAGATAAGGTCTTATTTAAAGCAGCGATTATATGTTCAAGAACTTAAGGAAAATAAAGTCATAGTGAATAGGTGGGGATTTTCAGCAAGAAATATACACTAAAAAAGAAGTATAGCAACTCTACAATCGAAAAGTATAGTATCTGGAAACAAAAATACAGTGGATGGGCTTAGCAAAATATTGGAGAAAACAGGAAAAAAGTTATGATTAACATAAAGAAAAAAAAATAATCTGAAAAACAGAAATGAGAATGAAAATCAGTGAACAGATCCTCAAGACCGGAGGGACAATATCAAGTAGTCTAAAATAAGTGTAATTGGTGTTCCAGAAGAAGACAGGTAACGCCACATGAAATATTTGAAAAAGTGTTAGTAAAAATATTCTAAATTGAGTGTAAAAACCCTACAGACCTAACAGGCTCAGACATCTCCCCTGCAAAGCAGGATAAATAAAAAGAACAACTTACCTAGACACATTAGTTAATATGATGAAAACCAAAGTTATAAAGAGAGCATCTTGAAAGCAACTAGATAAAAACAACGCACATTATTCCTAAGGCACAGTTTCTCAGCCTTGGTATTGTTGACATTCTGGGCTGGGTAGAGGGTGGGGAGACTATCCTGTGCATTGGAAGATATTTAGCAGTATCTTTCTTCTACCCCTTAGATTGCTCCTCATTGAGAACGACCGTGTTAAAACAACTGTAATATGTGGGTAAATAAAATACTATATATTTTCTCTATTTAAAAGCAAAAGTATAACATTGTGGTGTGGGGTTTGTAATGTGCATAGATACAACATATTTGGTAATTGTACAAAGGACAGTATAGTATGGGGTGAATGAAAGTATAGTTGTGGGATAAATGCAATAGCATTTTATATGAAGTAGAACAGTAACACTGAGTAGACTGTGATAAGTTATGGAACGCATTATAACCCATAGAGCAACCATTAAAAAAAAAATACAAAATAGTACACATAAAGTGTCAATAATTTAATGGAATTCTAAGAACATTTGATTAAGCCAAAAAATATCAGGAAAGGGGGGAAAAAACCCAGGATGAATAGAAAACAAATAGCTAGGCAGGAAACCTAAACTGAATGATAAGAATAGTTAAAATAGAGTACAAGCTCCAATTAAAGAGGTTTCCAGAGCAAACTTTGACTATATACTTTCACCGCTTCTATTCAACATTTTGCTGGAAGTTTCAATCACTGCAGCAATGTTTTTTAAAAGGAATGTGAAATGGGAAGGAAAAGTAAAAATGTCTCTCTTTGCATATGATGACTTTGCATGAAAAACCCTTAAGAATCTGAAAAGCAACCGATAAAACTAACAAACTTTGCAAAGTCACATGATAGAAGGGCAGAATGCAAAAATTAGTTGTATTTCTGTGTACACGCAGCAAACAATTGGAAAGTAAAGGTTTTTTTTTAAATTTCCATTTACAACAGCATCAGACATGGAATACATAGCAATAAATTAACAAGATTTGTAAGAACAATGAAAACTACAAGACACTGCTGAGAGAAATTAAACGAGATGCCTGTGAATGGAAAGTTATATCATGTCAGTGAATTGGAAGACTTAATATTGGTAATATAGCAGTTCTCCCCAGACTATCTATAGATTCAGTGTTACCCCAACTAGTTTTTCAGCAGCCTTTTTCTTAAATAGAAATTGACAAGCCAATTTTTAAAGTTTGTATTAAAATGCAAAGGAGCTGAAATACCCAAACAGTCTTATGAAAGAACAAATTTGGAGGACTTCCTCTATATGACTTCAAGATTTACTATAAAGTCCTATCGAGCATTGGGGTTTTGGCATAATGACCGGCAAATAGATCACTAGAAGAGAATATGCCCATGCTTAAATGGCAAACTGATTTTTGAAAGAGATGCCAAAACAATTCAATAGGTGAAGAATAGAAATGTTAGAACAACTGATTATCCATATTTGAAATCGTGAACCCTGACCCTTGCCTCAAACCGTACTCTAAAATTAATCTGCAGTGTATTATAGGCCTAAATGGAATATCCAGGCCAAATGGATATCAACAAAAAAGGGCACAATAAAAAGCTCTAAGTGTTCTCTCCTGAAAAAAAAAAATCAATAAAACTGGAAATAATTATTAGGAAAGGACCAAACAGAAGTTCTAGATTCAAGTACAATAACTGAAATGAAAAATGTACCATGCATAGCAGATTTGAACAGGCAAAAAACCCAACATGTTAGGAAGATAAGTCAATTGAGAGTATCCAGCCTAAACGATAGAAAGACAATGAAGAAAAATGAACCATAAAAAGGGCTAGCAATGATGTGGAGAAATTGGTACTCTCGGACATTGCCGGGAGGGAGTATAAAATGGCGCAGCTGTTTTAGAAAAATTTAGCAGTTCTTCAAAATGTTAAACACGCTTACCATATGACCTAGGAATCACATACCCAAGAGAATTGAAAATACAATGTCCACATACAAAATTGGACATTAACTTTTTTTAATTTAATGCTTAATTTTGAGAGACAGAGTGCAAGCAGGGGAGGGGCAGAGAGAGGGAGACACAGAATCTGAAGCAGGCTCCAGGCTCTGAGCTGTCAGCACAGAACCTGACGTGAGGGCTCCAACTCCAGAGAACGGCCAGATCATGACCTGAGCTGAAGTCGGATGCTTAACCGACTGAGCCATCCAGGTGTCCTGGACATTAATTTTCATAGCAGCATTATTCATCATAACCAAAATGGAAATGACGCACATGTCCATCAGTTGATGAGTGAATAAACAAAATGTGGCATATCCATACAATGAAATATTATGTAGCTATAAAAGAGATGGAATACTGATCCTTGTCACTATACAGCTGAACCTTGAAATCATTATGCTGAGCCAGATACGAAAGGTCACATATTACACGATTCTGTTTATATGAAATACCCAGAATAGGCAAACTCTTAGAGAAAGTAAACAGTTACTAGGGGTCAGGGAAATAGGAGTTGTGGAGTAACTGTTTTCAGGTACAGGGTGTCCTTTTGGAGTGATGAAAATGGTCTGGAATTAGATTGTGGTCATGGCTACACAGCCTTGTGAACATCAACAAATGTACTCAAATTAAAAAAAAAAAAAGCCTAACCGTACTAAACAGAGGGTGGCATTTTCACACAGTGTTTTAGAGATCCTGAAAGTAATGATAAGAAAACAAGTTAATTACACATCTAGTTCTAATTAGAAAACAATTTAAAATGGGCTATACATCCTATTTCTCTAGTCGATTATAATATTTGAGTACTGCTATTGAGCCGAAGTTATTTTCTCAAAAAGTGTACTTCTTAAATATTCTTTTTAAACGTTTTTAAATAAATTTTTTAAAGTTTTTATTTATTTTGAGGGAGGGAGGGAGGGAGGGAGGGAGAGAGAGAGAGAGAGAGAGAGAGAGAGAGAATGAATGTGAGCCCGGGAGGGGCAGAGAGAGAGGGAGGGAGAGAGAATCCCAAGCAGGCTCTACCCTGCCATTGCAGAGCCTGATGCAGGGCTTCAACAACCCTTGAACCATGAGATCATGACCTGAGCTGAAATCAAGAGTCAGATGCTTAACTGGCTACACCACCCAGGCTGCCCTTAAAAATTCTTTTATTGAGAAAATTTAAATAAAAAATAGATGTAGTTATTTAAAAATCTATGATAACACTGGCAATGATAGTATCATGATAGTCAGCTATATAATCCTATTAATTTGGATGGATGGATTTTGAAATGTCAGGTTCTGAGGGAGGTACATCTATGTCAGATGGTTGGGAGAAGCCTACCTTAAGGGAAAAGGCTTTGAGCCAATTTATTAAGTTTTTATTAAATGCCTATACCTAACATCTAATTAAAATCTGTCAAAAACAAGACATTCCTTCCTCCCCACTTTTAAAGTAGGTAAAATAGATCAAAATTTCACTTAAGTATCTTTTCAGTTTGACTTAGTAATTAGTTTTAATTATGTAAAGAATAATATAAGAATTATTTCTGCTGTGTCATAGGACTGTTAAAATTGTGATTTGGGATTTTCAGGGGACACTTGCCGTCTGGTATGTCGCAGGTTAAGAGAACACGATTTACCTGCCTGTTATACTCTTGTGTTGCCCTTGGTTACCGGGGTGTTTCCTGCGAGGAAGCCGATTGCCTGTTTTAGGGAATCCACCACAGAATGTGTGCTAAGACTGTGTGATGAGGAAATAGGAAATAAAACTAAAAAATGAACAAAAAGGTCCGCTTCGCGTTCAGTCCTTTAACATGGAGCCCAATGCTGCCACCTAGTGGGAAAATAGTACAGGGAGACCTGCCAAAAATTTTTGTGACAAAAGGAATCTCGTGACAAACACGAACATATAGAATGTTTTTAAAAACCTAAGTCTACTTGAAACAATAATTATGAAATCACAGATTATATTAACTCTAGCCAATAATTTAGAAAATACTTTAAAAATGATTTTTGCTAAAAACTGTAATTAAAGGAAAACAATAATTTGGAATTGATTTAGTTACCCTCACTGCTTTAAAATCTTTTGTTTATAAACCAAATCAGTTTTTTAAACGTTAAAAAAATCAATGAGTGTGCAATTTAAAGCTAGTTTTGAATTGCTACTCTGACTTGTTAATCTAATTTTTCAAAGGATTTTAATGTGTGTACTTTGATATTTTGAGAGTGCTTATTAAGCATTCTTAGGGGCGCCTGGGTGGTTCACTTGGTTACTTGTCCAACTCTTGATTTCAGTTCAGGTCGTGATCTCACAGTGGTGAGATCAAGGCCCATGTCAGGCTCTGCGATGAGTGTGGAGCCTGCTTACAATTTTCTGTCACGCTCGCTCACTTTTCTCTCGCACACGTGCGTGCACACTCTCACTAAATTTTTTTTTTTAAAAAAACATACTTAAACCTAAGGTATAGAATTTGTATACCTTGGTACGCTGAAACTAGTGGGGCACTGAAATTTTACTTTTATTTTTTGGAACGTGCTACAATACTTTTGGAGGATCAGTCCTTCAATTCAAAGTTAAGACGTAATGTTACTCATGAAGAAACGCAAGTAGCTGAGAAGCAAAAATTAATGTGAAAATTGAAAACATCTATGCATATATGTAAGGAAGCGACATTTTATTGTTGTATCCTGAATGTCAGAAAATAAAGGAAAGTGGGTTTTAAAACATTTTTAACTGCGGAAAAGAGAAAAACTGTACTTAAATAAAATTTTATGCTTAATGCAGAAAAGAGGAATGAATTCATGTTTGTTTAGGTATAAAGTCCAAAAAGCTGGACTTGAAACCATAAGAAAGGAATTTAAGGGTTTGATTCAGATTCTAGAAGAACCTGTGCAGTTGTTCATTTTCGGCTTTCCATCTCCTCTGACTTCTCTAGTAAGACAAGACTTGGAGAAGTAAAGTGGGGCTAAAGGTTAAGGTGAGGCTGAGGAGCCCTAAGTGGAGGCAGAATTTTCCAAAAAACAATTTGTATATTTAGAGGACACTAAGTCGTTGCATTCCTTTCGGAAGAGGGCGAGTGATAAACGTTGTGAATTTGGACCAGTAGCCGAGGAGCTGAATCAGATTCACTATAAATTGCCCCAAAGTGGGACGCCCGGGTGGCTCAGTTAGTCAATTAAGTGTCCGACTTCACCTCAGGTCATGACCTTGTGGTTGACGAGATGGAGCCCCGCATTGGGCTCTGCATGGTGGTGCAGAGCCTGCTTGGGCTTCTGTCTCTCCTCCCCTCTCTCTCTGCTCCTTCCCCACTTGTGCATGTGCTCTCTCTCTAAATAAATAAATAAATAGACTTAAAAAAAAAAAGCCCAAAGGAATCTCACTGAGGGATATTCAAGATGCTGTTTTCATGAATTCTTCCGTGAGCTTTTAAAAACTAGCCTTAAGTTCTGTTCCTGAAGTGAACCTAAATATTGAGCTTAAGACACATCTTAAATATACAACTTTGCCTGTCAAAAAGAAACCGTGATATTCCAAATTCACATGGAAATAAAAGAAAATTAGTCTCCATTTATGTGAAGATAAAAATACTTTAATTAAAGGAAGAAAATATTTCTTCAAACGCAAAAATAAAATAGCAATTGCATAAGTACAGAATGGGCCTCACAGTAATTGTGTGCAAAGAAAAAAAATGCATTTTTAAAAATAAGGAAGATTGGAATAATGTAAAGGACACCAACATGAGAAAAAATGAGTTGGATTCATGGCTCTAACATTTAATAACCTTGTGATTTCAGGCAAGTCCCGTAAGTTATCCAAGCTTCTGTTTTCACACCTATTCACTGGAGATCGTTCCTTTTTTGCTTACTGCACAGGGCCAATGTCGGTGATACAGTGTAGACTATCATCATAATTAAATTTTGTCAGTTTGTCTTTCAGATGTATTATGGTTTGGATATTTTGCTAATTTGATCCCCACCTGAATAGTAGACATTCTCTTCTACTCAGGACCTTTCTTTAGTGTCTCCAGTGCATAAATGCCCATCAAATTGTTTTTTCAGATTTTCAGACTATATCACTTTCTTTCTTGTAAAATTTTAATCAAGGTTTTAAGTCACATATAATCTGTGTGTTTGCCCACATGCATATATCTAGTGCCTATCTCTTTGATTACCATATTTGTAATAGAGCTGCTTATTAATTTTTCTAGATTCCAAGATCAAATAGATTATTCTGCTTATAATCTTAGCCTGGCATTCCAGCCCCTCCATGACTGAGGCCAGCTTGCCTTTCCAACCTCATTTGCCCCTACGCTCTTCCACGGACCAGCCGCTCTGCCCCATCACAGGCCCGTGAGTTCTTACTACCTGCCTTTTGCTCAGGCATTTCCTCTCTGCTAGAACAGTCATTCCCGGTCTCCTCATGTCCATACCCAGTATCATCTCCAAATCCAAATTCTGATGCCTTCTCATCCGTGAAACTTTATCTCTCAAACCTTCCTCTCCCATTTTCCCTTCTATGAAAACGCTTGAGCACTTTGCCTCTATTTCTCTTTTGGCATGGTGGTGTTCTCCTTTTAGAAATATGTTTTGTACTTTTCTTACTTCCCCTATGATATGAGCTGTTAGAGGGCACAGTCCAAACTTCATTTTTCTAGGTAACTGTATAGCACACAGCCCAGTGACCTCAATAGTTGTCCACAAAGAAATGGGTGTCTGTGACCTACGAATATGAAATAGAGGGAAGAGTATTTGCCTGTTTTACATATACTCTTCCCCTCTTTTGTGGTCCCCCCCTTTCTGATCCAGATTACTTCTCCTAGAACACTGAGCTTTGTTTCAAAAATCTTAATTATCATCACCTCCCATTGTACCCAACAATCCTTTCACTAAAAATTAGATATTTTTGATAGAATGTATCAGAAAAATTTCGTTTGCTCCCAGTATCATATGGGTGATAATGATGTCCATTTTCATTTCCTCTTCTTACTGCTAATTCTTGTGCTGCTCAGTGGAGTGTTTTGCTGATCTCCTACAGCTCACTTGATTCTTACTTCAATGGTGTGTGTATATATATACATACACACCATTGAAGTAAGAATATATATACCATTGAGATATATATATATATACCACTGAAGTATATATATATGTGTGTGTGTGTGTGTGTGTATGTGTATACACACACACACACACATACACGGTACACAACTGGGAAGTCCTTTCGGTGGAAGCACATAATTTCCTACCTGGCTTCTGAGAATAAAGATAGTATAGAGAAAGAGAGAAAAATTCAAAGTATTGATTTGCTTTATACTAAGACATGAAACATGGATTACTTCATAGCAGGAAGATTCAAGGGAAAGGAATTCAAAGTGTGTGATTTCTAGACCCCGGAGTGAGGTATTATTTCTCTCCCTGTCATCTTTGAAAAATGAATTGGGCTGTCAAATAAGTAGCTTTTCAAAATTTAATTTAATGGACTAACCATTTATTAGAGGAAGAACACTAATAAGAAAAAGAGTTCTTTATACCTGAAGCTAAGGGTCTGACAGTGATACTGTACACAGTCTGACACGCAGGAAGATCACCAACAGAGGGACTCCAGCAAAAGGCAGATGAAGGGAATAATTAGAGGCTTGATATTGGAGGAATCCCAGTCTCAGTACGCGATTTTGTTGCAGGCAATCTTTATCTAGGGTGGAACCTCTCTTTTTTTTTTAATTGAGATACAGTTGATATATAACATTATATTGATTTCAGGTTTACAACATGATACTTGCATATATTGTGAAATGTTCAGTACAGTAAGTCTAGTTTAACATCCATCACCACACATAGTTACAAATTTCTTTTTTTCTTGTGATGAGAGTGTTTACAGTCTACTCTCGCAACTTTTAAATATGCAATACGGTATTAGTCGCCATGTTGTACATGATGTCTCCAGGACTTATTTATCTGTTAACTGGAAGTTTGTACCTTTTAACCACCTTCACCCATTTCACCCATCCCACTCCCCATCCCCCACCATCTCTGGCAACCACCTATCTGTGTTCTGTATCTATAGTTTAATTGGCTTTGTTCTGCTTGTTTTTTAGATTCCACATATAAGTGAGGTCATGCAGTATTTGCCTTTCTGTGTCTGACTTATTTATCATAATGCCCTCAAGGTCCACCTATGTTGTCACGAATGACAAGATTTTCTCCTTTTTTATGGCTAATATTTCTTTTTCTCCCTTTCTCTTTCTCGCCCCCTCCCTTCGTGTGTGTGTGTGTGTGTGTGTGTGTGTGTGTGTGTGTGTGTGTGTATGAGAGAGAGAGAGAGAGAAAGAGAGAGAGAGAAAGAGATTCTCTGTACCCATTCGTCCATTGATGGACACTTAGGTTGCTTTCATGTCTTTTTTTTTTTTTAATGTTTGTTCATTTTTGAGAGAGAGGCAGAGCATGAGTGGGGGAGGGGCAGACAGAGAGGGAGACGCAGAATCCCAAGCAGGATCCAGGCTCCAAGCTGTCAGCACAGAGTGCGATGCAGAGCTTGAACTCAAAAACCTTGAGATCATGACCTGAGCTGAAGTCGGACGCTTAACTGGTTGAGCCACCCAGGTGCCCCAACTCATGTCTTGGTTATTGTAAATAATGCTGCAATGAACATGGGGGCCCAGATACCACTTGTGAGTTAATGTTTTCATTTCCTTCAGATAAATACTCAAAAGTAGAATTACTGGATCAAATGGTAGTTTAATTTTTTGAGGAACCTCCATAGTTTTGTTCATAGTGGCTGCACCAATTTATATTCCCAGTAGTGCCTAAATGCTCCCTTTTCTGCACATCTTCACCAATGCTTGTTATCTTTTTTTTGTTAAGCTTTTTAATTCCAATATAATTAATATCTTCTGTGTTTTTGATAATAGCCATTCTAATAAGTGTGAGGTGATACCTCATTTTCACTCCTTCCATGGTTGAGGCTGGCATGTCTTTCTAACTTTGTTTGCTGCTGTCTTCCCTGGACCAGCTGATATGTCCCATCACATGCTCCTGTGTTCCTGCCATTGAACATCTTTTCATGTACCTAGTGGCCATCTTATGTCTTCTTTGGACAGTTGTCTATTCATATCTTCTGTCCATTTTATAATAGAGTTGGGTTTTGTTTTGTTTTTTGCTGTTGAGTTGTGTGAGTACTTTATATATTTTGGACATTAACCCATTATTAGATATATGATTTGCACATATTTTCTCCTTTAGTAGGTTGTTCATTTTGTTGATGGTTTTCCTGTGCTGGGCAGAAGCTTTTTGGTTTCTTGAGCTCCCATTTCTCTGTTTTTACTTTTGTTTCCTTTACTTTTGGTGTTAAACCCCAAAATCATCACCAAGACTGATGCCAAGGAGCTCACCACCTGTTTTCTTCTAGGAGTTTTACTGTCTCAGGTTTTCTGAAAAATCTGCTTATGGGGTTTCCTTTCATTAAAAACATGCTTTTCTCTTGCTGTTTTTAAGAGTCTCTCCTTGTCTTTAATGTCTCATAATTTAATTATAATATGTCTCAGTGTATGTCTCTTTTAATTCATCTTGTATGGTACTCTTTGGGTGTTATAGATCTTGATGTCTCTTTCCTCAGGGCAGGGAAATTTTCATCCATTAATTCTTTGAAAAAGTCTTCTGCCCCTTTTGTTCTCTCCTTCCCTTCTTATATTGATCTACTTGATGGTGATTCATATGTCTCTTAAGCTCTCTTCGTTCTTTTTTTTTCCATCTCTGATTGGATTAATTCCACTGATCTGTCTTCAAGATCATTAATGCTTTTTTTCTGGGTGATCTAATCTGCTGTTGAAACTTTCTATTGAATTTTTTTTTCAGTTGAGTTGTATTCTTCAGCTCTGAATTTTCTGTTTGTACTTTTAAAATTTTTTCTGTCTCTGTTGAAATTCTCACTTTGTTCATGCATTATTTTTGACTGTTATTTTGAACTCCTTTCAGGTAAACCACTTACCTCTTTTTAATTACAATCTGTTTCTGGACCTTTATCTTGATCTTTTGTCTGCAACACATTTTTCTGTTTCTTCATTTTCCTTGACTCTCTGTCTCTCTCTGTTTTTGCACATTAGATAAAACAGCCACCTCTCCCAGTCTTGCTAGAATGGTCTCGTATAGGGGATGAACCTGGCCTGAGCTCTTAGTTGTCCCTCAAACGTTTGTGATTGACCAAGTTTTCTTCCTTGTTCTTATGACTCCCTGTAGTTGAGATTGTGCTAAGACTTGTCAGTATCCCAAAAGGATGAATTTCAGTTAGCACCTAGATGCAAGCTGATTAGATTCTGGACATTCAGGCAGCAGCTGAGAAAGTATGTAGTTAAACTTCTTCCAGGGAGAAATATAAATGGAAGTTTTTGCCTCTTTCCTCTGTGCTGGGCCCAGGTGTGTAGTCATAGGTGGGGAGTAGAGAGGATATCCCTGCATCCATTAAGAAATTGTTTTCTGTTTGCTACAGTGCTGTGGGACTCATGAATATTGTGTCTTGTTGGCTATCAGAATCAGGCAATCCAGGGACCATACCTTGAATAGCAGCTAGAAAAGCTGGGGCACAGACATGTGTAAAAACTTCTTCTAGGAAGATACTAGTGACTTGGAGTGGGCTGGAAGAGAAGGTGGGTTTGGTTTTTGTTTGTTGATGGTTTCCTTCACTGTGCAAAAAGCTCTTTAGTTCGATATAATCCCAATTGTGCTTTTTGTTTGTTTGTGTTGGGGTTTTTTGCTTTTATTTTCCTTGGCAGAGACATATCCAGAAAAATATTGCCAAGTTTGATATCGAAGAGATTACTGCCTATGCTTCCTTTTAGGAGTTTTGTGGTTTCAGGTCTCACATTTAGGTCTTTAATCCATTTTGTTTTAAGTTTGTTTATGTATTTTGAAAGAGAGCGAGAGAGTGTGCACAGGAGGGGCAGAGAGAGAGGGAGAGCAAGAGAATCCCAAGCAGGTTCCACACTGTCAGCACAAGGAAACTGATGCAGGGCTCAAACTTATGAACCCATGAGATCATGACCCGAGCCAGAATCAAGAGTTGGACACCCAACCGACTGAGCCATTCAGGTGCCCCTTTAATCTATTTTGAATTTACTTTGTGTATTATGTAAGAAGGTGATCCAGTTTCATTGCTTTGCATGTAGTTGCACAGTTTTCTCAGCATCATTTATTGAAGAGACTATCTTTGCTTGATTGTACATTTTTGCCTTCTTTGTTCTAGATCAATTGACCATATCAACATGGGTTTATTTCTGGGCTCTCAATTCTATTCCATTGATCTATGTATCTATTTTTATGCTAATATCATGCTGTTTTGATTATTACAGCTTTTTAATATAATTTGAAATCTGGGATTGTGATCCCTCCAGCTTTGTTCTTCTTTCTCAAGGTTGTTGTGGTTATTTGGGATCTTTCGTGGTTCTGTAAAAATTTTTGGATTTGTTTATTTATTTTGCTATAGCTCTGTGAAAAATACTGTTGGTATTTTGATAGATTGCTCTGGGTAGTGTGGACATTTTAACAGTATTCTTCTACCCATGAAAATTATCTCTTTCCATGTACTTCTGTCACCTTTGAGTTCTGTCATCAGTGTCTTATGGTTTTCAGAAGATAGGTCTTTACCTCCTTGATTAGATTTATTCCTAGATATTTGATTCTTTTTGATGCAATTGTAAATGGGAATTTTCTTCATTTCCCTTTCTTCCTCTTTCATTATTAGTGTATAGAAATGCAACATATCTCTGCATATTGATTTTGTATTACACAGCCTTCCTGAATTCATGTATTAATTTTGATAGTTTTTTGTGGAGTCTCTAGGGTTTCCTATGTATAGTAGCCTATTATCTGCAAATAGTGACATTTTAATTTCTTCCTTATTGTTTTGGATGCCTTTAATTTCTTTTTCTTGTCTGATTGCTATGGCTAGGACTTCTAATAGTACGTTGAATAAAAGTGGCAAGAGTGGACATCCTTGTCTTGTTCCTGATCTTAGAAGAAAAGTTATGTTTTTCACCATTTAGTATGATGTTAGCTGTGGGTTTGTCATATATGGCCTTTTTTAAGCTATGTTCCCTCTACACCCACTCTATTGAGTTTTATCATGAATTCATCTTGAATTTTGTCAAATGCTTTTTCTGCATCTGTTGAGATAATCATATGATTTTAATCCTTCCCTTTGTAAATGCGGTATATCATTCTGATTGATTTTACCTATTGAACCATCCTTGCATTCCTGGAATAAATCCCACTTGATCATGGTGTACTGTTCTTTTAATGTATTTTTACATTTGGTTTGCTAATATGTTGCTGAGGATTTTTGCAACTATGTTCATGAAGGATATTGACCTGTAATTTTGTTTTTTGGTAGTATCTTTGTATGCTTTTTTGCTATCATGTTAATGCTGGCCATATAGAATGAAATTTGGAAGCATTCCTTCCTAATTCCTTCCTGCCTATTTTTTGGCATAGTTTGAGAATAGGTGTTAACACCACTTTAACTGTTGGGTAGAATTCACCTGTAAGGCATTTGCTCTTAGACTTTTTTATTGGGAATCTTTTGATTATTAATTCAATTTTGTTACCAATAATTGGTCTGCTCAGATTTTCTATTTCTTTCTGATTCAGTCTTGGAAGATTATATGTTTCAAGGAATTTATTGTAGTCTATCCAATTTGTTGACATAATTTTCTGTAGTAATTATAATTTTTTGTATTTCTGTGATATCAGTTATAACTTCTCTTTTGTTTTCAATTTTGAGTTTTAATTGATTAGTTGACTAACGGTTTATCAATTTTATCTTTTTAGAGAACAAGTTCTTAGTCTCAGTGATCTTTCCTGTTATTTTTCGAGTACGTATTTCATTTCTTTCCATCCTGATCTTTATTATTTCTTTCCTTCTAACTTTGGGCTTTGTTCTTCTTATTCTAGTTCCTTTAAGCATAATGTTAGATTGTCGATTTGAGGTTTTTCTTGTTTTTTTTTTCTCTTTGTTTTTATTCTCAAGTTAGCTCATATACAGTGTAGTCTTGACTGCAGGAGTAGATTCCAATGATTCATCATTTATACATAACAGCTAGTGCTCATCCCAACAAATGCCCTCCTTAATGCCCATCACCCATTTTTCCCGTATTACTGTAAACTTCCTTCTTAGAACTGCTTTAGCTGTATCCTAAAGATTTTGAACTGTAGTGTCTCCATTTTCATTTGTGTCTAGATATTTTTTTTTTGGTATCTTCTTTGATTTCTTCATTGGCTTACTGGATGTTTATTAACATGTTATTTAGTCTACATGTGTTTGTGTTTTTTCCCGTTTTTTTTTCTTCTAATTGATTTCTAGTTTTATACTGTACTGATCAGGAAAGATACTTGATATAATATCTTCTATTTTTTTTTTAAGTTTTGTTTATTTAAGTAATCTCTACACCCCACTTGGGGCTTGAACTCACGACCCCCAAATCAAGAGTTGCATGCTCTTCCGACTGAGCCAGCTAGATGCTCCTTATATTGGTCTTCTTAAATTTATTGAGACTTGTTTTGTGGCCTATCATAAAATCTGTCTTGGAGAATGTTCCATGTACCCTTGAAAAGAATGTGTATTCTGCTCTTTTGGAGTGGAATGTTTTGTATACATCTGTTAGGTCTATCTGGTCTAAAGTTTTATTCAAAGCTACTTATTCATTTTTCTGTCTGAGTGACCTATCCATTGATGTAAGTAATGTTTTTTTGTTTTTATCTTTTTTAGTAGTGTTTTAACATCCCCCACTCTTATTGTATTACTGTCAGTTTTTCCCTATATGCCTGTTAGTATTTGCTTTATATATTTAGGTATACCTAAGTTGGGCACATAAATATTTACAATTGTTATGTCTTCTCGGATTGATTCCTTTATCAATATGTAATGACCTTTTTTTTTCTCTTGTGAAAGTCTTTGTTTTAAAGTCTATTTTAGGGGCGCCTGGGTGGCGCAGTCGGTTAAGCGTCCGACTTCAGCCAGGTCACCATCTCGCGGTCCGTGAGTTCGAGCCCCGCGTCCGGCTCTGGGCTGATGGCTCAGAGCCTGGAGCCTGTTTCCGATTCTGTGTCTCCCTCTCTCTCTGCCCCTCCCCCGTTCATGCTCTGTCTCTCTCTGTCCCAAAAATAAAAATATAAACATTGAAAAATAAATAAATAAATAAAGTCTATTTTATCTGAGGATGCCTGGTGGCTTAGTTGATTAACCATCTGATTTCAGCTCAGGTCATAATCTCATGGTTTGTAAGTTCAAGTTCCTTATTGGGTGAGCTTGTGCCCTGCTTGAGGTGAGCACGAGCCCCACTTTGGTTGAGGCCCACTTCTCTTTCCCTCGTGGGATTCTCTCTCTCTCTGTCCATCGCTCACCATGCCCTCCCCCACTCCTCAAAAAAGATACATAAAGTCTATTTTATCTGAGTATTGATACCCCAGCTGTGTGTTTGGTTTTTGTTTGTTAGCTTCCATTTACATGGACTAGCTTTTTTCTGTCTCTTCATTTTAGTCTGTATATGTTTTTAGATCTAAAGTGAGTCTTCTGTAGGCAGCATATAGATGGGTCTTGTTCTTTTCATCCATTCTATGTCTTTTGATTGGCACATTTAGTCCACTTACATTTAAAGAATGATGGAGGAGCACCTGGGTGGCTCAGTTAAGCGTCTGACTCTTGATTTCAGCCCAGGTCATGATCTCATGGTTCATGGACTCGAACCCTGCAGTCGGGCTCTGCACAGATAGTGCAAAGCCTGCTTGGGATTCTTACTCTTTACCCCTCCCCTGCTTGCTCTCTCTTTCAAGATAAATAAACTTTTTTTTTTAATGTTTATTCTTGAGAGAGAGAAAAAAAGGGAGAAAGACACACAGTGCGAGTGGGAAAGGTCAGAGAGAGAGGGAGACACAGAATCCGAAGCAGGCTCCAGGCTTTGAGCTGTCAGCACAGAGCCCAACATGGGTCTCAAACCCATGAACTGTGAAATCATGACCTGAGCCAAAGTCAGACGCCCAACTGACTGAGCCACACAGGCACCCCACAAAATTAACTTAAAAGTTATTGATTGGTATGTATTCTTGTCATTTTACTTATTTTTTGTAGTTCTCTGTTCCTTTTTTCTCTTGCTCTCTTCCCTTATGGTTTGATGGCTTTCTCTAGTGTTATGCTTAGATTCTTTTCTCTTCTTGTCTGTTACAGGTTTTTAGTTACCATTGGGTTCATATGTAACATCCTATGTGTATGTAGCAGTCTATATTGAGTTGATGGTCACTTACATTCAAACATATTATAAAAGCATGACATTTTTACTCCTTCCTCCACATTTTATATATTTGATATCTTATTCTGTATCTTTTTATTTTGTGTATCCCTTGACTAATTTTTGTGCATATAATTGATTTTACTACTTCTGCATTGTAATCTCCTCACTAGTTTTGTGATTGATCTACTACGTTTACTATATGTTTATTTTATTTATTTTTTTAATTTTTTTTTTTCAACGTTTATTTATTTTTGGGACAGAGAGAGACAGAGCATGAACGAGGGAGGGACAGAGAGGGAGACACAGAATCGGAAACAGGCTCTGAGCCATCAGCCCAGAGCCCGACACGGGGCTCGAACTCACGGACCGCGAGATCGTGACCTGGCTGAAGTCGGACGCTTAACCGACTGCGCCACCCAGGCGCCCCTTTACTATATGTTTATTTTTGAGACAGAGAAAGCATGAGCAGGGGAGGGGCGGAGAGAGAAAGAGATACAGAATCTGAAGCAGGCTCTAGGCTCTGAGCTGTCCGCCCAATGTGGGGCTCAAATTCATGAACCGTGAGATCATGACCGGAGCTGAAGTCAGATGCTTAAGTGACTGAGCCACCCAGGTGACCCGCTCTGTTTATTTTTACCAGTAAGAGTTTTCCTTTCATACTTTTCTTGTAGTTAAAGAATTCCCCTTGATATTTCTTATAAGGCCAAATATAGTGTTCTTGGTTGTAGGTTTTATCCCCTCAGCACTTCGCATATATCCTGCCCTTTCCTCTGGACTGTAAAGTTTCTGCTGAAAAATCAGATGATAGCCATAATTATGGGGTTTCCCTTGTGACTGTTTATCTCTTGTTTTTAAGATTCTCTCTTCATCTTTAATTCTTGCAGTTTAATTATTATGAGTCTTGGTGTGGACATCCTTGGGTTCATCTTATTTGGGGCTCTCTGTGCTTCCTGGACCTGAATGTCTATTTCCTTTCCCAAATTAGGGAAGTTTTCAGATGTTATTTCTTCAAATAAGTTGTGCCTCCTTCTGTCTTCTCCTTCTAGGATCCCTATAATGTGAATTTTATTATACTGATGATGTTGCAGAGGTCTCTTAACCTGCCATTATTTATTCTTTTTGCTCTTCAGCTTGGTTGCTTCCTTGCCCTGTCTTCTAGATCCCTGATGCATTCTTTTGCATCCTGTAATCTGTTGATTCCCACTAGTGTATTTCTCATTTCAGCTATTGTATTCTTCACCTCTGATTGGTTTTTATATTTTCTCTCTCTCTGTTGAAGTTCTGAGTTCATCCACTCTTCTCTGAAGTCTGGTGAGTATATGACCATTACTTTGAACTCTTCATCAGGCATATTGCTTAGCTCTGTTTTATTTTTGTCTTCATTTGGGACATAGTCCTCTGTCATTTTATCCAACTCTGTGCTTGTGTCTATGTGTTAAGTAGGTCAGCTATGTCTCCTGATCTTGAAAGTGGTGGGGTCCTGTTGTAAACTGTAGAGGAATCCCTAGTCACTAGAACCGAGGACTCCAGGAACGTCCTCTGTGTGGCTACATGTGCCTTCCTGTTGTGGCTGAGCTGTGACCACTGCAGGTGCACTGGTATGCAGGGCTCGTTCCCGGTGAGGCCTGGTTGCAGCTACCATGGGTGTGCCGGTGGGCAGGGTCTGCCTCCTGTGCTGCTGGCTTGGGGGCCTGACCGGGGGCTCGCTGGTGGGCAGGGTGGGTGCTCGGCTCGGCTATCTGCGAGGTAGTGAGCCACCGTGACTGCTGCAGGTGTGCTGGTTGGGTGGGTCTGCTTCCCTCCCCTGCCCAGGGCAGGTCCACAGAGGAATGACACTGGGGGCAGGTGGTGCTAGCAGGGTAAAGAGTGCTAGAACCGAGTCCTGAAAGCCTCTGGCTATCTAGGCTGAGGAGGGGCAACAAAAATGGCACCTGTCAGCACTTTGACTTCCAGAGAAAGCCCCTGCAGATGCCTGCCCCACTGGCACATATCCTAAAACTAGTCAGTAAATCTCCACGTATAGGCCCAGGTGCTTTTCAGACGGTGTCTTTTGTGCTGTATCTTGGGCCGTTTTTAGCTTACTAGCTCTTCAAGGGTGGGGACTCCGTTTCTTACAGCCTTCCAGCTCTCCTGGAGTTAAACCTTGCTGATTTTGAAAGCCAGACGTATGGAAACTCCCCTTCCCGGTGCAGGTCCTGAGGGTGCTCGGTGTGTGCGCTGATCCCCTCACTCCTCTGTGCTGATGACGTCCCTCCCGTTTGTGGGCAGTTGTGCCAGGGCTTTGGTTCCAGACTGCATTTCTGCTCCTCCTACCCTTTGCAACGTAGCCTTCTCTGTACGATTAGCTGTGGAGACTCAGTTGTGTCAGTCTTCAGGCCGTCCTCAGAGGCAGTTGCATAGATGTAGTTGTTGCCTCTGTGGGACGAGGTGGGCCCGGGATCTTCCTGTTGCACCATCTCCCTCCAAGCCCTGGAAGCTGTTCCGAATCCCCTGTGCACACCTCTGTTCCGCTGGGGTCTGGAACCATTGTGCTTTTCCACCTACTAGTTTGTTACCACTTTTTAAATATCCAGACAGACCCATCCTCTAATCTGATATGCAGTTCAGTTTCTTAGCCAGTTGCCTTTCTCAGAGGAATACTGGCATCTAGCATTGCCATTCTGATTCAGTGTGCTTTAGCCAGGTGGGGGGAGCAGAGGCAACGGCAGTTGCTTTTTTTCTTTCCCCAAAGTGTTGAGAGAACACTCAGAGGCTGGTTCATATTTTTCAAACAGTCCCTCAAGTGATTTTGAATTAGAAATCCTAATTTGTTTTCCTAAAGGAGTTTGTGTAATTTTTTGATAGCTTTGTTATTTATCCTATTTTGTTTTTACACCAAATCAGAAGAATTGCCTTTCTTACAAACATCCTTAAGGAATAAACCAATTTTTAATTTAGGTATTTACATCAATTGTGCTTTTTTCTCCTAGGTGTCCTCTTTAAGAAATGAAAAACGAGGTTCATCATCTCTCCTCTCTGCCCCAGAAGGCGGTTCCGTGGAATTTGTTGGCCAGCATCCTCAGGGCACAGGAGCATATTACATGGAAACCTACTTAAAAAAGAAGCGTGTATACTGAGTTAAGTTTTCTCCTTAGAGCCTCCTAAGGTTTTTTGCAGTATCGCTGCCTTAACTACATTCAGACTAGCCATATCCTTTAAATACGGGTTTCTAATTTCCCAGAAGGAACTGTATAGTGCAGCAAGCAGAATTGCCAAATAAAAAATAAGTAGCAATAAGACAATTGAGGACATTTTCCATTAGAATTAGATGCATCTTAATGTGGTATTAACTTACAGTCCATTGAAGAATTTAACAGTGTTCCGGTATTCCTTGTCTAGGACCGGGAATAATTTTGACACCAGATATAAAAGTGTGAAGCAATAAATGGGAAACAGTCTTGTTTCCTGAGCCTTAGAAGAATGAGTTTCTTATATGCCAGTGTGCATTTCAGTTGACTTTCCCTAGAAATAACTCATTTATAGATTTTTAGGACTTTTTCCTAGAACTATAAGATTGCGAGTACAAAAATGCAGTGGTGGTAATGCAAACTAATTACCCCCATGCCAGCCCTGCAGTATAAAACCCAGAGTGATAGTGATACCCAAGTTATACACAACTACGGATGCTTTACTTTTAATGTTATGTACCATTTATACCTTTTGTGAAAACAAGGTATTTTTTAAAAAAGTAGCTTTGGTGAAGTTATTTCAGGGGTTGGCAGCCTACACCCTGGGGTCAAGTTCAGTCATCCCTGTTTTTATATCGTTTGCAAGCTGAGAGTGATGTTTATATTTTTAAGTGAAGTAGAAAAGATTTGAATTCTTGAAGTTCAAATTTCAGTGTCTATATAAAATTTTATTGGAACACAAATCTGTTCATTTACATACTGTCTATGGCTACTTTTGTGCTCTCGTGGCAGTGCTGAGTAGCTGTGACAGAGATCATATGGTCTGCAAAACCTAAAATATTGTCTGGACCTTTTGTGGGGAAAGTGTGCTAACCCTTGATCTAATAGCACGAATTCCCTAATCCTTTAACTTTTGCAACAGGCTTGTAAGCAGCAAGCAATATAGTTTCTGCATCTGATTTCATGGCATAAACTAGTAATGATCTAATTGCTACAACGAGGCCTATTTTGATCCTCAAATGCCCTGTTTCCACACTCAGTACTGCTCTTTCTGAAGGAGTACTATGGAGTAAGAGTGTAACGATTTTGAGTTAGCGAGTTGTACCTCACTTTCTGCTTTGTCTCTTACTCTTTTGTAGTGTTAGGCTGAAAAGTTAATTCAATTTACTTCTGTAAGAGTTGTGTTTATTGCATATAACTTTCACCATTTCCTGAAGACTTTGGTGTTGAAAAACCCTTTGCTGTCTAGGCATTTCCACGTTTGTTCCTTGTTATGAGACTGTAATTGAGGATATGGAGTTTAGGCGTCTCAATGATCCTAGTCTTTCTGAAATCAGATTAAATAGTAATTCGGTTGGGAGACAAGTTTTGACTATAAGGTACCCTATTTTAATTATGAAGTTTAAAATTGGTACACGTATTGTAGGACTTGTAAAAAAAAATTTACTCGGTCTAATTCATTTCACATATTAACTTCTATTCGAAAATGACAGCTACAAAGCTAATGTCTGAGAAGTAAACTGCCTCTAAGTAACTGGCACCAGTTTTTAACTCAGCAGATGAATAATGGTTTCTCCACATTCTGTACTTCACCTTCCCATCTCCCAGTGCATTAAGCATTTTCAGTGCTTAGTCACACCTCTCCCACAGTAAATGTAAATCACAGCTGCAAAATGAAAGCACAAAGAGGTTGAAGGAACGAAAAGAGATTCTGGATTAGAGCACATGAGGATCTGCCATCTGTACTGGCCTGTGCCCTGTCATCATTGGACATAACAGATAAATCAAGTGGTAGGTGTTTGCAATGAGGACCATTACCAAACTCCCCCACCCTCTGCAAAGTCTATACTGTTATTTTTCTATGTAAACAAACTGTCTGAATGCTTTGAAAGTGAAATATCTTAATATTAAAAGGCATATGCATGTGAAGTCTCTAGTATATTTATTTGTATAAAGAGTAAACAAAAGTGCATATAGAATGGCCACAGGTTTGATACAGACAGAGATCTTGGTGATGTAGGGTTACTGAACAAATTTAAATGGCAAGTTTATTGTTGCCATTGCATCAATCCAGAACTCTTTCAGGCTCAGAAGGTGAAAAGTAATGACATCAGATAGACGGCATTGGGCAGAGTTTTTCATTCTTGGTCATAAAGGTCTTACGGTTCACACTGAATCAGATGAGACATTTTGGATTACCCAGCTACATCCAAGCAAACTGAAAACGGTCTAGTAGATCCTGAACTCTCGTAGACAGTTAGGTACTAAAACATTGACTGGTTGCATCCAAAACCAGTGCTGGAACAGCTTACCCCAAAGAGGTTGAGTTCTAAAAGGATCTACGT
Organism: Prionailurus viverrinus; assembly: GCF_022837055.1. Lineage (NCBI taxonomy): Eukaryota > Metazoa > Chordata > Mammalia > Carnivora > Felidae > Prionailurus > Prionailurus viverrinus. The sequence goes on along the minus strand of NC_062568.1, from coordinate 160,989,348 downwards.
GGGCATCTCTGAAAAGCATGTAGGACAGTATCCAGGGTCTTGGAGTCAGTTCTGATTAAAGATACACTGTTTAGGAAAGCACTGGCACAGGCTTGGTTCTCAAGAATGAACATGCAGCAAAGTATCTATTCCACAGCCATCCCCCTGGGTATGAGCCATTCTCTCAAAAATCAGTACTTGGTCACCCGAGGGGGCAGGAGCTAAGCCACTGAAGAAACAACTCAAACTTTAAGTCCTACTGGTGACAGGAATACACTCATCTTTGTATAGAAACAATGATCTACTAACTGGTATCTAATATTTCAAGAATGCTTGGCCTATCACTGTATAGATACTGAAATTCGAGGGCAGGTTAGAGTACTAAGTCCATCAATCTTTATCTTCAATTTATCTGCCGGAAAAGCGTTTCAGATCAACTGGCAGCTGGGAACAAGTGCTGGGGTCAGCTCCTCTTGTTTTCTCTTGTGCAACTGTGATGGTAAACTAGCCAAACAAAATGGTGGTACGTATTCTTTCCAAAAGGAGAAGTGCTTAAGTGCTTTCTGTTGTTGTGGTTGCCATCATTTGTTACTGGTGCCAAATTTAAAGAGGGAAGTACTTACACATAAGGAGCACTGCAGTGTGCCTTGTACACGCCCAAATACAAATTTTTTCCATTAAAATTTCTTTTTAAAATGGCTCGGTATTGGTAGGGGAAGGAGGACTTGATACACAGGAGTTTAAAGGCTATTCATGCTTCTTATTTTAAAAGTGCTTCTAAAAGTGCTTCAAATCCTTTAATTAGGTTCTGAAAAGTTGTCCTATTAGTTGGTTGGAATTCCCAGCACTTTCTCATGAGTTGATAAACCTGTAAGAAGGAAAAAAAAAAAAAAAGGTAGATCACTTTCCTTATTACTCCATTACTCTTGTTAACTGAAAGTATTATTTATGAACTATAGTTGTCACATTTCCTAGATCTTAACATTTGAGAAGTTCATGAATTGACCTTCCAAAAAATCCACATCATTATATCTCAGTATAGACTCCCATTTCCTCACTGGTTGTTCTTAGACCTTTGAGATGCACTGAAGAATACGTACGAGTGAAAGTCTTAAAAGCTCAATTCACTTGAGAATACAGAAAACCGAGTAAGTGTCATAAATGCTACGGACTCCAGGACAGTTACAGTTGCCCTGTGAACAACACGGATTTGAGCTGTGCGGGTCCAGTTATCCCCGGAGCTGTTCGACTAAATATAATACAGCGCTATAAAAAACATTTGCAGAACCGTGCTACTTGTTATCAGGAAGGCTTCCAGTCAACACTAAAGTTACATTCAGATTTTCAGCTGTAGGAGGTCAGCACCCCCAATGCCACGAAGGTCAAGGGGTTAACTGTACCCATACTTGTCACAATCCAGCTACACCAGAATATGCTCCTTTAGGGTGCTCGCTGAGGTGAGCCTACTTCTGGAGGGAATCCTTACTTTCAGCATAGCTGTCATCTGCCCCAAAGATGATTTTTCAGACGTCTGATCTGAGATCCAGCTTTAGAAAATTACTTTAAAAACTACTTTTCTACTACTTTCCACTCCTCCACCTCTACCCCCAAACCCTTGCTCAAGGAGTTCAAGCCCTGAAAACATAATACAAATTGAGTTTAGTACTGTAAATTGGCCCACAAATACCTCATCTGGGCAGTTAGGTGGACAGGGCAAACGTTTTCCTTCTTTTAACGTGTTCACAAGTCTTGTGACTGTCATCTGGCCATGCGTTGGGCCTATCATTTTCAGGAACAACTATGTAAAGTAAAACCAAAGAAAATATTTTAGCACATATTTATGTAACACCAGGTTAAGGTAAAATTCCTAGAATTAACTGGAAATTAATAAACAGACTCTTCTCCTTACCAACTGTAAATGAGAGTTCAAAATCTTGATTCACTCTCAATGGTTAGTCTATAATCTAGCTCTCAGACTCTACCAACCATTCCCTCCCCTGGTTGAAGGGCCTGTCCCAGTGACAATGATCTCATTTATGAACACATGAGGCTCAACCAAGGTCCTACGTGCTGCTCCCCCATTTTCCCAGGAAACTGTCCCTGGACTCCTCACACAGGTAAGATCCTTGAAAACTGGTGTTGTTTTCTAGAACTTCGGCTCGTAGTGAAACAGGACTTGAGAGAGCCACAAATAAGTGTCAAGTGGCAACCACATCAAATGGAAAAGTGACACTTTCCATTATAACACACTGACTAGAGTCTATGCAAGAACAAAATTTACACATTTTAACTGGGTGTGAGGTTCAGATGAAGAGACAAGGAAGACTTACTGCCATGGGGCTAGAATCGGAGTCACAGTAAGTGAGCAGCTCATGCAGAGTCACTCCAAACGACCAGACGTCAGAGGCGATATAAAATTTACACTGAATTAAACATTCTGGAGCATACCTGAAAGAATGCAGAACATGAAACTTCATTTTTCGGGGAAGGATATTTCAATAAACATTATAGAGTAATTCTGAAAAATCACCTCTTTGGTTTTTCTTGGTGTTTAATACATTAACCACACATATGCTGAAGTACACACCTGACATGTCCAACAATACTGTTACAGGTTCTCTGTAGCACAGAGTTACTTTAAAATATTAGTTTGCGCTCATTTCATGGAGCACATGTTGTCCACGAGGAGGAGGTGGCAGAGGACGGAAGGCCCCAGGTTTTCTTTCAAGTTCAAAATTAGCAATGACCTCGCTGCCCAGCCCTCTTCCAAGGTCAACCGTTCCAGTAGATGATACCCAACTGCCCAAGACAGAAATGGAGCCCCCCCCCCCCATATCTAGTTTTCTAAATACTTTTCAAACCTACTCCTCTTAAGCCCCAATGTCACTGTCCCAGTTCACACCCTCATGAGTTCTGGCTGCATCAGACTCCCTGGCTCTAGTCTTGTTCCCCTCCCATCCACAGTGATCTTTTTAGATTCTCCACCCCCACCCCTACCCCCCCTGCTGGGGAGGAGCAGAGAGACACAGAATCCCGAGCAGGCTCCATACTCAGTGCAGAGCCAGACACGGCTGGATCTCACAACTGTGAGATCATGACCTGAGCCTAAGTCAAGAATCAGACGCTTAACCGACTGAGCCACCCCGGTGCCCCCACAGTGATTTTTTTTTTTTTTAAACAAAAGCTGCCATTCTTAAACCCTCTCATGGTATCCCAAAACTCTTGGGGTAGAGGGAGTGCTAGCTCTGTGACTCGGCTTCCAGTGCTCTGCCTTAGCAAGTCCTTGAGACCTCCCACTTCGTGATCCAGCCACACCGAGCTGATTCAGGTCCTGGGACAGTCACTGCTCTCATCTCATTCTTGCTAGTCACACATGCTGCCTTCTAACCATCCTTCTAACCCCCATGGATCTTTTTAAAATCTTACGTTTACGAGACTTTTTAAAATCTTACGTTTACAGAAAACCAAGCCTGAACCCTTCCTATGCTAATGATACTATGATATTGGCTGTCCCATCCATTAAATTCTCAACTCAGTCTGCTTGTTCACCACATATCTCTAGTACCCAACAAAGCAGGACCCTGATACACACTGATGAATTCTGAATAAGGCTTAGGCTCCACAGGTGGGAGAGATCTAGGTTTGTGTCTATGCAGGATGCACCTCAGAGGAACCGCTCTGTTCTGTAGGAGCCATGGAGTAGGGGCTTAAACAGCCTCTCCCCTGGATGGTGCTCCAGGCTGCAAGGGGTCAGTCAGGCTGCAGCCTCCTGACCAAGATACCCCGGTGATCTGTAAGCAGACAGCCAAGTTGTGTACTGGGCGTGCTGTGCTCTGCTCTGTCTGGGACCTCCCTGCACTGGTCAGAGCCTACTTCATCACCTCCTTCCCATTCTGTGTGAGCATGTGACCCCTGCAACGACTGACGGGGGCAAGGACTGTGTCAGTGAATGCTCTCTCCTGGGAAGCTGGAGATGCTGACTGGGTGGCTCATGTCCTCCACTCCTTGGAAGATGGTATCGTATAAACCTCAGGCATTTCTGTGCGGGTTGCTTTTAGGGAAACAGTCTAAAAGAGGTTTCTTGAAGGCAAAGCTCAATCAATCCCAAATGTTCTAAGTTCTTTCTAACCTTGACTTAGGCAGGAGGAATAAAAGACATTAACATAACATTAGATTCAGTTACCAAAACACAGGGCTGTCCCGATCATCCTTGACTGTGTAGTACTCTTTGTCGGTTTCAATGGCTTTGGTTAAACCGAAGTCTCCAATTTTCACTTGGTGCTCACTCTCAACGAGGACATTTCTTGCTGCTAAGTCCCGGTGAACGTACTGCCGAGACCCCAAGTAGTCCATCCCCTGAGGGAGAGAAGTCAATGTAGAGTCATTTGCTAATGTTCAGGCCGTGTTTTGTATCCATCACTGCATCTCAGGAAAGCACAAATGCCGTTTCATTTACCTGTCACGCATTTCTGTTGTTGTTGTTTTTACTTTAATGTAAGTAAAACCAACCCAATTCAAAGAAATACATATTAAATCACCCATATTAACAACTCAGCTCATTTTGTCAGTACTGGCTAATTTTCATCCAAATCATGCAGAGCAATATGAACTCAGGTACAATTACTGGAAAGCTTCCCCCTGCAGTCTAATTACAAACCAATTACCCAGGACAGAGTGCCTGATTTTTTAATCTTTAACATGCTTTTTTTTTTTACCTTACAAATCTGAACAGCATATTTTAACTGTTGTTTGAGGTTAATTTTGTTCTTATTCTTTGGAAGATATTCCTTAAGGCTTCCTGAAGGTAGAAACTCCATGATGAGCTTAATACCATTTCCTCCTGTCAAGAAAAGAACACCCATCAGGACAAGGCTGCCAGATGAAGGAACTGTGGGGGAGTAGAGGGTGCAGGATCAGGAGACACAGGCCCCGAACTGATTTCAGTGTCACTCCCCACCCCGAATCCCAGGCAAGCTACTTAACCTCTTTAAGCCCCTGAACCTCAGGATCCTCAGCAGTGAACAGAGATAGTGACACGTGTGTACAGAACCCAGTCATCAGCACCCCCTGAGCTAACAGTGCTCTGCGAACAACCACAGATGACTGATTTTTAAAACTTATGAACCACATCATTTCATTACCAGTTTTAGAGTATAATATGTGGGTGTTATATCGGCTTGTAAAAAAAGATATTAGTAAATACCACTTGCCACCTTGATTGGTGGCACTAGCCGTATAACCCCAGAAGCTCCCTTAGTTTTCACACCAACCCCACTTTGCACAACATACCGTCTTCTGTACAGATGCCTTTGTACTTCACAATGTTCTCATGATAGAGGTTCCTTAAGATTTCAATTTCCTTCTTCAGATCAGCTATGTGGTTACCTCCACTCTCAGGCTTCAGGGATTTGACAGCCACCTGCTCCCCGGTATTGTCACCCTCAGGGTCGTATCTGCAGAGCTCAACCTTCCCAAAGTGGCCCTGGAAGGAAAGATGCACGTGCCTGATGAGAAAAGCCCCCACCCCGGGCCAGCAGGAATACTCAGAAGATGACGCTTGCTCCTCATGCTGTTCCCATGAAGCCCAGGGGTACACAGCACAGTCCGACCTTACAGGCGGCGAACTGTCCCCCCCGCCCCTTCCCCACCCACCACAGCCCCTCCTCTCTTGGTCCCACATGCCATCCCCTCTATTACCGAGCTAAGACAAGGAAGTATCAGGGGACTACTGAACCAACACATCGATCCCAGTTTCCGTGAAAACATAGCCCACAAGGAAGGTTATTTCTGGACCTGCAGGATGACTATGGCATTCTCTGACAGCCATGGGCCCAGGCAGCGGGGCAGGCGCCACGACGTGGCTGAAAAGGGCACTGCGCGATGGGTGTTCAGGAGACGTGGGGTCAGACTTCTCCTGAGCCACTGGACAGGGAAGGCCCAGTGACCTAGTCTTCTGAGCTGGCTCCAGAGGCACTTGATGTGCACAGACCCTCAGGGTGTTGTGAGGCACTAAGGACACTGTTATGTGTCCAGCACACGGCCCGGGCACACAGAAGACACTCCACACAGGACACAGTCTGTGTTCGCTTAACTCAACTATTGAAAATCTGTATTTAGACACAAATCCCAGTAGCTTTTCTGGTCACCTTAACCATTAGGAAACTCCCATTCGAGGTCCAAGGGAAAACTGACATTCTATGTGGCCTTCTGTGTAGTAAATATCCCTTATTTAAGCAGCCACACAGCAAAGTCCAAGATAGGGACTTTTCTGTTTCTACCACATCTATACCTATTCCCCCGTATCTCTCTCTTTCCATTCTCTTCCACCCCTTGGAGAAAAATCGAGTCTGGAGGGAGCAGACCAACATCCTGTGTGCATATCCAGCCACCTGGGCAGGCAGGTATATGCACACTGCTGCTGTGTGCCAAGCGGAGACTCCCCTGTAATTCCAGTGGCCCAGGGAAAACCCAGTGAGATGCCTTCTCTTCATAAATCTTGGCCCAGAAACAGAGAGAATGGAGAGTGGTTTTAGACGCAGAAGAGGTCAGACGGTCAGCAGGGGACTCCAGCCTAACTTGCCTCTCCCAAGTCACGGATTCTCTTCAAGAACCGCTTTTCAAAATGTGTGGGATCCACTTCGGTTGCCGGCTTTCGTTCCGAAACAATGTCTGGATCTAGGAGAGGAGGAAAGAAACCATGTTAAAAAGGAGTGACTGCCGTCCACAGGCTCCTAGTTACTCTGCTGCTTCCCCGGGGAACTGGCTGGTCTCATGCAAACACTACACGACAGGGTCTTACTCTGCTCCTCCAGTTTATTGATGTCTCTCATGATGGCTCGGAAGAAGGGTCTCTGGTTGGGGTCATAGTTCATGCAGCGGGTCATGAGGTCAGCCAGCTCCTTACAAGATGGTGTCACTGGCCGGCACCGGCTTTCATAGAATCGCTCTTTCTGTAAAGAAGAAAACCACGTGGGAGAAACCAAAGGTACCACTCACTAACCCTTCAGCACCAGTTACCATCCCTAACTTATTTCCCTGATAGCTCTGCATAAAGGCAGGTTTCACAAACCTGTGTTACTATTGCCTTATTCCGGCCTGGGGAAATGTTAGTCCCCATACTAAAATCCAAATTCAAGTCAGATGGGCTGTAGACCCAGGCCTGAACCTGCTGCATTCTAGTGCAGTCACGCAGCCTTCCTGGAATACAACTTGGCAGACACTTCAAATCCTTTGACTCATTAATTCCAACTATAAAATGACTCAGAAGTCAGATATAAACAAAGATTTATGTTCAAAGATACTCCCTGAAGAATTAGCACATTACAAATTTAAAAACAACCTAAATGCCAAATATAAAATTAGTTAAGTAAATTTGAGTTTAATGAAACAACTCTTACATTAAATTTGTAAAATTGTAAGACATATTTATGCAGGAAAGTACTCCCAATATTAAATTAAGAAGTAGAGCCTATATAACTATATCTAGCATGGTCTCAGTTGTGTTTAAACAAGACAGACAGAAACAGACTGAAAGACAAAATACCAAAGGGCTAACTAGTGGTGAGGAGCGACTGGAATATGATGACTGCTGTTTTTTCTTTTTCATAGTTTTCTATATTTTCCAATTTTCAACTGTTTATTACTTCAAAATTCTAAAACAAATAATTGATACTACTTTTAAAAATTAAGGGGCACCTGGGGGGCTCAGTCGGTTAAGCGTCCGACTTCAGCTCAGGTCATGATCTTGCGGTCCGTGAGTTCGAGCCCCGTGTCGGGCTCTGTGCAGACAGCTCAGAGCCTGGAGCCTATTTCAGATTCTGTGTCTCCCTCTCTCTCTGCCCCTCCCCTGCTCATGCTCTGTCTCTCTCTCTGTCTCAGAAATAAATAAACATTAAAAAAAATTCAGAAAAAAATAAAAATAAAAATAAATAAAAAAATAAAAATAAAAATTAAGTGAAACCATGACCCTCCAGTTAAAAAAAAAAAATGTTTATTTATTTTTGAGAGACACAGAGAGAGCACAAGTGGGAGACAGGCCGAGAGAGAGGGAGAGAATCCGAAGCGGGCTCCAGGCTCTGAGCTGTCAGCACAGAGCCCAATGCAGGGCTTGAACCCACAAACTAAGAGATCATGCCCTGAGCCGAAGTCGGACACTTAATCGACTGAGCCACCCTGGCACCCCTACCCTCCAGTTTCTAGTGAATCTCATGAGTACTGGTTTCTCCTCTGTCCCTGGGGATCCTTGGTGGAAGTGGGGAGACCTCAGAGGATGAGGAAGAGGAGGAGCTGGAACTGAGCTGGGAGCTGCTCTCGCCTCTCAGTGTCACGCTCACTTCCCCGCTCTGGTGCAGCCAGGTGGAAAGGCCATCCAAACCCATCAAGGGTACTTGGGAGGAGAGAAGGAGCCCTCTTTTATCAAAGGTACAGGCCCTTCCTTACACCATTCCTGCATGCTGCTTAGCCCTGAGTACACAGCAGGTGCTGAATAGATACTGACTTTTCTCCAAAAACCCTAGAATGAAAATCCCAAATAGCAGAGTTATAGATCTGAGGGCTTCCCTGCTGGTTTTGACTTAACTCCGCTTTCCCAAGCCCTGTACTATGTTTACCTGGCCAAAGTTAACTGGTTAAACATTCTACCTCTTCAGGATCTCCTACAGGTGCACCCTCCACTCTGGATTTCCATTGCCACTTCCTGTCTCTGTCCTCACCACTGAGAGCCTCAGAGTGTGTGGTCACTCCTTAGCCTGTCCATCCCAACCATGGTGTCTAGAAGACCCGTCCCCATGCTGACCTCTAAGCACCTCACTTCTCCATGCAAACTCATCAGTGTCCCACATCACCCCTAAGTACAATTCTGTAGCCTGGAATTTAGGGCTTCCAATAATCTGACCCAAATAACCTTTCCCACCTTACCACCTGTCATTCCTCTCCATGCTTGAGGCAAACAAAACCACTCATTGCTTCCCACGGACAACTGAAATGCCACCTTCCCCTGGATTTTGATCAATCCCTCCCAGCTCAAAGTGATGCTGCTGCCCCCATAAATACACGAGACACATTCCAATAATTGAACCACTAAGTCAGGATCAGTGGTCCTTGATTGTCATTTTACTACTTTATCCCTTTAGAGTTACAGTCTTCACACTTTCTACCAGTAAATTTAAGAGTGGGTCAGACCTTTCTGGTTTTGCACTGTAGCTGAAGGACCCAGGCATGTGCTGGGGCTCCCTGCGTCTCCGTTACCTGAACTGTGAAATGAAGGTGATGGCACTGCTGTATCTAAGTTGCAGGATTCTTAGGCCGCTGGTTTCACATATTATGTGAAGAATCCTCGTTCTTGCTATTATAGGCGAACTCTCCTAACCACACCCTAAGGTCCTCAAGGAAAGCCAAGGCCTGTGTCTATTTTATAGTGAGCCTCCAGCTTTTACTTCGAACAATGCCTCGCAGTAGAAACTCAACAAGTATCTGTGTTAATGTTGCTAACAGGTACTTCAAATCTGAGATAAACACTACCATAATGTACTACTGAGCACATATCGTGTGCCTGGCATTGTGCATGCATTATTTCATTATTTACTTAATCTTCACAACAGCCCTGCAAAATAGGTAGTATTTATCCCCATTTTACAGATGATGAAACTGACAGGGAAGTTAAGTGACACTTTCGAGGTCACACAGCCAGGAAACCTGTGGAGGACAGTCAAAGCCACCTCCATCTCTTCCCACAACATGAGGCTCCCTGACAACTGCTGAGACGTTCACGAGGGCTCAAGGAGTCCTCACTCAGCTCTCACCCCGGAAAGCAACTGCTCACCTCAATCAGTGTCTTGTCTTTCAGAGGGATCTCGCCATTATAGCAGATTTCCCAGAGTGTGGTTCCAAAGCTCCATTTGTCAGCGGCCACACTCAGGTTCTTGGAGTCTTCAACACACTCGGGAGCAATCCACGGGATTCGTTCTATGCACTCTGGAAAAAGACCAGAGAGATTTCCAGATCAGTTTCTGGAAATGCCAGGGTTGTAAATCACTGTCATTGCAGCAGAAACTGCGAGCTAACGAAGAAACTATTTTAAGCAGTGCTTTCCAAACATGGGCCCGGGGGGAGTTTGTGAAGGGTGCCACTTTCCAGGCCTCTCCGCCCAGGCATGTGCTCCACCATGCAGCAGTCTTAGGGCCAGCAGATGTGTCCATTTATCACAAGCCCCCAGGAGGGTCACATAGGGCCAGGCTTCCGAAGCTCTGGCCTCAGATGACAGCAAAGCACCCTGGGGAGGCCAACACCCCGGGGAAGGAGAACAAAGGCTTAAGAAAGAAAAGGCAGAGGGGCACCTAGGTGGCTCAGTCGGTTAAGCATCCCACTCCTGATTTCGGCTCAGGTCACAGTTTGTGAGATCAAGGCCCACATCGGACTCTGCACTGACAGGCAAAGCCTGCTTGGGATTCTCTCTCTTCCTCTCTGTCTGCCCCTTCCCCACTTGCCTGTGTGTGTGCTCTCTTTCTCAAAATAAATAAATAAACATTAAAAAAAAAAAAGAAGAAAAGGCAGGGAAAGACAAGAGGCCCATACATGCAGAGCAGGCATGGGCTCACCTCACTCATGCATTCTGCACAATCACCCTGCAATTGTGTGTTTGCTTCGTGTGGGAAAGAACAAGGGAATGAAAGCCTGAGGTGAGGCTGTCATACATCTCTTGCACCTGGCTACTTCTGCAGCCCTGTTCTGGCTTCCTGCCAAGGCTAGTGATCTGAGTAGACACCCCTGCTGTGTCCCTCAATAAGCACTGTGGCCTCCAGCAACAGCCTCCTGGCTCCTGCTGGAAACAGAGGCAGTCACAGTCAGGCCCACCTCACTGACCCACAAGGCCCAGATGAAATCCCACTGCCTCCCTGAATCACCTGTCCCCAGCTAGGTGATATCACTGTCTCTGAATGCCCATAGCATTTTACCGGCACCTCTTGGGGATACTCCGGCTCCTCTACTAGTTCTGGAGTCACCAGTGTCTGCGCCCCAGGTGCTTTCTGAGGACAGGTCCCGGGACAGATTCAGGGCTGAATCTTTGCTGACTGGTGGGAGATGGGCGGGTGAGGGGCACTACATAGGCACTAAAGAATGCTTCCCATTTCCCTGCTAAGGAGTGAATGATTTCAGTTGTATTTGTAAGGCCTATTTTCATCCTGGTTCCCTTCCAAACTTAGCCCATTCTTTGACCTACTGAACAAAACTCTAAGAGCCCAGCACTGTGCTTGGTGGCTGGCCGTCACAGGCCAGGGCCACGCTGAGATCCCACACACGGCCTCGAAGGCTAAGAGGCAGAGTACTACTTGGGCAGTGCTGGTTGCAGTGTCTTGGCTCCTGGGCCTGTCTTTTCCTTCACAGCCCTATAGTTCACGATGACCTCATTCAAAAGCCACAAGAGCATAGCTATCACTTGGGGGCCTCCCCCAACAGCTCACCAACTACAGTGGAGGGCCAGGAGACCCGGCTCCTCTCGACACCTCTGTGACCATCCCTGGGCCCAGCAGCCTCCCTCTGTGCTACCCCAGCACCTCGAACACAGCTCTTTTATCGTCAGGACCACACGTGCCTTGGGTGAGTTTCTCCTACCACACAGCTCCCAGAGGGCAGGGACTGGCCCTCCCTACCCTCCACATCTCCCTCGGCCCCCGGGGCACAGCAGCAGCACCAGATGCCTGTCTGCTAAAGTGTCCTTCTTAAAAGGAAACACACCAGAGCCCTAGCCCCCTTCTCCCTGCTGGCCTGACCTTAATTCAGGTGGGGATAGGGAGGGTGGAAGGGTGAAGGGCACAGATGGGAACTGGGGTGGGAGGAAAGGGGAGACCCACCTTGCCTGGACAGCACGGTGATGGGGATGCCGGGGTCACTGAGCTTGATGAACGGGCCGAACTCACTGTCGATGCCCTCACGGGCCAAGAGGAGGTTTTTAGTGCACACATTTCCGTGGACCAGGTCTTTATCCTCCTGCAGAGTGAGAAGGGTGAACTCAGTCAAGTTGCCCATGGGGCTGCCCGTCTTCCCTCCTTCCTTCACTCCGTTTCCAAGCCTGGCTCCTCACATCATCTCTCCATATTCCCCAGTGACAGCCATGCCCGGGCAGCTTAGCTCTGTCCCCAGTCATCTGTGTGACTCGGGTGTATTACACCATGGCCCTGTGCCCTGGTCCCCTCACCAGTAAAACGGGGATAATGGCAGAGTGGGCCTCATAGGGCTTCTGTGAGAATGACACCAAGGAGAACGTGTAGGACCCCTGAACGGCTGACCCACGGTAAGCACTACTGACGCTGGCGGTTTCACTCATTTGTGTGACAAGAATCGCACTATTTCCACTCTTACCTACAGTGCAGTACAGAAGTCAGTCCTCTGACATGATACAATTTCCATCAAAACAGGATTCATACACAAGCACACGAACAGCCCCAAATGACCAAGGTCGAGGCCACTAAGCACCAGGCACACCTGTGTTTAACCACAGAGACCAGGCCCCTCCAGCCCACCTCACCAGAGTCCCTTCCTGCCACCACCCACTCGGGCATTCTGGTTCCTGATGGGGGCCACCACAGACTCCAGAACATACTTACCAAGTAACTCAAGGCACTAGCCAGCTGTTTGGCAACTTTAAACTTCCACGGTGTGGTGAGGACATCGCTTTTCCGGTGCATGAAGAGATCCAGGGGCCCCCCCTCCACAAACTCCTCCACCATGATATCTACAGGCACAAAAGTAGCCACAGTAGGGACAGTATCTTCCCTCACCCCCTGAGGGGAGCCCACTTTACTGACTGGTCCTCGGCTTGGGAGGACACAACCATCCTTGTGAGGTGCAAACAGCAGAATGAGCGCTTACACCTCTGCCCCCGCCCAGACGCCTTCTTCTCTCTCAGCGTGCTCACCCCACCCTCCCGGGTCCAGCACGGTGTGCAGTCAGGGCTGGCAACAGTAAACGTTCGAGAAATGAGTGAAAAAAACAAATGGGGCTTAATTCCACATCCACTATTAAGCACAAGAACTGCTGCAAGAGGCAAGAAGCCCAGGCAAGGTAAAGGTGGCATCAGCCCCGAGTCATCCCCACAGCGCCAACACTCCCAGCCAGGGCAACCTCCCCTTCCACAGCGAATACACTTACTTTCCACATCTCGGACACAGACGCCATAGAGGTACACGATGTGTTTGTGGGAGACCTGCCTCATCATGCTGGCTGCCTCAAAGAAGGCCTGTGGGAGAAGAGGACAAGGAATGCTAAGGGTCAGACTCCACTGCTCTGATGCCAAAGGGGCTCTGCTGAGAGGAAAGTCAATGGGTCCCAGGAAAACTCATCACTGTCATCCCAGGCCCTGAAACTGCTCCCCTGGCCTTGCCTGTCCAGAGGCATTGCTAAGCCGGCTGGGATACGGGATATATTTAGACAACCTAATAGGATACAGAGCCAGGCTGGCAGGAGAGGCTAGCTGACAATTTCCCCATTAGATACGCACATCCACCACTTTCTCTCCATTAAACTTTGAGAAATAACAATGTTTGACACTGTGTTAGAATAAACAAAAAACCAGGCAGATCTCAGTCAAGACTTGGCTTTATCACTCTAACAGTTTGTGGGATCTTGGGTAAGTCCTTTTACTCGTCTGGGCTTTAATTCTGTAGACTGTGAAGTGATACACCAGGGACTATGTAGAGTCCTGGGCTCCACCACAAGGACCTCTAGATAGGAAACAGGAGGACAGTGGGAGGGCCAGGAAGGGACAGGCTGCTCAACCCACTTCATCTTCAATCCTCCCTCACTTATTTTCCACGCCGGCTTTATCTCAGATTGTACTCGAAGAAAGGCATCCAGACTAGATGAGGAGTCTGGAAACCACAAGACCAAACTAAAGACAAAGGTTCTTCCAAGCTCACTGTGCTCCACTGGCTCCAGAACTGGGGGAGAAGAGGGGACGGGGTTATGAAGGAGACACTTACCAGAGAAATGTCCCTGTGGCTGGGGTCTAAGACTTTGAGGATCACTTTTATTCTCTTTTCTTCGGAAGTTCCTTCGTCATCTTTGTAATCCAGAAGGGTTCCAGAGTAGATATGCGTCCGCGTGCCTCTCCCAAGGTGCTCGCCCTGAAGAAGGAAGCAGGAGGTTGGGGTGATGACCCCTCTCTGGGGCTGCACTGAGGACTTAATGGGAACACAGAATACCAGCAGGGGTGGGCAAAGGCAAAAGAGCCTCCAAAGATCACAGTCTCCCCATGTCTTGTCCCCGTCAGGCCTCCAAAAGAAATACAGAGCTATTTAACCAAACACAGATGTGGCACTTCCTGGGCCCCAGGAGACAGTTACAGTCCCAAACGGTTCCTTCCCTTCTACTTCCAGGAAACAACCTGTGGCTAAAACATAATCCTGACCAATCATAAAACTTCTAGTAGCGCCACCAATAGCCTCCAGTGACAGCAGCCCCACCCTCACCTCCAAAGTGGACTCAGAGGGGACCCCACGGGGGCTCCTCTACTACAGGCTAGGGTACAAAGAAAAGGGGCTTATTAGTGATCATGCTACTGCTCACTGCCCATTTAACTTGAGACATTCTTTCCTCAACCCCTTTCTGTGAACAGGGATAACAATCGTACCTGCCTCCCAGGGCTGTGTTAGAATCAAGTGAAGAGGCAGGTATAAAGACTCCAGGTACAGAGTCTGGCACATCATGGCAGAAACGATCTGCTGGCTGATACGTTCTGTTTGATTGCCCTCTAGACCAGGCACTTGTTCGTTTTTCAGCTATGTACCCAGTGTGTGTGTCTGTATATGCACATGCGTGCTAAGCTTTAAAATTTGTGATGCATTTACATGTGGACTTGCCCTCACAATCCCACAGCGGGGGAAGGGGGTCAAGGCAGAGGCAGAGACTGGAAGGATGGGCCTTCAATATCCTCACATATGAAAGAGAATAATACCACCAAATAACCAGTATGAGGACTCAAAGCCTCATACTCAAAAAGCAAAAAGCCCTTAGCACATAATCATCTGTCTCTAAGGAGTCTCCCAGTTCAAGCTTTAATAATTCTGAGTTAAACATTCTTAATATTGGGAAACCAAAATGTGATTCATAAAACTCAGGCACTCTCAAGCTACTGAGATTAACCTCACAAAGTCTGTTAAGTTATGGTGCTATTATTCTATTATGCCAGCACGTTCTGTAAATGCAGAAAATGGATTCCCTTGGAATCAGCCCTGCCCCTACAGGAATGTATACAATCGTTAATCGGGTATATTAATTTGCACAAATGCCACCATTTGTCATCTGTCATAGCACAGTGGCGATGCATCTGCCCTGTCTCCCATATCCTGGCGAGGTCCTGTGACTATTCATTAAAGCTGCATCTGTCATGAAGCGGTTCATCAAGATTATGGGAAGTTGTGTTCCCAGAACATCCCGTAAAAGCCATATGCTTGCAGAATAATTACTCTTCCCCAGAAGGGTTGCTTATCCCAGCAGCCAAGCCATGGCAACAGGCCTCCACAGCGCCCCACGGAGGGTCCTGCGTGTTACACATTGGCTTCCTTCCGTGCTGCTCCCTCTGCCTTTGTCTGGTGCTTGCTGTGTATCCTCTGGGACTCCGCTTGGATGCCGCTTTCCCAGGAAGCCATTTCTGTCCTCCCGAGGCTAAGCGGCATGGTCCCATCTGACAGTCCCACATCCTGCTATATTTCCCTACTTAGGACTTGTGTCTTGGTAACGTGATTATCTACTTAAGATGCGAGTTGGCTCTTCCAGCGCACCGTGCACCCGCCAAGGGTTGCCATCATGCGTGACACGTGAAAGTGCTCACTGTTGGCTAGACGAGTGCCGGGGGCACGGAGGGTGGCTATGATCTGTGCAGAGGTTCAAAGGCAAAGAAAGAAGGGCCCAAGTACAGGACCAAATTTAGGCAGGAAAAAAACCCAGGGTACTGCCATTCTGGTGATTTCAATCTCTGGCCACAGCTCCAACTCCACCAGAAGGACAGAACACAACACAATCTGGCCCTCAGTGAAGGATTTATCAAGGGAAGTGAGAGGCAGCTGCAGCTGCGGACCTCTATGCCCTGAAACCCTGCCCAACAGTTTCAGAGATTAACCTAAGAAAGTATACTAGCAAACCAACCCCAAGCCTGCCACCTTCCACTAGGCTCCCTAGTAGACGTGAGCCCACAATTCATTCTCCAACACCTCCAAAGTGTCACAGTTTCTCCCAGGCAGTAAACGTTCCTTCCCTCCAAGGCTGCTGGCAGGCTGTCTCCTTGGCCTCCCTGGTGTGTGGCTCCACACCATGCTCCACTGGGGCAGGGGCATGGAAGAGAACATGGGGTTTGCCCTGGGCCTCACACCCTTAGCCCGAGGGTAGCTACAAGGGAAACTGGGCCTGCCTACAGCTGCAGACTCTGGGCAAGAGGCCTCCCAAGCTGGGACAATGGTCCAAGGGACCTATCTCTCAAGGCAGTTCTCCTGCCTCCTTACTGTATTCTGTATTCCCCCAGCTTTGCTCCCTTTGGAATCATCATCTGAAAGCCCAGGGTTGAACTTTAGAAGTGCTCTGTCACAGCATGTGGTAGGTTAACGAGGGTCATCAGCCCAGACTCCCCCCATGGACACCCTACTCTTGCCTTGTCAGCATTCCCACCAAGTTCTCCAACTCCTTCTATCTGCAGAAGACCACTCCCCGGAAGGTCCTGTAACCCTAGATAACCCCACAAAGCCTGACTAATCCATTTCCTTCAAAGACAAAGTGTCTCTTGGGAACATGAGCAAATCTGGGTAGAATGGCAGGGTGCTGGCTGAACAGCTTTAACTACAAAAGAAAAGTCTCGGTTTTTTTGTTTTTGTTTTTTCCAATAGGATTTCCCCAAACCCAGACTTCAGTCCCCCAAATCCTCAGACTGCTTGCCATGGGGAGGCAGGACCAAGGTGGACCCAGGAACCTTAGCAATGACTCACTTGCACGATATCTTTCTTGAGGATCCGGTCAAAACTCAGCTGGCTCATAGAGTAGACAGGCTGCCACTCCTGGGCTTTCTTAGTAGCCACCAGCAAATTGGAGATCTCTGCGGGAGAGAACGAAGAAGACTGAGCAGGGCAGCGAAGGTCCAAGATCCCAGTTGGCCAACGTCTGCCGAACCATGGAGCTTGCTGAACACAACATTTGTACATTTGTTGCTTCAGTCATTCAACAAATATTTATTAAGTACCTGATTCCTGCCCTCCAGGAGCTGCTAAGGCAAATAACAGAGCCTAAGCTAATCGAGTAATCAACCAATCGAAAGGAAAGCTCCCATTTGTGCAGCTGCTCTCAAGGTTGTGAGAGCAGGGTCTGTTCTGGCAGCAGAACTCAGGGAAGGTTTGCCTAAGGAAGTGAAATTTTAAAATCTGAGAACAGAAACTCCCCGAAGGCAGGGACCACTATCTATCTTATTTCCTGCTCTACCTCCACAGCCTGGTACATATAGTAGGTACTCAGTAAGTATCTGTTAAATGTGTGAATGAATAATCAGGATGAAGGATGAGAGCTGAAGAGGGAGGAAGAAGCAGTACGTTGGGCCTAGAGAGTGAGGGGAACTGAGTTAGGAAGGTAAAAAAACACTGGTTTTGTGTAAAAAAACAGGACAAGTAATCCAGAGAGAAGGTTGTGCCTGAACCTTTCTGGGCTCCCAGCAGTTCCTGACTCCAAGGAGGTGCTATCTAAATGTACAGATTATGAGCAGACCATCCCCAAATACCACTAATTCAAACAGCAAACTGAACACTTCACAAAATCTGCTGGGCAAGGGTGAGCACAGGAGGCTGATGGAATTTATAACCCACAGAAGGAGACCTCCCACCATGGAGCCACTTTGAGCTATGTCACTGTGGGGAAAGAGAGCACCTTCCAGATTCAGACTGGCAGTGAGAGGGTTCTGGAACCCTGGAAGAACTCCACCCATGAGCACTAAGTACTAGGTCCCTACATTAGGCCAAGTAACTAAACATGGTCTCTCAAGTCGTCACTTCTTTGCAGGGCACGTTTGTTTTCCTTTTTTTTGTTTTTTGTTTTGTTTTTAATTTTTTTTAATGTTCACTTATTTTTGAGAGAGTGAGAGACAGAGCATGAGCAGAGGAGGGGCAGAGAGAGAGGGAGACACAGAATCCGAAGCAGGCTCCAGGCTCTGAGCTGTCAGCACAGAGCCCGACACGGGGCTCAAACTCACAAACCATCAGATCATGACCTGAGCTGAAGTTGGACACTTAACTGACTGAGCCACCCAGGCGCCCCTAAGCATCCAACTTTGACTCAGGTCACGATCCCAAAGTCTGTGGGTTTGAGCCTGGCATTGGGCTCTGTGCTGACAGCTCAGAGCCTGGAGCCTGCTTCGGAATCTATGTCTCCCTCTCTCTCTCTCTGCCCCTACCCCGCTTGCACTGTCTCTCTCAAAGACGAAAAAAGTTCTTAAAAAATTTTGTAATAGGGGCGCCTGGGTGGCTCAGTCGCTTAAACGTCCAACTTCGGCTCAGGTCATGATCTCGCAGTGCATGAGTTCAAGCCCCGCGTCGGGCTCTGTGCTGACTGCTCAGAGCCTGGAGCCTGTTTCAGATTCTGTGTCTCCCTCTCTCTCTGACTCTCCCCCATTCATGCTCTGTTTCTCTCTGTCTCAAAAATAAATAAACGTTAAAAAAATTTTTTTTTAATTTTGTAATAAAAAAAATCTAAGTTAGATTTTTAAATCTACTTACTATAAAATCTGTACAATAGTGGTTAAGAGTTGAGAACTGGTGTCCTCCTATGTTCAAATTGTCTTTGCTCCTACCGTGTGCCTTGGACAAGTGTGCCTTCCACTCCTCTGAACACTGATCTTCTCATCAGCAACATGGATGGTAATAACACCAACCTCAGAGGAGGTTCTGGGAGCCAGAAACTAGGTTCAGACACAGGTTCCCCTTGTGATCACATTCTGGGTACCCTTTCTCCAGAGTCTATTCTCCCCCATTCTGTTACCCTGACTCCATGCAATCACCTGGATAAAATCAGATTCAAACAGGCCAACTCAGGACTGCCCTGGTGGAGAAAAGACATCAAAAAGGGTCACTTGAAAAGTGTCCCCAGGGAAGAGTCAGGGCAATAGAGCTGCTTTGGGACTGAGAGAGGAGAAGGAAAAGAGGAACCATTTACGGGATGATGATCTGCATGGCTGCTACGGGGAATGTGGCACTGAAGTCAACCATGTGAGTGGGGAAAGCCGCGAAACCCCCACAAGCCTGGTTTCTGGAAAACCCCCACAAGCCTGGAAAAATGGGAGACACAGTTGTGCCCCTTGTGAGGCTGCTGTGAGGGATAAATGAGAATGCACACGGGCGGCGGGGGGGGGGGGGGGGGGGCTCACTTCAGCGCCTGGCATCTAGGGAGCACTCCAAAACTGGTAGCTATTGTGGTTAAGACCAACATTACATCCTGGTCAGCGTCACCATCCTTGTACCAGCTGGTTGGCAACGGCCTGCAGAAGCTTTCAGCGTCAGAGCGAAAGGCTGCAGAAATCAAACACCCAGCGTGACTCCACAGATGAGGATGTGGGTCAGTGATGACTAGGCCAGTGAGTCCTGCTGGGTCCCTATCCCCTTCTTGACATGGCCGCCCTCAGGCCTAGAGAAGGGTGGTGGGGCTGGACCAGACACAGAGATGTGGATTTGCTTTGCTGTCACATCCACTCTGAGGGCTGCCTGCTTCTCACTGATTCCATGAGGAGCTTCTCAGCTGCATTTTCAAGTAAGAAACCCAGGTCAGAGTCTGGCTATCAGAGCCTTAGAGTTAGGAGGGCAGAGGCATTCAGGAACCCAAAACGACCTTCTTTAACAGTCATGATTTCCTCACTTCTCTAATTTGCAGGTGGTAGAGGGAAGACAGAGGGCTTCTGAGGGCACACAGAAGCCAGCTTCATCCTCAGAGCTTGTTCTTCCTTTCTCCCTAAGCCCCCCGTCAGTCCCTCCTCTCCCCCAGGTCAGAACTGGCCCCTGCCCCACAGCCATGGGTTAATGGCTGCCCCTGTGCATTTGCAGAGTGTGATGTAGGGAAAAGACCATCTGAGGTGGGTCAGAGGACTTGAGTTCAATTCCCCACTCCTGCTCGAACTACCTGGGCAAGCACAATGGCGATTACAACATACTCCGGGTTGTTTGGAAGATTAAATGACAGGGCCTGGCACATGACAGTACCCATCACCATCACCATCGTCATCATAACTTGCTGCTACTTTTATCATAACTAGTACTAACACCACTAGCAAGGCACTGAGCTTCTCTGGGCTTCAATTTCCGCATCTCTGTAACAGCTACAAAGAGCTATTGTACAGATGGAATAAATGCAAATATGCACGTAAAGCATTTGAAATTAGTTAAGTACCCACCAGTATGGTAACTACTGCCGTAATTATCAGACATCAGGGAACGTGGATTCTGTGCCAGGTGCTGTGTACCCACCCTACGAGTCACAGCGTGGTAAGACAGACCCAGAGCCTGTCTGAATAGTTCATATTCAAGTGGGAGGGACATTCAGTGTGGAGTTCCAGGGGCCCCAAGGGAAGCCATGAGAGAGGGATTCAATGCATTCCTGTGCTTTTCCTGCCATGGCTACTGGCTCCCTGGTCTGGACTGGGAGGGGCAGGAATCTACACCAGAGACCTACCCAGCTAATTCCAGGGAAGCAATCCTGTCCCAGCCTCCCATCTGCCACCACTTCTCACTATGTGTGGCTGCTGCCCTCCATCCCCCCCAACCTTACCCGGAGACCACCAATCTGCCTGTACTACCTGGAAGAGAGATTATGTAAGTAAATAGGGTAGTTGGGCTTTAAGATTTTACCTCCCTCTGAGGCCAAGGTCTCAGGGCCAAGTGGCAGATGTGTTTTTACCCTCGCGGAACATCTTCAAGCATGAAAACAAAGGCTGCAGTTACCCCCGAAGCTGGCAGGAAACCCTATCTGATCAACAAGAACACAAGACCTTCCTCTTTCCCTGAGTGCAGTGGCAGCCCCGTGGCTGGGAGACCAAACATTGATTCAAACATCAAGAACCCAGGACCCTTTCTGTCCCGGTGTTGCATCCTCTGCCCACCCCTGACATAAAGGCTCACGGGCAAATTCCCTTAAAAGAACAAGATGTGTCAGATAAAGAGACTCCTCAGAGTATCTTCGACCACACTTACTGGGGCCTGCCCGTCCCAAATGTGCTGCCTGCCCTTTCTTTGAGGCCTGACCCCTTCTGAGGGAAGGATGTGACACATGTAGGGCAGCACCTCACACTATGGGAATGTCAAAAAAACTATCTGGAGTAGACTGGCACTCAAACCCCTCTTTGACCTGACCTTCAGTGAGACTCACTTCATTTCTACAGGACTCAATTTTCTCACCTCTAAAATGGGGCACTTGACTAGGTGATGCCTAACTGTCCTTCCAGTTCTCACATTCTAAGAGGTGATGAATTCACCTGCAGGATATCAGTGACACTAACCATGGGGCTTCAAAAAGAATAGCTGAGTCCGTCATCCCCCCATCCACTTTATTCCCTGACTCTCCTATGGTTCCCCGTTCAGCTCCCTGGCATGGCATCCAAGGCCTCCTAGGA
Source organism: Prionailurus viverrinus (assembly GCF_022837055.1). Lineage (NCBI taxonomy): Eukaryota > Metazoa > Chordata > Mammalia > Carnivora > Felidae > Prionailurus > Prionailurus viverrinus. The sequence goes on along the minus strand of NC_062568.1, from coordinate 160,967,750 downwards.
CCCAAATCTGCCCTCTCCCAGTCTCATCAGCCCCTTCTTTTTATTTTATTCTATTCTACCCTACTCTATTTTATTTTAGAGAAAGAGAGCACAGGTTGGAGAGAGAGAGAATCTTAAGCAGGCTCCATGCTCAGCATCGAGCCCAACGCAGGGCTCGATCCCATGACCCTGGGATCATGACCTGAGCCCAAATCAAGAGCTGAATGTTCAACCAGCTGAGCTGCCCAGGCATACCATCCTACCTCTTCTTTCTAACTTCACTGAATGCATTAGCCCTTCAGCCCCTGTTCTTCTGCAGCTCCTGCTTTGGCCTACCACACTGCCCCTACACATGCTTTGTTGGAAAAGCCCTTATCTAGTGGCCAGGCTAACTGTCCAACATGAGGCTCAAGATCCACCTCTGTGCAGCTTTCCAGTCCACGACTCAGGGATTCTGACCATGTGTTTCTTTGCGAGCCTGAGGTCTGATATGTAGGTGTTGATGAAAACAGCCATCACGTAGTGTGGTGGCCTTGTTTACCTGAAACATTTTCTATGTTAGACTGGAAACCCTTGGAGAGAGGGGCCTGAGTGTCAGACAGTTCTTGACCCACAGAGGATATACTAGGAACATTTCTCAGAAAATAAACCACTCACAGGGGAACATTTTATCTTAAAGAGGAAAGTGGTAAGCTTCTGTTTACTAATCCTAAACGTGCTCTTTACGAAGCCTGAGATGCTAAGAAAAGGTGTATGTTTTTATCTATAGATAATGCTGACACCTGAGGCCCAGGATTGAAGTTCAGGACAGACTCGTAACAAAACTAAATGAAGGACACCTAGAAACTGTGGGGAGGGGCCACTTTCTTCAAACCAACCAGCAGATTCTGCTTGATCCATGTCTTAGAGCATCAGCAAGGGGCAAAAGGGATCAGCAAAGGGACAGGGCCCAGCTCTGGCCAGGGGAGACCGACCTCGGGGCTTGGGCTGGCAGCAGCGTTTCAGCACAAAGCTGATGTTGTCCGTCCGCAGGATCTGTTTCTTGAGGTGGTTCATGAGGTCCCCCAGGCTGGGGAAGCTGCGGTCCGAGCCATGCAGGCTGTAACGGCCCTTCTGCACCTCGATCTGGAAGTTCTTGAACTGTTTCTGGCTACCCACCACCTGCCATTCAAGAAAAGGCTCAGGCAAATGTATCAACAACAGAAGAAGCTGAATAAGGATATATGGAACTACGTACTATCTCTGTAACATTTCTGTAGATCTATAATTATTCAAAAATAAATATTTATTACAAACAAGTAAACAATAAATAAGTCCAGAAGAAGACAATGATCAAAGAGAGTTAACACTAGAGAGAAAGCCTAACAGAGCAGGACTTCTACAATAGCATCAGCCCGTTTTAAACCTGTAAGATGGAGTTCAATGAAAAACCAACCTCACAGGAACATTGCTGTGACTGCATGACAAAGTAAAAAACTTAGAAGGTGCTTCGTAAAGGTTTGCAAATATTATTATGCATGAAATAATCATTACTATAACTACATTTATCCAGGAAGTCTCTCAAACTGAGCCCTTCCAGGCCATGCATCTATTTGAGGAGAACCCCTCTGGGAGGTGGTGGTCAGTGGTCTGGTCCGTTTCCAGATTCTACAGTACCACAGAGAGGAAGTATAAGCAGCTTTCCTTCACGGGCACTTTTTTTACAAAGATAAATATTTTAGTCATTAAGGATGAAGGTCGGAAAGATCTACTTATGGTATATACTAGGATAAGATGTTTAAGATCGCAAAGCCTTGGGTTTTATTCATCTGTACAATGGGGATAATGCCAGGGTCAATCTCACAGGGTCAGTATAAGGTTTAAATGAGGACATGTAAAGTGGTCAGCACAGCGTCTGGTGAGCTAAAATGAACTGCGCCAGTAATCATATCTATGATCCTGTTTTCCCCAGGTAATCTGACACCAGGCGGACCACACTCCTGAGTCATCGACATTCCTGGTCCAGCACAAGCCGATTCCACCTCAGAAGGCAGTTAGGCTGTCTCGTGCGCCCATCCATATTAACAACATTATACTCCCTTCACAGACTGATGAATGTAGAAGACAGGCATGCTGCCCAAACAATAAAGCTGACAAGTTCTGACCCGCTGTGGCCGTATCAGCCACGAGGACTTGCTGTACAGGAAGGCTCCCAGGTAGGCAGTGGTACCCAGACACTTGACAGCCCTGGGTTCCTTCTGCCATTTCCTCTTCCCCCTCTGAACAGAGTCTAGTCCCCAGGGCTTCCCCAGTACTTTTCCTTCCAGTGTCTGAGGGCTATGGTGCACTAATGTGCTCACTTCCACCTTGCAGCCCCACCCCCTGCCATCCCAGTTCTCCCAGTTCGTGCTAACCCAGTCAACACTAGTGTATCTGTCTGGACTAATTCTGTAAAACTCATGGTCTTTTAAAATATTCCATTTCCCGTATTTAAGATTGCATGAATGACAAAGGGAGTATTGTAGTCTAGTGAGGTAAGGTCAACAATTCTGGTTTCTACCTTTGCTAGCTTCCAGCTACTGTAGAGTCACTAAGTAGAGTCATCTCCACTTGTCAAACCACGGCACGGCAAGTCGTCCGTTAAAATGTCTGAAGCTACCATCCAGGGAAAGCTGTGTTAGGCCAGGCTGCCAAGCTGGCCTTCCTGGCACTGGTTGTTACCTGTGAGTGCCACAGACAGACGTGGCTCTGTGTCTGAGATTCTGTCACCGAACAAAGGCACTAAATGACAAATGTTTGGTCTGAACTGGTTTTCTGGCCACGTTCTACCTTCCAGAGCCGCTGTGGATCCCTGACATGGGTCTCTTGAGGGAAGAAAGAAAGGGCCACAAGGAGGAAAGTTTTGGGGTTTGGCTGCTCAGGAAGTCTCCTTTTGAAGACTGGGTTGTTCCAGTCAGAACTGCCAGGGATTTTCTCAGAAAATTATAATGCTCAACATCCTGCTCTGCATTTCTCTGGGTGTCTATCTCCCCGGGCTTTTTTACCCCTACCCCAGCCCTCCCCCCAGGTGGTCCTCTCTGCAGCAGCTCCTAGGCTGGCTGCACTGAACACAGGTGGCCAATATGACTCGGCCTGACTGACCTCAGATTTTTCAAAGCAGGTGACAGTCATGAGGATATTGTCAAAGTCGGTACAGCTCCACCTCAGCACATACATTCCCTCCTCACTTCCTTCTTGCCGCAACTTATTGATGGCATATTCTGTGCTAGAGGGAGAGAAAGGGAAAGGGAGAAAGAGCTCATACCAATGACAGCACTCTAAATCCCTTAGAGTAGCCACTTCCCCAAGCTGGCTCAAGTCCTATGCGCCCATCCCATTACCCAACCTGGGGCCTGAAGTCCTGTCTGAGAGGACACATGAGGCAAGCTGAGATGCCAAGGAGCCTCAACACGTATCAAGTCTCCAAGGTCTAGAAAGAGGACTCGTCTGCCATCTAAGGCACTGAGCCCAGCTTGACCCTGACTTCCCTACACATGTGGTCTCCAGCTTGACAGAAGCTATCCTCCCCACAAAGGTGATGCAGGAAGGCCTGACCAGTAGACAGCAGGGAGAGATGGAAAAGAGGGAACCAAAAAAGTCCTAAACAACATGCTCAACTGGCCCCAACCTAATCAACTGATGACACCACACATCCCATCACTAAAATATGGTTCCGTTCACACCAAAGGGAACTGAAAAGTTTCCAGAACCAACCAGATGGGACCGTGACAGCCATTCTGTATGTTGTGGACAATCAGTGGGGGAGCCACATCAGTGCAGAGGTAATGATGGGCATCCGCTGTGAGCCGGAAGTAGCCGTCTACCAGGGACACAAAGGACAAGGCCTCCTCGTGGGACGAAAGCTTCAGTTCCTGATGAGAGAGAAGACATGCCCGTGGTTACATCATGTGCCTACTACCTCAAGCAGCTGACTTTATGGGGAGGTACAGAGTGAAAAGATATTTAAAACACAATGGATGAGGCATGACCTCAAAAGGAAGCACTTTTTGCCGAAAATAACTGTACCCCTTGCATTTATACAGGATTTTGACTCTCCATACTTTCTCATCTAGTGTCTTCAAACTACCAGATGAGGTATGGTGTGTTTGCATGGGAGGAAGGGCAAAACGGGCAGCTATGGCAGGCAGAAGACCTATGGAGAGGCTGCCACAGGGGTCTAGATGGAGGAACAAGCCTGCCTCAGGTATAAAAGTACAGAGAGCTTAAAAAAAAAAAAAAAAAAAGAAGTGGAGGGAGGAGCAGCAGAGCATGTGGAAGTGGTACTCTGGTCTTGGCACTAAGCAATGACTGACGCAGAACCCATTTTACAGAAAAGAAAACATAGGCACAGATGCTTCATCTCATATGGAGTTGGTCTAGAAGGTGAAACTCCAAAGTCTTAATCCAGGAATGGTCCCAGACAATGATGAGGTTGCTAGATTAAGTCCAGAGACCTCTGAGGGTTTGGAGGTGGCAGAGAGTCTTACTCAAAGTGGGAGAACAAAGGCAAAAATGGAGATGAGAGAGGGAATATCCACAGAAAGAAGGTTTTCAAAAAAAATGCCTGGAGATAAAGACAGGTGAATTTTTTTTCTGTCTTGGTCATATAGCCCTGAACAAAAACTGCCTATCTGAGAGAAGCCATGGGCTCAACCAGGAACATCTCCTGACGGAGGGGGGAATGGAAAGCCATTTAGAGCTTTGACTCACAAGAATATTAAAAAGCACCTGAGTCTTCTGAGGGCAGAATGGCATGTGAGTATAAGACTCTGTCCATAGTACTGGAGAAAGGACAGGCTGGTGGCAAAGAAAAACAGACAAAGGAGAAAAATCAGTGAAAGAGAAAGGGGTGGACAGAAGCAACTAGAAAGGATGGAGGCAAGTGGGGCTAATGACAGCTACCTTGCCAAAGGAAGGGTCAGCTCTAGACTTGTGAGCCAAGGAGGCTAAGGCCACCACAGAGATGGTTATTCAGTAAGGAGACTCTGTGCTAAGTGTGCTTCCTTTCACATGTTACCTGGCATTGACTTGCAGATCCCCAAAGAGCAAATTCAGAGCAAATGGTCTGAATCGGGCAGCCCTTCCCCCAATCACCTAAAAGACCGAGACCACATAAGCACTTCCCTGAGAGAAGTCTGAGGAAATGGGAGACGTCAAGAAGAGGCAGAGAGAAGAGATAAATCAAGATCTAGTTTGATAACATGCTAGCATCATGCTTTCCTGAAAGACCAGCAGCCAAAGTACTGCCTGGTCAAAGGGCTTGGAAATCCCATGGCTGGCAAGGGACAGGGGAAGGAGATAAAGAAGAGAAAGCATCACACAGTGTTAACCCACAGGTTCTGGAGTCCGTTTACGTGGGTTCACATCTTAGTATCTCCAACTTGCTATTATGGTTAAGCACACGCAATTGTCATTTTTACAGGTCAAAAACTGTCAAATGTTGGCAATTTCAAATGGTTTAATCTTAGAGCTGTGTGACCTTGGGCAAGGTACCTAAGCTTTTTGTGCCTCAGTTTCCTCCTCTGTAAAATAGGGACAATAATACACCTACCTATAAGGTCAGTGAAAATGGAAAGAATTTACATTCACAAAGCATTTAGAACAGGAAGTGTCTGGCATGTAGTAAGAGCTAGTATTTGTAGAGGAAAATGCAGTAACGAGGAGATGAAGTATTTATTTCTCCCCGCCTTCCTCCTGCAGCTGCCACAGACTCGCCAGCCCCTGAGGTCCGAGCGGGCGCTGACTGCGGTGCCCAACGTAGGATGGGGCGGGCTCACAGACACGGTACCAGCTGGCTGTGGCTTCTCCCCTCTGCTACATGCATCTTCAGGGTCTGACCGAGGTGAAGAGCCCGACCACGGCTGTGCCAAGCTCTTCCTCCCTGCAGTGTCTGGGGAAGACAACGCTTTGGAGCTGGAGCTGCACATTCTTACTCCGTGACCCTGCACGAGTTTCCACACCTCTCCACAGTCTAGACCTCCCCTCCCCCTGCCCAGAAACAGAGCCAAAATTCCTACATCTAAGATCCTTGTAAGGACTAAATAAAATAGTACAGACACAGCACAGAATCCAGGCTTATAGCTATGATATGCTGAATAAATGGCACTCATTTTTATCTTCTTCCTCCCTACATTCTCCATCTTCCCACTAACATCTATCTGGACTCTACTGCTTCTCCCTTCACTTTATTTTTCACTAGTTTCCTGATGAAATTAACTTATGTTTATTGTTTAAAGGGGGGGGGATAAGGAGAATAAAAATATTTAAATTATTCATAATCCCACCGTAAATAACAGCTGTTAATATATTTTAAAATATTTGAGAGAGAGAGTGCAAGCATGAGTGGGGGGAGGGACAGAGAGAGAGAGAGAGAGAGAGAGAGAGAGAGAGAGAGAGAAACTCCACACTGTGCTTGGAGCCCCACTCGGGGCTCAATCTCACGAGCCCATAGGATCATGACCTGAGTTGACATCAAGAGTCAGTTGACATCAAGAGTCAGGCGCTTAACCATCCAGGGACCCTAACAGCTGTTAATACTTTATTTTTCTAAGAGCATGTGTGTGTATATACATATATGCATTTCTTTGAAAAATGTTTTGAACAAAACTGGCACCGTTCTGTAGATAGTTTAATATTCTCCTTTTTTCCATTTACAAAGCATTTTTCCATATTACTAAAAAAAATAACAATTTGTTTATATAGTATTTTACTACTCAGGTGAATTGTGATGAATTTTTCCTCTTCTCCTATTATTGTAGTTTGGGGTAATTTTCAGTGATTTTACTCTGTAAATTCTGTTCGGGTACATTCCCATGCACAGACCACTGGCTTCATCTCTGTTTCTGGAAAACAGCACTAAGTTCCCAAGTAGAGGTATATATGAATATTTTCTTTTTTTTTTTTTTTTCAATTTTTTTTTTTTTTTTTTTTTTTTTTTTTTTTTTTTTTTTTTTAACGTTTATTTATTTTTGGGACAGAGAGAGACAGAGCATGAACGGGGGAGGGGCAGAGAGAGAGGGAGACACAGAATTGGAAACAGGCTCCAGGCTCTGAGCCATCAGCCCAGAGCCCGACGCGGGGCTCGAACTCACAGACCGCGAGATCGTGACCTGGCTGAAGCCGGACGCTTAACCGACTGCGCCACCCAGGCGCCCCATATATGAATATTTTCAAGGCTTTTAGCACATGTTGCCAAACTGCTATCTAAAAGGTGTAACAAAAAGGCAAGTTACCCCAGCTATAAAAGAGTGACCATCGGTTCTCAACCCTATCACCAGATTCGTTCCCAACACTGAGTGTTATGTTACCCTCTTGACAGAGTATTTGCCACATTTAAGGCAAAGCGTGGTATTTCCCTGGTGCTGACCACCTTCGCCCCACGAGTGCCCGCCTCAGCTGCCTGTGCTCTCCACGTGCCGTCGGCCATGACTTCCCTAACACAAACATGTTTATTTTGGCAGCGCTCCTACTTCCCCTGCCAAAAGCGGCCTGCTTGTCTAGATCATGTCCTCAAGTGATACCAAAAAAGAGGAAGTGAGATTGAACACCCCTTCCTCTGTCCGGAGTCACTTGGGTGTGCCTGACACCATAACGGGGACTGCCACTGTGGGCACAGCCACCAGCCTGACAGGCTCCTGAAGTGCAAAGCGGGGTTTCCTGGAGACTTCTTCCCAGAAGGCTCCCCCAACTCAGCGGAGAGGCTGCACAGGGGCCCTTGGGAGGAAATACTAACATTCACCCATCTTGTTTTCCTTCAAATCCACTAACTTTTGTGAACTAAGTATTTATGCTAAAATGTCTTTGGGAGAGCAGCAAATCCTGAAAAGTAGATACACATTGGCAAGACCAAAGAAAGGCTCCAGAACGTACCAGTATAACTCAAAAACCAACACAGATAATGCCAATGTCAGCAAGAGGGATTTCTGGCTGAAGTAAGAAAGAAAATCATCAGATTTTCTCCTTGGGACAGGAGCTCTGCAAGCATGTGCTGCCTAACTGTCCTCAGCAAAGTCTGCCTCTTATCACTGGATCCAAACAGAATTGCCTCCAGAGCAAACTTACCATTTTTTTATTGTCCTGCTTATTGATGCTGACCACACACTCCTTTATTACAATGTGAGTGATTTCAGGGAAGTAAGAAAAATTGTTCCACTCTTCCCGGATTTTGTTTTTCTCCTCATCCTTCTTGTGTTTATTTTCCAGCTTTTTCCATTTCAGTTTGTTTTTTTCCTTTTCAACAGGAACAACCTGATAAGATGCATTAAAGTCCCAGAGTTAAGTTGCTTTCTCATTTCCTATTGGCAAAAAAGGTCAACGCTTCTGGAAAACTAAAACAGAGGCTACATTCAAGGAGAAGAAAGCCTGCCTGCCTGGATCTACACAGGAATTAGAACAGGTGGCACATGTGGGCTTAGGATGGCAGTTTAGTGTCCCATCAGGGAATCTTGGGATTTTATACCTGGCAGGGACCTCAATGAGCGCTCTGACTAAACTCTTTGCATCATCTCTATTGTACCAGTCAAGTCAGAAAGGGAACTAACTGCCCACTAGACAGGCATCTACCCTCAGGTCCTCTCACTTCCGGACTGATGGATATTTCAACACAGGCAGAGAACATGTTCTTCCCAAATGTGGCTGCACAGAACATGAGCTTTCTCCTTTTAGAATCTAACACAGATTATTTTAACATTCTAACAATATCCAAGATGAAACTTTCAAAAGAAGATATGAATCCCATGCTTGAATAATCTGCCAGTTATTAACTAGTTAGGTCATCAATTTGAGCCTCCAGTTTCCCGTCCATAGAAGAGATCTTATATTTCACCAGGTTCTTTGAGGATTAGTTCTCATTAACAGTGTATCTACTATATAAAAAGCACTTGGTTAAGTTTTAGGCATTGTTATTTTAGCATGAATAAACCAGGAGAAAATAAAAATAACCTTGGCTTTAACATTATTATTGATAATTATAACGATGATGATGGCAGCTATAATAGTTTTCAAACATTTATTACATGCTGGGCTTTGTGCTGACCGACATTCAGTTCTCTCAACAACTCCATGAGGCAGATACATTAAGTACCTCCATTTTACAGATGAGTAATATGTAGCTGATATAGGGGAAGGCACGCCCAAAGCTACAGAACTACAAATAGTGGAGCTAGGACCTGAACCAGGACTATTTAGGTTTAAAACCCATGCTTTTAAACCACTCTGCTCCCTTGCCTCATCCAGCAAACACTTAAAAAAGCAGCTTTAAATCGCAAAATCAATTACCCTATTTCACGGAGCCAGAAGTCTAAATTCAACTCTTGGCACTATTGTTTATTAGTTATGACCTTGGGCAAGTTTCTTAACTTCTCTGGGCCTCTTTGTGTTCATCTATAAAATAGAGACAACAATAGGACTCCCCTCAAGGCTTTCTTCTTCTGTTGTTTTTTTTTTTGTTTTTTTTTTTTTAAGGAATAAATGAGTAATACATGTAAAATGCTTAGAAAAGTACTTAGTACATGGTAAGTGCTCAATAAATATCTGCCATTATTATTAATATTATATATGCTATTGTTACATTTCTCTATTTCCCTACAGAACTCAATAAATATTTATTTAGGATAAATAAATATTCGTGAAGACAATAAAAGATGAATGATACATGGTCTCTAACCTGAAGACACTTGTCTGACAGGGGTGATGGACATGCAAATGGGTAATCCCAACAGGATAAACAGAATAGGTATGTGACACAGGATGGTCTCTTCCACCAGCCACCTATCACCACTTACATTTGGTTTCTGTCTCCACTGGATTCCAAGATTTCCAGTTACCATCACTTCATAGAGAATGTTTCCACTGTCATCTGGATGAAACCAATTCATCTCATTTTCTGACGAAATCAGTAACATGGAAGTCTCAAATATTTCAGCACCATAATGTTTTGTCAAAGTCTCCAAGGTCGCCAGGTATTTCACCTTCAGGTCATGAGTAGATACACTGCTGTCACAGATGGTCTTGTTGTTAAATTCCTTTAGGAAATCCTTGAAAACGTTATTTATCCGCATCCTGGTGAGAAGATTCCTCTGCCTGATGGACTTATTCAATGTTTCTGGGATATATCGCTTGTAGCTAAAACAAAGTAGGAAAATATGTCTGTATGTCATGCACAGGCCAGCATAGAATAGTACAGAAACCAACCTAGTCTAGAAATCTTCCTTCCATGTACTGCCCCACAGGAAAGGAGGACCTGCTCCCAGAGGGTCTTAGATGGAGTAAGCACTAGGCTGAAAATCATAAGGAGATGGAGGTGAACAGGGACTGAAAGAGAAAGAAAAGCACATGTTCACAGACTGTACTGAGATGGGAATTCCTACAAGTATCATCCAATTTTCTGGGTTGCAAAGGGAGGCAGCAAAATGGACTTATCTGTGTTTTTGCTTGCCAGCGTCACTGTTCCTGTGCACGTTAAGTACTCACATGAACAGTTATTAAGATTCAGCATCAGTTAGAAGGTGGTGTGAGAGGAGGCAAGAGTGATTATAGAGGCTCTGTAGGCTCTACTTTTAGGTTTTATAATTTTTCTATAAAGATCACATATTGCTTTTACAAGAAATGGGAAAAACACATAAAATCCAATTAAATATAAAAGACCTCGTGTCTGCCATGTGGAAGTGTCCCAGAAGAATTAAATGGATTGGCAAGGAAACTGAACGATCAATTACTTATGCAGGTGCTAATAGGAAAGTATCTATGACTAACAAGAGTCTTGACAAACTGACAGACTGCTGGAAGGAGCCGGTTTTAAGAACAGTATGAACACCCATGAAAGAAAGAACAAACTGGAAACCAAACCAGTGGAGAGACCAGTCTGCCTAATACTCTCAGGCCTGAGACAGCACCTTGCCCTGGGTAATCCCTGCTGCACGAATGGTTTCATGACAGTGGAAAATTGTAAAGTTTAGAATTTATCCCCAACAGATATTGTGACATTTCAGATTAATGTAATAGAGAGGAAGATCAGAGGAGAGCTGTCATTTTTTACCTTTGTCTCATGAAAAAGTAAAGAGGAGGTACCCAGAGCAAAAGTCATGGAAAAAAGAGAAAGCAGCAGTACAGCATGTATCTAACCAGCCCTGCATCACTGAGGGGCAGCCCGGCACCTGCTCCAGACTCTGCTCAAGGGCAAGATACAAGAAGGAAGCTTATGGGAAGGTGCATGCTGCCTATCTCAAATAAAAGAGCTATATTAACTTGTTCTTCAAAATGAATCTGTCTTCTTTTACGACATTCACAGCAACTCCTTGGTAAATACATACATACAAATATTATACAGATGGGTAGAAATTATGCAGTTTGATGACACCTTCACAAAGACTTGATCATGAATGCTATTTTAAATAAATGCCATTTTCTTGAGGTACTATCCTTCACATCAGATAAACAGCTCTCTAGTGAACTCCAGTTCAGGCTGTGGATGACAGTAGCTGCCTGTAGAACAATACTCAGAAGGATTTCAGGACAGCTCCGGCACAAAAGGAAAAAACGCCGTGACAGATGGCAATGCCCACCATGGGAAGAGAGGCAAAGGGCAGGCATGTGGGCCACCAATTTGATTGGTATCGCTCATCCAGAACTTTCACCGGAGTGCAAATTTCTGAGGTCATGAGTCCATGTTCAAAATCAAGACATGATTGTAATTGTGCTACCTTTTATAAATGTTCTAAAAAAGATCTAGGTGCTGCAGAGAGCAGGGGTCAGCCAAAAACTGGCAGGGGTTAAACTGAGATGTCAGGGAACGTATAAAAATAACACTGTCCCCACGATCAACTCTTCAGCCAGCAGGAAGATTTACCTGATGTCCTTGGGCAGTTCTGGCAATTGCATCTTCTTCATCATGGCGTAGTGGGAGATGGCCAGGACAGCCATTCCCAGACACTCGTTCTCAATATCGTGTCCATCCTGCTCGGTCTTGGGGTCTCGAATGGGAGCCAGGCATTTGACCAAATCATATTGTCCCTTAGGAGCAGAGGTGAAAAGAAATGAACCACCAGATTTTCTGTGTCTCTAGTCTTAAGAGAAAGGTTCCCCACACAGGGAGGTGCCACCCAGAAAAGTAGCGATGACACGAATGAGGTTTATAGATTCTCTGGCACCAAAACTCCTTCTCAAAAGTTGGGCACGAGGGGGCTCAGGAAACGTTCTCCCCAGGAATAAATTTCATTTATTTAACAAATGTTTACCGAGCACCATGAGAGCTGCTGATGAATAGCACAAACATGTGGAGCCCTTTCACAGGACTTATCCTATAAATGACCGTGGCCAGCAGCACATTCTGGGCTTGGACAGCACCAGGGCAAGGGAGGGTGACACCTGGCTGGGGTTGGCTCATTAATTCCACAAACATATACTGAGATATCCTAGCCTAGGTACTGGCTGTATAACTGACAGCACATCACACCTCATGCTGATGGTGAGTTAGAGAAAGGGCAAGTGAATCATTGCCACACAGGAGTTTTTCGACACCTGCTGGTTAAGTTTCCAGTAGTGAAACATATCACCAAAATATACCCCCTCCCGTTGGAGGTGCACAGCATTCCAAGACCCAGTGAGGGCTTCAAAAACAAAAAAGCTAAAGAGCAGTCCCTGTCGTATACAGAGTACAAGTACACCACCTGTCTTGTACAGAGTAATGATGATGTCAGTGCTACCTCCCCTTCGTGAAACCCTAGCCCCAGTGCCAGACTGTGGGCTAGGTTCCCTTTATTTACTGTTTCATTCAATCCTCCCAACAACCCTATGACGTAGGTGCTGACATCATCCATCACCTCTACCTAACAGATGAGGAATGTAAGGCACCCAAAAGTTACATCACTGCACTCACTCATGTGGTAATTATTGATTACTGGGAACCAATTATGGGCCAGATGTTATTCTAGGGGCCAGGGGTATACATAGCAGTAAGCCAAACTGTGTTCCTGACCTCAGGGAGATTCCATGTTGAGAAGAAAGAATAAACAAACAGGAATATAGAACATCAATATAGTTATAGTTATGAGAATAGTTCTTTAATATAGATAGAACTTTAGGGGCGCCTGGGTGGTGCAGTCGGTTAAGCGTCCGACTTCAGCCAGGTCACAATCTCGCGGTCCGTCAGTTCGAGCCCCGCGTCAGGCTCTGGGCTGATGGCTCAGAGCCTGGAGCCTGTTTCCGATTCTGTGTCTCCCTCTCTCTCTGCCCCTCCCCCGTTCATGCTCTGTCTCTCTCTGTCCCAAAAATAAATAAACGTTGAAAAAAAGAACTTTAATATATAGTTATTTAATATAGTTCTTTAATATAGAACTATATAATATAATATAGTTATAAAGAACAAAGTCAAGTGGAAAGACAGAATGCTGTGGGAGCTGGGACCCAGGAAGTGGTGGGGGAAAGTCAAACCTAGATGTGACTCCAGGGCTATGGTTCATCAACACTGTGCTGCAGCCACTCAACTTTACTAATGTCAAGCACACTGAAATCTTTAGCCTTTCTCTCGATGGAACAGAGGTAGTGTGAAATCTAGGGATGCTGTTTCCACATAAGTGAGACACTCACTTTCTCTGAAGGGACTTTAGTTTAGTGGTTTCTGGATGGAGGGTTCTCACTGCGGCTGTTTTTCTTTCCCAGATAGGATTTATTTCTCTCCGGTAAGAACAGGACACCGTCAACCTCCACAAACTACTAAGGACCAACAAGAATCATTTCTGCCGGCAACGTGTGAAGAAGCAGAACAAAATCTGAAACTATTTTGATTGGCTGTGATTTTCTGTAAATATCACTGTACAACCACCTCAAGTAACTCATTCCTGAACCTCTGAGAGGTCAGATTCTAATGCAATACTTACTCTTGAAGTATGGTGCGCTATTCCTTTGAATATATAAAGCTGGGAGGTTGAATAAAAAACGATCGATCTGAAAATGGCCACTTTTCTGGCCAGAAACTAAATCTGTGCAATGGAATATAACTGGGACATAAAAATCACACGTGAAAGTATATCTTAAAGAAATAGAACACATCTATAAACACTTCTATAAACTCACTTCCTACCTGAAATCTCTCCATAGGCATCTCCAAATGAGAATGCCTCATTCCCAACCCTTCTCCAACCTGCTCCTCCCTGCTCCTCCCTGCCTTCTCTACTTAGGGAACGACTCCATTATCTATCAAACAAGGCCCAAAATAGAAACCTCAAAATCACCTTTGATACTTTGGATTCTCTCCCCTTGCGCAGCCAACTGATCAGCAAATCCTATCAATTCTCCCTCCAGAATTAATTGTAGGTCCCCCATTTTTCTCCAAACTCTACTGCCACCACCACTAAGCCAAACCAGCATCTTGTCTCACGTGGACCAACGGGGCACATGATCTGCTCCTCGCTGGCCCCACCAGTAACACTCCTTCCCATCACCCTCCTCTCTTCCAGCCACACTGACTCTCCTCTCAGCTCCCACCTGCCTCACAGTCTTCCCACATTCTGTTCCCTCTCTATCAGATGCTTTCAACCAGGGAGATTTTGCCCCATAGGGGAGGTCTGGCAATGTCTGGAGACAGTTTTGATTGTCACAATTGGTGGGATGGCATCTAATGAGCGGAGGCCAGGAATGTGGGTAAATGTCATACAACACACAGGGCAGTCCCTCAGAGCAAAAAACCATCCAGCCCAAAATGTCAGCAGTGCTGTTGAGAAACTGCTCTAACGGCGAAGAAATATTTTCCCCTCTCCTTCCTTAGAACTGCAGACTCCTCCTTCTTCCAGATTCATAGAACTGTCACCTCCTTAGAGACCTTCTCCCATCACACTATTTAAATCAGACTTTCCCAATCAAACCCCCTCCCTATATTCTCTATCACAAAAGCTTTCTCCTTCATAGCACTTCTGACCATTCTTATGTGTTCCATATGTATCATTTTACTTGTTTTCTGTTTGCCCAGCTTGATTTTGTATCTGCTGCTTGCAGAGACCACATCTGTCTTGTTCACCATAGTATCTGCAGTGCCTCAGCAAACAGTACACAGGAGTAAATATTTGTTGAATAAATGAATTATTATGAAGCCATTAAAATAGCATAGATTTATATTTTTAACTGACATCTGAAAGATCATCAATAGAATGGACAAAAAAGCAGTTTACAAAAATGATAGGGTATTTTCAAAAAACTACACGGTACACAATATATACCTGCATGGTAACATCAGGAAGCAGATCACCAAAAACGCTGGTTATCTCTGGGGAATGCAATTCAGGGACTCTAACTTCTCTTCTGGCTTTTATCTAGTGTCTAATCTTCCCACCCCACTACCGCTGTGACTCAGAGCGGACACCTCCTGCCTTCCCAAACGTTACTCTGACTGCTGAGATGTCCCCATTCACCCCACTGAACTACACCCTCCCTCACCTGCAGCTTCCCTCTGCTCTCTCCACGGGAGGCAGTGCAGATGAGAAGTGAAATGATAGGAGGTAAGGGAAAAAGAAAGGAACAGGGAAGAAGCGATGCCTCGAAAATCCCCAAGTGGGACAACCAGCCCCTTGGGACACCGAACTGCTGCCTCTCCCCTCCTCGTTCTGGGCAAGTCCTAGAGCAGCAAGGACAGCCATAAGACAGAGCAGAGCAGGAGAGGAGGCCATAAAACATCCTAGCCACCAATGAGTCCAGCCACACCAGGCGGTCTGAACCTGTGATGCCTCAGCCATCCCGGGCCCTCCAGCTTCTCCCGGGCCCAGACTTCTCACCTGAGCAAACAGATACTCCAGGGAGCTGGCGTCAAGGAGAGGGGTTGCATCTGGAACTTTTTTTTTCTCGTAGCCATTTTTCTGCTTCTTCGGAGAATGTCGCCATACAGACTGCTCATTATCATTGGTCCCATGCCAGTTGGTGAAATAGAACCTAGAAGGCAGGAAGATAAGTGTCAATTTGGGGAAGGGGACATTCGAATGCATGGGAGAGGTGTCCTTGTTGTACCCAGAGTGCTCAATGCCGGAGGCTAAATTTCCCTGGAAAGCAAGCGTTTGCTTGCTTTTCCGCTGTATAGCACGTCACTGGTTAGAAGGTCCTTTTTCTTTTCGCTCTTACAAGCACTCTGTGAACAGCATCCTGCCAGAACCTGTCTGTGACTCAAGGAGATAAAGTGACTTTCCACTACGTCTTCCTAAATAGGAAAACATGCTGACTAGATGCAAGAGCTGGCCCAGCAACTCCCTTTACCTTTAATAATGCTATCCTGCCTTGAATCCAAGACCTATTTAATTGACATTTTAACATTTCTATTCAAGAAAATGTAGTTTCATTGTCTAATCAAGATGCACAGTTAATGTGGCAGTGCTTCCTATTTCCCAGACTGCTGTTATTTAATTGATGGCTTATCTTACAATGAATAGAGTTACAAATAGAAGAAATACATGAGCACTACTTACAAGCAGCAGCTTGCAGTGCTGTGAATAAAATTAATAAGCACTTTATGCCATTTAATCCTTACAGCAACTGCTCAAGGTAGGTTTCACTGTTCCTATTTTACAGCCAAGGAAAACAGAGGTTCCAAAAGGTGAGGTGAACTGACCCCAAGCCGCTTCTCTTTACTACTACATGCCTCTGCCACCTGTAGGGGAAATGCAGTGAGTTCTTGAGCGTGTGAAAGTGACTGAGCCAAGCTGGCGCAGGCCATCTATAGGTTACAGATTCAACTGGTACCTGGGTCTTTCTCCCTTGACGTGCCCGTGTGCTGGCAAAACCACCGTGGCATAAAGAAGCAACAAATAAAATTTCCTCCCAAAAAAGTGCTGCCACTAAACTCAGACATCTGTCACTGAGCTGTATTTGCAACGCCTACACGTGGCAGGCCCTTTTGCCAGGCTGGGCTTCAAAGGGCCTGGTCTCCATACTCTTGTGAGTTCCTTGTCTATATGTCTACATGGCAACCAGTCAAATCCAACAATAACAATAAAGAAACATACAAGGGGCATGTCTCATAAGCGGGACTAGAATGTGACTTTCATGGAGCCCAGTTTTTCCTTCCTTCATAAAAAAATATTAAAAGTTGTATTTTACAACCACGTTGATATAAAGATAAATATAATCCAGCTTGGATTTTTTTTCTGGTTTTAATGAAATTAAAACACTTTTTTGAGTCTTTAAAAATATTATGAGCCCTAGACACTGTGCCCAATAGATAAGATGTCCCTGGACATAAGGGAGTCTTTGATGAGGTGCCAAACAAGGGAAAAACCATCCTCTACTGCCAGGGGAAGGGAGAAAGGGTTGGGAAGGGAAGTTGGGGCCAGAATAAATAAATGCCAGGCTTTAGAGCCTGGACCAGACACAGCAGGCAGAGGAGACGGCAAGGCAAGATCATGTCAGGCAGGATGCCCTGGAAGAAAGCCCCATGGAAGATGGACTGAAATGACAGAGACCAAATCAGATACCTATGGCAATAGTCTGGACAACGCTATGAGCTCTGTGGAGGCAGATGCCTCAGTGGTCTTGTTCAGCACTGACTCTCCGGGCATATAACAGTTGCTTAGCACATCATTGTCAGATGAATAAACAAGAAATGAATGAACAAATTCAGGGAGTAGCAATTAACATGGCGAGGGAAGGATGGATACAGAAGTTAGTATAGAAGTAAAATCAGTATTTTAGAACTTTCAGGGATTCTATACACCTCATCTTCCCTATGACTTATGAAAGTGACTGAGAATTTGACTGTGGGTTTTGGTAGCTCTCACTCACACACAGAAAGAACACATATCCAAGATCCCACGTGCAGCATAAACCACAGCTGTGGGATTGTTCTCTCACTCTCCTATGTGAGAGGGGATCGGGTGCCCACAGCTATCTGCTGATGAAGAGGCTGGCATTCTATCCCTAGACTGAAGAATCTACTTTTCAAGGACAGACGGAGCACAGGATGGGATCAGCCAGGATCAGCGATCCAAGATAGGCAGGAAGTAAGGGTGAACTGGCTCTACCAACTGAGCAAATACAGGAAAATCTGACATTGGGGCAGAAAAAAAATTGACGAGGACACAGCCAATTCCTCTGGCTACTGAGTCAAGTCCAAAATGGAGAGTTCTCATCATTCACACAATAACCAGATATCTACTAGAAGTTTTCGGGATCTGTCTAGAAGGAGACAGGTGAAAAGGCAACGAACAGGACAATGAAGACAGTAACTAAGGGCTTGCGAACACTCACCCTGTGCCAGGTACTCTTTATACAAACAAACAAAGCAGGGCTCTCCCCGAAGGGCAGGCCGACAGGTACATTCCTTTTGGTAGTGGAGGAAGGCGGAGAGAAGATGAGAATTATGTGCAACATGGAAGGGTACCTGGGAAAAGTAAAAGAGTCTCTAGGATGCAGGAGGTTGTTTGAAAGAGAAGCAATGAAGACAGATTTTCCCTGAACCGGTCCAAGGCATGGTCCTCTCCTGCCACATCCCACTGAGTCTCTATGAGAAAGAGTCCTTGGACCTGGTAAATCAAGGGCCCAACATACTCCCTTTGGGCAAAACACAATCTCCAGTCGGGTTGAACAAAAACATTCTTCCAGGCTGTTATCTGAGCCCTGTGAGACCAGCTTCAGTTTGGAAATCTTTTGGCAAGATGTTCAGACAAGATAAGGCCAAGGAGATCAAACTACCTTGTGGCTCCATCACTTCCGTAAAGGTTGAAAGGAGCTTAAGACAAGGCTGGATCTCTAGAAATTGCCCATAGTCAAAGGCTGACAGCTTTCTATTTAATAAGATGACAAAACAAAAAACAAAAGCCTTTAAATCAGTGACTACCAAAATCAACACCTTCCTAATTTTACCCTAATAAGACAAAACTAGAAGGTACACTGAAGACAGACACTCTATGTTTTTAAAATTCAAGTATAATTAACATACAGTGTTCTGTTAGTTTCAGGTGTACAATGATTCAACAATTCTGTAACATTCCTGGAAGAAAATACAGGCAGTAACCTCTTGGACATCGGCCACAGAAACCTTTTTCTCCTTTAGCAAGGCAAACAAAAACAAATTTAACTATTGAGACTACACCAAAATAAAAGGGTTTTGCACAGGGAAGGAAAACCCTCAACAGAACAAAAAGACAACCTACCAAATGGGAGAAGATAATTGCAAATTATATATCCAATAAGGGATTAAGATCCAAAATAAAGAATTTACACAAATAACCAAAAAAACAAATAACTCAATTAAAAACTGGGCAGAAGACATGAAAAGACATTTTTCCAAGAAGAAATACAGATGGCTGACAGACACATGGAAAGATGCTCTACGTTCCTTTTTAAAATTAATCACCAAGATGTTCATCAAACTGGGGCCACACACAAATTCCTAGGATTGGAACATGCTAATGGGAAAAAAATAAAGAATGGCATAAATAAATATAGTATGATAGCTGTGTAGATTCCTTTTCAGAATGGCATGGAGGAATGACAGAGGAAGGAAGAGGGAGGGGGAGAGAGGTAGACAGACCTATCAAGGAGATACGACTTCCTTGCAAGTCTTTGAGAAAATTATATTACAGATGACTGCATATTCTAAGTTTATGTTTAGATATTATACACAAGGAATTCTCCTTAGGTTTCTACAGAACTCTACCAACAGATAGTGAAATTCATTTGAATGAAAAAGGAAATATTCTTTTTCATAAAAAAGAATATGCTTATCTTATACTAAGACACATTATAAAATAATAACCATTAAAAATCATGATCTAAAAACAGAATCTTATAATTGAAGCACAGAGTGTTTCCCAAAATAGAGCTGGGATTCCACTGAAATAGTCCCTAACATTTGTTTTCATATGACACCTTCTACAGTGGTGAGATTAGGAGGTTTCAAAGTTTTTGTAGTTTGTTGTAATGCAAATGTTTTAGCTTAGGGTGGGATCTTTTTTTCCAAGTTCAAAGAGCCTGTGGTAACAAAGCAATATCCTGTTGAAGCTCGATGTCAGGTACAAAGTCAAGGTGCCAAAAATGAAGTAGTTGTGCACTTCCTGGCAGCTAACAGAACAGGCAGGAGGCAAAGACAGCCCCTAATAGTGAGGTATTCGCACAATCCACAAAGACAAGTGCCTCAAGGAGGGTTCTGGGGCGGACAAGAGGATTCACTAGGTGTGTGACTTTGTGTAACTCACTTCTCCACTGTGGACATCAGTTCGCCCCTAAACAATGAACAATAGTTGAACTAGGTAAATTCAGGTCTTATCCAAGTCCCAAGTTCTACCATTCCAAACTCTGAGCCAAGTAGACAAACCTAGAGGGAAAGAACTAGAATTCGGTGACATGCCCCCTTCCTAGACTGTCGGCTGCAAATAACATGTTTCAATGCTGGTTCACACAGACAACCCCCAGGCCACAGAAAGCAAGATACAACTTTGAAAAACAATCCAAATATAGTCAGAAGGCTCAGTTGGGTGGGGTGAATGTTTCCCTAAATCTGGGGCGAGAAATCTCACATGGTACACACCTCTCCTCTTAAGGTGAGACCTTGGGTGAGTACAAAAAGAAAAAAATAGTCAGCCCTAGAATGATTATCAAAGAAAGCAGATCTGGTTCAACTGCTGCTGAGAAAAACATCCAGACCATTCTGGAATGTTACCAACTCCACCAACTTCCCGAAGAAGCAGCATCTAAGCTACCATGGAGAGGCTCTGAGATCCCCGAGGGTGTTTCCAGCAGGTCCCTACGTTCCATCAGCAACTGAGCCAATCTGCCGGTTTCATCACATCTATGTAAGTCAAGATCCTTTTCAAAAAGTATTCACCCTGTTTATAAGCTCCTTTGCTAAAAGCACACTCAGTTGTGCTTAACTAGTATCTAACAAACATTTTCAATTCTAGGTAACAGAGCAAAAATGTTTATAAACTCAAGACACTACAGTGAAGTAGTGACTACCTATGACACCTTGGGAGACTATGTGACATTTAAGGAAGTCTACAATACAAGAGAAAAGGCAATACCCATCAGAAGAAAAATGAGAGTCCCACCCACTAGGCAAAAATTCTCAGGGAGTCAATCAAAACATCTACCCCTTGAGAGCAACAGCAACCTGGAATTTATAGGGAACCACTTCAGGCAGTGCTTCTCAAACTCTTTAGCTGCAACTCTTAAGAAGAAATATTTTATTGTATCATGAGCTGGTATATACACTTGCATATCTCAAACAGAAGTTTTAAAACAATATTCTTGGGATATGTATATATGCTGATATTACTTATTCTTGCCTGTTTCTTTTTTCAAAAACATTCTGGTCACAACTCATGAAATTAAACTCATAACCATGACTCATCACTTGAAAAACTCTGCCATAGTACACTAATTCTTTTCAAAATACCCTCTGCATCATAACGATTTCTTTTCTACAATGTGGCAAAGTGATCAAATTCATCTTGAATTGCATTCCAAATACTGAAGAAGTCCTTTCTCATACCAAGCAAATATAAAACTTACCAATTACAAAATGACTACAAATCTTCTTAGTAAGTGACTCAGGCCTCCAAGCTAACTGTCATCCTCCCCCTGCAAGAGGAAGCCAAGCAGGCACCCATACCTCATCCGGTAGTGGAGCCGGAGTGATGTCTTGTCATCAACTGTGATCGTGCGATTCGGAGCGTACCAAAGCTTGGTGTTCTCATCATACAGGGCAAAAAGGTTGTGACACAGAGGAGAGATACCTGGGGAAAAAGTAAAACACGTATCAGAAAATTAAAGATAGATACATTAGGCCATCTGCTTCCAAAGCATGATATACACAAAGACAAGAAATTCTCTTATCCAAAGAATCTAGGTCACATTTTGTATCCTCTTAGGGTAAATATGACTTCCAACCATATTCAGTCAGGCAGTTTTAATCATGATAATTAACAACTATGGCTCCCCAGGAATATATACTATAGCTCCTGACAAACCAGATTAAAAACATTTTACAACAAAAGTCTAACAATGTTTCTCATCACGGTGTCTATGACAGTCTTAACAAATCCTACTTAAAAGAAAAAATACGCGAGCTGAGAGGTTCCCAGATCCCACCTGAAGCGCACCTTGCTAATCACAGTCAGAAACATCCTTGGAGTTCGGGAAACCTCCAATCCGTCTCCTACAGAAAATGTTTAAACAATTCTAACACTGTGATTATGTATTACATGCAAAGGCGTTCCTGGCAGTAGCACACAAAATCAGGTGTTGGAATAAATAACCAAAGTGATTTTTGTCAGTGATAAAAATCTGTTACCATTAATAGATACACCTTGTAAGTACTCTGTATAGTTATCATATTTTTTATTAGTAGCCAACTCACAAGAAGATATATGCTTAACATAAGTAGTTCAATAGTGCTCCCTTGCCTCCCTGCCCCACTGCCTCCTTTGACACAAGAAGAACTAGAGAGATAAAGGAGGTTATAAAGCCAGGAAAGCACCTTTCCACTCACTTCTGAGCCCATAATTAAAATTACACAGACCTGTAATCTAAAGCATGGGGGAAGCAGAGAAGGTGATTGCAAACAATTACTACTGATACTTTCACCTGTGACCAGGCCTCAACCTAAGATACAGGCAACCTAACCAAAAAATATATGAAAATATGAGGTAATAGGAGTTTCCCAAATCAGATATCTGGAGCACAACTGACACTGACAGGGATCTTCCCAGGCTCGGCCCGTCCAGGCACGAACTCTCTCCAATGCACACCCGAGTGAAAAAGAGACAGATGCCTCGGCATGCTGACATCTCGCTGAACTCCTTGATTCTTGCCTTTTAAGATATCTGGGGTAACCCCTCCAGAGGTTATTCCTCCTTGTAACAGAGAAGAGGGAGTAAACTTCAAAGGGCATCATCTCTTGGGAACAAGAGCAAATGAGTTTTAGATCCAGTACTGTTAGGACTATGTTTTGGGTATACTATAGTTTTCCATCCGTGAATTGGCCTTTGTGGGCTGGCCTGGAAGCCGAGACTTTCTTTATACATGCTCATACTTGAATGGGCACTGACACATACATTGTGAAGCATAACTTATTTGTGATCATGAATCTGTGTGTATTCTATCACAGGTCTAATTCTAAAATTTTAGTACTTAAAACAGGAAGATCAAAGATAAAAGATCAAAGCTTTTTATACAAAAGTACAGAATAATGGTAACAACAACACTAACATTTACTGAGGGTTAAATGTCAGGCATCAGGCTGACAAGCTCTACATTTATTATCTTTTCATCCTAACACTTAATGACGTAATTAATATTTTTGCCATTTTACAGGTGAAGAAACTGTGGCCTCCCGAGATTTAGTCTGATTCAGGGCTACTCAGTAAAAGGCAGAGTTGAGATTCAAACCAAGATAGAGCTACTGAGGAGGTGAAAGAATGAGAGCTGAAAGAACAAAAATGGACCATACACTTTTGGACAACAGGGAAGAAAACCATACTGCCTCCCAATATCACTTACTGTAATAATAATGAGAGTTCTAATAATATGTGGCATTCTGTATTCATGTACTTTTAAAATTAATAAATGTTTGCAACATTCCCCTGAGTCAGTTATAAAAGAGCTCCCTCATTCTCTACAGACTGGGCTTAGAAACTGCTGCCCCACACTGCCTGGCCCTGAGCCCAGAGCTACAGCAGACTCAGTGGCTGCGTCTGCCTGCGGGCTCAGGCTCTCTCCTCGTCTCCTTTAGCAGCAGCCCCTTGATCTCTCATTAACTGCAGCCCAACAATTCTGTACAAATATGATGGTAAGAAACTGGGTCAACAGAAGAAACGCTATAAAAACCAAACCTTAAGGGAAAGGAGAAAAAACACAACACCTTAAAAAAATACTTTAGAAGCATCAAATTACATCTAGCTGTTTTGCTAATTACAAATACTTTTAAAGCTAATGTCTGAAGATGCTTCCTTTTATACTTTGCTATCTAGTCAAAATAACTTTAAAATATTAATATAAGGGCATGAACCTCATAATCTATACAGCTCAGCCAATTTTATTCCCGGTAGCACCAACCTCTCCCCTTTTATTGGAACTCTGGTGTTTAAAGCATTGGAAACGGAAAGATATATATCAGAAAGAAAAAGGGGTTTCTAGACAAGCTGTTATCACAAACTAGGTAGGTAACTCTTGAAATGTCCATACTATCCCAACAGAGTTGTCCTGAGGGCTAAAGATGATATAAATCAAGCATGGATCACATGGTCTGCCATCATAGTTAATCATCGTAAGTTGATTTAAAAAAAAAAAACAACAACACAGCTTTATTGAGATGTAATTTACATATCATAAAGTCTACCCATTTTAAGTGTACAATTAATGAATTTTAGTATATTTACATTGATACAATTGCTGCCACAACCCCAGTGGATTAGATCTTTAAGTTTCTATAATTTAACTTTACTTGTCATTTACAAGTAGGTAGACAAAAACTGTCACTGACCCCAAGGCTTAAAGGAGCTTCATTTTGTTACTCAGTTTGGTTTCTCACCTTCTATTTGGCAACAGGCTAACTCAAGAAAGACAGGCTCACTTGAAAAAAAAAAAAGAAAAAGAAAAAGACCATGTTGTTCACAGCCTCACTGCCCTTTTTACAACCTGGCAGTCTGACCAAGCCACAAAGTGACACTCGAGTTCTCACTTCAAGTCAGCATCACAAAGGGGAAGCAGGTTACAGCGGCCAAAGGATGGATTCCACCCTTCCGAAGAAGTTTTGAACAGCCTTTCAGATCTTGAGAGATGCCCCTTATTGAATAGCTTGCAACTTTGTGCCAGATGTTTTTACTCATTTAGTGCTGATAGTATTCCAATTTTCCAGATTGTAGGGGAAATAAAAACTGCGCCTCCACAGAAGGCAAGCCTCATTCCTTGGGACCCCAGGCTCATTAGTGACAGAGCAGGAATAAGTCACTTTACCATGAAGACAGTGAAAAGTGACACCCTCAGAATTCAAACCACTGGCCCAAGGTGAAACGCACGTGAGCGGCAGAGGCAGGCCAGAGCCCACGCGTGCCCACACGGAGCAGAGCTGCGAGGCTCAGGGACACCACACACGACCGGGCCAGCGGGCAGCAGCCCGTACTCACAGCATTCCTGCGCCGCCCTGATGCACAGCTCCTCTGCCGTGTACTCCCCGCTGCCCAGCCGGAGCGGCTCCCTATCGGACAGATAGAAGAGCACTTCCACCCCTGGTTCGGGGGCCTCCAGATTCACCTCCGTCTTCTTGGAGCTCCTCATTTTAGCACAGAAAGCCATGGCATTGCAGTCCTCTTTTATATTTAGATACTGTAGTGGAAGGAAAGCGAGACCACGTGGTCATTCTATGTGCTAGAAGGTCAAGTGGTAAAAGAGAATGCTGGGAAGGTAAGTAAGCATAAATACCTCTCAAGCAGGTAATTTCCTACTGCCCCTTCCCTCTCTGAAAATCAAATGCATCCGAACTTACGAGAGGTCAAACTATCCATTATAGTTATGAGGATAATCAATTATACACTCTAATTCATTATGACCAGACCATATTCTCAAAAATCAGAATAATTTTGGACATGGCCTAGATTTATTTTCTCTATCTGCACACAAGTTGTAGTTGAAAAACGTGGCTCGTTCTGGAAGCGCTCACGTTAATGTTACTCATGCTGCCACCTCTACTGGAATCATCTCACTTCTGAGCCCACCTAGGGCACGAATCACATTGTCTTTTAACTTTGTCTATCTCCCACTAAACTGCAAGCTCAGGGAGGGCATGAACCGCATCTTATCTATCTTCCTGCCTCCAGAGCCTAGCCCAGGGCTGGCTCTCAGATAGTACACACCAAGTGACCACCAATTCATGTTCATGAGCCATATGGAAGGGTCTCGAAAATTACTGAACGGGGCCAAGTCCTCATCACTCCACTGGCAGGCAGGCAGATGGGCAGCACTGTGTGGCAGAAGAATGAGGGCTGGAAGCCTTGCTCTGAAGAGGCCAGAACCTGCTGGTGAGAAACTTGCAAAAGTCCTTCACCTGAGCCTCTAAAGGCAGGGCAACTAGGATCAAAGAGCCAGCCCCAGCAACTTAGCTTAGACAAGGCCAGGAAGGAAAAGGAACATCTTTCTTCCCCTCACTCCAACACCAGTGGCCTACAAACTAATTTCCCTGACCCCAGGTTCCTAATTTCCTACTGCCTGCCAAGCCAACCTTCGCTTAGCCCTCAAAGTAGTATCTCTGTAACACCTATCAGGTCCTCCAAAAGCCCCCATTAGTCTATAAGAGCAGTCTCAAACTCCTCAC
The DNA here is from genome assembly GCF_022837055.1 of Prionailurus viverrinus. Lineage (NCBI taxonomy): Eukaryota > Metazoa > Chordata > Mammalia > Carnivora > Felidae > Prionailurus > Prionailurus viverrinus. The sequence continues at coordinate 160,941,472 of NC_062568.1, read as the reverse complement.
AGAGGTCCTCCATCAGCTGCCAGCTAGCCTCTCAGCCTCATCTTCCATCACTCCTAGCCTCTTACTTCATGCCTGAAACCTACAAAGTTGCCATTGTTCTGGTTACACCTACTGCCCCCCCACCCCCACCCCACGCCATTCTGCTTTTCTCACCTTCCTGCCTTTGGTCATACTCATTTCTCTATCAGGAATACCTTCCCACCTCATCTTTTCCATGAAAAACTGTAATTTTCTTTAGAACTCGGCTTGGACATCACCTCCTCCAGGAAATGCCTATGAACTTCCATCCCATCCCCTAAGTTAGATGCCCTCTCCCAAACTCACCTTGCTGCACTAACCACACTGGATTATGACCATCTTATTCATGTGTCTGTCTTTCTCTCTCTCAATGGTTTATGCTGGGAGTTCCTTAAGGGTAAGGACTGTGTCATTCAACTTTTTCCCCAGTACCTAGCACAGAGCCTTACATTTAAAGGGTGCTTGCAGAATGGCCCAAGGAAGCTCCTCAAAACAAGTCACATAGTTCTCTTCACCAGACTCATGAGCTCGTTTATTAGCCGCCCTGGTAAAGGTGAGATACTTACAGGAGAGACATGAACCAGATACGCCTCAATGCTACAAACTAAGAGGCACTCAATTTTACTTGTTTCATCTCCAAAATAAATCTGAAAACCAGAAGCTTTCAGAAATCAGGCTGAAAGACTAAGTTCATAACTTACCTTAAGGGTTCAGATCAACTGTCAAGCAAGAAAGTTTTTTTAAGTTTGTTTCTATATTTTGAGAGAGAGAGTGAGCAGGGGAGGGGGAGAAGGAGAGAAAATCTCTTTGTGCTATCAGTGCAGAGCCTGATGTGGGGCTCAAACTCACAAACCACGAGATCATAATCTGAGCTGAAATTAAGAGCTGAATGCTTAACTGACTGAACCACCCAGGCTCCCTGAGCAAGAAAGGTTTAAAACCCAACACTGAGCATCCAACTCCACCCTACAACGAGAAACAGAAACGGAAAACAAACAAGCTGCAGTCTGCTTTATAATGTAAGATACACCTTTGTCCTTGAGGCCCTATACAGGCATGGCATGGGAAGAATTGAGAGATGGTGTTACACGCTTTCACTCTAAGGAAATAATCAGGCAAGTATACGTGATTATATACGTATACAGTGTGGCACCATTTATAATAGGAAAAAAATACAAGTGACAATAGAAGGCTAACAAAATAAGAAATCAACACAAAAGAATACTATGCAGCTGTTAAAAAGATGACATAAAGCTATGTGAATCAACACTGAAAAATATATATGACATATTACAATGTGAAAAAAGGCATAATGTGTATATCATGACCCTTTTGATCATGCCTATATGCACAATCTGGAAAAACATGTGATAAACTGCTAAAGTGGTGAATATCCAGGAAGGACTATAAGGGAGCTTTATCTTTTACTCTGGACTTCCTATACTTTTATACTCTTGAGATTTATTTTTAAACCAGCACATTCAACATTTGGAAATGAAAAAAAAAATTAAAATACCAATACTGAAAAATGAAAGGATAGAAGTACAGGTTATCCTTACAAGTTCAAGATCAGTTTCATTATTCTTTTTAAAAGCTATTTTCCTTTTGGTCCTTTTTTTAAAGATATGCAAAGGTACATACCTGCATTTATTCGGCTGTCCAATGCCCTCCAAAAGCAGACTGGATTTTCTTCTCTACTTTCCAAAGTCCGTTCAGAGCTGGGATAGAGACAAGGATAAATAAATAAATCAGCTGCAGATGTAATTGCATCAGAGAATAAGAGGACATTCTTATTAAGGAAGCAGCCCAAACCATAAGTGGACAGGAAAAAGCATTTGGGAGGAAGAAGGGAAAAAAATTGATGAGGACACTGAGAGGACAGAGAGGCATCGTAGGGTATGAATATCAAAGAAGATATTATTTTTACCACTTCAACAGAGGAAGCCAGGGACTTTTGCTTCCTGGCATAGAGTGCCCGGTCCAATGCAAATGAAGACCATGCGCCTTTTCCGTCAACAACCTCTCCCCTGAGGCCATGAACAATAGTTCAGGACCCCCAAACTTATGCACTTTTATTTCCCATTTCCATTTCCTTTAGAATTACCCTCCTCCCAACCCGGTCTGCCCTTGGCCTCATTTAATGGTGATACATCATATGATATGGTGAAAGGGGGAGCGCCAAGAAATAAATCCAGTGAAAAATGCTTTTAGTTCACCAAATGTTTTTTGAGCCATTCATATTTGAAAACTTAGGTAGCAAAAAAGCCTCCTTCCAACTCCCTGACCTCACTTCAAACTTATACTACACAAGAAAGCCAGTTTGATTCTCTAGAATTAAAGCACTGATCCTATCATCTTCATCACCAACCACCACCAACCGCCCAACACACACAGTGTTCTGCATTGTTTTAACAACTTTCCGGGTGCCTCTCACAAATTCTTTTTAATAGTAGAATCTAATTATTTTTGCAAATCAGGAGCAACCACCCTTAGTGGTGTGAAAGTGGTTTCCAAGTTAATATGGATCACTGTCTGTTTTCTGTTGGTCATTTAACACACTTTATCAGAATTCTACTTTCCCAAGCATTACACGGCAGAAGTAGAAAGGGAGTGGGGTGATGGAAATGAGGCTACAGGCTAGCATTCCCACAGGATCTTACAATCGAAGGGGGGGATGGCACAAATGAAAACATACACGCAGTCTAAAACCAAAAGAGTGTGGGGCGCCTGGGTGGCTAAGTCGGTTGAGCGTCTGACTTCGGCTCAGGTCATGATCTCGCAGTCTGTGAGGTCAAGCCCCACATCAGGCTCTGTGCTGACAGCTCAGAGCCTGGAGCCTCCTTCAGATTCTGTGTCTCCTTCTCTCTCTGCCCGTCTCTGTCTCTCTCTCTCTCAAAGATAAACAAACATTAAAAAAAATTCTTAAACCAGAAGAGTGTGTCACAATGTCACCTTCGGAAGCCAGGCAGAGGATATAAGTATGAATTTTTTTTTTCAACGTTTATTTATTTTTGGGACAGAGAGAGACAGAGCATGAATGGGGGAGGGGCAGAGAGAGAGGGAGACACAGAATCGGAAACAGGCTCCAGGCTCTGAGCCATCAGCCCAGAGCCCGACGCGGGGCTCGAACTCACGGACCGGAGATCGTGACCTGGCTGAAGTCGGACGCTTAACCGACTGCGCCACCCAGGCGCCCCATAGAAGTATGAATTTTGATATGACAACTTTGACTTGGCTATTCTTTTTTTTTTTTAATTTTTTTTTAATGTTTATTTATTTTTGAGACAGAGAGAGACAGAGCATGAACGGGGGAGGGGCAGAGAGAGAGGGAGACACAGAATCAGAAGCAGGCTCCAGGCTCTGAGCCATAAGCCCAGAGCCCAAAGGGGGTCTCAAACTCACGGACAGCGAGATCGTGACCTGAGCCGAAGTCGGACACTTAACCAACTGAGCCACCCAGGCGCCCCTTGACTTGGCTATTCTGACGTGGACAACTTTATCAAGATTCAAAGAACAAACCATTATACTTTCAGCTTTTAAAAATCTAACGTAATCCATTGTTTTAATTATGAGAATAGATACCCCACCCCACATCAAAACAGAAATCTGAAATTAGCTACATGCTATAATGCCTTGCTTTGGCTCAGGAGCAGAGTTTCAAATGTCACATTTAGGAGATTCATTATTTTTGAGCAGTTCTTCATGCCTGAAACTGACGTACATCAGGAGGCCACAATAAAGAACTGGAGCAATATGGCCCCTGTTCACATGGAGCTTACAGTCTGTAGTGGAATCAAACAAAGATGCACATAAAGAGGTAATTATAAAGAGCTTAAAATGCCATGGAGGAAAAAGAGAAAGGTAAAATAAAAGGAATATCATCTAGCATGGGACTCAAGAGGGAATTAATATTGAGCTGAGATGTAATGGATATCTAGGGAGGTGGAGAGAACTGGGTAAAGGACCGGCATATGCAAAGGCCTGGTAGAGGGAAGGAGCTAGTCTCATCTCTCCGGCTTCATAAATGGGGAAATCCCTCCAATATTCCTTTATACCTGGGCAAAGAACAGCCCTAGTTGGTTCATCAGCAGTATTTGCTAATAGCATGTCTGGGGCCTACCTGAGGTTTCCTGGAAGCATGCCATTATATGCTGCTGCCAAGGATGAATGAAAACCGATGGGCCCAGATGAGCCCTATGCTCTGGAGAATTAAGAAGCCTGCCCCAAAAGGAACATACTTTGAGCCTTTCAGAAGAGACCTGTAGGTTCCAACAGACCCAATTTAACAAAGACTACAGCATAAAACCTTTCAAAATTCACAAAGGATTTTTAAGTGTACCATCAGATCACCTACTACTTGCATTCAGGAGTCACAGGGTTGCTCGGAGCCTCATGTAAGATTCGAGGGTCAGCCTAAAATTACTAACATTTTTCTAGGATTGGATTCTATGAAAACCTATAATAAAACAGAGTTTGGTTTTTCCAGTGTTCCTTCCCTATTGCAAGCCACACTATACTGAAGTCATAATACACCTAATTTTCAAACTGACCTCCCATATTATTGGATAGGACAATAAAATGGTATTGTGATGCTTAGCATAGAGATCAAACTCACAGGGAAGACAGAATCAGCAACAGAACTGCTAGACCATATGTATTTACTATGATATTTTTATATGCTGATTCAATAACAACAGAATCTCAAAAAACTGACATCCTAATGATAAAAATGTAAAAACACCCATAAAGCACTTAAAAGACAGGATAGGCACTGTCCTAAGCACTTAAATCTAGGATTGCTGATCCACTTTGTATGAAATGACATCTGTTCTCATTCAGGATGAGAAGAGTCTTTTGTTGGTACAGAGTCTGTGTAAAGGCTTCATTCAGGTAGCATTTCTTTCCATATAAACCAAACAAAATGCTATTTATTTATTTAATTCAATTTAGTTTACAGTGTAGTCTTGGCTTCAGAAATAGAGCCCAGTGATTCATCTCTTACATATGCTCATCCCGAAAAGTGCCTTCCTTAATGCCCATCATCCATCTAGCCAACACCACTCCCCACCCTTACCCCCCCTTTCAGCATCCCTCAGTTTGTTCTCTATTTATTTTAAGAACAGATAGGAAAAGAGCAAGATCAAGTTTATAAATACTACAGAGAATTCCAGGCAATCAATTCAAGTTTTTCGTTACAAATACAAAAAGAAAATCTTAAATGCTCGAAACCTGACCGGTAAGAATCGCGCAACACCCTTTCAAAAGAATATGATTCACTGGGTTCCATTCCCAATGCAAATGAACACAAAGAAGCTCAGAAAATGGGAAGAATAAAAGTGAATAATCAAAAGCTCTTTGAGGACAGCACTGAATTCTTCCATACTAATTTACTTACAAAATTTCAAGTTTTTGAATAAAAAAAAAACAACTGCCTCTCTTTCTATGGTTAGAGGATTGCTTCTGTGGCTCGATCTTGTTAGATGCTACTTTGCATTAAAAAAAGGGAGGGGGGACATTTTGTAGAGTCTCACAGTTCTTTAGTTTATAAAAGTCTGATCCAAGTATAGCTGATGCTTCCTGAACGAGGAAAATGTAACAAAACAAGAGACAACTTGCGAGTCTGAACACGGCCTAGCTGCAATAGAGGCATATCATAACTATTTTCCAAGATGCAAACTCCTAGAAATCTATGTCTGAAGATGCTGAAATCCTCTTAAATTGTCAAGGACACCCTTTAAAGTACAAGTATCTGTATAAGGGAAGAATATACAATTAAACTTTGAATAGTGAAGAGACATAAAAATAGACCATGTTAAAATTCACAAGTATGATCAGAATATGACTGCTTCTGGCCAAAGGCCACTGCCAGATTTACATGATAAAAATAGACTGCATTATAGTTAAAATCAATGACAAGAGTCAGAATACAACACTTTGGGTAGGTAGCTGGTTATTTTTACTAAAGAAACCATCACTCTCACACACACACACACACACACACACACACACACACACACACACACATAGGGTTACTTTATGTCCATCTTAAAGGAATCAAAGCTTTTGATTTCTGAAGTAGAAAATAAAAAATGTTGATAAGTTAAAGTATGAACGTAGAAAAACTGAGAAGAAAAATACGTAATTTAGAAGTATTTCCTGAAATCAGCTGCTTAAGAAACGTTAAGACTAAAGTTTCTAGACCTTAAACTATTTCAGCAGGCACCTGCCTTAAGTTCGGCAATGAAACCTAACATCACAATACAAGCTCCAGGAGGGCAAGGATCATTGTCCCATAAGTGCTGATCACCAGCACATATTAGGTGCTATTAGTTAAATACAGTTGAATCTTGAACAGCACAAGGGTCAGGGGTCTAAACTCCCGTGCCATCAAAAATTAGTGTATAACTTTTGACTCCATCCAAATTACCAATAACACAAATAGTTAACACATATTTTCCACATTATACATATTACATACTGTATTTCTATAATAAAGTAAACTAAAGAAAAGAAAATGTTATCAAGAAAATCGTAAGGGAGAGCAAATACATTTACAGCACTGGACTTTTTATTAAAAAAAGGAAGTGTATAAGTGGATCCATGCAATTCAAGCTCCTGTCGTTCAAGGGTCAACTGCGGTTGTTACATGAAATGAAGGTAACAAAGTAACAACATTACTGAATCCATACACAACTAGCAAGTGTGATCCTGAACAAACCATTTTAACTAACTCTGAGCCTAGTTTCCTCATCCGCTAACCTTAGAGGAAACATCCCGCCTAACGAATCAGAAAAATTTTTGAAAAAGTCTTCATCAGGGGCGCCTGGGTGGCTCAGTTGGTTGAGCGTCCGACTTCAGCTCAGGTCACGATCTCGCGGTCCATGAGTTCAAGCCCCGCGTCGGGCTCTGGGCTGATGGCTCGGAGCCTGGAGCCTGCTTCTGATTCTGTGTCTCCCTCTCTCTCTGACCCTCCCCCGTTCACGCTCTGTCTTGTTTCTCTTTGTCTCAAAAATAAATAAACGTTAAAAAAAAATTAAAAAAAAAAAGAAAAAGTCTTCATCAAGCTCCTATAACACCTTTTTCAAGTGCAGTTGTTGATGTGAAAGTGCTCAGAAAGGTGTTAAGTGGTAAAACAATGCAATGTAGGCTTTATGGCAAAGGACTCAAGTGAGTTGTGAGTTGTGAGCTTGCGAGAAGGACAACAGAATAAATAGGCATTCTGAACAAAAGCCTTATCATTAATCAAGTTCCATTTCACAAATCTAGCAGAGCAGTTAGGAGAGTGAGCTGGATCATCCCTACCTGAGTCCAAATCCTGCCTTCCCCACCTACTAGCTATTGTAACCTTAGGCAAGCTACTTAACATCCTTAAACCTCAATGTTCTCAGTTATGGCGGGAGGCAGGGAATGGCATGTGTCTCATAGAGCTGTTAAGGGTTATGTAAGTTAATGCATATAAACTCTGCCTCAGGCAGAGTTTAGCAGGCAGCAAGCATTCATATTTTGGCCATAATTCCTGCTAAACTGATTACACATTGATGGAACACAGTTCCAGTCGAGGAGAGGGAACTCCAATATACACTGAGCCTCTGCAACAACTCCTGCATCAATGGCACTTGCACTTAATTCTCATAAAAAGCAGGAGAGGTTTGAGGCCAGTCAGTGGGAGTGCTGGAAGTCAAACACAGGACTCCTGATTCCAAGGACCCTGCTCTTTCCACAGGGCGGCAGGGGGAATGACGGAGCCTGCTTTAAAATGCCCCCTATCACCAACACCATGGTCTTCTCTGGCTTTTCAGTATTTCTCACAGCTTAACATCCACCTGGGAGACTGAACTCATTCTAGGGCTTTCCCTCCAGAGACTGAAGACATGGTCACTGAAAAAACCAGCTAAGTGCTCAGGCCTTGCTGCACCGAAGCCCACAGCTAAACACTGCTCCAGCACCACTACCTCAGGTGTGGAGAGGAAAGTTCTGGTGGCTGCTGACTATGGCCCAGCTCACACATGCACAGAACCTCCTTGAGGCCTAAGACACACACAGAGGCAGGGAGAGCATCTCTGCTTCCCTTCCAGAGTTCCCCACTAGGAACTCTGCACACACACACACAAGAACTTTGGAAGGGACTTGTATCGGGTGCACCCGGTACCCCCTGCCTTGCCGAGACCCAGAACAACTGTCTGATGAAAGCATCACAAGATACTGTGCAGAGCTGATGGATTCCAGCCAAAAGGACGACACAATATAAATACAAAACCTGCTATTTTTTCCTGTCAGCAAGTCAGAATGATGGCTTTTCTATATGCCATTCCTGCCACACAGAATAACTCACTTCTAACTATAGCATTTCCAGGAATACCCCAGAACCGTAAGTGCTGCTTCATTTACAATAAACTTCCAGGGATGATCAAACAATCAATGCCAACTCAATGGGTCAGGGCTCTCTGCACTGCTCCCAACGAGCCTGCTTTCCCTGAGAGACAATTTCTGATCAAAGTAAATACAGTACTTGGCCTAATTAACGTCAATAAGTATTTTCCTAAAAGCCACACAGTATCAAGATGCTTTGCTACTCTTTCTTCTTTTTCCACTAATACGTCTATAATGTTATTAGAGAACACAGAATCTCGGGGTCAGGGCTATGGTGGCAGAAGTGGACACTCCAAACATGGTGGGAAGAATGGCTTGTCTTCACCTTATGTGCTGTTCAATCACTCATTCCTAAAATACATATTAAGCACTTGTACCATCGCAATAAAACCTTGCATTTATATGGTACTTTATATTTTAAAATGGCTTTCACATCTATAACCACATTTGAGGCTCACAGCCCCTTTCGCAAATAAGAAGATTCAGCTTCAGACGTTCCCACATTCGAGAAGCCAGTGCATGGCCAGACGGGGCTCACACTCATTTCTCGGCCTCCAGCTTCACTGCCCTTTCTCACTGTGCCACATTTCCTTGGTCAAGGCATGGGGCTTTGGTGGAATCTAAAGAAGTACTAGGATTAAAATCTAAGCTCACCAAAACCTTGGTCTGTTAATAGCTGTCAAGAGAAAAAGACACCCGGGGACCTCAAGAAAGCAGACGTGGAGGGGATGCTGAGACACAGACAGTAGGAACAACAGGAGTCAAGAAGAGAGGGCTGTGAGGTAATCAGGGAGAGTGGAATCTGTTCCCAGCCTTGAGGAAGACAGAAGATTTTCAAAGATAGAAAGGAAGTATGCAGTTCTTCTGGAAAAGGACCAGGAGCAAGGTAAATCATGAGGGCGGGTGTGTAAGAAGGAATATGCAGACCGGGAGGGGCAGATAGGAAGGAGGTAGACAGCGTGGAAAGGTGGAGGAGGGTCCGTTTGAGGACAGTCTGTGTGCCAGCTTCCTCCCTCGGGCAACAAGAGAAACCCCCCAGAAAAGGCGGCCCTACTTCCAGCCTAGTTCTGCCAGAACCTGCCTGGTCTTAAGCCTCTAAAGCTTTCTGAGCTCAAATAGTGTGTAATAAAAAAAATACTAGATGACCTCTACGGTTCCTTAAAGAACAGAATGTTTGAAAGCATATTACGCCACACCCTAACACAGCTAATTTTTCATTGATTTGTATTTCCAAGATGACATGCTTCAACAACCTTTTGTTGATGATGGCATCTGACAAAGCTTGCAGGAAACCATAATTTAATGGAGTACACAGGAAACAAGAGAGAATCCCCCCACTCCTCACTAATTTTTACTAATTTATTTGTGTGTCACTGCGTGTTAACCTATTCCCTCTCTCTGTTATGTACTAAGCTCTTTCAGGGCAAAAAAGCATCTAACATTTTCTCCTGTAATTCTTTAACCACTCAGCATTCTTGGATGCAAACAACAGAAACCAGTTCTGCTTACCTTAGGATAAAAATGAATTAAGAGAAAGATAAAAATGAATTAAGAGCACAGAGAAGTCTGATAAGGACACCATTCTAGGACAGCTACCACTGTTCATCAGACATTAGCACAACTGGACTCCTAGCTCTGCTGCTCTCTTGAATGGTCTTAAGCTGCCCCTCCGTGTCTGTCCCATCCCCTCCAGATTCAACGTCCTGGAACACAGGGATCCAAGAGGTGAACTCAAGCCGCCCCTATGTGTCCGTACTGTCCCCTCCAGATTCAATATCCTGGGACACAGGGATCCAAGGGGTGAACCAAGTTCATCCAGTCATGTGTCTGCATTTCCTTCAACTTCGACAGCAACAACAGATGATCACTCTAGAAACAAAGAGAGTTCAGATGCTATACAATCCCCCAAACAGCAAGTGTCCACTCCAGTCTATACTCCCAGTGAACTCAGCTAGGGGAAGTCAGGGGAGAAAAATAAAAAGAAATCTCAAGAAAAATGGTCCCATATACCTCTCCCCAACCAAGAAACTAGAACCAATTTTTATGTTTAGTTTTGAAATAGTCTGCCAACCAAGTCTGAAATGGCAGGCAGAGCTCCTCAGTGGACCATATTTGTACAATGAGTAGTGTACTTTGTCCTCATCAAGGCAGCAGACTTGATCACTAGGTCAACACTGCAGAGCACTAAGCCACCTCTCATTCAACTCCCTGGTCTGCCCCAGTTCAGTTGAGTATCTGGAAGGGTTATACCTCACTATCTGATATCCTAGGAACCTGTGCCAACAGCCATGCTTTCCAACATCTTTCCAAACCTTTTTGACCATGATGCATAGTAAAAAATATATTTTACAGTATATGTGTGTGTATGTGCGTGTGTGACAAAAAATTAGTTTCACAGGATACCTTACTGTATGCAATTCATTCTATTTTCTATTCTATGCTATTTTCTTCATTTAATACATTTTTTAAATGCTAAACAAGACCCTCAAAATAAATTTCACAGTCCACTAATGAATAACAAACCAGTCTGAAAAACACTTGTTTATTTTTATTTTTTTTTTAATTTTTTTTTTCAACGTTTATTTATTTTTTGGGACAGAGAGAGAGCATGAACGGGGGAGGGGCAGAGAGAGAGGAGACACAGAATCGGAAACAGGCTCCAGGCTCTGAGCCATCAGCCCAGAGCCTGATGCGGGGCTCGAACTCACGGACCGCGAGATCGTGACCTGGCTGAAATCGGGCGAGATCGTGACCTGGCTGAAGTCGGACGAGATCGTGACCTGGCTGAAGTCGGACGCTTAACCGACTGCGCCACCCAGGCACCCTGAAAAACACTTGTTTAAAGGACTCAACAAGATTACCAATAAGAAAATTAAACAATAAAATTAATAATAATAAATAATAATAATAATAATAATAAGCTGTGAGATCATGACCTGAGCTGAAGTCAGACGCTTCACCAACTGAGCCACCCATGTGCTCCATAAAATGTATTTTATATTCACTGCTTATATTCAATGTGTATACCTTCCTTCCCTAGCTGACATTAAAACACTGAAATGTATTTCTCTGAAATTCCTCTGACTACCAGAAGATCACTCCTCTTTTCCCACAGTGTGAAGCCCATGAAGTTTCAACCCAGACAGCTACACTGAGATCCACTGTGCAATCCACTCAGAGTCTTCCTTTCACAATAGTTTCTTCTCCCAGGAAGCTCTTCAGTCGGGTTACCTTCTAAATCTCCACAATGATGCCGGAGATTGAGAAAACACAGAAACTAAACCCACAGAGCACAGAAGATCCATGCTTTCAATTCTGCCAATAACCACTCTTCTTAAAACCCATGATTTATTCATAAACTCATAACTTATTCCCACAGTCCCCAGTTTCTAACTTCACAATCACAGTAAAGTGATGACTTGCAGGAGCCTAAGGAATTCAAAATCCATTGTTTACTTCTTATCTGTGCAAAATTTTTCAATGTATTTCATGTTGATAACATTGTGGATGGACAGAAGAATTCAGTGTATGGCCACCAATGGGAATTTCTGGGGAGGGGGAGCTAGGCAGGTTTTGCAGGTTTAGATGATAGATGGTATATTCCATGGATTAGGTTAGGACTCCTTTGTATCAACTTTAATTATAGTTTTCTACCAACGAACCGAAAAAGGTAAACAGATACAGCTCTCTTTCCTCAAGATAAATGCTCACTTCATACTTGGCACCTAAGAAGGCAGAACCTCGGTGAAGCACTTTTTTGCACTCTTGTCCCAAATACATCCACAGCATGATTCTAGACCCATAATTCTTTTATCAAAAAGCCCTTGCCTAACAGACAACAATTGAATTTAACCAAACTGTTATCCATCTCACTGCAAATTCAGTGGAATGCCTGGTCTTCATTCATTACATTTAATTTTCCTGCAGGAAAGGTGGAGGAGTAGTACATACTCCAGCTATGGAGCTTCTTTTGTCCCTCCTTTCAAGAGAATAAACATGTAGAAAGACAGGAGGGTAAGATAATACACTAAGACTACTGTAAATATTATGGTAGGATGCTGACGACTAATTAAACTAGAAAAATGTAAACGTTAACAACTAGGAGGAGTAACTCACTCCTAGACATCATTCATTAAGTTATTATAAACTAGCAAAATTCATCATGAAAAGCCTATGAACCACAGCTCTGTGGGACGCAAAGAATGCAAGAAAAGATGCATCATCAAAGAAGAGCTAGCAACCCAAGACTGTGACAAGGAAATAACACATGATTGATTGCCAAACACAAGACACACCCAACCAAGGCAAAAGAGCATGTTCAGAGAAGGTGTGAGGTGGGAGCTGGTGTAGTTAGTCCAATCTGGAGGAGGAGGGGGGAGGAGGAGGGGGGAGGAAGAAGGAGGAAGGAGGGGGGAGGAAGAAGGAAGAAGAAGAAAGAAGGAAGGAGGAAGAAGAAGAAGACCTGAGTCAGAAAATTGGCCCTGCCACTTAGTAGCTTGGTTCAGGTCACTTTTTAACTTTCTGTGATTGTTTCCTCATTTGTAAATAAGGATAATAGTAATTATTTCTCAGGATTGTTTTAAACTCTGTGAAAAATATTGGGATGAGCACTGGGTGTTGTATGGAAACCAATTTGTCAATAAATTTCAAAATAAATAAATAAATAAATAAAATATTAAAAAAATAAATAAATAAACTCTGTGAAAAATAATATATATAGGCCTAGTAGAACAGCTGGCCCACAGTAGTCATGTAATAGTATGACCATTATGGCAGAGGTGGGATTTGAACTGGGCCTTTAGGGATGGGGAAGCTGCAAACAGGAAGAGAATGGAAGCTGACTAAAGGGAACACTCCAAATAACAGAAACAAGAAGAAACAGCAGCAGAGGAAAAGGGGAGTCCCTGTTTGGAGGGTAAAGAGAAGGTCTGTGTAAATCAAAAAGAAATGAGGAAAGAGAGAAAGCTGAGGTCAATTTACAGTGGACCACAAATGCCAACTAAAGTCTGGACTTTCCTCTGAGGAGACACTGCCCATGAATCCCCAGACTCAGATGAATTCCTCTGAAGCAAGAAAGTCCCCTGGTACATGAATGTGTGTTCTGTCGGGAGTGGGGTCTCAGACAGAAGGAGTGATGAAAAAAGGCATGGGGACACCTGAAGTTCACTGTGGAAAATAATATTGTTTTAAAATACTTTTAGGGGTGCCTGGGTGGCGCAGTCGGTTAAGCGTCCGACTTCAGCCAGGTCACGATCTCGCGGTCCGTGAGTTCGAGCCCCGCATCGGGCTCTGGGCTGATGGCTCAGAGCCTGGAGCCTGTTTCCGATTCTGTGTCTCCCTCTCTCTCTGCCCCTCCCCCGTTCATGTTCTGTCTCTCTCTGTCCCAAAAATAAATAAACGTTGAAAAAAAAAATTTTTTTTTAAATAAATAAATAAAATAAAATACTTTTATTATTATTATTTATTTTTTAGATAGAAAGTGCACACAAGCAGGGGAGAGGGGCAGAGAGAGAAAGAGAGAGAGAGAGAATATCCCAAGCAGGCTCCATGCTGTCAACACAGAGCCCAACATGGGGCTCGAACCCACAAACCATAAGATCATGACCCGAGTTGAAATCAAGAGTCGGACGCTTACCTGACTGAGCCACCCAGGAGCCCCTAAAAATACTTTGAATGAATCAACTAGTCTTTCATGGATAGATAGGCACTGGACACTGAGGTTCTCCATCCCTCTTCCCCCAGTGTGAACATCCAGGACAACAAAAACTGACAAAATAGCCCCCAAATATTGCTACTGGTAAGAGCTAGTTTGAATATTCATTTGGGAGATCCATACTTTAACCTCACCTTACTAAACGCGCGCGCGCGCGCACACACACACACACACACACACACACACACACACACACACACTTTAAAAAATAAAATGAGAAGCTAGAGGGTTTCTTCTGCGAATTACACTGTGAATGAGTCAGAAAAAACTTTCCCATTGCTTGTGTCCTCACAGTTTAAGAGCCTGGCTGGGACATTTACTATCAGCACTGGGGGAATCAACATTCTGCTGTGGTGATTCACCCTCCTCTGCGAGTACAGAGGGAGGAGTTCGCAGGGCTACCCTCGGGAGTCACTCTGAATTATTTTTGTAACATCTTGTCCTTGGATAAAAGGAAACAGTCAGAAATAGGAGGTGGGGAGGTCATCTATTACTCAGTGGAGTTGTTTACACAGCCCTGTTTCCTTATTATCCAGAATTCAGTGTTTTGGATAAATGAAAGACATAAGGTACCCATGTTTCCAGAGAGCTATATATAGAATTCACAAAAATCATGTCGTATGGAAATTTATCTGCCTTTGATACTTCCCAGGCCTTAGGATTATGATTTTGACCAATTTTCATTTCACAAAACCATGCAGGGTGGAATAGGGCAGGAGATAATCCAGTTAGTGGAATTTGCACAAACAAGGTCCCTTGTACTATCATCCATTTAAACAGATAATCTTCAAGAGCTTGCATGAATGTTTTATCAGCTCACAGAACTCTCTGATGTGTGTCCAGCTAGGTGTTCCCTGAACATTGCTGATCTTGGCCAAAAGAACTGTGTGTGTCCATGCACTATGACATCTGTACACATAGCTAATAAATAGCAGAGCTATAGCACAGACCAAGTCCTCAGATGCCACATGTCATGAATTGTACATTGCATGAAAATAAATATTACACTTTCTCCAAATGAATGCAAAAAAGCAAAGCTGGCCTAACTGTTCATAATCATTAAGTAATCAAAGTCAATACAAAATCAATACACACACAAACGATAAATACAATTATATACTTTTTATAGCTTACAAAGCATCTTCAATACATGGTTTCCATTAATCCTCATAATAATTTTAAATATCGTTCCTCTTATTTTTACTCATAAGCAAACTAAGGCCTAAAGATACTAAGTGACTCATGAAAGGTCTAAAGAAAAAATGACAAATGATCATGGTGAAAAGGTCACATTTCACCAATACTCAAAATAAAATAACAGGATGCCATTTTTTAATCCATCTGATCAGTAAAGGTTATGTAGTTTTTAAATGTAGATTCAAGCCTGAATTAAGTAGAGGTATAAATTACTGTCATGTTCAAACTATAAAAGTTATTTAGACTCATGTTAATAAAAATACACATTCAGTATACAGACCGATAAACTGAAAAGCAAGAGTTCTTCTCCCTACTCCTCAGAGATAACCACTATTCTGCTTTTGGTGCAACCTTCCTTGAGGACAATTTGGCCCCACGTGTCAACTTGTATTTAAAAATCCTTGTGTTTGGAGTCAGCAACCCTGCAATACAGTAATTAAAAAAAGCAGGTTACAAAGTAGCACATAGAGGATGCCCTAGCTATGTTGCACAGACACATGCATATAATCCTAGAAAAAGAAAAAAAATGCAGAATGGGAAGGACACAGTAAGAAAAATTACCTGTGTTAACAGTGATTATTTTAGGTGCTTGTGGATTAGGGATTAGTTCGTCCTGCAAGCCTTTTCAGTTTTTCCAAGTGTTCTCTGATAACTATGTGTTACTACTCTAATTGGGGGTGGGGGGGGGGGGAGTAATTCCCCCAGGTTACACAGGGAGTTGAGGTTCAGACTGGGATTCAGGAGAGCTGATTCCTATTCCACTATTTAAGTCTTCGTGTCAATATGTCATTCTGCCTGCTGTAATCTTATTTATTTGTTTCTTTTTGCCTGCTGTAATTTTAAAACACTTCAGGAGTTACTAATGACTAAAAGCAATTAAGAGATGTGACAAGGCAAAATGCAATTATTTGCTATGAGTGATAGAGATACTAAGTATTATGACTTCAGAGGAGGAAGAGACCATCCTAACACAGAATGATTTCACAGGCTTTCTAAGCCAGAGATCTGGACAGGTAAAGAGAAGGGAGCTCCATTCAAGGTGAAGATAAAAGTGTGATCACAGGCAGCAGGCAGAATATCAGCAGGCCTGCTTCGGGGACAGGCAGCAGGAGACTTGCACATACTCATGCAGAGAGGCAGGAGACAAGACGGTGGAGGTAGGCGGGGTTTAGACCGAGATGGATGGGACAACAGTGTGGTGTACAGAGGACACTGGGAGTCACAGACGGCTCACATGTCCAACTGGTAAGCCCCAATCACTGTAACTGCTTTGTCTTCCTCCACTTCTCCCCATCATTCTGATTTCTTTCTCAAATTAGGGCAACAGTCTCCTGAAAAGTTCTCATCTTCCTTCTCATTCCCTCTATTCCTGTCTCCACAATGCAGCCAGTCAGATTTCTAAACTACAAATCTAAAAATCTTATGCTTTCTTCTTCCTACTCTCTTAGGAAAGATGGACTTCAAGGCTACTTGTGATCTAACCTTTCGTGGCTTAACACCGTTTGTACCTGGACTCCAAATGTGCTGAGTTATGCAGGCAGCTTCCCTGACATGATCCATCTGCCAAGTCTAGGCATCACAGCATCCTTTGCTTACTTTTACAGCAGGCTTTATGATCCTGCTTTGAAATTATCTACAGAACTGTGTCTTCTCCACTGTCCTTGAGCTCCCTGAGAGCAGGGACTGTAGCTGCTATCAAGCTATATGTAGCACCAAACAACAATGCTTAGGGTACAGCAGTCAATAATTGCTTGTGGAAGGAATGCTTAAACACTTCCTTTTTCAGGATGCCTTCCCTGACCATCCCCACTTCCCTCCAGAAGTACTCACCCAGTCTATGTGAACACAGTATACCAGTTTGCATTTAAATTTTGTTTTATTTATTTAAGTAACCTTTACACCCAACATGATGCTCAAAACCCATGACCCCAAGATCAAGAGTCACAGGCTATTCCAACTAAGCCAGCTAGCCATCTCTACCACTTTGCATTTAAAAAATGTTTATAAAATAAAATAAAATAAAATAAAATAAAATAAAATAAAATAAAATAAAATAAAATAAAATAAAATAAAATAAAATAAAATAAAATATGTTTATAACATTAAATGTGAAGTTATATGCCTAACTGAATTGTGAAAAACAATTAAGCTTTGTATTCTTATATCTTCCCCCACCACGGTACCCATGAAGGAGCCCACAGCTAATTGTTCTTTCTCATAAGGAAAAACATACTCTGAGATTTCTCAGTGTGCTGGAAGTTGCTTAAGATGGAAATAATATAATCAAATGTAGTATATCAAATCAATTCAATTAGGCCAGCAAGTGAAAAAACACAAGTTCATAGTAGGTATGAACCAAATGTTGATTTCTGTTATAGAAGAATTAGTGATAAACTGTGAAACGAAACTACAAAGTTTTAAAATATTCTCTTACTTATATTGCCCTGTGAAAGCATTTAAATATTTTTATTTATTGTTTTAAAGTGTACAATTCAAAGGTTTTTAGTATATTCATGAAGTTTTACAACCATCCCTAATACCTAATTCTAGACCATTTTCATCACCCCCCAAAACAACCCCATTCCCATTAGTGGCTACTCTCCACTCTCCCTATCACGTCCTCTGGCAATCATTAATCTGTCTATTCTGAACATTTCATATAAATGAAATCACACAATACGTGATTCAATACTGTCTTACTTCACCTAACATATTTTCTTTTCTTTTTTAATTTTTAATGTTTATTTATTTGAGAGAGAGAGAGAGAGAGAGCGCGCGCGAGCACCAGTAGGGGAGGGGGAGGAGCAGAGAGAAAAAGAGACAGAATCAGAAGTAGGCTCCAGGCTCTGAGCTGTCAGCACAGAGCCCAACACAGGGCTCAAACCCACGAGCTGCGAGATCATGACCTGAGCCGAAGTCGGGCGCTTAACCTACTGAGCCACCCAGGTGCCTCACACCTAACATGTTTTCAAGGTTCATCCATGTTGTATCATGTACTAATACTTCATTCGTTTTTATGGCTGAATAATATTCCACTATGTGAAGGCATTTAAAAATTACAGATCACTCTAGAGAAATAAAAAAAAAAAAGAAGTAAAGATGTTCCTTGATCTTAAAAATAAACACAGAAAGTGAAAATAGTATTAAGATACATTCTCTACTGCAGTTTTCTCATTTAATCATAGCAACAACCTTGTGAGGGAGGTCAGGGAGCCTTCATTTCTTCAGGTGAGTGAGGAAACTGAGGCTCATAGAGACTACATGATTTGCCAAATGTCAGTGTAGCCAGTAAATGGCAAAATCAGAATAGCCAATATGTTTTACCGTCTTGGCACTTTCATCGGTAAAATCAGTCCTACTATTTTTGCCACAGAAAAACTGACCAGCATTTCCCTGTTCACTGGCTGGTAAAAGCTAAGAACAAAGTTTCAGCTCCTCACTCATTCATTTAGTTTCTCAACTACTGGAAAAACTCCTATGCACTATGCCCTGTACGAGGATCTAGGAATAAAACATGAACACTGGGGGTGGGGGACAAAGTGCCTTTATTCACAGACTGGTTGCTGTTTTGTGTCATAGCATGTTAAGAGAGGCTTCAGAACACTGAAATGATAATGAGGAGAAAAGGATTAAAAGGATGAAGGTTAAGGTGTGAGAGGGGAAAAGGATGATCTACTGACCAACGGTCAAAGATAGGAGGAGATGGGCAACAGATCCCCCAGTGAAGAGGGTGTGGCAGAAACTGCTACTTGTATGCCCCTATCCTTTCTCCCTTTCTTCAATAATTCTCAGCTGTGCACATGGGTACTCACAACGAAGACTAAACCTGATGACCTCTCTTTACCGCAGGATGAAACCGTGTAAGTTCTGGCCAATGGGGTATGAACAAAGTGCTGTGTAGAAGCTTCTTCCCAAAAGGCGAGCATATGAATTTTGCACCTTTTTCTTAACCCTTTCTGGAAACGTGCACATCTTCTGAACCTAATTAAGGTTCAGAGCTTCTAATATGAATGGGATAATGAAAGAGACCAAGACTGAATGGGAAGATAGGAAGTGGTTAAGTATACAAAATTTAAAATCACACACCTGGTCCTAATTCTGGCTCTTCACTCAGGATATGTCAATTTAGAGATGTTCCTAAATCTCTGAGCCCCAATTCCTTTATTTATAAAATAGGCCCAATAAATGGTGCTGGGAAAACCAGACAGCCACGTGTAAAAAGAATGAAACTGGACCACACTTACACCACACACAAAAAAACAACTCAAAGTGGGTTAAAGACTTGAACAGAAGACCTGAAACCATAAAACTCCTAGAAAGAAACAAAGGCAGTAAGCTCTGTGACATCAGTCTTGGAGATGATTTTTTAAAATCTTACACCAAAAGCAAAGGCAACAAAAGCAAAAATAAACAAGTGGGACTACATCAAACTAAATGGCTTGGACAGCAATGGAAACCAACAAAATGGAAAGGCAATTTACTGAATAGAAGAAAATATTTGCAAATTGTGTATCTAATAAGAGATTAATATCCAAAATATACAAAGAACTCATACAACTCAATAGCGAAAAGCAAAGCAAAGCAAAACAAAACAAAACAACAAAAAACCCAAAACCCAAAACAATCCAATTACAAAGTGGGTGGAGGATCTGAATAGACATTTTCCCAAACAAGACATACAGATGGTCAAACGGTATGAAAAGGTACTAAATATCACTAATCAGAGAAATGCAAATCAAAACCACAATGGGATATCACTTCACACCTGTTAGGATGGCAATTATCAAAGAGATGAGAAATCTGTGTTGATGAGGATGTGAAGAAAAAGGAATCCTTGTACACTGTTGATGGGAATGTAAAGTGGTGCAGCCACTATGGAAGACAGTATGAAGGTTCCTTGAAAAATTAAAAATAAAACTACCATACAATCCAGCAATTCTGCTTCTGGGTTCTTTTATTAAAAATTTTTAAATGTTTATTTATTTATTTTGAGACAGAGAGAGCAAGTGGGAGAGGGATAGAGACAGAGGCGGGGAGAGAGAGAATCCCAAGCAGACTCCACATCGTCAGCACAGAGCCCAACACAGGGCTCAATCTCACAGACTGTGAGATCATGACCTGAGCCGAAATCAAGAGTCAGCCACTTAACCAGCTGAGCCACCCAGGTGCCCTGTCTACTTCTGGATTCTTATCAGATGGAAACAAAAACATTAACTCAAAAAGATACATGAACCCCACATGTTCACTGCAACATTATTTACCACAGCCAAGATATGGAAACCAACTAAGTGTCCATCAATTAATGGATAAAAAAATGTGATATATACATATTTATACACATACATACAGTGAGACATTATTCAGTCATACGAAAGAAGGGAATTCTGTCACTTGTGACAACGTGAATGTTCCCTGAGCAAATCATGTTAAGTGAAATATGTCAGACAGAGAAAGACAAATACTATGTGATCTCACTTATATGTGGAATCTAAAAACAATAACGAAAACAGAAACTGAACTCATAGACTCAGAGAACAACAGATTGATGCTTTTGGTGGCTGTCAGAAGCAGGAGGGGTAGGCAAAAGGACTGAAGGTGGCCAAAAGGTACAAACTTCCAGTTATAAGGTAAGTAACTCCTGGAGATGTAATATACAGTGTTGTGACTATAGTTAACAATACTGTATTATATATTTAAAAGTTAAGAAAATAAATCTTAAAAGTTCTCATTTTAAGAAAAAAGTTTATAATTATGTGTGGTGATAGATATTAAAACTAAACTTAGTGTGGGTGATCACTTCACTATCTACCTATCTCAAATCATTATGCTGTACACCTAAAATGAATGCAATGTTATTTGCCAATTATACCTAAATAAAGGAACAAAGGAATAAATAGATGAATGAATAATGTCTGTTGACCTGATTGAGACTAGAAGTATAAGCACCATATTAGAAATACATTAAAAGAAAAAAATGTGAAAAAGAGAATACAAATTTGCAAGAATTCAAAAATAAAACGGGAACAATACTAGCTCTTATCTCCTAGTGCTGGTAGTATCATGAAATCCTTGTCAGGGATAGAAGAACTATGTGGTTGCTACCATGACCACAACTCTAAATGACACTTTTTCTTATGAAAGTTATGATAACACACCCACTTATGTTCTAGTCCACACATCTGACTCAGGTTCAGAAATCGTGTCCAATATATCCACAACCTACAGATGATCACAATCAAAATCTAACTTGGGTTCTCTCCTTGGCAGATCCCACACTCTTAGAAAAGTCATCAACTTGACTACAAGTTCCTTGAGGGCAAAAACAAGATCTTCTCTTCTCTAAGCCTCAAGGCATAGCTGACACAGTGCTCTGAAACTGAAAGATATATGTCTGTTCAATAATACTTACTGAGATGCTCCTATGTATCAGGCACTGTATTAGATACAAAAGCTATAGTGAAGAACAAGGAAGACAACTTTTTTTTAAATGTTTATTTATTTTAAGAAAGAGAGAAAGTGGAGAGGGGCAGAGGGAGAGGGAGAGAGAGAATCTCAAGCAGTCTCCACTGTCAGCACGGAGCCTGACTCAGGGCTCAATCTCACAAACCGTGAGATCATAACCTAAGCCGAAATCAAGAGCTGGACGCTTAACCAACTGAGCCACTCAGGTGCCCCGACAACCTTCTTAATACAGAAGCAGATATAATTTTTTAAATGTTGATTTTGTTAATGAATCTACCTGAACCAGGAAGTGTCACAGCCAGGAATAGCATCACATCACTAACTAATTCACTCAACCCACTCTTACTTGTATTATACACGTGGGCAAAGACCAGAGAAGTGGCAAGCTCAAAATAAATGCAAGGATTAGACTAAATCAGCATTCCCAAACTGTTTTCTGAAACCTTGTATTTCTGTGCAATGATAATAACTGTTCTATATACAGTTATTGCTCAGAAAGTGGGAAGAAGAAAAGTGGAGGCCCATAGTGAAATAAATTGGGGAAATACTACTTAAGCAAAGTTAAACAGGATCTTTAATAATAAGAATACTTGGCCTTCAATGTGTTAATAAGTGTAATAAGTCTCCAACTTTTGCAAAATTATTCCATCTAGGGGCTTTTATATATATATGGAAAAGTCTAAATCAGATGATCTCCATGTTCTTTCACTTATCAAATTCTATAAATATATCTAAGAGTATCCATCTCAGAAAGCCTTCTTTCCTGGGCAGATAATTTAATACACAAAATTCTTCAGAAAGGCATTCATTCATCCATCCATCCATCCATCATTCAATCACTTACATTCTCTACCCCTGTCTCTCACATATGTCCTCTCTCACATCCTAAAATCAGATAGACACAAGTATAGGAATAAAATCCAAGATTACAGTTTAATCACATCAGATGAAAGAGGTACTCATAAAAATGGGGAAGAATGTGGCATTTTTAAAAATTATTTTAAGTTTATTTATTTATTTAGAAAGACAGCACAAATGGGGAAGGGGCAGAGAGATAGAGAGGGAGAGAGAATCCCAACTAGACTCCCCACCACCAGCGCAGAGCCTGATGCAGGGCTTGAATTCATGAACTGCAAGATCATGACCTGAGCCAAAGCTGGATACTTAACCTACTGAGCCAGGGGCATTTTTGCAATGTCATCTCAAGCAGGCATTCTGGAAGGTAACGCCTGGGAAAAATTACACTTCTCTATTACTCAATAACCCAAACACCTGGGGAAAGCCCTTGCAATTCTGATAACAGCAGGTGGGCACAAAGAAAATAACCCAAGGAGAGAGGAGAAAAACGGTCACTGAGTGAACAGTGAAGGTGCCTATCCCCAACTCCGTTCCAAATGAACCTCTGCCTGTATTTGCTTCGGTCTTGCTTCTTTCTCCTCTGACCCACTTGGTTTTTCCTGTTTTTATCCCCCATCTTTTTGCAAGTCTTCTCTTTCACCATGTGACTGGATAAGTTCTATGACACACTGGCAAATGGCCACAGAGTCTTCCCAGAAGAGGGCCCACTTTTCAGGAAACTCTGCCTCATTCCCACTGAAGGGAAAATGAAGAGAAGGGAGGGGCAGAGAGTGAGATGATGCCAAGTTCAAACAGCCTACTAAGACCGGAACTCAAGCAGAATCAGTTCACAAAATAGACAACTCCAACTGTATCCAATTCATATTTAGCGCACATGCATTGTTTGTATGCATGTATCTCTACATATGTCAATATCAGCATTAATTTTTTTTACTATTAGAACCCCGTTAACAGTAAATAGTTCATGATCCTTTGGCTGTGTATTTTTTTTTTGAACTGACAAAAAACAGAAATAACTATATTCCAAGTATGCATCTTGTGGTAAGCCTCTTGTAAACTTTCCCAAACAGCCTCCACACCCCCATCCCCATTTCCTCAGTTACATAACCTACACACTGCAATCCTCTGCTGTATACAGATTCACACACACCTCACCCAATCCCATACAAACAGATTTTCAGAAGAAAAGTCAAGTGGGAAAATGATTTTCCTACCTAACTCCCCCAACTCCTATATTTATTTATGTGGTTAAGGAGCAAATAATTTTCAGTGTGTGTTCATTCGTATTATCTTACACAATTTCTGTAACAATTTTGAGAGAGAGAGAGAGAGGTCAGGTTCTAGCATCCTCATTTTCAGATGTTGGAGCCGCCTCCATTTCCCTATCTCCAAATTGTTGGTGGGCCCCAGGTCTCAGATCTTGACCTTTTCTCTTTCCACACTCACAGCCAAAGCAATCACAACCAGCTGTGTGGTTTACATGCTGACAATTTCCAAACTTCTCTCTTTGACTCCCATCTTAATTACTTCTTCAACATCTCTGTTTGGTCTAATAAGCATTTAAAGCTCATAGAAAGAGCAACACTGGATTCCTGTGACACCACACACCATTACCCTCCTCCCCAGTGTTCAACATCTCAGTAAATGCCACCACTATTCAACACGTCGTCTGAGTAGAAACCCCAGAGGTTGGCCTTGACATATCTCTCACACTCCGCATCCAAACCATCACCAATTCTATCAGCTTTAGCTTCAAAGTATGTCACACATCCAACCATTTCTCACCACCTCTGCTGCTCAGTCAGCACCTTCTTCTTAACATAAACAACTAAGAAGGCAGAGGCTGTGTTAGTTTTCTCTATACAATCTGCATTGTATCTGCAATGTTTCGACACGCAAAAAATGCTCAATAGTTAATGAGTAAATGAATACTGGCTCTGAGAAGTGACAGGACTCACAGAGTAACGACAAAACCCAGGCTCCACATCTGTAGGATGTCTCTCATCCTTGTGCTTGTTTTTCTTTTTCCTTTCACTCTTCTTTCTCAAATGCACATACTCAAAACTTCTTTTCCAACAAACCTCTAGTCTAAGCAGTGAGGAAATGCATACAAAGGAGAGAAATGTTCGAGGATCCAAAGTACAGTAAACTTTTCAGTAACATCTTTAAAATGGAGTCTGGAGGCACACTCACTCCCTTTCTCTCTCAAAAAAATAGTAAAATAAAATGAAGTCTGTTTGGTAAAACAATGTAACCAGTTTTAAAGAGTAATAATGATGATGGAGGATGGAACCAGTTCAGGTGCCACTGTAGCCTAACCCCAGTTCTGAACTGAAAATACCAGGACATAGGTTGGGCGTGGGGGTACTTCTATGATGTAAACTGATATAATGCATACATTTTATCTAAATGCACTTACATATTCTGATTGGTGCCCTTAAAGAATAGCTATTAGAAAACGAAAAGGTTGGGCTCTGAAAGGAAAAATAACTCTTCTAGCATAACAAACCTCTCTGGGCCACTGTCAGACCTGCAGCAGAGTGGAATTTATAAAGAGGCCAGACCCACACAGGTTCTGCTATAATGTATCTCTTTACCTCTAGGAGACTCAGGTTCTTCAGGTACAAGGACATGCAAATAAGATACGTTAGGAAGGTGCTTGCAGGATTCCCCTAATCTTATGAAACTGGGCCCCTGAGAAAACACAGGAGCTACCGCCATGTGCAATACAACATACTAGTGAAATGCACACGCTCCTTTATTACCAGACCGTAAAGACTACAAAAAAGTTAGGGAGACTCAGCTCACACCAAAATTCTATCTGCTGACTGAAATATAATTATGATCCTTACTCTGCTATTCCCATTAGCCTACATCGTTCTAAATCAGATTTTCCCAGTTTGGGTCTTGAGACATTTTCAAAAGTATTTAGCACTGGGGCACCTGGTTGGCTCAGTCCGACTCTAGATTTTGGCTCAGGTCATGATCTCATGGTTGTGAGGGTTGTGAGATCAAGCCCCCACATCGGGCTCTGTGTTGGACATGGAGCCTGCCTGAGCTTCTCTCCCGCTCCCTTTGCCCCTCCCCTGCATGCCCATGCATGTACGCTCTCTCTTAAAAAATAAATAAAAATAAAAGCATTTAGCATCATACTAGCTGTCCAAAATTAAACTAAAGAAAAAAGAATACTGATAAAGGAGACCACTGACCTCTTTATCAGAACATTTCAGCTACTCTAAAAAGGTCCATTCATCTCCAAAAAGTATTGCTAATGTAAACTGAAGTCAAGTCAGCACTGCTCAGGTTAAAACATTATACACTGTGATCACAAATAGTTTTTATCAAATCCTTAAACATAAAGTCACACAGAAGGCTAGTTTTTCGGTCCTTACTCTTATGGTGGTGATCCTCTCAAAATGACATGCATATTGAGCTATATCTTATTAATTTTTAAAAAACTTTAAAAAATGTTTTTAATGTTTTTACTTATTTTTGAGAGACAGAAGAGACAGAGCATGAGTGGGGGAGAGGCAGAGAGAGAAGAAGACACAGAACCTGAAGCAGGCTCCAGGCTCTGAGCTGTCAGCACAGAGCCAGACACGGGGCTCGAACCCACAAACTGTGAGATCATGACCTGAGCTGAAGTCGGACGCTCAACCGACTGAGCCACCCAGGCACCCCAAAAAAGTTTTTAATGTTTATTTTTGAGAGACAGAGAGAGAGTGCGAGCACAAGTGGGGGAGGGGCAGAGAGGGAGACACAGAATCCAAAGCAGGCTCCAGGCTCTGAGCTGTCAGCACAGAGCCCGACGCGGGGCTCGAACTCACAGAGCACGAGATCATAACCTGAGCCGAAGTTAGATGCTTAACCTACTGATCCACCCAGGTGCCCCATATCCTTATTAATTTTTAACAAGATCAGGGTCTTTCTCCTCAGCTACCATTTGCAGGTACTCTATATTCCCCTATTCAAGCTTTCAACATATTCAAGCAAGTATTCTTCCCACTTGTTCCAATTAGTAAAAGTTTTACTATGCAGATTAAAAATTAAAATATTAATTATGTTTTGCTTAAATTAGTGCATTAAGGAGAAGGTCCCAAAGACCTCATCGTAGAAGCAGGTAGTTAAGACTCCTATCTTTCCCAGTATTAATGTTTTCACTATTTTTAGTAGCAAAACCCCATTTAAATAATCTTTGTGTTTAATGATGCTTTTTGAACTCACTTAACTACTCATGGATTTTTTTGTTTTTGTTTTTTTAGAAAGAGCGTGTGAGCAGGGAAGAGGGGCAGAGGGAGAGAAGAGAGATAATCTTAAATTGGCTCCACGCTCAGTGTGGAGCCGGATATGGGGCTCAATCGTATGCTGGGATCATGACCTGAGCTGAAGTCAAGAGTCAGCCAACCAACGGAGCCACCCAGGCACCCCACATTTAAACAATCTTCATCAGACATTCAAATTGCTACACTTCATTCCAAGCTTGCTAAAATGGAAGCATATGCCAACAGTCTTCAGAATATAATATATGGCATACATACACACACACCTTGTTTAAATAGAGCAAGCATTCAGTGTACATAACTTTGTCAGGTCTGAATGTTTGTGTCCCCCACCAAAACTCATGTCGGAATGCTGACACCCAAGGTGATGTGTCAGGAGGTGGAGCTTCTGGGAGGGGATTAGGCCATGAGGGTGGAGCCCTTATGAACAGTATTACTGCTCTCATAAAAGAGATACCTCAAAGCTCTCTAGCCCTTTCTGCAACATGAGGACACAATGAGAAATCTGCGGCCCTGAAGAGGGCCCTACATGACCGTGCTGGCACTCTGATCTTGGACATCCAGTCTGTAGAACTATGAGAAATAAATCTCCATTGTTTATAAGCCCCTTAAGTCTCTGGTATTTTGTTACAGCAGTCCAACAGACTAACGCAAACCTCTATGTTTAGGTGAAGTTGTGTAAGTAGAGGTGGCCTTTCTCCAGAACAAAAATCCATCAAGTACTAAACTCCCTGATGAGGTTAACAGGCTTCACCAAGCTCCAGTCATCAAAAGCTCAGACCACTGAAACATAACTGGCAATGCAACAGACACAGAACAAGTGGCTGCTCAGTGAACCAGTGAATGAATGTACCAGTGAATAAATGAACAAAAGACACAAGAACTGCTTCACTGCTGTCTAGCATTATGCCACGTTTTTAGTTCTCCTTCCTATTACTAACCTATTGAAGTGCAGTGTAAGTATTCCCATCAAATTAAATGTTTTCTTTTATTTTTCCTGAATCACATCTTGGTGTATTTCTCTTCCTAGTTTGAGGGTAGCTGGTTAGTAGGGGGTTGCTTCACAGAGGAGCTGCCTGACAGGCAAGCTGGCACATGCATACCACTTGGTCTGAGGTGACATGAGGAAGAAAGGGTCCTGGAGGCAGAAGGGTTGAAAGCAGGTGGGGGGTACAGTGTGCTTCACAGAGTGGAACAGATGAAGTGGAAGAGAAACTGGCTAATGATCAAAAACAAAACACCTCAAGGTTTTAGAACTGGAAGGCAGGGAGAAGACAGACCAGGAAGGAACAGTGGATAGGGAAGAGTGAGGCTGAGAAAACTAAAAGAGAAACCAAAAGAGACGGAGGGGGAGGTGAGGAGAGACACTATCATGAGAAGCACTGAGACAAAAGAAAATGCATATTCTAATCCAGACTGAATTGCTGAAAATTCAGTCCTTATCCTCAGTTAATGCTGCGCTACACTAGTTTTACTGATTCTTTGTCCAAGAGCTAACATATGCAAGGTGACTTACTTTACTCAGCCCTTATTCTTGCGGGAGGGAGGTGACTTCTTCAGCAGGATGGCACATCAATCATACTCATTATTATTCTGAGGTAATACAGGTCTCAAAAGCTCTGGCCTTCTAAACTCCAAACAGTTCCATGAAAAGAATGTTGAAACTATATGCTGTCTTTACATTGGTTATTTATTTAACCTCTGACTTAACCCACAAGATTCCAAACGAGTTTATAAGAATATATTTAATAGAACAGAAATATATCAAAAATAAAAAACCCAGATCCAGGGAAATTATAACAAAGGGCCAACAATTCAAGATTAAGGGAAAGTTATCTGTAAGCCACAGCCTTCCAAACAGATGAGCCATGGATTTGGCTCCTAGTTTCCTAGAGGTCAAAAAGAAAAGGGAAACAACCAAATACATTATATTCATTGTCAAAAGGGGCAAAGAAAATGCACCCGTTATTTGAGAAATGAAAAAAATTTTTTCTAGTCTTAGTTCTAAAACCAAATTCTCCTGAGGGGGTAGGGAGCATTTGAAATTTGATCTCACGAAGCTTCTGTTGTTCTTCCAATTACTTAGAGATTTATGCTGCACTTGGAAATATCAACACAGGGCATTTATATTTCAAAAAAATCAAGTCAGGACACCAACCTAAAAACTGTATTTCTCTTTGTTTTTCAGTATTTTTCCACAAAGCCATTTCCTGCTCTGTGTATGATTCCTCTGTCTTCTCCTCACACTTAGATATTACTTCCTTAGGACACATCAATCAAAGTAGGCAATTAGAGTGTCTAAAATGCTAAATCTATGATAAATCTAGAAAATTATTCAGGAGTAGAAAAACAAACCATGTTTATCCACTGATCAATCTAGCCAGAGAGATGAGACTGACCTAAAAGTGAAGAAAATTACCAGTAAGCATCAAAGAAATGCTAGATTATCTGGTGAGGGATTTTTAGGGCTATAGGAATAGGGTCAGAAAACCCTCCTACTGTGCAGACTAGGAGTCAACAATGGATGGGTGTTAGGAGAACAGGGTGACCAAATAATTTATCATCCAGACTGGAACACCTGAGAGTTAAATAGGGTGCTATTAATAATCACACCCAACAATAGTCATAAACCAGGGCCATCCCAGCTAAACAGGACCATATATATGGTCACACTGTGAGCTCATCACAGCCTTACATTCCTACTGAATGTATTTCCTCATGATACCCCCAATGACATCATATAGTACAGAGAAGGCCAATAATATTACCTTCATTTTACAGATAAAGAAAGCACATGCCCAAGAGATTAGACAAGTAACTAATTCAAGTTTACAGAGAGGAATGTCAGAGCAGAGACTCAACCAGGTCTACTGACTCCTACCCCAATACCCTTCCACTACATAATGACCCAGAACAGCTGGATATCAAGGACGTGGACCTATTCAAGTTCTCTTTTCCAGTATCAGTAATAAAAGTTGAAGACATTTCCAAATACAGGGAGAAATATTTTCCTTTTTGCTTGAAATGCACACCTACCTGGATTTTGAGTATTTTATATTGCTAATAGAATTTTTTTTATGGTTCCTGATATCACAATTTCCTAGTTACTTCATTTCAAATAATCTAAATACAGGCAAATATCCTGGATAAATACAACACAGATGCATGACAAGCTTAAATTCAAAACTGTTATAAAATTTAATTCAGTTGAACTCAGTTAAGTCGGGCTCTCCATTTTACTACATTAACAATAATCTCTGGGGCGCCTGGGTGGCTCAGTCGGTTGAGCTTCCGACTTCGGCTCAGGTCATGATCTCACGGTCTGTTGAGTTGGAGCCCCACGTCAGGCTCTATGCTGACAGCTCGGAGCCTGGAGCCTCCTTCAGATTCTTCTCTCTCTGACCCTCCCCCGTTCATGCTCTGTCTCTGTCTCAAAAATAAATAAACATTAAAAAAAAAAACACAATAATCTCTGTTCTCTGACCCCAAAAATGAGTATTACTGTGCCATCACCTGACCTACATTAAGTAACAAATGGTTAGAAAATGTTTTATGGTATTATTGGGTAAGAAATAGTCACCTAATCTAGTTATTCTCAAACCCGGCTGTACATCAGAATCACCCGACAGCTTTTTAAAAATATACTGCACCATACTATCCAAGGTATAGTATGAAATAGTATATTCCCGAACTTCTCTAGATCAGGAATCCAGAGAAGAAAAAATTTTAAACTGTTCAGGTGATTCTGAGATCCAGCCCTTCTAATCCCAATCCAACACAAGACTTCGAAGGTAGACACAAGTAATACTCCACCTGCCCACAACCACAGATATGTCATTCGACTCTCTCCTCCACAATCCACATGATTTCTTTCTATTGATTTTCTTTCTTCCACTCTGCAATGCAGCACTGATGAGCCAGAGAGGACGAGCACAGTGCAGGCATAAAGCTGTGGGGTAGATCCTATTCATTCTTCTCCCAACATCATCATGAACATCTTCAAATGTTTTAGCCTATGCAAAAGATAACTGTCCTACTCATAACAATAAAAAAAATTATATTTGCTAAGCACCTGCTATGCCACTAGCTGTGCTAACTGCTCTGCATGCATGATCTTAATCTCCACATTAACCCTGCAAAGTGGGATTATTCCCATCTCCACTTCACATTACTAAAGAGGTTAAAATAGCTTTCCCAAAGTGATACTGCTAGGAAGTGGCAGAGCAAGGACTCAAACCTAAATCCCAAGCTCTTCTCAACATACCCACCAATTAACCTAAAGCTATTCTGAGTCTCCCTTGCCTTCAGGACAGCTAGCTTCCACGCAGGCTGTGCATCACAACCCAGGACCCCCCGGGGTCTCAATGGAAAAAGAATCCAAAAAGCTCTTGGATTTTCTAGTAGACAAACTGAAATCTAAATATTAGTATCAGGAAAGGGAGACAAAGGTGTATTTCTGAAATATAAACTGCTCTTTATAAAAGTGCTTCTGGAAGGAATCAGCAGTCCTTCTGGAAAATGAAATGTTTAGACTTTGAAAGGTACCTCAAAGGTGACGCTTCCATTGTGTAATTTGAGGCTTTCCTTTCTGACTGCTTGGAGAGATATAGAATTCAATATTCCAAATGCAATCTCACACCCCAAGTATTTCTTTCTCTTTAGTTGCTCCACTAAAGAAAAATAAAAAATGGGTTTCAACCTGGATGTGTTTGATTGGCAGGTGGACATACAGTTTACTGTCCAAACTGGAAGATTTTAAGAGTTAAAGTGGGGTGCTATTCATAATTATCCTGGGAAAATAGATATAAGTGTAATTTATGGTCACACTGATGGCAGAATTCAAAGACAACAAAGGAGAAATCACTTGCCATAAACTCATTGAACACTAGGTCTCAGTTTGGCTCAATACAAAATAATCTGTGTGCCTACTACATGCCAGCCTCTATGCTAGAAACTGGTATATGAAAATAAAATTTCAACCAGAGGGAGAACTGACTAGTCATGTGACAGTTACAACATGAAAAAGCCAGCTGCAGAATAGTGTGTACGACAGGATTCCATCTGGATGGATGGACAGATGAAGTATACTGAAATGTGGTGCTGTGGGAGCAAAAAGCAGAATCCTCTAAGTCTATGTGAGGGTGGTTCATTCAGGCATGGTTTCACAGGGAGAGTATCCTGGAGCTGAGATTTGCAGAAAAATAGTAGATATTAAAAAGGAGAAGAAACAGATGGGAATAGAGCACATCTCAGAGATAAATGCACATATAAAGGGCACAGATTCAAGACCATACAGAGACCCTTCCTTGAAAGGCAGGGTGGGGACAGTACATGTTACAATGGGTGCCCAAAAGTGGGGCTAAAGTGGTAGGAAAGGCAGACCGTGGTCGACCCTCAATGCAATGCTGAGGAGCCAGAAATTTATAGTGAAGGTTAGAGGAGGCCAATGCATGTTGCATTTGAGAAGGACCAATCTGTATAGGTCATCTTGGGCAACCATGAAGACAGAAGGCAGAGACACCTGCAGTTAGGAGGCAATGCAATGGCCCAAATAAGAAATGATGTCGAGGAGCGCCTGGCTGGCTCAGTTGGAACAACATGTGACTCTTGATCTCAGGGTTGCAAGTTCAAGTCCCACACTGGGTATAGCGGTTACTTAAAATAAACAAATAAAATCTAAAAAAGAAAAGAAAAGAAGAGAAGAGAAGAGAAGAGAAGAGAAGAGAAGAGAAGAGAAGAGAAAAGAAAAGTCGAGCCAAAGAGTGATAAACATTCATGAATCCTGTACCTCAGACAAGGGATTCGAAGACAAATAGAATTACTGTCTTATGGAAAGTGGGGTCCAACTGAAGACAGATACAGGGACAATTTTATATGAGAATGATATATAGATAGTTTGAATACAATGTTTAAATTAAACAACAGAATGTTTTTCTAAATACTTTTTTCTAAACTCTTCAAGAATTGCTGAAGAGAATGCTAACACAAAGTTTAGAAGTCATGAAGTCCTCAAAAAAAGTAGAAATGAAGAGCAGGGGGAGAAAACATTTCTGAGACAGAAGTACTCAAAGTTGACCTCTTTTCTTTTTTTTTTTTAATTTTTTTTTCAACGTTTATTTATTTTTGGGACAGAGAGAGACAGAGCATGAACGGGGGAGGGGCAGAGAGAGAGGGAGACACAGAATCGGAAGCAGGCTCCAGGCTCTGAGCCATCAGCCCAGAGCCCGACGTGGGGCTCAAACTCACGGACCGCGAGATCGTGACCTGGCTGAAGTCGGACGCTTAACCGACTGCGCCACCCAGGCGCCCCTGACCTCTTTTCTTAAATAGGTTTAAGGATAACTGAGAAATATCTGGAATAATAGATTTAAAACACAACTATAAAATATTAAAACTTGGGGTATGTGTGAGGAGAGAATCCCTCCTGAGCACAACAAGATGAGGCATAATACTGTTCAATGAGAAAGATACCAGATTTCTAAATCTGACCCAAGTTTAAAACCCACTAAGTGGCTATATGACCTTCAGCCAATTATTTTACCTGCCTCTCTTCACTGTAAAATGAGAATGAATTAGGATTCCTGGTCAAAACGGCTGAGTGAACACAATTGTCCAACTTCATTCCCTCCTGAAACCCAACTAAAATGTGTGTGTGTGTGTGTGTGTGTGTGTGTGTGTGTGTGTGTGTGTATAACACAGATACAGTAAGGCCTTTTTGTTTTAAGACCACAATCACAACTATGGCAGGGGAATAGGAGAGGAGAAAACTGCAAATAATTTTGGAAGCTGGTAGTTAGACAGATGTATAGCAAAATGACAGATGATCCATGAAAACTGAATCCCACATGGACAGTGGCAAAAGCTGAGAACCAAATAAATGTATACCACAGAAGCCTCAAAAAGTCACAGGAATTGGAAGCACCAGCACCTGGGGTAAACAAGGAAGGCTGGGGAGAGACATCTGAGAAATCGAATTCCCTTGCCCACTCCTCCACCCAGCCAAAGTCTAGACTAGCACTGTCCACCGGAATTCTCTGCAACAATGGAAATGTTCTCTATCTGTTCTACCCAGTATGGCAGCCACTAGTCACATGAGGCTATGGAGAGCTTAAAATGTGATTAGGACAAGTTTTAAGTTTTTATTTAATGTTTAAATTTTTATTTAATGTTTATTAATTTAAATTTAAATGGCTCAACGTGGCTAGTGGCTATTGCATTTTAGGGTAGCATGGGTCTAGAGGTTTATTTTCTGGAGAGGATAAGCCGGAGGATCCTAGGACTGGAGATGCCAGGCAAAGCACAGGGCACTTACAGCACACAGGGGGGCTGTGTCTGCACGCACACTGAATGCTGAGGCCTAGGATGCTGCAACTTCCACCCTCTTCCCCACATGGCTCCAGAAATGCTGGCAGACACTCCTTGACCCTCCCGGCAAGAAAGTGAAATAATCTTTTCTGAGGAATGTTACCATCCCACGAGAACACACCTAAAGATACTAATACTGGGGGTTC
The DNA here is from genome assembly GCF_022837055.1 of Prionailurus viverrinus. NCBI lineage: Eukaryota > Metazoa > Chordata > Mammalia > Carnivora > Felidae > Prionailurus > Prionailurus viverrinus. Next base: position 160,907,063 of record NC_062568.1, on the reverse strand, counting down.
CCTAATTGATGGCCCATTCAAGTCACTCTTTAGTGAAGTTCAAAGTCCATAAGTCCCATGCTCATGCTCCTTCTCATTTTTAATAATGAACAGACATCCAAGATAAACCAATGTCTGAGGAAAGCTCTTAATGCAGACAGGAAAAAAAGCAACTCAGAATAAACAAAGATTATTTATAGAGATGAAAAAACCTTAAAAAGTAAATAATGTCTTCAGGTTGATAAACAAATATATTTTATCTACAAAGCAAGAATAAGATTTTTTTTAAGTAACATTTCAAAGAAAAAAGGGGCGCCTCAGTGGCTCAGTCAGTTAAGCGTCCGACTTCGGCTCAGGTCATGATCTTGCGGTTCGTGGGCTCTAACCCTGCTTCGGTCTCTGTGCTGACAGCTCAGAGCCCGGAGCCTGCTTCAGATTCTGTGTCTCCCTCTCTCTCTGCCCTTCCCCTACTCACACTGTCTCTTTCAAAAATAAATAAATGTTAAAAAAAAATAGGGCTCTTGATTATTAAAAAGACGGCCACAGAAATGAAAAAAACACGACTGGAAAAGGGCCCTCCAGAAATTTCTAGGTTGACGGACATGTTCTATATACTCTGTTTTGGGTAGTGGTTGCATATGTGGATACGACTGTCAAAACTAACTGAAATAAACACTTAGAATGGTGCACTTTACTGTATGTAAACTTACATACAATATATATTTATTTTTTAAAGCTCAATAGCAAGGTTTGAGGATAAAGTTGGGGAAATTGCTTAGCAAATAATAGTTTGAAAATAAGAGAGAAAACATGAGAACATTAAGAGGACCAATGCAGAAAATCACACATCTGAGTAAAAGGAGTTCCTAAGGGAAAGAGAGAAAAATGGAAGAAGAAAACCATCATCAGCAAGATCATTGAAGAAAGATTTTGCAGAAGTGATGGTCACCAGTTGCCAAATTGAAAAGGCCTAAAAATACAATGGATGAAAAGACTCACTGTAAGTATTACTGGGAACACTAGAAACAACAGCAGAAGAATCCATACATGCCCAAAAGAGAATATAACCAACCACATCCAAAAGATCAAAAAACAGGCTTTTTTTTTCCATAATTGGGTAGCTTTTGGGGCTCCTGGGTGGCTTAGTTAAGCGTCCGACTTGGGCTCGGGTCATCATCTCGCTGTTCATGAGTTCAAGTTCCGCATCCAGCTCTGTGCTGACAGCTCAGAGCCTGGAGCCTGCTTCAGATTCTGTTCTCCCTCTCTCTGTGTTCCTTCCTGACTCATGCTCTATCTCCGTCTCTCAAAAATCAATAAATGCTTAAAAAAAAAAAAAGTAATTGGGTAGCTTTTTAACAGCTGCATGAAGCAACGTGACAACTGACAAATGCCTTCAAAATTTTGAAGGGAAACAGTAGCAACCTAAAAATCTATAACCTGCCAAGTATCAGTAAAGTCTGAAGGAGTAATAAAGGCATACTTAGATATTCAAGATCTTAAATAATTTACCTGCTACCTTTCCTTAAAGGGTGACTAGAAGAGTAGCTCCAAAACGAGAAATAAAGATTAAACACAGAGGAGGCAAAGGGAATTTCTAGGAGGACAGAACAGAGATCTCAGGATGAAAGCTATAGCCAGACTTTGAGGACAACCTGTCCACACTTGGGCAGTGAGACCCAAGAAATGGATATGCTTAGGGCTGTCATCATCAAGATCCTCAGACCACATCAAGGGACAGAATGCCAGATCCCTACCTGAATGTGTGTGTGTGTGTGTGTTTTTAATTTGAGAGAGAGAAAGAAGACATGTGAACACACGTGAGCAGGGGAGGAGAGGGAGAGAGAATCTTGAACATGCTCAGCTGGGAGCCCGATATGGGGCTCAATCCCACAACCCTGAGATTATGACCTGAACTGAAATCAAGAGTCAGACATTTAACCAACTGAGCCACCTAGGCACCCCTCTTTCATCTGTTTAATACATTAATACATTTTTCAATTGAAAAAAAAATCCCTCCCCAAATGGTTAGATGAGCTAATATATTTAAAGCTCATGGGGTGCCTGGGTGGCTCAGTTGATTAGGCATCTGACTTCGGCTCGGGTCATGATCTTGTGGTTCGTGAGTTCGAGCCCCATGTCAGGCTCTGTTCTGACAGCTCAGAGCCTGGAGCCTGCCTCAGATTCTGTCTGTCTCTGTCTCTCTCGGCCTCTCCCCCACTCACACTCTGTCACTATCTCTCTCTCAAAGATAAATAAACATTAAAAAATATTTAAAGCTCCAAACACAGCAAGAGATCTTTATCAGATATTATCAATTACCTACCTTATTCCCTGCAGGTATCCAAATCCTGAGCTGCTTTAAAGACTATCTCGAGTGGCAGCAATCTTCTGAAACCCTGGCTATGCAAGAATCCCCTTGACTTTTATTGCCAGTTTATGTCATTATTGATGGTAATGTATGTCTACTTAGCTAGGTTGAGAACAGACATTTTTAGAAAAATCATTACTTTGGCTAATGATTTTCTCTTTCTGCCTTCCATTCTCTACCATAAAACACAACGATGGGGGGGGGGGGGCGCTGACAGGCACACTAGATCCTCTCAGGAGAAAGTCAAGATCTTAGATGAGGTCCTTCGTTCTGTTACTCAATGCCTTCCTACTCACAGCATCTACCTAGCACAGGGAACTGGCACAGAGTAAGAACTCAAATGTCTGTTGATATATAATAAATGAAATCTGAAGAAAAAAGTTCTAAGTAGAGTGACAAATATGACTAAGCTGATTAATGGAAAAGTCGCCCCTTATAGAAAAGGAAAAGTCTTTGTAATCGTTCCTGGTTAAATGAATCAAGCAAAAATCTTAAGCATAAAGAGGTAGTATGACATAAAGGATAATCCTTGAAAATTATTTCCAATTCTGAAAAGAATTAAACCAGGGGCAAGTAGGTTAAACTAAACAAACCATGATCTTTAGATAGAGTGAACTGGCCCGGGGGGTGGGAGTGGAGGGGGACTTCTCACCTAACACCGTGACTAAATTTTCCCGGAGTCTATCTCCCTGTTGGCAGTGCCATGTGGACTGAGTTCTAATCCTGCCTCTGCCATAATCCAGCTCTGGGCCTTGACAAATCCAGCAACCCCTCAGGACCGCAGGGGTTCCTCACCGCAGAACGAGTGGGCAGAATATAAGACCATGAAGCTCTCTGAAGGCCACCAGGGTTGTAGGAATCATATATTCCTGCTTCTGATTCAGTAAGAGTCAGAGCAGGACACACACACATGCACGATGCAAAATGTCTCTAATATCTTACGGGCAGGAAAATTAAAAGACAGTTTTGAATTCAGGTTCATTTACACAGAGTTTAAGTTCTAAAAGCTTTTTATAAAAGCTGTACTTTAAGACAGTTAAACGCAGTGACTTTTAACCTGAAAACTTCTAAAGCCAAGGAACGTAAGTTGAACCCATGCCCATTTCTATTATGATTCCATTTTTTAAAGTAACTCATAAATGTGCATGACTCACATATCTGAATATAATGTGATGTTCCTTTATCATTTCATCTTCCGGTGCTAGTAATCCCACATTACAGAGTGCCAAAACCCTTTAATAAGTGTAGCATGTGCTTCTGGCCACACTCCAAAAACTACCACCACAGGACTGCTGCATTAGGACAAAACTCCAGGGAGGATTTCTGGGCTTTGGAATATAGGACCTCCAGTCAGACGCCCACAATATGACTTCCCTCACCTCTCAATGCACGGCCACTTTTGATACCTGAAACCATAGCAACAATTGTCCTTCAGGCTTATATGGCCCTTTTCAGTTTACAAAGCACTTCCACATCTATGAACTTAGCTGATTTCCAGGGACCCAGTAGAGTGCTTATGGCAAACGTTTCTGTGCCCATTTTAACAGGTGAAGAAACAGGGGTTCAGAAAATTTAAGTGACTTGCCTAAGGGTATCTGGCTAGCAAGTGGTGGAGCTGGGACTTGTACCCAGGTTATCCAAAACCAAAACCTGGCCTCTTCTCACCAAAGTGCTTTGTGATCTGGGATAAGAAAACAAGTGACGGAAATGAAGCCTGTTGGAAACTCTTGTGATTTTACTTACTAGTTCATTCTTTTGTAAACTTTACTTATGAGAGTTCAATATTTTGTAAACACTGTAAACAACAACAACAACAAAAAGATTCTTAACCTTCCTTCTTCCTTTCTTTAGTCCCCTTGCACTGAGAAAGGGCCAGCTAGAAAAAGTCAGTACATAAAAAGCTAGTACCGCTCACTTGTCCCAATGCCCAACATCACCAGTGAGTGAATTCCATCTATTTCCAAAAAGAACAAAGAAGTGACGGGGCCAAAATTAGAACCAGGCCTAGTGACAGTTCCATGGCTAAGTGCACCCCAGTTTGTCCCCATCACTTTTGTTTCTTGTCCCTCACAAAGTGGGTCAGAACAGTCTCAGAAGAGGAGGGCAGAGGACGGGGAGGCCAAGGTAGAAATTCCAGAGGGGCCAGGGGAGAGGGGCCAGTCAGGACGGGAACTGAGGCAGCCTACCTAGTTGGGCTGGACCTGAGATGTGCCCCGTCTTCCATTCCCAACTGAGAAGACAACTCCTGAGATCTACCCTCAGAACAGAAGCTGCTAGTTACAGCATGGCTTGAGTCAATGGAGGCAGAAAGGGATTAAGTAATGGGCCTCAAATCACAGAGCAACACTGGGCCTTCAACACTCTCTCTCCACACAGACATTAAGACATGTGGCAATCCTTCCCAAAAATCACAGTTTTCAATAGTCCGTTCAGTGTCAGCAGCCAAAGGTGCCCTTAGGTTCCTCACTAGATTGTCTTTCAGAAAACAAACAAAAAAACAAAAACCAAATCCACTATTAAACATACTCCCTAGTGGAGGAGAGCTAGCCATACCAGCGCCATTAAAAAATAAGATTTTTTTTTTAGGGGTGCCTGGGTGGCTCAGTTGGTTAAGCGTCCGACTTTGGCTCAGGTCATGATCTCGTGGTCTGTGGGTTCGAGCCCCTTAATCGGGGTCTGTGCTGACAGCTCAGAGCCTGGAGCCTGCTTCCGATTCTATGTCTCCCCCTCTTTCTGCCCCTCCCGCACTCACATTCTGTTTCTCTCTCAAAAATAAATAAACATTAAAAAAAAAAAATAGTAAGATTTTTTTTTTTTGTTAACCTGACAGTTTCATTGGCAGCTACAACTAACTTGATGATAGCTGGGGGCACAGAAACTCACTCTATATCCTTACCTTCAATTACACAACAAGGACTGGAATCCTTTGTCAGTTTATTCAGCCAAGTTTTCAAGAAGTCACAGTGAGGGAATTTCCAAAGCCCATCTAACATCACTATACAAATACTGATCACCTAGGATTCTCCGTTTATAAACACATTTTAAAAAGCAGACTAGTAACCATATAAAAAGCTCCCTTACTCTTTGCCACTTCAAACAGTTAGTATGATTTAGGTTTTTGGTTAACCATGATAGTCAAATGCTTTAAGTTGCTAAATTACTAACTGGGCTGGAACTTTCTAACCATCCCTAATTTAAATACAATCAGAGATTATATGTCGAAAACTTAAATCGCCATAATTAGGCCAAATGAAATCTGCTTTACAATCTGGGTACAAAACGGTGAGCAAAAAAGCTAATCCTGATCACCTCCTCCACAGTGAAGATATGGAAAGGCTTAAGGAGAGGTTCCGGCATCACTCGAACCTGAGTTCAAATTCTGACCCTACCACTTATGAGCTATGTGGCCCTGGGCACTTATGTCTCTGAGCTCAATTCCAAGTCCCTCTCATCTAACTGTTGCCAAAAACCAAGCACAAAGGAAATCATACATTAGGTACTAAATAAAAGATATCCACTAATTCCTACGACTGTAAATTCAGAGTACAAGCCAGCATGATTGCTGGGGTAATAATAGCATGGAAATTCAGGGTAGGAAACAAATATAGCTTTTTTTATACTCTACGCTCCTCCCTTTGGGGTCCACCCTGATCCAAGCTCCTCTTCCACTACCTATCTCCATCAACTCTGGCCTACAATGACTGACATATAACACAATCAGCCCTTAAACATTTTATTATTTTTCCAGGATTATGACTAGGCCAGCCCCGACACCTATCCATTGAAGACCTTCAGGGAAAGAGTTCTCTGTGTTTCTCTAACTTCCAGTCTCATTACCCTTTCATTACTCTTGATGATTATAAACTACACTGAGACCACAAGCGATTACACAATGCCATTTAGTGAGAATTACGAAAACTTCAAAATCACTCTTGAACACTAAGAGATAACGTTAACATTTGCAATGAGCGTTCTGACCTTCTCTAAAACCACTTTGGTTCAGCTCACATGGGGACACTCCCATTTGCTGGCTGTGGTGACTAGAACACAAGTTAGAATCCCTCCAGCTAAGATTCTCAGGCGCAGGGTGCTGTGGACAAAACCACTGTAACCACTTCACATCCACTCAGATATACCCGTTTTCTAGAACTGCAAAACCATCAGCTAAAAACAACTCTTGATGCAAATGAGTTTAGAATCAAGGCTACACATACCAGAACTTAAAACAAACTGGAGGTGTAACTCTCCCTACAGTCTTCTCCGCACATCAGCAGGTATAATTGATATGGAACCCATGCACCAGACCAGTAGTTCTAAACATTCTCCTCCCCCCTTTTTTAAACACATATTTTGTAACGCTCCCCTTACTACCCTGAAATGAAAATCAAAAATAAAAACTATTCATATGCAAAATTTCAAAATAATCAAATGACGTCCAAAGTATAAATAAAGGGTCAAAGAAGTTTATAAGAATCTGTATTTCAACATGTAATTCCTGTCAAAAGTACATTAGAAGACATAATGAAATAGTCTACGTCTTGCACCAACAGCAGAGCAGCCATGAATGCAGTAACTACAAATAGAGACAGATACCGGCAGGTTCTTCTTGGGGACACAAATACAAGCACCCCAACATTGGTAGCACAATTTATAAAAATGGTGAACAGCTTCTGGTAAAGTTCCAACCAAAATAAAATACTATTAGGTTTCTATAGTACAATATATCAATTTATACAGTAGTTGCATTCCTAGGAAATTCAGGTTATATCAAAATGATGCAAAAATTATGTAAAATAAAATTAGGTTCTAGGCTCATAAAATTACAAACACGTTTTTTTCCCCCCACAAGAATGTCTGGAGAGACATTCGGAAGTCATGCAGATTATTGAAAAATATTTTTTTGCACAGGACTATCCCTAAGCACATTACAGGATAATTATTATTCCCGGCCATTCCCTCTAAATGCCAAAGATACCCACCCGCCATCAACCAACAACATCTCACTGCAAGTCACTGAACCAGCTGAGATGAAGAATGCAGCTTTGAGCGCAAGTGGAGTCTTAGTGTCTTTGTGTTTTCCAGTACTGACCTTAGAGCTATACTTGGCTCCTAAGCAGATGTTCAAAGGGTCTGCGGAATTGGGTGATATTTCTTCCAACATTCTTTATTAGGTGCCTCAGGGGCACCTGGGTGGCTCAGTCAGTTAAGCGTCCAACTCTTGATTTAGGCTCAGGTCATGACGTCATGTTCGTGGGATCAAGCCCCGCGTTGGGCTCCACATCAGCCCAGAGCCTGCTTGGGATTCTCTCTTTCCCTCTCTCTATCCCTCCCCCATGCATGCGCACATGCGTGCTCTCTCTCTCAAGATAAATACATAAACTTTAAAAAAAATAAAAATTCATTCTTAGGTAGCAGAAAAGGCAGAGGCAGTATTTTCAGTCAATATGAAAATGACATCTACTGGTCTACCGGACTGGAATGTAAAACTGCTGACACTTCACTCACAATCAGAAACACTTCAAAAGATGCTACTGTTCCTATTCTAAAATGACAGCCTAAGACTAGGACAGCAAATACACATTGCGGCATGATGTCCCACTGAGCCTGGGAATGGCTTTAAAATCCATCTCAACATGGCTCCAGTGAGTCCCGCCAACTGTTTAGGCTTCCTAACCTCAGAAATACGGGAGAAGGCAATTAGTAGGCTCAAAAAACTTCCCCTGGGTATTTAGAGCTTTCCACACCATGCAATCTAGTAACTTCGACCACTGTCATCTGAGCACTTACTATGTGCTTTAGGTACCTAGTGCTAAATGCTTACTTGACCCTCCTACAACAACATGAGGTGGTAGAAATCTCTACTTCACAGAAACTAAATGAGGCCCAAACACAAGCCCCAAAGATCAAAAGCTAGAATCAAAGCCCAGATTCCTGCCCAGCTATCTGGCTCCAAAGCCTGTGCTAGTTATTTGTCTACAACTACCTATAAAACTTGTCTGAAGGGGCAGGGTAATAGAGCTTTCTACTAGAGAGCAGTGCTTCTCTGCGTGGACCCGGAAGGTGGGCAGACACCTCTACTGGACAGCCAGATGCCATGTCAAAAGACAAAATAAAAAATTCCTCTCTCTCACTGACTCAGCCAAAGGCCCAATCTGAGACTTGGGAGGAGCCCAAATTGGATCTTTAAACCAAGCTTTGGACACCAGGACACCACATTCCCTGATACGTGAAGACTCAAAGCTTCAGGATGGCATCAAGCCCTGCTGGGTTTTGGCTCCAACCTATCATCACTTGGCCTATATCTGGATCCTGCTTCTCCCCTCGGGAGGGCCAGTACTGTTGCCCCCAGGCCCTACTTCCCAGCCTCTGAGCAAATGCTAGCTCTCCCCTCCTACCTGCTCTGCATATCTGATTTCTGCCCATCTTTCAAGGTCTACAGTAAGGTTACCCTCCCCTACCACTAAGACTGTCTGCATTCTCCAGCTGGAAGGAACCAACCTACTTCAGAGCCTTCACAGCACTCTCCTGCATCACAGTAGTCGGTATACACGTCCCTTCCCTAGAGCTTTAGTTCCTTGTTTCCTCTCCGCCCCTCCCCTCCCACAACACCAACACTACCACCACCACCATTAGATAGAAAGTCCACTTAATGAGTACCTACCCATGTGCCAGTCACTTTGCAGATATTATCTCCTTTAATCTATAGACCAGTTCCATTCTGCTGATGAGGAAACTGAGACCTGGCATTATTCAGCTTCCACTGGCATTACACCATAGTGGATACCAGCACAGTGTGGAGTCGGGCTGCCTGTGTTTGAATCCCTGCTCTACCAATTACCAGCTGTGAAATCTCAGGTAAGTTATTTAGCTTCTGTGCCTCAGCTCCTCACCTGTAAAATAATAAGTATGTATTATTACATACCTCAAAGGTATGAATATGAGTATTCATTCTCAGCCTTTGAAGAGTTAATATATGGGAAGCACTCAGCGCTGGCACATACTATATAGACTCAGTGTTCGCGACTGTTACTATCCGTGCTGCCTCCAACCTTGTCTCATATTATGCTCCAAGTCCATACTCTGAGAGCCTCAAGTATACCAAACTATTACCCACCTCTATCCAAGCTTCCTTGACTTCTCTTTGCACACCAGCTCCTTTCCATTCTTTGGGTCTGATTATGTGCTTCTCTCAGAGAGGGATGTTCCCTGACAACCCAGATCAAGAAGATCCTGGTCATCTCGGCCCTGCCTCCAGTGCCCTCTTCTTCCCTCTGCCACTCCTATCCAACCCTTACCACACCCTTGTTTATTGTCCTTAGAGCACTTATCACAACCTAGAAATCTGTTATTTATGATAACTTGGTCTGTGTATTTGTTTGGGGTCCATCGTCCTGACTAGAGATGAGAGAACAAACTACGTCTACCCGGAGCCTGGTTCTACACAGTAAGTGCTCAAGAAGTGTCTACTGAATTAATAAATGTATGGTTTTTAAAAAATTAAGGGGCACCTGGGTGGCTCGGTCAGTTAAGCGTCTGACTTGGGCTCGGGTCGTGATCTCACAGTTTGTGGGTTCAAGCCCCGCATCAGGCTCTGTGCTGACTGCTCAGAGCCTGGAGCCTGCTTCAGAGTCTATGTCTCCCTCCCTCTCTCTCTCTGCCCCTCCCCTGCACACTCTCACTCTCTCTTTCTCTCTCAAAAATAAACATTAAAAAATAATTAATAATAAATAAATAAATAAATGTATAAACTATGGAATCCTAAAGGTAATGCTGAATGGTCACTGCTGCTATGAGAGCAGGTGTCATCCTGCGAGGTGCCATTTTCTGTATTTGGTCAACTCTGAATTATCAGTGAACCGGAACATCTATTAAGCACCCACAAGAAGCAAATCTGTATGTTCTCTGTATAATGCAAAACAATAAGTCATTGTATTTGGTTGGAAGACAGACAACAAGCAGGATCAGGACTACAGTCCTGTCAAGAGTGCCCAACTGAGGTGAAAAAATCGCGATGGCTGCCTTCTTTCTACTTGCCAGGCTGCACTCCCAGTGCAGGGCTGTTTTCTAACTCCCGCAAAGGCAGCAGATTGGCAGCAGCCCTGGGGAGGGTCAGTCTTATTTTAAGGGCAAATGAGACACTATTAAGAACACCCCCCCCCAACACACACACCCTCACAGTGCCCCTGAAACAGCCAGTCAGGGTGAAAGCATTGTATTCCAGGAGATGCTTATGATAATACAAAAACAGGGAGGGGCAGCCAGTCAGTTCACTCCCACCTTTTAAATTAGACAAGTTTATCAGATTAGCTACTTTTACTTGTCCGAGCAAAGCAGCCAGAAAGTAGAGTCCTGAGAAGATTAAGTTTTCATGCAGCAAAAGGTCTCTCAGGAGAGATTCACAACAAGCAATACTGCCAGGAAGGGCAGCTCAGTCTGGGGACTCCAAACTTCACACACTTCCCCCCCTTACCTGAAGCTAGCTGTCAGGGTATACAGCGTGTGGGTGAGTATATGGGAGTCTGTGCACGTGCCTACACATGTTTCCCAGCTTCCCGCCCCATTGGGAAATCCTCACTATTCAGCAGAAAAAAAACACATAAAAAAATATCGGGAGGGGCGCCTGGGTGGCTCAGTTAGTTAAGCATCCAACTCTATTTTGACTCAGGTCATCACCTTGCAGTTCGTGGGATCGAGCCGTGTGTGCTGACGGTGCGAAGCCTGGCTGGGATTCTCTCTCCCCACCCCACCCCTTGCGCTCTCTCTCTCTCTCTCTCTCTCTCTCTCAAAATAAATAAAATAAACTTTAAAAAGAAAGACAGAAGCATCTAGAGACCCAAGGATCCCTCTTCTCGGCTTTCCCAGTAACTTTCAGAGTGACCCTTGGAAAGTCACCTCCCCTCCTGAGACCTCAATTTTATCATGTTACAAAATAAGTGAAGCTGTACTATATTCGAGATAAGGATTTTCAAGCTATGTTCTAAGTAACCAAATGTTTGGAGTGCTCCAAAATTCTGGGGGGAAAATACATTCAAACTTCACTTTTCAGCCTTATTTTAACAATTTTTGAAATTATAATGAACCCTCACAAACTCAATTTTATAGTAACTTTTAACCCACTAAAGATGACCAATGTGTTCACATTCTCTTTCTGAAGACATCAGAATAAAGCTTCTCTTGTCAATTCTGAACTTATATTTCAACATCTTATAAAGGAAGCTGGAACTCTATTTTTTAAACTCAGACTTCTACTGACGTGCTCCCTGAAAACTGCTCAAACAAATATACAAACTACTAGAGCATACTTGCAGCATGTTCAACTGAATGCCGGGCAAATCTCCAGCACATCCGCTGGATTCAGACTCACAGGGGCATCGTCAGTTATGCAATAACAAATAAATTCATAGCAGCCTGCACTGGAATAAAGAGTAAGCACCTAGCATCAGTCTTGCGCTATGTGTAGAAAATAAAGCATTCGTTAGATAGTGGTGATAGTTTTATCTACTCTGTGATAAAAGTTCCCCCTAGTCTTCTTTCAGGCTTCTGGGCCAAGTGAAGAGTATCCTGAAACTGCAAGTAAGTTATTAGTAAACTATCTGTAATTATTATTTATGTGAATCAGATTTTTCCATACTGCAACCAAAACTAAATTCAGAAGTAAACTGGGTAATAGAACTGGCAAATGATTGGGACTGCCACTCCACTCTGAACCCAACTCAAAATTCAGTGCCCATAATCAGATTCACTGTTCTGTTCACTTTATCATAATTATTATAATACTGGTAAGTCATGGTATTGTGTCTGAATTTATAAAATTAGTCTCTTCAGTATGCTGAGGTTCCATGTGGGATTAAATTTGAAACAGAGATCCCTGGCTTCCAAAGAGTCAAAAAGCACTATACCAGATACCATCAAAGTCCTCTTCAGGCTCTAATATTCAGAGAGGAAGGCGAGTTCTAATTAGGTCTGTATTACCTGCCCACCCTGCTTACCCACACTACAGCTCCCATGGGGAAGGAAGGCCTAAGCAAAAATTCTCCCTTTCTGCTCCCTGATCTGTCAGCAGTAGGGTTCTGTACACCTGGGGCAGCTGCCCACCCTGCGTATGCCAGCCACACAGTCCCCACCTCCCCAGCCACAGGCTGAAAGCCATTTAGCTCACCCTAGCCATGTGGTGGGCGCTCAGCTATTTGGCACGAGGCTGACTTCTCGTGCTCAGGTCGACATTCAGAGGGGCCCTCAACATTTAACGTTACTGTGAAGAGAGCACCTCACTTGTATAGGTCCATTCCCCCTCTAGCCCCCATCTCTGCCTATCAAAAGTCTGTTCTCCACACTGCTGTGGAGAATAGCAAATTGTTACAAACTATCTGGAAACAGTGTGATACTGGAATAAGAAGACCTAAAAATTAGGAACCATGCAACTCTCTGAAATATATACTAAGAAAACAATGTATGCACACAGATTTAACTGTAAGGCTATTAATCACAGTACTGTTCACAATAGCAAAAATCTGAAAGCAACCTCAATGTACCAAAAAAAGGATAGATTTTAAAAATGGGATATCCAAACAAGAGTATATCAATTCTATAATTAATAGTAACAATCCCCACATTTTAGAGTGCTTACTAACACTGGATCCTCTGATAAAGTTCTTTAACCTCATTTAATGCTCACACCAACTCTATGAGGTAGATATGACTGCGCTTTATAAATAAGCAGATTCACAGAAGTAACAATTCAGCCCAAGGTTGCCTGTCTAGTAAGTGTCAACGTCAGGTTCAAACCTAGCTCACTCACTCCCATAGCCAACAGAAGCATTTCTTAAGTATTTACTAATGTGCCGGGCATGGTACTACTTGCCAGTTTTGTCATTAGAGCTTTACAACTTTTTTTTACTTTTTTCTTTTTCTTACTGTGGTAAAAACACGTAATATAAATTTACCCTCCTAACAATTTTTAAGCGTACATCATGGTATTGTTAACTATATGCACACAGCTCTTTTCATCTCGCATGACTCAAACTCTATAACCATGAGCAACTGCTCGTTCCCCTTGATTTTCAAAAACTTCTTATTTTGGATTAATTTTAGATTTACAGAAGATCTGCAAAGATAACTGAGAGAGTCCCACATGCCTTTGTTCAGCTTCTCCTGCCACTGAAGCTATGGCTTTTTTGGCAAAATGGAATAACCATTCATTCCACCTTCAAACAAATACAAGGGCCCAACTATGAGGCAGGGAGTAGCTCCGGCTGGTGCCTCTGCCTGCGACCACACACCTCTGTTCCCCACTGGCTTCTGAACCTGCACCACCCCTCCCCTGCACCACCCCAAGGGCAAAGGAAGGGAATAAAGAAGCCTACCACAAACCAAAAGTCCCTCCTAGGAAGCATTCTTAAGCCACTGCTGATGGAGCCTAAAACCATAGAAAGAGTTATGTTTTTTAAATGGGTATAGAATCTCAGGGAAATCTCAAATAAGAAAGAAGGAGGAAAATAAATAGAAATAAGCACTACATCGGTGTTAGCTATATGTATCAGGCATCAGCCAAGACTTTTACCTATACTTACTCATTTAATCCTGAACCATACCATAAGGTGGGTACCCCTATTACCCCCACTTTACAGATGAGTAAACCCAAGAGCAAAGAAGTTAAGCTTTACTGAAAGTTCTACAGCTAGTAAAACACTTCCCTTGCCTGGGAAGAGGGAGAACACAGGGCTCCCACCCCTCTGCTTTGAACTTGTAAATTCCTAGATTCCCGGACTCAGGAAGTTATTTTTAATAACCGTGGCCACCATCCAAACATCAGAACTGACCAATGTTCAGCTCAGCAAAACTGTTTGCGAGTGCAGCATTTTTCAGACCCTGAGTAATCTTCACATACCAGTGATACATCGCTCTCTGTACATGTTCCTGGGGAAGTGAGGAAACTTCGGGGGGACTTGCACAACACTGCCTAGAAGCAGATTCCAAAGGGCTTTTCACACGTGTCTTCACAGTGTTCCTGCACATTACCCACCTCCCACCTGCATCCTCCCCTCACGATCCACACGGGCAACAGGCTGAGTGACGCTCACTCTTCAACAGACTGGACGGCCTTCGTTCCGTGCTGCACTATCGCCCTGATGCTCTCCCCAGAACTGTAGGGCTAGAATTCACTCCAAAGGATCCTCATGTCTCTGACCACCGGCAGGAGGAACAGTATAAAAAAAAGAACGGCATATTTCTGGCACCACAAAATCAATCTATTTGCTTCATCAAACACGCTGCTCTAAACAAAAGTTTTTGCTTTCAAAGAATTCTTCGTTTGCCTTAGACTCACTTTGCTTCATACCAAAGTGACTAACTTTGAATCATTCAAACCAGCCTTGGCCTTTAGGATTTTCAGGCACTACAGAGTACACAATTATTATATAAACACGGAGACCCTCAAGTAATGCAAACACACTAACGAGATATACGGCCAAGGGCCTACCTCAGGTCCACCTCTGGAACTAGGGAGTTGGCACACAGTGACGCAGACACTACCAGGAGTCCACAGGAGGAAAGAGAAATGCTGGCCCACACCCAGGAAGGACAGAGGTATCTCAAGATGTCAGAAAACACATGGAGACATAGCAAAGGACCAAAAGCAGCCTGTGTCCCTGGTCACCAACTGAGATCAGTGAGGAAAGGTTTCAGGGAAATCCCAAGAGGCATCATGCAAATGTCCTCCAGACGGGTCCTGAGAAATATGCTCAATAAACGACATGAGGGCACAACATGTGAGGTTGTTTCTGAGAAGGGGAGAGTGAAGGGTGGGGGAAGCCACAACCAGGGGATCCAGGTAGTGAAGAGCTGTGTCCTTTTCTCAGCAGCTGTACCTGGTATCACTGCAAACAGAAACTGCAGTGACTCATCATGATGAATCCATAGGAAAATGAAGAAAAACACATTAAAGGGAGAGCCTGGCATTCTACTTACAAAATGAGATGGGTAAGGACCTCAGGTCACGGACCTGTATGAGTGGTCCCTCAACCCTGACTATTCCCAAGGCTCTGTCCTCCTGAGATTTTTCTGAAAGTTTTCCCATCTATTGGACCTGAGGAATTCTATCTTATTCTCTAAAAGTCCAGCTCAAATGCTTCCCCCACCCTGTTAAGTCTTCCTGGCTTCCCCAAACAAATGCAGTCATTCTCTTATCTATGCCTCAACAGCACTTTATTAAACACAGGAATTATAACCTAAGCTTGCTTTGCTCTGTAAATATAACCCACCAGGCCATAGAAGCGCCTGAGGCTGTGCTTTACTCATTCTTATTTCTCAGAGTCAGGGCTTCTAACATAGTAGGTATTGAATGGATGAATGAATGGATAAACTCATGACCATCCAGAGTTCCAAAGGTCATGGCATTCTGCAGGAAGATTCACGTTCAACTTATGAAACCAACTCACTTGAAGACCAATTGAATCCTAGCCAGACAGATATGCATCACTCCCCTCCTTACTTTCTCTAACATAGGAATGAGGGAGCTTTTCCTTGATTGCCCTCTAGAAATGATAACGCAAATGCAGCTGACATCCCTGTCACTGCCAAACAAATCAAACCGGCTTTCAACCTCACATCCACTGTGACCAAACTAACGCATCAGACTTGGAGGGTACTGAAAAATACTTTCAAAACAGTTTTCTGACCTTTTCCCTCCTCTGCCTATAAGAGGATACAACCAGAAAGAATGATCGTACTTCACTTTAAACCAAGTCTCTAACAACCTGTCCTTTCCTCCTACTCAGCCTGAGTGGGAAGTCATCTGGGTCTCTGGCAGTCACTCACTGTTTGTCCAGCCTTTCCTGCTGTGACAGAATACCTAAGATGCTGATGACAAAACTGCCTACAACCATGATGGCTCACCTCTGATGCTAAGGGAGAGAAAGAGGGAAAGTCCCTGGAAAGGCACTATGTGAGCCTTTATAATTTTGTTCAATGGACATCAGAGCCATAACTGATGTATAAATAAATCAGGAAAGGCTAGAGTGTGAGGTGACAGGCTCCAGTAGGACTGTTCTAGAATAGATCTGTGTGTGTCTCAATACCCAGGACAGCTGCCCCAGAAACACATGACCCAAGGACACACCCCTCTTCTCCCCACTTCACAAAGCTCCCAGGGAGCCTAGGCTCCTAGCCCTCTGCCTCACTCCACCAATATCAATATGGGACTCAGCAAGTAAGAGACCATGAGCAATTTCCAAATAAAGCTCCCTCGTGGGCTGTGTTGCTTCCTTTCCTTCCATGCTCATGTTCAAGATCAAACAGATTAAGCAACACAGATGAGAGGCAGAGATTTATTAGAGAACCACAGGATTTCATGGTTGGAATGGACAGATAAACATTCACCCTCCTCTTCTAAGGCAGCAACCATCTATACTTTCATTATTAGGGCCAACAAGTCTCTATTCTTACTCTCAATTCTAGAGGCCCAAAGACTGCAAGAGTATCTTTGTTAAGTCTGCAAAACTCTTGTATTGCAGAATTAATTCATTTTTAGGGGGAAATTAAGTTCTTCTTCCCATGAAGTCAAAATAAACACCCACATCATTGCCCATCAGGTGGCCAGACACCCAGGACTTTCACAAACATGACTGGAGAGGTGGGGCCAAAGAGAAGTGCTGAGAAGCAGTCAGCTCCATGACTAGACTGCCTGGGTGTGAACCCAGCTCTACCACTCACTACCTGTGATCTTAAACAGAGGGAAAATATCAGGACCTACCTCACGATTTTTAAGAGGATTAAGTTAATCTACTTAAAATGGGGAATGCTAAATTTCCTCCATAAGACTGTTAAAAACTGAGAACAAACTGAGGGTTGATGGGGGGTGGGAGGGAGGGGAGGGTGGGCGATGGGTATTGAGGAGGGCACCTTTTGGGATGAGCACTGGGTGTTGTATGGAAACCAATTTGTCAATAAATTTCATAAAAAAAAAAAAAAGAAACCAAAAATAAATAAATAAATAAATTTCCTCCATAAAGAAAGAGGCAGAGCCAAGGTCTCCTTGAAAATATGCTATTCCACACTCATAAGAGTTTTCAATGTGACAGGAGAAAGCATTAGGCTGAACCATATTAAACTTCCAACATTTGACCATTTTTTTTTTTACTCACAAAAGTGGCCATTTCATATGGTTAAATCAAATAGGTATGAAAGAAAACACAAAGTGATTGACTTCAAATGATTGTTAAAAAAAAAAAAAAGAATCAAATATCTGTGTGGGGCTGATCGGCTGATCCTTACACCCCCAGTTTGGTCTGCAGGACCTTGTGAAGGTTGAGCAACCTTGGCTATTTGCAGAGCTGACTGGCTGCCAAGCTGGCTTCCAGCTACCACCTGTTGCTTTGACAACTGCAGCTTTAGGGCTACTAGGACCTGTTACAAAACCCCAGGCATCTACAGGCAGCTCAAAGGCTCAAGAGGCCCAAGCTATAGTGACCAGAGAACTCTTCACCTTCTAATGGTGCTTCTGGCTTCCAGGGAAGCCACTTCCCTTTTGTGACACAGTCACACTCCTGACCAGCGCCATCTGGATTTCAGCCATTATTCCAGGTGTACCTGGAGTCATTCAGAAAACTAGTTCAAAACAAGTTTCAAAGACCCAACACTGGGCATCTTTTACCTTTAAAATCTTTAAAAACTAGAAAGAAAAGCATTATTGCTTGTGCTAAAGGTCAATTAAACAATACAGGCCCTCTCTGTACTATCTTTGTAACTACCTGTAATTATTCCAAAATAAAAAGTGTTTTAAATTCAATTATATAAAGACATAAGAAATGGCCCTTTAATAAAGAACAACTTTAATCACAAATTCTGGATGCACTGTATGATTTTGCGTTTTTTTTCCATTAATGACAGACAGACTTTTTTCAACTATTGGCCCAGTAATAATGGAATGGCAGCAGAACCTTTCTTTGGTCCATAAACTAAGCCTGGTTAGAAAAAAAAAAAAATCCAGAAGCACTTGTACCTGTCTGAATCCTTGATTCAGCCTTATTTGAAGACTCACCGATGATCTGATTAATTTGGGCTTAGTGACATTTTATCTTGATGTTATTGTTCCATTTCCATCAATGCCAGCACTATTTATCTTCTCTCCTTCCCTCAATATAACCATTTATAAAACCCAAAACAATATTAGCTCTAAATGAAACTACCCAAGTAAACACTTTTATCAATACAAGACCAGCTGGTTCCATGTATCTCATCTAAAATTAAGAGTTTATTGCAAAAGAAACTGAAAAACTACTGTTTCCTCGTGGAGTCTCTCATCTTAATACACATTTTATGTTTACACAAGGATGTGATGGAGGCAGGGGCAGACAGTAGCATCACACGATCTCAGTAGTGCCCCAGAACAGAATCATGATGTCATCTGCCTTCCCCTGGCAGTCTTTATAAGGTTATAATTAACTTAATATTTAATAATTAAATTAACAGAACAAAACTGAAGATCCATCTAGCATTCTTTTCATGGAGACTCTGTTGGCTCATGTATGCTTAGAGCCCTGCTATCTGAGAGCTGATAACATGTTTTCCCCTAAAGATGTCTTTGCCGTGGCACACTGTTCTGGCTGCCACCAGCCATCTTTTCTGGAGGCAGGAAGATGTGGGATGGTTCTGTGAGCAGTTTATCTTTGCATAAATGTATACATATGAGCACAACACACGCCTCTGAAAGTGACCATGTAGTTGAGATAGCAGATGGCAGCTTACTGCTCATCACTCCAATACATCCACCCAAGTTCACAAGAGCTTCAGTTTGGAGCTAACATATAGCATGGTTTGTGGTAAAAAGCAAGAACTTTGAAGTCAGACAGGAGTTACTCATTTACAAAACGAGGTACTTAATTTCTGCAAATCTTGGCTCCCTCATCTTTAAATGGGGATATCATCCAGTGCACAAAGGTTGGGCACACGATAGATGTGTAACTTTTAAGGTCAAGGTCCTAGACATAATCCCTATACAAGGCTTAAAAAAACAAAACCACATGGTTTCAATCTGTGCTTTGAAACTCAGATGTATTATACCACTATTGGTGTATGTGTGCCACACTGTCAATAAAAAGGGGAGAGGAAATAAAAGAACCACTTAGACTATGTGTCTCCCCAGTGGGTGGCTCAATACTATTCCTCTGTAAATAAAGACCAGTGTGCAAATACACTCTTATGTTTGAATAACGCTAAGCTTCATTGTTTTGGAACACACATGAAATATGAGTTCACCAAAGGAAATGCTACAGAAATTTCACACAAATATTCATGAACATTATATGCTGCCAGGCCTTCTCATGTAGAGTTGTGCATAAAATAAAAGTGACTAGATGCCAACAAGCCTGTAAATCCTATGGGATAAGGCTCTATACATAGGCACACTGATCACTTCAGGAAGTGAAAACAGAGAGGTTGATAGAAAAACTATAGAAAGCACAAGAATTCTAGTCCAAAGCTAGTCAGTATGAAACAAATACACTGTGTGTATATATGTTGTGTGTGTGAGACAGAAAGAGTGTGTATACACACAATTCAATAGACAATGGAGGACATCCCTCCATTTATCACCCCAATCAGAACAGCTATCACTTACGGAAGATCTATCATATACAAAGATTTTCAATCTCAATTTCTTAAAAGATGAGGAAAGCGAAGTTAGGAGGGGTTTGCTGAGCAAACAAATAGTAGTAAAATGTAAATATAAGCCCAGGTCTTTTTACTCCAGGCCATGCTATGCCCCTATAAGCACAAGGCTCAGCATAACAACTTACATTCATAACTGAACCTGATTAATAGAGACAAATAAATTGGCTCTAGTTACCTCAGTGCAAAGACATAATAAATATATTTTTCAACTTTTTCATCAAAGTGATTAAAGTTTTTAAAATATGGTCATAAGAATAAACTCTCATCCATCTAGAAAACTTGGCTATCCCAAAATGATTCATCCCTAAGGGTCTGAAAAGAGTCAAGAATTTAACTTGCATGCACACTGCAAGTAACTTGCACTGTAACTTTGCATCTACATGTGAAAAAAAAAATTCATTCCTTAACTCTATGGAAATACTTTTTGTTTAATATGTGTTTATTTTTGGAAGTGGGGGAGTGAGCAGAGGAGGGGCAGAGGGTGAGGGAGACACAGAACCCCGAAGCAGGCTCCAGGCTCTGAGCTGTCAGCACAGAGCCCGAGGCAGGGCTCGAACTGACAAACTGCAAGATCATGACCTGAGCCAAAGTTGGACGCTTAACCAACTGAGCCACCTAGGCGCCCCTCTATGGAAACACTTTTAAATATAGACTACAATAACAATACTGGAAATTCCTTCATTTGGGGCTTTCATTGAAGCTTACCTCCTCATTACCCTGATAATAATCAGGAATCAAAGGTAAAATGATCGTTTTCTTCTATTTTAGGGACATAAAAATGAAGTGAAGTCAACATTTCAAATTTCCCATGGTTAGAATGCAAAAAAACTGTCCCTCCTATCAGTGAAACTGGGGCTGCAAAGGGGACCTCAGAGCTGGGACATTACATTCAAATGCCTACAAAGGAGCTACAGATGAATACACCAAAGCTCAGTAGCATGAAATGACTTAACTATGGTCTGAAAGTCAGTTATTATCAGATCCCCACACAACTCGAGCCACCTGACTGTGTAAGTTCAGAGGAAATGTCTGAATCTAAAGACCAAATGAAGAGCCTGAGGTCAGCTGTGTCCCATCAGTGCCCCCCAGGATTTGCAGGCGATACTCAGGCGAGGGAGAGGAGATGCTGGAAGCGTGGGATACAGGCCAGAGGAACCTCTACTGAAGTCCAGTCAGCCTGCAGGAATCACATCAGCCTGGTATCTGTCACTGGGAACAGGTTGCTGACGACCGTGAGAACAATCTAGAATTAGATAAAATCCAAAAGGAGAAAAACTACTCCTGGATGAACCTAACAACCGTATGTGAAGATAAAGTTCCAAATTAGAAGAAAAAATATGCAAAGATAAACTTCCAAATTAGAAGGAAAAAATAAGATGTTTTAGGAGGAACATTTAATGATGGAATTTGATCTATCTCAGATGAGAGTGGAGATTTTGATATCAGAGATAAAGATGACAGTGGCTCCAGAGCTTCATGGAGAAAGAAGACCTGCTATTTCCTGCAGGGATTTATCACGACTTCACAGTGGATGAAAAGAGTATTGTTGTGCTGGCTGTTTGCTGCAGAACCAATGTTACCACTTTGAGGCTCAAGGAGAGAATGTGAAATTTTTGGCAGAGGCAGCACAGTGGTGCTCCTTTATTTGTAAAGGTCCTAAACACAACTGAACAAAAAATTAAACATTTACTCTTTGCTTTTTTATTGTGGACTCACAGCTAGGATAGCTTTCCTTTGCAAGATTATTTCATTAGAATATTTTTAAGTGAAAGAAACAATGGATTTGTAATGAAACAAACTGCAAAAATGTGGATTAAGCACATTTATTTTCTTTAATTAAATCAAGAATAGTGGCTCAGTTGCACTGTGTTAGTACATGCATTCAACTTTAACCCAAATGAAAGGTTAATCTCCCCAAATGTAACAATTTAGCATGCTCTACCTGGGCATCATTTTTAGACTTTAAGCCAGATATCAGTCAATGCCACAACTGCCCTAGAAGAAGGAATAAAAGTAAGTAACATAATTAACTAAATCTGGTATTTTTCTTTCCAAAATTATATGTTGGGGTATGCTGTAGAATGGGGGAAGAACCTCTCTTATAATGGGGCATATTTTCAATTGCTTACACAACTTTCTTGTTCAAAATAAAGGAACTGTCTTAATTTTTTAAAAAGAAAGAAAAAGACCAAATGAAAAATAACATCATGTGAAAAGCTAAATGCAGCATTACATTTGTTTTCTATTTTTAATCATTAAATTGTTATATTTTCCTATATTTATTAATCATTAATTACTATATTTAATTCCGATAAAGATTTTAAAAATAATTATAACATGCTTATTTTTGGTTTAGTGATTGGGTTCTATTTGGCTAATGAGAAATTAAAGCCAGAGAAGCTGTTTTGTTGGGGTTTTTTTCCTAATTCCTTCAAAACCCAAAATGTAACCTTTTATTATGTTGGGTTACTAGTTTTAACTATGGTTATAGTGTCTCAGGAATGCCTGAGCACTCAATAGAACTGAGCAACTGCACATGTGCTTTGACCCAGCAGTTCTACTTCTAGGAATTTCTTCTAAGAAAATAACAATGATACATAAGATTACGCTACAAGGATCTTCATCATAAGGCTGTTTAAAATGACTAACAAAACTATCTTAAAATGTTCATCCGTCCAGGAACACAGAATTGTGGTGAAGCCACCCAGCAGAATTCTACACAAACACACACATATATATACATACATGTTCGTGTGTGTATGATTACTGAAAGATAGAATGATATTCCTAATGCACTAATAAATGAAAGGTTATAAAACTTCATGCAGTACATGATTACCATTTATGATCAAGATACATCCATAAGATTGAGAGGATATTTGTTAAAATATTAACAATGGTTATGAGATTCCAAGTGTTTTTTATTCTTTTCTCTTATTCTAAACCTTCAATAAACAGAAATAACTTTTGCAAAAAGCAGTGAACATAATTCCTTAAAATATAAATAACTTCCAAGGATGGGAGACTGTAGCCAATAATATTTTATGTGCAGGGCAATTGACTATCTCCCCATACCTACCTGGTGCCTCAGGCACACAATACACCCACCCATTCCATCCTCAGATCCCAAGACAGGGACGAGAGCAGATAAGAATGGGCAGAAAGCCTTGTCTCACACCACACTATAACCCTGTGCCCTAGTATCTGGCTTGGAAAACACTGGATTTGAACAGCCCAGTACCACTTAGGAAACACCAGAAGGGATCACCTCCATTTGTACAATACCTTCTATAGTAACAAGATGGCAGCTCAAAAAAGGTATGGGGGGCCAGGAGGGAAGAGAGGTAAGAACTATCTGCAATGCAAAATAAAAATAAATGCATACCAATGTATGCAAAATAGTGCGAACCTCATGGAAAGCAATTTTCGATATTAATAAAAATGATAAACA
Organism: Prionailurus viverrinus; assembly: GCF_022837055.1. NCBI lineage: Eukaryota > Metazoa > Chordata > Mammalia > Carnivora > Felidae > Prionailurus > Prionailurus viverrinus. Next base: position 160,883,598 of record NC_062568.1, on the reverse strand, counting down.
TGCTTATCTTTTAATCCAACAGTACCATCTGGGAATTTGTCCAACCATGTACATATGAGGTTATATGAAGAAGCACTGTTTGCAACAGCAAAAATGTAGAAAGAAACCAAATATACATGAATACGGGAACTAGTTAAGTAAACCATGGTACATTCACACACTGGAAAACTCTGGAGCTCTAATACATATACAAATATACACACATGCACATACATACTTGCATGCATGCATGTAAATAAGGAAATACTCTATGTCCTAATAAAAAAAGTGAGAAGGATATACTGTAAGAAGAAAAAAGCAAAGTGCAGAACAGTATATAGAGAGGCAAAATATATACTTGTATTAACTGTATCTGAACACAAGAAATTAATAAAGGAGGATACTTATGTAGGCAGGGAAGGAAGTTGCCAGACACAAGGATGGAAAGGAGCTTTCTCAATGTGTACCTTGTTATATAGTGCTTGGGTTTCTGAACCATATAGCACCCATGCCAAACAAAACATCAACACTACCACCAATGATGATGATGATGATGATGTTGTTGTTTAAAACGCTTGCCAAGAGAGCCTAAGAGGGACATTTGCCACCCACAGCGAAGAACACTGGAGCTGAGCAATCGATCACACAGGGATACTCTTCCACTTCCCTCCAAGGAGAGAGGAAACCATTTACAGACCGTCTACCAGGGGCTGTGTTTTCTGTGTAAGTCATCTCATTTAATATTCAAATTAACCCTCAGAGGAATAACCAGCCCCATTCCTGCAAATAAGCAAATGGTGGTAAATAAGTAAATGGCAAGGCATTAGGTAACTTGCCCAAAGTCACAGGGCTATGACTGGAATTCATGCTTTTACCTGCTGAAACTTTCAAAGGGAAAATTTAGGTCTCAGTAAAAATAACTGTCAGCCATTCACCCATAACCATACTTCCTTCCACGTGTTTCCTCTAATATTCTGTTTTCTAGGTTTTGAGAATAAGTGTTTGTTAAATAAAGCAGATATTTGGGGTGCCTGGCTGGCTCAGTCAGTGGAGTGTATGACTCTTGATCTTGGGGTTCCACACTGGGTGGAAAGATTTCTTAATAATTTTTTTTATCTTAAAATAAATAAATGAATAAATAAATAAAGCAAACGTTCTACACTAAAGGATGTTCTTTATTTTCCACTTACTGAGCACCAAAAAAGTTAGTTACAGGTAATGTTATCAGATGCATTTTTCCTTCATTGGGGATGAACTATGGAAACGCATGCAAAATCTGCAAGTAATGAACCTCACAGGAACCATAAATCATCTTTTGCAATGGGATCAAAATAATGCTACCACAGAGGAAGGGAGGAAAGAAATAGCAACTAACAGCTACTGGGCACTTTTATATATCAGTCACCATTATAAGTGCTTTAAATATAAGGACTCACTTAATTCTCAGAACAATCCTATGAGGTAGGGACTATTACTATCTTAGTTTTATAGATGAGTAAACTGAGACAGAGAAATTCAATAACTTGCCCACAGAGACTGTCCTAACTGTACTGCCTACACTATTCCCCACCATACAATACTCTCCCCACAAAGCATTTCCAGTCTGCAGTAACTGATGATGAACCAGATGACAGCTTCTCTAGCAAATCAGTGAATGATCTGTAATCCTATGTATTTAATTGTATATGCTCTCTTATTCCAAGAGAAGGAGGCTTCAACTGACTGCCAAATGGATCGATGAGATTTAAAAAAAAGATTTAAAACTCCTGATTTCAGAGGTTTAGGCTATAGTCCAAGCAAGAGATAAAAACTAAAGGCAGGCAGGCAGGCAGGCAGTAGGAGTGGAGATACAAAGGAGAGATGAGAACTGTGTTTCTTACTCGAATCCATATGAGTAAAGTGTTAAGTGAAACACTGATTCCATAATCAAGTGTACCTGGAAAACAGTTAACTCAGTAACATTCAAGAGTTACTTTACTGCAAGACTTCTTGAGACTTTAGAATGTTAACATACATTTTGGTTCTCCAAGAAAAGGATAAACTAAACAACATCTAATTCCCAAACTTACCAGATCATGAAATTTTTTATTCAAAGAACACCTTCAGAACAAACATACTCAGAGATGCACTGGATTAAAAGGATGTTTAAACATTAAAAATCATCCAACTTGGTGACTAATAGTCCATGAGAAAGGAGATAAAAAAGCCCCAGGATTGGGCTTAGGTGACCAGTGGAGGTGACAGGAAAGGGAGGTTAAAATATAGGAAAGTTTTTAAGGGAAAAGATGAACTTCATTTTGGTCCTGTTTGAGTTAGAATTGTCTAAAAACTGCCAGTTTCCAAAGCAAGTGAAACCAGGGTCTCAAAGAGATATCTGTACATCCACGTTCATAGCATTATATACAATCGCCTAAAGGTATAAGGCAACCCAAGTGTCCACTGACAGATGAATGGATAAACAAAATGTGGTATACACATTCAACAGAATATTAATTTAGTTTTAAAAAGGAGAAAAATTCTGAAATATCCTACAACATGGATGAATCTTGAGGACATTATGCTAAGTGAAGTAAGCCAATCACAAAAGGACAAATACCGTATTGAGGGAGTTCCAGGCAGACTGCCCTAAAATGTGCCACTCTGACATACTGGTTATTTTGAATTAAAGTTACTTTAAAAATAGCCAGTACAAGAAGGATACTCTGACCCTCCCCTGTACCCCTGAAAGCAGGGCATAAATTCCCCCATGTGAAAGGTACCCTCCTTGCACCTACAGGGTAGAAAGCACCCTTACTGCTAGAAACAGCAAATCCAGGGTGGAAAAGGCTATATAAACATAACGTGTTACTTCTTCGTTAATTTGCTATCCCAAGCCCAAACTTCTCTGTCTTGCCAATTCTTCACAAATTTATTGTTTAAGGTATAAAAAGTTGCCTGCTTTGTCACTTCGTGTCTCATATTTTTATGAGCTTTCATATGTATAAAATTAAATGTTTTTCTCCTGTTGATCTATCTGATGCCAATTTAATTATTAGACCAGCCAATGAACCTAGAAGAAAGGAAAAATTTTCCACCTCTACAGTGTGATTTCACTCATATGAGGTAGCTAGAGTAGTTAAAATCATAGAAAGTAGAATGGTGGTTGCCAGGGGATGGAAGAGGGGGAGAATGGAGGCTGGGCAGTACATTTAACCGGGAATATAGTTTTAGTTTTGCAAGATGAAGAGATTTCTGGAGCCAGGCTGCACAACAATGTGAATGTACTTAATACTGCTGAACTATAACTTAAAAATGGCTAAGATGGTATATTTTATGTTGTGTATTTCACAATTGAAAACAAACTTTTTAAAAAACTTCCAGTTAAAGATGTTATGGTAGACATCTATGCCTAGAAATTTCTCATCCCATGTGGTTCTGTTAGGGCTACAATTCAGGCAGTGTCCTGCCTGATCCCCATCCAAGATGGAGGCCTGACCACCCACTATCTACCTACAGGACTGAGGAGTAACTCAAGCAAGAGACCCTCAGGGAGATTTGATGAACAGAAGCCAGAAGAATATCATCTTGGGGCAGCCAGTTCTTCTCTTTCAAGCCACTTGGAGAAAACCTTGCTATTGGCAAGAAATGAGACCAATGAAACAGAAACTAGAACCCTAATGAAGGGATCATGCCTTGACATCACTGAATCTAATGGATTCTTTCCCTCCCTCCTTTTAAAAGGCTCTAGTTCCATGGGCCAATAAACCTCAACATCTTTTGTAAGTCACCAGGGACAACACAGAAATCCAAAAAAAAAGCAAAATCATGCTGAACTATACAGGTCCTTGTGGAAGAATTTTCTCTCCATAGCTCCATTTGATATCTTATCTGCAGTATCACATGCCTTTATTAGAACAGTAGTACACAATTCCATAATTTTGTGAGTATAATTTCAAATTTAACATCATCTTTCCAGTTGGTAAATACAGCATTATGTTAGGCCTGAGTACTATTACATTTATGAAGAAAAAACATAAATTTAAAAAATCATTAAATCTACACTAGATTATATATAGAAGGAGAGATTTACAAAGCATTAAAGGCTCATACCGAAATAGACTGAATTAGAAGTATCAATGTTTCTAAATTACCTGAAGTATAACATAGAAAAGAGTGCCTATTTTATTACCCTGAAACGGAGGCTTTGGAAGGAACACGTGAACACTGAAGTCAAAGAACAGGAAGATAATACACAGATAGGATCTCTCATCTGTGCTCTAAGAACTTTGCCCTCTACCAGGTCTTCAACTCAATGCTCTATTAACATAGGTTCCCTTGGTTTGGTTTTCATTAATTATTGACACAGTTTAATTTTATCAAATATAAATCTAATCAAAAAATTGTAGGACCGCTTAGGTATAATGACTCTCTTGTATAAATCAGGAGGCAAGGAGAAAGGAGCAAATAAAGAGAAAAGAAATTAATGTACCCAGCATGGTGTTAGCGCTGCAGACTTTGACTTAAGCAAAAAGACTATCTGAAAAGCTGTCATGCTAGAATTAATGTCACACCAGTTTCACATATACAATCTGAAAGGCTCATAGCATAAGGCTGCACAGAGATGCCTAAAGCAAAATCTTAAAAGTATTCTTTGCTCCCCAGGGAATACAGTTATGAGCTTGTTGTAGCAAGCCTTTGCAAAGATAAACTAGCCTTGCTTATTTCACTGAAACAGACCTGACTGATAAAATAACTTGAGAACACTGAGAATACTATCCATGTGAAATCTTGATAACCACTGATCAGTAAAAGATCTGTCTTCTGAAATTGCTTTTGGGTGTCTCTCTTTGTCATGAAAGATTAGCAGAAAGTATTTTAATCATAAGGGGGAAAAAGAAGTCCCTATTTTACTTGGAAGACTTTCCAAGGTTCACTACAACACACCTGGTAAACACACAATGATAAAGCCTGTCTCTTCCACAGATTATCTTCCCACTATTTAAGTATTTAAGGTGGCTTCCACCTCACAGCTTCAAAGTAAATCTTGGAATCTGGCAGCCCAGAATGTTTATGGTACTCCGGGGAAATCTAACCATTAGAAACACTGCTCAGGAATCCAAAATCCCCACAACCATACATTCACCAAAGAACCTATGCAACCTATTGTACAACACCAACTGGGCAGATTTATGATGTTTCCATTAGAGCACAGCAGATGCTTTTTAAACCATGACATAAATAAGTATCCAAAATCTTAAAATGTGAAAAAATTTCACAAAGCAATACCATTCACAGCCTCCTAAGGAAACAATCAGAAAAGTACACAAAAATGGAGGCATAAAGATGTTTTCAATAGGATTATTTACAGTAGGAAAAACAAACAATGCATGTTGCACTTTAGAAGGAAAACTATGTACCATAAAACATTAGGTCACCCTAACCAAAATTATTACCATATGGGGATAAAATTGTGAGGAACCACTTGGTGAAAAAAAACAGATTACAAAACAGCATTATGTTCTACGATCTCCTTGATTTTTTTTTTAAATTTATAGGTCCATTATGCATGAAACAAAGTCTGACATAATAAACACTAAAATAACAAAAATGTTTATCTGAGTGATAGGTCAGGTAAAAATAATTTTCATTTAATTTTTCTAAAATTCACGTATAGTATTTGTCTTAATTTCTTTAAAATGCTAAATAAAATTTTAAAAGAAGAATTCAGGTACTATAGCAAGTTTCAAGTGATTGCCTAGGAAGCACCAATTTAGGCTGACATCCTGACTTCTCTGCAAGTAAATAAAAGAATGGCTAACAGTATTCCAGATGAAACTGTAACTACTTGTTGAACATAATAGACCAGCTAAACAAAGTATCTAAAATTAAAAAAAAAAAAAAAAAACTCTTTAGATAAACAACTAAAAATGCAAGTGCCTACCTAGTGTCTATAGAAACTAAACATATGGCACAAAAACAGTCATTCAGATCAATGAAACAGAATTGAGAACTCAGAAATGGACCCACAAACGTAGGGCCAACTAATCTTGGACAAAGCAGGAAAAAATAACCAATGGAATAAAGACACTCCCTTCAGCAAGTGGTCCTGGGAAAACTGGACAGTGACATGGAGAAGAATGAACCTGGACCCTTTCTTACTCCATACACAAAAATAAACTCAAAATGGATGAAAGACCTAAATGTAAGACAGGAAGCCATCAAAATCCTCGAGGCAAAAGCAGGCAAAAACCTCTTTGATCTTTGCTGCAGGAACTTCTTACTCAACACGTCTCCAGAGGCCAGGGAAACAAAAACAAAAATTGAACTATTGGGACCTCATCAAAATGAAAAGCTTCTGCACAGCAAAGGAAACAATCAGCAAAACTAAAAGGCAACCAACAGAATGGGAGAAGATATTTGCGAATGACATAGAAAAAGGATTAGTATTCAAAATCTATAGAGAATTTATCACAAATAATCCAGTGAAAAAATGGGCAAAAGACAGGAATAGACACTTCTCCAAAGAAGACATCCAGATGGCCAACTGACACATGAAAAAATGCTCCACATCACTCATCATCAGGGAAATACAAATCCAAACCACAATGAGATACCACCTCACACCTCTCAGAACTGCTAACATTAACAATCCGGGCAACAACAGATGTTGGCGAGGATGCGGAGAAAGAGGATCTCTTTTGCGCTGCTGGTGGGAATGCAAACTGGTGCAGCCACTCTGGAAAACAGTGTGAAGGTTCCTCAAAAAATTAAAAATAGAACTACCCTACGACCCACCAATTGCCCTACTAGGCATTTATCCACAGGATACAGGTGTGCTGTTTCAAAGGGACACATGCACCCCCATGTTTATAACAGCACCATCAACAATAGCCAAAGTATGGAAACAGCCCAAATGTCCATTGATGGATGAATAAAGATGTGCCCCTCACCCATACACACACACACAAACACACATATATGCAATGGAGTATTACACAGCAATTAGATAGAATGAAATCTTGCCCTTTGCAACTACATGGATGGAACTAGAGGGTATTATGCTAAGTGAAATTAGCCAGAGAAAGACAAATATATGACTTCACTCATATGAGGACTTGAAGACACAGAACAGATGCACACAAGGGAAGGGAAGCAAAAATAATATAAAAACAGGGAGAGGGACAAAATATAAGAGACTCTTAAAGATGGAGAAAAAACTGAGGGTTACTGGAGGAGTTGTGGGAGGGGGGATGGGCTAAATGGGTAAGGGGTAGGAATCAACTCCTGAAATCATAGTTGCACTATATGCTAACTAATTTGGATGTAAATTTTAAAAATAAAATAAAATAAAATTAGTGGATGCCTTGAAGAGTATATAAAAGCATATACTTTTTTATATAGTGTGTGCAGAAGATCTTTACTTTAATGGTGACAGGGATGAGCCAGTATAGACTTCCATAGAGTATTTAATTTCATAGTGTGAGAAGTATTGTAAAAATAAAGCTTAAATGGAAAATAAGAGGGGTTAGCAGTTGACATATCACCTAAATAGTGTTAATAGTAAAAAGAATTCTAATTATTGATACAATAAAAGCCACCTTTGAGTAGAAATAGTTTTATTTCATTATTTCATTTCATTTTATGGCATTTTTAAGATGGCCCTGACAGCTTCATATTAATATACCATTTTTAAATTCCTATATTTATAATCATTATAATCTCTTTAAAAGTAAATATTGTAATTATAGAAACATTAAATAAATGTATTCTCATGTACCTTCAAAATATTCAAATAAAATAATAATTTCAGTTGCCATCATTAGTTTTCTATGTATCTGTTACATATACGTGTACATAAAGAATATATAGTTTGGGTAACTAGTTTGTAAAATAAATGGTATTATACTGTGAAAAAGAGACTAAACATAATACAAAAGACTCTACAGCATATGTATCTTACTTCTAGAAAATCAAACAGTTACGATTATTTTGCATTTGTAGGCTATAGCTTTGAAATGACTTAAGGTAAAGGTCAAAAGAGGAAGTAAAAACCTCTCTCCTCAGAGTCCCAAGTCAAGGTGAGCAGACTATCTTGCTTTAAGGCACCTGTTTCAGCCATAAATACCTGGACTGAATTACTTCCTGAGGCTTCATTCCCACAGTGAGAATATGGTAAGATCAGGCCTCATTGCAAGATGTCAAGGACAGGTCATTCTGACTCAGCTATGTGATTAGGGCCTTGAGTGTGACCAGAAGACAACAGGCATAAATTCTAAGCCTCTGGGAGGCTCTGTGGAGCCAGGTGGACAGAGGAGCCAGTGGGTGAGCAGATGAACTTGAGCGGATTGCAACAGAAGAAGGCATCACAGTTTGTGCTGTCCCCCCAAACCAGTCACCAGCAGTCAAGTGCAGCCCTGGGGCACAATGGGAGAGTACAGGGCTCCAGGCTAGCTCATAATTGCTTCACTCCTCTGAATCTCAGCTGCCTTAAGTCTCAAATGAAAGTTATACCGAACACCTTTTTATCTCCCTGACCTCACAATACTTTGTTTTTGCTGCTCTTAATATTAACTGTTACCTCCATTAAGGTCTAACAGGCTGGCAATGCTTGGTAAAGTGGCTTTTCTCCTGATAAAAGGAACATAAAAAAGAAATGCCAGCCAAAACAATCAAACTTACACAACACAAACCCATACTTAGCATCTTATAATTGGCATTCACGTGTTCAGTAATACTTACTGACCGTCTGCTTGGCAGCAGGGATAGGGCTTGACTGGGACTAATGGATAATCAAGAGAGACTTGGTCCCTAACCTCTGTAACTTCCAATATGGCAAGAGCCAAAGAGAGCAGCATGATCGCTCTTCTCCCACAAGACACTGCACTTCACAATGTCCACTGTCCAATGGCTGGACCCTACATAACCCCCACTGCTCTTAAATAATCTCTAAATCTTTCACCCACAAATACATCTTAAACTTCTCAGAACTATTTCAACAAATGGGCATTTAGTTTCTTAAGTTCTACATGTCAGTACTTTCTATATCATTTTACCACTCAATCACAAATTCTGCATGAGGTCGTATTTTAAAAATAACACAAAGGGACGCCTGGGTGGCTCAGTCAGTTAAGCATCTGACTTCGGCTCAGGTCATGACCGCGTGGTTCTACGAGTTTGAGCCCCACATCGGGCTCTTTGCTGTCAGTGCAGAGCCCACTTCAGATCTTCCCTCCCTCCCTCCCTCCCTCTCTCTCTCTCTCTCTCTCCCTTCCCCACTCGCGCTCTCTCTACTTCAAAAATAAACAGTTGAACGAATGAATAAGTAAATAAATAAAACACAGAAGTGGTGGCCCACTGAGGTCTTGAGCAAGCCATACAAATGCTCTTATTCCTAGTTTTCTCTTATAAAACTGGGGAAGTATCTCTGGGTGACTTCAATTTCTTCCAACTCTTACAATTATTATAAGATTTTATGATCACTGTGTACTACAAACCTTTAAACAACACCAACTAGAAAATGTTTATAAACTTAGAACCCAATACGCTGGGTTCATGGCAGACCTGTCTCCCTGATTCCTTAAAACCATTAGAGCTATCACTTCAACCTGAGAAAAGTAAACAAGACTCCAAGCCAAGAAAGAACTCGTTTGACTGCTTTCCTTGCCTTCCAATAATCAAAGCAATATTGTCTAAGTGTCTGGCTCCCAAATACCTTTCAATGCTTCAACTCGGTCTAGCATAAGCAGTATTTTCATCTAATCAGTAACTGCATGGCAACATCCCTCCTTCTATGTTGCCTGACCCTTATTGCATTGATTTTTTTTTTTTATTGAACTATATCGAACATACAGAAAAGTATAAAAAGCCATCGATTTTTAAAGAGGACTAAATAGGTCTCTTCATAGGGTCCTAGTATGTGCCAAACACAATGGTGGTGGTTGGGGATACAAAGGTCAGGCACAGATGAGAACAGACAGCTAAGCAGAAGTGTAATAATGTGTATAAATTCCAGAACGTGCCTAGTTCAGGCATGACATATAAGCCTTTCAAGTGTATCAACGCAGGTAATGTATACTCAAATACATTGGTACCTCTAGTTTATAAATGGTTTTGCCTTTTTGAAAATTTGCTCCCAGTAGGCTGTCTGAAATTTAAAGCACATTTTCCCCCAACACGCACTGCTATAAATGTGGCTAGGTTTCCAAGCCAACACACAAAAGACCAATTTAACACATACAGCAACTGAAATACTATACATCTGCCTTGCAAAAGGAGCAGGAAACATTACTGCAGCCAGAGAACTGTGAGTGATCTTGTCACCTTGAAAGCTGGAGCTTAAGGGAAAGCAGAGAGTAGGTTAATAAGGGGTGCAGACGGAGTGGGGAGGAGGTGGCTGTCGGCTTTAAGGCAACTCACCTCAGGAATTTTGAAACCAAGGGTCAGGGAGGCCTCACTTCAATCAAATCTAGGTTCCTCCACTTAAAAACTGGGTGCCTTTAGGGGCGCCTGGGTGGCTCAGTCGGTTAAGCGTCCGACTTCAGTTCAGGTCACGATCTCGCGGTCCGTCAGTTCGGGCCCCGCGTCGGGCTTTGGGCTGATGGCTCGGAGCCTGGAGCCTGCTTCCAATTCTGTGTCTCCCTCTCTCTCTGCCCCTCCCCCGTTCATGTTCTGCCTCTCTCTGTCTCAAAAATAAATAAATGTTAAAAAAAAAAAATTAAAAAAAAAAAAACTGGGTGCCTTTAGGGGCACCTGTATGACTCAGTCCGTTGAGCGTCCCACTTCAGCTCAGGCCATGAGCTCGCACTTTGTGAGTTCCAGCCCCGCGTTGGTCTCTCTGCTGTCAGCACAGAGCCCGCTTCAGATCCTGTTCCCCTCTCCTCTCTCTCTGCTCCTCCACCTCTCTCAAATATAAACATTAAAAAAAAAACCAAAAAAAACAAACCTGGGTGTCTTTAAACATATTTGGTCATTCTTAGCCTCAGTGTACTGAACTTCATGTCTGGCACAGAGTAAGCATTCAATACACAATAAAGTAGTTTATACACTTTTTTTAAAATCTGCTTGAGACTTTATGGCTTTCATCTTCCCTGGCATAAAAGTATCCTTAACACATAGCTGGGTTTATCATTATTAGAAAATTTTCAGTTTCCACATAAAACAAAGCCATTTTTTTTAAGCGTCTAGACAAGAAATGTACAAGGAAGAGCATATGAGAAAACGACAGCCTCAGTTAAAATGAAGTAGCTAAAAAGGGACTGAAGATAGAGGGAAAAGATAGATCTATAATGCACAGAGGATTCCCCTGATAAGAGAAGACACGGCAGGGAATTACAAGGATTTTCCAGGGATTTATGGTCTGTCTACACAATGAGGAAAAGACAGGAGTGAGAGTAAATAGTAGTGACAGACCCTATGGAGTATTGGTACACGTACACACACATGCTCATGCATATGCTCATGTAATCCTTACAACCTAAAAACTAGGTGCTATCATTATCCCCATTTTACACAGGAGGAAACCAAGACACAAAGAGTTTGAGTAACTTGCCCAGGATCGAAAAGCTAGTAAAATAAAGCAGAATTCAAACCCACAGATTCTAGTTCCAGATTTGGAAGTCTGAGCCACTATGTTATACTGATGTTTTTGTAGCAGTGGGAACCCAGCCATTTGCATTAGGAGGTTTCCTGCATCACAAGTTCATAACTTGAGTATGATCTATCGATCAAGTTCCCATTTATAAACATGCAAACATTACAATCATTTACACATTCCCTGGCAATTTTCAGTTGGAGTGGGAAACTAACATTTATTAAATGCTGCCGAATCCCAGGTGCCGTCTGAAGTTATTTCATGTGTTCTACCGCATTTAACCTTCACAAAACTACCTTTGTGATAGGCACTAGTAAATCCATTTTACAGCTGAGAAAAACTGAGGGTCAATTATGAACCCAAAGTCACAGACCTAGCTGTGGCAGAGGACAGCCTCAGACCCAGTTCTTGCTGGTTCCAAGTCCAGCCTGCTTTTCACAACACATCTAGATCCAAACCTGTAATCATGGAACATACTATATAATAATCAGGTAATAAAAAATAACAGTAAATCAAGTTGGATTTACACTGTCAAAAAGATTTCACACGAAAGTACTGAAAACTCTGTTTAGGACAGCTAAATGAACCCAGTTGCCTATTTCACCCCCATCCCCTCACGGTAAAATCCTCTCAGATCCTCTTTATTACTTAGCATCTAACAATACCAAACACAATACAGGTGCGGAGAGGCACTTTTTGGAGAGGCAAAAACTGCTTCAGAAGCATTAAGCTATAAAATGGGACAGAAACAAGTTCCATTGGTTTAAATGCCAAAACAGCAAAAACAAAAAAAACAAAACAAAACATACACACAAAACAAAGAGACAAGTGACCAGATAGTACAAAGGGTTCTTCTAAGAGAAGCGTTTTCCAATTATATCTCAGTAAAGCTGGGGATAGAGTAGAAAGAGTAGAAAGGGTGTTTATCTGTTTTAATGCCAGAGGGCTTCAAATCTGAATTTTGGGTCTGCTATTTATTAGCTTTGTTTGCTTCATCTGGAAAATGCTGCTGTTAAGATCCAACTCTCTATGAAAAGATTAAATACCAAATACAAAGCACATACAACAGCAGGCATAAAAGTTCACTAATCTTGAGTTTCATCCTCTTGCTCCCTCTCCTTCCTATCGATAAAGATGTGCTACACACCCACAAACCTGGGAGACAACCTGCCCCAAGCATATGTTAATCAAAAGATTACAAGACACTTATAAACTCATTTTCTCATTTTCCACCAAACCCACAACATGTTTCCCATGTTGCCCCAGAGCCTTTTTGTCTGTTTCTTCTCAGTTACTTCTCTTCTACCATCTTGGTGTCACTTCAGGATGGTTACACTAAGGAGCTACTATTTATTATTTATAATCCTATCACCAAAAATGACGTTGAGGCTACCTACATGAATATAAAAGCCACATACGACAGAACCACTCATTAGAGGAAGGACTTAACATATGTGACAAGTGATCTGATGGGAGACTGAGGCAAGGAGATTATTGTCAGAAAAAACAGATAGCAAGCTAAAACAAGCAAATAACTCGGCCCTGAGCTTTCAGGCAAGGAAACATTATGAATTAAAGAGCATTCTTTTCTTTATAAAAGGAAACAACAATTCCTAAAGAGGAACATCAGTAATTTGCCTGAATGTATTTATCTAAGCTCAATATTGACAGGACCAAGAATACAACTAATGTCTTCCAAAACACCTAAGCTTTCACAAAACTGTACCTCTTTATATAAGACTCAAGGATTTAATCTGACCAAATTCCCATCAGCAAAACATTCTCATTTACAACATCTACATATTGTATATATCTACACAGGACTTAGCATTTATTCAATAAACACCCACGTGCCTACTGTGAAAGGCCATATTACAGTGAATGAGACTGTTTCTGGCCTCCAAGACCTTGAGACTGTACAGTAGAAGCCAGTCTACAAAAGAACTGAGGCACAAGGCAGAACACGATGCCCTCAAAAAAAGGATTGCACACCACTGAAGTGCTACATGTATACAAACTTCTTGCTGGGATGAGGGGGAGGGAGTAGGGACATTTGAAGGGGCCGTGAAAGAAATGTGGCAGACAGAGAGAGCAGAAGGCATAGGCAAAGTACATTAAAAAAGAAGACTGCAGGGGCACCTGGGTAGCTCAGTCGGTTGATTGTCCCCAACTCTTCATTTCAGCTCAGGTCATGGTCTCATGGGTTTGTGAGATTGAGCCCCATGTTGGGCTCTGCACTGACAGTGTGGAGCCTGCTTGGGATTGTCTCTCTCCTCTCTCTCTCTCTGCTCCTTCCCCCAATCCACGCATGCACACTATGAATAAGTAAATAAACAAATAAATAAAACAATTTTAAAAAAAGAAGACTGCAGAAAAACAGAAGAAATGTTTAAGGCTGAATGCAATACAGTAAATAATCTATTTTGGCACAGTGCAGAGGAAGAGAAATTGGAGAAGCTGAAAAGTTGAGGTCTTATCATAAGAAGCCTTGAATGCCACAGCAAGGTGGAGTTTAGAGTATTTTCTGTACACAGTAGGGGCTTCCGAAGGCTTGTGGTCAGGGAAATTCTATGACCTGAATCCAGCTGCAAGAAGATTATTCAATATCTGTGTGGAGGACAAACTGGAGGGAAAGGGCTGCAGGCAGGGAGGCTACATTAGAGATTGCTGGGATCACCAGGCAGAAGAAAGTTAGCTCAAGGCAGGGACCACTGAGCAGTGAAAGGTGCAAATACTGGAAGGGAGCACTAAGGGCAGCAAACTTTGGCCCACGCACCAAATCCCGCCTGCCACTTGTTCTGGACAGCTAAGAAGCTGTATAAATTTTACATTTTTAAGTGGTTGGGAAAAAACATTTTGTGACAAGTGAAAATTCAAATTTCAGGGTCCATACATAAAATTTTATTGGAACATAGCCACACTCATTGGTTTATATACTGTCTATATTTGCTTCAGTTCTACAACAGAATTGTGTAGCTGTGACAAAAGCAGCATGGTCCTCAAAGCTAAAAATATCTACTGCCTTTTCCTTCACAGAAAAAGTTTTCTGACCGCTGGTCTAAGGTTTTGAGGGTAGCAGACAGAGACGGTATTACGAGGAACAGATAAATCATCCATTGGTAAGGCGGGACCAGAAAGAGAGATACCAAGTTTGAAGCAGTCAAATAAGAGGTGTCAGTAAGACATCCAGATAAGAGAGCACAGCATGAAATGGAAAGACCATTCCTAATGGGGCCTAGGCCTCTGCTGTTCCCCCTGCCTGGATGTTCCTCTAGATCCTGGCATGGCTCGGGTCCCACTTATTACTCAGGCCTGAACTCAAATGTCACTTCCCAGGGGAAGTCCCTCTCCCACCCACTTAAGCATTCTCTACTCATTATCTTATTTTCTTTATTGCACTTATCACCACCTGACATTATCTTGTTTATTTATGGATACATTTAACATCTTGGAGTGTGGCTCTTTAAGGAGAGGCCTTTCCTCTTGTTGCCTAGAGCATCCCCAGTGCCTTGAATAGCACTTAGGGGTGCTCAACAACTGGAACTCAGGTGAAAGCAAGCCATCCACACAGTTGCAGTAACAAAAGAGACTTGCCATTCACAGAAGCTTGGGGAAAAGTCTTCACTGGGGGAGAGGGAGAGATGAGAAGAGGAGAAGACACCAAAGAGAAGAGAGTAAAGACAAAGAAAGGAAGGAGAGAGGTAATGTGCTTCAGAAGCCAGACAGCAGTGGAGCTGTGGGACAGCTTTCAGGAAGGGGTTAACAGCATCAAATGTTTTAGATAACAAGAGCAGAAGAAAGGTGTCAAAATGTGACAGCAAGAAGGTCACCAGTGACCTCAAAGAAGAAGTCTCAAGAGTGTGGAGGTGGCAGTCAGATTGCAAAGAATTAAAGCATGATTGAGTGAAAGGAAATGAAGGCTTTCAAGGCATTTGGCAGAGAGGGCAGAGAGAGAAGAGAGATGTTCCCGGGGTGGTAGCAATCAGGGAATCCTTCTTTCGTTTTTTCACACAGGATTCAAGTCCCATCATGTCACTTGATGCCCTGTTTTAAAGCCTTCAATTTCCCCTGCTATGTTACAAGGCCAAGATAATATGGCCCAGAAGCACCCTGCTTGATCAGGTTCCTGCCAACCTTACCAGCCTGCATCTTTGTCCCCTCTGCTCCAGCTGCAGTGTTGGTTCCACCTCAGGTCCTTTGCACATGCTGTCTCCTTTAGCTGGAAAAACCTCCTCATCCTCTTAGCCTGGCTAACTCTTTCACCCTTCAAATTTCAATACTTAAAAATTTAAAAATATACCATAGAGACCCCCTCTTCTTACTGCCTTCAACCTCTACAGCAAACTAGTACTGGTACTTCGCATAGTTGTAACACAGGTTGTAGAATTGTTGAATTATTGTGTTTTCCATTAGCAAGGAAGTTTCCTGAGGGCAGAAATCAGGCCTATCTTGCTCTCACATAATAACACATTTACAGATAATAGTTAAATAAAGGAATAAACATGAAAACCTGAAAGCATTTCTATATCAGCCAGTTTGTACATCTCTAGCAGCCCACTTCCTAAATCCACATCAAGTGGGCTTATAATTTATATTCAGGCTCATCCAGCAGTCTCTAACCAACATGCATGAATGGTCCTTCTAAACAGGTATAAAGATGGGATTCTTTGGAGATGCCACAATACATGAAATGATTTTTCCAATTAGAAAACTCATATACGGTGATTAGCAGACTTACCTAGTTTTACACAATGGCTTTAACGGGGCGGGGGGGGGGGGGCGGGGGGGCTAGTGTCTGCCTCCCTGTGTACAATCTTGTTCAATAACAAAATTTTTTACTGGGAAAATATACATTTGGCAGATTGTTTTCTCCTTATTTTTTTTTGTCTTTTCTCTTACGATAAAGATTTTAAATTCTACTTATTGAAAAAAACTGCTAAAATTACAGCCTTGCTACAGCTTGAGCAAATTAACTGCAAATAAGTCTGCAGATATAATTGTGCTTAATTGAATGAACTGTTGTCAGTTCTAATAGCCGTAAGCCCTTTAAATCACCATTAAAAACAAGAGCTGTGTTAATTACAAAATGTTCTTACCTATTTCTACTTTAAATATACAAACTTGCCTGAGTTACCCAATGCACCTGAAAATAATCAACCTAAGTTTATTTTTTAAATACCTACAGGCCAACCTGTTCACCATTTGAGCTGCCCCTCCACAAAGTTAAATCAGAGAATTTTACCAGAAGACAAGGAAAAGATACAACTAACACCTTTGTTATCAAAGAACATGGGATGAAAATGTCAAGAGCTCTTCTCCAACCACGTGGCAACTGTTATTCTTGAGAATATAAATGCAATATAAACAGTACTGAGAAGGAACTAAAGGTATATTTAAAATATGATTAGGAGGAAGGGCTAACTTTCTTGTGCAATTTGTATTTTGGGTAAACCTTGCTTCTGGAAAGCACATATCTGAAATAGAAACTGGTAAGACAAAATTCAGGAGAAACTGAATATATACTTCAGAGTTCCTTTAAACTCTTACAATTGCTTAAAGAGCAAAATTCCCTAACACATCATCTGACTTGTAAGATTTTTAACTTGCACACAACTCTGAAAACACCATTTTACAAAAGGGTATGCCTATGTTTCTGCCACTTCCTAAGTAAACTGAATCAGTGAGAGCAACACCGTACCTTTATACTGACTTGCCCAGAAAGTCTAATACATTCCTACCAAATTATATACTTTGCATGACCTTTAAAGTTAAATTAAAGGCACCTTTGTTTCTCATTTTTCCTTAAAAATACAACACCTAATGTGTTATCATCTTTGGTGCTGTCTACATAACAAATTCTTCTAGATTTCAGAAACTGCATACTTTAAGTGCCTAAACTTTTTTGGTTTATCCATTTCTAGTCGAAGCCTTTCTAATATAGAATGTATTAGCCACTCTGTTTTGTATTTAATGGGTCACACTTCCCTGCCATCTCTTTTTTTTTTTAAGTTTATTTATTTTGAGAGAAAGTAGGGTGGGGGGGAGGGAGCGAGAGCGAGAGCCCCAAGCAGGCTCTGTAATGTCAGCACCAAGCCCAATACAGGGCTTGCACCCATGAACCATGAGATCATGACCTGAGCTGAAACCAAGAGTCGGAAGCTTAAATGACTGAGCTACCCAAGCGCCCCTCCCTACCATCTTAAAGCATTCTGGACACGATTTAAGCTCTTCACTTTGTTTTTAACCCAAAGCACTCACCAATAAAAAAATAAAAACACAAATGTTTAGCTTATACCTTGTGCCTGGCACCAATCCAAACTCTTCAGGCATAGTCATTCAATTCTCCCAACAAGCTTAGAGGTAGGTACCATCTTTATTTCTTTTTACTGATAAGGAGACAAGCTTAAGTTGCCCACATTGTCACAGCTCGGATCAAAACAAGCAGCCTGGCTACAGTTACAAAAAAGGATTTACTTTTTTTCATGTGTAAAATCTACAACTGAGAAACCCTGAATGAACAACTCCAAGTTTCTTCCACTAGACTGTAAAGTCTGTAAGGCAAGGATTTTTGCATGCTTTTTTCTGTTTATTCACTCCCTGAGATTCATAGCACAGGCTCAACAAGTATTTACTGAATGAATAAAGGAATGAACAAAGTGTTGTGTGAATATTACTGTTAAATAAATTCAGTTACCACAGATTAAAAATATCCCAACAAAGACCAGCTCTGTCTTCTGGCTAGAGCAGACTTAAAGAAATTTTCGTTTTTCTTCTAATGCAAGTCTCGCCTCCAGACTGGGCAATTTATTCACAGAGCACCAAGGAAAAATGTGTACCCGCTGCCAGCTGCTAAGAATCACAGATCATAAAATCTTAGAAGTAAATATATCATGGAAATGAACTTCATGTTTTATGCTTGCTTGTTGCCCCAAAATACCAAAAAACCTGGTGCACTTCAGAGGGAAGAATACTGATAGGAAGTAGCTTCCTGCCCCTGAAACCCAGTCATTTCAACATGGCAGCTGCTTAAAACCCCACGTTACCGCTGGGTTTTCGAGACAGGAAGCAATAGTGGCACACCTAGCTGAGTACAGGGGAGAGCAAGAAGCAGAGAGGAAACAACATGCCGAGTGAGAACATGGCTTGGAGGTTAGCCCACAAAGTATGAAAACAATGAACCAATTTTTCTAATGTCTCCTATAATGCATTTTACCTGTACGTGGTAATTACCAAAAAAGAGAAAATGAAGGGCTTAGAAACAAATAGTACCTTCTCTGGTCAATAGCACCTTCACTGCTCCCCCTTTTCGCATCGTTAGCTCTTCTTCCAATTTTAAGGACTCTTCCAGAAATTGGTAAGAACTCAATGGTCTTTAAACGGGAAAGGGAGTAGACCATGGATGACTATTCTCCTCCACTTTCCTCAATTTTCTAATTATTCTACAATGAGTGTTCCCTCTTGCTATGATGAAAAAATAATCCTTAGGTTTAAAGAAATTATAGAGCTTTGAAGTTTATGTTATAAGAAAACTACATTAAATAAATCCTTTTCCCCCCAAAATTAGTAACAATTCAATAATACCAAACCATCCAATCTTTTCACTCCATAACCTTAACCTCTTTGCTCGTCAACTACTAATATATCTAAACAATTTAAAAAATCATGTCTTGGGGCTCCTGGGTGGCTCAGTCGGTTAAGCGTCTGACTTCGGCTCAGGTCATGATCTCACGGTTCGTGGGTTCGGGCCCCATGTCGGGCTCTGTGCTGACAGCTCAGCTCCTGGAGCCTGTTTCAGATTCTGTGTCTCCCTCTTTCTCTGAGCCTCCCCTGTTCATGCTCTCTCTCTGTCTCAAAAATAAATAAATGTTAAAAAAAATATTTTTTAAATGTCTTCCTAACAATTATATTTGTGTGGCACTTCATAGTTTCCATGCATTATTTAACTGATTTTCCCCCAACAACTTTTTGAAATGGTGAACACTTTTACTTCCATTCTACAGATGAGGAAAATTGGGAACTGAAGGGAAGCTATTTGCCAAGACAGAAGCCCTTATCTTCTTGTTTCCTACCTGGCATTTCGAAAGAGAATTTCTCAACCCCAGCGCTACTGACATTTTGAGCCAGATAATTCTTTGTTCTGTGGGCTGCCTCATGCATTATAGGATGTTTAGGAACATCCTTGACTTCTTTCCATTAGATGCCAACAACACTGCCCCCTCCCATACCACCCCCGAATTTGTAATAACCAAAAATGTCTCTGGAAAATGCAAACATCCCTTCGGGCACAAAATCATACCCAGCTGAGAAATACTGGTCTAAAAGTATCTGAGAGGTTCTTTTTGGCATCTCTACTTTATGACAAGGCTCCATATACCACTAAGCCACAAGAAATCACAAAGCATCAGATGCTGCTTGTTCGGGGACATTGAGTTAATTAACCAATTCCCCATTCACTTAAAAAAAACTTTAAATGTGGAAATGAACAAGAAAAATGTCCTTGTACGAATAGTTACATCTCAGATGATAAATTTTCTGAAAAGCATAAATTACCTCATAGAACACAACAAGGACACACGTAATAAAAAATATAAAATGATACACATGGGTTTAGGGGGAAAAACACTTATCAGAGGAGTTAGAAAACACAGATCTTGGTCTTTGCTAATGAACCTTATTAACGCAGTTATACACTAGTGTTCCCTCTAGAAAAGTGAATATAAACCTACACACGCTCTCAATACTTGCTTCAGTTGGGTTTCTGTCCAAATATATGTATGACCTAAAGCTTTTCAGAAGAAATTGAGTGATAACCTTAAAACATTACTAGAATTTGTGGTCTGCAGTTGAAACCACTAGTGTTTGTGAACCCAGAATCTAAACTGGTAGACCTAACAATCTGATTTAAAAGCACTCAATTTAAGTTCCTTCATGCCATTTCATCCAAATCCCTATTCCTGCAAAAGCAACTCCACCCTCAAAATTCCTTATTTTTAGCAGCTTCTTAGCAAATTCCTGAATTGAAAAAATTTTGCAACATAATTCATCTTAATCTGTACTAAGGGTGGATACCAAATGACCAGAAAGATAGTCACAAGTACAGTATTAAACGGACACTAAGACTGCTTAAATTATAGCAGTTTGCAAGTAGTTATATGTTATATTTTGGAAAGTGAATTATTTTACCTATATATGTACAATTTATTTACCCTCCATCATCATTTCCTAATAACTGTAATTAGTATATCATGGAATGGGGAAACTAAACTGGCTTTTATTCAACGCAGAATATCACACTGCAATCTCTGGATTTAAAAATGCATTTTTGTAGCTATTTAGAGAAATCAAGATACAGTGAAAGTGCTCAGTTAATATGATAAGTAGAATTATTAAGGTGGTGATTATTCCTATTCATAATGTCCACAATCACTCAGGTATGATGTACTTTAAATGTGATCTGGATCTATATATACAGGAGACATTTTCTCCATAATACACAGCATATTGTACCCCAAGTGTCTGGTACCCTTATGGTCTCCATTAACCTTCACCACAAAGTACAAAAAAGAACACATTGATCCTTCAGCGAGAACGACTCCCTGGTCTTAGAAAACAGAGCCACCAAAAGCAAAAGGGAGAAACAGCACAAAATGGGGTTTTGGAAAAGGAAGAACAAGGATTTAATCAATATAAAATGCTCATCTGAAAAATTTTTTTGCACCATGTATATGCCCATGATCCTTTCCTTTAAAAATTGCCAACAAAGACTCCACAGTCAAATCTAATTGTTTCTGCATTCTACTCCTCACTTAACTGTCCAAGGTTTTTAATGCATTCCTCCCTGAAAGAAGCAATGACAATTTTATACCGCTGTGAACTCCTGCCACTGAAAGAAAAACTCTGACTCTGAAAGAAAGAAAAGGAAGAAAGAAAAGAAAGGTTAATAGCATGTATTTACCCTGGGCTTAAAGACCAACGGTTCACAGCCACGTATCAGAGAAGTGGCTCGCTCCTTTCCCCAACGGACACACAGGAATTCAGAGGATACACAATGTTTTAAAAATGTGAACACCTGCCAATAATCACACCTTTTATCTATTCTCCCTAAAGAAGTTCCGTGATGAACACACATCCAAGGAGCCCACATCCCTAGAACCTTGGGATGTGACTTGAGAGGGGTGTTTACCAGTCCTGCTAAAGCGACATCTCCCTTTGATGCTTGGCGACCACGCGAGGATGGGGTCTGAGGAGTAAGACAGGAGGCCAGAGACCAGCCCTAGTTTCAGTTATTCAGTCCCATTACAGAAGGATTCGCACTTCCCCCAGTGGCTCTCTCTCACTGTTCCTCTTCCCAGGCCCTCTCGCCCAAGATGTGTCTTTCCCCCTCCTCGCTGGCTGCTAGGCCACGGTCCCAAAAGACCCTAAAGGGGGAGGGGGCGTTTCCTGAGTCCACAGATACCCCCTCCTTGCCCCAGACATGCCCCCAAATCTCACAAACTTTCCCTCGCTGAGATGGCAAAGGAGGACAACGGCGAAGACCCTCGGCCTCCGTCCTGAGGCCAGAGAAAACCTCCTCCCGCCCCTACCCCAACAGCAATTATGCCAGAGTGCTGGCGGTCAAGTTCTCGGTGCAAGAGCGAGGAACGTCAGACCTCAAGCCCGCGCCTGTATCTCAGGGTGGTATAAACAGGATGTCAGCGCGTTCCAGACTTGTTTATGAAAATTTGGTGTGTGCTCTGGGGGAGGGGGCGGCGAGCCTTAACCATCCCCCCCATCCTGGCGTGGGGCTCCTGCCCCCCAACCTCCCCGCCGCCAGCAGACTCCGCTTGGCTGGAAATCCCCCGCTTCCTCGCCCGCACCCACACGCCCCCAGCCCGCCCGGGCCCCCGGTCCACCGCCCCGCTTGCTGAGCTGCCGGGGGTGCGCGACTCCCGAGAACGGAGAGCAGCGGCCGCGTCGGCCGCCGGCGCCCGGCTCCGCGCCCCTCGCCCGGCCGTCGGCGGCCGCCACAGGCTTCTCCACCTCCCCTCCGTGACACTCACCACTTCCGTGTGCGCCTGGGCCGGAGGGTGCTCCGGGTCGCTGCGTAGGTCCGGCGGCCTGCTAGCTCAGCGGCCAGCCCCGAAGGGCCCCGGCGAGCGCGCGCCCGGGGCTGAGGAGGGGGCGCGGGATGGGAAATCAGGGCTGGGGCGCAGGCCAGCTCTGGAAGCGGCTGCTAGCTACTCCGCGGCCGCCGCGGCCTGCCCTCGCGACGCTCCCGCCCCGCCCCGCCACTGGCTCCGCCTCCCAGGCCGAAGTCGGTCCCGCCTCCTCGTGACGTCACGAGCTACAGCCTAAGAAACAGGGGGCGGAGGCTGCAGACCAGTGGTGGGCTCAGCTACCGTGCAAGAACCAGCGCCACTAGTGTTCCCGTCCGGTTCCCACTCCGCGTCGTTCATGCTTCCCCCCGCTCCTCACTCGCTTCTTTACACCGCGTCTTCTAGAAACACCAGTCTAGGGAGGAGAGGTCTGAGAGGGCAAAAAGTAAAATTGTTGTGAGGTTTTGGCCATAGGTTGACACCTCCCAAGTTTGATGTGCTCCTGCACCGCGATGCTTTGATCACAGTCCTCTGCCCCTCGTCGCGACAGAATAAGAGATGAGCTGTAGAGCACCTGACTAGCAGGAACTTAAGAACAAATTTTATTTGACATAGACAAGGTACTTCAGATCCAACACGTGCCCTATTTAAAGAGCTCTTTTAAATTAAAAAAAAAAACAAACATTTGTTGATACCTAATATATTCATGTATTCAGCACTTTTCATTTTTTACTAATAATCTCTCAAAGTAGGTATTATCCTCGTTTTAGCTATGAGAAAACAAATTGAGGTTTATGTATCTTAAAGTCACACTACAGCCAGGATTCATATCCCGTAGGCAGTCTACAGTCAGATCCTGACAATTTTACTTCCAAGGAATCTCTAGTCCTTTCACTTCTCCAACTGTTCCAACAGTTAGAGAATAGAAGAGACTACAGTCTCTATTTAATTTTCTACAGTGAGCTTTTAAAATTTCAAATCTGTTCCACTCCCAAGCTTGAAACAATCCAGTGCCTTCCCCGGGAAAATCCTCCTAGGCATGAAGTCAGGCTTCTGCAGCTCAGTCACTGTGGACTAAGACTGCCCCACCTGCCCAGCTGATCCTGCTGGAGGGTTCCTGATAACTTGGGGGACTACTAAGACTTACCTCATACTGAGCAAGAAGTGCCAGTGTGGTTCCTGGTGAGTGAAAAGAGCACTTGATTCTAGAGTTCTAGATTTTAGGTCTGGCTCCCACCATTAGCCACCTGTGATACCCTAAACAAGTTACAGGTTACTCATAAAAGTTGAGGGGCAGACTAAAAGATCTCCAAACTGCCTTCTGGAAGGAGATAGAAGAGTTAACAGAGAGGACAGGAGAAGCAAGCAGGGAGGGTCGTGGCCCCAGCTGTCTCCATTTGTGGGTGTTTGTGTGAATGTATTGCCTCACCTGCAACTCAGGGCTGTTCACATCACATTCCTCACCTGTCAAATTAGGATATACCTTCCTTACAGGGATTATGCTGAAGGTGAACTAAGATAATGCAGCCCCAGGGTGCCTGGGTTCCTCAGTAGGTTAAGCATCTGACTTCGGTTCAGGTTATGATTTCACAGTTTGCAGGTTCAAGCCCCAGATCGGGCTCTGTGCTGACAACTCAGATCTTGGAGCCTGCTTTGGATTCTGTGTCTCCCTCACTCACTGAGCCCCCCCCCCCAAAATATATAAACATTTTATAAAGAAGATAATGCAGGTCTGGCACAGTGGTGGGCTCGGTAAATCATTTTTATTGAGCTGGGCCTTAAAGAACAGGTGGGAGTGAATGAATGGAGACAGAAATATGAAAGAGCCACATTTCAGGGAAGGCAAAAAGTAAAGATAAAGGCCAGTCAGGACAGCAGCAATGACCCCATTGTACTCAAGAATGAATCTGACTGCTATGAAAGACTCATGACATGGAATAAGGAGAGAGGGCCTTGGCTGAGTGTATTTCCCCATACTGGGCATTGCACTAAGTGCTGAGGATTCTGGGGGAAAACACCCAGCTCCTGACCTCTGGTTCTCACACTAGAGTGGATAACCGACGGGTGACCGTTCAGTGTGATTCATGCTCTTCTAAAACTGGTCATAGAGGAGAATTACCCAACCTAGCCTGAAGAAGTCAGGAAGAAGATGCTATAAGCAGCAGATAAATCACAGGAGCCCCAGAGGGATCGTGGCATATTCAGACAGTAATACATATATGCTTGTGTGGCTGGGGAATAAGATAAGAGTCATGCAAAAATCTTGCCTGAAAAACATAGTGTGTTCTTTAGGTATTTAAGCAGGTTTACATTTTACAAGAATCACCCTAAGGCAGGGTTTCTCAGCCTCAGCACTATTGACATTTGGGGCTAGAATATTCTTTGTTATGTGGTGCTGTCCTGTGTATTGCAGGATGTTCAGCAGCATCTCTGTCCTCTAACCACTAGATGCCAGTAGCAATCCCCCTCGCTTCTCCTCCATGCCCTCCACCCCCCACCCACCCATCTCCTCGTCCAGTTATGACAACCAAAAATGTCTTCAGACATTTCCAAATGTTCCCTGGGGGACAAAAACCACCCCTATTGAGAACCACTAATGTGAAGATAAGGTAGATGATGGATTGGAGGACAAGATTAATCTCCACAGCATTGTAGAGCCGCAAACTACCAGTGATAAGAACAATATTAAAGCAGTAGACTAAGGAGGCATAAGCATGAAAGTGTCAAAAGCCTGAGGAGATATAATAGACTGTGCGGTGACTGATTAGATGTGGGTGCTGAGGCAAAAGGAAGAACGGCACGTGACTCCCAAATTTTCCAAATTAGTTGACAGGTTGACCAAGAACACCAACTAAATTGGATGAGGAATTCAATCTTATGTTTGAAAATAGAAAAAAAGAATTGTACAGTTACCCTATAAGGAACATATGAAGCAGAGAACAGTATAGAAGGAGGACTACACACATCCCCTTCTAATAGGTAACATGTGGCATGAAATCTGCAAGCCCACTACAAACATTCATCTAAATTGAACTAACCCTCTTACTGGGAAATTCTCAAAAAAAACCACTCCATCCAATCAGCAATCATACACATGGGTTTCACACGTAAATCTTCATTAAGAGTGTTTGCTCATCAGTTTATGTCTCTGGAAAAGATTAGATTACAATGGGAAAATAGATTCAAACAATAAGGTTTGCCTTTAAAAGGTTGTACTAAACAAAACTAAAATGCCATTGTACAGATGATGAAATTCAATTACAAAAACTTGGAAATTAGAGAAGACAGATAAAATCTCTGTAATTTTGCAGCCCTAATATAAATATGCTTACCATATTATATATTTTCTTCCAGTTATTTTTTTTCACTAGCCATATTTTTAATGTAAGTATAATCACGGTGTGCATGTAATTTTATAAATTGTTCTTTAAATTTATTTCAATATATGAGCATTTTTCTGTTACTACTGAAGTCTTCATAACTAATAGATTTCCTCATGCAAATAACTTAAATAATAATTAAATATATACTATTTAGGCCATTAGGAGAGATTCACAGAAATGGAATTATTGAGTTAAATGGACTGCATATTTTTAGATTCCTGATCATAGATTCATATTGGCAAGTCACTTCCCAGGAAGTTTCCAAAAATTTACACTGTCCTAAAAAACATACACAATGTCAAGTTCTGCAAGAATGAACATTATCATTTTAAAATGATTTACATCTTTGGGGTGCCTGGCTGGCTCAGTCAGTAAAGCATACAACTCTTAATCTCAGGGTTGTGAATTTGAGCCCCATATTGCGTGCAGAGCTTACTTTAAAATAAAATAAAATAAAATAAGTAAATAAATATTTACATCTTTAATGTTTAATTTTTTTTTACTTTTAATTGTGAATTTCCATGATTTTTTTTTTGCTTTTTTTTTCTTAATGTTCATTTATTTTTTGAAAGAGAAGGAAACAGAGCATGAGCGGGTGAGGGGCAGAGAGAGAGGGAGACACAGAATCCAAAGCAGGCTCCAGGCTGAGCTGTCAGCACAGAACCCCACATGGGGCTCGAACTCAGAGACCACGAGATCATGACCTGAGCCAAAGTCAGACACTTAACTGACTGAGCCACCCAGGTACCCATGAATCTCCATGATTATTAAAGAGATTAATAATTTTCCATGTGCTTTCTCACTAGTTTCTATTTTTCATTTTTCTTTTAGTTTATCAATGTGTGTCTATGGAGTAGGCAGGAGAAATTCTGTTTTTATTCTTTACCTGATATCTACAGGGATCATAGTATCTTCTAGCAATTTGTAATAATGATATCTCTAATAAAGATAGCAATACGTTTCTGTCCTACTTTTGATATATATTTTTCCAGCATACTATTTACTCTAAAAAAAATATGCTTGTAAAAATTTTCCATTTTCTTATAGTGAAGTATATTGATTACTGTGGGTTGTTTGTTTGCATTATGCTGTCATCCGTGATTCTCTAGGAAACCATCCTCTTTCCCTAGGTTAGACAAACGAATACAACAAATATTTCTTGAATACCAAATTATGTGCCTGTCATCATTCTGCACTGTGAATACAGCAGTGAAACAAGACAGAGAAGGTTCCTAGTTGGTGAGGATAGTTAAAAACAAGTAAATGAGTAAGTAATTAGAATAATGTCAGATAGTGATATACGATAAGGAGGAAAAAAGATTTAAGAGACAGAATGAGGGAGGATGACTCAAATGTTTTTTCTATATTACTCTAGGTTTTATACAGCTCAATGCTTTAAATATCCAATATTTAATCCACCTGAATTTTCAATGGATGCTCCAAAGTGTCTGAAACTTTTTGTTATTTATATTGAAACTATATTATTCAATAACTGGCTTTTATTTAATAATCTCTCCCTTTCCTTCATCCCACCCTCCAAAAAAAAAAAAAAAAGAAAGAAAGAAAAACTAAAATAAAATGTTAGGTCTTTTCCCTCTAAACTAAGATGGTAACTGGACAATTCTTTTCCTATATGGTCTCTAATCCATTGAATTAGTCTCCTTCTAAAGTGGGGAAATTATTACACTTACAGGAAAGAGATCCTTTCTCATTTCTTAGTACCATGAAAACAGTAGGCCATCAATAATACTCAGGCACTTGGGATTCTTTCCGTCTCTCTCTGCCCCTCCCCTGCACATGCTCTCTCTGTCTCTCTCAAAATAAATAATAAGATAAACACTAAAAAAAAAAAATAATACTGATAATGACACACTGAAAGTAAGAAAAAAGAGCCTGATTAAATGTAATGGGGAAGGAAAAGGAATGTATGTAATTTTTGCCTGGGAGGAATCATGCATGCCATAAAAGTTCAGCAGATATTTGTTATAAAAGTATAATTCAGAGAAAGAAAAAAGATAAAAGCCAGTGAATCATATATGTATGATTGTGAGCACCCACCTTAAAACCTTTCCAGGCTAAAATTTTTGAGGGATTACTTTCCAGAACATTGATGCTTCTATCATGTATTTGATAACAGCATTAGTACTACCCTAAAATTATTGCTGGAGATATACCTTGGTCCTGATTTGGAGAACTACCTCAGCTCACTCCTGTTAAAACATGAGGTTCATCTTCCTTAGAAACTTCGATTCTCTTAAGCTATCAACTCTGCCCTTAGCCCAACTGTCCAATGGCTGAGTAGCAAAGGTAAATTTGGAGTGAGATAGATCTAAGTTTGAATTTCAGCTCAGCCCTGCCACTTACTAGCTGGGTACCCCAGGAAAGTTCCTAAATTAATACTCAGTTTCCTCAAATGTAAAATCTGAATAATACTACCCAGCCCATTTACCTCAGTAAATGTTTATGAAGACTAAGTAAGCGGGTATATACAAACTCACGGTTTAACTCCATTAAGGTGTACGGACTGTACTAAATTAGCCAGTCATTAACTGGAGAGCACACATTAGTTTAGGTCCTTCAAGAAGCAAGTGAGGGGGCACCTGGGTGGCTCAGTGGATTAAGTGTCCAACTCTTGATTTCAGCTCAGGTCATGATCTCACAGTTTGTGAGGTCAAGCTCCATGTCAGGCTATGCGCTAACAGCATGGAGCCCGGTTGGGATTCTCTCTCCGTCTCTCTCTCTCTCTCTCTCTCTCTCTCTCTCTGCCCCTCCCCTGCTCATGTTCTCTCTCTCTCTCTCTCTCTCTCTCTCTCTCTCTCCAAAGTAAACATTTAAAAGAAGAAAGAAGCAAGTAAGACAGGATTAGATAAGCAAGAGATTTACTGGGGAGGAAGCAAAAGAAGGCGAGGGAAGACTCAACTCCAGACCATGATGCAGCTCTGATATCTGTGGAAGAAAAGAGGAGGAAAGGGAAGTTGGGATAGAAAGAACGCATTTCCAAGAAAACCTTGGGTAAGCCACTTGGGAGTCTTCAAGCCAAAGTGGCCATTGTTCACTGGAACTAGCCTGCCTTAGTATGCTTGCCATGCTCAGTCATTGGCATGGGAAGCCTAGTCCCTACACAAACATAGCAATGGATGCATAGGGGAAAAGCTGGAACTCTCGGTCAGTCATGCCGCCCATAGGAGGAGATCTGGGCAGTGCACTTTCATAAAGGCTACATTCTACCCACTGCACTGCTCAGGCCAACTTGTATAGCAGGTTCAGGGAGCAGGACCTCCACAGGTCTGTGGATCTGTCTGTCTGCAGGGAAATTTAGAAAAGGGGGGTTAATGAGGCAAACTATGGCCAGGTCACTGCCGTTGGTCTCAGAGCCACAGCTGGTTCACATCCTCTCCCTCTTCTGTCCATTCCGTTTGTTTGTTTGTTTTCTGTTGTATTCTAAATTCCCCTCATTCTTAACTATTACTTTGGCAGGTCCTGGTGGCTTACCTGGTGACATGACCCAAATCTCACCCTCGAGAGGGCTGAGCCCTTTGCAGTCACACCCTCCTCAGGCCAGGAGTGCTATCCACTTCCAATCACAGTTCCAGTGGAGAAACACAGTGCCAGGACCTTGTGTTCTCCTGGGCACCACACACGTTCTTCCCTAGCTACATGTGTAAAAGGAACTCTACTTCCTCCTACTGATGAGGATGGATTCTCCCTGCCATGATGGTGACTCTTTTCCCCTGCTGGTCCCTGGAGACGCGGAATCCAAAGGGCCCTGGTGACAGCTATGATTCATAATTCCATGGGACTCTTGTTACATCCCCTGACAAGAGTACACCATGTTTAGGGTCCAAGACCCCTAACACTTGAAGAAACCAGAATGTGGACAAAGTTCCCCAGTGAGTCATTAGGAGTGATGGTAAATGGCACCACTCCTACTCTGATTCCTTGGTTCCTGGATCCATTCATTCTTCTAGGTGTGGACACACTGTCATACAGAGGTCTCTGATTTAAAGCATATCCTACAGGAAGACAACCCAGTCTCTCAGAGGGTTGTTTCTGATCTGTCACTTCAGATGTGCCTTTGCAAGGCCTGCCAGCACTCTACAAGGTCTGCTGCTTTATGTGGTGCCATATGCGGTATATATGACCACAGGACCACGTGATCATAGGCCCTCTCTTTTTTAGATTTTATGTAGTACTTTTGTTCTCTACACATTTGTCCCTTGGGACACTATGAGCTGTTTACCCTCTCTGTAATTCCTGCAGACCATACCCTTGGCTGGCCCTCTGACTCTACTGGTTATTATGGTATTGTGGCCTCATGGCTTCTGATAGGTAAATGCTTCCAATTGGTCTCTATTTCTTAGAGGGAGCCCCATTATGCCCATGGCCATTAAGGAGCCCAGCTCTGGGACTATTCTCCTACCTTAAGCCCAGGTCTTCAGAAGTGACTTCTTAGTGACACCGGTACCTCTCTGCAGTACATTCTTAATCGTCTTGGTGAATGGTGTATCCTTTGGGTCTCCCATGAAACAATCCTCTCGTGGGCCTCTGGCCTTTCCACTCTAGCATGCCCTTTCCCTCAAGTTCTTAATCCTTCTTCTGCCTTCTGCCAGGGCAACTCAGGCATCTCCACCTCACTCAGGTTTGGCTGGTACTTTTTCCAGGCTTCTAACAGCCATCCCATCTATTCCACGGTGAGTTTGCCTCATCCTCCAAGGTTCTCGCTAGGAGGTTAAATGCTGTCTCTTGAAAAAAAAGGCCCTTACCCTTTGTAGCAACATGGATGGAACTGGAGAGTGTTATGCTAAGTGAAATAAGCCATACAGAGAAAGACAGATACCATATGGTTTCACTCTTACATGGATCCTGAGAAACTTAACAGAAACCCATGGGGGAGGGGAAGGAAAAAAAAAAAAGAGGTTAGAGTGGGAGAGAGCCAAAGCATAAGAGACTCTTAAAAACTGAGAACAAACTGAGGGTTGATGGGGGGTAGGAGGGAGGGGAGGGTGGGTGAGGGGTATGGAGGAGGGCACCTTTTGGGATGAGCACTGGGTGTTGTATGGAAACCAATTTGACAATAAACTTCATATATTGAAAAAAAAAAAAAGGCCTTTAGGTCTGAGCTCCAGATATTTATACTTCTCTTGGCAAGGTTACTTACCACTCATATAACTGATTGTATTTGTCCTGCTGATTGTTAGGAAGCTCAGAATCAAATTTTAGTCATACATGTTTTATATACAGGAACTTCTTTTTTTTTTTTATTTTTAAATATTTATTTATTTTTGAGAGAGAGAGACAGAACACAAGCAGGTGAAGGGCAGAGAGACAGGGAGACAAAATGTGAAACAGGCTCCAGGCTCTGAGCTGTCAGCACAGAGCCCAACACGGGGCTCAAATTCAAGAACTGTGACATCGTGACCACAGCCAAAATCGGACGCTTAACCGACTGAGCCATCCAGGCATTCTTATATACAGGAACTTTTAATATATGCTTTATGTACCACCTTCAAAACAGCTTTTGTCTTCCTTTTCACTGATTTTCGCTTCATGCTGACTTTTCCAATTGCGTTTATTCAACACACTATCTGCCCAGCACTGTGCTAAGTACATATATCTTATCACATTCAGTCTCGGCCTCCCCTACTGTGGAATCTTGGGCAGGATACCAAATTTCCATAAGCTTTGATTTTCTTCGCCTGTAAGTGAGGAAGATCATAATGTCCACTTCATAGGGTTATCATGAGGATAATTAATCGTAGTTCACACCATTAGTTATTAGAAGACACGCAAAAGCTTTTTTACTAAAAAAAAAAAAAAGTCCACATATCTGATATAATTATTTTACGAGGCGTCAATGTAGTAATTTCTGAAAAGATGAACATTGTTTCTTGTAAAAACACTCAATATACAGAGCAGAGTTATTAATCTTATTTATTATGGCTTAATTTAACTGAAGGTTTTTGTGGTTCATGTAATTAACAGCAGTACAACAGAATCAATAAAACTGTTATAATGAATGTCCACGCAGAAGTGTCCACTTACAGGGTGTATATATATGATGTTATATATAGGTAGGATAAATGAGATGATGGCCCCCTTGGAAGGTAGTGAGCTCAAGGATTCTTTACTTCAAAATCTATTCGATTTTATAAAAATATCAGATTGCCTTGGCCTGACCTGACTTACTAGCTCTAATAATGAGGTTTATTCCACCCCAAGGACTTAGTATGCTGCATTAATAATGAAAACACTATGAAGAAATGCTATTCTGACAACCAATAATAGAGCCTGGAAAGCCAACAAACCAGAAAGCGTGGGACCCAAATGCTCAGTGAGCTCTGCAACAAACCGAGGAAACATAAGGCAGTCTGTTTGACCTCTCTGAGCTCATACTTCTGAGTTGATAATATCTGTCAGCATCAAAATTCTGTGCATCTTTATTTTTTTAACCTCATAGCATCCATGTGAAAGTGACTGGCCAATAAATCATATTTTCATTTGGAGTACAAAGCCTAAATTACATGCCCCAAAGCAATAGGAAAATAAATTATAGCTTAACAAGAATTAGATTTGATCTCTTCCCAAGTTCTAATCTTCTCTTATTCTGGCAGGAGGGTGAGATCTAGGAATCAGAGATTCTCAGAGGTCTGTGGCAGCCAACAATTCAACTCAATTCAACAATATTTATTCAGTACCAGGAGGTGCTAAGTACATAATAAATTCTTCAGTTTCTGAGAGTCTGATGCAAGATACATAAGATCAGTAACAATCAATTGAACAACTATGTGTACAGGACACTATACTAGGCCCTTAGCAAGGGTGGTCCTCAGAGACTGCAGTATACAGAGGAAAAGGCAAAACATCCATTTGAAAAATAAATGATCAAGTGTCAAATGGCTGACACAGACAGGAAATGGCATAAGATCTCATAGACAGGAAACATCACTGAAAGTCCAGATAGACTTCCTGGAGGGTGAGATATGAGTTGAACTTGAAGGATACTAAAAAAACAAAGAGGTGGGAAAGTATTAAACCTGTTTAGATGGTATTTATTTCCTTCCCATAATTTTTAGAATTCGGTTTATTTTTATGTGTGAAATACATGTGTGTTGTCTTTACTCAATTTTAGGTATCACGACAGCAGAAACCATACATAATATTTACATGATTCAGCACAACAAATATTTACAGAGTGCCTACTATATGTCAGGTGCTGTACTGGGTAAGCTTTGGAGGGGAGGGAAAGGTAAAGAAGGAAAGAGAAAGAAATTAGAGATATAACTCGGAAGTCAGCTGAGGCCCCTTTGCCTCTCAAAGATCTGGGTAAACGTCGTTTGAGGCCCCAACACCTCATTGGCCTCTGCAAGTATACAGCCCTTCCAAGAGATGAATAACATCCGGACATTTCCACTTCCTCACATCTAATCTGTCCTGCACAATGTTGCAATGAAACTCTGCCCCTTCCCAGTTTTTTCATCAAAGGCACTCACCTTTGATGAAGGTGCCTGGGTTTGGTGGTCATCACTGGAGATGTAGGGAAGGGTAGGGAGGAATCACAGCTCGGGTGCACTGCTAGCCGCTCTCTCCCTTTTCCCCCTGCCCTCCCTCCTCTCTTTTCCTCATGCTCTCCATCCCAGATTGCCCCCAAGGATTGCACATTCTCCCTGTAGTACCCACAGCAAGTGGCCCCTCCTCTAACACCCAAGTCCTCGAGTCTCAACGCTCTGCCTCAAGCTCTCCAAATGATTCTGTTCTACCCAGCTTTCCAAACCTAGATGCTTCTAGCTCCAAGAGGAATTTTGGCACCAGTTATTAAGAGATAGTGATATTTTCTGGGGGTGCCTGTGTGGCTCAGTCAGTTGAGTGTCCGACTCTTGATTTTGGCCCAGGTCACAATCTCACAGTTCGTGGGTTCAAGCCCCACACCAGGCTCTGCACTGACAGCACAGAGCCAGCTTGGGATTCTCTCTCTGTCCCTTCCTTGTTCACTCTCTCTTTCTCTCTCTCAATAAAATAAATAAACTTAAAAAAAAAGATAGTGACATTTTCTCCACCTTGTTACAAAGAGGTAAGTGCACTGGTGACTCTAAGAGAAACCCAAAGTGCTATGGGGGGACAAAAGCAGGAGAGAATGCAGGAGGGGCATCATGGTGGGTTCCTTGGCCCCTTGCAACTGGTCTCTCTCCCCCACATTCACACAGCATGTACTATGGGCATCATTCTCTGGAAATCTGTCCTCTGATGCCTTCTATTACTATTTCTCCTTCCATCTATCCCTGTGTTATGTGACCAGATATTTTGTGTCCCCAATAAAGCAGCGTTTCTCTTTCCTCTCCAAAAGTCTCACGGGTCATGGGCCTCCCTGATTGGTCTCCTGAGTCCCACTTGCGGGAGCTGTATAACTTGCCTAGTTTCACAATACCTTCCCCAAATTGCCCTTCAAAATACCACATGTCAGGAATTTATTTTGATTAAATTGAGTTAACATACCTCTAAGAATGTATTGTGTATGTAACCAATTTGCTTGAGATGGCTGGAGATGTCCATTCGTGTTACACTGAGGAGAGCTGGAAAGGACTAACCTGTACTGAGGTACCCCAGGGGCCAGTCATCTGCTGCAATTCCCACAGTCAGCCTTTCAGGTGATGTAAGGTGATTTGCCAAAGGTCACACCACTACAGAGCAGGCGCTAGAATCTTAATGCAGTAATACCTGGTTTCAGAGCCCTTGCTCTTTTCACTACACGACATCTCCAAAATAATAACACTCCTTCAGGGACATTCCAAGTCTCATTATTAAAAAGAAGGGCAGTTATTCGCTAGGATACAGACTAAAGACCACCCCAATATTAGAGTCCTTCAATAGTAGGAAGAAAACCGATTCTATGACCTTGAACAAGTGGTTTCATCTTTCTGAGCTTCAGGTTACCCATTTGTACACACAATTTTAGAGTTAAGTTATGCCTATAAATACATGCATATTTAATATAAAGTTAATTTCATATATAAATTTAACTCTGCCTGGCAAGGTTAAAGAGAATTCCTGCTTCCTTTTGCAGAGAGTGTACAATGGGAGTTGACAGAACTGACGGTCCGTTTATCTGGGTGGGTGTTTTAATTACATTATTTGGGAGGGGCATTAGGTGACTTATGCATGAGCAGATGAATCGTTAATTCAACATCACCCAGAAGCAACCACAGTCCTTGAGGGTAAGTTGACACTGCCATCAACATCCTCCGAAGCCCTTCTCCACAATAACTATGAATGTCTCCTAAACAAGGTGTTTTCAGATGGTTGTTATCAGCCCAGGTAGGAGGTAAGAGGGTTTGAGGTATGAGCATCATAAAACGTAGGGAAGTTTTGGAGGCGGGTTTGGGGAGATGGAACCACTCTTCCCGATGCCTCAACGATACCAAGTCCTACTGGCTCATGTTTCTAGGAGCACAGGCTTGGCTGTGAATCAGAAGTGGGTTATAGCTCTGCCTATTCCCAGTTGTGACCTGGAGTTTTAAATCTCAGTTTTCTCATAAAACTGTAAAACGTTTTATGTAAAACGTTTCTGTAAAACGAGGATGATGATATTTTCTGTCTTCTAAGGTTGTTGTGAAGATAGTTAAATAATGAATTTAAAGCACCTAGTACAGTATCTGGCACACTTTAAGCCCTAAAAAAGTTGGCTATTATTTTATTAGCAGGGACCAGGGCCTTGAAGTCCTAAGATACAGGGCAATGGAAGAGGAAAGGAAAGAAAGACTCCCTGTTGCTGGAGGATCAAGTTTAATGGCACGTTGAGCATAGAAAGTCTGTCATAATCTGGCCCAAACCTCTGCTTCACCCTTTGGTTACCTGCACACACCCTGCAAAAACCTCCATAGCTCCTCCAGGCAAACAGAATTCATCCTTTAGTTTCCCATAATACTTTGCATATACGTTCGTGCTTTTTCTTATC
This sequence comes from Prionailurus viverrinus, assembly GCF_022837055.1. Taxonomy (NCBI): domain Eukaryota; kingdom Metazoa; phylum Chordata; class Mammalia; order Carnivora; family Felidae; genus Prionailurus; species Prionailurus viverrinus. Next base: position 160,847,643 of record NC_062568.1, on the reverse strand, counting down.
ATACCTTATCCTCACTATTCATTTGCATCTCTATCTCCACACCACCTGGCCCCATCCCAGGCTGTGAGTTTATGGACACTAGGCCCATCTAACATCTTCATATATGCAGCCACAAGCATTCTGTAAGTCATGAATGGATGGATGGATGGATGGATGGATGGATAGATGGATGGATGGATAAAGAACATGGGACAACACAGTGACCTAGTCAAGGGTTTAAGACTAGGTGCCCAGGAGACAGGGTAAGATAGTCTTTGTTTCCTTCATAAATTTTCTTAAGACCAGGTCTGAGCAAAAGTGTAGAGGGCATGACATTTGCTGAATCATTTGCCCAATGGTGGCGGTTGGGCAATCTATGTGTGTCTTCCAGGGAAAGCAGGACTGGCTGGTGATTCCTGCCAGGGCCAATATCAAGCAGAAGACCTTAGCAACCAGGGAGCCAAGGCAGAATGATGCTTCTAAGTTTCCCTGCAGCCATCAAGGTTAGTATGTTAAGCAGTTAGGAGCAACAAGTCCCTCCAGGTGCGGCCAGTTGCCAGCAGGGCAAACAGACTTGTGGGCAAGGACCATCCTCGCTGTGATTATGTTCAGTATAAACAATGATAACAAGATCTAAAATTAGAAAATGGGTATAAAATGTGATTTCCACAGAGGATAGACTATCCGAGGATAACATTAAATATAGAATATTTTAGAACAGAAGGCAATAGAGAAGGAGATTATATACCTTGCTTTGCAGGAATCATCCTATTTTCATTTATTTTATTTTTGTTAAAGGCAACTGAAAATGATATTTATCGATTGATAACCTATTGTGTACTTCACACTTAAAAAACAAAACCAATGTGCTGGAGTCAGCTCCCACTGGCATGTGAGAACAGACTGTGTACATGTCTCTTTAACTCTATTTGCACCTTAAAACCAGTAATGGCAGGAGTAGTTACCACATGGAAATTGGCAAACATTCCAAATCAGGGTTTTCCACCTCCACATCCTCTGAGAGCTGGTTGTTAAACATTTACCAGCACACCACTGGATTTACAATGAATGATCCCAATGAATTCTCCTAATACTCCCATTTTACAGAAGGGAAAATTAAGTTTAGAGAAGGTAAATGACAAAATAACTTGCTACAAACTTTTTGGTAGCAGAGGAAGAATTAAAATTTACACCACCTGCCTCCAAAGTTGATGCACTTAATCATGATGGAGAGAACACTTCCTAATTCATTCTATAAGACCAGCATTACTCCGATACCAAAGGCAGATAAAGACATCACAAGAAAAGAAAATTACAGGCCAATATCCCTCATGAATGCAAAAAGCCTCAACAAAATACTTGGAAACCAAATCTAACAGCATATTAAAAGGATTATACCCCATGACCAGGTGGGATTTTTCTCAGGAATGCAAGAGTAGTTTAACATTAAGAAAATCAATCAATGTAGGCACCTGGGGGGGCTCGGTGTATTTAAGCATCAGACTTTGGCTCAGGTCATGATCTCATGGTTCATGAGTTCGACCCCCGCATCAAGCTCTGTGCTGACAGCTCAGAGCCTACTTCAGATTCTGTGTCTCCCTCTCTTTCTGCCCCTGCCATGATTGTGGTAGCTGGATCTTTCTCTCTCTCTCTCTCTCTCTCAAAAGTAAATAAAAACATGTAAAGCCTTTTAAAAAAAGAAAATCAGAGGCGCCTGGGTGGCTCAGTCAGTTATAGCAATACAGTATATTTTAATTAAGGTATATACATTGGGTTTTTTAGGCATAATGTTATTGCACACTTAATAGACTACAGTCTAGTGTAAACATAACTTTTATATGCACTGCAAAACCAAAAAATTCATTTGACTTGCTTTATTGTGATATTTGCTTTATTGTGGTGGTCTGGAACCAAAACCACAATATTTCCAAGATATGGCTATGAATGGAAAGACATCCATGTTCATGGATTGGAAGACTTAATATTGTTAAGATGGCTATTGCCCATCCCCAAGGTGGTTTAGAGATTGAACACAATCTTTACCAAAATTCTAACAGCCTTTTTTGCAGAAATGGAAAAACCTATTCTCAAATTCGTATGGTTGCTGGGGGCCCAGAATACATAAAATAGTCTTAAAAAAGATCAGAGTTGGAGGACTCACACCTCCTGGTTTCAAAACTTACTACAAAGCTAAAGTAATTAAAACCATGTGATATTGGCATAAGGATAGATATATAGACCAATGGAAAGAATTGAGAGCCCAGATATAAACCCCTATATTTATGTCCAATTGATTTTCCACAGAGACGCCAAGTCCATTCAACAGGGGAAAATTAGTCTTTTCCACAGATAATGCTGGCACAACCGGATTTCCACATGCAAAATAATGAAGTTGGACCCCTAGTTCACGTCATATACAAAAATTAACTCGAAATGGAACCATAGAACTCTTAGAAGAACATACAGGGATAAATTTGGTGACTCTGGCTGTGGCAATGGGTGCTCAGATAAGACATCAAATGAGAAACAAAAGAAAAAAATAGATAAATTGAACTTCATCAAAACTAAGAACTTTTGTGCATCAAAGGATATTATTAAGGAAGTGAAAAGAGGCAGTCCAACTGTCTTGGCCTGGACAGCAGACACCACCACAAGGCCCAGCTGAGAATACTGGCTCCTCTACAGCCTGCTCAGCTATCCACTACTGGATATCACCTTAAAAGCCTGGATATCAAGTACCCACTGTGGCTCATCAACAAGGAGAATATTGGCCATGATACCCAGTGGTTCTACTTCATCCTGCTATAACCCCATCACATTCTAGGCCTCCCCTTTGGCCAGCATATCTACCTATTGACTCAAATCCACCAAAACCTGGTCATTCGCCCTATATACTCATCTCTGGCCATGATGACAAGGGCTTAGTGCGTTTGGTCATCAAGATTTTCTGTAAAGGCATCCATCCCAAGTTTCCCGCTAGAAGGAAAGATGTCCCAGTACCAGGAAACCATGAAGATGGAAGACATCGTTGAGTACGTTCCAGGGCTCAAATGGGCTGCTAGTCTACCCAGGCAAAGGCCATCTGTCCAGACAATAAATCTAACCCTGTCATCAAGATGGTGAAGTCTGTTGGTGTGACTATGGGAGGAACGGGCATCCCAAAGCATCTGAGGGATGCTGCAGGTGATCTGTGACATCATGAAGGACCTGGATGACTACACCATGTACCAACTGCTCTTTGCCAATTGGACCAAGAAGGATATCCTGCTGCAGCCAAAGCTGGAGGAACTAAGGAATGAACACTCCACTTACCTCAAGCTCTAGTACATGGTGGACAGACCCCTGAAGTCTTGGATTATAGCTAGGACTTTGCAAATAAGAGAAATATGGGACCACCTACCACCCCCAGAAGTGGAGCCCCTGCTGCTCCTGCCCATGAGCCAGTAGGCCTGCCTGTCCAACCTGGACCCCATGGGCCATTCCAAAGAGCATTGCTTCACCTTCTGTTGGCTGGGCCCTGGGAATGTAAAATGGTGTAGTCCCTGTGGAAAATAGTTCGGCAGTTTCTCAAAAAGTTAAACATAGAATTACCCTATGACCCAGCGATTCCACTCCTGGTATGTACTCAAAACAATTGAAAAGAGGGACTCAAACAGGCATTCGTATGCCAGTGTTCATTGCAACATTATTCACGATGGCCGGAACGTAGAAACAATCCAAGTGTCCATCCACAAATAAATGGATAAACAAAATGTGATATATATGTACAATAGAAAATCCAGCCATAAAAAGGAATGAAGTTCTGATACATGCTACAATATGGATGAACTTTGAAATAAGGCAGACACAAAAGAAAAAATATTTTATGAAATGTATGAGCATATGAAATATCTGGAATATTTCTATCTAGAATATTGTCTATCTGGAATAAGCAAATTCATAAAGACAGAAAGTATATTAGTGTTTATCAGGGGCTGGAGGAAGGCATAATAAGAAAATTTTTTCTTGATAGGTATGGAGTTTCTGTTTGGGGAGATGGAAAAGTTTTGGAAATAGATCATGGTAGTAGTTACACAACATTTTCTTTCTTTTTTTTATGTTTATTTATTTATTTTTGAAAGAGAGAAAGAGAAGAGCTAGACATGGGGCTTGATCTCACAAGTCAAAATCAAGAACCAGACATGTAACCAACTGAGCCACCCAGGCACCCCTACACAACTTTTTCGATAATTATTGTCACTAAACTGTACGCTTAAAGATAGTTAAAATGGCATATTTTGTGTTATACATATTTCATTACAATAAAAAAAGTAACTAATTAAACGGTTCTTGTAGACCCTCCACTTAATTTTCCAGCTTCTTCTTATCCCCTCCTTTGAGCCCAGTGACCTAAAGTTGCCTATTTCTCTACCAATTGCTTGAAGCCTTTTTCCTCCATGTTGTACACTTGGCAACCCCAGTGGGGAAGGAGGCACCAACCAGCACTATGCTGGCCAAGTACCACGTGCTGACAGAAACTGCTGATGTAGGACATAGGGCATTGGAGAAAAAAACACTTTAAAATGAGCACAGAAACATTTTTGTACTGTAAATGTGTATGTATAAAAAGTACACTGAATAAAAGTTCTAGAAAGTAAATATGGTAAACCATATTTGATAGCTCTACAAACTTATGCAGGGAGATGAGCTCTCCTCCTGGATCACCTCCCTCAATGGCTTAGAGAACAAAGCTGTGTCATCTCAACTTCCTGAAGCAGATTGTCCCAAAAATATTAGGCCACAAAGCCTGGGTCTCTTTAAAAGCTTTAGACACTTAACCAACTGAGCCACCCAGGTGCCCCCAGAATTTTGTTTTATTAAGTGAGAGCTTAGAATATAATAGATCCCCTTTCTCTGTTCTATCCCACAGGTCTGCCAACATGTTAAGGGAAAGGGGAACTCTAATTGCTTTTTTGTTTTAGAGACCTAGACACATTTTTACATATATTTGTAAGAAGTCAGATTTTGGGGGCATCTGGGTGGCTTAGTCTGTTGAGCGTTCAACTTTTGATCTCAGCTTGGGTCATGATCTTGGGGTGGTGGGATCAAGCCCTGTGTCAGGCTCCACACTGAGTGTGGAGACTGCTTAAGATTCTCTCTCTCTTCCTCTGCCCCTCTCCCCATATCAGGTGTGCACGTGCTCCCTCTCTCTACCAATCTACCTCTCTCTTTAAAATTAAAAAAAATTAGGGGCGCCTGGGTGGCTCAGTCGGTTAAGCGTCCGACTTCGGCTCAGGTCACGATCTCGCAGTATGTGAGTTCGAGCCCCGCGTTGGGCTCTGTGCTGACTGCTCAGAGCCTGGAGCCTGTTTCAGATTCTGTGTCTCCCTCTCTCTCTGACCCTCCCCCGTTCATGCTCTGTCTCTCTCTGTCTCAAAAATAAATTAAAAAAAATTTTTTTTAATTAAAAAAAATTAGGGGCACCTGTGTGGCTCAGTCAGTTAAGCATCCAACTTTTTTTTTTAATCTTTTAATTTATTTTTGAGCCAGAGAGAGATAGAGCATGAGCAGGGGAGGGGCAGAGAGAGAGGGAGACACAGAATCCGAAGCAGACTCCAGGCTCCGAGCTGTCAGCACAGAGCCCGACACGGGGCTCAAACCCACAGACTACGAGATCATGACCTGAGCTGAAGTCGGATGCCTAACCGACTGAGCCACCCAGGCGCCCCTAAGCATCCAACTTTGGCACAGGTCATGATCCCAAAGTCTGTGGGTTTGAGCCCGGCATTGGGCTCTGTGCTGACAGCTCAGAGCCTGGAGGCTGCCTCGGATTCTGTGTCTCCCTCTCTCTCTCTGCCCCTACCCTGCTTGCACTCTGTCTCTCTCAAAGATGGGAAACATTTTTTTTTTAATTTTGTAATAAATAAAATTAAAAAATTTTTAAGTTAGATTTTTAAATCTACTTACTATAAAATTTGTACAATAGTGGTTAAGTGTTGAGACACTGGTGTCCTCCTATATTCAACATTGTCTTTGCTCCTACCGTGTGCCTTGGACAAGTGTGCCTTCCACTCCTCTGAACACTGATCTTCTCATCAGCAACGTGGACAGTAATAACACCAACCTCAGAGGATAACCGGGCCTAAATGAAAGAAAGTATGAGAGGTACCTCACACAGTGCCCAACACAGACTAGGTGCTCAAAAGGGTTAGCTTCTTAGTTATTTTATTTGTTGTAGAGCATCCATGAACACCCACAGGCCTCCTCCATGAAAACTTCCCCAATGAACAGCCCACAATTTCTCCTTTCTCTACATTCCTAAAACACTTCACGAAAATACAATTGATGCTTGCAGCCATTTCACATGTACACAAATTTTGATCAAATAAACTCTAAGTCCTTTGAGAGAAGGCAGCAATGCAAGCCCTCTTGCCATCCTTAGAGCCCGATGAAATGGGCCCTGAAGAAACACTTGTTAAACTGAAGGACTGAGAAGCAGTTTGGGGCCCTGCAAAAAGCACTGGACTTGTTGCCATAAGATTTAGGTTCTAGTCCCAATTTCCATATGTGCAAGTGTGGTGACCGTGGACAAGAAACTTGAAGGCAACTTGGATAATTAGTCTCTACATGGGTGTCTTAGGTAGGTTCAACTGCAATGAGTGGAACATTTGTGTCCCCCACCCCCACCCTCCACCAAATTCATATGTTGACATCTTAACCCCCAGTATGAAAGTATTAGAAGAGAAGACTTTGGGGAGGTGATTAGGTCACAAGGGTGGATCCCTGTTTCTGCCATGTGAGTACACAATGAGAAGCTGGCAGTCTGCTACTCAGAAGAGGGTGCTCATTGGAACCTGACCGGGCTGGCACCATGATCTCAGATTTTCAGCCTCCAGAACTGTGAGAAATAAAATTTTCTACTGCGTATAAGTCACCCAAGCTACGGTACTTTGTTATAACTGCCCAGTCTAAGACAACAACCTACTCTCAAGACAGAATTGCACTGACATTCAAATGTGACACTGGACATTCCTGAAGTGCAGCAAACATAACCCTATCTGATGTCTTCCCTGTTGGCCTGAATCTGCAACCGAAGTCTCCTACTGTTGTCTTTATTCTAGGCTGCTGACAAATGTCCTTTGGTTCTGGAACTAGAAAGGGGCAGGAGAAGAGGCAAAACAAACAAACAAACAAACAAACAAACAAACTTGTTGGGAGGCACCTGGGTGGCTCAGTCGGTTGAGCGCCTGACTTCAGCTCAGGTCATGATCTCACAGCTCGTGAGTTCGAGCCTGCATTGGGCTCTGTACTGACAGCTTGGAGCCTGGAGCCTGCTTTGGATTCTGTGTCCTCCTCTCTCTCTCTGCCCCTAACCCACTCACATTCTGTCTCTGTCTCTCTCAAAAATAAATAAACCTTAAAAAAAAAACAAAAAAAAACCTTGTCGGGTGTCAATCATTTACAATGAAGCTGTTGTCAACCAATTAACAAGTTATACCGAGAGTTAAAGCCCATTTGTGTTCTGCAAGGATTAGGAGATTGATAGACTTTTAATGGTAAACTCAAAACTCCCATTAGCAATAATGCAAGCTATGCCTGCTAGGTCCATGGAGAGATGAGAGTTGAATGTTATCCATAATCTATCTTACTTAATGTCATCAGTTTCCCTATAGCCCCTTCAAACAATCAGATGCCAGTGAAATGCCCTTAGTGGAACTAATCGCATTGATTTGGGAGAATACTGACAATCTATTTCAATGAAGCTTTTCAACATGAGAAGCCTACAGATATTTTAAAATCTTGATGTAACTGTGGACATGTATTTTTTGTTGATTAAAAATGAAAGACAGGGCTCCTGGTTGGCTCAGTCGGTTCAGCGTCCAACTCATGATTTTGGCTCAGGTCAGGATCCCAGGGTCATGGGATGGAGCCCTGCATCAGGATTTTCTCTATCTCTCTCTCTCTCTCTCTCTCTCTCTCTCTCTCTCTCTCTCAAAAAAAGAAAGGCAATCCTGTAAAATGAGAAGGTAATAAAAGAGGATAATATACATGAATATATCAGCTAAAACATTTCCCCTAATACTTGGGTTTTTCCTGCCTTTTAATTATGTAAATTATTATATCTGTTGAGCTTTTTATAAATTAGAAAATCTTCCACATTGCTTTTGGTTTATAAGAAATGAACAAACCAAAAAGAAAGTGACATTGAGCTTTTTTATTTCCTTCCAAATTCACTGAAGGGACCCCTTTGGATAGTCATGCAACACGATGCTTGGTTAGGATTTTCCAATTACAGAAGAACAAATACAATTTCTCATTTATTCTTACACTACGTCTATTCAGTTATCAATTCTTGTCACAACTTCCTGCAAACATCAGATATCTGCCCCTTTAATTCTAGTGCCATCACACCCATTCTCCCTCTGGCTCCTTTAAAACAGACCCAGACTGAGCTAGTAAATTCCTGGGTGTTCTTCTTTCTTTAAATCTCTTGATGCTTCAATCCATCTCACATTCTATACCGCACAGGATGTAAAAATTCTTTGAGGGCAGGGACTGTGCCCTACATTTCCTTATATTGTAGGTATAGTGACCATATTCAAGGAACCAAAAAAATCTAGACACATGTACATTTATAAAGAAAAATAAAAAGAAATCTGAAATTGGACTTTTCTTTCCAAATCTGTGGATATTGTATCTAACAGATGCATGCTAGCAAAACGTATTCTACATTGTATATATAAAACACACATGGGTTGATGGCTTAGCCTGTTTAGAACAGAGATTATAAGCTAATACATTGAAGCCCATGTATGGCCCTTGGTAAATTTTTTTTGTATAGCACTTTAAAAATAGGGGCGCCTGGGTGGCGCAGTCGGTTAAGCGTCCGACTTCAGCCAGGTCACCATCTCGCGGTCCGTGAGTTCGAGCCCCGCGTCAGGCTCTGGGCTGATGGCTCGGAGCCTGGAGCCTGTTTCCGATTCTGTGTCTCCCTCTCTCTCTGCCCCTCCCCCGTTCATGCTCTGTCTCTCTCTGTCCCAAAAATAAATAAACGTTGAAAAAAAAAATTTAAAAACAAATAAGTTGGAATTGATTGGCAACATTTAAAAAGTGCTGATTTCCTATAAAAAATCAAGCTACTCCTGAGAAATCTGACGATCTCAGAAGACTGGTTGTTAGAAATCAGCTTGAACTAAAGTCCACCCCAAATGGAGAAATCTAATAAAACTGGAAACCCAAGGGAGGCCAGTATAATGATGAACAGGATAGACAGCTGCTGTACAGGAAGGGACAACAAGGAAACATGCCTGTCTGGACCATGGGGGAGATATCTACATCTATCTCTGTCTCTATCTCCTCCTCCAAGTGCCAAGGATACTGTGATTATAAATTACCAAAAAATAAATATTTACATGTGTACTTTTTTAATTTTTAGTTTTGTTTTTATACAACAAAAGGATGTCACTTGGTAGAACTGTATTATTCTTGGGTGCCTGGGTGGCTCAGTAAGTTAAGCGTCTGACTCTTGGTTTCAGCTCAGGTCATGATCTCGTGGTTCATGAGTTCACGCCCCATGTCAGACTCCACACTGTGCAGAGTCTGCTTGGGATTCACTCTCTCTCCCTCTCCCTGCCCTTCCCCTGCTTGTGCTCTCTCTCTCTCTCTCTCAAAATAAATAAATAAACTTAAAAAAAAAAGAACTATATTATTCTTGGTAGAACAGTTTCAAATGTGTTTGTCTAAAATAGTTTGAAAAACAGAATATTCCAACTGATTAAACACTCTGATTAATTCTGCATTGCCATGCAACACTCTATATAGATTATAAATTTTCAAAGAATTAGAATATGAGACAATGAAAAAAATTTATATTAACCATAACCTTTTAAGAATAGTACCATCTTTAAACCATCACTTGTCTTTTATGAGTCAAGAATATATTTCCTACTGCTTTCTAATTCAGCATAAGCAACAGTTTTATTAGCAAATAGACCTTTAACCCTCCTGCCCTTACTCAGAATGCCCCCAGCCCTATTCCATGCCTTTTTCTATAGCGCCATATGTAGTCTTGTATTATATACAGTCATTTTGTAAGTCTATTTCCTTCATTGGATTAGGTTCCTATACGGCACAAGCATTGTATTTGTAACCCACACGGTGAACATTCAATATACATTTTCATATTTCAAACTAACTTCCCCCCAAATGAGTGAGGGGTAAAACAAATATATTTAGCAAATAGAATTGATGTTTCATTTCAAGTAAAATAAGCAAAAAGTAAAATAAAAACTTAATAGGTGTCAATCTTTGATGAGAAATTTACTGAATGCTTACTTTGTGGCAAGTACCATGCTAAGTGCTTATAAATTAGTTCTCAAAGTTCTCAAATAATCAATGAGATACATGGTACTTGATTTACACAGAGAAAACTGGCAATTAGGGATTAAATCATGCATTCACATATTTGCTGAGCACCTATCACACTGTGCACTGAACTAGCACTGGAGACATGGCAGAGAACAGACTCTCTGCCTTTTGTGGAACTTATTTTCTAGTGGAATTTTCCAAGATCACACACATAATATATCAGCATTCTCGGTTTATCTATCACCTTATGCATATTATAAGCTTGGACAATGTGAGTTCATCTCTGAAATGGGTTCATTCTCAGTATTGACAAAAATTTGAGACTGAGGAGCAGAGGCTCACACCCTGATGACCTCTTCAAGGTAAAAATAACCCTGCAAGGTCACTCCATCATCACTGGCAGCATTCAGTCTGTGAGGATCTGATCTCTAAACTTACAATATTCTCAAGACAAGATTTATAAATAATAAAAAGAATCAGATAGAAATAAGATACTATGGAATTAAAGAAATAAAACAGAGTTAAGAATGCACCTTTCTAAGTCAGATATTTTTCTGTCTCGCATATAAACCTCAGTCAAGAGCAGAGCAAAGCCACAGTAGAATAGAAGTCAAAGCACGGACGGGACTTTGGCCTCTTGGTCTCTAAGTGAGACAGGAAGGTCGAGGGGAAGGATGAGACTCCCAAGCACCATCACAATTCATGCCGTAAAGCTGTGGTCCCTCGTGGCTATGCCATTCTGAATTTGATTTGCCTCTCTGGAGCTAGACACATAAGGAGCCACCCAGTTCAAAAATGCAAAAAGAAAAAAGGAGCAGTTTCAGGAGCAAATTTTCGAATTTGCATCAGACACTTCCTGTCAAACACTGAATGTGCTGGGATTGACTCCGAGAGCACTAGGCCAGTGCAATTTAATCATTAAACTTCAAGGTTTTCGTAACTAATCTCCAAAGATCTGGGGCATCTTTAGGAAAAGTTTCATTTTAAAAAAATGAGGTTGAATTCAGAAGGTGAGCAAGGGAAATGATTTTAGAAGCTACCTTCTAATTCTGAGTCAGTAGAAAATTATCTTTTACTCTAATTTAAAGAAACAGAATAATTTTCTCATCTACTGCAATATTATCTAGGAAATCTGAGGCAAAAGTCACCAGACTATTTTTAAATGCAATGACCTGCAGAGAGACTGACCACAGCTCGGTATCCCTTGAAATGTACTTAAACGTGCCTCGGAAAGGGAGACCAATGCAACACTCAACGTACACAACAGTACCTATCTGACATTAGAAACCTTTTATTGAGACCAGGCAAATAGTAAGCTGAAAATATTACAGCGTGGAGAAAGGCTGAGGAAACGAATCTAATTTCTTTTTCCTCTATGGTGGCCCAAATGACTAACTAAAGACACTCCAAGATTACTGTATTTATACTTAATGCCTTTTAAAAAGCAAGGTCTTAACCAAAAAGTCTGCACCTGACATTCAAAAAATATTGAAATTTTTTGGATGGACTGCAATGTCATAGACTCTGAGTCTAAAGTTCTTTCTTGTCCAACAAGAGAGCGGACGCAGGATTAAAATGCAAGAGATGGCTAATGTCCAGGAAAAGACAAGAGCCCCAATTGAAGGTTGTTGCTCCGTTTTTATTAGGATCAGAAGGCTTACAAACATGGTGATGGACATGCACAAAGGGACAATGAAACTGTGAACTTTAACTCATGGACATGAGGAAAAGGGGGTCTTGAAGATATTCAGGGTTAGGGGCTTCGGTTAATGCAAAACAAAATCCTGGCACAGGGGCAGCAGGGCCGGAGGTTGTTCATAGCAGACAAGAGGCACCACCTCTGTTTACCTAAACTGGTCTAGGGGACAAGAAAGACAGAGCAAGTAACCTCAGGGTCAACAAGGCACCTTTCTTTTGTTGATTAGCTCCCCTCTGGGCAACTTCACCTGCAGTGGTATATAGCCCTATTTACCTGTTTACCTAATTTGGTCCTTCCTTCCTGTGAAAGCAGCTTTCTACTATAGTACTAAATTGGGGGGTGTTTTCACCCTGAATACCTAATCTTGCTCACCTCATATACCTTTGTTTTGGGGCCTTTGCCCCCTCATGCTGGGGGCCTCTGCCCCTCTTCTCTATCCTTATTCACATAATCTTGTTTGCCAAGAGTTGGGTGTGAGCATCCTATGGCTTTGTAATTCTTTATGCCTTGTTAACCCATCAGTGCAGGCTCAGGGAATTCCTAAGCTTATTCCCCACACTGCAAGAGCTAAATAAATTATCTATACAAAATCTGTACAGCAGGGACCTGTTTTTAGCAGGTAAAGCCTATTTACAAGTAAAAACCTCTTACTCTCATATCATTGTTCTGTTTTGTCTGAAGAAAATATTTGTCGTTTGATAATTTATATCCACACACATGGGTTTGCAACCCCACTCACCCAACTTTTGTAGTTAAAAAAAAAAAACAACAGAAACAAAAACAAGCAGAGATATTAATTTGGTCCTGGGTAAAGAGTTACCCCAGCCAACTAGTAAAAGTAAATACAAATGATCTGTGAATGAATGAACTTTAATCTATGCCTCAAAGAATTTCTACAGATAAACCCCCAAGGAATATGAGAGTAAAAATCCACAAACCACACAAGTAAAAAGATCAAAATAAATAAAAGCTAACAGCAACAGCTGAACAAAAATCAGACTTGCAAAATCTTTGGAAATGGAATGGCAAGATACTGAATATAAAATAAGAATGTTTAATATTAATTCACTTGACAAATATATTTTTTGAATACCTTCTATTTTTCAGGTAATATTCTAAGCTTTGAAGACAAAGCAGTTAACAAAACAAATATCCCCACTCTTAAGGAGGTTGTGGTTTTAGAAGAGGGAGACTAATAAAATATATAGTATGGCAGGTGGTGGGGGGAAAAAAGCTAGGAGAGAGATATAGAATACTAAAGCAGAAGGTATCTCTCTGTCCTTAGAGCCACATGGGATTAGCTTTGTGTATGAAGGATGATCTGAGAGTTCTGGGCTTCTTTTGTTTATTTTGAGAGAGAGAGCGTGAGTGGGGGAGGAGCAGAGAGACAGAGAGGGGGAGACAGAGGATCCTAAGTGGGCTCTGAGCTGACAGCAAAAAGCCTGATGCAGTGCTCGAACTCAGGAACCAGGAGACCATGACCTGAGCTGAAGTCAAATGCTTAACCTACTGAGCCGCCCAGGCGCCCCTAGGCTTCTTGACATAAACGGGAATGTAGGCAAAATGGAATTGCAATGGCCTTGTGGCAGATAGTGGTGTTGTAAGACCCTTGTGGAGGGTGGAGTCCTTTCTCAAGAGCATAGAGAGTCCAATGCTTCCCTCTTCTCTCCTGGCAATTCCTATGGGAGGGGTAGGGAAGGAAAGATCTTATCTAAAGGTCAAGTCACACCAAGGATCCCTCTCTTTTCCTGCTGATGAAGGCCTAGAGGCCAGGGGACAGACTGGCTTCCTTTTGAACCTTTTTTCATGAAATGAAAGCTGGTAGGTATGAACAAGAGACGAGAGACTATACAGAATTGTCCAACAAAACTGCTAAGAAAGAAAGAAATGATAGACATTAAGAACTCAAGAGCAAAAGGAGATTGGGCACAATTCAAGAATGAATTAGTAAACTAGAAGTCAGATCCTAAAAAACAACCAAATGCAAATACAAAATATGAGAGATCACAAGACTTGGATGACAGAATTAGAAGGTCTAATATACGTGTAATCAGAATTCTTTAAGGAGATAGCAAAAATGAGGGAAAAGAAACATTCGAAGAGATAATAGTTGAGAATTTTCCAGAATTGCTGAAAGTTATGATCTACCTGGTCACAGCAGGCATTTGAACATTGTGACCCCTTGTGTATAAGCAAAAGTTTTTATTAAACCACCTTCCAGAAATATATCTGTCATTGAACACTGCTTACAGTTTACAAAGGGCTTTTCACATACTAAAATCTAGGCTACATGTTTTAAGGTTTATTACTCTGGATTTGTTTTCCTGATAGGAAATGGAAATGCATCAATATCCAGGCCATTCTCTTTAGAGAAGAGAATGTTACTCATGACCAAATTTACTACTGATTACTATAGCACATTCTTCAGTGTGACAGACTTGGTAGGTACTACTGCTGAATTTGGTCGATTCTCTGCAGTTTCCATTTCAACATTCTTTGGGGATCCTTTTTTGCAATTTTTTGCATCTTTTGTTTCTTTATTCCCAGGAATGATTTCAAGGGTCTACTGAAGACAGTGCCCTTCAGTAGGTTAAGTGGTGAGATCCAATTTCATCATACATGAAGTTTCTTGGCGGCTCCATAAATAACTTTCTCTGTTTACTATGTGAATAAGGTCAGAACTTTCTTAGCATGACATAATAGTGTATTTTGTTTTTGTTTTTTTTTGCATTCTCTTACTACTCTCCTTCCCAAGTCTATGCTTACTACAAGCACACAAGACAACTCACAATTTTGCCAAATATATGAACACATACCAGGCTTTTAGGCCGCCATGCTTTTGCACAGAAAACTCCCCTTGGCCCTTTTGTTGTTCCTCCCTTTTTTTTTTCAGTGCTCCTCACTAACTTCCTCTCACATAAAATCCCTTGGTCTCAAAAAAGTCATCTTGTCTTTTATGACCCTCCTCAAACTGGGCATCTCACTACCCAAAGCTCTGACAACATTTATGGCACGTTGTGCTACAAAGTAGTCATCTCTGCCTGTATCCAGGCATGTCTGGCATGGAATGGATGTTCCATAAATTCTCGGTGAATAAAGGGTACAGGAAGTCTAGGGAAACACTGGTGTGGGGGTCACTGTATCAAGCTTGAAACGTCAGGTAGGGCAGTCTTTATCTCTGGATCCAGAAATACCATATCTAGAAAATTAACCTATATAAATAATTGAGAATGTGTGCAAAGATTTAGCTACAAAGCTCACACTTCATTGCTATTTCAATAGCAAAATCCTGACACAATTTTAATCCTTCGACTGGACCTTAGTTAAATAAATGCACAATGGAATACTAAATACCACTTTAAAACATACATGGAAAAAAAACATATATGGAAAATATTTAGTGGCATGTCATGACATTTTACTCAAGGAAAAAAGGCTGTTCAAGGAAAAAGGCAGCGTGTTCAGTCTGCTTACGTTTAACGCTATATACCAAATTATCAACAGTGGTTTCCAAGGTGTTGGATTTCAATTTTTTACCTTCTTTGTGATTCTGAAAAAAATCTAACTTGTGTACAATGAGTACTAATTATTTTTGTGATTAAAAAAAAAAAAAGGATTTAGTTTTCAAAGAAGTGTCCTTTCCTTTCATGGTCTGGCTTCCCTTTGGAGCTGCAACTCTACCTGGAGGCTATTCCTGTTCCAGTCATTCCAGGATGCCCAAGGGTAAGGGCTGCCCAGGTAGCTTAGCCTCATTTCGTAAAATCAAGGCTTGGAAGGCAAAACCAGCTACTCCAGTGAGCAGTGATTTTAAAACCCAAACAGTTCCCAAGATGCGGCCATGTTATAAAACTTTCATCAGTCTATTTCACTTTCCAAGATAAACTCCTCTCAAAATTCTGTGCTAACCCTGAAATGATTTGCCATGGAAGGAGCGTGCCCCATCCAGAAGAAAATCCCAACGCCAGCCTGTTCCTTCCTACCTTGATCTACATTTACGTGGATATTTCACAGCCCGACGCTCCCCCGCCCACTGCACTTCCGGACACACCACACACACACACACACACACACACACACACACACACACACACACACACTTTATCTTAGGGGCCCAGCCCCAGCCAGCAAAGAGCCCGAGGCCTGCAGGGCTGGCCCCACGTCTGAGGCTCTGGATCCCTCTCTAGGGGGTGGGGGGAGCGGCTGCGAACCCAGTGACTTGACTTCCTCCTCCTTCCCGGAGGTCCCCGCCCACATCACCGTCATCAGGTCCCCGAGGAAGTCACGTTCTGGCCTTAGAGCCCTTCTGAAGCTTCTGGGAGGAAAAGGAGGGTGAGGCGGCCAGAGCCCTTGCACCGTCCCAAGAAACATGGCCCCTAGCTCGCCCTCTGTCACTAATCAGATGGAGATTGGGGCGGGGGGGGGGGGGGGGAGTGATTTTCCCATTGGGTGCATTGTATCTTTCGTCTGTCAGAGAGGGTGTTGACCTAAAATGGCTAGGTCGCTTCGCCAGTGTTAGGGTGAGTGCCCAGATGACCCCGGGAGCGCTGCCAAAAAAAAAAAAAAAAAACAAACACACACACACACACACACACACACACACACACACACACAAAACATTAACACGTATTGAAGATCCCCGAGGTGCTAGCAACCACATAAACGCCGTCTTATTTAATTCTCCAACAAATCCCTTATGTTAGGTGTCCCTGATCCCAAGATCAGGTTTGAAACTCGAGGTAGAAGGGGCGCCTGGGTGGCGCAGTTGGTTAAGCGTCCGACTTCAGCCAGGTCACGATCTCCCGGTCCGGGAGTTCGAGCCCCATGTCAGGCTCTGGGCTGATGGCTCAGAGCCTGGAGCCTGTTTCCGATTCTGTGTCTCCCTCTCTCTCTGCCCCTCTCCCGTTCATGCTCTGTCTCTCTCTGTCGCAAAAATAAATAAACGTTGAAAAAAAAATTAAAAAAAAAAAAAGAAACTCGAGGTAGAAGGTCTGTGAAATGCTTTCCAACCTCGTCCACTCCGAGATACACAGGGACAAAACAGATTTTTACGGCACACTGGGGCAAATGAGTGTGCAACAACCAGAAGCCAACTGCCCCCGCTGCCCTGTGCAGAGGGGCTCCGTCTCTCAGTTTACCTGCCCCACCTGTTACCCGTCTGCTGCTCGCTGGGATGAAAGCCTGGAAGAGGCCGACCCAAGAGAAGTATGACCTAGCTGTGTCCAGACAAGCTGGAATTGCTTCGCAGCTCTTCCTTCTGTTTGACTTCAAGCACGTAACTGGATATTTTTTGAGTCTGCTTCCTCACCTCTAACGCTAATAATAGTACGCACGTCACCGGCCGGTGACCTGAGTGGCGAACGGGACCAAAGGTTGTTCTGCGAGCCCGCGCCCGGGGAGCGCGTCCCGCCCGGGCTCCCTGGGTTACCCCGGCGGAGGCCTGGGCGGGCACGCTGGGCGGCGCGGGGGCGGCCGGGCGGCGCCGGCGGCCCGGGAGGTTCCGGGCTTCCGCGCAGACTTCTGCGTACCCGGACGGCTGCGTCACAGCCCGAAAGCGCGAGCCGGCCGGCGGGGGTGGGGGCGCGGCGCCGCTGGAAGCCCCGGTGCTCTAACCGAAAGTGCGAGCCCGGACTTCCCGGCCGCGGTCGCCCGGGCGAGTCTGCGGTCCCTCCCACCCCGCCGCGTCCTCGCCGCCGCAGGGGGGTGGGGGGTGGGGGGTGGGGGGTGGGGGCCGGGGCCGCCGTTCCCGCTCTCCCCCCCCACCCCCCTCGGCTCGCGGCCCCAAGTGGAGTCCGGGGGAGCGCGCGGGGGCGGTCCCTGCCACGGAGAGGGGACGGGCCCCACGCGCTCCTCTCCTCCGCGCCCCTGCAGCTTTCTTGGCCGGGATTCGGGGCCGTCCGGATCCCCGGCGTCCTGGCCGCGCCGTCGCGCCCAACGGTTCCCCAGGGAGGAAGGGTTGGCACTGTGGCGGCCTCCCCCGCGGTCTTTCCAACCCCGGCCGGCCGCCCGACTCGCCTCATTGCACAATTCCTGCCGTGGAATTGCCGCGTGACTCGGACGGGGCCCAAAAATGTTTCCCAGGTTTCCCCCCGCCGGGAAAGGAGCGACTGGGGAACACACTCTACGCCCGGGTGCCTTGCAGCCCTTTACGATGCAGAGCCCGCCCTTTCCAAGGGAAGAAAAGCTCGCTAGCCCGCTGGTACATCCGCTCCAGGTTGAATGCAACTGACATGTTTCTTGTCCCCGTGTGTGTTTTCAAACAGAAAAAGTGTTTGGATCTGTTGCGGGGGAGAAAGATCAGGAACTGGTTTTAAAGGAGGATGAGGAGTGATGTTTAAAGCTGATATTAAAGTGATGTTTAAAGACGCAATTTTAAGCTTCCAAGAATCGGTGTTGTTAGCATGAATGGCGCATACCAGGTACTGAATAGAGATTGAATGAATGAACAATTGAAGGAGGGATTTAAATGGCTGTGTGTAGACCAATGCTTTCATTTTGCAGATGAGGAAATTTAGAGGTTAAGTGACTTCCCCAGGGTCACCCAGCTAATTAATTTGGACGTCAGGAATAGAATTTGCCTCTCGTTTCAACTCGAAAGACGTCGTAATTATGAGGTGGGTATATTTTTTCCCTCTATATGAAAATAAAACGCCTTCTGCAGTAACCTCTTCAAATCCTTACTCCACGCTCTCTTCCTACCCATCTAAAACAAAACAAAACCAAGCAACTCCCAAACACAATACATGCACGTAATAGGCTAAATTTGACAACGCCAAAGCAAGATGTTTGCAAGGCATTTTTTTTCTTATCCCCAGAAGTTAATCGCAAAATAGGCAAGGAGGAGGAGGAGGAGGAGGAGGAGGAGGAGGGGGAGAAAAAAAGGAAGGAAGGAAGGAAAAGAAAAAAACAGTGCTTCTCCAAAATGGTGCGGAAGGGGCGACTGGGTGGCTTAGTCTACTGAGTATCCAACTTCAATTCAGATCATGATGTCCGGTTCATGAGTTCCAGGCCAGCATTGGGCTCACCCGCTGTCAGGCAGAGCCGGCTTGGGATCCTCTGCCCGCCCCCCCCCCCATCCCTCCCCTGCTTGTGGTGTCTCTCTCAAAAAGCAAAACAAAACACAAAAAGAAACCAAAAAAAAAAAAAAACCAAAAAACAACAAAAAAAACATTAAAACAGTGGTATGGAAGATAGCATTTGCCACTAACCATGCTGTTTTAAGTACAGTGTTTGGTATTTTGCATGGGAACCGCTAGACTCATAAATAACTGGCAGGGTTGCTCTGAGACTGGTCAGATGTTTTGCTCAGGCTCAGAATAAATGTGTAGCTCATCTTCCAGAATAGACAAGCTGCAATCTGTGAGAACACAAGGGACTTCAATGGCAGTCATGCAGATGGCTGGACAGCTTGTTGTCTTTGAAGTTTCAAGGCTGACCAACTATACATACCAAATGTCTAATTTAGGGAACAGAATTACCAAACAAGTAGATGTTAAGATCAAAGGAATCAAAACTATAAGTGGCAATCATGAAAAACTTCATTTTTTTGTGGGTTGTCAACAATGGTTCCACAATGGTGATTATAGTACAGTTATAACAATACAACCCAAGTACAAATTCTTCTCCAAGAAGATAAGGTTTTTTCCAGTGATAGAACAGAAGAGCAAATTATGAAATGTCTCATTTTTTAGGCCAGCCAGATACACTCTGAACTAGCCAGATACACTCCGAACTAAAACTTTATTTTTTAAGTTTATTTATTTGAGAGAGAGAGAGAGAGAGAGAGAGAGAGAGAGAGAATAAGCGGGGGAGGGGCAGGGGGGTAGAGAGAGAATCCCAAGCAGGCTCTGTGGTATCAATGCACAGCCTGATGCAGGGCTCGATTTCACAACCTGTGAGATCACGAGCTGAGCCAAAATCAAGGGTTGGACGCTCAGTTCAACCAACTGAGTCTCCAGGTGCCCCTGGGGCAATCTTTTTTTAACACTGCTGTCTCTCCCCGTTCTCTACCTCTGATATCTTGAAGGTGAGAACAAATACAAAATTGCTAGAAAAATTTGAAATTCTAGGCAGCTGAGGTAGAATATATTAATTCTGGTTTGATAGTCCTACACAATGTTCATGAAATCAAAGCATCACTTCCTATGTTCTCCCATACTGCAGTTTCCAGTTTGCCATTATACCAGGCTACTGAACCTGAACTTTAGAAACACAAAGTGTTGACCCCAATTATTACACTGCTTTGCCGCTTGAGAAAGGGCATCTGATCAAACAAAAGTCATCTTTTCCAAGTGAGATCTTAAGAATAACAACCTATTTGGATGCAAGTGATATTTTAAAAATATATTACATATTTCATTCAACACCATTGTGTAATTCATGTTGAATTCTTGCAAAGAAAATACCTCAGGACAATTTCAATTGTTATCGACATTAATTAGTTTAACTATAAGATATTTATCAGTCATGGTGTAGCATTTTGGAATTTAGGAGATCATTAGAAAAAAATTATACACCTTCATTTTATAGAGGAGAAACTGAAGGTTATTGAAATTAAACAATATATGGAGTTCCTGACACGGTCAAAATCAGAACTGAGGATTCTGATTTGCCATGTGTTTTACAAAATTATCATCATAGCCTTCATCTCATGAGTGTGTGGTTTTGCATAAGGCATGGTGTTTGGAACCGGCGGTATAAGAAGGTATAAGGAGTTCCCAAAGATTTTATAGTCTAATTGGTGATGTAGGCCAATGTTTCTCAAACCTTAATGTCCACAAGAATCACCTAGAAATCTTACTAAAATGCCATTTCTGATTTATTGGTTCTGGGATGGGACCTGCTTTGCTACGAACATGCTCCAAGGAGATGCCACTTGCACAGATTACGCTTTGAGTAGCAAAGTGTAGAACATACAAACATAAAGAGAATTAACAGTCTAGCAATATAAGAGAAACAAAGAGAATAATAAAATCTTCTTAGCCCATCTGAAATGGATGTTCCAAAGCTGATGCTCTTTACTTTGAGGAATGTCCCTCAGACACTCCGAGCATACTACAGGAACCTATTTCTGTCTATGGGAACACAGCATATTAGAAATAAAGCAATAGTGGGGCAAGGAGAAAAGTGATGGCAAGAAATAAAATCCAAGGAAGAGACAGAGACACCGTAAAAATTTTTTTTTAGAAAAATGTGAACTCATGGCAGCCAAGATATCAATACTTCTGGAGAGTATCAATGAAAATTGTATAATAGATTTGGAGCCAAGAAGTCTCTTTTTTTTTTAATGTTTATTTATTTTTGAGAGCGAAAGAGTGGAGGAGGGGCAGGGGGAGGGGGAGATAGGGAATCTCAAGTAGGCTCTGTGCTAATAACAGAGAGCTCCATGCTGGGCTTGAAATCACAAACCTTGAGATCATGACCTGAGCCGAAGTCGGACACTTAACTGATTGAACCATCCAGGCACCCCTAGAAATCTTAATTCAAGTCCTGGTGAGCCATTTAGGAATTATGTGATCTTTAGGCATATATGTAATCTGTTTAGCTTCAATTTCCCTATCAGGAAAAAAAGAGAGAGAGAGAGAGAGAGAGAGAGAGAGAGAGAGAGAGAGAGATAGTACCTCCAATCTCCCTGGGTTGAATAATTAAATATAAAAGCACTTCATGAGGCACTTCATGGTGATTCCCATCTGACTTCTGCTAGGGTCATGATATCCCAGTTAATGGGTTCAAGCCCTGCGCCAGGCTCTGTGCTGACACTTCAGAGCCTGGAGCCTGCCTCGGATTCTGTGTCTCCCTCTCTCTTTCTCTGCCCCCCCCCCTCAAGAATAAATAGACATTAAAAAAATTTAAAGCACTTCACACAGACATGTTGAAGAATGTACAAAGCTTCACAATGTAGTTTACGTTTAGAAACTCAGCAATTTTATTAAAACCAATGCTGTAACAAATAATTCCAACCTTACACAAACTATTCCAGAGAATAGAAAAAGTAGGTACCCTCTGTGACTAATTTTGTGAGGCTGTTATAACTTACCTGCGATAACCTGATTATGTTCATGTATACAAGCAAAGGAAAATAAAAGGCCCAGAATCACTCATTAGCTTGACTACTAAAATGCATGACCAAGTTTGATCTTTCTCAGAAAGGAAGGTTGGTTTAACATTAGAAAATCAATTAATGTAATTAATGTGATTAACAGATTAGAGGAGAAAAATCATATGATCATCTCAATTTCAGGAGAAAAAAAGCCTGCATCAAATATTATGCTTAATGATGAGATGCTGAAAGTATTCCATTAGAGATTAGAAACAAAACAGGATTGGGGCGCCTGGGTGGCGCAGCCGGTTGAGCGTCCGACTTCAGCCAGGTCACGATCTCGAGGTCCATGAGTTCGAGCCCCGAGTCAGGCTCTGGGCTGATGGCTCAGAGCCTGGAGCCTGTTTCCGATTCTGTGTCTCCCTCTCTCTCTGCCCCTCCCCCATTCATGCTCTGTCTCTCTCTGTCCCAAAAATAAATAAACGTTGAAAAAAAATTTTTTTTTAAAAAGAAACAAAACAGGATTGCCTTACATAATCACTCCTATTTAACACTATATTGGAAGTCCTAGCAGTATTTTGGTTTTTATTTGTTTGTTTTCCCCAGCCATTCTTTGTGTTTTACCTTGGCATTAAATGTAGGAAAGACACACACACACACACACACACACACACACACACACACACACACTCTCATTGGAAAGGACAAAACGAAACTGTCATTATTTGCAAATGATTTGATTATATATGTAGAAACCTAAAAGAACCTATAGATAAATGATAATAATTCATAAGAGGTTAGCAAGACTGTAGGATACAAAATCAGTATTACCATGGTAGGCAGAATGATGCCCATCTTCTCTATAAAGATGTCCAGATCTTAATCCCTGAAATCTGTGAACATGTTTGCCTTAAATGTCAAAAATGACTTTGTCGACATGATTAAATTAATTTAAAATGGTAAGATTATCCTGGATTATCTGGGAGAGCCAAATGTAATCACAAGAGTCCCTAAAACTGAAAAGTGTGTCATAAAAGTCAGCCAACCTGTGACTGGTTTTGAAGATGGAGACAGGGGGCTACAAACCAGGGCATGTGGATAGCTCTAGAAACTGGAAAGGACAAGGAAACAGATTCTCCCCTAGAGCCTCTAGAGAGCAACATAGCCTTTCCAACATCTTGATTTGGGCCTAGTGGAACTGATTTTGGACTTCAGAACTACAGAACTGTGAGATAATAAATTTCTGTTGTTTTATACCACTAAGTTTGTAGCAACTTGTTACAGTAGCCTTAGAATAATACAATTACAAAGCAACTGATTTCTAAATAACAGTTCATTTGTGGTAGCATCCAAATTTATATGTTAAAAAATTACCCAGGAATAAGTCTAACAAAGTATACGCAAGAAAATTATAAAAATGTTAGTGAATGTTGTTAAAGAGGACCTAGATAAATGGAGATATACTATGATCATGTACTAGAAGACTTAACATTTTAAAGATGTGAATTCTTCCCCAAACTGATCTATAGATTTAATTCCAATTACAGTTAAAATCCCAGAAGACTTTTTTGGTGGAACTTGACAACTTGATCTACAATATATATGAAAGTCAAAAGGCCAAAAAGAGCCAAGACATTCTTGAAGAAGAAGATAGGACTTGCCATCAAGATATTAAAATTTATACAGTCATTATAATTAAGACAGTATAGTATCGGTCTAAGCATAGAAGAATAAATCAATGAACTTGGAGAGGCCAGAACTAGATACACAAATATATAGAAAAAGGGGCACTGCAGAATAAAGGAGAAATCATGGAGCCTGCAGTAAATAGTGCTGGGATGACTGGGTATTTAGTTATAAAAATAAAATTGGATCCTTCATACCATACATATAAATAATCTCCAGGTGAATTAAAATCTAATGTAAAAGGAAAACCATAAAAATTTTAGAAAATAATATAGGAGAAAATATTCATGACCCTGGGGCAGGGAAAGTTTTCTTAAGACATAAAACGTATAAACATAAGACAAAAGATTGGTAAATTAGACTACATTAAAATTGAGAATATTTATTCATCAAAAAACATAATAAAATAACCTACCATCCACTAGAAGGAGATGCATATTCGCGACAGATTTAAGTGATAAAAGAGTAGTATCAAAAATATACAAAGAAGACTTGGGAATTATGAATAAGAGACAAACACAAAATAGGAAAATGGACAAAAGACAAAAACAGATATCTCACAAAAGGAGAAACTCAAATAGCCATTAAACATATGAAAAGATGTTCATCCTTAGGAATAAGGAGTAAAATGCAAAGTAAAACCACACTGAAATATTTTTACATCTCCACCAGATTGATGAAAGGAAGTCTGGCCATTCCAAATGTAGAAAATGCTGTGGAACAATGGGAACTCTTACACATTGCAGATAAGAGCATAAATTTGCAATAGCACTTAAAAAAACAGTTTGGCATTACTTAGTAAGACTGAGTGTGTAAAGATCCTATGATTCTTCTCCCAGTTGTATACTTTCAACTAGGAACTCTGGCAGTAGGAAATATATACATGGATGTTTATAGCAGCATTGTTCGTAATAATAGTAACAAACTGGAAGCATCCAAATGTCCACCAAAGGTTGAATATACAACTGTAGTATATTCATGCAGGTACTATTATACAGCAATGAATATAATGAACAGCTGCACACACCAACATAGATATTGCAAACACAGTGTTGAAAGAAGCAAGACCCTGAAGAAAATATACAATATGACTCTGTTTATACTAAGTTTAAAACAGGCAAAACTAAACACTCTTGTTTAGGGATTCACATAGGTCACAAAACTAAAGAAAAGAAAACTAAGGGGATAATTACCCTAAAATTCAGAACATTGATTACTTCAGTGGTGTAGGGAGGGGAGAGCAATTGAGGAGGCCCACCCAAGTTTCTCTGATGAGGAAAATGTTCTTTTCTTAACCTGAGGGGGGTGCTAGAGAGAATTCTTAGATTATTTTTATTCTTCCTTCCGATGGTACACTTATGTCTTCTACATTCTTATGTGAGCATGATTAATTTCAACAAAAACTATTCAACCAAAAACAAAACAAAAATTACACTGGAGGTTTTATACGTGGAAACAAGGGGCTTAGTTCTAAACCAAAATAAGATCATCCCAAGTTTAGTAGTAAGTATAATTCACAAACTCTTTTGATCTGACACCAGCCACATCCATTTCAGAGCATACCACAATTGAATTTGTTGCACCAACCTTGATGTCCATACCAACATAGAGGTAAAGAATGAGTGTGGGCTTTATGGCAGGAGAGATTTTATCTCTGCACACAAGTGTGAGGAAGCAACAGAGAAAAGTGTTTCTTAACATGGAGAGAACTGAACTCGGTAAACTGAAATCATAGTTGGTAACCTAACTGATAAATCATTAAGCCCCATGAGTAGCTCAGTAAATCATAAACTTAGCTTTCCCTTGTGCAAAGACTGAAATATTTTTACAGTCTAGCATCTGAATTTGAAAATATCTTTAGGTCTAGGTGGTTTGCTTCATAGTTTTTCTTGAATTAAAACAGTTTCCATTCTTGGGGCACTTGGGTGGCTCAGTCAGTCGAATGTCCAACTCTTGATTTCCGCTCAGGTCATGATCTCACGGTTTCATGGGTCGGGCCCCACATCAGGCTCTGTGCTGGCAGTGCTGAGCTGTTTGAGATTCTCCCTCTCTCTTTGCCCCTCCCCTGCTCGCATGTTGTCTCCCTCAAAATAAATAAGCTTAAAAAAAAGTTTCCATTCTTAAAGGAGGACTCATATCTGATATCTCATTTTTCCCTTCAAAGAGGAGGCTTATTTTATTCTGTTTTAGTAACTGGTGCTCATTAGTTGAGATGAACCTATAGATTCTCTGAATTATGCTTTCATATAAAATGTTTGATCTTCGGGGCATCTGGATGGTTCAGTAGGTTAAGTGTCTGGCTCTTGACTTTCACTCAGGTCATGATCTCATAGTTTGTGAGTTCAAGCCCTGTGTTGGGCTCTGTGCTGGCAGTGTGGAGCCTGCTTGGGATTCTTTCTCTTCCTCTCTCTCTGCCCCTCCCCCACTCGTGCTCTGTCTCAAAATAAATAAACATTAAAACAAAATAAAAATAAGATTTTGATCTTCATGTTTAGTTTGAATCATCCAGAAATTACTAAATAATAATACACTCAATTTAATAAGCTAGGTAATTTTTGTCAGCTGCCTTAGAAAGGTCCATCCAAAATGGTTAAAAATTTAAAAAGTAAGAAAAGTCCTGATCTTTATCTTCCTCATCTAGAATTCCTCTTTGCATAGTAATATTGGATACTCATTAGTTTGAAACAAAGTGGCCAAAATGAATGGTTTAAGTGAGTGGGCCAAGGCATGCAGGTTCAGGCCCTCACAGATCAGAGTAACTAGGGCTCAACCTTTAAGGAATATACAATGGGATCCACTTTTATGACTGTAAACAGGAAAAACCAGTTTTAGTAAACTCAGTTTTGACAGAATGCAAGGCAGGAGTGTAACTGGGTCCTTTGATGGAAGAAGATCCAGGTGCTATTTGGGAAAATACCCAGACTGTGTTTCATCTCCTCTCTGTAAGTCCATCTCATTCTTCTGCCTCTACCAGCCTGCTTTGGCTGCATTTCTTGCCCCCAAGGATCAGAAAAACCATCCCATAGCTCCCATGGTGACCCAACTCTGGCTCTGTGGACAGATGCTCACTTTTGGTCCCAATTCCAAGTTCTTCAGGGAGACTGTGATTGGCACAGCTTTGGTCTGGTATCAATTCCTGGTCCAAATAATTGTAATCAAGTAGGAAACCAGGAATCCACTTCTGTGAGATGGACAGACCACCCTGTTGTCACCTACTACAGAAGAATAGGACAGAAAAGCCAAGGGGAGTAGGGAGAACTTTCCTAGTCAAAGGCCTGAAGGCAAAAATGTGTATGGTGTGTTCTAGTAATATCACGTAAGACAATTTGTCTAGGTGTGGTGTTTGTGCAAAAGCAGTGCCAAGTGACAAAAACGAAGAAATAATTTGGGATCACACTGGAGAAATTCCTGGATGTCAAGCTAAAAGGTTTAAATTTCTATAGACTTTTTCATTAGAACTTTATAGGTCCAATGAGTATAACAGGTCTTAATAAAAAACATGTATATTTGGGGCACCTGGGTGGTTCAGTCTGGTAAGCATCCAACTCTCAATTTCGGTTCAGGTCATGATCTCATGTTTCATGGGTTCGAGCCCCACATTGAGCTCAAAGCTGACAGCATGGAGCCTGCTTGGCATTCTCTTTCTTTCCCCCTCTCTCTGCCCCTCCTCTGTTTTCACTCTCTCTCTCTCTCTCTCTCTCTCTCTCTCTTAAACAAATTAATTTTTAAAAAATGTATATTCATGAAGTCTTTGAAGGTTAGAAAGTCCGTTTAAATGTTCATGTTTATTATAAAATTGTTTATAATAATAAAAAGTTGGAATCAACATGGATAGCCATCAGTAGAAGAATGTTTAAAGAACTGACAGTATCTATCCTACAAAATTTCCTGTGGCCACTAAAAGGAATGATGTCAAGCTGTGGTCATTAACATGAAAAGGCCTGTTAACTATTAACAGTAAAATTATTCACGGAAAAAAAGCAAGTAGCAGATACGTATAATACAATTCCATTTATAGTAAAGTATTTTTAAAAAACCAGCTTTTAAACAGGTAGAAACATTTCTGAAAGAACATTCATGAAACTGTTAATGTGGTTTCCCCTGGGGAAGGAAGTGGGATTAATGAGTGGGTGGGGTAGAGATGAAGAGTGACAGTCATCTTACTACGTGTCATATGCTTAAAAAGATAAAAGTACAAATACAACCTTAAACATTTTTTAAAGTTAATTTCATCTGCAATAAGACAGGCATAAGGATATGTACTTAGACTCAGAAAGTAGAATAATATTACCTTTAATTCCTTTTTTAAAAAATTTGTTAACGTTTATTTATTTTTGAGAAACAGAGACAGAGCATGAGCAGGGGAGGGGCAGAGAGGGAGGGAGACTCAAAATCCGAAGCAGGCTCCAGGCTCTGAGCTGTCAGCACAGAGCCTGATGTGGGGCTCAAACCTATGCACCATGAGATCGTGACCTGAGCCGAAGTGGGACACTTAACCAACTGAGCCACCCAGACACCCCTAACATTACCTTTCATTCCTGAAGCAGCTCACAGTTTACAACTGTGATAACCAGCCCTTGCTATGTTTCAGGTATCTTTTTTTTTCTTTTTTAACTTTTTTGTTTGTTTTTGATAGAATGCGAGCACAGGAGGAGCAGAGCTAGAGGGAGACACAGAATCTGAAACAGGCTTCAGGCTCTGAGCTGTCGGCACAGAACATGACGTGGGGCTCGAACTCACAGTCCGTGAAATCATGACCTGAGCCAAAGTCGGACACTTAACTGACTGAGTCACCCAGGTGCCCCAATTCCAGGTATCTTTTAAACCTTTCCATATGCTAACTCATTTAATCCTCACAAAGACCCTGTGAGTTAGGTACTATTATTCTCTCATCTTACTGATGAGGAAACTGGGGCACAGAGAAGATGATTTAGTGGTCCAGGCTCACAGAGATAGTAAGTGGCAGAACTGAAATTTGAATGCATGCATTTTGCCTGTTGAATCTCAGCTCTTGATCACTTTTGCTAAACTACACTTATACAAAAGCATTTTCACATACATTGACTTGTGTGCCCCCAAGCATCTATTGTCCGCCATGTCACATGGGAGAAAACTAGGACCCATATCTTGGTGTACTGTAATTGCTTGTTTTCATGTTCACATCCACACCAGACCCTGAGCTCTATTATGCAGGAATCTGTTTTGTGGTTGGTTTTTGCACATTGGCACACAGGAAGGGGGAAATGAAGGATTTTGAATTCTGTGGTGGTTTAAAATGTCCACAAATTCTTTGACACTACCTTTAAGAGGGTGAGCCTAATTCTCTTCTCCTTGGTTATGAGCTGGACTTAGTGGCTCATTTCTAATGAATAGAATGAATCAAAAGTGGCGGTGTGTGACTTCAGAGACTAGGACATAATAGGCATGGTGGCTTCCTGCTCACTCTCTTATCTCCCCGCTTACTTGGTCTGAGGGAAGCCAAGTTACAATGTCATGAAGAACTGAGGCATCCTGCTAATATGGGAGTAAACTTTGAAGTACAGCCTCAGTCAAGCCTTCAGGTGATTGTACCCCCTCTTTCATATGGTCTTTAACCTCCTAGGAGACCCTGAACCAGAATCACAAGATAAGCCACTTGGAAAATTTATGACCTATAGAAATGGTGAAATAGTAAGTGTTTATTATCTTAAGCCGCTAAATATTGGCATAACTTATTACACAACAATAAATTTAAATAATAATAAATTATTATTTAATACAAATAATACAAATGCTTTTGATTAGAAAATAATATATGTATATATCTGTAACTTGGATATTTATGGAATGTACTAATATGCCTTTTTCTTTTACATTTTCATGTATATGACGTTTTCCTTACTTGGCCTGAGGCCTCTATTTGCCTGAGAGTGCTGTGTGCAGAGTGGGATTAGGATTGTTAAAGCCGGAATTACTAAAAGAGGGCTAAAAATCAGCTTCTGGCATCCCAAATAGGATTTTTGATCAAAATAGTTAATTAGGAAGCCAGAAAAAAAGGTGAAAGACAAGAAATTGTCCACATTCCTTTTCCTAGCATTGACATATCAAGGATTAAACCTGGTAGACCAGATCATGGAGTTTCTTCTTTAGCACAGTTAAGACTACTGTGCACCTATGATGACTAGACCATTGAGCTTGCTGTCCTCGGACAGAACTAAGATATGACATTGAGCCAGCAGCACAAGGGGTGGGCCCAGAGGAGGAAAGAGCAGAACAGAGGGTACAAAGAGGGCCCAGTTTGAGCTCCATTAGTTCCTGTGTGGTGGGGAAGGGACCGGGGCTTCCTGCAACTCCTATAGAGGACATAGAACATGGCTGAGTGGAGAGACACTAGTTCAGCCATGAGGGTGGTCAAGGTGACCCATTGCAGAAGTAGAAATGAAGACAATGAGTAAAGGACTTGGAGAGATTCAAAGAAGTCTGTGGTGCTGGTGCTGGTGCTGATGAGAACCATGGTGGGCCAGTGGTAGCTGAGGTATACCACCAACTCCTGACCAAGTGGAGAAAAACGACCATCCTATGAAATACTCCACTTTGATTTGAGTAACAGATAACACCAGAAAACCAGACATACCCCTGTGAGACCTCAGTGGACGCCAGTCCACAGGCCAGTCTTGGGACCGGCTTACTCCAGACGCTTGACTACAGAAACTGACAACTAAAAATGCTGGATTGAATATAAAGATAACATATAAATATAATATATAAGATATATATTATATATAAAATAATATAAAATATTATTTAAGTATTAAAATTATTTTAAATACACTTATAATAAAAGTATCAAAACACAATTGAAATCTTTTTTTAACTTTTATTTATTTTTTAAATTTTCATCCAAGTTAGTTAGCATATAGTCCAGCAATGATTTCAGAACTAGATTCCTTAATGCCCCTTACCCATTTAGCCCATCCCCCCTCCCACAACCCCTCCAGGAACCCTCTGTTTGTTCTCCATATTTAAGAGTCTCTTATGCTTTTGTCCCCTCCCTGTTTTTATATTATTTTTGCTTCCCTTACGTTCATCTGTTTTGTATCTTAAAGTCCTCGTATGAGTAAAGTCATATGATTTTTGTCTTTCTCTGGCTGACTAATTTTGCTTAGCATAATAGCCTCTAGTTCCATCCACGTGGTTGCAAATAGCAAGATTTCATTCTTTTTGATTGCCAAGTAATACTCCATTATATATATATATATATATATATATATATATATATATATATATATATACCACATCTTCTTTATCCATTCATCCATCAATGGACATTTGGGCTCTTTCCATACTTTGGCTATTGTTGATAGTGCTGCTATAAACATGGGGGTGCATGTGCCCCTTTGAAACAGCATACCTGTATCCCTTCGATAAATACCTAGTAGTGCAATTGCTGGGTTGCAGGGTAGTTCTACTTTTAATATTTTGAGGAACCTCCATACTGTTTTCCAGAGTGGCTCCACCACTTTGCATTCCCACTGGCAGTGCAAGAGAGATCCTCTTTCTCCACATCCTCGCCACATCTGCTGTTGCCTGAGTTGTCAATGTTAGCCATTCTGACAGGTGTGAGACTCACACAGGTGTGAGTCAGAATCTCATTGTGGTTTTGATGTGTATTTCCCTGATGATGAGTGATGTTGAGCATTTTTTCATGTGTCAATTGGCCATCTGGATGTCTTCTTTGGAGAAGTGTCTATTCCTGTCTCTTGCCCACTTCTTCACTGGATTATTTGTTTTTTGGGCGTTGACTTTGATAAGTTCTCTATAGATTTGGGGTACTAACCCCTTATCTATATGTCGTTTGCAAATATCTTCTCCCACTCTGTCGGTTGCCTTTTAGTTTTGCTGATTATTTCCTTCGCTGTGCAGAAGCTTTTATTTTGATGAGGTCCCAGTAGTTCATTTTTGCTTTTGTTTCCCTTGCCTCTGGAGACGTGTTGAGTAAGAAGTTGCTGCGGCCAAGGTCAAAGAGGTTGTTGCCTGCTTCCTCCTCGAGGATTTTGATGGCTTCCTGTCTTATGTTTAGGTCTTTCATCCATTTTGAGTTTATTTTTGTGTCTGGTGTAACGAAGTGGTCCAGGCTCATTTTTCTGCATGTCGCTGTCCAGTTTTCCCAGCATCACTTGCTGAAGACACTGTCTTTATTCTATTGGATATTCTTTCCTGCTTTGTCAAAGATTAGTAGGCCATACGTTTGTGGGTCCATTTCTGGGTTCTCTATTCTGTTCCATTGACCTGAGTGTCTGTTTTTGTGCCAGTACCGTACTGTCTTGATGATTACAGCTTTGTAATACAGCTTGAAGACTGTGATTGTGATGCCTCCTGCTTTGGTTTTCTTTTCCAAAATTGCTTTGGCTATTCGGGGTCTTTTGTGGTTCCATACAAATTTTAGGATTGTTTGTTCTGGCTCTGTGAAGAATGCTGGTGTTGTTTTGATAGGGATTGCATTGAATGTGTAGATTGCTTCGGGTAGTGTTGACATTTTAACAATATTTGTTCTTCCTATCCAGGAGCATGGAATCTTTTCCCATTTTGTGTGTGTGTGTGTCTTCTTCAATTTCTTTCATAAGCTTTCTATAGTTTTCAGGGTATAGATTTTTCACCTCTTTGGTTATATTTATTCCTAGGTATTTTATGGTTTTTGGTGCAATTGTAAATGGGATCGATTCCTTGATTTCTCTTTCTGTTGCTTCATTGTTGGTGTATAGGAATGCAACGGATTTCTGTGCATTGATTTTATATCCTGCCACTTTGCTGAATTCATGGATCAGTTCTATCAGTTTTTTGGTGGAATCTTTTGGGTTTTCCATATAGAGTATCATGTCATCTGTGAAGAGTGGAAGTTTGACCTCCTCCTGGCCGATTTGGATGCCTTTTATTTCTTTGTATTGTCTGATTGCAGAGGCTAAGACTTCCAATACTATGTTGAATAACAGTGGCAAGAGTGGACATCCCTGTCTTGTTTCTGACCTTAGGGCGAAAGCTCTCAGTTTTTCCTATTCTGCTAATTTTGGATGGAATATTCTGAATATATCTGTTGGATCCATCTGTTCCAATGTGTCATTCAAAGCCATTGTTTCCTTGTTGGCTTTCTGTCTGGATGATCTATCCATTTATGTAAATGGAGTGTTAAAGTCCCCTACTATCATTATATTACTGTCAATTTCTTCCTTTATGTATGTTAATATTGCTTTATGTATTTAGGTGCTTCCATGTTGGGTCATAAACATTTTTAATTGTTATATCCTCTTGTTGGAATGTTCTCTTCATCATTATGTGGTGTTCTTTTTTGTCTCTTATTACAGTCTTTGTTTTAAACTTTATTTTGTCTGAGGGGTGTCTGGGTGGCTCAGTTACGTGTTCAACATCAGCCCAGGACATGATCTCATGGTTTGTGGGTTCAAGTCCTGTATTGGGCTCTGTGCAGACAACTCAGAGCCTGGAGCCTACTTTGGATTCTGAGCCTCCTTCTCTCTCTGCCCTTCCCCTCCCCCCCTTAAAAATAAGTAAAGATTTTTTAAAAATTAAAAAAAAAGAAAAAAAGAAAGTCTATTTTGTCTGATGTAAGTAGTGGTACCCTAGCTTTATTTTCACTTTCATTTTCAAGGTAAATGTTTATCCATCTCTTCACTTTCATTCTGCATGTATCTTTAGGTCTGAACTAAGTCTGTTACAGGGGCGCCTGGGTGGCTCAGTTGGTTAAGCATCTGATTTCAGCTCAGGTCATGATCTCACAGCTTGTGAGTTTGAGCCCCACATTGGGCTCAAACAAAAATTGAAGTACGTCTCTTGTAGGCAACATATAGATGGGTCTTGCTTTTTTATGCATTTAGTTACCCTATGTCATTTTTTTTAATATTAAAAAAATTTTTTTTAATGTTTATTCACTTTTTGAGAGAGAGACACACAGCATGAGCCGGGGAGAGGCAGAGAGAGAGGGAGACACAGAATCCAAAGCAGGCTCCAGGTTCTGAGCTGTAAGCACAGAGCCCAATGGGGGGCTCGAACTCATGAACTGTGAGATCATGACCTGAGCCGAAGTCAGCTGCTTAACTGACTGAGCCACCCAGGCATCCCCACCCTATGTCTTTTGATTAGAACATTTAGTCCATTTACATTTAAAGTGATTATTGCTAAGTGTGTACTTATTGCCATTTGTTACATATTTTACCTGTTGGTTTTGTAGTCCTCTGTTTCTTACTCCTTCTCTTTCTCTCTTCCCTTGTGGTTTGATGGATTTCTTTAGTGATATGCTTGGATTCCTTTCTCCTTATATTTTGTGTATCTATTACCGGATTTTGATTTGTAGTTACCATTAGGTTCATATATAGTATCTTATGTGCATAGCAGTCTGTGTTACGTTGATGGTCACTTAAGTTTGAACCCATTCTAAAATCATTAAACTTTTACCTTCCACCCCATTTTATGTATATGATACCATGCCTTACATCATTTTGTTTTGTGAATCCCTTGACTAATTTTTTTTTTAAACATTTATTTATTTTTGAGACAGAGAGAGACAGAGCATGAACGGGGGAGGGTCAGAGAGAGAGGGAGACACAGAATCCGAAACAGGCTCCAGGTTCTGAGCTGTCAGCACAGAGCCTGACACGGGGCCCGAACTCGCAGACCCCGAGATCATGACCTGAGCTGAAGTCGGCCGCTTAACCGACTGAGCCACCCAGGCGCCCCAACCCTTGACTAATTTTTATAGCTACACTGATTTTACTGCTTTTGTGCTTTAACCTCCATACTGGTTTTATAAGTGATTAACCTACTTTTATTATATGTTTGCATTTACCTATGAAGTTTTTTCCTTTCATAATTTTCTTACTCCTGATTATGGCCTTTCTTTTCACTCGAAGAATTCCCTTTAGTGTTTCATATAAGGCTGGTTTAGTGGTATTGAAGTCCTTTAACTTTTGTTTGTCTGGGAAACTCTTTTAAATCTCCTTCTATTCTGGGGGTGCCTGGGTGGTTCAGTCGGTTGAGTGTTTGACTTTGGCTCAGGTCATGATCTCATGTTTGTGGGTTTGAGCCGGTGTCAGGCTCTGTGCTGACAACTCAGAGCCTGGAGCCTATTTCAGATTCTGCATCTCCCTCTCTCTCTGCCCCTCCTCTGCTTGTGCTCTGTCTCTCTCTTGTCTCTCAAAAATAAATAAATGTTAAAAAAATTAAAAATTAAAAAAAATCTCCTTCTATTCTGAATGATAGCCTTGCCAGGTAGAGTATTGTTGGTTGCAGGTTTTTCCTTTCAGCACTTTGAATAGATCATGCCAGTCCCTTCTGGCCTACAAAGTTTCTGCTGAAAAATCCGCTGATAGCCTTATGGAATTTCCCTTGTATATAACTGTGTAATTTTCTCTTGTTGATTTTAAAATTCTCTCTTTATCACTATTTGGCATTTTAATTATTGTGTGTCTTGGTGTGGACCTGAGAGTTAATTTTGTTTGGGGCTCTCTGTGATTCCTGGATCTGGATATCTCTTTTCTTCCCCAAATTTGGGAGGTTTTCAACTATTATATCTTCAAATAAATTTTCTGCCCCTTCTTTCTTGCTTATCCTTCTGGGATCCCTGCAATGCAAACATTATCACACTTGATGATGTCTCTGAGTTCCTTTAATTCATTGTCATTTTTTTTTATTATTTGTTTTGTTGTTCAGGTTGTTCCTTTTCATTACCCTGTCTTCCAGATCACTGATCCACTCTTCTCTGTC
The DNA here is from genome assembly GCF_022837055.1 of Prionailurus viverrinus. NCBI lineage: Eukaryota > Metazoa > Chordata > Mammalia > Carnivora > Felidae > Prionailurus > Prionailurus viverrinus. Next base: position 160,812,145 of record NC_062568.1, on the reverse strand, counting down.
CTCCAATCTGCTGTTGATCCCACTTATTTGTATTTTTTATTTCAGTTATTGAGTTCTTCATCTCTGATTGGTTCTTTTTGTATTTTTATCTCTTTGTTGTAGGTCTCACTGAGATCTTCCATTTATTTTTTCAAGTCCAGTCAGTCTTTATGATCATTACCTTGAATTCTTTATCAGGCATATTACTTTTCACAGTTTCATTTGGCTTTTTTGCTGTGGCTTTGTCCTGTTTTTTCATTTGGGGCATATTCCTCTGTCTCCTCATTTTATCTAACTCTCTGTTTCTATGTATTAAGAAAGTCAGCTACATCTCCTGATCTTGAAAGTAGTGGCTTTATTAAGAAAAAGTGGTGCCCTGTAGTGCAATGCCCCTGTTCACCAGAATCAGGCCCTTTAGTGGTGTCTCCTATGTGGGTCGCATATGCCCTACTGAGCTGCATCTGCCTTCAGTCCAGCCACCGCAATGACTCATGTTGCCTCTTGTAAGCTCACTGGGCAGGGTTTGATCCCTGTGCTGTTAAGGGGCAAGTCTGGGGCTTCTGGTGGCTTGTAGTTGGGTGGTGTCAGTAGGCAAATCAGATGCCTTCCCCTAGCCTGTCTGCCAGGGCTGCAGTCACACCAAACTGTAAGGCGCCCTCCCTTTATTGTCCTCTGAGAGGCTTTAATTGATTCAGTCAGACCAGATGCCTGACCCCAGTCTGTTGGAGCTGCAGTTGCACTGACCTATAAGGTGCTCTTCTGCCTTGTCCCCTGAGAGGCTTCATTGGTGGGTAGAGCCAGCAGTCAGACAATACAATAAAAAAAAAAAATACATGGAGAAAAATTAAAATGCAAACACAGTGGTCCAAAATCTTTAACATGCAACAAAAACTGCTCTACAAGGAAAGATTAAAGAAATACAAGCCTACCTCGAGAAACAAGAAAAATCTCAAATAAACAACCTAACTTTATACCTAAAGGAACTATAAAAAGAACAAACAAAGCCCAAATCCAGTAGAAGGAAAGAACTAATACAAAAGAAACAAATGAAATAGAGACTTAAAATCAATAGAAATAATCAATGAAACCAGGAGCTGGTTCATTGAAAAGAAGAACAAACTTGAAGAACCATTAGCCAGACTTATCAAGGAAAAGAGGATCCAAATAAACAAATTCAGAAAGGAAGGAAAATCACAACCAATACCACAGAAATATAAAGGATTATAAGAGAATATTATGAAAAAGTATATGTCAACAAATTGGACAACCTCGAAGAAATGGATAAATTCCCAGAAACATATTACATTCTAAACTAAATCAGAATAAATAGAAAATTTGATCATACTGATTACTAACAATGAAATTAAATCAATAAAAAAAAAACTCTCAGCAAATAAAATTCCAGGACCAGATGGCTTCACAGGTGAATTCTATGAAGCACTTAAAGAAGAGTTAATACCTATGCTTCTCAAACTATTCCAAAAAATAGAAGAGGAAGGAATGCTTCCAAATTTATTCTATAAGGCCAGAATTGCTATGACCCTCAAACCATATAAAAACACTACCAAAGGGGCACCTGGGTGGCTCAGGTCAGGTCATGATCTCATGGTTTGTGACTTCGAGCCCCGCATCAGGCTCTGTGCTGACAGCTCAGAGCCTGGAGCCTGCTTTGGATTCTGTGTCTCCCTCTCTCTCTGCCATCCCCCACTCATGCTCTATCTCTCTCTGTCTCAGAAATAAATAAACATTAAAAAAAATTAAAAAAACACTACCAAAAAAGGAAAGCTACAGGCCAATATCTCTGATGAACACAGATGCAAAAATCTTCAACAAAATATTAGCAAACCAAATCCAACAATACATTTAAACATAATTCAATCAAGTGGGATTTATTTGTAGAATGCAATGATGGCTCAATATTCACAAATCAATCCAGGTAATATATCACATTAACAAAAGAAAGGATAAAAGGCATGTGATCATCTCAGTAGATGCAGAAGAACCGTGATAAATCACAACATCCATTCATAACAAAAACTTTCTGCAAAGTAGGTTAGAAGGAACATACCTCAACATAATGAAGGGCATATATGAAAAACCCACAGCTAAACATCATACTAAATGAGCAGGGGGCACTGAGAATCAGACAAGAAAAAAGGAATAAAAGGTAAGGTAAGGAAGAAGATGCATTTGCAGATGACATGATGCTATATGTAGAAAACCCTAAAGACCTCATCAAAAAGCCATTAGAACTGGTAAATAAATTCAGCGATGTTGCAGTATACAAAATTAATATACAGAAATTGGTTGCATTTCTATACAGTACTAATGGAGTATCAGAAAGATAAATTAAGAGAGCAATTCCATTTACAGTTGCACCAAAAAACAGTAAACCTAACCAAGGAGGTATAATACCTATACTCTGAAAACTATAAAACATTGATGGAAGGAATTGAAGTGGATACAAACAAATGGAAATATATTCCATGGTCATGGATTGGAGGAACCAATATTGTTAAAATGTCCATACTTCCCAAAGCTATGTACACATTTAATGCAATCCCTATCAAAACACCAACAACACTTTTTACAGAACTAGAACAAATAATTGTGAAATTTGTATGGAACCACAAAAGATACTGGATAGCCAAAGCAATCTTGAAAAGCAAAGCTGGAGGCATCACAATTCAAGTTATATTACAAAGCTGTAGTACTCAAAACACTATGATACTGGCACAAAAATAGACACACAGATCACTGGAACAAAATAGCTCAGAAACAAAACCACATTTATAGGATTAATTAATCCATGGCAAAGGAGACAAGAATATACAATAGAGAAAAGACAGTCTCTTCAACAAATGGTGCTGGGACAACTGGATAGCTACTTGCCAAAAAATGAAGCTGGACCACTTTTTTACACCACATACAAAAATAAACTCAAAATGGGTTGAAGGCGTAAGTGTGAACCCTGAAACCATAAAACTCTTAGAAGAAAATGTAAGCAGTAATTTAGTTGATATTGGCTGCAGAAACATTTTTCTAGATATGTCTCCTCAGGCAAGGGAAATAAAAGCAAAATTAAAATATTGGCACTACACCAAAATAAAATTTTTGCACAGCAAAAGAAACCATCAACAAAACAAAAAGGCAACCTACTGAGTAGGAGAAGGTATTTGCAAATGATATATTCAATAAGGGGTTAATATTTAAAATATACAAGGAACTTACAGAAGTCAACACCAAGCAACAAAAAATGAACCCTATAATCTGATTAAAAATGGGCAGAGGACCTAAATAGACATTTTCCAAAGAAGAAGACATACAGATGGCCAACAGACACATAAAAAGATGCTCAGCACCACTAATCATCAGGGAACTGAAAATCAAAACACACTGAGATATTATGTTATACCTGTCAGAATGGCTAAAACTAAAACACAAGAAATAACAAGTATTGGAGATAGATAAGATATGGAGAAAAAGGAACCCTTGTGCATTGTTGGTGGGGATGCAAATTTGTACAGCCACTATGGAAAACAATATGGAGGTTCCTCATATAATTAAAATCAGAATTACCATATGATCCTGGGTGTTTACCCAAAGAAAATGGAAACACTAATTCAAACAGATGTATGCACCCCTGTGTTTACTGCAGCCAAATCATGGAAGAAACCCAAGTATCTATTGATAGATGAATGGATAAAGAAGAAATGATACACACACACACACACACACACACACACACACACACACACACACACACACTGTAACAGTTACTTAGCCATAAAAGAATGAAATCTTGTCATTTGCAACATGGATGATCCTAGAGGGCATAATGCTAAGTGAAATAAGTCAGTCAGAGAAAGACAAATACCGTATGTTTTCACATGCAGAATTTAAAAAACAAAACAAATGAACAAAGAAAAAAGAAACCAAAAACCATCCTCTTAAATGCAGAGAGCAAACTGGTGGTTGCTGAAGAGGAGATGGTTGGTGAAGAGGAGATGGTTGGTGGATGGGTGAAATAGATAAAGGGAATTAAAAGTACTTACTTTGATGAGCACTGAGTAATGCATAGAGTCATTGAATCATTTATATTGTACACATTAAACTAATACAACACTATGTGTTAATTATGCTTAAAAACCCAAATAACTCCTACAAGTCATTACGAAAAAACCAGGTAGCCCAATAGAAAATGGGCAGAAGATCGGGTCATGATCTCAACAGTTCCTGAGTTCGAGCACCACATCAGGCTCACTGCTTTCAGCCTGTCAGCATGGAGCCCACTTCGGATCCTCTGTCTCCCTCTCTCTGCCCCTCCCATGTTTGTGCTCACCCAAAAATAAATAAATATTAAAAAAAAAGAAAATGGGCAGAAGATTTAAATAGGCACCTCATAAAAGAGAATATCTACAAAGCCTAAAAAAATATCCGACGACTTGCTCCAACTTGTTTTCCTCATTAGTAACGAGGGAAATGCAACAGGAAACCACAGTAAGGTACCAACACCATCCCGACTAGTGGTGTTGATGTTTGATAGTGGGAATTCTTTTAAGCTACTGGTGGGGATATAAATTAGTACAACCGTTTTTGAAAAAGTGTGGCACTCTCTAGTACAAAGTTATACCTATCTTCTGACCCAGCAGCTTCACTCCTAGGCTTGCACCCTGGAGCAGTGGTTCTCAAAGAGTGGTCCATGGACACCTGAAGGTCCCTGGTTATCTTAAAGGTCTATGAGGACAAAACTATTTTTATAATAAAACTAATGTGCTATTTGTCTTTTTCAGTGTATTTCTATGTCACCTGTTTGTATATTAGTTTTTTTTATTCAGTCTGAAAACCTCTGTTTTATAACTGACACATTTTATCCATTCATGTTTTATTGCATTAATTAGTATTAATAACTATTATCTTAAATTTTTTTAACGTTTGTTTATTTTTGAGAGAGAAAGAGAGACAGAGCATGAATGGGGGAGAGGCAGAGAGAGAGGGAGACATGGAATCCAAAGCAGTCTCCAGGCTCTGAGCTGTCTGTACAGAGCCGGACGTGAGGCTCAAACCCGCGGACCGTGAGATCATGACCTGAGCCAAAGCTGAACACTTAACCGACTGAGCCACCCAGGTGCCCCAATAACTAATATATTTTAAATTAACCACAAATGCTTTGCTTTCTCTTTGTCTCACTTGTTCTATTATTCTTTTTCTCTTCTTTGTTTTGAATTGATGATTTTTTTAATCATTCCATTTTCTCCCCTCTACCAATCAATTTATTGGCCACATTCTTTGTCTATTTTTTTAGCAGCTAGCTAAATGACCCATCAATTCAAGTTAGCCAATAATGCTGTTTTTGTGCTAGATACTGCAAAGACACTAACTCTATTCTCTTCCTAGTTTGCATGCTTTTACTTTTGTTAATATAACTCTTCATCTTTATTTCTTTAAAAATTTTTAATGTTTATTTATTTTTGAGAGAGAGAGAGAGAGACAGAGCACGAGTGGGGGAGGGGCAGAGAGGGAGACACAGAATCCGAAGCAGGCTCCAGGCTCTGAGGTGTCAGCACACAGCCTGATGTGGTGCTCGAACCCATGAACCGTGAGATCATGACCTGAGCCAAAGTGGGACGCATAATCGACTGAGCCACCCAGGTATCCCTAACTTCTTAGTTTTCAATCTAAGACATTATTAATGTTGTATTATGTGTAACATTGCATTATATAGATTTATCTACATATTTACCACTTTCTTTATTCTTCATTCTTTCTTTCATTTCAGAGCTTCCATCTGAGATCATGTTCTTTCTTCCAGAATGATATCATTCAGAATTCCCTTCTTGGAGGGTCTGAATAGTAGCAAACTAACTCTCTGTGTTCTAATTGATTTTTAAATGTTTATATTGTGTTCTCATTTTTTTTTAAACGTTTATTTATTTTTGAGACAGAGAGAGACAGAGCATGAACGGGGGAGGGTCAGAGAGAGAGGGAGACACAGAATCTGAAACAGGCTCCAGGCTCTGAGCAGTCAGCACAGAGCCTGATGTGGGGCTCAAACTCACGGACTGTGAGATCGTGACCTGAGCTGAAGTCGGACGCTCAACCGACCGAGCCACCCAGGTGCCCCCGTGTTCTCATTCATGAAAGATGTTTTCACTAAGAACAAAATAATAGGTTAATAGGTATTTTCCTTTACCCCATGGACGATATCATATTGTCATCATTTTTCCATCGATTCTATTGAGAAGTCAGTTGTCAGTCTAGCTGCTTGTTGCTTTGACAGTGATCTCCACCCATACCCCACCCCAGTCTCCACCCTACCTCCAATTCCCCGCCCACCCCTGCTCTGGCTATTCATTAGTTTTATGGTGAGGAGTCTTGGTTTGAAGTTTTCTCATTTCTCATTTCTCAAAGTTATTTCATTCTTTCCTCCTTGCTTCCCTCCCTGCTTTCTTTCCTTCCCTCCCTCCCTCCTTCCTTTTCTCCTTCCTTTCCTCTCATCCCCTTCCTCCTCTCCCTTCCCCTCCCTTCCCTTCCCTCCCCTTCCCTCCCCTTCCCTCCCCTTCCCTTCCCTCGCCTTGCCTCGCCTCACCTTCCCTTCCCCTCTCTTTTCCTGTATAGGATGTATTTAGCTTTTTGAGTGTGTGAATTGATACCATTTATTAGCTCTGAAAAAGTATGAACCATTATTTCTTCATATCTTATCTCTGCCATGTCATCTCTTTCCTCTCCTTCTAGAACTAATTAAATGTACCCTAGACTTTTTTATTCTCTTTTCCATAAATCTTATTTTTTAAGTTTATTTTTATTTATGTTGAGAGAGAGAGAGAGAGAGAGAGGGAGAGAGAGAGAGAGAGAGAATGAATCCCAAACAGGCTCTGCAGCAGTGGCACAGACCCAGACACAGGGCTTCAACCCATGAACTGTGAGATCATGATCTGAACCAAAACCGAGAGTCAGATGCTTAACCGGCTGAGCCACCAGGCACCCCTGCATAAATCTTAATCTCTTTTTGATATATTCCATTTCTTTGCATTTCTGTGCTGCCTTCTATAAAATCTTATGACTTAAACTTCCTGTTCTCTAATTCTCTTTTCATTTATGTCCAATATGCTGTTAAACCACTGGTTTTTGTTTTGTTTTTAATTTTAGTAGTTGTGATTTTCATTTCTAGAAATTTTATTTGGTTCTTCCTAAAATCTTCTTGGTCACATTTTATAGTTTCCAGTATCCTGAAGATATTTTCAAGTGTACCTTTTATATCTTTAATAACAGAGATATAATTGTTTTTATTTTTTTAAACGTTTATTTATTTATTTATTTATTTTGAGAGAGGAGGGGCAGAGGAGGGGCAGAGAGAAAGAGGGAGAGAGAGAATCCCAAGCAGATTCCAGGTTGTCAGTTTGGAGCCCAATGCCGGCTTGAACCCATGAACTGTGAGATCATTACCAGAGCCAAATCAAGAGTTGGATGCTTAATTGACTGAACCATCCAGGCTTCCCAGATATAATTGTTTTTTTAATCTATGTCTGATAATTCCAGTGTCTGAAGTCTTTTTCTCTCTATTTCTACTATTGTTTCTTTTAACTTTTATACATGGTGCTTGTTTATTCATCTGCTTAGTTGTTTTTTACTGTGTGCTGCTCATTGACCTTGAAAATTATTTATGTAAATACTTTGAGGCCGAGGAGGAAGATGACTTCTCAAAATGGGTTTGTATTTGTCACATTCAATCCCTATGGGCTTCACCAGTATACAATTCAAGTTGGCAGAATTAGGGAAAATATAGCCTGTGAATTCCTAGTTCCACTGGTGCGTTTCCTTTTGTACTTTACACCTTAGGCAGATAGAGGCTCAAATTCGCTGGATTAGCAAATGCTCTCAGGGAAAAAGTAGCTTGTACTCAGTATAATTTAGATTTGAACAAACTGAGGGTTGCTGGAGGGGAAGTCTATGGCAGGTGGGGGGAGTGGCACAGAGGGGATGGACTAATTGGGTAATGGGAATTAAGGAGGGCACTCGTTGGGATGAGCACTGGGTGTTATACATAAGTATGAATCACTAAAGTCTACTCCTGAAACTAATAAACTATATGTTAATGAACTAGAATCTAAATAAAAATTTGAAACATTAAAAAAAATATTTTAGAGTTGCATTCCCATATGCCAACAATGAAGCAACAGAAAGAGAAATCAAGGAATCGATCCCATTTACAATTGCACCAAAAACCATAAAATACCTAGGAATAAATATAACCAAAGAGGTGAAAAATCTATACCCTGAAAACTATAGAAAGCTTATGAAAGAAATTGAAGAAGACACACACACACAAAATGGGAAAAGATTCCATGCTCCTGGATAGGAAGAACAAATATTGTTAAAATGTCAACACTACCCGAAGCAATCTACACATTCAATGCAATCCCTATCAAAACAACACCAGCATTCTTCACAGAGCCAGAACAAACAATCCTAAAATTTGTATGGAACCACAAAAGACCCCGAATAGCCAAAGCAATTTTGGAAAAGAAAACCAAAGCAGGAGGCATCACAATCACAGTCTTCAAGCTGTATTACAAAGCTGTAATCATCAAGACAGTACGGTACTGGCACAAAAACAGACACTCAGGTCAATGGAACAGAATAGAGAACCCAGAAATGGACCCACAAACGTATGGCCTACTAATCTTTGACAAAGCAGGAAAGAATATCCAATAGAATAAAGACAGTGTCTTCAGCAAGTGATGCTGGGAAAACTGGACAGCGACATGCAGAAAAATGAGCCTGGACCACTTCGTTACACCAGACACAAAAATAAACTCAAAATGGATGAAAGACCTAAACATAAGACAGGAAGCCATCAAAATCCTCGAGGAGGAAGCAGGCAACAACCTCTTTGACCTTGGCCGCAGCAACTTCTTACTCAACACGTCTCCAGAGGCAAGGGAAACAAAAGCAAAAATGAACTACTGGGACCTCATCAAAATAAAAGCTTCTGCACAGCGAAGGAAATAATCAGCAAAACTAAAAGGCAACCGACAGAGTGGGAGAAGATATTTGCAAACGACATATAGATAAGGGGTTAGTACCCCAAATCTATAGAGAACTTATCAAAGTCAACGCCCAAAAAACAAATAATCCAGTGAAGAAGTGGGCAAGAGACAGGAATAGACACTTCTCCAAAGAAGACATCCAGATGGCCAATTGACACATGAAAAAATGCTCAACATCACTCATCATCAGGGAAATACACATCAAAACCACAATGAGATTCTGACTCACACCTGTGTGAGTCTCACACCTGTCAGAATGGCTAACATTGACAACTCAGGCAACAGCAGATGTGGCGAGGATGTGGAGAAAGAGGATCTCTCTTGCACTGCCAGTGGGAATGCAAAGTGGTGGAGCCACTCTGGAAAACAGTATGGAGGTTCCTCAAAATATTAAAAGTAGAACTACCCTGCAACCCAGCAATTGCACTACTAGGTATTTATCGAAGGGATACAGGTATGCTGTTTCAAAGGGGCACATGCACCCCCATGTTTATAGCAGCACTATCAACAATAGCCAAAGTATGGAAAGAGCCCAAATGTCCATTGATGGATGAATGGATAAAGAAGATGTGGTATATATATATATATATATATATATATATATATATATAATGGAGTATTACTTGGCAATCAAAAAGAATGAAATCTTGCTATTTGCAACCACGTGGATGGAACTAGAGGCTATTATGCTAAGCAAAATTAGTCAGCCAGAGAAAGACAAAAATCATATGACTTTACTCATACGAGGACTTTAAGATACAAAACAGATGAACGTAAGGGAAGGGAAGCAAAAATAATATAAAAACAGGGAGGGGACAAAAGCATAAGAGACTCTTAAATATGGAGAACAAACAGAGGGTTCCTGGAGGGGTTGTGGGAGGGGGGATGGGCTAAATGGGTAAGGGGCATTAAGGAATCTAGTTCTGAAATCATTGCTGGACTATATGCTAACTAACCTGGACGTAAATTTAAAAAAATAAATTGAAATTTAAAAAGAGCAGAATATACATTCTTTTCAAATACACATGGAGGCACCTAGGTGGCTCAGTCCGTTGAGTGTCCTGCTCTCAATTTCAGCTCAGGTCATGATCTTACAGTCCATGGGTTCAAGCCTTGCATTGGGCTCTGTGCTGACAGAGCCTGCTTGGAATTCTCTCTCTCACTTTCTGCGCCTCCCCCACTTGCTCACATGCATGCACGCACTCTCTTGCTCTCTCTCTCTTTCTCAAAGTAAATAAATAAACTTAAAAAAAAAGTACACATGGAACATTCTCCAGAATAGATCACATTAAGTCACAAAACAAATTTAAATATATTTAAAAAGACTGAAATCAGGGTGCCCAGATGGCTCATTTGGTTAATTATCCAACTCTTGATTGAGGCTCAGGTCATGATCTCATGGTTGATGAGATTGAGCCCCATGTCAGGCTCTGCACTGACAGCACTGAGCCTGCTTAGGATTCTCTATCTCCCTCTCTCTCTCTGCCTCTCCCCTGCTCACATGCATGTGCTCTCTGTCTCTCTCAAAATTAATAAATAAAACTTTTAAAAAATAAGTAAAAAGGCTGAAATCATATCATGCATCTTTTTTGACCACAATGGTATAAAACTAGAAATCAATCACAAGAAAAAACTCTGGAAAGAACACAGATTCATGGAGGCTAAATAACATGCTACTAATTAATGAAGGGGTCAACTAAGAAATCAAAGAGGACTTATATGAGTTTTTATGTTTTAGATTCAAGTCCTTTGTTGTTTACATCTGTAGTTAATATCCTTTCTTATGCTGTGGCTTGGGTTTTCCCTCTTTTAGGTATCATTTCATGAATAGAAGTTATTTAATGTAGTCTAATTTATCAATTTTTATGGTTTTGCTTTTTGTATTATTTAAGAATCTTTATCCCAAAGGCATAAAGAATTCTGTATTATCTTCCTAAACCTTACAGTTTTTTAATTAAAAACACATTATTTATGTTAATATGTAATGGGTTTATTATTTTTAAACATAAATTAATAGGGGCGCCTGGGTGGCTCAGTCGGTTAAACAGCCAACTTCTGCTCAGATCATGATCTCGCGGTCTGTGAGTTTGAGCCCCTCGTCGGGGTCTGTGCTGACAGCTCAGAGCCTGGAGCCTGTTTCAGATTCTGTGTCTCCCTCTCTCTGACCCGCCCCCGTTCATGCTCTGTCTCTCTCTGTCTCAAAAATAAACATTAAAAAAAAATTTTTTAAATAAACATAATAAATATTTTAAATTTTGTTTTAATTTCTAATGTAGTAATTAATGACAAATATCACCCATAAAAACAAAAGCTCTTATGGGGTCCTCAAAATTTTAAGAATGTAAAGGAATCTTGAGACCAAAACATTCAAGAACCACTGTGCTAGAGAAACTCTTGCATTGTGCACTAGAGCTAAGCACAAAAAATTTTTGGTAGAATTGTTTCAAATAGCCTGGAACTGGAAACAATTCAAATAGTCATGGACACTACAATACATAAATTAAGGGTTGAATATTGCTACAGTGGAACAGTATACAGCATCTAAAGTAAAGAAAGTATCCTACAAAACATGGATACTTACACACAACAACGTAAATAAATCTGACATAATATTGAGTGAAAGAAGCAAGATCAAAAAATGCCTATAGTGTGATCTCAATTGCAGAAGCTCTGTAATAGGCAAAATAAAACTTTAGGTTTAAGGGACTCTTACATAGCTGATAAAATGCACATTCATTGGTAAAATGCAGAAAAACAATGAATAATTGCCATAAAAGTCAGGAAAAAGATGTCTGTAGTTGGCAGGGTAGGATAGGTTGGGAAGGTTTTGCTTCTGAGAAGCCAGCAATGTTTTATATCTGGATCATAGTACTGGTCATAGAGGTGTTAATTTTATCATTTTTCTTTAAACTGTACATATATGTTTTATGCATTTTTTTCTATATGTATCGCGTATGCTTCATTTGAACTCTACAAAATTATTACATTCTCCAAAGAAATTTCACACACATTTTAAAAGTCATTTCATCTTATGATCACGCCTGTGGTTGCTATGAAAAACTGTCTATGTTAGTCAGACCTCCCACCCAGAAAAGAAATAGTTCATGCAAATTTGGTAATCTGAGAAGAATTTAACCAAGGGACTATTTACAAAAGTGTGGGCAGGGTGTAAGGAACCCGAAAGTGGTAATAAAATACCCAAGTATTAGTAACTTAGGCGTACCATTACCACTCATAGGCTTGGGGGCAAGGAAAGAAAGCCATTATTAGACCCAGGAGATAAGGCTTTGTGAAGACAGCTGCCTAACAGGAGCTCCGACCCCTAGTGGAAGGATGCTGCCAGCTCACAGTGCAGTGGCTTCATAGAAGGGCATATGTACATACTCTGATCTTATTCTCCTTTCTTTCCTCTGACTTTGCTCCCTGTTGTCGAACCCATCCAGAACCCAGAGGGCAAGAGAATCTATTGATGCTGTATGCTTATGTCAACCTCTCAGGGAACACAGCAGAAGGAAGGCTAGAGAGTAGATCTAGAGCGATGAGAAGCTGGTCACAGGTCCACCTGAACCTAAAATGTCAGCCACCTCCATTGTTTTCCTTTTAAAGTAGGGGGTGTGAGGGATAGAAAAATGACCAAGTACAGAACATGCATCTGGCACTATCCCTGCTTCTGCAGCGTGCCACAAGGTTTAAGCAGGTGCTCAAGGCTACCTTCTCTCTGCTCTTTCTGTTCTTGTTATTTTCTGCCAGCACACTGGTTGAATGTTTCTGATTTTGTTTTTTACCTCTCTCCTTGCACCAGGCTGCAGGAATAAAGATGCTTTTGCATGCTTTTCTAAAGTAGGTTTGGAGAGACCTAAACTTCATGCATGTGGAATACGAGACAGATAGTCCTGTCTATGTTAGGCGAACACTTTCCCAGTGAGCGGACTTGGCCACTGGGCCAAGGAGGGCTAAGAGGTTGTGCACTGAATGCCTGAGTTCTGAACATAGCCCTCCTTACCGCATCCTCACCATGCAATGGCAAGACAATTACCGCTAGGAAGGCTACATCATCACCCCTTCTCTGCATATTGGTTCTGTGGCCTGAGGAACCCTTAATGAATAGGAAGAAGTCAGCTTACATTTCTTTGGAATGCTTCCTTTTTTTTCATATGAGAACACTGAAGCCAAGAGAATTTGTGATATTTTCCTGAGACTGCACAGTTAGTACAGGAACAGAGAATAAAAGCTCAGCCTCCTGACTTTAAGGCTAATTTGTCTGCTACACTGGAGGACTACATCTGTGTCTTATCACTGTACTAGGTGGACGTGGAAAGTAGCAGTAACACAATGCTAGACTCTGATAAAGGTGACTCAGGGGAGGGAGAAACACATAGTAACAGATGTCCTCTAAACATTAAGGCACCATGGGGAATAATAAGACATTTGTCATCCTGCTGTCTCACTGTGCCAAGCTACAGGACTGAAGATGTTTTGCCCTGTGTTTTTCCAAAGTAGAGCCTTTTCCAAAACAATTCAGTCTGATGACTACTCAAGTGCATTTTAATGTGTTTGCTAATAAATTTCCTTGGTATTGGAAAATAATACCATTTTTCTTTTGTAATATCCCCTCTCCATTCCCGCAAAGGAGGAGTTCACATTGGTTTTTGTTTGTTTGGTTTGTTGTTTTCTTTTTTAGTCACAGAGAAGTCTATCTAGTGAAGCAATAAGGCTCTTTCTAATCTATAAAACACCATCAAAATGGATATTACGGTGAACCTATAGGGATTTCATGAATCATGCTAGGGAAGTTTCTAAGTGAGTCTGCATTTTAAGATTTCCATAGCCTTTCTGGGACTAATTAAACTGGTCAATAAGTGGTAAGTGATGAGGCATAAGTCCGAGAGATGCAGTGAGATAAAGAAAGAACTGAAGAAATGAGAACACATTATCCAGAGTGGAAACTTACTTTGTAAGAGTCGGTGTCTCTTCAAACTTAGTAACTTGAAAATGGCAATCACTGTTTTATTGCTTTCATTCTTTTTAATTTTTTAAGATAGAATTTCACCTGATCTCTTGAGCTAAGTTAAATGGAATGAAGAACTCTGTGACAAACTTTGTTTTTAAAAAAAGAGAGGTTGGAAATGAATGGTTTATAAACATACTCCATTATCAGGTGACCAATGGGGCCTTAGATAACTTGCTCACCTTTGACAACAGTGGGTTGAGATGCATTGCTATGAAGCGTTAGCTTCTTAATCAGTCAATCAATCTTGTGAATTAGTGCAGTGCTAAAATAGTCATCAGGAATATGTAATACAGCATTTTACTTGGGACTTGCAATGCTCTCTATTAAAGGAGAAAGTAATTGGTGGGGAGGAATGAAGTCCATTCCTAAGTTGGTAGGGAAAGATGTTTTTGGATAGGACAATTTTTCACACATTTCAGATCAAATAAGTTCAATGGATGCCTTTGTTCCTCATCAGAAGTGAAAAAGCAGTCAACACTGAAAAAATAGTATTCATCATTTTTTAAGTAAAGTGCACTAATCTTACAGTTCAATTTAGTAAGTTTTGATAGCTGTACACACCCATGTAAGTAGCACCTAAAATTCCAAAAAGTGCTCTCACCCTCTTATCCCTTTCTAATTAAATATGCTTCCTTCTCACTGAGGCAACCACTTTCTGATTTTCTATCACCATAGATCAGTTTCCTGTTCTTGGACTTCATATCAATGGTGTCATACCATACATATTATTTTGTGTCTGGTTTCTTTCAGTCAACGTGTGTCCAGTTTCATTCATGATTTTGCATGTATCAGTGGCTCATTCCTTTTACTGAGTAGTATTTCTTTGAATGAATAGGTCACAATTTGTTTATCCATTTCTCCTTGATGGACATTTGTTTTGTTTTTGTTATATTATGAATACAACAACTATGAGCATTCTTACACAAGCCTTTTGGCAGATATATCTTTTCTTTTTTTAAAAAAATTTTTAATGTTTATTTATTTTTGAGAGAGACAGAGAGAGTGTGAGTGAGGGAGGGGCAAAGAGAGGGAAACACAGAATCCGAAGCAGGCTCCAGGCTCTGAGCTGTCAGCACAGAGCCCAATGTGGGGCTCGGACTCACGGGCCACGAGATCATGACCTGACCCAAAGTCAGACGCTTAACCGACTGAGCCACCCAGGCACCCCTGGGGACATATCTTTTCATTTCTCATGGGTATATACTTAGGAACAGAACTGATGGTCACATGGCAACTCTATGTTCAGTCATCTGAGAAACTGCCA
Source organism: Prionailurus viverrinus (assembly GCF_022837055.1). Classification (NCBI taxonomy): domain Eukaryota; kingdom Metazoa; phylum Chordata; class Mammalia; order Carnivora; family Felidae; genus Prionailurus; species Prionailurus viverrinus. Next base: position 160,796,841 of record NC_062568.1, on the reverse strand, counting down.
GACTGTTTTCCTAAGCAGCTGCATCATTTTGCATTCACACCAGCAATGTGCACAGGTTCCAATTTCTCCATATCCTTGTCAACACTAGTTATTGCTCATATTTTTTATTAAAGCCATCCCAGAGTGTGTGGAATTGTATCTCACTGTGGTTTTGGTTTGCATTTCCCTAATGATTAATGATGTTGAGCATCTTTTCAAGAGCTTATTGGCCATTTCGTATCTACTTTGGAGAAATGTCTATTGTCTTAGCCTATCTGGGCTACGAAAACAGAACACAATAGACTGGGTGGTTTATAAACAACAGAAATGTACTTCTCATAGTTCTGGAAATTGGGAAGTTGATGATCAAGGCACTGGCAGATGCAGTGTCTGATGAGAGCATGCTTGCTGGTTCACAGATGGCAGCCTTTTCACTGTGTCCTCACATGGCAGAAGGGACAAGGGAGCTCTCTACAGTCTCTTTGTAGACCCTAATCCCATTCATGAAGGCTCTGCTCTCATGACAGAGTCACCTCTCAAAGGCCCCTACCTCCTAATACCATCACATTTGGGGAATAGGTTTCCACATATGGATTTTAGGGGGACACAGATATTCAGTCTACAGCATCTATTAGGATCCCAGGCCCATTTTTATTTGGGTTATTTGCCTTTTTATTGTTGAGTCTTACTAGATTTTTAACACTGGTTGGATTGGAGTGAGGAAACTATTGTATCAGGTAAACCTTTTTAATTTAATTTAAAGGTTTAAATTTTAAAAAAGGTTTAATTTAAACCTTTTTAATTGAAAGTAACAGAAAATACAACCTGTACTAGCTTAAGTATAAATGTAATTTGTTGTATCACAGAACTGTAAGTTTTGGGGGATAGTTTCGGTCTGAAAAGTGGCCTAATCCAAGGCCAAAAGAAAGACAACAGGACCCGGTTTCTCCCTATTCATCTCCTGGCTCTGCTTTTGCTGTGTAAGCACCATTCTTGGACAGACTCTCCAATCAAAGCTGCAAGATAGCTTTAGTGGCTCCAGCCTACATTTTCCCAGGTTCAGGGGAACTAGGAAGAGCACTGCTTTTCTCACAGCAGCTTTGGCCAAAAGCTAATTGGTCCTGACTGATTACAGACCATTCCAAATTGCAGTGGCCAGGGAAATGCATCCATTGATGGATTTGGGAGGGACCTTAGGCCAGGATTGGAGCCTATCCAAAACTCTGGACTGCAAGTGGAGGAGAGAGTTCTCCAGAGGAAAATTAGAATATGTTTACCAAAAGAAGAGGAAAATAGATGTTGAGATGTCAAAAACTAGCAAATGTCCACTACAGTGCTTCACAACCATGGTCTGACTAAAAGTTGACATGATTTTACCTAAGCAACAAAGCCAGGTATGGCCACTGGGTAAAGTATTATTATCATTGATATAGGCATATTGATAAAATTAGCCAGAGTGAAATCATGAAAAAAAAGTACTACATTTGGAGTTAGAAGATCTCATCCGAATTTCCTGGCTTTGCTATCTGCTAACACTATGACCTTGGAAAAATCACTTAACCTTCTAAACCACAGTTTTCTAGGTCTTAAAAAAGGGATTACCTTAGGCGCACCTGGGTGGCTTAGTTAGTTGGGCATCTGATTCTTGATTTCAGCTCAGGTCATGATCCCAGAGTTGTAGGATCAAGCCCCACATTAGCATGGAGCCTGCTTAAGATTCTTTCTGTCTCTCTGTCTCTCTCTTTCTCCCTCTGCCCTTCTCCCCAACTCGTGCTCTCTCTCTCTAAAATAAAAAATGTTAAAAAAATTTTTTTAATTAAAAAAAGATAAGTTGATTACCTTAAAGTATAATTGATTGCCTTAAAGTGTAATTCTGGCAGCATAGGGTGGCTCTAGAAATATAAACATATGAAAGTACCTGGCACATAAAGGTACTTATTTTGAAATCCTGGCTCATAACCTTTTGTCTTCCATGTGTCCCCACCCCAGAGCAACTTCCTTCCAAGCCAGTGTTTGCTTTCCTGATGGGATGTGAGAGATTTCCCCAGAAAATATTTGGATCCATTGCCTTACTGAGCCCCAGAATGCCCCCTCAGCTACATGATTAGTACATGGTTCTCTCAACTGTAAGAATGGTTTCTGGTTGGAATTTCATTGTGAGACAGACACAGGCAGTGGCCTTTTGAACAGAGGCTATGGTGGAAGACAGAAAAGATCTGTCAGGGAGACCTAGAACATCTCACCAGAGAACTCAGATTCCTACACTTTAACTTCCAGGAATGGAAGTAAGTGCCATCTCCCCACCTTCCCACCCTCTCATGCATGCTGCCCCTTTGGGTTCTAGTTTGGTAACTCAACAGTGGGCCCATTATTCCTCAGAACTTGGTCAAGAGTTTGGAACTGCTACCTGGGTAGACCCAGAATCTCTCTACAGAAATGTCAGGGGTAGGAGTCTGGCTAAAATGAGTATATAGAGGAATTGTTTTTGAAATGGTGGAAAATAGTATGGAGTTTCCTCAGAAAGTTAAAAATAGAACTACCCTATGATCCAGCAATTGCACCATTGGGTATTTACCCAAAGAATACAAAAACACTAATTCAAAGGGATACATGCATCCCTATGTTTACAGCAACATTATTTACAATATCCAAGACATGGAAGCAGCCCAAGTGTCCATTGATTGATTACTGGGTAAAGAAGTGAGATATATATATATATATATATATATATATATATATATATATATATACACATACACATACATACACACACACACACACACACACACACACACACACACACACACACAATGGAATCTTATTCATCCATAAAAAGAATGACATTTTGCCATTTATAACAACATGAATGGATCCAGAGGATCAGGTCATGATGAGCACGAGGTGATTAAAAACTTAAAGGGGAAAAAAAGGAGTCCCATGTTGTATAACAGTGGTCATACTCTAGTGTCTCTGTGTGCTCAGTCATTGGCTGAGGATTGCCTGGAAGAAAATGCTATACTTCAGATGCTGAGGTGCCTCCAGGAGGTGCCATAGCTGGAAATTCTAAGCTCCCTGCACTCCTTGAAGCAGGCTCCTTCTTGAAAAGAGGACTGAGGGGCGCCTGGGTGGCGCAGTCGGTTAAGCGTCCGACTTCAGCCAGGTCACGATCTCGCGGTCCGTGAGTTCGAGCCCCGCGTCAGGCTCTGGGCTGACAGCTCAGAGCCTGGAGCCTGTTTCCGATTCTGTGTCACCCTCTCTCTCTCTGCCCTTCCCCCGTTCATGCTCTGTCTCTCTCTGTCCCAAAAATAAATAAAAAATGTTGAAAAAAAAAAATTAAAAAAAAAAAAAAAAAAAAAAAAGAAAAGAGGACTGAGTGTCACACGCTACAGTGCCACAGCCCCTGCCATCTTGGCCATTCTGCTCACGCCTAGAATCATACTCACAGAAGGGAGGGACAGTGCTGTTGTGCTCCACAGAACTGCCTTGGCTTTCTTGATGACTCCCTTGGGTGAACTCTTAGTCATTCTATACTTTAGATCTCTTTTATTTGAAATCTTTCCTCTGCCTGGAATGTTTTTCTTCAGACATTCTAATGACTTGCTCCCTTGTCTCCTTCAGGTCTCTGCTCACATGTCACCTTAATGACACTTTAGTTCCTCTCTAATTAATATAGCAATCCCTTTGCAATCCTTATTCCCTCTCCTGGCTTTATTTTTCTGCATAGCACTTATCCCACATGATTTAAAAAGTTTGTTTCTGTATCATTTGTCTTCTTTGATTAGAATATAATTGATGTCAGGTCAGGAAATTTTGTTTGCTGCTCTATCCCTAGTGCCTACAGTCATGGCTGGCACATAGCAAAGGCCATTAAATATATGTCAAATGAAAATAAAGAAGGAAAGAAAGGAGGAAGGAATAAAACTGATATAACCACACACATCATCTAAAAGTTGGTAGCTACCACTAAATCTTTCTCTTTGTGATTTCATATCTAAGAAGGCCATTTAACATTTTAAAACATTTTTTAACGTTTTATTTTTGAGAGAAAGAGACAGAGCATGAGTGGGGGAGGGGCAGAGAGAGAGGGAGACAGAATTGGAGGCAGGATCCAGGTTCTGAGCTGTCAGCACAGAGCCCAACGCAGGGTTCAAACTCATGAGTGGTGAAATCATGACCTGAGCTGAAGTCAGATGCTCAACTGACTGAGCCACCCAGGCGCCCCAAGACCATTTAACATTTTGATGAAGGTCAAGCATGTAACTTTTTCCAAGTCAAGAAACTTGCAAAAGCATATAATTAAAAGTTGGAATTATAAATGAAGAAGAGAAAACATATCAACTGCTTTCTTGCATCAGATACCATGTTACATCCTTTGACATACACTATTTCATTTATTTATCCTAGCACTATTTTTGAAATAGGGGTTAGCATCTCTACTTTAGGAGCAAGGAGATTAAAGTCCAAAGAAGGTGCCCAACATCACATATACCCCTGGAAGTGTGGAATTTAAATCCAGATTTGTCTGATAGCAATAAACAAAAAACAGATTTTAATGCTAAGTGAGGGGAATGTGGCTAAATTACCTCACAGTTGATTGAAAAATAAAAATAAAATTAAAGATTGACATTAAGGAGGAAGGAGTAAGGAATTACTTTGTTATGCATGGGCTTCAATGCTCAATATCACAGTTACTCAGTCCAAGGGAGATATCATCTTCTTACAATGGGTTTGTTTTTTCCCTTTATAAAGGCTGTTATAGACTGAATGTTCGTGTCCCCATAAAATTTGTATGTTGAAGCCCAACCTCTAATGTGATAGTATTAGGAAGTAGATCCTTTGGGAGGTAATTAGTTTAGATGAGGTAGTGAAGGTAAAGCCCCATGATGGGATTAATACTCTTACAAAAAGAGAAAGAATTATCAATGTACCAGCTCTCTCAGCCATGTGAGGACACAGGGAGAAGGCAGCCATCTGTAAGCCAGAAGGAGACCACTCACCAGGGACTGAACTGCCTTGCTACTTGATCTTGGACTTTTAGTCTCCAGAAGTGTAAGACATAAATCATTGTTTAAGCCACCCAGTCCACGGTATGTTGTTATAGCAGCCCTAGCAGAATAATATAAAGTCTCAGAAACATGGAGCTACACAGCATCAGAAACTCTCTCTTAGAAGAAAAAGGTGTTCTGGTGGTAGAATAGTAATTAGTAAAAATAGAAAGAATGATGGGATTTGAAAATCTTCAGTGGATGCTAAACCTGATAGATTAATGTTGGGTGAAAAAGACAATGTTTACATAGTTCAAAAAAAAAAACCTTCCTACAAATCATTTCTTAATTATAAAGAAAGTAGTATTTTGACAATGGAGAAATCGAGCAGATGCCACCTCAACCAGTGATCCACATCAACATCACCAGTATTAAGACAAACTGATATTGTGTGCTTCCTCATACAATGCATGGAAAGAACACAATACCACTCCTGTGGGATTCTGGCCAAAAAGTGTTTAACCTGCATGTAATCATGAAGCAAGCCAGACAAACCCCAAGGTGAAGGATATTCTCCCGAATAACTGTCTTATTGTTTTTTTTAGTGTCAAAATAGAGACAACCAGAGAAAGCTGAGAAACTGTTCCAGATTAAAGAGACGTGCCAACTATATGGAATACATAATCTGAAACTGGATTCCAGCTTAGAAAAATAAAATAGCTATAAAGGACATCATTGGGGTAATTAATGGAATTTGCACATGAGGCATGTATTGGGTAACAGCATGATATCAAATTTCTTTTGATCATGTTCCTGTGGTTATATAACAGAACATCCTTTTCTCAGCCAATATTCTGAAGTGTTTAGGTGTCTCCTAGCACATGACATCTCCAATTGACTCTCAAAAGAGTCCGAAAAAAAAAATCACACACACATACTGGAGAAAAAAAGAGAGAGAATGATAAAGCAAATGGGTCTTATTGTAAACAGTTGGTGATGCTGTGTAAAGGGCATACAAGAGTTCCTTATATTATTCTTAGAAATTTGTTCTAAATATGAAATTGTTTCAGAAAGTTACAAAACTGTGCTTTTGATCTCAAACAAAGCCCCTCTCTCAAGGTTAATCTGGTGGTTGGGGAGACACTTGAGGTAATTACCATAGATTTTTCTTTCAAGAGTTTGAATTATTTTGCAAATCAAAATAAGAAATTCAGGAGAGTTCCAGAAATGCATAACACTAATTTCTATTGGAAATGTAATCTTCTCTTTTTCTCTAAGTGCTCATCAAATGTCGCCTGGGTACTGGTCATTTTGTCAGAAGTGGTTGCTTGCAATGAGTCCTTTTGCAAAACAGAACATTTTATGACTCCAATTTTGTAAATGGAAATAAAATGTATGCAAAGAAGAAAGGCTGAAAGAAACAATGAATCTACTGAAAATAATTTCAAAAGACTTGGCTCATTTTCTTAATCTTGATGTTAATTTTATAAGCATTCTGTACAGGAAGCTGAGTGACAGGACTGTTTAGGGAGAAGAAAGTGGGTATTTATTTTCTTTTTTAAAAAATATTTATTGGGGCGCCTGGGTGGCGCAGTCGGTTAAGCGTCCGACTTCAGCCAGGTCACGATCTCGCGGTCCGTGAGTTCGAGCCCCGCGTCGGGCTCTGGGCTGATGGCTCAGAGCCTGGAGCCTGTTTCCGATTCTGTGTCTCCCTCTCTCTCTGCCCCTCCCCCGTTCATGCTCTGTCTCTCTCTGTCCCAAAAATAAATAAACGTTGAAAAAAATATATTTATTTATTTTGAGAGAGAGAGAGAGAATGAGCACAAATGAGGGAGGGGCAGAGAGGGAGAAAGCGAGAATCCTAAGCAGGCTCTGTGCTGCCAGCACAGAGCCCAATGTAGGGCTCAATCCCACAAACCGCAAAATCATGACCTGAGCTGAAATCAAGAGTCGGACGCTTAACTGACTGAGCCACTGCCCAAGCACCCCATGGGGATTTATTTTCTTATAAAGTACTTATAAATTTGACATCATATGGGGCTACTTTTTTCATTTATCAGTTTTCTAAATTACCTTTTTCACTCTCTATTTCTCTACATTAGACTGTCCACCAGTGTTTATTGGACACCTTCAAGGTGCTGTGAAAACAGGAAGACCGGGACATGGGTCTCTGTGGCAGAGACCACTAGCTGCCTGCTCAACATCTATTTCTCTTTTTTTTAAGGTTTATTTTTGAGACACAGAGAGAGAGATACAAGTGCAAGCGGGAGAGGGGCAGAGAGGGAAGGAGACACAGAATCCAAAGCAGGCTCCAGGTTCGGAGCTGTCAGCAGAGAGCCTGACGCGGGGCTCCAACTCACAAGCTGTGAGATCATGGCGTGAGCCGAGATAGGACACTTAACTGACTGAGCCACCCAGGTACCCCTCAACATCTATTTCTTTCTCAGAAACAGATTACCTTTACTGTTGGGTGAATCAGTGTACTCAGCTATAAAATATTTCCCAGCCATCCTTGCAGATGTGGTGGCCAACGAGATATAAATGGAAGTTGTAGGTGAGACTTGTGGAAAAGCTTTTAAAAGTTTGACTGGGAGGCCCGTGCTCTCCCCTCCATCCTTTCCTCCATTGTGCCTCTAACACAAATATGATGACTGGACTTGCAGAGGTCAACTTGTAAACACAACAGTAAGGCCCACACTGTGGGGGTGGTGAAGGGAAGGGCAGAGCTGAAAGAAGCGAGGACCATGATACTCTCTTAGGGTACCACATTATCACCTGGCCTGCTTTCTCTGGACTCCGTTTCTTTTAGGTGAGAGAAAAATCCTCTTCTGTCCTATCGAAGCCATCATCAGTCTGGATCTCTGTAACTAGCAGTTGAATGTAATTCTTAAATGACACAATTCCTGATTTCAAGAACGAAATGAGGAGAGAAGACTTGTGTACCCAGAGCACATAGAGAACACCTCTAGGTATAAGGTTAAGAGCCAGCAGAGGTAGAAAGAGGAAGAGCTTTAGAATCGGTTACCCCTGTAGTTCAGTCCTCAGCTTAGCAATTTAGGGTATGTGACCTCGGTTTCTGACCCTTGGTTTCCTCTTTTATAAAATGAGGATGACAACAATTACCTTATGTAATTGTAATGAGTAGAGAAAATGGGCCTGATACTTAATAGGTACAATAAATAATGGTCATAATTTATAAAGTGGACAAACACACAGAAAGATGCAGTCCGTATGCACTGAAATGTTCAGGAAAGCCTTAGAGAATAAGTGGGGTTTTAACAGCAGTGAAGGATGGAAATGTTCAAGGTGGATAAAAGGGAAGGGTGTACCACATGGATATAGGGAAAGACAAGTACAGCACAGGTAAAGATATGGGGATTGGATGAATAGAACATATTTGAAAGTTATAAGGAGATCAGGTAACTGATACTCTGGAACTGAGGAAAATAGAGCAGCATTAGTGGGGGGAGATCAGGGCAGCAGAGAGGGGCTGGGATCAGGTTGAAAGCAAAAGAGAAGATATGTGAGTTGATGCAAAAGAGCACAAGAGAATCCATAAATTTTATACAAAAGCAATGATCAGAACAGACATAATAAAAGCTCACTGCACTAAGGTGTTCAGTTATCCTAAGTGATTTTCTTTTAGAACAAGTGACAAGGAAATGAGTCAGAGTGTGCCAAATGGAAGGCGAATGTCTAATCCAAAAAGTAGCCATTAATTTAATGGAAAGATTGCCTAATAGCAAACATTAATCTAGTTGTTAGAAAGGTGCTGTGAGGTAGCTTGAGTCCACACAGCTTTCTTCCTGTGGTTTTTATATAAAATGAACTTTTGCCATTTGACAAAGGTGTTTTCCACTAAAAAAAAAAAAAAAAAAAAAAGCTAATCAAGCCAATCAGATGAAATATGCTTCTTTGTACAAATCATAAAACACCAGCAGAAAGTTGCCCATTTTGATTCTAATGGTATCTTTTTCTCTATCCCATTTGAAAAATGTGCTTAGTAATGCCATTTGTTTCTGGCAAACATTTCAGAACTTTCTCAAGGTAAAAGTTAAGAGGCCCATTAACCAATCCCTCTATTCTTTGGTTTTCACAGAATCACCACATTGTACAATAAAGTTAAATGAGTCTTGCTTTTCCTATATGTTAAGGATGCAAGCTGGTAAACTAGACCAACCGTCAGGCTTCTTGGAGCTGTACTTCCCAGAGAGAGCCTACCCACAAGTTCAAGTTCCAATTTGAGGAGTCTCTTCCTTCTCATCATCTGAACTACAGTATGTAATAGAACTGTAAACAAGTGGGTATAAAGCTTGGCTGAGTAATCACATCTCTGGGCTGTTATGCAAAAAGCAGGAACTTGGGAGTGAGAAGACTTGACTTTGAGTCCTGACTCTGCAAGCAAGGTGGGAGATCTTGGGCAAGACAGATTTCCTGACCCTCAGTGTCCTCTCCTATAAAACAAGGTTACAACCTTTCCTACTTCAAGAAGTCCTTCCTTAGAAGAATGACATAAAATCATGTGTAAAAATGTTCTGAAGTCTCAAAGAATTGGAAATGTGTGATTATTTTCAGTAGGAACTTAGAGTGCCTATCCACCCTGGTCCTTTCTTTGGGAAGAGCCCCATCACACCCTTCCAAAGGGTGGACCTAGGGAACCATATTTGAAATAATCATGATGATGATAACTTAAAAACAAGAGCTACAATTTGGGATGATGAGAAAGCTCTAAGGAAGGAGAGTGGTGATTGTTGCACAACAGTGTGAATATACTTAATGGCATTGAATTGTACTGTTAAAAATAGTTAAAATGGTAAATTTTATTTTATGCATATTTTTCCACAGTAAAAAAAAAAACAACTTAGAGTCAACACATATTGAGGACTTCTTATGTGCCCTTCTTATATTCCTTGACAAGGAATATTTTATTTCATCTTCCCAATAACCTCGTGCAGTAGGTGCCACTGTTACACTCATTTTACAAATGCGCAAACAGATACACAGGGCACTGACCCAAGGCTACATGCCTAGTAAGTGGTAGAGTTTCATTTGAATCTAGGCAGACTTCAGAGCCTTTCCCTCACCCTCTCCACCTATCAGAGGAAAGCACAAGTCATAAAATCAGGGGAGAATCAGATTATTTCTTAGGAATTTGATATGAGATACAAAAATTTTGATTAGATAGCAGTTGGCTCTGGACTTCTTTGCTATAGACCCAGTGTCTCTGGCTCCAAGCAAGTCAAAGCCCTGTGTGAGTCAGTTCTAAGGAAGCCAGGAGTAGGCAGAAAAAGGCAGTCTAAAGAAAACAAGAGACCAGAGAGGGAAGATGAGGAGTTCTGGATAACTTTCCAATTCCTATGTGTGCCTTGCATTTTGTATCTATATGCTTATCAACAAAACCTCTTTTACTTAGGCTCCTCCAATGAGCTATATAATTTGCAAGCAAATGAGTTCTAATTATTCTAATAAAGTATTTCAAGAGTGAAGAGAAGCTGTGTACGCAAAAAAAAAAATCTAGGGCACTGCTTTTATAATAATTAAATATTGGGAAGAACTGAGTCACCCAACAGTTAGGAAATAATAAATTATACGATGTCCATTCCATGGAATATTATATAATCATGAAAATGCACAAGCAGAAAACTGTATATAAGTGGAATAATTACAATAGGGAAAATATATTGGAAACTGTGATGGTAGGCAAGAAGTGTGTTGTGTGTATGTTTGTCTAAGTGTGTGTGTGTGTTCTATGTTGTTCAAAAACTGCATTAAATTTTTTTCATGCTCTTCAGCCAGCTTTATTGCACTATTCCTTTAAATCAAGTTTAATATACATTGAGATCTCACTCCTGTAAATGATGGGACATTTAATTTTCATGATCACTGAGGTTTCCTCGCTCTTTGTGTGATAAAGCATTCAGAAAGCCAGGAGCGGTGCTAGTTAGTACAGTGGTCCAGTGTCGACAACCATTCCTTCTGCTCCCTAATGATGCTATCGAGTATGATCTTCCAATATCCAACAAGCATTAAGCTCGGAGTAGACTTAAGGATGAACCCCTCAGCCATTCACTCCACCAGTCTCAGACACTGCCCTGTGCACACCAAGCCACAATCCATAATGCCCAGCTTCCTTGTCTCATGCCTGCACTCGTTCCCATCCTTTCCTGGTTCTTTTTTTGCCTGTCCTAAAACTTCGCTTTCCATTGTCTTGGTTTTTTATTTAAAAAAATAAGAATTTTGGGGGTGCCTGGGTGGCTCAGTTGGTTGAGTGTCCAACTTCCACTCAGGTCATGATCTGGCGGTTCGTGAGTTCGAGCCCTGAGTTGGTCTCTGTGCTGACAGCTCAGAGCCTGGAGTCTGCTTCAGATTCTGTGTCTCCATCTCGCTCTGCCTTTCCTCTGATTTCTTTCTCTCAAAAATAAATAAACATTGGGGCGCCTGGGTGGCGCAGCCGGTTAAGCGTCCGACTTCAGCCAGGTCACGATCTCACGGTCCGTGAGTTCGAGCCCCGCATCAGGCTCTGGGCTGATGGCTCAGAGCCTGGAGCCTGTTTCCGATTCTGTGTCTCCCTCTCTCTCTGCCCCTCCCCCGTTCATGCTCTGTCTCTCTCTGTCCCAAAAATAAATAAACGTTGAAAAAAAAAATTTTTAAAAAATAAATAAATAAACATTAAAAAATGTTTTTTTTAAAAAAATAAGAACTTTATGGCTATAATTCACATACCATTCTACTCACCCATTTAATGCATATAATTCAATGTTTATATATATATATATATACACAGAGTTGTTCAGCCATCACTATGGTCAATTTAGAACGCTTTTATCATCCCCCAAAGAAATCCCCTACCCACTATCAATCGTTCCCCATTTTCCCCCAGTTCTCCCACTCGCTGAAGCCCTAGGCACAAAAGTCACATTAAATTGTTAAGAAAAGTTAGAGGGCTCTTTAAAAATTCCCTCTCTTAAAATATTTGATGGAATAATCAAGTCTCAGAGCTGGAAATAATTTTAGAAGTCTTTTAGTATAATTTTTCACTTCTTACCTTCTAAACACTCAATGATGAGGAGCTCTCTGCCCTCCAGTATAAGGTAACTATGAAGTGGCTGCCCACCTTTTGCTCAAACACTTCTGGGGACAGAGGTGCCAAAGTGTCTCGGGTTGACTTGTTTTACAAAGTTCTCCCTCAGGTTGGTTTGTTTCAGTTGAGACACGATTTTACATTAGTTTCAGGTGTACAACACAGTGATTTGACAAGTTTCTACATTACGCTACGTTCACAAGTGTAGCTACCATCTGTCACCATATAATGTTATTACAGTATCACTGACTGTATTTCTTATGCTGTGTCTTTTATTCCCGTGACTTATTCATTCCATAACTGGAAGCTTGTATCTCCCTCTCCCTTCACCCATTTTGCCCATCGGTCCACACCCTCTCCCCTCTGGCAACCATCAGTTTGTTCCCCCATGTTTTATCTGTAGTTTCTTCCCTTTCATTCTAGGCCTATTAGGGTCAAGTCTATCCCTTTTTTCCCCCTGATATTTCCATTTGTTACTGCAATAGACAATTGCTCTGAAAAGGCAATCACTCATCACAGCACTCTCCCCACTGGAAAAATACTTGAAAATTCATTCTTGGAGTGTCTTGGACCACAAGCTTCTCTGTGGGCAGAAAATGATTACCAGTGTCAGAGGGAAAAAGTAGACACACATGCACACACACACATACATGAACAGAAGGATAAAAAGAGAAGAGTGCTGGAAGACAGCAGGGGCCAATTGCAAATGGAAAACCCAGCAAAGAGGTCATGGGGAAAACAGCCCTGACTGTGTGAAGTGGAAGCTGACTCCCCATCCCCCAGCAGATCATTTTTCCCTTTGTCTCTAGAACAGGTGATACCCTAACCATAGCTGTGTTATATCTTAGCATACCAGAGGCCCCATGGAATCAAAATAAATGAAAAGATTTCTCAAGCTGGTTTGGAAAAAAATAAGTGGTTTGAATAAAATGACTACCTCCCATTTAAAGCTGTTAGCAGGATATCTGGGAGAACACTGGAGTAAGTAACATGCTGTCCAACAGGGATAGCCCCTGCTCTAACCAGTCATCATCAGCATATTTTTGATGGGAAAAGGTAACTGTGAAATACTTCAATGACAAAGAGGAAGGGGAATTTCTAGAAAATATAAGAGATTCAAAAATCTTGAGCAAATGAGACAAAAGACAAAAAAGCAAAACTATGGACAATATACCTAGCCACCCAGCCCAAGGAGACCCTCACTCATGAGCACGATATACACATATGTACCCATCCTCATACACACAATAGGAGGAGAAACCTAAATGTTTGCTGTCTTTGGAATTCTCATGGCAGATCTGAGTTTAGGCAAAAGTGAAGACCGCCCTGGATCTGAGCAAATCTTAAGAGGCAGCCACTGCTCCCCATTTTAGCCAATGGTGCTCTTACATTTGGTTGAGCCCTTCATAATTGGGCACCAGAATTTCAGGTTTCTAAATCACCGCCAGATCTTCTTATCTGATCTAACTTTACCTGTAATGTAAGTACCTCTTTTGGCCTCCTGTTCTTTTAGGAAAAAAGCATCCTCAAACAGGTAAAGATGTTCTGAAGTTGGAAAGTAGGAAGAAAGTACTATAAACACAATAGGGAAGTGCCTTTTTGCTCTCATATGATTTGTCAAGTGATTTAGACCAGGTGGCTAAGGATCCCTTTAGCCTTCAAGGATATGTTTCGTGGCTTTTTGTTTTTGTTTTTGTTTTAGTTTATTTATTTTGAGAGAGGGAGAAGGAGAATGAGTGGGGGAGGGGCAACAGAGAGGGGAACAGAGGATTCAAAGTGGGCTCAGCTCTGTGCTGACAGCACAGAGACCAGTGCCGGGCTCGAACTCACCAACCATGAGATCATGACCTGAGCTGAAGTCAGATGCTTAACTCACTGAGCCACCTAGGCGCCACAGGGATATGTATTAAAGACTATATTTCAATCTTTGCTCACAAGAATGAAAAAAGTGCTACTTGGGGATGGCTTTAGGACTCTTAATCATTATTTACTGGAATCCTAGGTACCCTAATAGGTAGGTAACTGGTTATTTAAAAAAAAAAGTTTTTATTTCTTTATCTTGAGAGAGAGAGAGAGAGAGGGAGGGAGCTCATGAGTAGGGGGTAGGGGCCAGGCAGAAAGAGAGAGAGAGAGAGTCCCAAGCAGGCTCCACGCAATCAGTGCAGAGCCTGATACAGGGCTCGACCCCATGAACCGTGAGATCATGACCTGAGCTGAAATCCAGAGTCAGACGCTTAACCAACTGAGCCACTCAGGCTCCCCAGTAACTGCTCATTTTTAAAGCATTTGAAAGCATCAACCTTCAAGAGGTTTCTGTCTGGGCATCCGAGATCAGTACACATTTGCTAACATACATAGCAAGGGATGAGGACTGAAAACAGGTTCTTCCAATCACTGCAGACAAGCACAGCCATGCAGATGAAGATATTCATCAAGGTCCCTTTTTCTCCAGATGCTCCAGTTTCAGGATTATAGAATTCGCCAATTTTAGTGCCTGACAACATCCAGCTTTCCACTTTCCTTCCTCAATGGACGGCATGCAAGAACCCACCAAAATAGGCTTGACAACTGCTCATCAGGGAAAATCATTACAGTCGTTGCCCTCAGCTCCAAGTCCTGCACTTGGAACATGTATTGTAATCTAGCTCTTTATCAGACTGGGTTCTGCTTCAGCTTAATTTATCAGGCATACCCAGTGAAACCCATGTGACCCACTGATTAAAACTCTATGGGCAGCAGAGCCTAAAAAGCAAGGATTGGCACAGGAGGAAAGTGGAGGGCACAAGGCAGGAAACTATACAAAATCAGTAACACATTTTCAGAAAGTGGGGGGCTTGGGGAAGAGGGAGGAGAAATAAACAAAATGTCCCAATAATTTAATGACACAGCTAGAAAAGAGCATTTACAGCTATTTCAGGACTCTCCAACAAAAGGCTTTTCCTGAATGCCCAGACATTCATAATACCAACATAACTCTCAGGCGACAGCTCTGGCTGTAAACGTGGTCATGATGCCTTTCTCACAGCATGAGGAGAGCATAACAATGCTCAAGAGGCATCTGGACAGCACACAGCAAAAAGAAAAGCTGAACTCCCCTCCACAGAAGGCCATTAAAACACAAAGTTTGTCTATTACTAAGTCGCATTTTCCATTTTTCTATTTTATAAAGTCAGAGATGCTGGAGGGTATATCAGTCCCCCAGGAATGAGTGCAAAGGGGGATCATGCAGCACAGGAATGTCTCTTCAGTGAGCAGATGGAAGGACTGGCTGGAGACTTCCCATCCATTTCACATAAACACACGTCCGTGTTTGGGCTGTGGTTGTAAGGTCGCTGCCAGGATTATTCGATATTGAAATAACAGACGGGCACCTGGGTGGCTCAGTCGGGATGCCTCTTGATATCCACTCAGGTCTTGATCTCACGAAAGTGACATCTCACTTCCGTGAGATCAAGCCCCACATTGGGCCCCATGCTGAGTGTGGAGCCTACTTGGGATTCTCTGTCTCCCTCTCTCTCTGCCCCTCCCCTGCTTACTCTCTCTCTCTCTCAAAATAAATAAATAAACATTTTTTAAAAGACATAATATTCTGAAACCACATAAACCACAGGTCCCCAGATTTCCTCCCCAGTCATTATGGATTGCCTCAACATGGCCAGGATGAGATTCTCCCAGCAACAGGATGCCAAGCCCTCCCACAGCCAAATAACCCACTTGCCACCATTTTTGTTTGCATCATCTTCCCACATGGGTTTAACTCCTTCTTTGAAGAGAAGGAAGCCACTATGACCTGTCAAGTTCCAGGGAGGTAGCACATGGTGGCGGTAAACCCCTGAGGATTGCTCCACAGGGTCAAAGGTGCCCATCTGTTTGATATTGTTTGCAGTTCTGTGTGCTGGTGGGCTGGTGGCAGTTCTCCTGGGCCCCAGTGTGAGACGGGGATGCAGTGCTGGTCCAAGGACAATAGCCTTTCTCTTGCTGCTGCTCTGGCTCTTGTCTCATCCCATTTCTCCTTCATACCATCTCTCTACGTGTCCTTTGTTCTGCTCACAGTCTCTGCTATCATCATCTTGCAAGGCCTGGAGCTTCCATGCTGCCACTGTCACCACTGCTTCCAGAAGTGAGTCTGTCACCTCTTACGTGATCATATTCAGGGCTGGCTTGGTGAGCGTGTGCACTATGCAATAGGCCCTGTGTTCAGAAGGTTCCCAGGCTTGGTTGAATGCTCTGCTGTCATCATCTTGAAATTCTTAATTTTTGGAACCAGGATGTCCATTCTTCCATTTTGCATCAGACCCCACAAGTTATGTAGCCTCTCCCGAGAATATTTCAAATAGCTTCATGTCTAAACCTCTCCATTCAGTTGGACATTCTTTTTTCAAGCAGAACCTGCTTGAAATTCTCTCTCCCCTTCTCTCTCTCTGCCCCTCCCCCATGGATGCTTGTGCGCTCTCTCGCTCTCTCTCAAAATAAACTTAAAAAAAAAAAGATATTAAAAAGATGGGGGCACCTGTGTGGCTCAGTTGGTTAAGCGTCCAGCTTTGGCTCAGGTCATGATCTCGCGGTTCAAGAGTTTGAGCCCCATGTCTGGTTCTGTGCTGACAGTTAGGAGCCTGGAGCCTGCCTCAGATTCTGTCTCCCTCTCTCTCTCTCTGCCACTCCCCCCATTCATGCTCTGCCCCTCCCCCATTCATGCTCTGTCTCTCTCTGCCTCTCAAAAATAACTTTTAAAAAAATGTTAAGGGCGCCTGGGTGGCGCAGTCGGTTAAGCGTCCGACTTCAGCCAGGTCACGATCTCGCGGTCTGTGAGTTCGAGCCCCGCATCAGGCTCTGGGCTGATGGCTCGGAGCCTGGAGCCTGTTTCCGATTCTGTGTCTCCCCCTCTCTCTACCCCTCCCCCGTTCATGCTCTGTCTCTTTCTGTCCCAAAAATAAATAAAAAACGTTGAAAAAAATTAAAAAAAATAATAATAATAAATAATAAATAAAAAATAAAAAAATGTTAAAAGTTAAAAAACAAACTGTGGTTTAGAGAGGTTACATAACTTGCTTAAGATTGTACAGTCCTAGGTGGCAGAGAACTCTAACCCAGGGCTGACTGATTCTTCCACACTATGTTCTGCTATGGTTTCTCCCAAGTTATTAGAGGCGCTATTTGGCAGGCTAGATGCAGCACGTATTGAGCTGTTACCATCTGATCTTACTGTCAACTAATTTTCATTTAAGGTGATTCCGTTGGGAAGGTCTCTTCGGATGCTGACTGAGCTACTCCCACATGGCCATTTCCTGCCCCAGGTTCTTGTTCTCTGTTAGGTTCTTTCCTTAGGTGCCCTCCCACGCTTAGCCTCTATATTGGTTTCTAATTGCTGCTGTAACAAATTACCACAGATTTAGTGGTTTAAAACAACAAGTCTATTAGCTTATAGTTTTGGAGGTCAGAAGTCTGAAAGGGGCCTCACAGGGCTCAAATGAAAGTGTCCACGGAGACATGCTCCTTCTGGAGGCTCTGGGGAGGAGTCCGTCGTTTGCCTTTTCCAACTTCTGGATGCTGCCTGCATCCCTTAGCTTGCAGCCATGACACTCCAAGCTCTGCTTCCATCATGTCTCTTTCTCTGACTCTGGCCCTTCTGCCTTCCTCTTGTAAGAACTCTGCGATGCACTGACAACCTAGATAATCCACAACAGTCTTCCCATTTTAAGGTCAACAGATTAGAACTCTAATCCCATCTGTGACTATAATTTCTCCTTGGCACACAACAACATATCCAGAGGGTCCAGGAATTAAGACGTGGACATTTTTGTCCACATCTACACACTACACACACTCACACGCACACACACACACACCTAGCTCCTCATGGGACCTGGATTCCAGGGCTTTCCCCTTCCTATAGACTCTGCTCACCTTCCTATGGATGCATTCTGGTTCCTCTGTGTTCAGCCCATAGACATTTATAAACCACCTATTAGGTTCTAGGCATTCTGCAAGACACAAGGGATACCAAGAAAAAATACATAGTCCCTGTCCTGAAGGAGCTCACACTTTAGTGAAGCTGACAGAAAAATCATGAAAGACAAGAAAATATGGCAAATACTGAGACAAAAGGTAGCACAGGAGAGGAAAGGGCACTCAGGACTTGGGGCTTGGGGATATGCAAAGATAGATCTTACTCCACCCGTTCCTGTCATAGATACACAAGATTAAGCCAGTAGAATTCACCATGGAAGATAAGGATCTGGGATCTGGTCTCTGGCGTCTCTGAAGTATCAGTGCCCAGTGATGCCAGGCAGGGCTGGGCTGCTCAGAGACTAAGAAGCACACGAACACGTCAATCTCCCTCTGTCCTCCTGAAGGCCTCACTTCAGCATGGGGTCAGTGGCAGCCAGGAGTTGCTCATTACCAAAGTAAGGAGGACCACTGCCAAGTGAAACAAGCTTATAGTATTCACAAGGATGGGCTCATCCCAGGTGGCGCATTCTCCCACTTCCCTCATCTGAACCTGACCTATAAGAAGGTCTTATTTTGAAAGTTGAAAAGGAAAGAAATTGTTACATTAAACACACACAGATGTAATTTAGTTCCTCTCTGAGTCCCAAATGTGGAACGGAAGGAGCAAGAACTTGTAAGCTTTCAATGAATTTATTTGTTGTAGATACCCTATCACAGCCATTTCTTGGATGTGCCTGATGATTGACCTTTGCTTCCACTTTTATCATAAGAAACTCAGACTATCATCTGAATCTGTACTTCCTGCCCACAGACATGTCACAAGAACCGAAAGCCTTATTTCCAGCTCAGTACTGAACTCTACTGTCTCCTTTCAGAAGCACAGCGCATATATATATATTTTTTCCCATTTTCCTATTTATCCTTCCTAACTATGACAAACCAGGTTCTCTTATTTCTCTCTCTCTCTCTCTCTCTCTCTCTCTCTCTCTCTCACACACACACACACACACACACACACACACACACACACACACTTCCTTTCCAGTGGTGCAACCAAAAAGCTACTTTGATGAGATTGAATTCATGTTAAATCAGGTGACTTTGTGAAATCCCTAGTGTTTGTACAGGGCTTTATAGTTGTTCTTGGCCATTGAACCTTGTTGCTCGTAACCACCTTATGAAACAGTGCCTTCGATGGGGGTCCTTTAGGTCCTAAGAACCTTTCAAATCCAGAGTCCCCTCTGAGAACACTGAGTAAATGTGGGCTTTCCTTTTTTTTTTTTTTTTTACTATGTTGAATAAATTCTGCCCTTAATCTACAGATGGCTAAACCAGAAATCAGTTGATTCTCTGCTTATAGTCCCATATATACTATATGACCATCAGCCTCAGCCTGAATACCTCTAGTGACACGGTTATCACCTCCTAAGGCAATCCCCATCTTTGGTTGTTTCTGACCAATTGGCAGACAGAGATGGCCAGACAGAGAAGTTTACAGATTCTTGTAGTGCATCTACAAGAGGGCCATGAGAGAGGATACCACCTTCATAGGGTTTGGTGTGGACCCATTACAGTTTCTCTATATTGGAAATGGCCAACCAACCCAATCACACCCTTTCTCTTGGGCAATAGGACTCTCTTGGACAGGGAGTCACAGAAAAGGTAGGTCACTGAATCTAATGTCTTTCCCTTCCAAATAATGCATGAGGCTGGTTGTTTATCCCAATCTTTGAAGTACTGGGACTTGGAGGTACTGTGGCTAAAAAAGACACTGCCTTGCATCATTATAACACAACTCCATTAATGAAGGGAATTTGGATGCTTCTCCTCCTTGAAACTTTAAAAATTCAAATATAAGAGTCTAATTGTTACACTCATTCTAAAGGTGAGGACCTGGAGTCTCAGGAAGATTAAGCATTCCACAAGTCTCCTGGCTAGGAAGTGGCACAGCTAGCCTCTGTTACCCCAGCTACAGATTTTGGTTAACTAAAAACAAACCAAAACAAAATACCTAACTGAATGTTTTAAAAAATTAAAACTAAATACAATTTGTTAACATATGGTCTTAACGTATGATAATAAACAAAACAAAACCCTACAGCACAACTTGGCTGAATCTCTGGGGGAATGATGCCGAGTAGAAAAAAGCAATTCTAAAGGCTACCTACTATATGATTCCGTTCATTTTTGAAATGACAACATTTTAGACAGGGAGGCTAGGTTAGTGGTTGCCAGGGGGTGATGAGGACAGAGGTGGAGGCAGTGGTCAGCAGGCTTTGACTCTGAGCTGGGCAGTAGGGACACTGTTCCTTCTGTCCACTGGCTGAAGACAGAGTTAAGTTTTAGGTCAAGTGTTCTTCAATGAGCCAACCCACAGGAAAGGCTGTGCTTCTTGGACAATTTTTCAACTTACTATCCACCCTAGAGAAATTGAGTGAAGTTATAAGTTTTTCAAATGGTTAGTGTGACATTAAGATTGATACACAGGTACTTGCCTGGGGAAAAGGAACGTTTACAGCAGCTTAGTGCTGCAGGGTCAACCAGACTTGCAGTTGACAGTGAAGATTGATGACAACCTATAAGCCATCGCATCTGTTTTGTGAAAAGACAGAGTGATCAGATGGCATGGGAAGTGGAGCCTGAGAAAAGAGCAATTCCAGCGTGGTGCATCTCAGTTCTTTCTGAGCTACTGGCTGCTCACAGCCAACAGGCCAATGGCAAGGGTAAAGATGTACAAGAAGTTTGGCAAATAGTGCAAGAGAAGAGTGAAGGGAAAAAAGATGGCAGAGGACACGTACAGGATTCACAGCTTGAACAGACTGTGTTTAGGCTCTGTCCCTTAGAAACGGTGAGGCTCTGAGCAAGTCTCTTAGTCCTTTGAGCTACTGACTCATTTGCAAAACAGAGCAAAGAACCCTTGCTGGCCTACATTACCAGTTGGTTGGGAGGAACAAATGGAATAAGGTTAGTAATACATACTCCGTGAACACTTCCATTCTTCGCAAATGCAAAGATTAGTAATGTGATTGACAAGATTCCTACTAGTGGGTCTCTAAATTTCTATACCTATGATTTGGCAAGTGAATTAATTCCACCTGAAGGCTGGAGGGTCCATGGCCCTCAAGTGAGCATGACTAAATGATCAGGTCTTGATAGCAGCCACTGCACTTACCATGAGTTCATGGATGGGGTCATACAATGGGAATGGAATAAAGCATGATGTCCCCCATCTGAGCTGAGCTTTAATAACTTCAGCTGGTTTCCTAGCATGCTTCCCTGACTGGCCCTTGGCCCAAAGCTATGCACATAGAATTAAATAATGAATGCTCATCTAATTTGATGAGGATTCTTATGTTTTCCATTTAGGTAATTTGGGAAATCACTACTTTTGGAAATGCTGCATAGGAGAGGGGACACTATCATGGTGGGTGACAGTCTATCCAGAGACACTCTAGGAGGGAGGCACTTGGGGCTGAGCTGAAAAACTTGAGAAGTGGCATAGTGTGGCAGAAAGCACATGGGCTCTAAATGCAAGTAGCTGTGTGAGTAACCTAGCTTTGTCTTCTCTGAGCCATGGCTTCTTCACCTCCCTGTCAATGGTAATGACAATAATGCTCTCCTCCCAGAATTATCCTGAGGACTAAATGGTAAACAGATATGGTACAGCTGGAACAGAGAAGTAACACAGTAACTCGGATCCTTTCTTTCTTCAAAGGATAGGAAGAAGATATAACTCCTTTAAGATATCTTGTTCATGTTTTTCAGAGATAATGAGAACAGGCGCCTTGGATAGCTAAGCTTATCCTCTTTATAGCTCCTGGGAATGCACCTTAGCAAGCCTGGGATTTGGAGGCAAACCTAGATTCGTATTCATGCTCTAGCAATTACAAGCTATGTCATCTTAAGCATGTTAGCTAATTTCTCCCAATCTCTGTGTCTTCAGTGTAAGAGTTTAATAATATCTATGAATATGGTTGCCTAGAAAGTTAAATAGGTAGTAAATATAAAGTGTCTAAGACATTGTCCTACACGTAATTTGAACGCAATAAGCGTCTGTTCTCTCCATAACTATCTTGGGTGGGGCAGCAGGAGTGCACAGAGAAATGGGCAGAGCGTCCACAGACATCACTATTATTTTTCCTAATCATCACTAATCCTTGGTTTCATCTGAGCAGTATGTTCTTCCCACTGGAGTTCCACAACAGGTCACACTAAAGGACTTCGGGAGTGTGGATGAGTCAACAGGGTAGTGTAATTGTCAAAAAACAATGGATGTAATCCCAATACCACACCTGGATACTGAATGACACATTCACGTTTGACATGAACGAGCTGGAGAGCACGCCGGGTGGGAAAGTGGCTGGAAAGATGCCACGTGAAAAATGTCCAAGGGACAGGGACAAGACAAACTGAAGGATGAGTGCAAATAAACCAATATTTGAAGGGCTGATAAGTGAAAGGATGATTTCATTGATTGTGGAGAGAACTCAGACCAGTGAGTAGAAGTTACTTGAGGATACAATTCCAAGAATTCTCTGGAAATGCAGCAGTCTACCAGTGGAACAGGCTGTCCGGTGAAGGAGAACCTGAGTCCCAGTGCTTGTCACTCAGGGGCAGAGGTGGGTAGGCTAGCATGCACATCCCTCAGGTCCTTCACAGCTCTGAAAGTCCATCTCAGGAGAGGCCTATGCTCCAACAGAAGGCCCATGCTCCGACAGAAGAAGTCTTGAATTAGCAGGTCATTTATATATACCAGTTCCTTCAGCGTGTTGTAAATCTTGGGGGCACCACAACAGGATAGAGGAGAAAGACATCTTATTTACCTTAATACTAGCTATAGTTCCTACTGTACATGAAAGGCCCAGTTTATGTATTTAACAAATACATATTACTTACCTACTCTAAGGAGGATACCTGAAGTGCCAAACCAACCTCTTCCTCATGTTAAATGTTTCATTCCAACAATATAGTGTAGAAAGGAAGCTATTATCACCATTTAAAAACAGACTTTGAAGTTAAAAAAAGGAACAAAAAGTTTCATTTTTGAGCATATTATTTAATACCATGAACTTCAGTTTCCTTACATGTAAAATAGGAATGATAGTGCTGTGTACCTCTGAGGACTGTTCATTCATTCATTCAACAAATACCTGAACACCTATTATGGACCAGGCCTGGTTTGACTTGCTGGGAACTTACATCATTGGGCTAAAAAAGACATACATACTTGTGGAGCTTATATTCTAGTTGGAGGGAGGGGGGGACATGGTAATAAACACAGTAAATAAGTTTTTGGAGTATGTTAGTGTGAACATACTGTATAAAAGTACTATGAGAAAAGAAAGCAGTAAGAGGGATAGGGAGGAAAAGGCAGTCTCTGTGAAATGATTAAGTAAGCTAATACAGTAAAACTTATTGCACAATAGGTTCAGTAGAAAGTCTTCAATCAGTGTTGGCTATTATTACTATGGAGACTTCTGAGCTCACATGGCCTACACTTTAACGCATCATCCACTCATGATTTATTGAATAGGTGACATGTGTTCAAAATCAAAACCAAAAGGAAGTGGATCCTGACACTGTTTTGAAGTGTCATTTTCAATGAAAATGTCGTAAGTTTAGGGTTCTGGCATTACCTCATTTATGCAAGGTTGCTGATAAGATTCTAGGAAATACAGATATGCAAGAATTCTGGCTTGAACAGAATTTCATCAGCTAAGTGACCTAGCTTTTCTAAGCTTTAGTTTTTCCCTGATATTTGACCAGGGCTATTGTAACACTTAGTAATCACATATGTAAAATGCTGGGCACACAGCAGGCACAGTGAGCTTACATTATTATTATCATTGTCCAAACTCATCTGAATTTTTGGATCTTCCCTGTGTACAGAATGAAAAAACAAAGCTGTATTCCTCAGGAGGGAACATTCCACAATCACGTGTTACTAGGAGTTGGCCTAAGGTCACTTGCCATGAGAACAAACCAGGAAAACATAAGGAAGCGTTCAACTGATTGAATGCTCCGTCCAGTTCTCAGCCTTGCTAACTCCTTGGCTGCAGTCTTCAGAATTCCAGAAGATGCAAACAAAAGACACACTGATTCACTCAAAACAGTTCTTCGTACAAATCTGAGGGTTTAGCCAAAAAAACAGTCCAAAAGGATTTATGAAGTGTGCTTCCCTCCAGAGCCTGCAAGTCAAGGAGATCACAAGCTCCCTTTAATCAGCCCTATTTTTCCGGAGACCTCTGTAGCATCATCCCTCTGCTTCTTACCACTCTGATTGAGAGTTTTGGAAAATGAGAATTTAGTTTGCTCCATGTTGAACTTTTTCTCATGGGGACCGCTTTACAAGGAAGGAGCGCTTTCTGCTTTTCCCTATCAGTCCCATTTTCTGCAAGTTCTGAAGTAAATGAAAACTTTGAAGTGTTTATTGGTGTTAGCACCTTTTCCACTATGTCCCCAAGACAAGAGGGCTATTTCTAGAATTGGAAGTCCTCCACTCACTCCTAGAAAGCACAGTAACCCCCTCTCTGCTGTTGGGAGACTTGCATCCAGCAATATAATCTGCCCCTTCCAGGGGTAGCTGTGACCACCTGGCACTTGGAGAGGAAGTGGGCTTCGGTGGGTCTGAGTCAGTGCTTCTTGCACAATCTGTGGTGAAGGACCAGCTTGTTCCTATTTCCAATCCATCGTGGACTGATACTTTATAAAATACAATAAAAATTAATTGCTAGGAAAAAATTTAAAGACATAAAATGCAAGCCACTGTTTTATTACCAGATCCAAGAGTCATAAAATTACTCTGTCAAACTGCAAAAATTTTAAATGTTTATTCACAACTTCTGTATTTTATCCAGCTGTAGATTGCAGCACTGATCTGTCACTGGTGAGCCATGAACACTTTACTTGAAGTGGAACACAAAGCCAACCTATCCCTTTCCCTGTAAGATGATATATTTAAGTGCTGGGGTTGGCACATGGGAATCACGCACTAAATACTACCTATTGCTGTCCTCCCCAGGCTGGTGAGAAGAGGGGAAACATCCAGGAGACTGACATGGATGTCTGAGTTCCTACTCTGTTGCTATGACCTTGGACAAGTGTCTTCACTGTGCTGAGTGTTAGTTCCAAAATGTAAAATACATGAGATGATCTAGAACCGAACATCTAAATCAGTGACTTATGAATTTAACTGAAACCCAGAATGAAAAAAAATTCATTATGTCCCAGTACACAAACCCACCAACATACACAAGCAGGCAACTGCAAAGTTTCATGAAGTAATATTATCCTTATCACATGCTATGCATTCTGATTTCTCGATTTTTTTAATGCTGGTCAAGGGGCACATGGCTGGCTCACTCAGTACACCATGTGACTCTTGATTTCAGGGTTGAGTTCGAGTCCCATGTTGGGTGTAGAACTTTAAAAAAAATACATATATATATATACACACATATATATATATATTTAAAAATAAAAAAATGCTGGTCAAGACATATTTGACTTCAAATCCACTACGCTACGGCAAATGATCTCTAGGGTTTCTATCTTTGATGATGAGATTAATGAGTAAATAGGTTCCTCTCAGTCATTTACAACTTGATTTCCGGGTAAGACTGACATTACCTAGAAGTTTTTGTTTAAGCCAACTGATTCTACATTAGGATAGTCTTTAAAAATTTTTTTTATTCAAGGGTAATTAACATAGTGTTATAGTAATTTCAGATGTACAACATAACGATTCAACAATTCCATACATTTCTTAGTGTTCATCAAGATATATGTACCCTTAATCCCCTTTATCTATTCCACCCAACCCCCACCTGCCTACACTGGGATACTAAGTGAATCCATTGGTCATAAAGAATAATGGTCAAGGACCATTCTGTTCTCAATGGCTCAGTCGGTTAACCGTCTGATTTTGGTTCAGGTCATGATTTTTTTTTTTTTTAATGTTTATTTATTTTTGAGACAGAGCATGAGCGGGGGAGGGTCAGAGAGAGAGGGAGACACAGAATCCAAAGCAGGCTCCAGGCTCTGAGCTGTCAGCACAGACCCCGACGCCGGGCTCAAACTCATGGACCTTGAGATCATGACCTGAGCCGAAGTTGGACGCTTAACCGACTGAGCCACCCAGGTGCCCCGCTCAGGTCATGATTTCATGGTTCGTGAGCTGGAGCCCCACTTAGGGCTCTGTGCTGGCAGCTCAGAGCCTGGAGCCTGCTTTGGATTCTGTGTCTCCCTCTCTCTCTGCCCCACCTCCGCTCACACTTTGTCTCTCTCAAAAATAAACATTATAAAAATTTTTTAAAAATGGCCAAAGATGTGGGTGTCTTTGGCTCATACCTCTGGATGACAACCTAGAGGCATCACTGGATAACTCCTACCTGCCCTCATACAAGCTTCCTTAAGGTAAATGTACTGGGAGACAATTATGGGTAAATTTCCTTATTGGATTTTGTGGTCTGGCTAAAAGGCCACCTTCTTTCTGGAGAAAGGAGAAGGGACAACAGTGGGAGTTAACAGGCTGCTGGAAGTGTTAGGACTGAACTGGTATTTCCCTTCTTTCACATGTTAGAGGCAGCAGGTGAGAAACTTAGTAGGAAAAGAAAACTGACATGCAGCTTTCTATGTGGAAGGATATTTTGTAGTCCTTTTATTCTTTTAATGAATAATTTTAACTTGTGAATCTCAACTTTGTCGAAGAATAAAAGATGAAGTTATTTCTAGTAACTTCTACTTTTGTGCTCTGTAGGACCTCCCCTTTCCTCTTGAGTAGTAAGAACATCTCTAATTGACCTCCCAGTCTGAGTTGCTAAGTGTTTCACTTGGTAACTTTAATCTCCTATTCAATATGAGGCTCTGTGCCTCTCTCCAGCAGAGGCAAGTCTTGCAGCTCTAGGGGCATGGGATGCTGGAGGAATGATCTCTCACCTGCATCCCTCACCTTCTCCCTGAACTTATTCTTATGGTTGGTTCCTTTCATGACTATCCACAGCAAATTTGAGAGCTAGTTGTGCAGAAATGACATCTTTTCAAAAAGCTCCACGTGAATGCTGGTTTGCCTCTTCATCAAGTTCAAAAAGGGATTCCCAGGTGAACCCCCCACCTGGCAGGGGTTAGTTTTTCTGACTGGTCAGATGCCCGCACTTTGGGATACTATCCATGTCCTGGCTTGCTCTTAGGGGGGTGGGGGTGGGGGGCGCATCTGTTGACTCTGCTGAGAGGCACTACCAGGGTTCTTCTCAGGAGTTGTGGGGAGTGCTCTCCTGTTGGGTACCACCCAAAAGGCCAAAGTCCCAAGCCATTTTCTGTGGATTCACTTGAGACCATGGTGTCCAAGAAACCTCACATCCACATCCTACCAAATTTGTCCTCTTTCCACTCTCTCTATTCCTTCTCTTAGCTTCACAGAGTCTCGGCATGAGGACCTCTTTCTGGGATAACTGCTCACCAATTTTCAGACAAAAGATGATCTTCTGAAAGGTTACCCCGAAAGTTGACATCTCCCCCTCCTCCAGCCCACTTTACATGGGTGTGAGAGCTAAAGGCCATTCAAGAATTGGTTCTGCTCAAATACACCTTTTGAAAACACTCTGCAGGAAAATGCTGGCCACAGAGCTGCAGTTGTGACCTTAGAGAAGTGGGGATTTTTTTTTTTTTTTGGTAAGCCTGAATTTTATGTATTTTTTATATTTTAGCACAGTTATACAATGTTCTATTAGTTGGAAAACTGGATAGCTACAAGTAAAAGAATGAAACCGGACCACTTTCTAACACCATAAAATCAAAATGGATTAAAGACCTAAATGTCAAAAGTGGGGATTTTAAACACCTTGTTTTTAGCTGTGAGCTCTTCTCACCTCTTCTTAGAAAACAGGAAAGACTCCACTCAGCATCTCACACTACCTTAGGTTTCTACAGCAAGCCACACTGTAGGACCTGTGCCAGGCACTGTGGACACAGCAACGGGCACACACATGGCCCTTGCCCTCAAGGAACTCAATCTAAGGAGACATTACACACACACACACACACACACACACACACACACACACACGGAATTGTGACAAGTGCTCTGGAGGAAAAACAGAGTGCCAGCCAGGAGACTGGACTTAGTTGGGGTATCAGGAAAGGGGTCTCTGAGGAATGGATATTCAACCAGAGGCTAAGAAACAACCAGGTGGTGTGAAAAGCAACGGTAGCCCAGGCAGAAAATGCTTCTGAAGCCAGAAAGAGACTTCATTCCCCAAAGGATGGTCCAGTCACCTGGGTGCAAAAGATGAAATCAGAGAGGTAGATGATAGCCAAACTGTCCAGGACCTCCAGGTATGTTAAGGACAGTAGTCTTAGTCCCAAGAGAAAAGAAAGCCATCAGTGGGCTTTATTTGCTCCCATGATCAAATTTTCATTTTAAAAAGGTAATTACAGCTGCACAGCTTGAAAGGGCATCAGAAGGCAAGAATGGAGTGGGGAAGGGAGCAGGTATAGTGGCATGCAAGTTTTAAAGCATTTCTAGTTATGCTGGGTCTAACCCCTTTTCAAAGCCTTACCTAATCAACATTCAAGAGCAAGGTTGTATTAACTTACATTAACTTAATTTCCTACACTTTTCCTGTTCTGGGATCATACCCTCCCTCTTACCACTTGCTAGCTGTGTGGCTTAGGGACTGCCTATGAGCCTCCTCAGGTTCTTCAATTATGAATTAAGGAGCACTCTTCTACTCTGAAGATTTGCATTAGGGTGAAATGAGAGCCTGGGTACATGGACGCTCCACAAACACAGACTCATCTCAAGCAAATAATCCTGTCAATTAAAAAAAGGAAAAAAGGAAAGCCTCTTCTACTGGATCTAATTAAACAAAATTCTACATACATAAATTATGCAAGATATTACCCAAAATGCATTTACTAGAGTGGCAAATTTTATGGTATTAGAATAGTAATATTGTAAGTCAGAATTTTTTTTTCTTTTACAGATAGCAGTGATACTAAAACGGTGAAGAAAGATTTATGTCTAGACATTATACTGGCAGACATTTTAATTAAAACTCCTTGATACCCTCCCCATAAGAAAAAGGCCATCTATATTCCCAATGACACAGTTTCCCAGAAATCTAGTCTTTATTAATATAACTTTGAGAATTGGCACCTCCCCAGAGGATCTAAACCTCCAGAGTAAAAACTATGCTATCTACAAAGGGGAGAGCAAATGTACCACCGCTCCGCTGTCTGATGCCCGTGGCAGACATCAGAAGATGTGGATAGGTGGGTACAGCACTCCTTTCTATGGAGCCCAGACACAGCCTCAGAAGTCCCAGCCAAGGGCTCTAGGCAGCTACCCCCACTAACCCAAAGATATTCCCAGTCCGAATGTACTCATTTTCAAAGTAGGGGGAAAAATCAAGCAATGAGAGTCTAAGTAACATACCTGGAATTTCATTTACAAAAAGCAGAAAAACAAATTCCCCATTAAATTGAACCATTCTCTACATCTTTCACATTTTTTTAAACATCACTATCCATCTCCTCATAAGCTCATGGAAAGTACAAGCACAGTAATAGTCCAAACGCATAAAGATATAATCTGCTTTACTCCAGTTCTATAATGTGAGCTGTTTTAACATATATTACATCAGAGGCATATATTACAAAACAAAACCCTTTCAAACAATTTTAAAGAACTCCAGGTGAGAATGTTCTGGGTACATTCTCTGCCAATGGGGATCTTCATAATCACTATGTTTTGGATATGGAAGAAAAAAAAGTGGGTTGTTTTTTTTGTTGTTGTTGAGTCCCTTAGTCTTGTTCATGCTTAATGCAATTTTGTGTGTTGAAAGATAAACTGAACAGGCAATGGTGAGAATGAACTATACGAAAAGGATAGATTATGTAAATATGAATGCAGGTTTTTAAAAAGTTTTACTTACTTATTTTGAGACAGAGGGAGAGAGCATGCGCATGGGAGAGGCAGAGAGAGAGAGGGAGAGAATCCCAAGCAGGCTCTGTCATCAGCACAGAGCCCAATGTGGGGCTCAAACCCATGAACCCGCAAGATCATGACCTGAGTTGAGATCAGGAGTCAGATGCTTAGCCGACTGAGCAACCCAAACACCCCTGGATGCAGAGTTGTTTTTTTTAATGTTTATTTATTTCTAAGAGAGAGACAGAGCGTGAGCAGGGGAGGGGCAGAGAGAGAGAGGGGGGGGGGGGAGACACAGAAGCCGAAGCAGGCTCCAGGCTCTGAGCTGTCAGCACAGAGCCCGATGCGGGTCTTAAACTCACCAACCACGAGATCATGTCCTGAGCTGAAGTTGGACGCTTAACCAACTGAGCGACTCAGGTGCCCCAGAATGCAGTTTTAAGGAAGCAATTTTTAGGGGGAAAATTTCTCTACAAGAAGCACAGAAACACAGAAACAGAAAACTTGCTGTCTCAAAAAGCAATTGATCTAGAAAAAATTAATGTTTAATAATGACACAAACTCCTGGCACTCATTAATTGGCTGGTTATTCAGAGAAGCTAACAGTGTACTAGGCATAGGAAAATATTTGAAACTGGTGTGGCAGGGTCAAGAGCTCAACCCCTGCTCCAACTTTGTGTGGTATGATCACTGCAGAATACTGCACGGGATCTGCATTTCCATGCAGCTAATGGCAGTTCCGACAACTACTATCTCATTTCCAAAGCATGACCCCAACTAAGAGCTTTGTTATGAAGCAGATTTTTTTACCCATGGCTAATAAAGCATGATCCCTAAGAGAAGATTGTTGCTGCCTATTTCTAGTCTCTATGCTTTTACTTATTTTCAAATTTACACATGTAATAACAAACAGAACTCTTTCATGATCTATAGCAAGCTACAGAACACTCCTTTTAATGAGGCTGGTAATATTTGAGCCACAAGTCCAATTAAGAATCTTAAAACATTGATTTACTTAGGGATACTATAACTGTTCTTTTCAGACCTTGAATTTCTAAATTTTGAGACTATGCCACACTTGAATGTTCCTTTAGTCATCAAAGTGGTCACATGTGTACACATAGCTAGGTGTATGTGTGTATATAATTCTTGACACATATCATGTAATGTTACATATACATTACACCTATGTAATACGTTAAATATGTGTGTGCATATATAAAGTATATGTATACATAAAGTATATATGATGTCATCTTACCACAGCTCCAAAGAGGTGGGCAAATGAGAACACTGGAGAATGGAAAGATCTGGTGAGTCACCCTGATTTCACCAGTAAATCCAGCAAGAGATGTCCCATCACCTCACTGCCTGTTGAGGCCCCTTTCCCATTTTGATTTAGTATTCATTGTTATGCTTCATTTCCTTTATATTTTACAAAATTTTGGAACTATGCTAAATTAGGTCAGAAACCCTGGAAATATGTCTAACAGTCTACAGTTCAGAGAAGTTTAAATGCAAAAGGCATGAAAATTACATTTTAACTGCTTATTTGAAACTGTTCACACTGAAGACTAAGGAAGCGATCAACTCACTATTATTGACCGCAACAGTGTTTTTACCCTGAAATGCCTCCCATTTTGGTGATAGAACAGACATAAAATTTACCACTTTAACCCTCTTGAAGTGCGCAGTTCTGTGGCATGAAATACGTTCACACTGTTGTGCAGCCATCACCATCCATCCCCACAATTTTTTCATCTTCCTTAATAACTCTGTACCCATTAAACATGAATTCCTTCCCCCCCAGGCCTGGGCAACAATTTTCCATTTTCTGGCATTAGGAACTTGACTACTATAGGAGACTCATCTCAAAGGAATCATACAATAGTTATTCTTTTGTGTCTAGCTCATTTCACTTAGCTATCATCAGGATCCACCAACTTTTGTAGTATGTGTCTGAATTTTCACTATTTTTAAGGCTGAGTAATATTCCATGGTACATATACACCCCTCTCTTTATCCATTCATCCATCACTGCTTCTACTTTTGGGCTATTGTGAGTAAATGCTGCTGTGAACTTGGGTGTACAAATAGCTGTCTGAACCCCATCATTGGGGTATATAACCAGAAATGGATTGAAACTGCTCAATCATAGGGTATTTCTATGTTTAATTCCATTCTTACATACCTAAATGAGGAACGCAACAAATACACCAATCGAACACATTGTGTGGATTTTAATCAAGGCAGTGGAAAAACCCCATCAGATTTTCTTGCATCACACCTCACTTAACCTGTTGGAACACCTTACATCTATGAACTGACTTGAAGACGCCAAAGGCCTCCAGGCCTAGGCAAGCCTTCCAGAGCTCTTGCCACAGACCAAGCCTGAGGCTTTCCTGTTGACAGGAAACAGGACCCAGTACAGCTCCATCTGTAGAAGTGCCGAGGTCAGTCCAAACTACACCCAAAACTCAGCTCTGCAGCATCCCACAGGCACGGGTGTGGATCCTGGCATCAGAGCCCGGTAAGTATAAAACCTGAATTTTTATAAAACTAGTAACAGGAAAACAGGAAGATCAAAGAAGGTGGTGAAATCCCCACCAAGGCCAATGATTGCACAACACGTCGCTCCCTGAGGCACTTTTTTCCACCTGCTATAACACTAAAAATTAGGAATGTTTCAAGTTATTTGAGAATTCACCAATCCCAAAACTTTCCTTTATTAGAAGTTCTTCCAAGGTTTGTCAGAAATTCCCTGTTTAAGGAAGCAGGAAACTCCAAGGAATTTTAGGACTGATAGTGTAATACACGTTTGGGCAGAGCCATCATTCCCTATAATTCATCAAAAACATAGTCTAACATGCAGTTTATAGAGAAATTCTGAATGTATAATGACATGTGGAGGTACTGGGCCATAATGTGGTCAATGCTGTGGAGAAAAAAATTCAGGGCCAAGCAGGTAGAGTACAAGGGGTTACCCTAGGAATGGTTGGTCCCCTTTTGGGAGGGAAGAGGGGTTAAAGAGAACTGTGTGAACCAGCAAAGGAATGCAATGACCAGGAACATCTGAGGACCATGCAATGAAGGGTGAAACTGAACCTCTCTGGATGGGGACGCAAGGCTTTGCCTCTCTACTCGCACTCCAGTTCCCCCTTTTTTTTTTTCAGTTCCCCTTTTTAAGGACTTGAAATACATTTGGCCCAAGAGATTAACTGGGCTGTGCTGATCAGCCGGTAAGGTCTCCATATACTAAAAGGTGACACACAGCTCTTCCGTCCCTCGCTCCTCTCGCCCTGTGGGACGCACACCCTGACCTCAGCAGGCTCAGTCATCTCTTTGCCCAAGAGTATGAGTGGGTCACTGCTTTGGGTTCCTCCACCAGTCAACTGTCCACAGGATGGTCAGATTCCCAGATACAGACATGAACCTCAGAAGAGGTTAAGAGGTCTCTGTTTAATGGACTGAACCTGAGCTGTATGAAATTACCTGAGCCCTGCAGCAGACTATGATCTAACACATAATAAAGTCACGCACTTTGACTCTTGTCTGCTGCTGATCCACGTGTATAGCTTCTGAAAGGGTCTTGAAGGATGTAGGAAACCCTGGGTTCTCTAAGATCCCCATCCCAAACAGCACTCTTCAGTGTAGGATGCAGGCTAAAGATGCATGCTCTGTTAAATGTCTTAGTGTTTTATGCAATCCTGATGCTGGGTTGGTATTCATAGCCTTATATCCCTGAAATCAATTTGTTTTAGATGTCACTGCAGAGTCGTCCTCAATTCTTGATAGAAATAAAATTACATTTTCACGTAAAGGTGACAGCAACAATAACATAGACACTTAGCAAACGGTTTTTGAATTAGAACTAAATTCTAAATTATTCCTGAAAGAAACAGAATGTGTCCCTACCCATTCCTTAAGCACAAAGATATAGTTTTATTCATGCAATAATATCAGTGTTGTTCAGGAGTAACAAGATTAAGCATCCGACTTCTTGATTACCATGTCAGGATTTGTGGGATCAAGCCGTCCATTGGGCTCTGCGCTGACAGCATGGAGCCTGCTTGGGATTCTCTCTCTTCCTCTCTCTCTCTGCCCCTCCCCTACTTGTGCTCTCAAACAAATAAACTTAAAAATATATATAACAATGTTGTTCAACATGTAGGGCTTTCCTCTCCCTGTTTTAAGTTGAATTTCATTATGAATACCCAATATTGCCAAGTATCTAGCTATTCTAATTAGATTACCTCTTATGTTTATAAAAATAGCAAATCAATTGCTCCTCACAATTCCAGTGCAGCTCTTCCTGCCCACGGGTCTGGTCTTTGTGCTTTAATAAAAATACCTTTTTGCAATGAAAAAAAAAAAAAGGCAGGGTAGGGGGAGCACCTAGCTGGCTCAGTGGGTGGAGCAAGCGACCTGATCTCAGGGTTGTGAGTTCAAGCCTGATGCTAGGCGTAGAGATTACTTGAAAATAAAATCGCAAAAAAAAAAAAAAAAGGCAAAAATTTCTCTGAATACCACTTCAGAAATACTAATTCACACTAAGCATTCATCTAGTAACAGCATCTTAAAAGTTCCAAAGGTCTTAATACATGTCCACTCAGTGTAACAGTCTTCATCCTGCCATGGAAGCAACTACCCAACTCTGACTTATCCCCACCATGTTACAAAACAAGGCAAAGACAGAAGGAATAACATACCCTATTTTCCAGGAGACGTACAATATAAGAATAGGGTAAGCAGGTTTCCAGGTCCCCTGCCACTGTTTTATGTGCCTGTTTCATCTTCTGTCTTCCTTCCTGGGCACGACGGGACTCCTTTGATGGAAGGCAAGATGGCTGCCATCCTTCAGTTATCACAGTACTGTACCTTTAGAATGGACAGCATCAGCACTGTGATAACTGAGCCAGGGCAGCCTGTCAGTCACGGTGTCGGCCAGCACCATCCTTTCTGGGTGGCTGCACGACTTCCTCCGAAGGCTCCCGTGAAGTGAAGAACTAAAAGATCCCCTTCTGGTTTGAGATGTGGGGAAGCAAAAGAAAGAGTAGGGTCATGGCCCAGCAAGTGGTGAGACTGAAATAGTAAAAGGCCCAGTTGAATCATATTAGAATGAAAGATGAACACAAGATGAATGCATATTAATGATGAGCAACCATGTGATTAAGCTCTCAACTCTGACAATACATCAAATATGCAGTAAGCTTCCCAGCTGTTTCAGTGTTATCTCTTCCATGCATAGATTCACCAACTCTATCTCCCTGACCTCAATCACCCATGTAATAAATACTTAGTGAGGAACTACTCTGTTCCAAGATCTCTTCTAGATGTTCAGCAAATGCTCCTTGTCCTCAAAGTGCTCACAAACATAGCCATAATACTTCTCATGTGTCTTACATTTAATAATTTCCTATGTGCATTCTCATTTGGTTTTCACAACAACTCACATGGGGCTGTCCATGAATTATTCATTATCACAAAAGGTTTTAGAAATAGATTACATATCATTAGCCCATTTTACAGATAAAAAATAAAAACCTGAGCGGTTAGGTGATTTACCTGAGATCATGCCCTAAGTTATGATAAACTTGGGCTCAAATCCATGTCCAATGATCAAGCCCAGGGTTTTTTTTTTCTCTACTCCAACCCGGCCATTCAACTCATCAACTGGATACACAATTTACACAAAGGGATTTCTGAAAACATTTAATTTTGGCTTCAGAGTTTTAGTTTTCTCAGTATCTCAGATCACGAAGCAGAAATTAGTGGAGATTTTATGCTTTAAGGAGAAATGCACGTTAGCAAAAAAGAAAAAAAATGACTTTGATTATTCTTACTCTCAGTTCCAAGGACGTACTCAAATTGATGACACTGATGACAATTATGTACTTAGCACACCTGCAGGGTGTTTTCCACTACAGTTAACGTCAATTCTACCGTTATGGCGGTGCAAGAACCACTGACAACCTCTGGAATGCATTAAAAAAAAAAAAAAATCAACATACACACAGATCACTTGCTTTGAAATTATCTGTACCTTTGAGCTGTACCATGAAGTCATTTGAGGGATGATTCTTACTTTTAATAAAAAGTACAAAAAGATTCTGAAGTTGGAATTCAGGCTTTAGATTGTCAACTTATTAAAACTATGATTCACTCGGTTTTTTTCCATGTCAGTCATAAGATCTCAAGTTATTTCAATATGAGTGGAACTCGACAGATATTTGAAAAATAATTATGTTTTCAATTAGGCATTTTCTCAGTTTCAATGATTCATTATATGCAAATTAGATATTAGCACTGTACTTCAAATAAGACAGATGTTATGAGTCAATTCTTTAGATGAGAAGCAGAAAACAGGAGTACAGTGACTTTATGCACTATGAAACTGACCTTATCTTCAGAAAAGTAGCATCCAATGAAATAATCCACCTTCACACAAATTAAAACATTCTCTAAATATCTAAAACTCAAGGAGGTCACAATGCCTAGGTTTTAGCCAAGTGATGTAATACAGAGTTGAAACACGAGAGGGCAACGAAGCTTAAAAAAAAAAGTTGGATCTCGTAACCTTAGGTTCCTGGAAATAGCTGCACATTTTCACCCAAATTATAAACATCTGTTACATGAACAAAGATATTGTGATTACTTGAGAATAAAATTTTAGATAGCTGATCTGTCAAAGAGGATAAAAAGATTACCACCTAACATTTCCTGGATACAAGTTCTGTCAGTCCGGAAAAGAGGAGTACTTACTCTGAGACACTGAAGGGTGGACAAGTTATGGGAACAAATAAGCAGCCTTGATATACTTAGTGGTGAATAGACTGTTCTACACAAGGTTCAGTATTAATGTAACTGAACATCTAAATGTGAAGTACGCCAAGATGAACTTAGTTCATACTGTACTGCAAAGCTGAAATTCACTTTATTTAGCCATGACCAAAATCCACATAACTAAACATTTCTGGCACATTACATAAAAGATATTTTCTTATTTTTCTCTCACTTTATTTGTCTAAACTGGGATCAAAAAATAAAACACACACACACACAAACAAAAAAAACAACACCTCACAGACCAAGTGATAAAAAGCAAATTGTCATTATACTGTGAGTGGTTACTTACACTAATGCTCTCAGAATAATTCTAAAGCAGTTTCAAGGAAGAAAAATATGGGTTATTGTATTTTATAAATACTGATAAATAAACTTCAGAGGTGCAAAGTCTTATTTCTTCTTGGAAATTATTCTTTATAAATGTCCATTTTAAAAAATCAAATCTGAAACATTTCTTTCTCAAGAGATTTTTCTTACAAAAATGGAACCGTTTTAATATTAAAACAAGTGACTGCAGGTACTCATGCTACATACCAAACTATACTGCAAAGTAAGAGAAGAAACAAAATAGTGATGTTTCCTACCGAGATCAAATTGATTTTAAAGTTCTATGATAAAAATGATGCAAACTGAGAACAATTTCTTCATGATGCATGCACCAAATATTATCAATAAATTAAGTACTTGTGGCAAACTGGTATAGTAAAGAACTTGCTTTTAAATATTGCAGAGTACTGGGGCGGCTGGGAGGTTCAGTCAGTTAACCATCTGACTATTGGTTTCAGTCCCAGGTCACGATCTCACCGTTTGTGAGTTCAAGCCCTGAATCGGGTCTGCAGCTGGCAGTGCAGAGCCTGCATGGGATTCTCTCCCTCTTCTCTCTCACTGCCCTTACCCCACTCAGACTCTCTCTCAAAATAAATAAACAAAATCAATCAATCAATCTTGGGGAGTATAAATGAACACACAAAGAACATGTCACATCTCTCTTACCTGTAGACCAAAAATGAAAATATGATTTTAAACCTTTAAATATCTGAGTAAATAACTGGAGGCACCATAAAATAAGCTGCTGACAATGCAAAGTATTTACAAAACACTTCAAACACAATAGTTTAAATAAGATTGTTTAATAAATCCACCAGGCTTTTACTAAAGTGTGACTTTTTTTCCAATTTGAAAACCGAAATCCAATTCAATGTTATAAAGTGTGCATATCTGACCCAACTGTGATGTTATAAAAATTTACTGTCAACAAAAAATGTTCAAATATCAATTACTGCTTTGTTAGAAGTACAGGAATGTACACGTGCATATCACTGCAAAGCTCTGCTGTATCAACACTTTTTAAAAACTAACTTCTGCTAGAGATTGTTAGGAGACCTAGAGTGAGGGAATTACAGATATTTTTTTTTTTTTTAAGGAGAAAAGAAACTGGCTAAAAAGGCAAAGAGAAGTCAAGGACCACTGCCCTGTGCAATGTCCACCCTGATTCTCACAGAGAAGCATTAACTGGGAGGCATTATAAAGGGCGTGTCATGTTTTACCCACTTCCAGCACTGACCTCCAAGTCCTCTCCTACCACATAACCCCAAGAGATCCATCTCAAGGAAAAGACCTATCAAAGAAGTATGTACACAATAACACAGAGAAAGAAAGAACATGCTTTCTTATTTATTTTAACGGGGATTTTAGTCCAAAAAAGCTACAGGAGACTAAAAATTTACAAATAAATGGATTATCCCATAAATTCTATCATTAACCTTTTCCTCGTAACACACACACTCCACATACACACTTTTAGTCCAACTGTCTATTCCAGTTATTTTGCTTTCTGATTTTGCTCTAGATTCCATTTTTCTCCCCAGAGTTTAGATTTTAGAGTCCGCTCACAAGTCCGTTTTATTCTGATTTCACCTCTGTATTAAATCTTTTTAAAGTAACTATTCAAAATGATCTACCTAAGCTAACCATCTCTAAACACCCTGTCCCTAATTAATCTATGACTTCCTCATTATTACAGCACTGCCATGTAAAAATGCCAGGTCTTAGATTTTGAAATTCCCTGAAGGGCAGCTAACAGGGGCAATACCAAAGACTTTCACTGACCTCAAGTTCTAGAACGCTGAGCCGTTCCAGAAACACAATTAAACTCCTCTTTTCTGCAGAGTCCACCATTCTCAGAGCTTTTAGTCCTGCATCTGTAAAATAAACACATTTCTACTTGTAACATATGCCACAGTGGTACTGCACTCATTATTAATATTAAACACTATTTCTTATAGGGGCACACCTTGGAGGCATTACACGTCCAGTTCTAGACCACCGCACTAACGTATCGCCAACAAAAGGAGTCAAAAGAATTTTTTGGTTTCCCAGTACACAAAAAGGTTATGTTTTTTTAAAATTTTATTTTTCAACGTTTATTTATTTTTGGGACAGAGAGAGACAGAGCATGAACGGGGGAGGGGCAGAGAGAGAGGGAGACACAGAATCGGAAACAGGCTCCAGGCTCTGAGCCATCAGCCCAGAGCCCGACGCGGGGCTCGAACTCACAGACCGCAAGATCGTGACCTGGCTGAAGTCGGACGCTTAACCGACTGCGCCACCCAGGCGCCCCAGGTTATGTTTTTTTTAAAAAAATTTGTAACATTTATTTATTATTGAGAGACAGAGAGACACAGAGCATGAGCAGGGGAGGGGTAGAGAGAGGGGGAGACATAGAATCTGAAGTAGGCTCCAGGCTCTGAGCTGTCAGCACAGAGCCCAACACAGGACTCGAACTCACAAACCGCGAGATCATGACCTGAGCCGAAGTTGGTCACTGAACCAACTGAGCCACCCAGGCACCCCCAGAAAGGTTATGTTTATGCTACGCAGTAGCCTATAAAGTGTGTGATGGCATTATGTCTAAAGAAACCATGTACATACTTTAATTAAAAAGTACTTTGCCAAAAAAATGGGGCACCTGTGTGGTTCAGTCAGTTAAGCGTCTGACTTTGGCTCAGGTCATGATCTCACGGCTTGTGGGTTCAAGCCCCATGTCAGGCTCTGTGCTGAGAACTCAGAGCCTGGAGCCAGCTTCAGATTCTGTGTCTCCCTCTCTCTGCCTCTCCCCCACTCATGCTCTGTCTCTCTCTTTCTCTCAAAAATTAAAAAAATAAATCACTTTGCCAAAAAATGACT
The DNA here is from genome assembly GCF_022837055.1 of Prionailurus viverrinus. Lineage (NCBI taxonomy): Eukaryota > Metazoa > Chordata > Mammalia > Carnivora > Felidae > Prionailurus > Prionailurus viverrinus. The sequence continues at coordinate 160,756,889 of NC_062568.1, read as the reverse complement.
ATCGTCTGAGCTTTCTGCAAGTCATATTCACTAATCACCATAACAGATATAATAAGGAAAAATTGTGAGAATTACCAAAACGTGACATAAGAGACACAAAGTGAGCAAACGCTGTTGGAAAAACGGTGCCAACGGACTTGCCCAACACAAGATTGCCACAAACCTTCAATTTGTAAAAACCACAGTATCTTTGAAGCACCATAAAATAAGGCATGCCTGTACTGTAATTTAATTTGGCACGGCTTATAATTATTTCTTCCAATCAGCAGTATTGTTCCTAAGGTCAGAGATTGTTTTCGTCATGTCACTTCAAGACACTAATCACTACTTTCCACAAAGTGCAAGCTCAACAGGTATTTGATTAACTGAAACTCATCACTTCCTAAGGATTCTCTAAATAGATTATCAACGAAAGTGTATGTTTAATTCCAGCTTCTATCTGTATGATCTTAAGCAAGGTACATGACTTTCTGTCATCTGTAAGAGGAGGGGATTGTTATTTAAATGGCTCCTAAGTTCCTTCCAGTGCCATTAGCGAATCTCATTAGACAAAACCAACCACCAAAGACAGCACTATCTCCATCTAGGTCATCATTATACTTTTTTCGGACATAAGGGGTCAGCAGTCTTGTGGGCCCAATTACCACCAGTGGAGCTAGGATGGGGGGATGAGGGGGTGGAGGAGAGAAAGTAAATGAAGGAGTAAGAGAAAACAAATGAGTGGTATCACTAAAATGCCACCAGGTGTCACAATTGTTACTGTGTCACTTACTGTTCTCTGATAGAGTTTGGTATGCACAGGCATCTTTTAAAACAGCACCTAGAGCCAGATGTGTGGTATCTAAATTTCACCATGACACTCCCACTAGCCTTTCTGGTTCCCTGCATGCTTGTATTGACCTTCCTGAGTAGGGCATGCCTCCCACATGGAAATCTGCAAAGCATTCACTATTAGGTCTTATGTACTAAAATAATTGACTATTGGGGTCCCCAAATTTCCACACGGAAAACAGCAAGGGGAAGTAGAGATTTCATTCAGTCATCTCTTCTGAAATTAATCCATGGACCAAAAGGAGCAATGTTATAAGCCAGTATTGTCCAGGAAAAGTAAAATGCAAACCATATTATGTATTTTTAAATATTTTAGTAACCATATTTAAAAAAAATTTTTAAACAGGTTAAATTAGCTTTAACAATGTATTTCTAAATGAAATATCCAAAATAGTATCATTTGAACATGTAATCAACGTAAAAATTATCCATGGCTATTTTACTTTCTTTGTAGGAAGTTTTTGAAAATGAGAATGTAATTTATACTTACGTCACATCTCAATTTAAACACTAAATTTTCATCAGAAGTACTTAATCTACACTTAGATTTCATGTTTTACAGTTTAAAAAGGTGATGCATATGCACAAGTTGTTTCCAAACATATTTTCCAATAACTGAATCAAGTATCAACTTTAAGAATTTACTGGAATTTGAAATTCAGTTCATTATCACAGCCAGACTGCAGGTGCTTGACAGGGATATGGAGCTAGTGGCTACTGTATTAATGCAGTTACAGGCAACCCTGTCTGACGCCTCGATTTTTTAAAACATGAACTAGATTAGAAGACGTTACCTCTCCAACTAGCAAGTCCTTCTACGACACCCACTAGATGCTCAACTTAATGCCAAGTATTCTCTGCCCCACTACTCATCCTTAAATTGTCAATACTTCAGTGATGATCACTTATCAAGCAGCCCTTCCCAGAGACTGAACAATACTTTTCGCTCAGAGAGAAAGGCACATCTCAATTCAGGAAAAGAATGGAGACACTGACATTCAGAGATATGAAGTTCAGTTCCAAGGTAAAGGTGGAAAATCCTGACATGGTTACTTCTTTGTCAAGGATGTTTGTCCCCCGCAAAAGTTAGTCATTGTTTATGATGAGCCTCTCATGACAGCTGTCACTGCACACACCCTCACATCCTTCATCTTCCTCAAATGCTCCCTCCTAGCCTGCCTCCACAGTCTCCTTGATCTCTAGCAGACTTTTAGAGAACACTCTAGGAGCCCCACTTTAATTCATTCTTAAAAGTACTTGTTATTGTTGACACACCGAAACATATGAATAATTCAGTAAAAGAATCTCGAACCAGCCTATTAATCATTCATTGGTCTAGGTATCCAAATTATCTTGAGAAAAGTTTTTTTTTAATACGCATGGTAAGTATCCCCTCCACTCTTCCCCAAAGGAACCAATTACAAATACTACAGTTCCCTCCCTATGTCAAAGTTCAGTGTTGCTCCTGCAGCTGATTTAAAAGTTGATCTTCTAAAGGAGCTGGATTCCTAAGATAGTTCTATTTTGAGCCTTCTTCCTGTTCTGAAGCTAAAGTTGGAAGGGCTTAGGTGGTGATGTCATGAAAGAGAAACTGTTGACTTTTACAGAAGGGTCTTCAGCAGCTCGGGGCTGCTCATATGATAGAACCTGGTGGCGGAGGGGGGGGGGGGATGTTCATTTCTCATCTCTTTCCTTTCCCTTCCCTTCCTTGTGAGTCCCAATTATTATTTAGCCAGCAAGAAAACAAGTTCAAATAAGCATGCAAACATATTTACATGTTTTACTCAAAAACGAAGATTGAGAAGGAAAATGCCTCATGCTGGGGAATAATGGTGACCACCTGCTTCTCCACTCTTCATCCCTACCTTCCCAAGGACCCACCACCGGACTACGGGCAGGAAGGGTAGGAGAGACAGCTGGTGAGAAGAATCAACGGATTATTATAAATCTAGGAGGATTGGAGAGGAAAATGCTGGTGGGGATATTCAAGACTGAAAGGAGACCCTTGGGTCCCTTCTCTGCCGCTGCTTTCTCCTCCCTTTTGGAATGGTTGGGTTTGGGACTGGGTGTGTCTTCTGCTTGGGAGGCGTGTTTGGCTCTGAAGAACCAAGAGGGGCCAGGGTGGGGCCCAGGGAAAGGGAGCCAGAGACAGGCTGCTTTAGGCCGGATTCTGGGCTAAGCTCTTAGGGAAAGAAAAAAAGGGGCTGTGAGGAGAGAGCAGACAATTCCATTACACTACCTGGTGCGGAACAAATAACAGCACTGACCGAAGGAGGTCATCTCTCTCCATCTTTAAAGCCAGCAGTTGGCTAGTGGGGTGCAGGTCCAGAGGGAAGAGAAAATCTCAACACATCTGTAAACCACAACTTGCCTGGGTAGGGAGACGGATGTGCCCAGTGCAATCAGCAGGTGAAAGAAGCACTTTCTGGTCAATCCTGGGATGGGGGATTAGCTAAGAACTCTGGGGAACACGGGATTCTCTGGTTTTTCAGCTCACCTCTCCTCCAAAGCGAGAATAAGCACAGGTGTGGTCCTTCTCCAAAAAGGTGGCAGCTGGCATGCGGGTAGCTGAGTGAGGGAAAAGATTCCTTGGCCTGGGAAGGCAGGGAGAAGCCGTGGGTTCAGTTGCGGCCAGGAGCAGGCGATCTCCAAGTCCCTTCCCCCTTCTTGAAAACCGAACAGGACCGGCAGAAATTACAACAACGCACCCCCCCCCCAATAATGTTTCTAATAAAAGAAACACCCTCCCATGCCTACTTAAAAAACTGCACTCTCTGGTTGATGAAAATAAACAGGTGAACCCGGAGAGAAGCGGGAAAAGACTGGAGATGGGAGAAAGAACGTACCGAGAAATCGAGGCTTCCTCGCCCTCCCTGCACACCCCCTCCCCTCCAGCCCGGGAGAATCTGCGTGGCAGGTTGCAAGCTAAAAATGCCACACTGACAGACATCCCCCTCCCCGCCTCGCGTCCATTCTCCCTCCTACCCTAGGGTCCAGCGTCCCGGCCTCGTGGTAGCGTCCGGTCCCTGGACGCCGCGCGGGGCTCCCCCTCACCCCGGACCGCCGCCGCCGCGGGGACTCCGTTCTTCCTCTCTCCTCCCTCCCTCCTCCTCCGCCTCCTCCTCGCAGACTCCTCCCGCCGGATCCTTCATGTAAACAACATCCAGGCTCTATTTACAGTCGCCGCCGGACGGCGAGGAACCCACGCCAGCACCCTAGAAGAAGGCGGGGGTGGGGGAAAAGCGAGTGCGCAACATTTACACACGCACCCCGCCCCGCCCCTCCGCGCCGCGCCGCTCCCCTCCGAGGGGCCGGAGCGGGGCGTCGGGGGCCACCCGCGCCCTCACCCGACCTGCGCCGCTCCACGCACCCCAGCGAGGGCCGGAGGACAACCGCGGAAATGCCCATGGGCGAGGCCCCCCCCCCCCCACAACCCCGCAAGAAAAACACACACGCCTCAACAACAACAAACCCAGCCGGGCAACACACGCTCGAAGTCCGGGAGGGAGTGCGGAGCCCAGGCCCGCCCCGTGCCACCGCCCTAGCGCCCGCTGCCTACCCCGCGGCGGCGAACTGCTTGCGGTCCAGGGAGGCGGCTGAAGGCAGGCGCCCAGCGCCGGGCAGCGGCGCGCCCTCGGCCCCCGCCGCCACCCGGCCCGCCCTCGGCCCGCCCCCCGCGCGGGCGCCTAGCCGGCCGAGCCCCGCGGCTGCGTGTGCGTGTGCGCGCGCGCCGCGGCCAGCTTCACAGGAACGGCTCTCGTCGCCCCCGCCGCTTCCCGCGTCCCCGGCCGGCTCCGGCGCGCCGCCACACCGCGCCAGGAGCGCAGCGGCCGGCGCTCCGCCGCGGCGCACGGGCGCGCACACGGACGCAGACCCTCGGCGGCACGGAGCCCCGCGCGGTCGCTTGCGGCCCGCCGGCGCCCGGTCCCGCGCGCGCCCGGCCGCCCCCGCGCCCGGCCCGCCGCCCCCCACGCCCACCTGCGCCCCCGGGGGTCCTGGGCCCCCCCTTCCTTTGTTCTTCCCGCTATTTGCATGAGGATTATCTAATGACGCAGCAAGGCTCGCCACAACGTGACCGTCGCCATTTTTCTGTTTTTATTCTATCTCTGCCATGTGATAGATGGGGGGGGGAGGGTTTGGAAAAGGGAGAGAGACAGGTTTAAAAAAAAAAAAAACTTCCGGGTCTCATGACCGGGAAGGGAGAAAAACAAAAGGGAGACGAGACGCAACTCCTGGGGAAAGATACGTGTGTGTGTGTGTGTGTGTGTGTGTGTGTGTGTGTGTGTGTGTGCGCGCGCGCGTGCGTGTGTGTGTACGCGCGTGCACACGCGCGCCCTTCTCTCTTCTGGTCCTAGAAGGGAGGCTCCCGCAGCGGACTGGGAGCATCCTCCCATCTAGGGAGCCCAGTGACCCCGTGGGTCCAGGTCGCACCCTCTAGCTGTGGCGAAGCGCGTCGTGGTCCCACAGTCGCTGCAAACGCTCCGCGAAGCTGTCAGCTTGGTCCCTTCTGGCCGCCTCCACTTGGTCTTCCACCCTGGAGCTCGCGCCCTCGCTCCCAGGCGGGTGTAAGGTTCTGGGTTACGTTCTGGGAAGTCTCAGCATAAACGGAGGAAATAATAAAGTTTAAAGGCTACTGGATTTCCTGAGTTTTAAGATAGTTTGTCTCGATGCTGTTGTTTATGACAACCGCGTGGCAACGCCAGACAGAATTTAATATTCCTTGGAATCCTTCCTTTCTCAACCCCCTTTTCTCTCCCCAAAGCCGGACACACCCTTACGTGGTGTTCCAAGGGGGGGGGGGGGTAGTTATGTAGGGACGGATCATTCGTCATGGCTTGATTTATTTTGTAAGAAATTTTTAGTAAGTGGTTTTTCAGGGCCAGGGAGCATTGTTTTAAGACAGTTGCGTGCAGCAAGGTGGATTCGTCTTACACTGATCGTATTCACATTTGGAGGACGTGATAGACATGTCATTCTCTCCCAAGTCTCGTGTTCACGGTTGCTGGAAAAAACAAAGTATTTGGGAGCTCTGCCACATTTTTCAATGAGATACAAATTTTTTTTGTTTACTACTGTATTTCCTTTAGGCACTTTCACTTTTGTTTCTCTTGAGTTTCCTTTCTGGTTTCTTGTCTCAATTTCACAATTCGGTGCAGAAATGGACTTTAGAATCTACTAGGGTTCCTCGCTTCACAGGCGCAGAAACAAGGCCCCGAGCAATGATGCAAGTTGCGCCAGGTCACATAATTAATTAGGGCGGAGCTTGGACTGAGCCTTGCTCACCTGATAGCTCTGTTAGAGGGGTGGAGATGGAGGGTGGGGGATGGTTAGGGAGTGGGGGGAGGTGCTTAGTAGTGTTTGGCAGCCACTCTGCTCTGTAAAATTAATATCCTGGAAATTAAAGATGGAGAACACGACCAGATCATTACCTTCTTGGGACTGATGTGAACTGATTGCTTCTTCAAAACCCCCTTTCTTGTGTTTTGCCTCAACTACCTCTGTTAATTCAGATTTCACTTCGCTTCCCCCCCCCCCCAGAGTTGGTCATCTCACTGAACAACCTTACATGATAGTTATGAATTATTTCTATTAGAATCGCAGAGAAGATCACTGCCCCTTTGTCCACCCACTGTATTCTTTCAATATTTATTTCATGGTGCCCTTCACACTAAAGCTTACAGTTGCTGTATCTCCCTGAACTGAAGTGTAAGCTTTGAGGGCCAGGGCCATGCCATGTTAATTTTATGTTTCTCATGGTTAGCACCCCGCCTGGCAATGAATAAGTAAATTAAGGCCTGATGAGGATTTTTTTTTCCAGTAATTCCATCCTAACCATCTCTAGAAAAGTCCTACCATGTTCTTGGTGAAGGCAGAACACCAAAGATGCCTTTTGATTCTTACACTTTGCAGACCATCTTTGACAGACTTGTTATTTACAGAGCCAAGCAAAACATAATTTGTTTTCTCATATTTTTTTTAAAGCAAATGCTTTCAACCCTCTTTTTACCATGTTTGGTTCCTCTTCTACAAATTCCTTCTAATCCATACAATTGATTATGCCAATACTTGCCTTTTAACTTTTGCTTTCACAGATCCAAAAGGTTGATAAAGTCAAAACTATGATTTAACCCTGCTCGGCAATTGGTTAAATCAAATGGCTGAATTCAATGGCCAAAGACAGCATTCTTATTGAGACTGATTCTTCCTGGAACACAGTGGGGAGGCTGGCAGTTGAGCAGTATGAAGAGGGCTGCTGAAAAGATCTCATCATGGACAAAAGTGCACATTTGTACTTTAAAAGGCTGGAGAATAATTGATATATGCAATCATATTGATAGCTCAGAGGAGAGTCTGGATTGTCACAGATGAGTTCATACACATGCAGACCAATGAGCTTTCGTCGCATGTCTGAACATAAACTACAAGTATTCCTTTGGATGGGGCAAATGAAATTGGTGTTACTGATGGTAACATCTAAAGTTTCATCGCAGATAATAACAGTATGATAGTCGTTTTAAGTGTAACAACATTACCTTCCAGCAAGGTGAAGATGGACCCTAATTATACTTAAAGTCACATGCTCCCTTAAGTACAAAGCCGAACAGAGAAAAAAGAAACATAGATCAAAAATACAAGAAATACCTCCATGTTTCTTCGAGACATGTACATTCACACGTAATTATAAAGATCAAACTTTAGTCCTCTGGGGAACTACATGGTTGCTGATTAAAGTAGAGCTCTTATAGGCACTCTAACAATATATTCTTTATCTCTCCAATATACACTTAAAAAAATGACAATTCCTGGGGTGCCTGGATGGCTCAGTCGGTTAAGCGTCTGACTTCAGCTCAGGTCATGATCTCATGGTTTGTGAGTTCAAGCCCCACGTCATCGGGCTCTACTGACAGCTCAGAGCCTGGAGACTGCTTCAGATTCTGTGTCTCCTTGTCTCCCTCCCCCCCCCACCGTCTCTCTCTCTCAAAAATAAATAAATATAAATAAATACATAAATTAAATGACAATTCCTGGTGTGTGGACAATTCCTGGGCTTTGGACTCAGGTTCTGATCTCAGCTCTGCCGATCTATTAGCTGTGTCATCCTGGGCAATTTTCTCATCAGTTCTGTTTCTTTACTCATAAAACGAACATAATGTCACCTAGCTCAAAGAGAAGCTTTTAGGATTGAAACTTAATCAGAATTTAATGAAATATACATAAACCCCCCACCCTGGTATGATGCTTAGAACATAATCTTCAATAACAGGTGGCTGGAGGGGCGCCTGGGTGGCTCAGTCGGTTAAGCGTCCGACTTTGGCTCAGGTCACAATCTCACAGTTCGTGAGTTCGAGCCCTGCGTCGGGCTCTGTGCTGACAGCTCAGAGCCTGGAGCCTGTTTCAGATTCTGTGTCTCCCTCTCTCTGACCCTCCCCCGTTCATGCTCTGTCTCTCTCTGTCTCAAAAATAAATAAACATTAAAAAGAAATTAAAAAAAAATAACAGGTGGCTGTAATAATTTTTTAAGTTGTATTTTTATTTACACCATATATTTCCTAGAATTACTCTTTTCCTTGTGGCTTCCTGCTCTTGAAAATTCAACAAACCGGGGGCACCTGGGTGGCTCAGTTGGTTAAGTGTCCAACTCTTGATTTCAGCTCAGGTCATGATCTCAGGCTTTTGAGATGGAACCCTCGTCAGGCTCTGTGTTGGACATAAAGCCTACTTGGAATTCTCTCTCTCACTCTCTCTCTGCCCCTCTCCTCTTAAAAAATTCCACAAATCTCATATTAACGACAGTTCTTTGACTATGAAGATAAATACATCCTGCCCTCAGGAAGTTCACGCTTTAGCCTTCGAAAAATACATAGAAAACTAACTATACTGATACTGGTGGACCAAAGACAAACACTTGACTTGTACTACTTTATGATGATCTAACTGTGAAGCATTTACATGAGATCTGTCTTCACGAATACCCAAACAATGACAAAGCTTATGGAAACCCAAGCAATGACAAAGCTTATCGGGAGAGGAAAATGCCAAAAGACAAACACAAATACAAAAACAAGCCAAAAACCCCCAAACCCTCACATTTTAACATACATGACGATGATTACCTTCAAAACCCCATCCAATCAGACGATTCTGCAACTTTTGAAAACAGTTTTCTTGTCCAGTGTAAGAGGCAGGATTCTTTTGCATTTGTGTGAAAACTATGCCAGATTGTACCTTTGAAACAATGTTGGAGAAGTGTAGTTAATAGAAAGCACTTCTGGTTGTTAATTAGTTAGGCCGCTGTAATCAAGAACTATTTTCTGAGAAACTTATTCCCAGTCCTGGGTCAGGTGCTAAGGAAACAAAGGTGATGAAGATACAGACTTTGCCCTTAAGAAACTCATTCACAAATGTTTATTGGCTACTACTGGGGATGCAATGGTGAAAAAGATACTGAGCTTACTAGCATGAGATTGATAGGCTCTCTTAAGAAGTCTTTGATTGACACAGGGTTTGGGCAAGGCAAAAAAATATATACTCCACCCCCCCCCCCGCCCCCGCGACCCCCAGAACAGTCTTTGTTCCTCAAAACAAAGAGTAACTCTTGAAAAAAAAAAAGTTTGGTCTGTGCAGCCTGAGTGAACCTTGGAATTTCACCAGCACTAGGCAGAATTGCGAAGTGAATGAAGTTAAATTCAATTCTCCTGGAATCTAGGCTATTTAAAGAGCTTTCTGGTCTCTCAGTTCCTGAAGATCTGAACTCTGCTTTGTTCTCCAAAGGTTGATTCTAAGATGCAAACCTGACTGTATTACTCCCCTGCACAAAAACTTTCCTGGCTCTCCGTTGTCTGCCAAGCATGGCACACAAGACCCTTCGTGATCTTGCTCTGCCAAACCTTCTCACCTCATCCTTCATAACACCCACGTGTGATGGTTGCCAGATTCAGTAAATAAAAATAACAGGATGCCCAGTTAAATTTCAGATAAGCAACAATTTGGGGGTATAAATGTGTCCCAAATATTGCATGGGACATACACTGAAAGGCTTTCATTATTTATCTGAAATCCAAATTTAAATAAGTATCCTATATTTTATCTGGCAACTCTACTCTTGTCAGTCTGATTGATTAACTTACCATTCCACACTAGTCTCTTCATGCTTTCGTAAGTGCCTGGTAACCACTCCATTCTCCCCCTTAGCCACATGGTATGTTTCCATTTCTTTTCCTCAAAAGCCAGGCATGGAGTTCTGGAACCCTGCAGGTGTGAGCATGAAATCCAATGTGCTGGGGGTAGGCCTGGCTATCTGTGTGCTTTGTTTAATATCTGGGCTTCTGCCCCAGTTCATGTTCTTCCTTCCCTTTCTCCCTCCTGGAACTGGAGTTCTGCCCTGAACCCTTGGCTGGGACCCACACACAGTTTTTCACCCTTGCCAACTTTCTCCCTGAGGCTTGTGGGGCTAGATCGTTTCTCCTAGCTGCTGGCTGGGCTCCTGACCTAAACTGGATGGATTATTGAAAACTGCCTCTGAATGCTGCCACCTTCCTATCTGACCTACTACAAAGGATGACGAGATAATTCAAAGGAGATTAAGTTTGTGAGTGTGGTTTGCAAACTACAAAGGCTCTATGGTGGTAATTTCAAGCTCTTCACCTGGTCCTGTGTATAAAAGCCCTTCTTTAAGATGCTCTGGATTTCCCTTGTTTCTGCTCATGCCTAGTGATATATGATGCTGAAAATGACGTGGACATTTTCCAAATGTCCTGTAACTTTGATTAGTGCATTCAACCACACCAGCTATTTCATTATGAATGGATCTAGACCAGTGGCTTTAATTTTTAAAATTTTAATTTTATGATCGAAGACACCCTCTTTGGAACTTCATCCAGAGTGTCACAAACTATGTCATACCCCGACTATGTGTAATGAGCTCTGATATTTTCTATTCCATGTCACCTTTTAAAAATTGGTCAACCCACCAAATTAATTTCATAACCCACTAATGGATTGTGACTTGCATTTTGCTAAACACTGAACTGCACTATCCATTAAGATTTCGTGTATTAAGCAACCGGCCAGGACAATTGTTACACAGTCTACCTCGTTTGGTGCTATCTCTGGTAGGAACCACCTTGTCCACAAAAGGAGTTGAGGCCACTTCACCCAAGTAAGTCATAGTTGCTCCTGCTGATAACATCAGCAAGCTGAGTATTGCAACCAGACTTTCTAAACTGCTTGAAGTCAGTATATATAATTCCTGGCAAGGCCATTTATAGACAAGGGTAGCTGCAAAATCGTCACAAATAGCAACTACATTTATCTTAGAATAGAGGGGTATTGTTTGGGGGCAATTCTGTCTCAGACTTTTAAAATTATCCCTGATTGGTTTAAAGAGAGTTTTAGGTTTCTGAGGTTTCACATTAATTTCAGATATAATAGAGAAATGAAAACGGTCTCACTCACTGCTATGATTTTGCTTCACTCTCCTCTCACAAAATGGTGAGCAGGTTAATCTGATATTCAGACTGATTTCAGAAGCTGGGCGACAGTAGATTCCAAAGAAAATTGGGAAAATATATAGGAAGGAAGGATGGTTCAAATGGAATAGAAAGAAAACTAATTATCTAAGGAATCCTTAGGATACAGGTAGTCAACCCAGCTGCTAGAATTCAGGACTTTCTCCTACTCCCTACCTTCTTTGTTTACTTGGAGCCGCTTGATTCATTTTTCTTTGCAGTAGCATTTTAGTTTTGTTTGTTGGCCTTGAAAAAACAAGTTTCAGATCAATGATGGCACAGAAGCTGGACTGGAGAGAATTTAAGAGAGAATAGGAGAACAGAAATTAGAGGCAGCTAGTACAGTATAGACAACTGTTTGGCTATGAAAGATTACAAAGAAGTAAGATGGTAACCAAATGAGGGAAATATAACCAAGGGGAGATTTTCCTTTGCTTGTCTTTAATGTGCCTGAAATGATTCTTGTGTATACCAATGGAGATGATGCAGTAGAGGAAAAATTCGTGATGTAGGATAGTGGGGGAGGATTGGCTGACTGGGTGTTCCTGAGTCAACAAGAGGGTAGAATCTAATGCACACAGGGAAGCCTGTACATAGGAGCCCTGAGAATGCATCCTGACTGAGAGGAGGTAAGGCAGGGCCTAAGGGGGCATGCGTATAGGCACATGCGGCTGTGGTGAGAACAAGTGGAAGTTGTCTTCTGATTCTTCAGTTTTCTCAATGAGGAAAGAAGCACAGTCATCAGCTGGGAGTGACCACGGAGAAGAGAGAAAACGGTCCTTTAGCGGAAAGCGGATGTAGTAACGGAGAATGTAGGAAGGTGAATGGATGAGGGGGATGTGGGATGTTAGCTGGCAAAGAGCAAGGGTCTTCTTAAGTTCTTGGTGACGAGTTTAAAGTGAGACCAGTAGAGGTGGACAGTTGGACTTGAACAGTGTTGTGATTTTGCCAACCAGTATGAGAGGTTAATGCGATCAAGGAAGTTGAGGGAATGATTGTATTTACCAACTCTGAATTTTAAGCTGAGCAAAGAGGGAATAGAGGGCCTCAAGGTACAAATACCCTGTAAAAACAAAACAAAACAAACCCAAAACACGACAAGGTGCCTAAGATGCTCCTCCTTCTGGTCTTTGCAAGACTGGCTCCCTCTTGTGGTTCAGTCATGTTCTAATATCACCCTTTTATTCTGAGTACTTAAGGTACTTTCTTTCTACTTCTCCCCCCTTCTCTCTCCCCCCTGCCCCCCTCCTTTATTTCACACTACTAGAACGTAAGTCCCAGAGAGCAAGGACCTTGTCGATATCATTCACTATTTTATAGACACAGCACTTACTTGAACAGGAAAATCCAAAAGGTACTTGATAGAAGAATGATGAATGCCTAGGATATGATTTTAAGATCTCCGCCCTTCTACATGTGCTCCTTTTTGTAAATTTTCACCTTCCAACCTTCCTCCAAGAGAAATAAAAACCCCACCAGGGTTAGAGCTGCCTGCAAAATCATCCCTTTCAAGTCTTCCACGCAGTCTTCAGAGGGTGTGGAAAGGAAAGTTCAAGGACAGTTTTACCAGTTATACAGGCACCAGCTATTTCAAAGGTGAGCCAAAAGGGGTGCTATGAAGTCATAATAGCTTTCTGTTTTGTTTTGTTTTGTTTAAACCCTCTTTATAGAGGTTCCATTTAGATGCCATAAAATTCATCCATTTTAAATGTAAACTTCATTGAATCTTAGTGCGTTTATATAATTATACAGCCATCACCACAATTCAGTTTTAGAGCACTTTTATCACCACAAAAAGTCGCCTTGTGCCAGTTTGCAATCCATCTCTGCTTCCACTCAGCCCTAGGCAACCACTGATCTTTTTCTGTCTCTAGAGTTTTGCCTTTTCTAAAATGTTCATGTAAATGGAATCATACAATATGTAGTCATTTGTGTCTGCCTCCTTCCATTTAGTATAATGCTTTTGTTGTGAATAATATTCCGCTCTTTAGGTACACAACATTTTGTCTATCGATTTACCAGTTTGATAGACACTGTTTCCAGTTTGGAAGCTGTTATGAATAATACTGCAATAAATATTTGTATGAGTCTTTGTGTGGACATACATTTCCATTTCTTTTGGGTAGATACCTAGGAGTTGAGTTGCTAAGTCAATTGATAAGTCTATGTTTAGCTTTTTAAAAAGTGCCAAAGTTTCCCAAAGTGGCATTTACATTCCCACTAACAATGTATGTGTTTCTCTATATCTTAATGAATGCTTGGTCAGACTTTTTTGTTTCAGCCATTCCAATAGGTGTGTAGTGACATCTCATTGTGCTTTTAACTAGCATTTCTCTGACGACTAATGATATTTAAACATCTTTACACATGCTTACCTGCCATTTATATATCTTCTTTGGTGAGTGATTATTCAAATATTTTGCTCATTTCGCACTGGATTGTTTGTCTTCTTGTTGCTGAATTATAAAAGTTCTTTATATATTCTGGATTCAAGTCCTTTATCAGATCTGTGTTTTGCAAATATTTTCATTCTGTTAATTGTGTCTCTTGAAGAGCAAAAGTTTTGATTTTGATAAAATCCAATGTGTTCATTTTGTCTTTGATTGTTCTTACCTTTTGTGCTATATTTATAAAGAACTCTGCCTAATTCAGGGCTGCAAAGATTTCATCCCATGTTTTCTCTTAAGTTGTTATGTATGGTATAAGGTAAGGGTTGAGTTTCATTGTTTTGGCAGATGCTTATTCAATTGCCCCAGCATCTATATTGAAAGAACTATCTTTCCCATTTAATTACTTGGCATCTTTCTCGAAAATCGATTGACTCTGTAAGTGAAGGTCTATTCCTGGACCGTCTGTTCTCTTCCTTCTATCTAAATGCCTATTGTTTCTTGATTATCATAGCTTTGTGGTAAGTTTCAAAGCCAAGTAAAGTCCTCTGACTTTTTCTTTTTTTTTTTAAATTATCTTACTTTCCCAGGTTCTTTGCATTTCCATATAAATTCTAGAAACAGCTTTTCAGCTTGCACCAAAACAAAAACAAAAACAAAACCAAAAACAAACAAAAAAAAAAACGCCTACTGGGATAGTCATAGATATTACATTGAATCTATACATCAGTTTGGGGAAATTGCCATCTTACCAATATTGAATCTTCCAACCCATAGATATTGTATATCTCCTATTCTTGTAAGTCCTCTTTATTTTTTTAATGCTTATTTATACTGAAAGAGAGAGAGAGAACATGTGAGCAGGGGAAGGGCAGAGAGAGAGGGAGAGAAAGTATTCCAATCAAGCTCCACTCTTTCAGTTCAGAGCCTCGTGTGAGACTTGAAGTTACAGGTGGGGAGATCATAACCTGAGCCGAAATCAAGAGTCAGACGCTCAACCACCTGAGCCTCCCAGGCGCCCCTATAAGTCCTCTTTAATTTCACTCAGCAGTGTTGTGTAGTTTTCGGTGTAGAGATTTGCACTTCTCTTATTAAATTTATTTCTAGGGGCAACTGGGTGGCTCAGTCGGTTAAGCATCTGACTTCGGCCCAGGTCATGATCTCAGGTCCGTGATTTCAAGCCCCACGTCTGGCTCTGTGCTAACAGCACAGAACCTGAAGCCTGCTTCAGATTCTGTGTCTCCCTCTCTCTCTGCCTCACCCCCCCTTGCACTCTGTCTCTGTCTTTCAAAAATGAATGAATGTTAAAAGAATTTTTTTAATAAAAAAATAATTTTCTTTCTAGGTACTGTATTCCATTAAGGCTATTATAAGTTGAGTTCATTCATTTTAAAACCGCTTATTGATAGTTTATAGAAATATAATTGTTTTTTGTATATTGACCTTGTATTCTATAATCTTGTTAAACGCATTTTTTAGCTTCTTTGCCAAGAAAAAATTTTTTTAGCTATTTTGAATTATAATAGACAAATAAAATTGTAATTTATTTTATTACTTAATATTAACTAAATGATATTTGCTTAATAATTAATAAGTTAATTAAAATTAACCTTCATACTTAAAATGTACAATGTGATGATTTGATATACATATACATTATGAAAGAATTCCCACCAATGAATTAACTAATACACCCATCACCTTTCATTAATATACCATTCTTCTTTCTTTTTTGGTAAGAATACTTAAGTTTTACTGTCTTAGCACATTTCTTCTTTTTTAATTAACTTATTTACTTTAAGAGAGAGAAGAGAGCAGGGGGAGGGGCAGAGAGCAAGGAGAGAGAGAATCCCAAGCAGACTCCACGCTGTCAGCGAGCTCCATCTCACGAACCGAAGCATGAGACCAGGACCCGAGTCAAAATCTTAACTAGATGTCGATGCTTAACCAACTGAGTCACCCAGGCACCCCTGCAAACTTCAATAATTATACAATACAGTATTTTCAGCAATAGTCACCATACTATAAATTAAATTCTCAGACCTTATTCATCTTATGACTAAAAGTTTGTACCTTTTTACCAGCATCTCCCTAATTTCCCCCATTCTGTAGCCCCTGGAACTGCCGTTCTACTCTCTGTTTAATTTTTTTTTTAATTCCAGATATAAATGATACCATGCAATATTTGCCTTTCCCTTGTGGTTTCTTTCACTTAGCCTAATGTACTCCGAGTTCATCCATGTTATCACAAGGCAGGACTTCCTTCCTTTTTAAGGCTGACTAATATTCCATTGTGCATGTGTGCATATATACATTTCCACCGTGTGTGTGTGTGTGTGTGTGTGTGTGTGTCATATTTTCTTTATCCAGCCATCATTGACAAACACATTGTTTCTATGTCTTGGCTATTGTGAATACTGCTGCAATGAACATGGGATTAGAGATCTCTCATTGAAATAGTGGTTTTGTTTACTTTGGATATGGTGATTTTATTTTTAATTTCTTGAGGGAACTCCATACTGTTTTCCATAATGGCTAGACCAGTTTACATCTCCACCAACAGTGTGCAAAGATTTCCTCTGTAATTTTTTACGTATGTAATCATATTGCCCGAGAATCACAATAGCTTTTAAGTTCTTTGCTCATTGCATCTCAGTCAACCCTCTCCCTCTAACACCCAATCCCATAGCCCTAAAATAGCCTCATTCTTGATAATGTCAAACACTGTGAGGGTAGGGTGGAGGATCCTTAAATTCTTCCTAAAGACTGGAATGTTCCACTAACTGTTGTGTTGACCTCCATCTGTGGTAATCTTCCACATTCATTTTTTGCACAAAGATAAACATGTCACAAGAACGAAGTGCTTGTGTTCATGAATCTAGGATTCTTTTCCCCTTTGCTCCTATGACTTTCCTGTATCTTTGCTTCAACTGTTGACCAAGCATCCCATGGGTGTCCCTACTCTTCTTTTGAAGTATGATAATACATTTAACCTGATTAAAGTAAAACCCTTGTTGGGGCACCTGGGTGGCTTAGTCGGTTAAGCGTCCGACTTCAGCTCAGGTCATGATTTCACAGTCTGTGAGTTTGAGCCCCACGTCAGGCTCTGTACTCACAGCTCAGAGCCTGGAGCCTGCTTCAGAGTCTGTGTCTCCCTCTCTCTCTGCCCCTCCCCTGCTCATGCTCTGTCTCTCTCTGTCTCAAAAATAAATAAAAACATTTAAAAGTAATAATAATAAAAATAAAGTAAAACACTTGCCAGGAAGTTTTCTAACTCTAGTGATGATGCTTTTGTCTGTCCTGACCTATTACCTTTTTAAAGTTTATTTATTTATTTATTTATTTTGAGAGAGAGAGAGAGAGAGAGAGCAACCAAAACCAGGGGAGGGGCAAAGAGAGAAGGAAAGAGAGAGAATCCCAAGAAGTCTTTGCCCTGTCAACACAGAGCCTGACACAGGGCTTGAACTCATGAAATGTGAGATCATGTCCTGAGCCTAAACCAAGGGTCGGATGCTTAACCGACTGAGCCACCCAGGCACCCCTATTACTTATTTTGTAGTAACTTTGAAAGGGCATTCTTGTTTTTAAATTTCCAAAAGCTGTGTGTGTGTGTGTGCATGCACAGGGGTGGGAGCGGATACCTAGTGGTAGCACCTGGCTGTCATCCAGTACTCAAGTCACACTCTCAGTCATCTAAACTCAGTGCAATTCTTTTACATGTATCACTATTAATTCATTTTGCCTCCAACTGATCTATTTTTTGGAACTGTTGAGGACTCGATGTTTAATTCTCTCGCACTTACATCTTGTTAGATTCAGCTCATTTTTCCAGACCACTGAGATCCTGTGCATCCTCAATTCTACCATCCAAGATAACTTACCCCACCAAATTCATGCTTTCCCATATTGGGCAGTAAGTCACAGTCTTTATCCAAATAAATTCTGATGAAAAGATCAGAAGGGGACAGTTTACTGTGGCCTTGGAGACCTTCCTTCTAGCTCCTTGTGATAAACAGTTAGCACTCTTTAGGGATGGTTGCTCATCTAGTTACACATTGATGTATCTGTGCTTCCTTTCCCTCTACTGTAAAATGATAACTTTAGTACCCACTCATAGGGCTTTGTAAGGATTAAATGATTAAACACTTGCAATATTCTTAGAACAGTGCCCACCACAGTATATATGTTCAGGAAGGTGAGTCATTATTATTGCAGAGGAAAGGGCTTTATCATCAATGGCTTGGCCTTTATCTTCATCTTTTCATTTCGTAGTTGTGTATCCTGAAACAAGTTATTTAACTTTTCGGAGCCTCAATTTCTTCATTGTAAAATAGCTGTGAGAACAGTGCCTTCTGTACAAAGTGGAAGGATTAAATAATGTAACATAGGGTGTTTAATGCAGTGCATGACCCTCAATAAGTATTTGCTGCAGTGATTCCTATTGACATTTATCTTGGACAATCTCCTACCTCTATTCTCTTACCAAGATATCTCGAAAAGCTTGAGGATCTTCAGATACATTATGTCTATACCATTCCCCTGATCAAACTATTTGGGAATTAAATAACTAGCTGACAGAGTTATGGTTCACTTAACTCATCTTTTAAAAAACCCTGAAATTCTAAAATATACAAGCAAAATAATTAAGTTTATTTTTTAATGTTTATTTTTGAGAGAGAGGGAGAGAGATAGACCGTGAGTGGGGGGAGGGGCAGAGAGGGAGAGAGACACAGAGTCTGAAGCAGGCTCCAGGCTCCAAGCTGTCAGTACAGAGCCTGACAAGGGCTTGAGCCCACTAACCGCAATATCATGACCTGAGCCAGTCAGACACTTAACCAACTGAGTCACCCAGGCGCCCTGCAAAGTAATTCTTTAAATGTTTAGATTATTAATCTTGGACTGATTTCATGATACCCTAGACTTATATGTTATATATATGCTGTATTACAGTTTATAAGAGTACCCTGAGGACCCTTGGAAAGGTTGTGATCATTTAAAAAATTTTTTTTCATGTTTGTTTATTTTTGAGAGAGAGAGTGGGGGAGGGGCAGAGAGGGAGACACAGAATCTGAATCAGACGCCAGGCTCTGAGCTGTCAGCACAGGGCCCAACCCGGGGCTCAATCTTGTGGACCCTGAGATCATGACCTGAGCTGAAGTCAGAAGCTTAACGACTGAGCTACCAGGGACCCCAAGATTGTGATGATTTTATACACTAGGAAGCATAGTTTGATTATTCAAAATGATTATGAAGGTATATATTTGGTTTTATTAGTGCTTTCCTCTTTGATTTCTTTGATGCTGAGAACAGCTCAGGCACGCAGCCACCAACGAGAGCTGTTTCTATGAGAAGATGGTCTGCCCCACAATGGTCGGCTGAGATGTGGCATCCCGTACTCGCCCTGGTGAAAGACGATACCGCTTGCCAAATCACAGCAGTCCTTACTGTGTCATAGGAAAAGAAGTCCCAAATGTCAAAGGTAACGATTTCCACAAAACAAACAATTCAAAAGCTAATGCCTTAGAGCAACAGAGAATCAAGGCTTGATTTTTTAATGTAGTTTTTTACAAATTACTATGTGTCAGATTTTCTAAAAAGTGTCTGTGGAAGCACAATATAAAACCTTGCAAATCAAACGCACTTGTATTTTATTCATCGTGCTTTTTTTTTTTTTAATTTGGGCACATTACGTATCTTTTTGGACTCTCAGGATTTCTTTTCCAAAATGTAGATAATAATTACCAAAAAGATTGTTCCAAAGATTAGATGATGAGTAGCAAGTGCAGAATATAGTGTCTGGCACATGGTAGATATTTAATAAATGTTAGTGCCCTGCCTTTCTTTTTCGTTGTCAGTGGTGATCTTAAAAATATGAATAGAGTGGGAGAAAAAGTATTTTTTTTTAACTTGGCTCAGGTTTGACTTGCCTCCTTTCAAAGACACAAATAGAGTCCTTTATTTTGCTTAGTTTTGTTTTTAATGGAAACACCATGGTAGAGTTTTCAGTTATGGAAGGTGAGGCCCTCATTGGGGAGCTTTTAAAAAATCCTGGTGTCTACATTCTATCCCCAGACACTCTGATTCTTGGACTAAAGTATAGCTTAGGCATTAGGATTTTGTTCAGTACAATTTAATGCAATAAACTGCACACTTCAGTCAGTTTTGACAATTGATTATTCTCTTATAACCACCACCCTTATTAAAATAACTTTCCCATTACCCGGAAAGTGTCCCTTTCTTGTCACTTTGTCCCACCTCCACCCTCGGTAACAGAGGCTCTGATTTATATCAGCAGAGATTAGTTCTGACTGTTTTTCGAATTTCATATGAAATTTGCAAATAGAACCAAATAGTATGTACTCATTTGTACTCAATGCACCATTCTTGAGATTCATCAATGTTGATATCTCTATCAGTGGTTCTTCTTGTTATTATGCACAAAATACCACAATTTGCTTATCCATTCTCCTCTTGGCTGATATTTGGTTTGTTTAATGGTTTCACTGTATGAATAAAGATGCTATTAATGTTCTTGAATAAGTCTTTTGTGAACATACATTTTCTTTCTCTTGGGTATGCTTAGAAGTGGAACTCCTGGGTTTTAGGATGGATATATTCTTTATAGTAAACTGCCGAACAGTTTACCAACGCGGCTGTACCCTCATATATCCCACTAGCAATGTATGCAAGTTCCAGGTGTTCTACATCATTGCTAATACTTGGGATCGTGTCATCCCTTAAAATTTGGCCATTGTGGTTGGTATGAAATGGTACCCTATGGTGGTAGTGGTGGTGGTGGTTGTTAATTTAATTTCTTTATTTTAAGCAATCTCTACACTCAACTTGGGGCTTGAACTCACAACCCTGAGATCAAGAGTCACATGCTCCGCAGATTGAGCCAGCCAGGCATCCCTCATGGTTTTAATTTGTGTTCCCTGACGAATGATGAGGTATCCATAGGAATTTATGCAGTATTTTCACAGACACCTATGGTTACTATTTTATGTGCTTACTAATGATTCATGTATCTTCTTTTTTGAAATGTCTGTTTTGAAATCATGTCTTTTCTCCATTTTTATTTACTTATTTTTTTTCCTAGAAGTTATCAGCATTTATTTCCTGGGTCCTAGTTATCACTTATCTTGGTCGGAAGGACAGAGAGTTGATCAGACAGTTTTAAGCACAACAGCCCTTCTC
This sequence comes from Prionailurus viverrinus, assembly GCF_022837055.1. Taxonomy (NCBI): domain Eukaryota; kingdom Metazoa; phylum Chordata; class Mammalia; order Carnivora; family Felidae; genus Prionailurus; species Prionailurus viverrinus. The sequence goes on along the minus strand of NC_062568.1, from coordinate 160,735,966 downwards.
TAGAAATGGATCTGCGGAGCTCCATGAGGGAACAGCAAAGCTGCATAGATGGCCAATTTAGCTTACAACGCCTAAAAAAAGAAAAAGAAAAAGAAAAGTCAGCTCCCTCCCTCTCTGCTAAAAAAAAAGATTTAAAGTTTTTAAAAAGTTTAAAAGTGTTTTTTTTAAAAAAGGGGTACGAAGGTAATGACCCAGAAGGTTGAACATGGAGAAGCGGAGACAGAGCTGGGATGTGGTTGCTGCCCAGGCCGCCTGTGGGGGCACATTCCTGGTGGTGGGGGTGGGGGGGGGGTTGTTTACCCGGGTGCCCACTGAATAAATCTCATCCCGCAGCCACAAGGTCTTGAAAGTGTACCAGTGCAAGATGAGAGGTGGTGGGCAAGTGGAACCTGAGGGTGCCGGTGGAGAGCTTTCCCAGGGTAGGGGCCTCAGTGGCCTCTGGGGATGCCTTTTCACTCTGGCCTGGCCTGCCTGAGACAGGGGCACAGAGAAGAGGCAGCCGGGCCAGTGTCAGGGCTCCCTGACCAGGCAGGGACAGCAGGTGTCTCTTCCACCCTCCATGGGCATGTCAGACTTAAGACAAGGTGGTGTCATTGTTGCTCTCAGGCTGGTTGCTAGCTTCTCTGTCTGGGGTGCCTGCCTCTGCCTGTCCATCTGCCCCCTTGAGTGCCAACTCGCCCATGTCTTCTGCCAGCTGCCTCACACTCACAGCCTCCGAGTCCCCCTGGATGTCAAGACCTTGTTCCAAAGGCCTGGCCTGGTCTTTCACAGGATATGCAGACCGAGTAGGAAGACTTGACCCCCATCATGCCTGTTTAGTTTCTTTTTCTTACTTGGCATCTCTTCAGATTTTCACCGTTGACCAATCAGTATGGAAATTCTGGAAGGCTCAGTAGCCCTGAAGCAGCCGACTTGGGCAGGTATTTATTTGGTGGTAGGGGTGGGGGATGGGGTAAAGGGCTCATGTAGGAGCTTGAGTAATTCTCCTTCCTCTGCCTTCAACCCTTTCTATCATTTCACTTTGAGCCTTCTTCCTTTTCTTCTGGAGAGATTTGGTAATGAAGCCTTCACTCTCAGCTCCAGGCTGGTTCTTTTCTCTATTAACAAAACAAAACAAAACAAAACAAAACAAAACTGGTTGTTTTTTGTTATTGATTTAGAGGAATTCTTTAGCTGACTCCTGTTTGTGCTGCCCTGTACCTGCTTTTGTTATTCTTATACGGTCAGGAAGAGTTTGTAATTTACACAGCCTGGTGTTGGTACCGCTGTGAAGAATGAAGGGGAGAAAGAATATGGGCGTGCAGAGGTACAAAGAGTCAGAAAGGAGAGCGGCCTCAGAGGTCTGATAGTGTGCAGAGTGGACAAGAGGAATCAAGCTGGTGACAGGGAGGCCAAGTGAACCATAGAAGGAGACTTCCAGCCACTCTTAGGAGGAGCAAGACCACAGAAATCTTGGTGGAGAGGTGTTGGAACTTCCACATGGCCCTGAGAACAAGGATCCAGATTTTTTTTAAAAAATGGAGATATTTAGGGGCGCCTGGGTGGCGCAGTCGGTTAAGCGTCCGACTTCAGCCAGGTCACGATCTCGCGGTCCGTGAGTTCGAGCCCCGTGTCAGGCTCTGGGCTGATGGCTCGGAGCCTGGAGCCTGTTTCCGATTCTGTGTCTCCCTCTCTCTCTGCCCCTCCCCCATTCATGCTCTGTCTCTCTCTGTCCCAAAAATAAAATAAACGTTGAAAAAAAATTAAAAAAAAAATGGAGATATTTATATATTCTCTCTGTGTGTGTGTGTGTGTATATATATATATATATATATGGAGATATCTATATTTACCTATAGAGATTATAGAGATATATAGATATATAGAGATATCTCTATTTTATATATATACACACACATATAATATATGAAGATATATACACAATATGTAATATATAACATAAAAGACAATATATAAAATATAAAACTATAATATATAATGTGTAAGAATATATAAAATGCCAGAAGACTGGCATACTTCTGTGTCAAAGATACAATTCGGGCGCTTTTATAAGCGATTCAGAAGACAATACGTGGCTCAACTTCTACCTTGCTGTGAACTCCCCAAATGTGGCAACAAATCCTTTTAGAGTTTCTTAGAACAGAGAAAATCCAACTGCAATGCTACAGAATATTGGCTTCTCTCTTGTGTTCTTCTTGGTTCTTCTCTCAGCAATCTTTTGCTGTGGTTTCTTAGGTTACAGGTACAATTAGTGAGTGAAGTCTTTAATGTATGGGTAGATGCTTATTATTATTGGCTTTAATGTGACTATGGCTGTCTTATTTCTGGACTTCAGTCATTACTGTCATCATTAGATATGCTGATCATCAGTCATTCCAGGGCCAAAACCAACAGAACACCAGCAACTGAAATTCCAAAGACAATATGATCAACTCTGTTATTCAGGAACTCATTAATTCAAATCCCCAACTTAGAATTTATTAGAATTCCCCAATTGGATGTGCATTCGAGTTTAACTTTGTTGTGTCAGTAGCAAAAGACTTTGCAAAGCAAAATAATAAGCAAGAACAAGATTGCAGGAGGATGTTCACCCAACTAAAGAAAACAGTAGGATGAGAACATTGGGAACTCATTAGAAGTTTCCATTTACTTAAACAATTAGAAGCATGCACATACACACAAAGATACCACACTGTATTTTGCCGGTTTATTTTTCTCTCTGTTTTCCTCGTTAGACAGGGCTTTGTTGAGGGATAGGAACAATGTTTATGCACAGAACTATGTTAGCTAAATGAGTACGTCTTTCCATGCTGTATGGATGATTTAGGTGTTAGTCATACCCCTCAGTTCTTTACCTATGTGTGTGTGTGTGTGTGTGTGTGTGTGTGTATAAAACTTTGTCAGGAGGGTCCACTCAACCAGAGTTACTAGTGTAAGAGTTTTGTTGGGGATAATTGCCTGTAGAAGATACAAGGGGGGAAAAGCATCGTTGTGCTAGAAGAGCCTCAGACCATGATGTAGATCTGAGAAAGTCTTGGACAATGCACAGGGAATCTCTGGAATAAAGATTGCCCACTAGAAGAGTGCCATTTCGGGCAAAAACAGCCAGGCCCTAGTATCTGCACCATATTTAGTTGTTGGCTGGGGCTGCTGAAAAAAGAGCATGGCCTCAGCTCAATAGCTGAGACAGATCCTGAAGAGGCCCACAACCAGAAGCTGTCAGCTAACTGTACTCCTGGTAGGCAAGCATCAACTTCTTTCTTGAAGGAAATCTGAGTGCCTTTGTAGTTGCCACAACTCCCACAGTAATAACTGTCCCTCATAACACAAGTTCAGATATGAGGCAATTGACCTTGCCACTTCCCAAATCATCACCCCATCTCTCCTCTGAGAAGGTATGTATAGAAAACAAAGAAGAAGGTATGCATAGGAAGGCCGAGAGTTCTGTTTTACAAAGGCCTCCTGATGTCCCCAGTATCGGGTCACCCAGTTGGAAAGTCTGCAAATTGTTACTGTTATTTACCACCAGTTGCACGTCCCAAACACAGCCAGGGCAGAGACAGGTTGGGATGGCATCAACCGAATACTCCCTGGCTGGCTGCTCTGGTTTGCCCTGGTCATTTCAGTAACCTCACAGCACCAAGGCACCACACCACACTTAACACAATGGAATTTTAGCCCCAAGGATGCTATGATGGGGCTTTATTCTAATCATAATGTGTATCTTTATTCTTAATTATACAACTCTAGCTTGCTCTTTGTAGAAAATGTAAACAATGCAACTTATTCTACAGAATAAAGTAAAACCATTCGTAATATCACCTTCTAGAGACAATTATTAGCAATTCTGTGTTGTCTCTTCCAGTCATGTATGTAACAAAATATCCCTCCTTTTCGTCGATTTGTCAAATGTCACGTACATGTCTCAAAGACAGATGATTCTTGTTCATTCTTTAGTGCATCTGGAGACCTGGGCTGAGAAGTTCCTTGTGCTTCTCAGAGGGCAGAGCGGCTTGTAGGAGGGAGAGTGGGCTGGGGGAGGCGGAGGAGTTAACTTCCAAAGCTGCATTTTTGCTTTGGGCACTCTTTGACCAGTAGACCTAAGGGTCTTGGAATCTCATGATGAAAGGATCATTTTCTTCTCCTTGGCTTGGAGTCAGGCTGGGCTTGTGGGTGTTTTGGGGTCTGGGAAAAACACAGGGCTAAGGCAAACTTATTCCTTGGGTTCATCTATGTGTATGACCACCCCCCAAGCCACTGTAGGCAATTGCAGACCACTTTACCTAGCTAACATTTACTAAGTGCCTACTGTATGATAGAACATTTTTCTTGCCCTCAAGGAGTATAAAGCATAGTGAGGGAAACAGGAAAACTGAACTTTAATTTTTTTTAATGTTTTTATTTTTATTTTTGAAAGAGAGAGAGCGTGTGTGTGCGCGCGCGCGCGCGCGCACACACACACACACACACACACACACACACACACACAAGCGGGGGAGGGGCAGAGAGAGAGGGAGACAGAATGTGAAGCAGGCTCCAGGCTCTGAGCTGTCAGTGCAGAGCCAGACGCGGGGCTCCAACGCACGAACTGCGAGATCATAACCTGAGCCAAATTTGCACACTTAACTGACTGAGCCACCCAGGCATCCCTTAACTTTTTTTAAGTGAGTCTATGCCCAACACGAGGCTTGAACTTGTGACCCTCCGAGATCAAGAGTTGCATGCTTTACTGACTGAGCCAGCCAGCCACCACAGGAAAACTGACCTTTAAAATATGTTCTGATATCTACTAAGCAGTAGGATGTACATGTGCAACAAAAGAATAAAGGAGGGAATGTTTATCTGCATCATATACGTCTGGACTTGATGACTATGTTGACTTTCACCAGAAGGGACTATCAAGGCTGAGACAATGCCACGTGTAGAGACAAAAGAGTGAGATAACTGTAGGGAAAAGGATGATGCTTAGTGAGAGGGGAGGGGCAAGGGAGAGGCAGGGCTTTGTGGCGATTGATTTCATTGCATTAAAAAATAAGCAATTGGGGCGCCTGGGTGGCGCAGTCGGTTAAGCGTCCGACTTCAGCCAGGTCACGATCTCTCAGTCCGTGAGTTTGAGCCCCGCGTCAGGCTCTGGGCTGATGGCTCAGAGCCTGGAGCCTGTTTCCGATTCTGTGTCTCCCTCTCTCTCTGCCCCTCCCCCGTTCATGCTCTGTCTCTCTCTGTCCCCCCCCCCCCAAAAAAACGTTGAAAAAAAAAGCAATGATTGAATGCTAATTAGGTGCTGGACTGGGAATACAAAGTGAAATAACAGAATTTTGGGTAGCAGTCTTGTTGAGAATGAACCTGGAAATGTTGATTGAGACCTAGTAGCATCAATAATTCTGGGAGTTCCACTAAAGCAGCTCTCAAAGTCTTTCTCAAGACAATTACACATTTAGTAATCCCAAATTCTTGGTCTTCCCATCGAAGAGAATTTAAATCTGAAATAAAAATTAGCCAAATAATTTAATTTATAATATCTCTTTAACAAACTGTAGAACATGTAGTTTTAAAACATATGCAATGCATGGGGTGCCTGGGTGGCTTAGTCGGTTAAGCATCCGATTCTTCATCTTGGTTTAGATCAACTCATGGTTCGTGAGTTTGAGCCCTGTGTCAGGCTCTGTGCTGGGATTCTGGCTCTCCCTCTCTCTCTTTCAAAATAAATAAGTAAACCTTAAAAAAGAAAAGAAAAGAGAAGAAAGAAAGAAAGAAAGAAAGAAAGAAAAACATATCCAGTGCACACATATTGTTATGGGTTGTATTATATCCTCCCAAGTTCATTGAAACCCTAGCCCCCAGTATCTCAGAATGAGACTATAATTGGAAACAGGGCCTTGAAAGGGGTGATTAAGTTAAAATAGGCCAATAGAGTGGGCCATAATCCAATCTGACTTGTGTCCTCACAAGAAGAGGAAATCTGGACACAAAGAGACAGCAGGGGCATGCACAAAGGCAGGACCCTGTGAGGACCCAGCCAGAGGGCAGCTATCTATCAGCCAAGGAGAGAGACCTCAGGAGAAACTAATCCTGCTCACACTTTGATCTTGGGCTTCCAGCCACCAGAGCTGTGAGAAAATACATTTCTGTTGTTTAAGCCACCCAGTCTGTGGTATTTTGTTATGGCGGCCCTAGCAAACTGATAGAGTCCTGTTGCTTTGCAGGAGTGTCCATTTTGGTGGAGGAGACAAAGAAGGCAAAAAACAACAAAGGGGACGCCAGGGAACCATGGGCATGCAAAGGTGGGGGATGTCCCAGTCAGACTGAAGAGGGTGGTGTCAGGAAGGAATGTCTGGAAGATGTGCCCCAGGGAGCAGAGTCCTGGGAGAGGAGGAGGGAGGAAGTAGGAGGAAGCAGGAGCCTCTGCTCCTGCAGAGGATGCAGAGGCGTGGGGACAGGAAAGAATATGGCACCTGAGGGACAGGCGAGTCAGCTGAAACACAGTGATGGAGAAAGTGGAAGTGCTATTGTATGATTCTGGCACAAGCACATTGGGACCTACAGGAAGGAGATGTTATTAATGACAACAGTGATAATATTTTTTATAGTACTTTATAGTCTGACAAAACACTCCCTTATGCCTTATCTGTCTGTGTCAACAGGAAGGCTGAACTATTTCATACATGAGGCCAATGAGGGTCGAGAGGCTAAATGGTTTGGCTGCAGCCTTCCAGGAAGTTAGTGTCTAACGCTCACGGCCTTTTCTTCCCAATTCTCCATGGGATGGAGTGTCAGGAGCTGTGTTTCCTTGCCTCTGACCTTGCTCAGGGCTATACACAGGGCAGTGTGGGGACAGGAGTGGCTTAGGTTTGGTGGGTCCTACTGGACAGGAAGGACCTGGCCGAGTAGAGTCCCATTTGCAACAAGACCACCACATCCTAAACACAGTGCCTCCTGGAGAAGAGTCTGGCCTCTGTGGAAGTGCTTATCTCCTCGTTCATTCTGTCCCTAATTAAAGGGTGATTAAGGTCTCCTTATCTGCCAAATGGAGACAGAGTAATACACACCCATAACCAGCACTGGGCCCCTCCCTGCCTTTCATGCAGGACACCTCCTAATTCCAGGAACCCCAGCCAGAGATGGATATTGGGGCCCCCTCTGGAACTGCACAACTTTGTAGGGGTATCTTCTTAGGACTGATGCCTTAGAGAGGTGAAAGAAGAATTTTAAAATGTAAGGTGTTTCATATAAGTAATATAGTCCTTTTATCAGTTTGGGATGGATTGTGCTTAGGACCTGGGGTAGGGGAGAAAGAAAAGGTTTCAAGCAGGCCTTCTCCCTCACTCCTCACTGTATTCCTATAGCAAATACTGTACGTACCCCTCCCCCCCCCCATACCCTTTGGCCTTAACCGCTGCCATAGTCTCTGGTGCCCGCATCTCTTTTCTAGAGAACGTTCTCTAGATGCCAATGACCACTATGCCCTCAACTGCTGCGTGCTGGGACCACCATGGGGTTAATGCCCCCTGAGAACAGCTCTCAACCATGGTCTAATGGAACTTGGTGGATAAGTACCCCAGTTCCTTCCTCTCTTACCAGGGTAACTACACTGATTCCCAGAGTTCTCCAGTCAAATTAAGCTCTGGTTGTCTATAGTGACGACTTGTTTAATATCACAATTTTTACTGGTATCTGTTCCTTCTCCACCTCACTTCTCCACTCCTCTGCCAGTGTTTCCTGGGGTCACCTCCTAAATAGACAACTCACGCTCTGATCCTTGTTTCATGGTTTGCCTCTGGAGAAACCCAAACTACAATGACCTTCTCTGTCCAATGGTTTTGGGGTGTTTTGTTTTGTTTTGTTTTTGCTGCTTTGAGCGTTATGAATGGGGATGCGGAGGAGAAAAGGGAAAGACACAAAAATATAATTCATCCATTCATGCATTCATACATTTTTCACTCAGTAAATACTTATCAAGTGTCTATTTCATGCCAAGCACCATGCTGGGGGAGCTGGGGCAGAGGGTAGTTAGAAATCTCATTTCCCAGAGCTCTCAGAAGCCATCCATCACTCAAACCCCATCTCATACACCCTGGCCAACACTGCCTGGGAGATGGAAGCATGTGAAAGGGGTAGAGCCTCAAAAGGGGAGGAGAAGACAGAAGTTCTGGGAGTGTGTGGGAGGGGAATGACAAGAGTAAATGAAGGCCGGTGGGTGGGAATGAAACTCAGTCCTGAAGCAGCAAAGGCTTGGGGTGAGTACACGCGTCACCTTTTGAGGACCCGATTCTTGGGGGCATCTACTGTCAGGGCTGACAGAGCCTCAGAGGTCACAGGTAGATCTCCTTTACTTTACTCCTTAGGAAACCAAAGAAAAGACAAAGTGATTTCCCCAACTCCTTATACTGTGAGTGTTCTTTCTCTTGAGGGAAATAAGGCTAGATCAGTGTTTCTTAAAGTTTTAATCACTATTGCCCTGAAACCTTTTTGGACATTTTTTCCTAATGATGCTTCTCCAGTGAAATCTTAATACCACAGATATATTGTACATCAGTTATATACTATGGGTCTGTTTGTGTGCTATAGACATAAGAAGGGGAAGATTATTTTCAATCCCCAAGAACCGATATTTGCTCCCTTGGGGGCGATATTGCCCTGGTTGAGAATGCATGGGACAGAGAGACCAAATGTGGTCAGGTAATAACCTGAAGCCTTGAAATTCCATCAGAGAAGGTGGATTTGGTGTAGTAAGCAATAGGGAGCCATAACAGGTTCTTGAGCAGAGGGATGCAGTGAGGAAAGAGGTGGACAGCCTACCCCACATAATAGTATCCATCAAACACCCTGGGCAAACTGCTCTCCCAGCACTGTCAATGTCATTAAGAAAAAGGCCAGCATGGCTTTCTTATGCCCTTATAGACAATTTTAAGTATACATACAAACAATTATTTATAAGAATTGTGATACGCTACAACCAGTTTTATTTTATTTTATTTTATTTTTTGTTTTCTTTAACCAACATTTACATAGTGCTTATTATGTTCCAGATGCCAGGCTAAGCACTCTATAAATATCAGCTCATTTAATCTGATGAGAGAGGTATAATTATTATACTCATTTTACAGATGGAAAAACTGAGGCACAAAAAGTGTCTTGCCTAAAGACACATGGCTTGTAATGGTAGAGATGAGATTCAAACGTAGGCAGTCTGGCTCCAGAGTCAGTGTTCTGAACCACTATACTATGATTTGTAAAATACTATCTATTTGGGCAAGGTGTAACCATAATTCTGTCTACACCCAGTGCGGGGTGCCAATATAAATTCATGGACATCTTGCAATACTCTAATGGAGCCGAGGACTACAGCTGGAAACTGGAGGGCTAGTAGATTTTTAATGTCTGTTTGACTCTAAAGTTTATAATCTTGGTAAAATTTTTCAAAGGGCATGGGAATTAAGTCTGTCTCAACATCAGCTGAAGTAACCAGAACAAACCATCTGACCTCAGGCTCCCTTCTCAGCATTGAGCAGAAGAGGCACCCTACTCTCTGCTACATGCAGAAGAAATGTAACACTGGGGCTGTAACTCAGTCATACATATGAGTCTCTAGTGAAGGACATATGTGCCCTTGGACTTGAAACTGGAGAGACAATAAAACCAAAGACATCAGCTCATGTTTTACTATTTGGTCACCTCTGTACTTTCTCCTTTCCACCCTTTGTTACCAATGAATGAGATAGATTTTTTTAATGATAATTTTAGCTTACAGAGGACTCATATACCTGCTATAATCTGTACTTTTTTCCTTTAATTAAAACACTATCTGTTGTCTTTTAAACCAAAACCTGTTTTCTCTATGTGGTCTTATCCTACTGCTTTAGAAGGGAGTCCAAGATAATGAACAATGAACTAAATCCAGAAGAAATTCCTCTCCAAACCTATCTTCTTGTTGCTGTCCTGTCCATATATTTATCGAACACCTACTATATGCCAGGCACTATGGTAGATGCTGGAAATATAGAGGTCAGCAAGTCATTACTCCTATCTTGATGGAACTCACAGATGAGTAGGGGAGGCAGATATGTACAGATATCACTGCCATGTGGGGGATATATTAATACATGTACTGCATGCTCCATGACATTTTCAGCCTGCAGACTTTTGCACATGCTATTCCAAGACTGGGGATGTGTTTCCTTGGCATTTTGGCAGGCTGGTTCCTGTGGGATAGAGCATAGAGCACGTAGTAGAGAGACATCAGAGAAGGCTTCCTGGAGGAGGAATATATAGGCTGAGACTTAAAGATTAGCACAACTTGGATGTCAATGCTGGTCTCCTTGGCTGAGTGGGGTACCCGCCCGCCTTTGTGCTCCCTAGCTTCCTGTCCAAACTCTTATCCTAGCAAAAAGTAAATATTTACGACTGCTGAGTAAATAGCATGCATCAATATCCTATAATTTCTATAAACTAGTTACCTTCTCCACAAGACTGGAGCTCTCCAAGGGAAAGGAGAGTGTAGGATTTATCTTTTTATCTTTGTCAGTAAGGAAAATGCCTTGCCACGACAAGCCCTCGCTGTGTTTGCAGTTTCAAGGATGGGTGGAGGCATGGGTGGATGGATGGGTGAGAGGCTGGGTAGATGGGAGCACAGGAGAAAGTAAGTGACAGTGCTCAAGTGGAGGTATGTGGACAGGTTGGATAGGAGGATCAGTGGCACTTTTATAGAATGATGACTTTGAGTTGAACTCCAAAGAATAATCCAGTGTAGCACTTTTCAATGTCCAGTGCATTCAGAAATCACCTGGGGATCTTGTTATGGACCTCAGTGGTGCAGGCTGGGAAGGAAGATGAAAGAATAGGGGCTGGAAGACACCTAGGACTGGTTGTGAAGGTATGAGAAACCAGGCTTTCACAGAGACTCGAGGAAGCTTGAAGCAATGGACATGGCACCTGAAGCTGAAATGAGTGAAAAGCAGGCAGAGAAGACAATAATGTTCCTTGAATACTTAGGTATCTCTCTTTATATCCTAATCTATACCCACGCCTGTACCTAGCCATCACACTACATTATATCCTCTCAACAGCTCTGAGGAGATGCAGAAGATAGAGATCCTTCCTTCCTTCCTTCCTTTCTGCTTTTTTCCTTCCTACCTTTTTTCCTTCCTTCCTTCCTTCCTCCCTCCCTTCATTCCTCTCTCCTTTCCCTCTCTCTTTCCTTTCTATCTTTCTTTTTTAAGTTGCTTAGTTCACTATGGTATCATTCTTTCAATGTGACACAGGTTGCAGGTTTAATCCCTGTTGAAAATCACACAGAAAACATGGTTTTGGCATCTCAGTTTATGCCATTGATCACAGAGAAAGAGAAACATAGATCTTAAGTACTTGAAAATGAATAAAGTATTTTGAACTAAAAAAAAAAGGATATGGAGACTCAGAAAGTGAAGGTCACTTGTCCCAGGTCTTACAACTAGTGACAGCTGGGATTCCATCAAGAGTTAAGTAGAATGTGAAGACCCAAATAAGTAGACAGAGATTCAAGAATAGCTCTCAGTCTTGGTGAAGAATTCAAGTATAAATGAGAAATTTGGAGTCCTCATGCAGTTGCAGAATCTGGGGCAGGAGATCATGATTCTGGAGGGCTGGCATCTGAGGGTCGCTGAAGCAGGGTCCCAAGGCTCCTAGCACATTCAGGGTGGAGCCCAACCCCAGATTCCCAGATTTCTGTAAAGCTAGGGCTGGAGACAGAGGAGTGCCTTCTGTCCATGTGACAGAGGAGCCCCTTCTGTCCAGTGGACAATGCCTGCTGAAGAAGCCCACAATGAGGAGTAAAGAGGGCTGGGTAAGACAGGAAGAGGGAGTAGAGGAATATTTTATTTAGAATAAAATTAGAATGAAATTTATTTAGACTATTTCAGAAGTGAAAAATGGCCTTACTTAAATTTTAACAGATTTCCTATCTCTTGCCATAATAAAATCACAACCTTCTTGAGACATACACACATAGATCCTTTTTGAACAACTCAATACAAAGGTTCTCCCCAACCCCATCCATTCATTGAATGTTAGAGACTACCTGTTTAATTTCCAAGGACTACAACTTTCTTTCTTTTCTTTTCTTTTTTTAATGTTTATTTATTTTGAAGGAGAGAGAGACAGAGCATGAGCAGGGGAGGGGCAGAGAAGGAGGGAGACACAGAAGCTGAAACAGGCTCCAGACTCTGAGCTGTCAGCACAGAGCCCAATGCGGGGCTCGAACTCACAAACTATGAGATCATGATCTGAGCCGAAGTCAGATGCTTAACCAACTGAGCCACCCAGGCGCTCCTAAGAACTATAGCTTTCAACTAAGAAATGTCTAAAATAAAAATGTTTGTTTTAGGAATGCAATTAATTTACTTAATTTGTAGTTAGCAGTATTGTTCCAGCCCATTACTTTATGACTCATTTAGTCACTTTATCAGAAAAACGGGAGACCTACTTAAACCTCTATGTTGTTGTTTTTTAACGTTTATTTATTTATTTTGAGAGAGACAGAGAGAAAGAGAGAGAGGGGGAGCCTGAGTGGGGAGAGAGAGACTGAGCTCCCCAGAATCCCCTAAAACTCTACGTTTTGTGCAGAGCTCTGTACAAACTAGGAATAAGTGGGAACTCTCGAAGTAAACATAAAAATATATTGTGTCAAAAGTCAAAATGGCAGTGCTGAGAGTGAGATCCATGCGCGGAAGCTCCGCAGGTAGGATAGAGAACGTGACAAGTCCAAAGAGGAGGAGAGCAGGACACTGAAAGACCCGCGGGTAAAGAGGTCACAGGCATTGTGATGGGAATAGTTCTACAGAAACAGAAGCTGCAGCAGGTGCCCAAGGGTCAGCAGGTGGTGACAAGGTGGGTGGGTGGTGGGCAACATGGTGGACGATACAGGACCCGCTGCTGGGGCTTATAGGGTCCTGGAAGTGTCTCTTAATTCTTCTCACTAAGAAGTTTACAACTGGGACCTGGCGACACACCATTAGGATCGTTATGTTTCCTTTAGTTAAGCTTGTGTGAATCAGGCATTGTTCTGAGTACTTTTACAAATAGTAAGCCACTTCATCCTCTGAGGGAAGTATTGTTACTATCCCCATTTTACCGTCAAGGAAACTTAGTCATACAGAGAGTTTAGGTCACTGCCTGAGCCTTAAGAAGCACGTAGTTCACTTGAAACACTAAAGCCCAAAGAGGTGAAAATATTTGTGCAAAAGCCAAAGAGAAGCAGGAAAGGTTTAGAACTCCTGTGTCCTGAGTCTCAGCCCAGTGCTTTTGAAACATAACATCTTGCCCCCTTGCTCAAGTGTAAGATTTGAGAAACAAAAGCATCATTTCTTTGACGTCTTCTCTGGTCCTCTGTGTCTCCACTAAACTTGGCCCGGACCATCTGTACACTTACCCCATTGTCCTTCAGAGATTTGTCCTCGTGTTCCCTACTAGACTGTGAGCGGCGCCTGGGTGGCAATCCTCTTCTCTGTATGGGCAGCGGCCGAATACTGCCTTTGGCTCATACTAAGTGTTTATTGAATAAATGAACAGATTAAATGCCCCCAAACCCACCTTCATTCTTTCCTGACTGCTGGTGCTTGGGATTTATCTTCCCGATGGTGTGGAAGCCTAGTCTGGAGGCATCGCCTGCCCTACCCGGTGGTTGTCTCATCAATGTTTCATAACTGCAGGCTGCGTGTTGCTCATTCCGGGGCCTGGCACTATGCCAGGAGATAGCCGGCTGAGCGGTCTTCTGCAGAGCAGCCTTGATCTTCCGTTTCTCCGGTTATTTTAGTTCCTGGGTCTTGTTTTCTTCATATAAGCACTAGAAGTTTCATAGATTCGTCTTTGTCTCTGCTTTTCGGATCAAATGCGATGTCGAGTGAGTAAGCGGCATATATAGTGTAAGAACTTAAGACAGAGATTTATTTTGAGTAAACTGATAATGTATCACACATTAGCTATTTGCTATATACCTTGTATCCATTATCTCATGTAATCCTCAAAAACCTTATGTGAGAGACGTGCTGTTATCCCCATTTCACAGAGGTTGAAAACGGAGGCTTAGAGGGGCTAAGTGACTGATCCAAGGTTACACAGCCAGTAAATCTTTCCTAGGGATTGTTGTGAGGATCCTATGAAATGACAGAACACATTTTGCACTTAGTCTAGTAATGACCATGCATGGCACTTTTCTAGAACCTGCATTTTAGGGAGCAACACCTGAAAACTTAAGATCAGAAGAAAAGAAAGGAAGAGAAGAGAAAAGAAAAGAAGAGAAGAGAAAAGAAAAGAAAAGAAAAAAGAAAAGAAAAGAGAAGAAAAAAGATTTCTAACAGTGTAAATCAAGGCATGACCCAGTGAACACGCTCCTATTATGAACAGCAAGGGCCCCAAGATCTTCCTGAATAAATAGGGCTCTGCCTGTAGGAAATGGGATCTGATTTTTCCTCTTCCTTTGCCATGGAAAAATTCCACTCCCACCGCGAGCGACTCCTTTGGCTAAGAGCCAAGAGGCAATCAGGCTGCCTTTTTCTACTTTTCTCCTCCCCTAGAACACAGAGTTCTGTTGGACCATTCCAGAGCTGGGCTTCCACAGCCCTCCGTGCTGTTACTCAGCAGGCTGGTCAATTGAAGAAAAGATTTCTGCAGTCCGGCCAGAGGATGTTAGCCTCCGTTTTTCCCCTTTTTCTCCAGGTATACCGCTATAACAAGCTAACCAGGGGAGCCTTTCAGAGGAGTCAAAGGAATCTTACTTCTTAGAATGGTTTTTAGACTAAAAGCATCAGTTGAAGACTTTCATCTTCAAAGTCTGTGTGTGTGTGTGTGTGTGTGTGTGTGTGTGTTTAAAATTCGGGTTTTCACTCTGAAGTACAAATGTAAAGCCAGCTTGAGGCAACACATCAAACAATACCATTGTGTAAAACAGTCAACAGTATCCTCTTCTGCTTAATCTGCTGCCTCCACTATAATAAATGTGAATATTTCGGTATGTATCTGTCACAACCTTATCTATGTGTGTGTGTTTCAATATATCTATGTGCACATACACTGTATACATGTATATATATATTCATATATTTAGAGATTTTTGTCATGCTTTTTTGAAATGAGACTGTATAAACTCATAAAATAACTTGCTTTCTCTTAATCTGTGTTTCATTCACATGTCTCTGGACAAATACATATAGATTTAACTTATTATTTTTATGCATCATATCCATAGTTTGTATATACCACATTTTATTTATATATTCCTCTATAATACACATCCAAGTGGTTTCTGGTATTTTTGTCTTTTGCCCTTTCAAATAATACATTGCGTGTCATGTATTGATGTTCTTATTTATTCATACTTTTTGTTTATAGAAGGTATTTCCAAAAGTTGAATTTCTGGGTTCACCTGAGGATTTTAGATATCACTGAAGAGAAAGACTCCATGCCTAGCAAAACACACAGCCCTTTGGTGATAGCTAGCTTTTCCCTCTTTGTTGGAAAAGAGGCCTGGAAAAATAATGTCCCTTTCTCTTCCTTCCCCACACCATTATTCTCCTGCAGTAGAATGGGCAGGGATAATATATCCTTTGTAATACAGAAAGGAATAAGAATTACCAGTTTGCTTGGTTATTAGAGGATAGAAGAGAGGCCCAAATTAGACAACCATATATTCCTCCAGTAAGTCTTTCATTCCCTTTTTTCTCCCTTTATGAAAAGGCAGGTAATAGGGAAAAGGATGCAACGAATGATGGATTGTGCATTACTGGGCTTTAACAGGCAAATAATTAAATGATGGTACCTGTAAAACCATCGACTTATAGGGTCTGAATAGATCTTCCTTCTCTTTGTAGATCAGAGAAAAGAGGGAACAAGACAAATGAGATGAATCAAACATAAGTCCTCTTTCATTATTAATTTTCAGTTTTCTCATCCTAGAGACTCATCAGAGTTCAAGGTTGGAAGGGGCCCCAGGACATCTAGCCTATTTTCCCCATTGTGTCTGGCCTCATCCTCCTCCTAGTTTTTGCATTCCTCTTCAACACATTTGGACTCAATTATTTCTCTCTTCCCTCCATGCCTTTTAGAAGAATATTTATTACAAGATCTTAAGCTAGATTCTGGGGACAAAGAAAGACACAGACCCTGGTCTCGAAGACCTTACAAATAAGGGGAAGAAAAATCAGCTGAGTTAAAATTATAAGGGAATGACCAAGATGCATGCAAGTATTAAGGCAACACAGAATGCAGAGGAGAAGCACCTAACTAAGCAACAGCTAGGAGCGCAGGCAGTGAGAAGAGGCTAGTAAGAGTAAGCTGTGACTTTAAGATTGAATACAATTTGGGACACCTGGGTGGCTCAGTCGGTTGAGCATCTGACTTCGGCTCAGGTCATGCCACAGCTCCTGAGTTCAAGCCCCTCTTTGGGCTTGCCACTGTCAGTGCCGAGCTGGCTTCAGATCCTCTCTCTCCCTCTCTCTCTGCCCCTACCCCCCCCAAAATAAACAAACATTAAAAAAAAAAGATCGAATAGAATTTTTCCAGCATTGACTGTACAGAAGGTGAATCACATACAAAGGCATGGGCATCAGTGAAAACGTGACAGATTAAGGTTGTGTTTGTGATTGGTTTAGAAAAGAAGAAATATATTTTGCCTGCGTGGAGTAATGGAATATGAGGTTGGAGAAGTTGTAGGGCCTAATCTTGAAGGACCATATGTTCCTTCCTAAGAAGTGTGGGTTTCATTCTGATGGAAATGAGGAGAATTTTAACTGTAGAAGTGACAGGACTGGATATGTAGTTCATAAAGATCATTCTAGACTCAGTGCAGAAAATAAGGTCAGGGGATAAGAGCCTGGAAGCAGAGAGACCAGTTGGGAAGCTGGCAAGTTGGTAAGAAATGGCAAGAAATGGGGGAGGATCTGCATTACTAGTGACACTGGGCACAGAGAACCCAATAGTAGATTGAACAGACTGGTCCTATGACTCTTCGAACATGGAGGGAAAGGCAGTAGGACATATCTTGAAGACATTTAGGTTTCTAGCTTAGGCAACTAGGGAGATGGTGCTTCCCACCAATTTAGATAGGGAATACTATGCAAGAAGCTTCTTTAAGTGAAAAGGTAATGAGCTAATCTACAGTCATCTTAAGTTTGAAGTTCCTAGGATATTCCCTAGTGGAGGTGTGCATAAGGATCAGTGCATGAGTTCAGAAAAGAAGTATGGGTTAGAAATATGAACCTTGGCTTCATCAGCATGTGAGTGGTAGCTAAAGCCAAAGTCATGACTGAGATCACTCAATGAGAAAAATAGAGAGTGATTAGAAAAGCAGATCAGAAACAAAGCTGTAGGAAAATAATGCCCTGTTTAAGAATTAGTTGCCATTTGCTATAACAGGATGAAACTGGAGGACATTATGTTAAGTGAGATAAGCCAGACGGAGGAAGATAAATAATGTATGGTATCACTTATACGTAGAATCTAAAAAAAAACAAAACAAAAAAGCAGATTTCTAGAAACAAAGAATAGAATGGTGGTTGCCAGAAGCCAGGGGGGAGGGGAAAATGGGAGGATGTGGATCAAAGGGTACAATTTTCAGTTATAAGGAGCATAAGTTCTGAGTATCTGCTGTACAGCATGGTAACTGTAGTTAATAATACTCGAAAGTTGCTGAAAGTATATTTTAAGCATTCTTACCACAAAAAAAGTTAACTATGTGAGGTGATGGTCGTGTTAATTATCTTGGTCTTGGTCACCACATCATACACTTTAAATATATACAAGTGTATTTGTCAATTATTCCTCAATAAAGTTAAAAATGATGATGAGGAGCTCAAGCACAAGAATGATGAGGAGCTCAAGCACAAGAATGAGATGGGATAGACAGAAAAACAGTGAAGAAAACTAGACGAGAATGGCATGGTAAAAGACAAAAGAGAATTTTCAAGATGGAGGAGGTGGTCAACAGCTGGTGAATATTGCAGTCACATAAGGTTAATATAGATAAATGCCCTTTGATTGGATTTAAGGATTCCATTCCCCACTCTCATTTGGCTATTTGCTTTGAGATCTTTGTACTTGCTATTCCCTCTTCTTGAATT
Source organism: Prionailurus viverrinus (assembly GCF_022837055.1). Classification (NCBI taxonomy): domain Eukaryota; kingdom Metazoa; phylum Chordata; class Mammalia; order Carnivora; family Felidae; genus Prionailurus; species Prionailurus viverrinus. Next base: position 160,717,880 of record NC_062568.1, on the reverse strand, counting down.
CCTCTTATCCCCCAGATATTTGTATGTCTTATACTCTAATTTTGGTCAGATCTCTGCTCAAAAGCCATCTTCTCAAAGAGGACTTCCTTGACCACTTTATGTAAAATAGCACACCAATCTCTTTATAGCCCCTTATCCATGAGAATTTCTCATCGTGACACCTAACTCTACTTGACATTATATTTTTAAATTAATTGTCAACCCTACTAGAAGGGAAGTCTGTAAGTACAATGATTTTGATTTGTCTATGGCTGCATTCCCAGTGTCTGACACAGAGTAGGCCTTCAATACATACAGTTGAGAGAGTTAAGTGACTGAATGGTCATCTTGATAAGACAAATTTCAGTGGGTGGCTGGGCAGAAGTAAGATTGCAATGGGTGAAGGCATGAGTGACAGTTAAGGAAGAGGAATCATGGAGTGAACACAATTCTTTCTAGAAGGGAAGGGGAAAGAGCTCAGGATATGAAAGACTTGAACTGGAATAAATAATCAGAATAGGAAAGCAGTAGTGAGAGAGAAGTGGAAAATACAATACAAAAGAGGAGATAATTGAGAGGATGAGATTCAGAGCAATGGTGAACCAATTCACTTTGTGTGGGTGGAAGGACTTCTCCAGCAAGAAAAGGAAGAACAATATAAAGGTGAGTGTGGGAGACATGGGTAGTTCTATTCAAATGGCTACCATTTATTGAGCACTTATTATATGCCAGGAGCTGCCATTTTATTATATCCAAATTACAGCTATGCAAGATATACCGTTTTACCTTCCAGAAAGCTGGGGGCGAGGAGTTAGAGTTTATACAGTTAGTAAGTAGGTTGCAGAGATGTGACTCAAATTGCAGTCTTCTAATTAAGATTTTATTTCACATTCACAGTGCCTTTAGTAAACCTTTCCAAAGTTGAGTAACATCACTCCAGAGTCTCATTCCTTATTCCCTCCTCACCCATTGGGACATCTGCCTTTTAGCCTTGATATTTTTTGTATAGTTTTGACTGTGTCCCTACTTTTATTCATTCTTGTGGACACTATTTTTATGGCCAGACCTAATTCCTGCCTTATGAATCTGCATTTGCATTCATTCTCCCAGGGTCTGGTCCTCCCCACTGGACGAATCTAGCTCCAGCTTCCAATTCCTCACTGCTCTGAGTAAATTAGATTATTTTTAAAATAATAATAATAACTAGATGTTATAGTGTGTCTACTTTATGCACTAAACATCTATTATTTCTAATCCTGAAACTCCAGGCAGAGTATAGAGAGAAAATGGACTTCAAACTAGGGTATGTGTACCCTGCAAGTCAGAAAGACTTCCAAGGGGGGATAGGCATGGTTACTTTTAAAGAAATCGATTTTCAAAAAGGAAGGAAGGAAGGAAGGAAGGAAGGAAGGAAGAAAAATTTTCAGGGGCATCTGGGTGGCTCAGTCAGTTAAGCATCCAACTCTTGATTTAGGCTCAGGTCAGGGGATTGAGTCCCGCATTGGGCTCCATGCTTAGCATGGAGCCTGCCTGAGATTCTCTCTCCCTCTCTCTCTGCCCCTCTCCACCACCCCTTAAAAACAAAAGAAATCAGTTTCAAATCCTGAGCTGTCACGTGCTGGTCCCAAATTAATCTGCCTAAGAAAGTGACCTGGAAAAGGTACAAGTCCTCTTTTCCAACACAGCTCTTCATCACCAGTCCTCTTCCCACTTCAAGAAAATAAAGGTGTGCATCCCACTCATGTCAATTTTGGGGGGCACATTACTCTCAGGATATTTGTAAAAATATCCAAACAAAGAGACCATTCAAAATAGCGGTGAAGATCCTGGGACCTGAAAGACCCTAATGGCTGGGTATCAATTCCTTTTTCAAGCCAGATGGTTTCTGATTTTTTTGTTTGTTTGTTTTGTTTTTAACAAAACTGAAGGAAAACCTAATCAAACTGATAGTTGACGGATCATCAAAATTAGTTTTGATGACATGTAGCTGTGTTTCTTGACATACAGCTCAGAAGTAGTTCAAAAAACTGAGTAACATCGCTATAACAAAACTCCTTCCTTTCCCATCTACTTAATTGTATAAACATGTTTCTCAGTTCTTACATCCATAAAAACAAAAAACAAGAATAGAATTGAAGTGCAGCCTTCCCCATTCTAACAATAGCTTATATTAATCCAACTAATTGAAAAGGCAAAAACAAAACAAAACAAAAACTTCCAAAACAAAAATAAAACAAAGCAAAAACAAAGCATAACCAGCTCATTTAAAAATGGATTTCTGGGGCGCCTGGGTGGCTCAGTCAGTTAAGCGTCAGACTTCGGCTCAGGTCATGATCTCACACTTTGTGACTTCGAGCCTCACATCAGGCTCTGTGCTGACAGCTCAGAGCCTGGAGCCTGCTTCAGATTCTGTGTCTCCTACTCTCTCTGCCCCTCCCCAACTTGTGCTCTGTCTCTCTATGTCTCTCAAAAAATAAATAAATGTAAAAAAAATTTTTTTAAATAAAAATGGATTTCCAATAAAATTTGCTTTTAATTATTTATCAAAATTACAATATATGTATTTTTTTAAGTTTGTTTGTTTATTTATTTATTTTGAGAGAGGGAGAGAGAGGGTGAGCAGAGGGAAGGGAAGAGAGTGAGGAGAGAGAATCCCAAGCAGAACAGAGCTTGACATGGGGGCTCATGACCTGAGCCAAAATCAAAAGTCAGACGCTGAGCTGACTGAGCCACCCAGGAGCTCTGATCAATATATGTATTTTTAAAAGAGGCATGTGCAAGGATGATCAACAAATGACTTTCCTACATAAAATAAATCACAATAGAAAACAATTTTGAAGAAGTGAAGGAGAAATAGGAGTCCAAAAAGAAAAGGGAAAATTGCCATCCATTATAGACCTGCTCATATGTTTTTAAAATAGATAATGTGGATATGAACTTACTTTTAATTTTAAATTCCACTGGATACATCTTAAAAAGTGATGCAGCTCTTTCTCTCAGTCCCAGATTGAACACAAGTTGTAAGATGCCAGTCTAGTCTCAAAATGGAAGTAAAACCAGGGTGCCTAGATGGCTCAGGCAATTGAGTGTCTGACTTTGGCTCAGGTCATGGTCTTGTGGTTCATGAGTTTGAGCCCTGCATCAGTTTCACTGCTCTCAGTGCAGAGCCTGCTTTGGATCCTCTGTCCCCCTCCCTCTGCCCCTTCCCCTCTCACACATTCTCTCTCTCTCTCTCTCTCTCTCTCTCTCTCTCTCTCAAAAAGAAATAAACTTTAAAAATAAGAACAGATAGAATCTCTACCTGATGGCCCCCTCCCAGACTCCAGCAGCCACCAGAGGACAAGGAACCAGAGTAGTTGAGAAAACTGTCTACTGGTGGTAGGAGGTTTGAAACTACAGATAATAGTGTAAGAGAACATTTTGAGCAATGAGGCACACATGTTCATTGCGTGATGCGACCTCCAACCAAAATGTTCCTGGGGCTTTGTGACTTACTCTTATATTAAAGAGTTGAATGCTGCAGTTTGCTTTGACGAGGTTGATGGGCATGTAGTGGAACCAAAGAGATTGTTTCTAGAAAGGATTCCCCAAAGACCGGTGCCCATCTAACAGTGAAGAAAAATTTTTGTTCGTGGTATTAAAGAAGATACAGAAGAGGCGTGCCTGGGTGGCTCGGTTGGTTAAACGTCCAACTATGGCTCAGGTCATGATCTCATGGTTTGTGAGTTCAAGTTCTGCATCAGGCTGTCTGTTGTCAGCTCAGAGCCTGGTTCAGATCCTTTGTCCTCCACCCCCACCCTCTTTCTGTCCCTCCACTGCTGGTTTCCTCTCTCTCTTCCAACCCGTCAAAATACATAAATAAAAAAAAAAAGAAGATACAGAAGAATATAATTTTGAGAGACTACTTTGAAAACTGGTAAGATCGAAATCCCAGAAGTTATGGATGACAAGTGGAGTAGAAGAAAAAGATGATTTGCTTTTGATTACACAGTTGATAAATTCGTTGTTCAGAAATATTACACTATTAATGGACCTAACTGTGAAGTGAAAAGGCTCTTTCTAAAAGTACAGTCTGGGGGCGCCTGGGTGGCGCAGTCGGTTAAGCGTCCGACTTCAGCCAGGTCACGATCTCGAGGTCAGGGAGTTTGAGCCCTGCGTCAGGCTCTGGGCTGATGGCTCGGAGCCTGGAGCCTGTTTCCGATCCTGTGTCTCCCTCTCTCTCTGCCCCTCCCCCGTTCATGCTGTCTCTCTCTGTCCCAAAAATAAATAAAAAACGTTGAAAAAAAAATTAAAAAAAAATAAAATAAAAGTACAGTCTGTTTGGGGCACCTGGGTGGCTTAGTCAGTTGAGTGCCTGACTTCAGCTCAGGTCATGATCTTGCACTTCTTGAGTTTGAGCCCTGCATCAGGCTGTGTGCTGACAGCTCAGAGCCTGGAGCCTGTTTTGGATTCTGTGTCTTCCTCTCTCTCTGCCCCTCCCACACTCATGCTCTGTTTTTTTTTCTCCCTCTCTCCCAAAAATAAACATAAATAAATAAATAAATAAATAAATAAATAAATAAAAGTACAGTCTGCTAGATCACAAAGAGGTCGCAGGGGAGATATGGAAACTTTATGTATTGTGGGGAACTTCTGCCATGGTGGAGGGCACTTTGCCCATGGTGGTAACTTCAGTGGAAGAGAGGGCTATGGTGATGGAGCTGGTGGCAGCACAGATAATTATGGATGACATAATGGGACACATAGTGGATTTGGAGGTGTTGGTGGCAATTACGGCAGATATTGTCCTGGTTATAGTAGTTGAGGGGGTGATGAACCAGGTTGTGCAAACCAGGTTAAAGAATATGGTGGCAGTGGTGGAGGACATAATGGTTACGATGAAGGAGAAAATGTTGCCAGTGATAACCATGGTGGTGGTGGGACCTCTAATGGTTTTGGAAATTATAGTGGATAACAGCAATTAAATTATGGGCCAGTGAAGGGGGGGACATTTGGTGAAGAAGTTCAAGCAGTCCCTATGGTGGTGGTGGTTGTGGATATGACAGTAGAAGGTTCTAAAATCTTTGCAGAAAAGGGCTTCTGTTCTTAGGGAGAGGGAGCATAAGGAGTTGTCAGGAAAATTACAGGTCACTTTGAGCCCATTGTCCCAAATGCATTAGAGGAACTATAAAAATCTGCCAGGAAAGGAGAGATGGCCATCCGTAGCCAGAAAAGTTACTTAGATGGGAAACCTAAACTTAATAGCCCCTTAAGTAAGAAACTTTTTGTCAGGTCTGTCATTGGCACAGTTTGCAAAAAGTGCAATTAGTGATTAACGCAATGCCGGTCAATTAGATGTACATTCCTGAGGTCTTTCATATGTTGTAGATTTTCCTATTTTTTAGTTGCATCATGCATATTGCTCTGATTTGTAAATTGTGCCTGTGGTAGAGGAATAAAAAATTAAGGAATTAAAAAAAAATTTTTTAATGTTTATTTATTGTTGAGAGAGAGAGACAGAGCATGAGCAGGGGAGGGGCAGAGAGAGAGGGAGACATAGAATCCGAAGCTGGCTCCAGGCGCTGAGCTGTCAGCTCAGAGCCCAATGTGGGACTCGAACCCATGAACCATGAGATCATGACCTGAGCCGCAGTGGGACACTTAACCGACTGAGCCACCCAGGTGACCAAAAATTAAGGAATTTTTAAGTAACCCCACAAAGGTGATGCCATTTTTAAAAAATGTCAGTATTTATAATACCCAGGAAATTACAGCCTTTGCAATTACTTCAACTAATAATAAAAAATAAAAAATTCAACATTAAAGTTGCAAGATGAGTAAAAACATTGAAAGACCACAGGTAGAGGGGAAAGGGCAGGGGCTTTCCACGGGAGAAGGCATAAAGTCTGCCTGTCAGTGGTGTGTCCTTGGGCTAGTGACTTTACCTCTCCCATTTCAGTTTCCTCCTCTGTGCATGCTGACGTTAAAATGCATTTCATAATAGCACACACTTCCTGTGCAGGATTAAGGCAGATAAGACACATAAAAGAGCCTGAAACGTGGTAGGTAGGTACTCAGTAAATGTTACTTCTTTCTTTCTTACATCAGTGCTGCAGGAAGTTATTGATTGATTAATTCAAAAGTTATTTTTAGCACCCACGTATCAGAAGCTCTTCTGGGGCCTGGAGATATGGAGTGAATAAGGCAAACAAGGGCCCTAAGACACAGGTAAGAGTGAGCTCTCGGAGCCAGATTGTCTGGATTTGAATCCGCTCTTCGCTAGCTGTATAACCACTGACAACTCACTTAATATGACTCTGTTTCACGCTCTGTAAAACAGGAATAATAGTACCTTGAATGATCTGGGTATTGAATTGTAAAGGAGTTAGCAATGTACCTGGCACATCATAAGCATTCTGTGAACGTCAGCTATTAATGTTATTCTTCATGAAGCTCGTACTCTTAATGTGGAGAGTGGGGAGAGACTAAATGCATGTATTTTACAGGTAAAGAAACCGAGGTTCAGAAAGGTTAAGCAAACCACCTAAGTCAAATAGGTAGTAGGGATGGAGGTGAGACTTCGTCCTCTGTTCCATTTGACTTCAAAGCCTACACACTACTTGTCAGGCAGAGTGGACTCTTTCATGACACGTCTTCTTTAGGACATTCCCTGCTATAGAATTCTATTGGTGGGCGAAGGAATTTTAAAGTTTCAAATTGGAGGTCTTAGAAAAATCCAAGAACACAATTTATAAGCCTCCCGAGCCCTTCATTATCTCAGGTCCATCAGGTGCGAAGTCTAGCTTCTGTCCCTTTGGGTAAAACAGAGCATTCCTTGGTCCATCAAACAAGTCATCTGGAAGGAAGTCAGAATGAGACTCAGGAAACACACATTGCATACAGGCTGTGATTGCCTTACGTTCAATATAGTATCCACTGGCCATTTATTTGTTTCACATTTTACAACAGTGCTATGTTCCAGTCACTTTCATGCACGACAAGGACCCCAGGTCAAATACAACAGTCTCTGACTCTTCACAGTTAGTGGAGTCCCACACTGAAAACCAGAACCCCTAGCACAAAGCGCTACAGCCTATGGATAACGTTGATAAGAAAAACCAGCCATAGGACTCCTGAGAAGGGCCAGGTGGGAAGAATACCCTGGGGCCTGAAATGGGTTCTGGAAGTCTGAGAGGGAAGGACACTCAGATGGAAGGGACCCGAACACCCTTGTGCAGGAAGGAATTCTGTGGTGAGGCAAGAGGGTGGAGCTCTGTGAGGGCAGGGACTTCCCTTATCCACTCAGATGCCTAAAAAGTTGCGCAGCACAGAGCGCTACTCATTAATTGCTTGTTGACTAATTGAATGCTAAAATCCTGTGTCTACTCCCAGAGATTCTGACCAGGGAAAGGGCCAGTGTTCGGGTATGTTTTAAAAACTCACCAGGTGATTCTGATGTACTTCCAGGTTTGGTACCACTAGATTAAATGAATGACCTGAACCAATAGAGATGAGGAAATTTACAGTTTTCTGTAGATCATAAACTGTACTCTTAGAAAACAGCTTAATGAAGGTGCTATGGTGCTTTCCTGTTTTACAGAAGGGTAAATGTAGGCTGCCAAAGATTAAGAAGAGATAAGCCTTGGCAGGTATGGTGAAATTAATAGTAGAATCTGGGCAATGGGTATGTAAGTGTGTATAAAACATTTGTTTCAATTTAGATATATTTCAAAATTTTTTTTTCTTTTCTTTCTTCCTTTTTTTTTTTTTTTTTTTTTTTTTGAGAGAGAGAGAGAGTGTGTGCACAAGCAGGGCAGGGGCAGAGGGAGAAGGAGAGAGGGATACCTAAGCAGAGTCTGCCTCTAGTGTGGAACCCAACTCAGGGCTCGATCCCATTACCCTAGCTGAAATCAAGAGTAGGATGCTTAACTGACTGAGCCACCCCGGTGCCCCTCGAATTTTTTCTTTTCTTTCTTTTTTTTAATAGGGGAATTGATAGTAGTTTTGTCACTCTCCACTCTTTCCTTTTTTTTTTTTAAATGTTTATTTGCTTTTGACAGAGAGAGTACAAGCTGGGGAGGAACAGAGAGAGAGGAAGACACAGGAACTGAAGCAGGTTCCAGGCTCTGAGCTATCAGCACAGAGCCCAACGCAAGGCTTGAACCCATCAACCATGAGATCATGACCTAAGCCAAAGGGGGAACGCTTAGCCGACTGAGCCACCCAGGTGGCTCAAATTTTTTTCTTAATAAGATGTTGAAAAAAATTAACTTAAGCCAGAGATAAAACATGCTAATTGAGTCTCATTGAGAAATTGGTAAAAACTTGAGTGTCATTTAGTCCAGAATTCTATGAGGAAGCAGAGGCCTTCCAGGTAGAAAGGGGAGTGGTCCTGGGGTGGTATGTTGGTCTCGGCTGGAGCAGAAGCAGAGGGTTTTGCTGAAAGAGCCTGGGATGTCACTTCAACCGGGTTCAGTTACGTTGGGTAATTGGTGTGGTGTCTTTGAACCTTAGACTCCTCATTGTTAAATGAGAGTCACATTGATAGAGGTTTTAAGTACCAAATTCACAGAGCCATTGTGAGGATCAAATGGTATACATGGTAGAAATCAAATGATTTTTAAAGATAGATACAGAGACTTTCAAAGAGATATGGTGGCTCAGATCATTTTAAGGAAACCAGTTTCTGGATCTTGATTTCCTTATGGAATTCTGCCCAAAGGGATTTCTCTGAGGAAATGCTGACTGTTGACATGTTATGTTAGTTTTCCTATCTCAACTCCCTTTCATAATCCTCCTTATCTCCTTTGATAAAATAAAAAGGTATACTTGGCCCCATCTTATCATATACCTTGCACTGGTTGTAAACACCCCCAGGGCTCCACAGAGACCATTCAAAGTACTGGGGTAGGCTAAACTCTTTTAATCCAGACAGTGTGTCCTCAAAGTAGGGCTTGTGTTTGTCTTGATTTATCCACATCCTGTAAAAGAATGAATGGTGGCATGTTGGGATTTTTTTTTTTTTCAACGTTTATTTTTATTTTTGGGACAGAGAGAGACAGAGCATGAATGGGGGAGGGGCAGAGAGAGAGGGAGACACAGAATCGGAAACAGGCTCCAGGCTCCGAGCCATCAGCCCAGAGCCCGACGCGGGGCTCGAACTCACGGACCGCGAGATCGTGACCTGGCTGAAGTCGGACGCTTAACCGACTGTGCCACCCAGGCGCCCCTGGGATTTTTTTTTAAGTTTATTTGTTTGAGAGAGACAGAGACAGTCTGGGTGGGGGAGGGGCAGAGAGAGAGAGAGAGAGAGAGAGAGAGAGAGAGAGAATACTAAGCAGGCTCTGAGTTATGAGCACAGAGCCTGATTTGGGGCTCCAACCCATGAAACTGTGAGATCATGACCTGAGCCAAAACCAAGAGTCCAAGGCTTACCTGACTGAGCCACCCAGGCACCCCAGGATGTTTTAAATCTAGTTCCACTATGGAATAAGTAGCTCATGATGACAATTTTTGCTTAACAACCTTAGCCTTTCCATCCTCTTTTTGTCAAGGAATCTATCACTTCTGACTGAGAGTCTTGTGACAACAAATAAGCAAAAAAGGGGGGCATATTGAGAAAAATATTGAACAAAATAGCACTTTACATACTTTATTCCATTCAGGAACAAATTCTCAGCAAGGTTCTCCCCTCTCTTTGAATTCAGAAGTGAGCTAGTTGTCATGGGGATGTGTCTTAACATGTTTATTTGAATAGAAGACATGTAGTCGGATCTTTTGTGACAGAGAAAAAATCTGATTTGGCCGGTTGGTTTGACAGTGAAGGGTGACTTTGCTAGTTAGGTGGTAGCTGGGTCTTTTCCATAAATCAAATGAGCTAAAAATACTGCACCAAGGTTTTTGAATAAAATATATTTAAATCACATGATTTAAGAGAGAATTCCTTGTCAAATTTTTTTATCACTCAAGATATTTTGGAATTAATACTATCTTCATTTTCTAGTCTTTTCTATACATGTCAGGTTAACCAAAATGCCTCTAGATGGAAAAGTATGATTTTAATCATCATTGATAATTCTTGAGAAAGCCTTTTTGATAAACTTTTCAGAAATTCAGAGTGAACGGGTCTCATGACTAGGTGACAAATGCTTTTGCAATTCAGGTGCTTTCTAATTCTTTGCTTGCCACAGAATTGAGGGGAAAATCAAGTTTCTGATAACAGATGACTAAAAAACACGTTAAAAAATTTTTAATTTATTTTTTAATTTAATATTTTTTAAATTTACATCCAAGTTAGTTAGCATAGAGTCCAGCAATGATTTCAGAACTAGATTCCTTAATGCCCCTTACCCATTTAGCCCATCCCCCCTCCCACAACCCCTCCAGGAACCCTCTGTTTGTTCTCTATATTTAAGAGTCTCTTATGTTTTGTCCCTCTTCCTGTTTTTATATGATTTTTGCTTATCTTCCCTTATGTTCATCTGTTTTGTATCTTAAAGTCCTCATACAAGTGAAGTCATATGATATTTGTCTTTCTCTGACTAATTTTGCTTAGCTTAATACCCTCTAGTTCCATCCACATAGTTGCAAATGGCAAGATTTCATTCTTTTTGATTCCCGAGTAATATTCCATTGTATGTATATACCATTTCTTCTTTATCCATTCATCCATTGGTGGCCATTGGGGCTCTTTCCATACTTTGGCTATTGTCAATAGTGCTGCTATAAACATGGGGGTGCATGTGTCCCTTCAAAACAGCACACCTGTGGGGCGCCTGGGTGTCTCAGTCGGTTAAGTGTCCAAACTTTGGCTCAGGTCACGATCTCACGGTTCGTGGGTTCGAGCCCCTCGTCGGGCTCTGTGCTGACAGCTCTGAGCCTGGAGCCTGCTTCGGATTCTGTGTCTCCCTCTCTCTCTGCCCCTCTCTCTGCTCTGTCTCTCTCTGTCTCAAAAATAAATAAAAAACATTAAAACAAATTTTTAAAAAATTAAAAATAAACAAAACAGCACACCTGTATCCCTCAGATAAATACCTAGTAGTGTAATTGCTGGGTCATAGGGTAGTTCTATTTTTAGTTTTTTGAGGAACCTCCATACTGTTTTCTAGAGTTGCTGTACCGGTCTGCATTCCCACCAGCAGTGCAAAAGAGATCCTCTTTCTCTGCATCCTCTCCAACATCTGTTGTTGCCTGAGTTGTTAATGTTAGCCATTCTGACAGGTGTGAGTCAGAATCTCATTGTGGTTTTGATTTGTATTTCCCTGATGATAAGTGATATTGAGCATTTTTTCATGTGTCAATTGGCCATCTGGATGTCTTCTTTGGAGAAGTGTCTATTCCTGTCATTTGCCCATTTCTTCACTGGATTATTTGTTTTTTGGGTGTTGAGTTTGATAAGTTCTCTATAGATTTTGGATACTAACCCTTTATCTGGTATGTCGTTTGCAAATATCTTCTCCCATTCTGTCGGTTGCCTTTTAGTTTTGCTGATTGTTTCCTTCGCTGTGTAGAAGCTTTTTATTTTGATGAGGTCCCAATAGTTTATTTTTGTTTTTGTTTCCCTTGCCTCTGGAGACATGTCAAATAAGAAGTTATTGCAGCTGTGGTCAAAGAGGTTGTTGCCTGTTTTCTTCTCTAGGATTTTGATGGCTTCCTGTCTTACATTTAGGTCTTACATCCATTTTGAGTTTATTTTTGTGTATGGTGTAAGAAAGTGGTCCAGGTTCATTTTTCTGCATGTCGCTGTCCAGTTTTCCCAGCACCATTTGCTGAAGAGACTGTCTTTATTCCATTGGATATTCTTTCCTGCTTTGTCAAAGATTAGTTGGCCATATGTTTGTGGTCCATTTCTGGGTTCTCTATTCTGTTCCACTGATCTGAGTGTCTGTTTTTGTGCCAGTACCATACTGTCTTGTTGATTTCAGCTTCACAATATAGCATGAAGTCCAGAATTGTGATGCCTCCAGCTTTGGTTTTCTTTTCCAAAATTGCTTTGGCTATTTCTGGTCTTTTATGGTTCCATACAAATTTTAGGATTGTTGTTCTAGCTCTGTGAAGAATGCTGGTATTATTTTGATACAGATTGCAAAAAAAAATTTTTAATGTTTATTTATTTTTGAGACAGAGACAGAAACAGAGTGTAAAAGGGGGAGGGGCAGAGAGAGAGGGAAACAGAATCTGAAGCAGGCTCCAGGCTCTGAGCTGTCAGCACAGAGCCAGACATGGGACTTGAACTCATGGACCAGGATATCATGACCTGAACCTAAGTTAGATGCTTAACTGACTGAGCCACCAGGTGCACTGCCACCCCCCCCCCCCCCCCCCCCCGCCAAATGCATTTTAATGACAGATCACTCTGTGGTTTTTGGAATATAACTTGGAAGGAGTTCAAATAAGTGAATGGTATTGCTTCAGTAAAACTCCTCCAATTCCCATCCTTTGACTTTTGTAAACAAGTTTTCTCAATTCTTACGTCTATAAAAAATGGAAAATAGAACAAAATTAATGCTGACTAGTATTTCAGTCTAGCAATAATATTTATATGAACTATAGTTTTTTTTTTTAATTTTTTGTCAACGTTTTTTTATTTTTATTTTTGGGACAGAAAGAGACAGAGCATGAACGGGGGAGGGGCAGAGAGAGAGGGAGACACAGAATCGGAAACAGGCTCCAGGCTCTGAGCCATCAGCCCAGAGCCCGAGGCGGGGCTCGAACTCACGGACCTCGAGATCGTGACCTGGCTGAAGTCGGACACTTAACCGACTGCGCCACCCAGGCGCCCCTGAACTATAGTTTTAAAAATTATAATTTATATTAGTAAAAGAGGCTTTTATAATAAAACATTTTTATTTCATATTTTTGATCAAAATTAGTAATGCATTAGTCATTTTGATTAGTAGTACATGACTAATAATTTTGACAACTTAGTTCCTATAATCAAATTCTTTATTTTTTTTAATGTTTATTTATTTATTTTTGAGAGAGCGAGAGAGAGAGGGAGAGAGAGAGAGAGAGAGAGAGAGAGAGAGGGAGCACAAGAACAAGCGGGTGAGGGGCAGAGGGAGGTGGGGGACACAAAATCCAAAGCAAGCTCCAGGCTCTGAGCTGTCTGTGCAGAGCTTGAACCCACTAACTGTGAGATCATGACCTGAGCTGAAGTCAGGCACCCCAGTCGGTTCTTTAAAATAGAGTGTAAGGGGGCACCTGGGTGGCTCAGTTGGTTGAGCGTCCAACTTTGGCTCAGGTCATGATCTCACAGTCTGTGAGTTTGAGCCCTGCGTTGGGCTCTGCGCTGACGGCTCAGAGCCTGGAGCCTGCTTCGGATTCTGTGTCTCCTTCTCTCTCTCTGCCCCTCCTCACTTGCCCTCTGTCTCTGAAAAATAAATAAATGTAAAAAATTAAAAAAAATACAATAAAATAGAGTGTAAGATCACAGGAAATTATCAAAATTAATTTCCATCTGTATAGATATTTTTATCACCAAATATGTTAGGGTAGTTGAGAAAAGACTTCCAAAAATGAAAATATATTACCTCACAATAAAATTGGGAAAGAAGGATGGACATGTTGGTTTGAGGTGCAAAAGAATTGGTGTAAAAAATTGAGTAGAAGAGCTTGTTCCCATAATTTTCAAGAGGATGATGGTGGCTATTGATATGCTATGGTATTTACATTCAAATACATTTAAGAGAGTGATATACGTTATATTTTAAAATTTCAGTCTTATGGCTGGAAATTACACCTCTTGCCACTTTTGCATTCGTGATGTACAGTTTTAATAGTTGATGTTAACATGTGTTGGGGTTTCATGTTTCAAAATTATTTTAGGAGATACTGGGGCACAAAGGTTCAAAGACCCTTGAAACAATATATGTGAAAAGAAACCCTCACCCCTCACCAGCTCCACCCCCTCCTGTGTTTCCTGGCTTAGTGAGGGGTGCCACTTTCCCTTGGCCATAAAAGTCATAAAACCTGAGCAGCATCCTTACTTCTCTTTCTTCCCTTACATCTGACCAATTTATGCTATTTCTTAGTAATTCTTAGATTCATCGCTTCTATCTCCCCAGCCTCTGTGTCTCCTAGAATATTGTTAACATTTTCTTAATTAGTTTGCCTGACGTTAGCCTCAATCCATTCTGCTGGGGTGTCTGCAAGCAGGACAAATTTATCTTCCTAAAATTCAAAATCAATTATGTCACTCTTGTATAACTCAGTGGTTTTCCATTCTCTTAAAATAAAATCTAACTCATTAGGACTATATAGAAGTCTTCCGTGATTGACTCCTGCCACCTTTCTTGCTTTTTTTATCCTTACTCCTTTGTTCCCTAATCTCTAGTAATTCTGGGTGTTCTTCTCCCTCTATATCCCATATCCTTGATGTCATTCCCTCTGTCTGGGATACATACACTTTTGTGCTTTTGACCCCTTGGCTGATGCATCCTCCAAACCTAACTTCAAGAATTATTGTTCTTGCTGGGTAGGCTCCCTTGCCTCTCTCAGACAGACTTAAGTGATTTCCCCTTTTCTTCTGTTGGCTATCCACCTTTCCTTTTTTTTTTTTTTTTAAATATATGAAATTTGTTGTCAAATTGGTTTCCATTATCCTTTCCTTTTTCACTTTTCCTCTCCCTCTCCATGATTTGAAGGATGACCTCTCGAAGAAATTACTTGTATCCAATTCCTTTTCTCAGGATCTGGGAGAATCCCAAGCTAAGAAAACTAGATTCCAGGAATACAATAGTGAGCTTTCATCATACACACCTTCATTTATTACTTTGCATGAAAATAGTCATGTAAGCTGCAGAAGGACAAGCGTTTTGTCTCTTTTTAAAAAATTTTTTTTATGTTTATTTATTTTTGAGAGAGAGAGAGAGAGAGAGAGAGAGAGCAAGTGGGGGAGGGGCAGAGAGAAATGGAGACACAAAATCTGAAGCAGGTTCCAGGCTCTGAGCAGTCAGCACAGAGCCCGATGCGGGGCTTGAACTAAAGACTTGTGAGATCATGACCTGAGCAGAAATCCGACGTTAACCGACTGAGCCATGCACATGCCCCAAGCGTTTTGTCTCTTATTCACTGATAGATCACAAACATGTAGACCAGTGCTTAAATCATAGTGTTGAATAAATAGTAGTGATAGTATTTACTGAGTGCTTACTGTGTGCTTGATAAATGATTTTTTTCAGAAAGCATTTAATCACCAAGAAATCTTATGAAATAGGCATTATTATTATTCCTCTTGCAGATATGAGAGCATTAAGATTAACCAATGGAGGGGTGCCTGGGTGGCTCAGTCAGTTAAGCGTCCAACTTCAGCTCAGGTCATGATCTCACGGTCTGTGAGTTCGAGCCTCACATTGGGCTCTGTGCTGTCAGTTCAGAGCCTGGAGCCTGCTTCGGATTCTGTGCCTCCCTCTCTGCCCCTTCCCCATTCATGTTCTGTCTCTATCAAACAATGAATAAACGTTAAAAAAAAATTTTTTTTTAAAGATTAACCAATGGATCCAAATCAACCAGGTTGTAAATGGTGGACCTGGTTTCTAATTAAGGTCCCTTTGACACTAGAGCACATTCTTTCAAAATTTTGGTTTTGATTTGTTTTACTTTTATTGTTATATGTCTGACTCCTTCATTAAACTTAAAGTTTATTAAAGGCAGGAACCCCGTTCAAGTCTGTATCCTTGACTTAACAAGTCTGTATCCTGGAATATAGTAGGAACTCAGTAATTTTTGTTGAATGAATAAAGTGAAACCTGGCTTATTTATATATACTTACGTTAAGGAAGAAAGGATAATGATGTTTTCTGGAGCCAGTTAAAGAAAAGTCTTGAATATAGCATGAGGCAAGTCATTCTTAGGATGCTCCCAATTAAAATTCCTTTGAGATTTTAACTTCACAACCAACTCAACCTGGACGCCATTTGACTAGTTTTAGTTTTTGGAGATGCCTTCCTTGTTGAAGTCTCCTTCATCTGAGAATATAACCCATTTATTTGTTTGTTTATGTATTTGTGTATTTATTTATTTATTTATGTATTTATGTATTTATTTATTTATTTTTAAGTACACTCCATGCCCAGTGTGTAGCCCAACACAGGGCTTGAACTCACAACCCTGAGATCAAGACCTTAGCTGAGATCAAGGGTCAGATGCTTACTGACTGAGCCACCCAGGTGCCCCTCTTTCTTTCATTTAAATCGTTCCTGACCAGAGGCATCTAAACAACTGCTAAACCTGGGACACCTGGGTGGCTCAGTCTGTTAAGCATCTGACTTTGGCTTAGGTCATGATCTCCTGGTTCATGTATTCAAGCCCCATATCGGGCTTTGCACTATCAGATTCCCTCTCTCTCTCTCTCTCTCTCTGATCCTCCCCCTTGCATGCTCCCCCACCAAAATAAATAAACTTAAAAAGAAAAATAAACAACTTCTGAACCTGAATTCCTTGTATCTGATACTCTGTTAGTCAATGAAAATAGGGACTCTTAAGCACTGTTGTGTTATCAGGGCTGATTTCGTGCCTGGCGCGCAATGGAGACTGCAATAAACACTGTTAAATTAATGAATGAGGCAGAATTAGAGTAGGAACTGTCTAGTTTTCAGTGATTATCCATGAACAATTATGAAAGACATCTTCAGAGTTTTAGGTCAGTATGAAGTCATAATTACTGGGTTTGCCAAAAAAAGCAACAATTTCAAGTTTAGATTATATGAAATTTTAGCAAAAAGAATTGTAGTCTTTCAACCACAATGTGAAAAATTGTAACTTTAAAATTCTTCTGTGACTAAAATTAATATTTATTTTGAGCTTAAGTTAGAATGCCTTAACTACAGGAAGTAGTTACCTTAAATGATATAGAATTTATCGGCTAATGTAAGAGGAAGCTCAAAGGTAGGGAAGAATTCAGGATTGGTTCAGAGGCTAAATTATGCCATCAAGGACCAATTTCTTTTCATCTTTCTGCTCTGCCATCCACGCTGTTGGCTTCAAACTAATGCTAGTCCCCCTCATGACTGTAGGGTTGCTGTCAAAATTAATTGGGCTACAAAGACATCTTGTTTGAAAGAAAGATTGATTGATTCCCATTGGTTGCTGTGAACCTTCCCAGAAACTTCCATGCAATTGCTTCTGCATAATTGGTCAGATTTGGGTCACTTATCCATTCCTGAATTAATTAACAGCAAAGGGTAGTTGAAATACTCTGGGACCAATCAGATACAACACTGGAGTCAAGGTCAATTCCTCAAGCTTCATTAGTGGTATTCAATGAGACAGAAGGAACAGATTCTGGGGAGCCAACCACAATGTCCAACTCAAAACATCAGTTTTTGGTAGGTGGTAAAAACCTCATTTCAGTCAATTCAGTGTCTCTATGCTTTGCCCCAGTTTTGGTGGAGAGTGGGAATTTGGAATTGCCATAACTTTGAGGAAGCATTCTGGTCTGGTTGTCACCTATCCGCATCAGCATTCACTGAGACATTGTTGTTTACATTGCTTTTCAATCACACGGGATCTGTCTCTCTTTCTCTCCTTCTCATGCCACTCTCTTGAGTAAATGGAATTACTCTGCTGAGGCACACGTGAGATTATTTTCCATGTCCATCTGCCTAGTCAGGGATTTTAAACTCAATTGCCTTTATAGAGGCAAGTCTGTAAAATAGACCAGGTGTAAGATAACAGGGAATAAGGACAGAAAAACCTAGAGAGGGTATGCTCCACTCAAAGTCATTCAAAATCAAATTATTTTAAAAGTCTGTGCTTGCCAAATAAGACCTGCTCATAGACCATATTGTCTGTGATACACTTCCCTCTGGCATCTTGCCCTTTCTCTAGGTCCTGCCTGGGAAAGGGGATATAAACCTTCCCTGCATTTGGATCTTTCCAGCCTGTCTCCTTTCATCCTCCATGCTGGGGCTCAGTCCTGGGAAGTAAACAGGTGTGCACATCCTTTTTTCCCCCAAGGAATCATTCCCACTTAAATTTCCCTCTGACTCTCCCCTCTCTCCAACCCAGGAGATTTTTCCTAGCCCAGGATATGGGGAGTAGGAAGACTTCAGCCATTTACAGACTCCCAAATCAATTGTATTATATAAGCACAAGCATGTTTTCCACTTCTGGGGGCTTAGCCCTAACCTCAAACCCAAGAAAAGACTCTTGGCTTCTCTTTTCTACTACACTATTTCTTTCTAAGGTGATGGGCATAAAATTCCTTAGCTGTTACATGAAGAGGGAGAAGGATCATGGGTGGAAATATGGGAAAATATTATCCTGCTCTATAGTTAATACTACTATGTGGTATATTTGAAGATTTCCAAGATAATAGATCCTAACAGTTCTCATCACAAGGAAAAATACATTTTTTTTCTACCTGTATGAAATGAGAGAGGTTAGCTAAACTTATTGTGGTAATCATCTTACAATATATATAAGTCAAGTCAATATGCTATATACTTAAATTTGCATACTGCTTTTTGTCTGTTATATCTCAATAAAGCTAGAAGAAAAAATAAAAATACACTATCCTGCTACAGAAGAAATATAGTGTTCAGAACAAGAGGCTGCTTATCAGACTACATCTGGAATGTCTTACATATTGCTGTGTACGTCACCTTAGAAGGAACATATTCATCCAAAGAATACCCAGTGTGTGAAGGGATTCTGAATCACATTATGTGAGTATAATCAATAAGACTTCTGTACAACATTCAGCATCCTAGGCTGAGAATGTAAAAGTCAAGATAGGCTAGCTTATGATGTGACTGACCTCAAAAATCTTGGTGGCTTAAGGGGTGCCTGGGTGGCTCTGTCTGGTATCCAGGATTCTTGATTTTGGCTCATGTCATAATCTTGCGGTGGTGAGATCGAGTCCCACATTGTGCTTTGCCCTGACGGTGTGAAGCCTGCTTGGGATTCTCTCTCTCCCTCTCCTCTGGCCCCTCCCCCATACTCATTGCCCTCTCTTTCTCTCTCTCTCTCTCAAGAAGAAATACACATTAAAAAAAACTCTTGGTGGCTTACAACAATAAAGATTTATATTTTCCTCATGTTACATGTCCATCATGGTTCAGTCTTTTGTAGGGAGGTGAGGTCATCTTTACTGTGGGACCTAAGCTATTTGCTGGCCATTGTGGCAAAAAAGAAAGGAACAATAGGAACGCTGGCTTTTAAAGTTTCTGCTTTCATTTCAAAGCAAGTTATATGGTCACTCCTGAGATAACAGGATGGGGAGGGAAATCAGAGATCATGTGGAAAGTCCCCATATCATCCTGTTTGGGGATCCTCTATGGATCATCTTAACTCCCAGGAATTTGTGTAGTTCAAAACAAGATATAGTAGATGACATAGTAATATTCAATAAATACATATTAGCTAGTATTGTTATTATTACATTTCATTAAGAAGGAAAAATTCTTTCCATATGTTGTGTATCTATAAATCTTTTGAGGATGAACAGGAGAACTTCCTAGTATTCCTTACTCAAGCAGCAAAAGACACACGGTTCTGTTACTTGCTAGTAGGATACCATATTACTTAGGGAATGGCTGAGTAATTCAGAATATTTAGCATAAAGAAGAGACACTTCAGACAGGACAAGCAGCTGTTTTCTTTTTCTTTTTTTTTTAACTTTTTATTTATTTTTGAGAGAGAGAGTAGGGGGAGGGGCGGACAGGGAGGGGAGACAGAGGATGCGAGGCGGGCTCTGTACTGACAGCAGAGAGTCCGATGTGGGGCTCAAATTTAAGACCTGAGAGATCCTGACCTGAGCCAAAGTCAAATGCTCAGCCAACTGAACCACCCAGACACCCCAAGACCTCTGTTTTCTAATATATGAAAGTCTACGTGAAAACAAATTACACACACAGATAATGTGAGGGTCCTGAGAAGATAGCCCTGGTAGTAGAATAAGTTTGTCTGGTATGGCTTAATTCTTCCAGGGACCTGTCTTTAGTGCCATGAAGCACATTGTGCTTTGTGGGACTTGAAGAAAGAATAATAACACAACTTATATAATGCTTACTCCACGCCAAGTGTTGTTCCAAGCCTTTGCATATACTAACTCATGGATACACAACAACCCTATCAGATCGAAACTACAACTATTCCCATTTTTCAGGTGGAAAAAATGAAGCACAGATTAAGGAACTGCTACGGTCACACATCTGATAAGTGGTTGAGCCAAAGACTGAATCTGTCAATCTGTCTATAGAGGCCACTCTCTTAATCCTTGTGCTGAATTGCCTTTCTATACTTGGAATTCACTTGGAAACCCTTATCTATTTGATCAGTCGATCTTAGAACTGGTCATCTCATTTCTGACCTTTGTTTCTCCTCTGGGTCTTCTGTGCAACTCTTCAACAAGACACACTTTTATTTATTTGTTTGTTTGTTTGTTTATTTATTTATTTATTTATGTTTATTTATTTTTGAGAGAGAGAGAGAGAGAGAGAGAGAGAGAAACAAGTGTGAATCAGGAGGGGCAGAGAGAGAGGGAGACACAGAATCTGAAGCAGGTTCCAGGCTCTGAGCTGTCAGCACAGAGCCAGAAGCGAGGCTCAAACTCATGAGCCATGAGGTCATGACCTGGGCCGAAGTCAGATGCTTGACTAACTGAACCACCCAGGCACCCCCAAGACGCACCTTTTAAATTATACTCCCTTTCTATCTTTTTGGTTTATCTCTCAAAATGACTTGTCCATAGTGACCTCTCAGACAAGTGGGGTCTATGATCTGGGTTGGGGATCTAGGAGCCATGTTTGGGACTGGTATGGTAGAGAGGTGTGGTAGTGGCAGGCGAGGACAGCTGGAACTTGACACTAGAGTTGGCAGGCTGGCCTGCGGTCATGGTGAAGAACAAAGTGGGAATGCCATTTTCGAGCCAGGTCAATAGTGAGCCCAGTGTCAGGTCAAATGGGTCTGGCAGCAAGACCAAAACCTGGGATACAGCAATGATTTGGCAACAGGTTGGCAGCAAGGACGTTGACGGATGAACTGGCAGATTCAGGAAGGGAAGATATAAGTTAAAACCCGAGGAGATTCCTGAGAGGGAAGTCTGGTGGGAAGAGCCTTTCATAGGTACCTGGTTGTTCAATCTGGCTCTTGAGGAAACCAAGCCAGTCAGGGCATGAGTGACTTTCTCTTTGTTAGTATTTCTCTATAGACCAGCAATCTGGCGTAGAACCCTCCTGACAGCCTCCTCGGACTCTCTTCACTCAAGTACTAGGGAGACTGAGCAGGGTGTAGTGGTTATGTGGTTTGACCCTGATATCTGGGTTCAAATCCCGCTTCTGCCACTTACTACTGGCTCATTACACTGAAGGATGAATTACCTAACCTTAAAGTGTCTCAATTTCTTTATCTGTGAAATAAAAAGATAACAATGTTACTCCAGAGATCTCCCAATCAGCTTTGCACAGTGATTAAAGAGTATGGGCTCTGGAGTCAAGATGCTTGATTTATGTCCTTCATCTTCCACTTATAGCTGTAAGACCTCAAGCAAGTTACCAGATCTCTTGCTTCAGTTTTAAGGTCTATAAAATGGACACACAATAATGGGCGTGACATAGGACTTTTGTAAGAATTAATATGATATATAACATATATAGTCTTTACTGCCCTTATCAGAAGATCAAAGTTAAAAGGCTCCCACAAGTGGGATCCCCTTTACCCACCCTGCCTTGGCGGAATAAACTCAGTATTCAGTTCTGTTGGAACAGGAAGAACATGCATTCCCTCAGGCAGTTAACTTAGCACACAGGAAAGACACACCCAAAGGCATTTCATCTCCAGACACGCCTACTAACCCTGAGGCAAATTCTAAAAGGAACCCTGCTGTTGATGGTGGTGAGGAAGGTAGAGTGAAGAGAGGATTGACACAGGCTTGTCCCTGCCCACTGCCAAATGTATAAATCAGAGTAAAGTTCTGAGCAAGACACCATCATTGTATCATTATATTTGGAGGGTAGAGCATAACTGATGGTTACTGTGCTTTCCAGGATTTCACAGTGAAAAGACCAAAGATAGTAGTTTCCCATCTTCATCTTTTGACAGAGGCCCTCCATTACAGACTGTTATTTCAGGAGCGATTTTTTTTTAATGTTTACTTATTTTTGAGAGAGAGAAAGAGAGAGAGGGAGAGAGAGACCGAGTGTGAGCAGGGGAAGGCCAAAGAAAGAGAGGGAGACAGAGAATCCGAAGCAGGCTCCAGGCTCTAAGCTGTCTGCACAGAGCCCGACGCGGGGCTCGAAATCACCGACCACGAGACCATGACCTGAGCCCAAGTGGGAGGCTTAACCGACTGAGCCACCCAGGCAATCCAGGAATGATTTGTAAAGGGTCTGTTGCTCATGGAAAATAACGGGTCATGCCAGGTAAATTGCAAGAATGTTGATTTCATTCATCCCAGTTCCTTTTTTAACTTCTTGGCTTGGGAATGTGTGTGCACACATGAGCATGGGTGTGTGTGACCGAGAGAGCAAGCTTGTAGAATAAATGCTGCTGCCTCTTTTCAGTAACTGTTAAGATGTTATAGGTTAATAAGCATGTGAGCTAGTAAAATTTGGGGATGATTCTTTCACTCTTAAGAATTCACTATAGTCACAGATAATGCCATGTTAGTCTTTTATTCACCATTTATTCTCTCAATACAACCTTATGACTTCTTGAGTATTTAATAAGTGCCTGCAGGGAAAAGGCAGCAGGTATAACGGGACTGGTACCTTGTCCCTTCTTCCCATTATTTTCCAGCTTTTTTTTTTTCCCCTGAATCTTGACATGTCCAAGTAACTAGCCTTTCTTCCATCTCTTCAGTGAAGCTTCATGGAGGGCAAAGAGAAGCTACTTTATGTACTCATTCATTCAGCAGTGAGTCAGTTGTGCAGTGCTATTTGCTCTTCATGTCTGTACCTAGCTATGTGGAGGCCATGATGAAGCCACTATGTTCAAGGAGCCTATGGTCTCCAACAAACACAACAGAAGGAAGCCTGAAATGATTTTAGAAAGATAGTGATGAAGAAGGGATAGCTAGAAGAACAGCAGGGGAATGGGGAGTCTAATCTTTGAAGTGGGATCAGTACCTTATCTGTGAAATGTGGTTGGGGTGACTGCATCATTTGAAAAGTCCTAATGAGTTATATTTCAAAGGTATGCTTTTTTAAGTTTATTTTTTTTAATGTTTATTTCTAAGACAGGGGTGGGGGGGGTGGGGGGAGAGGCAGAGAGAGGGGTGGACAGAGCATCTGAAGCAGGCTCTGTGCTGACAGGAGAGCCCGATATAGGGCTCAAACTCATGAATGGTGAGATCGTGACCAGAGCCAAAGTTGGACACTTAACCGATTGAGCCACCCAGGCATCCCTCAAAGGTACACTTCTAAGTACATTAGAGTATGTGACATACATCCTTGATTATGCAAAAGATAATATGACATGAGACTAGAGATGATTCTAGGTGGCACATGGATTTGGCTTCCATTAAACTGGCTTCAGTTTAATACAATTAAACTGAATATTAAGAAATTCTTCTCAGTATTCTCTTTCTAATTCTATTTGGACTATGTGATTACAGATAAAGTTTCATTACAAAAAGTTTCATTTAGATGCTGTATGTCTTAAACGCCTGTCTATGACTTGGTGAACAATCCCCTTACTTTTTTTTTTTTTAAATAAGGACTAAGTTCAGAAATTCAACAGGCTAGATTGGTAGATTCCAGCTAGAATTTGCTAGCCTTATTTTTCTCATATTATTTTAATGTGTCCCTTTATTTATGGCTAGTGAGTTATATTCAGTTTTTTAAAATAAATTATTTAAACAAATTGAGTCGATATAAAGAAACATGATAAGCGGATAAGAACCAAGGCAGTACAAGGTCATAGCAAAACTGTGAAAGTAATATGGAAATGACTCAAGTTTACTAAACAAGGACACTGCAGTCTAGATAAGAGAATCTGAGGAAGAAGTGTGTAAAATGTGATCAAATGTAGACTTTGTATTACTGTCCAGTGAAGTCACAGAGAGCTCTGTGCCAGGGTTTGAGGTTGAGTATGTTAGAAGAAGGGGAGGGGGAGGTTTGCCAACATTGACAGAGTACTTATTGCAGGCAAAGTGCTGTATATTTTTGAGGATAGAAAGATGAATAAAATTTGGACTTACTCTCAGAATGAGTTTACAGTTTGTCTCTAGAGGAGACAGACACGTAGATGTATATTCTTTTGTACACTATGATAAATAATATAAACAGATTTAAAACCCTAGGCAAAGGAAATAGGAAGAAGTTGATGATAGGAGTGTATGTGTGATAAGAATAGCTACCATTTATAGAGTATCTTCCAAGGGCCAGGAAGTTTACTAAATAACTTTGTCACATTAGCTCATTTATTCCTCGCAATTTGGGAACTGAGATCAGAGAAGCTAAATAGTTGTCCCAAGGTTAATAATAGTGATGATGTTCATGACTGAGTCCTTATTATATGCCCAGCACTGTGCTAAATCCTGTATGTACATTAATTCATTTAAGCCTCCCCACAAGCCTAAGAGGTAAGAATTAGCTCCCTTTTACAGATTAGCAAACCAAGGCTCACAGCAATCAAGAGACTTCAGAGTTAGTGAATGGCACTGTTGCAACTTAAACCCAGGGATGTTTGACTCCAAAACCCATTTCTTCCAGTTCTACTGCTTCCAATAAGCAGCTGAGCTGTGGGACCCTGAGTTGGCCGTGCACGGGGAAGTTTCATGGATGGCTCTTTTGTGAAATGCTAGGTTCAAATCTCAGCTGGGTTTCTCTAGTGAGTTTACCTATGTCACAACTCCTTCTGTTTCATAATATAATCTCCTAAACTCCTAAACCACTAAATGCTAGGACTGCATGAGTGGCTAACACTGCTCCATGATATTATAAGGTGATGTTGGTAAAGACATTTCAAAAGTAGGCAAAAGAACTCGGTGATAGGGAAGGTTCATCCAGTTTGTGAGGACTAGAAACTATTTCCTGTGGGAACTCACACAATCCCGATGCTTGATAAATACAAAGGAATCTTTGGGAGTACTAAATCCAATGTCCTCATTTTAGAAAGAAAAACAAACAAACAAACAAACAAACAAACAGGTTAAGAGCCAAAAGTCCCATAGCAGGCAGAGGAATTAAGAGCCACACATCTTCCACGTCTCGATGCTCAATGTGGTAGACCATTGGTTTTCAAAGTGTGGAAATCACGGTTTTCCAGCGCTAATCTCCAGACCCACAGCCTCAGCAGTATCTGGGAACTTGTTAGAAGTGCCCACCTCAGACCCACAGATTCGGAAAATGTGAGGAAGGAGCTCAGCAATCTATTTTAACAAGCCCTCTGAGTGATTCTGAAGCATGCTCATGTCTGAGGAGGACTGCAAAGTATCTGCTATATATTATACAGCATATGGAGGGAAGAAAAGGCAAGATTGAAGTCACTCCCACATTCCCATAAGCTCTTCTCTCTCTTTGTTCCCAGGTGAAGGGCTGAAGGGGTTCAGGGTAACAACCTCCTGATGTCTACAGCAAACTCTGAGATATTTTTGACAAGGGGATGAGCCTATGGAACAAACACTGGCCTGAAGTGGGTGGCCTGGGTGTGCTCCCAGGTAGCCAGAGACTAGGCACTGTCTGGCTGTCTGTCTATGGAGAACTTACTAAAGGAGAAGGGCTGAAGATGCCAGGGAGGGGCAGAAAGGAATACTCTGCCACACTCTTCCTCACCCAGCCCCCAACACAAACAGTGCAGCCAGGACTCTAGAGGAGGTTCTTCTCCACGCTCTCCCTCCCCGTCTGTGAGCCATGGGTAGTTGCACTGAAAATCCTGCACTGATTTCCTGAAAGGCAGGAGGCCTGCAGAAAGAGGAGGGGGCAGGGGAATTTGCAAAGGTTTTTGGCAGGCACCTGTGTGTCCCTTTGTAAGATTTTTTATCCTGAAGGGATGATTTTTATGCGAGGTGAGGAAATAATAGAAATTGATTTGCACTTTACCAGTGTCTCTGGCGGTTGCATTGAGGATAGACTAGCGGAAGCTAGCAGCTTACATGGGCTGGCAGTTATCACACTAGTCTCAGTGGGAAATGAGGGCCATGTGGGGAGTGGGAGCAGATTTAAGAGAATATGGATGGGGATACGCAAGGGAAGGGAGGGAGGAGATAGTGCCCCTGGGACTTAGTGAATTGTTAATTGTAGTGCCAACATCCTGGGCCCTGAAGTCCTGAAATTAGTAGGCTCTAAAAACCCGAGCCCAGGTGAGTGACCATTTCCTCCTTCCTTCTTCCCCAAAGAGCCTGGGCTTTGGAGCCAGGCAGATGAGGGTTCAAAACTCCCGCTGCACTCTGGGCAAGATTCCACCTCTTTGATTCACAGCTATATGCCAAGCGCCTAAAACAGTGTCTGGAACACGGTAGGAGATCAACAAACGTTTGTTGAATGAATGGCGATACTCCAAGCCTCCTTTCCTCATCTGTGAATATCTGGAACGGTTGTTGCGTAAGGAAACCACTAGCCCTGAACTTGACGCATAGTAGGCACTCAACAAGTTGTATTTTTCCTTCCCCTTGACAGTAAAAACGGGGTCCCCGGGCGAGTGCAAGAGGTGGGTCTGAGTCCTGGCGCCCCCCGCAGGGTGGTGGGGAGCACGTGGGCTGGGAGGGCGGAGTGGGAGCCAAGCGGCGGGAAGGGGAGGGGGCGCCGGCCGACAGCTCGCGCGGAGCCGGTCTCCCCGGCTTACGTAAGGCGCGAGTCCCGCGCGGCCGGCTGGGGCTCGGAGTGGGGGCGGGCGGAGGCGGCGCCGCCCAGCGGGATCCGGGCTGGAAGCCTCTCGGAGCGCCGCGTCCCAGACGAGGTGTGTGTTTGACTGCTTGGGGTGGAGAGGCGTCGGACTTGGGTTCCCCGCGGCGGGGAGCGCATCCGTCCGCCCTCGGCGGAGGTGGGCGCTGGGCGGTCCGCGCGGGCGGCGGGGGCCGTGGCGACTCCCGGGGATTGACAGCCGCTGGGGAGGGGCCGCGGCGCAGACTCAGCGCTGCCCACGTGCGAGGGTAGGGGCAGGGGCTCAGCCCCCAGGCCGACCGGTGCGTGGGGCGACTGGGGGCGCGCTTGGAGTCACCGCCCCTCCCGGCGTCCCCCTCGGTGGAGACTGGCGCGGGGATGCCAGGCCGCCCGGCCCCTTCCTCGAACGCCGCGTGGGAAACGAAAGAGGAAGGGATAGAGGTGGGCCTGGCCGGGCCGCCCTCAGAGCCCCCGAGTCCGACCCCGCCAGGGGCGGGGACTCCGGACTTGTCCTGAATCGCGGCGTGGGGGCGAGGAGGGCGGGGATGGGTAGCGTGGCGCCTTTCTCCGCCTTCGAGCCGGCCCCGGCGCGGGGCTGAAGGGAGGGGTTGTCTCAAAAGTCACTCCTTCCCCCTGCAGGGGCGCCCGGCGAGTCCCCGCGCGAGCGGAGAGTGTCAGAGGCAGAAGCAGAAGCCATAAAGTTCCCCGGGCTTCTCTGAGGCCGCTGTCCGGGTTGTCCGTTTGGCCGCCCCCTCCCTGCCTGGCGAAGGCAATGGCTTCCAAACTCCTGCGCGCGGTCATCCTTGGGCCGCCCGGCTCGGGCAAGGGCACCGTGTGCCAGAGGATCGCTCAGAGCTTTGGTCTCCAGCATCTCTCCAGCGGCCACTTCTTGCGGGAGAACATCAAAGCCAACACGGGTGAGGGGTGCGGGGGCGAGGGGCGGGGGTGAGCCGTAGCGCGATCGGGTTGGGTCGGGTCTCCTCGGTCCCCGGGCGCCCTTCCCCCGCCCGCATGTGGTCGTGCAGGCTCCTACGTGCCTGGGAGCATGCAAACGGTGGCCCGCGGTGGTGCGGCTTAACCGCGCCCCAGGAGGGTGCCGAGGCTCGCCGGGAGGAGGGTGGGAGGTGCATGCTTCTCCTCTCCTCGCCTGGACTCCTCTTGCCTTGGGGAAAAGCCTGTAACCACCCAGCTGAGGGAGAACCAGACAGCTGAAAACCCCGAGCTTCCCTCTCGCCCTGCTTCCTTAAGGATAAGCCCTCCCAGCCCACGCGTCCCCGGGGAACTGGGGCGTCCCCCCGCTCTCGCCGCCCACCTGTGGGAGTCCGGTCCCGCTGCGCTCTGGGGAACCTGTGGCGCCGCGGGGCCCCCAGCCGCGCACTGTTCCTGCCCCTCTGCGTCACCCTGGGCCTCCGGGCAGAGCCCTGGTGGCTTTGAAAGGCCTGTCTGTCCGCTGCCGCCTTCTAAGGTAAACTCTCACCACTAACACCCCTCCTTCGCAAGCCGGGGCCTGGCCGTTAGGAGACTACGTAGTAGGAGACTCAATCTGAGAAATTACATTTTGAATCCAGCTTCCCTGGAAATGGCTTCTTGAGAATGCCTCCCTTGGCTGGCGTCGTGAATTTGGGGATGTAAGTCGCCTGATCGCTTAGTCTTTCAATAGGGCCCTTCACCCTTCTCCTTCCACCCCCACGGCAACCCCAGTTCCTGATGAATTGGCATTGACAGGCAAGAGGTAGCTGTTGCGCCGCTGGTACATAACCTTTCTGGGATGCATATTCTCATAATAAGCAACTCCTTTATGAAAACTTGGTATTTGCAAACGGGAACTTCTCTACCGCCCTCAGCGGTGTCCGGGGTGGTTAATGCCCATCCGTGGGCTAATTACCCAGGGATCTTCATTACAGAAGCACAGATTAGTTTCAAGAGGACTGTGCTGGAAAACAGCGTAAAACCTAGGAATCTAGGAAGTATCTAGGAAGTATCTCAAAGGCAGAGTTTTATTTATCTCTTAAACATTGCAAAAGCAAGCTTTTATTTTGATTTTCAAGAAGACTCGCCCGCTGCCCCTCATCTCTCAGAAGGAAAAGTTGTGTGTACCAGGTTGCACCTTGAATTTTCTCTTGCCTCAGTTGGGTCTGTTTTAATTTTAATACCACTTTTCAATGCATTTTATTCTTTTTGTTTTGGAATGCAGTTTGGGGGAAGAGCAGTGTGAGAGGGAAGGCTGGCTCTCAGCCGGAGGGTTTTGTGATTGGCTCCAGCTTCTCCGTGGTAGGGAGCCAGCGACTTGGTCAGGGGAGGAAACGCTTAAGTGGCATTGGGCCCGTTTCTTAGCATTCTCTCTACCTGACTTGGGGACTCGTTTCCTTCTGGCCTGAAAGACCTCACCCTGTCCATCCCAGACTGGATTAGTGCCCTTTCCATTTTTAAAGAGAATGTGATAGGAAGTGGCTTACTTCAGAACTTTCTTAGAGGTTTTGAAAACTTTCCACTTGCTGTTTTCCCTTATTCTCACTTTTTTTTTTTAAACTTTGTTTGGTTTTTGGATTTTAGTTTCTGTTCTCTTTCACACAGCTTCATTTTCTCCAAGTGTTTCTCCCTACAGTATGACATGACTACAAAATGTTTAGATTTTCTTTTTCTGTTGGGTACCAAGTAGTTTTTTTTATAAACCAATTTAAAAACTGTTTATCAGGGAAAGAGAAGAAAAATGAAGGACAGCAATTTGTTTTCAAAGTGGCTTGTTTCTAGTGGACTTAGAGGGTTTTCTTGGATTATTTTTCTCGCAGAAGTTTCTTAGAATCTCACAGCTCATTGCCTGGTAAACAAAACATTCCACGGTATTTTTCTTTTGCCTGTTTGCTTTTAGCTAATTTCCTGATAGAGAAGCACAACAGCTCCTCTGTATGTATACCTTTATAGTTGGAACATTTGAAGAAGATGAGGAAGCATAACAGAACCCCCGGAAAGAAAACCTTGGTAGGAATTTGAGTTGGAAAGTAGCTCAGGCCATCTGCTCCAACCTTGATTCCGGAATACTCCTGTCCACATGGCTTTCCTGCAACCACTGCCTGCTGAAAAAATGCTCTTCCAGGGAAGGGCTACTCATTGCTTCTGGAAGTCTTCCCTTACCTGCCCTGGCAGAATTCATTTCTTTCCTCTGCGCGTGGCTTTGTTGATTCTGTTGCTGCTGTCACATACAGTTACAATGCATTACAGCAAATGCCTGTCTGATTCATCCTGTATTTACCAAGTACCTGCTATGTGTCAGACAGTGTTCTAGGTACTGGAGGGCTGTAGCAGTATTTAAGATAATCATGTGTCACTTGTCACTTCTAACTTCACCACGTTCCAGTACCCTCTGAAGAGACTTCAATCAAGGTCAGGGATGTGGCAAAGTACTTAATGCATAGAAAGAGTTCAACAGGTCTTTGGGTCACAAATTCTGTCTACTATCCAAGAGTCAGATAGTCTCCAGCAATTGAGTCCATTCTGTTCAGTTTTTTTTTTCTTTTATTTATTTATTTATTTAATTATTATTTTTTTTAATTTTTTTTTTTCAACGTTTATTTATTTTTGGGACAGAGAGAGACAGAGCATGAACGGGGGTGGGGCAGAGAGAGAGGGAGACACAGAATCGGAAGCAGGCTCCAGGCTCTGAGCCATCAGCCCAGAGCCTGACGCGGGGCTCGAACTCACGGACTGTGAGATCGTGACCTGGCTGAAGTCGGACGCTTAACCGACTGCGCCACCCAGGCGCCCCCGTTCAGTTTTGATTTATGGTAAAAGTTTGTGCCTACTATGGATCTGAGATTAGTCAGTCTCATGATAGCTGTCACCCTTTGACTTTGTCTAATTGGCCTGAAGCAGTGTAGGCTGAGACTTAATCAAAGACTTTATTTGAAGACTCACACCCAAGTCTTTGGTTCTCATTTTCTTTCTTTCTTTTTTTTTTTTTTTTTTTAATTAATGTTTGTTTATTTCTGAGACACAGAGACAGAGCATGAGTGGGGGAGGGGCAGAGAGAGAGAGGGAGATGCAGAATCTGAAACAGGCTCCAGGCTCTGAGCTGTCAGCACAGAGCCCGACGCGGGGGCTTGAAATCATAAACCATGAGATCTTGACCTGAGCCGAAGTCGGTTGCTCAACCGACTGAGCCACCCAGTCGCCCCAAGTTTCTCATTTTCTTTAGTGCATGCATTGCATGAGTAAATAGAAGGGAGAATTATAGATTGCCAGGAGGTGGGTCCTACATTCTGTCATAAAGAATACTAGCTTTTCTGTGTTTGTGTGTATATGTGTATGAATGTGGGTGCACACACACTGCTGGTGCTTAGTAGTGGGTCTTATTAAAACTTTATTAGAAGTTTGTTAGAGACATTAGTCTCCATTTGTTGAGTGATAGTGGCTGAAACCTCCCTCTGAAAGGATGTGAGAATCCCGTTTTAAGGGTTGGACAAACAGTGGCATTTAAAAAAATCACCTTTTTCTGTACTGGATCTCCTATCTCAAGTACAGGAAAATTGGCAGATTTCCATTTGGAAGCATCCTGGACTTGATTGGGTGAAAGAATGTTCAAGAACAAACGTGTTTCTGCTCTTTTTTTTTTTTTTTTAATTTTTTTTTTTAACGTTTATTTTTGAGACAGAGAGAGACAGAGCATGAACGGGGGAGGGTCAGAGACAGGGAGACATAGAATCTGAAACAGGCTCCAGGCTCCGAGCTGTCAGCACAGAGCCCGACGCGGGGCTCGAACTCACGGACCGCAAGATCATGACCTGAGCCGAAGTCAGCCGCCCAACTGACTGAGCCACCCAGGCGCCCCATCTGCTCTTAATTAATATTAACTGCAGCTTTTGCTGGGGTTTGCATATGGGACCAGCATTTCAAATTAGACTATGGCCTGAGCCTCTTTTCTGTGAAAAGATGACCTAGTTCAGAGGGCTCTGGATTTTTTTTTTTTTTTTTGCATTTGTTAAGTATAAATGTGTATCTTATGTAAGAGTGAAAACTTCTGAGTCTTGGAGGATAGAGAGGTTGTATCTAGAGACTTGACAGAGTTGAACAAGATATCAAACAAATTTAAATAGTTCTGTAGAATATTAATAGGATTTCTGGAATATGCTATGTTCCATTTTTTTTTTTTTTTTTTCTAGCTTGGTAAGACTTGGGGTATAGCTTGGGTCAAGGGTCTGATGATTTTGGAGGATCTGTCTATTCCACAGGTCCACTCTACAATGCCTGGTTTCTTTGAGGGTTTTTATGGGTGTTGAAAGAACAATTTGTGACTTGAGTAAGGTGTCCCCTGAGGGTACATCTGCTTTGGCTACATGAACAGCTGAATCTAAGCAGTCTTCAGTGTGGTCTTTTTTTTTTTTTTTTGAGTTTATTTATTGATTTTGATAAACAGAGTGAGCTAGTATGGGTGGGGGAGGGGCAGAGAGAGGGAGAGAGAATCCCAAGCAGATTCCGCACTGTCAGCATAGAGCCCAACAGGGGCTCGAACTGGTGAACCATGAGATCATGACCTGAGTCAGACACTCAACCGGCTGAGCTGCCCAGGTGCACCCAGTGTGGTCATTTTTTATTTATTTTTGAGAGAGCACAACCAGGAGAGGGGCAGAGAGAGGGGGACAAAGAATCTGAAGCCAGCTCTGCCCTGACAGCACAGAGCCCGATGTGGGGCTTGAACTCATGAACTGCAAGATCATGACCTGAGCCAAAGTTGGACGCTCAAACAACAGAACCACCCAGGTGTCCCCAGTGTGGTCATTTTTTAAAAGGAGCTTTAGTTGTACCTTGTGGAAAATTTGGAAAATGTGAATTAGATTTTATCTAAAGGGCACTGAAAAGCTATTGAAGAATTTTAAATAAGATAATGACATGAAAGGATTTACTCTAAAAGTTGAACTTTGGGATGCTGTGTGAAGTGACTCCAGTTAAGCTAGAGTGATACCAGGAAGACCAATGTAGATGAGGAGAGTGGACCATGGCTTGGATTGGGGGTAGTTGTGAAGGCAGAGAGAAATGAAGGGCTTTAGGATGCAAATGAAGGCAGAGCTTACGGGGGATGAATGAGCTGGTGGTGAGCGGTGATGGAGAGAAAGCAGCCCAGAGATCAGTCCTAGGATTTTGGCCCTAGCACTTGGGTGAATGTGCCTTAGGGTTGAACTGGAGTGTGCCTAACCACTCTGGTGTGGAACATTTGGGTTACTTGCTGTTTAATAATGCTCTTATGAACGTCCCTGCATGTAAATCATTCAGCAAATATATTTTCCTTGGCATAGGTTACTAGACACAAAATGACTAGGGGTACCTGGGTGGCTCAGTTGGTTAAGCGTCCGACTTCTGCTCAGGTCAGACTTCTGTTCACTTTATGATCTCATGGCTGATGAGGTGGAGCCCCGGGTCTGGCTCTGTGCTGACAGCTCAGAGCCTGGAGCCTGCTTTAGATTCTGTGTGTGTGTGTCTCTCTTTGTCCCTCCCCCATTTGTGCTCTGACTCTTTCTCTCTCTCAAAAATAAATAAAATTTTTAAAAAAATTTAAAAAGAAAAAGAAATAAAATGACTGGATCAGAGTAGTTTTTAAACTGTAGAAGAAAGGAATTTTAAACTTAGCTTACAAGAGTGCCTGGCTGGCTCAGTCAGTAGAGCATGCAACTCTTGATCTCAGGGTTAATGAGTTCAAGCCCCATGTTGTGTGGGGAGCCTACTTAAAAAAAAAAAAAATTAGTTTACAAGCCTCTAGTCAAGGGCTTGGTTGAAAAGTAGATAATAGGTTTTAAATTATTCATGTAGTTTTTGGCTTACTAAATATTTAAGTATAGACATGGGTACACATACATTGATACATATGTATTTGAACTCTCCTTGTTTTTCTGGTTATAAAAATAGTATGTGTAAATTATCAAAGGTTTAAAAAAAACAAGAAAAATAAATAAGACAAACACTTGTAATCCCACTAACTGGAAGGAAAAATACTGTTAATACTTTTAAAAACAGTATATCCTTCCAGACTGAATTTCAAGAATAAACTTTGTATTACTATTTTGAAAATTGCTTGCTTTATTGCACAACATATCATTTATTATTTTTTAGTGCCATTACAATGTGTTCTTTAATATGAGCTTAGTGCCCCTGTACTCTTTTAATATAATTTTTATCCCACTTTTGGTTTTTTGGAAAGGTAATATGTGCAGATGGTAAAATTTTCAAACTACACCAGAAATGGTGTGGAAAGTCTCTCTCCCCTCCTTGACCGGTGGTTCCCCAGTTACTCTCTATAGGGATACATGTTCCCTGGCCCATGGTTCCTCTCTCTACCAGGATACCTACTAGTTACTTTTCTTGAATGTTCACCCAGAGAATTTATGCATACATATATAGCATATATGTAGATGGCAGTAGCCTCTTTTTTAAAAAGTACAAATTTATATTTTGTTTTTCATATCTTTCTTTAGACTTAGCAGTATAGCTTAGACATGGTTTCTATTAGCAGGTATCAATCTATCTTACTCTTTTTGAAAAATGGCCATATACTCTTTTTTTTTAAGTTTATTTACAGAGAGAGAGAGAGAGAGAGAGAGAGAGAGAGAATGGCTGGGACAGGGGCAGAGAGAGAGGGAGAGAGCGAGGATCCCCAGCAGACTCTGCACTGTCAGTACAGAGGCTGATGTGGGGCTTGATCTCACAAACCAGGAGATCATGACCTGAGCAGAAAATCAAGAGTCAGATGCTTAACCAACTGAGCCACCCAGGTGCCCAGACCCATAATTTTATGTTACAGTTGTACCATAGTTTTTCTAACCAGCCATTCTCAGACATTTTGGTCTCACTCTTAAAACTCATTGAGGGGGACCTGGGTAGTTCAGTTGGTTAAGCACCTGACTCTTGATTTTGGCTCAGGTCATGACCTCACAGTTCCTGAGATTGAGCCCCGAGTTTGGCCTGGGGCTGACAGTGTGGACCCTAGCCTGCTTGCTGTGCTTTCTCTCCCTCTTTCTGCCCCTTCCCCCACGCATACTCACTAAAAACAAAAAACAAAACAAAACAAAAAACCTCATTGAGGGGTGCCTGGATGGCTCAGTCCATTGAATGTCTGACTCTTGATTTGGCTCAGGTCATGATCCCAGGGTCATGGGATCAAGCCTTGCCTTAGGCTCTGTGCTCAGTGGAGGATTAAGATTCTCTCTCTTTCTCTCTCTGCCCCTCCCCCACTCTTTCTAAACAAAACAAAACTCACTGAGCACTCCATAGAGCTTTTTTTTTTTTTTTTTAATTTATTTATTTGTTTTCAGAGAGCACCCTTGAGCAGAGGGAGAGGAGAGAGAGAATCCCAAGCAGGCTCCACGCTGTTGGCACCCAGCCTAACACTGGGCTCAATCTCAGGTTTCATGAACTGTGAGATCAGGACCTGAGCCGAAATCAAGAATTGGATCCTTATCTGACTGAGCCAGCCACCCAGGCGTCTCAATAGAGCCTTTTAGATGGATTATACTTCTAGCTACTAACTGTATTAGAAGTTAAAACTGGGAAATTTAAAAAAATGTTTGTGAATTCATTAAATATGACGATAAATCCATTACATATTAACATTTCTATGAAAAATAACTATTTTCCAAAACAAAATCTGAGAAGAATAGTGTTGTTTTAATCTATTTGCAAATCTCTTCAATGTCTTGCTTTGTAAAAGAAAGCTGGATTCTTCTATCTGGTTCTTCGTTCAGTTTGTGTGCTGTGTTGTTTTGGTTAAAGTACAGAAAGAATACTTGGCTTCACATAGATGTGTAGTTAGAGAAAGGGGGAATTCACAGACCCCAGAAAGGATGTTAATGGACTCTTGGGGTCCTTGGACCTCACTTGGAGAACTGCTGATTTAACTAATCTTCTGTTGATGGAATTTAGGTTACTTACTGTCCTTTGGTATACAAAGCATGCTTGACTAGGACTTGAATGTCCTAGTAACCATGTCTTTCAGCAAATATGTAAGTGCCAAGCAGTGTTGACTTGTGGGATACAAAGAAGGGAGACAAAGTCTATTTCCTGAAGGAGGTTGAGGCAGGTAAACAAGGATAACGTAATAGAGGCTGGAAGATGTACATGTGTAGGTCCTGTGGGATATGGGGTAGTATGGCCAACCTAGCATTGAGAAGGTGGTGAGATTACAGAAGGGTTTCTAGAGATGATTCCCGAGCTAAGTTTTGACGGATGAGTCCAGCTGCCAGGTGAGGAGATGGGATGGTTGTTGCCACCATATAACTGGAACTCCTTTCAGAGCTCGTATATGGGTCCACAAGAGATCGTTGCTCTTGTGGCTTGATCACACCTGTGTGTTACCATTTTGGCCTTTATTCATCTCTTATTATGCTATTAAAGGAAAAGGTTGCTGTACCTGCTACATATCACTTTTTCCAGTTTTCATTACTTGGTGCTTATCTTTAAGATACACACAAATATATTAGCATCATAATTTATGAAGCTTTTACACTTCTGCTCCAAACTTCCTAGAACTCAAGTGATGGCACCTGATCATGAAACTCATAAGTTGGGTACCAGACTATTAGCTACAAATCTACCCATTATAGAGGACATATTGAATTGCCTATTTCCTTTAAAATCTACCAAGTAAATTGTTAAATGGTATTAGGCTACTCTGCTCTTAAGCAATCTGTGTAATGCATGTTGTAAGAAGATTTAAGGACTAGGAAATTGTTTTTCTTGTAAACTTTTAGACAGTATTCTTTTACACAGTGGGTCAGATAGCTCAGCTCTTTTAGCAAACTAGATTGTTTTTTTTTTTTTTAATTTTTTTTCAACGTTTATTTATTTTTGGGACAGAGAGAGACAGAGCATGAACAGGGGAGGGGCAGAGAGAGAGGGAGACACAGAATCGGAAACAGGCTCCAGGCTCTGAGCCATCAGCCCAGAGCCTGATGCGGGGCTCGAACTCCCGGACCGCGAGATCGTGACCTGGCTGAAGTCAGACGCTTAACCGACTGCGCCACCCAGGAGCCCCTAGATTGTTTTTTAAAGCATGATCAGGTAGTAGAGGCTTTGAATTACTCTGTGCCCCTCCCCCCCCCCACCTTAATGTTTAGTTCTCAAGTTCACCTTTAAGACATGGTCCAAAAGGTCTCATTGGTACAGTTTCATGAAGTACAATTAGATGGCTGATGTTATATTTTAACAGTCCCATGTCCAAGTTCCAAGAGTTCTTGGTACTAGTTAAATGACAGACCTGGCAGCAAGCATCCCTTATTTAGCCAGAGAGGCTGATGATATTGAAATAATGCACAGTCACTCCTGTTCATCAAATTCCCAACAAGCTAGAAATCAATTGTTTTCTGTTCTTCAGCACTTTGTTATTGACCTACGACCTGTGACTTTGGCACTTTATAATTCCTGCCACTTGGTCATCATAACTAACATTTGCACTGGTCGAGCATGTGCTAGGCCCTGCACTGGCTAATGGATGTGTCTTATTCTCTAGTCTACACACAAATCTACAGAGCAGTTGTTACTACATCCTTTTGCAAATGAAGAAATGGGCTCAGAGAGGTCGGATTACTTGCTTTAGGTCAAATAGCTAGTAAGGTAGAGAAGCTAGTAGTCAAACTTGGGACTCCATAGGTAGGGTTAAACTTCCCATTATGTCATGCTGCCATCCAGGTACTCCAGTCCATAGTGAAATATCCACTTCATGTCTTATAAACAGGACACGGAACAATGGATGGCCAGGGCATCATTGCAGCTCAGCTCTCCACAAGTACACTGAGGTCAGCAGGTTCCAGGGTAGTCTAGAGGTATGTGTTTTGTTGTTCTGTTCCTGAAACATTTAAAACAAAAATCTAAGGAAACGCTGACTTCCTCCTCCCTCCCCAAAAAAAGAACCCCAAAAGGTCTAAAATAGAAACTTTATGCAATTGTGAGGAGGTAGAAATTACCGTTCATTGTAATGGTAAGACTTCTGGAATAATACCTGAGCCTGCGGTTTCATTAGTCATTTGGCAGATGTTTCTATGCCTACATTAGGTATGAGGAGGCATGCAGAAGAACCCTTGTGGCACTCACCATTTCGGGTTCAAGTTCTAGGTTTCGCATTATGTTCCCATGAGTCATGGTGGGATGTGTGTGGGTGAAGTGTTGTGAGGTCATGGACAAGGTGGGAAGGGCATTGTTCAGGTGCATCTTTCTCCTGGAATGCCTTTCACACTTAATCTCTCAAAGTCTATTTTCAGTCTCATCGCTTCTGTGAAGTTTTCCACAGCTGTTGCAGCTACATACCATTTTTTCTCTGAAATTCCTCTTATACCCATCTGTATCTATAATATGGCATTCATTATCATCTCCCTGTAAGGTGATCTGCTTGTAATATCAGTTATATAGTCTCTAACCATCTCAATAGTAAATTCACTAGTGTCAGTTTAGTTCAACAAACGTTTTGATTGCTTGTTATGGCAGGAGGGGAGATGGGCTATAAACAAGGGAAAAATAGTCAAGGTAACCTTGTATACCTTATGCTTTAAGCCTTGTATGCTATATAAGTATTCCCCCCAAAATATGATAGTGCAGTGATGGACAGTGCCTGGGAAGGCCACTTTAGACTGTGGGTTGGAGAAGGCCTCTCTGAGATGATGTTTAAGCTGAGCCCTGAGTGAGGGTAGGGGCCAGGTGTGTGAAGATTTGGGGGCAGAGGAAGGGCATGTGGAGAGACCCTAGAGTAGGAGTGAGTTCTTCCTGGAGGAGAGGAGGCAAGTGTTTCTGGAGCACTGTGAGTAAGAAGGAGATGGTAGAAGGGGAGGCTGCAAAGGTTGGCATAGGGCTTTGAGGCATGGTCAGGAGTTTGGGCTTCCATGAAACTGTATGAAGAGTGACTGGGGTTTTGTTGTTATTGTCATTATTTTTTATGTATAACACCTTTACTGAGATATCTACAATAGCACTTATCCTTATATAGCGTATAAAACCAGTGGGTCCAGTGGTTTTTAGTATATTTATAGCATCATGCAACCATCACATTACTACTGCCTAATCTGAGAACATTTTCATTACCCCAGAAAGAAACTCCACTCATAAGTAGTCATTCCCCATTTCCCCTCCTTCCAGCCCCTGGCAATCACTAATCTACTTTCTGTTGGTATGGATTTGCCTACTCTGAATATGTCGGGTAAATGGACTCATACAAGATACTACTTTTTGTCTCTGGTTTCTTTCACTAAGCATGTTTTCAAATCAAAGTTCAACTATGTTGTAGTTATGTATCACTACTTCAATCCTTTTTATTGCCAGGTAATATTTATTGTATGGATATACCACATCTTGTTTATTCATTCATTAGTTGATGGATACTTGGGTTGTTTCCTGCTATTAACATTAATATACAGATTTTTATGTGAATATATGTTGTCATCTCTCTTGTCATGTATATACCTAGGAGTGGAGTTGCTGAATCATATGGTAACACTATGTTTAACATCTTGGGGTGCCTGGCTGGCTCAGGCAGCTAAGCAGTCAACCTTGGCTCAGGTCATGAGCTTGCAGTTTACGAGTTCGAGCCCCACATCGGGCTCTGTGCTGACAGCTCAGAGGCTGGAACCTGCTTTGGATTCTGTGTGTCCCTCTCTCTCTTCCCCTCTCCTTGCGTGCACGCACTCTCTCTTTCTCTCTCTCTCAAAAAAAAAAAAACATTAAAAAAGTTTTTCAAAAATCTTGAGGAACTGTCACCTGTTTTCCAAAGCAGCTCAACCATTTTATGTTCCCACCAACAATGAATGAAGGTGGCAGTGTCTTCATATTCTTGTCATACTTGTTATTGTATGTCTTTTTTGATTTTAACACCCTAATGAGCATAAGGTGGTATCTCATTGTGATTTTGATTTACATTTCCCTAAGAACTAATGATAATTGAACATCTTTTCATGTGCTGTTGACCATTTGTACATCTTCTTTGGTGAATGTCTATCCTGTCCATTTTTTAGATGGCCTCATATGTTCCTTCTGTGTTGAGTTCTTTATATATTCTGGATACAAGTCCCTTTTTATTTTTTTAATTTATTAAAAAAATTTTTTTTACATTTATTTATTATTTTGAGTATTATT
Organism: Prionailurus viverrinus; assembly: GCF_022837055.1. Taxonomy (NCBI): domain Eukaryota; kingdom Metazoa; phylum Chordata; class Mammalia; order Carnivora; family Felidae; genus Prionailurus; species Prionailurus viverrinus. Next base: position 160,678,059 of record NC_062568.1, on the reverse strand, counting down.
CTGTCAGCACAGAGCCTGGCACGGGGCTCGAACCCACAAACTGAGATCATGACCTGAGCCAAAGTCGGACACAACCAACTGAGCCATCCTGGCACCCCATGAGTCCCTTTTTATATATATGACTTGCATATATTTTCTTCCATTCTGTGGGTTGCCTTCTTACCTTTCTTGATGTTGTCCTTAGAAGCACAAAGTTTTAAAATTTGATGAAGTCCAGTTTATCTGTTTTTTTTCTTTTGTAGCTTGAGGTTTTTGGTGTCATTGCCTAATCCAAGGTAAAGCCCTTGTTTTTAAATATGGTACTGACAATCTGATTCATATTCTATTCTGCTTGAAGAAATATACTATTTTTGTTTGTTTTATTTTATTTTAATTTTTAGTTTTTTTGAGAGAGAGCAAGAGAGAGTGCATGCAAGAGGTGTAGAGGGGTAGGGAGAGAGTGATTGAGTATATTAAGCAGGCTCCACACTCAGTGCACAGCCTAGGCGGGGCTCCATCCCACAAACTTGGGATTATGACCTGAGCCTGGGATTATGACCTGAGCCTGGAATCATGACCTGAGTCGAAACCAAGAGTCGGAAGCTCAACTGAGCCACCCGGGCACCCCCATTCACATTTTAAATAGATCACTCTGGCTATTTGTAAACTAGATTGGAAGGTTCTAGAATGAAAGTAGGGAGAACAGTTAAGATGTTAAAATGTCAACAAATGGGTAGACTTCAAATATCAGTAACTACTTGTTAAATTCGGCATATTCCAGTAGCACCCTGTTAATAGGAATCAAAAATGGTCTCTACCTTTAAGGAGATGACAAGGTAAAACATACACCCAATTAATTGTTTATTAAGGCAGAAAAAATGAATGAGGGGCACCTGGGGTGGGCTCAGTTGGTTAAGTGTCTGACTTCAGCTCAGGTCATGATCTCACAGTTTGTGAGTTTGAGCCCCACATCGGGTTCTCTGCTGTCAGCACAGACCTCTGTCCCCCTCTCTTTCTGCCCCTCCTCTGTTTGCACTCTTTCTCTCAAAAAATAAACATAAACATTTAAAAAAAAACCCATAAAAGAATGACAAATTTTTATAAGAACACTGAAGGGGGGTGCCTGTGTGGCTCAGTTGTTTAAGTGTCCGACTCTGGATTTCGGCTCTGGCCATGATGTCCTGGTTTGTGAGATCGAGCCACCTCAGGTTGGGCTCTGTGTAAAGAACACTAAAGTCATTTGTATAAACTTATAGAGTTCTTTTTGTATTTCCAGTGTCTGACATACTGTCAGACAGTGCTTAGTAGTTGTTTGATCTATTTCTGGATGAAAAAGTCCATGAAAGCTGTGGGAGAGATGGTGTTAGAACTGAGCCTTGTAGGATGGGTAAGGTACTGGCAGGTAGAAAAATGGGAGCAGGGTGTTTTTAATGGAGGGATCATATATGAGAGGAGGTGATTACAATTAAGGATATTTTGATTGAAACCTAGAGGTGGAAAAATTACAGGTATGAAAGTTAGAATTGTCCTTTGGGGCTTTCATGTAATTCCACATTGAGTTTATAAATAGGAAGGTGGTTCGGAATCAATTCCTTCCTCAAATTCCTTTAGGGGTATGATGGCTGTTTTTCATAGCAAAGTAGGAGTGGATTGTAGGGGAGAGAAAGTGGAGCACAGCTAAGGTGGTGTCACAAACAGTTTAGATCAGGTATAAGGTAAAAGTAATGAAAACGGGAATTTAGGAGAAGCTGCAATACCTAATATGACTCTGTGCATGGGAATGGCAGCGCCAAATGCAACTCTTTAAAGGGATGAGTTTCAGTGATTGTGGGGGAAAGTGGACCTAGTTAAAAGGAAGATAGTCCAGGGTTGATGGTAAGTTTAACATACCTGCAGGAAGTTCCAGGTGCAAGTGTCTAGTGGATTTTGGCATAGCGAATGATAGGCACCGGCAGTTGGCTCTGTGGCTTAGAGGAAATAAGGTTGGGCTTTGGAGTCATACCTCTGTCATACCTCTGTCTAAACTTCTTATGGGCTTAGTTAACTTTGGGGAGAGTTAATTAACTTGATTTCCTCAGTTGTAAGAACCCCACCTCACAGGGCTGCTTGGGAGGGTCAGATGGGGTCATCTGCGTAAAATGCCTGACAAGTAGGAGGGTTCTCTCTGTGGTTTCTTCCCTCTTCCCTGGAGTAGTAATACTTTGATTTCATTTAAAATCTTCTGCGGTAAATGTGGTGCTTTGAATGGAATCACTGGCATAATCTAGTGGGATTTAGGCAATATATAGGTGTGTGTGTGTGTGTGTGTGTGTGTGTGTGCGCGCGCGCGCACCACTCAGCTGCTCAGCAGAGGCTACAAGCATTCATTGTTTTTAAACTATTAATTGTGCTGACCTAATTTTTAAAACTGTCTTGTTTCCATTCTTGTCCAAACAAAAGTACTTCCATTAAATTTCTTTGTGTGCCTCTTTTGGAAGACTCCTTTGGGAAGACCCAAAATTGCTTTTTAGAAATTTTGTCATCATTAAGATGGACATTTTTCTAACATTACCTGTGTGTCCGATTGGATAGATTTTCTCAAGGTCTTTTAATGTATTGGGCTGCTGATGTATCTGATTTGACTTTGGCTTTGCTTTGTTTTCCTAAATTCTGACTTAACTGCTTCTGTATTTTTTCCTTCTGCATGACCTCTGTAGATCTTGGTAAGAATAGCTAATGTCGTTTGCAGGAGAACTATAAAATATTGATTGCATATATGAGTTCAGCTTCCTAATTTTCTTAAATGGTAACTATAAATACTGTCTCAGGACACAGTTTATTTTTTCTATAAGGGAGATTGATTTTTAACTTGTATTACTTCAGTGGTTTAGTTTTAAAAAAATCAAGAATCTAGTTTGGAATACAAAGAAAGAGCAAGACCTCCTTCCCATTGAGCTCATAGTTTTGTTTTAGTTTTCCAGGGTTTTTGGTAACTAAACACTATGCACAACAATGAATGTGTTAAGTTTAATTATTTGTTCCTTTTCTTAATGCCTTAGAATTGGAAGGAATTTGAGTTCTTCTGTCCAAGTGACCATTCTGTGCTGGGTCCCTTCTCTAGGAGCTGACAGCCAACTCCCCCACTGGAGAAGGGCTTTTTCATTGTTGGATGGGCCTAATTGTTGGAAGACTTTTTTCTTTATACTGAGATGAAAGCCAGTCCTTGAAACCATCATCCATAAGCTGTCATCCACTTGTCCAACTTGAGTCTTTTGGTGTCACACAAATTAAATCCACTAACTCTGCAGATAATTGAAAATAGTTGCTAGGCACCACTTCCCGGACCTAAGTTGTCCTCCCCCGAAGCCTCCCATCCAGAAGAATAGCTCTGGTTACTTCAACCATTCTTTCCAAGATAACTTTTCTAAATTCTTTTCAGCCTGATTTCATTATGACCCTTTTAAACTCTGATGGCTACCTTCAACAAACAACTGACTAAAATGGTGGGATCATTGTAGCTGTAGTGGCTTTACTTCTAAATCTACTCTCTTTCTAAGTTTTTTTTTGTTTGTTTGTTTTAAGTTTATTTATTTTTGAGAGAGAGAGAGAGAGAGAGAGAGAGGAAGAGCAGGGGCGGGGCAGAAGATCCGAAGGGAGCTCTGTGCAGATAGCAGAGAGCCTGATGAGGGGCTTGAACGCACGAACTGTGAGATCATGACCTGAACCAAAGTCCGACACTCAACCAACTGAGCCACCAGGCACCCCTCTACTCTCTTTCAAATGAACACGTTATTTGGAAGTATTTCTGAACATTGTCCTGCAGTGCACACTGTGGCTCAGTTAGCTTTGAAAAGCCGACAGTATTTGAGGGTATCTCAGAACCTAAGCACAGACACCTGCTACTCTAGGCTACTCAGATCTGTAGCCCTGTCCTTTGAGTGAGGGGTCAGATACTCTGTCTCTCCCTTGGTTCATTCTGAGCATTGAGATGGCTTAAAGTATTAGGGACAAGTTAGAAAAATTTGGGAGTTTGGTGGAATTACCACTTAGCCTAAATATTGCAGGACACTGATCAGTGATGAATAGATCATGACTAAATTTGCCCAGGTTGTCATTAATTATAGTTTATTTGGATAGTTTCTACATACTGTTATATCCTAAAATCTAGGACTGTATGATTTTATGCTGAATGCCTTTGTGATACAAAACTCTTAAGAGGTGGTATGTTTGTCTTTAAGAATTTGGGCTCAGGGCACCTGGGTGGCTCAGTCCGTTAAGCATCCAACTTCAGCTCAGGTCATGATCACATGGCTCATGAGTTTGAGCCCCGCATCGGGCTGCTTCGGATTCTGTGTCTCCCTCTCTCTCTGCCCCCCCCCCCCCATGGTCTGTCTCTCTCCCCTTCAAAAATAAACAAACATTTAAAAAAATTAAAAAAAAAAAAGAAAAAGAAAAAGTGTGGGCTCCGAACTACATAGCTGGGTTTGGAATCTGACTTGGCGACCCTTACTCTACAATCTTGGGCAAAGTAGCTAACTTTTTTGTGTTTATTCATTTATAAATGAGAGTAATGGTGAGACTACCTCACTAGATTTCCTCGTGAGTATTAAGTTAATGTGTGTTGGCAGGGCTGAGGCTGTGGTAGGGTGAGGTGAGTAAAGCACTGTCCTGGAGTGAAAAATTTAAGGGGTGCCCATTAAACTCAATAAATCAGTGGTAGTGCAATAGAATGAACAAAATACAAGAATTTAAAATAAAAACCAGACCTGACAGATTGAGAAAGAATTGTTATGGATGGGAATGAGTTGTTTAAATGCAGGGTTGGATTGATTTTCATCATAGATTTTTTTGCACTAATTTTGGTATTTTGAAATATTGCATTAAAATATTATCTTAATGACTAGAGTTTGGTTTTTTTGTTGCCCTCTTCAATTTTTTTTTGCCCAAGGTGAGTGCCTCACCCAGCTGATCCTAGTTGTAGGCCAGTGTGTTGGTGTTCGTTGTTAGTTGATTGCAGTGTTAGTTTTGTTAAGGAAATACATTTAAGATCCTTGCGGAAGGATTTTTCCCCCCCAGCTTATATGTTTCTGTTAGGTTGTCTCAGAACACCAGTCAAAATCTATCTTGTCAAGGTTAGTTTTAGATTTGAATGTCATGTTACAAACACTGCTGGAGCTCAAACCCTGGAGAATAAAAGATGCATGCACTTAGCTTATGTCTAGAGGAATCTAGCCAAACCAAACAGCACTGAAACATTGCATTTCCTTAATGGCCAGGATTGTGAAAGACAGCCACAGATGGTTGGCTGAGCCATAGCTGGAACTACTGTTAGTCGGCGTGAGATGTTCTAAGTGGCAGAAGCCAGGAGCCCAATGCGGGTGGGAAGTGGTGTTTCTAGAAGTGAAATTAAGATGATAGAATCTTTCCGTAATTCTGGTTCTGATCCAGTTTGCCTTTAGTTATATAGACCTGATTATAAACATGTTTTGGAAAACTGTTTCATCGTTACTGGCCAGTGAAAGGCAAAAAAAGTTGTAGGGTTGATTTTTAAAGTGTGTTGTTCTTAACAGTTGAAGTGTTACACAAGGCAAGGCAGCTGTCTGTTAGGACATCATCCCTCTTAAAGTGCCTACTTGCTTGCTTTTTTTCTTTCTTTTTTCCTTCCTTCCATCTTTTTTCTTTTTGATACAGATTCATCCAGTGTTACTTTCTACACAAAGGAGAAGTAGTTGCTCTTAAAAGGTCGTATAAACTGGGTGTTGATATTTTGTGTAAAATATGTGGAGTTAAGTAAACGAATAATCACGATAGCAGTTATTGTTTGCTTTGATTAGGTTTAAATTTACCTGAAGACTTTATCATTTTGTTCTGAGATTGCGAAGAGATAGAATCCAATTATATACTTGAGAAGTGCAGTGATTTGAAAACATCACCTTATTTTGCTGGTTGCTGCCAGACATTGCTGCCTTGCTGTGGCGAGGTGGCTCTGTTGTTTTGAGTTTGGTCATTTTTAGAGACTCCAGATACCTTCTGGCTTTAGAGTTAAAAAAAAAAAATTGGAAAAAAATTTTTTTAAATTTTATTTTTATTTTAGACAGAGAGAAAGGAGTGTGAGTCGGGCAAAGGGGCAGGGGGAGAGAGAGTGAGAATCCCAAGGAAGCTCCAGACTCAGCACGGAGCCCGACACAGGGCTCCATCTCATGACCCTGGGATCATGACATGAGCCAAAATCAAGAGTTGGACGCTCAACCGACTGAGCCAGCCAGGCGCCCCAAGAGGTGAAAAATTCTTGTCTCAAAAAAGTGTATGTCACCTCTATACCAATTTTTGGAGAACAGCTGTGGCAGTTGCTTTGTTTTCCTCCTTTAATATGGCAGGTGGAGAAAACATGGAAATTTCAAAGTGAGTTCCAAAATTAGAAAGTCTGGTGGAGCATTCACTTTCATGTATACGGTGTTTGGAACAGCAGTGTATGGCAGAAGAAGATGTAGAGACTTGAGACTTAGGGGTTGAAATTGAGCAGCCAGTACATTGCTGGCAACATACGAGGCAAACATCTTCAGATATCTAGGAACTCATATTTGGAATAGAGGCAGCTATGGGAGTCAGTCGTCTTACCTGGAAAGTGATCCTTGGTTTAATGGGCAGAGTTTAATATTTCCTATTGGGCAATTTACTGATGCAGGCTGGCTGGGCCTGAGGGTCCTTGGCTTCGTGCAGGATAGAAATCAAATGAGAAGAAGTGAGAGCAGAGTTTATTGATGATATAGAGAGAGCAGATACAGATAGAGCATGTGGGAGCCTCCGAAAGGAAAGGAGAGAGACTGTTGTCTCGCTTGAGGTTTGGGTCTTTATTGAGGACGGTGGTTTGGTGGATGTGCCCTCTCAGGCACCGAGCTAGGTGTCCTGCATGAGTCTTTTATGCCCTGGAGCCCCAGGTCTTGGGGTCAGGATGTTTGCAGTCAGTGGTCTTGGAAAACCTTCATGACATCCCTGTCTGCCCAGTCACTCCTTAGATGTTACCTATTGTGCTAGAAGACTCCAAAGAAATCATTAAGTCCTTTAGGGAGAACATACATTATCAGTACCATAAGCCATGTGTAGGGTGGGGTACAGGTCCTAGCAAGAACAGAAGCAGGAAAATGAGCCCCCCAAATCCCAGGTTTTTGTTTTTGTTTGTCTTTTCACAAGATCCCTTCAGTTTCTGTGTCTCATTACCAGCTCATATTTAGATTGGTTAGACTTAAATTAGGTGAAGACTTCTAGAGTCCTAAGATGAAAATGCAATGTTTTTTTCTCTTCGTCTTCACTTTCTTTTCTGCTTCTAGGCCAGCTTGCACTGAGTTTTAAAGAGACTTGTGAACCACAAATCCTGGTGGTTGGTGTTGAGTCATGATGTGTGGCGTGGGAGTGACCGCAGTGCATGGGACAGGCGTTCTCTCCCTGTGAGGGTGATTAGTAACACTGGGTAATAGTCTGTGGTCATGCACTGGTCCTCCATCATTTTCTATTGAATCAGAAAGACCTGGACTCTCACCACCTGCTTTGTGGGCACACAGCTCTTTACTCCACCGCTTATGGTACTGGCCACTGTCCCTAATTACCTCCTTCTCAGATTTCATGCTTCTCTAGGATTCTTCACTTCTGCTTTTCAGTCTTGTAAGGGCCTCCCTTTTCAGCATTCTTTTCATCCCGTATTGGACACTACCCAGATTTTCCTCTCCCAAAGGAGAGGTGGTCCTATTGAAGTTTTGGCATGATGATTAGAGTCTGCCACAAGCAGCATCTTGATGTGGCATGTTAGACACCACTGTGCCCAAACCTGTCAGCCATTCTTCACACGCTTCATTAGCTCCACCTGCCCATACCCTAGTTTAGAGTTAATTTGTTACCTTCTTGTTCTTTTCCTTTCTGGAGAATTTGCTCTTTTTCTGTCTGCCCAGCTTTCAGTCCTCTAATACCTGTTACTTGCTTATCTAGAATAGTTTACCTCTTTACCATCTACTCCCAAAATAAATCACAGTCCCACCTTTGTTGAGCTAAAAAGTCGTTAAATTGCTTTCCCTGAACAAAGGACCTGGAACAAAGCATAGACAGATGCTTTAAAACTTCAGTGTGTGTGTGTGTGTGTGTGTGTGTGTGTGTGTGTGTGTGTGTGTAATCTGATTTAATTTTTACATAAAGTTCCTTATTTCCCCTCTAGTAGCTCTAAGAAAGAGAGTAGTGTTATTTGGGGACAGACCCCAAAGAGTCAGGGTTTAGTATTTTTTCTTGCTACATTTTATTTTGCTTTTCTTTCCTCCTTTTTTTTTTTTTTTAAATTTATTTATTTATTTTTGAAAGAGAGAGAGAGCAAGGGAGGGGCAGGGAGACAGAGAGACAGCATCTTAAGCAGGCCCAATGGGGGGCTCCATCTCTCCACCCTGAGATCATGACCTCAGCCAATGCTTAAGTGACTGAGCCACCCAGGCACTCCGTTTTTTCCTTTTTTAAAAACCCCATCTTTATTTATTTGCTCATTCAACTTAAAAACTATTGAAGGAATCCTTTGCTCCCTGAGGCTCAGTTTAAGTCACTCAGCTGAACAAGACCTGCCCTTGCGGTGTTCTCATTCAGAAGGGGAGGGCAGATGGTTGAACAAAGGATTCAAGGGTGGGAGGTATTGGAGGGAGAGACAAATTGTTTAAGGAAGTGGTAGCAGGCTCTGGAGCTGGGGGTAGAAAGCCCCGCACTGATCTGACCTGTGATGTGTGCAGATTCTCAGATCCCCCTTCAATGGGAAGCCAGCCTGCAAGCTGCTGAATCACTTCGTATCTCCAGTTATTCAACTACAAACCAAGAATAATAATGGTACTGCTTCCTAGTGTTGTAGGAATTAAATGAGATAATGAATATATGAGATTAGAATAAAATTTGGTCCATTATTTAATTTTTTTTAATGTGACCCGTAATAGTGTTGACATAAAATTTGAGGCCCAAGATGGAACCTGTCCTGTCTGGTGTGCCACGTCAGCAAAATGAAACTTAGGTAACCTTTGTGCCCCTACAAATGCTCCACTTGACCAGAAAAGCAGTGTTTCCAGTCAGCTAATCCCCAAAGGCGATGCCAGCTCTGGGGCATCTCTTCCCAAAGATGGTTGATTCTGGGCCCCACCCAATCAGATACTTTCTATTTTTTCTTGTGCTTTATCCTATAAAACCTTCCTACCTTCCACCTCTTTTTGTAGTTCTCTGAAAGGAGACTGTCCATGTGCTGTTAACCTAAATTGTCTTCTTTAATCAGTAGGAATTAGCTTAAGCTTACAATTGAGTATATACATACAAATACATAAAACCGACACACATCCTAAATTTTATAATATTCTCCCTTTTTTGTGTACAAAATGCTTTTGTACACAAAATACTTTTTCAGTTTCAAAAAAAATAGTGATCTTGACAGCAGTTGGACAACCACTGGTCTAGCATTTAATAAGTGTTTAACGAGTGATGCTTCTGGTATTTTTTTCCTATTACATTCTTTAGTTTAATTAGTTACCTTTTTTATTTAAATTGGATAGCTAACATACAGTGTAATATTAGTTTCAAGGGTACAATATAGTGATTCAACACTTAACATGCAACATCACAACATACTCATCACAACAAATGCCTTCCTTAATCCCCACCACCCATTTAACTTGTCCCCCCACCCACCCACCCACCTCCCCTCTGGTAACCAGCTTTGTTCTCTATAGTTAAAGTCTGTTTCTTGGTTGGTCTTTTTCCCCCCCTTTGCTTGTTTTGTTTCTTAAATGCCACATATGAGTGAAATCATATGGTATTTGTCTTTCTCTGACTGACTTATTTCACTTAGCGTAATACTCTCTAGCCCCATCCATGTTGTTACAAATGGCAAGATTTCATTCTTTTTTATGGCTGAGTAATATTCTGTTGTGTATGTACACCAGATATTCTTTATTCATCAGTTGATGGACGTTTGGGCTGTTTCCATAATTTGGCTATCGTAGATATGCTGCTATAAGCATCGGGGTGCATGTGTCCCCTTATTAAAAAAAATTTAATTAGAGAGAGTGCGAGCAGGAGAGAGTGGCAAAGGGAAAGAGAGAGAGAATCCCAAGAAGGCTCCATGCTCAGTGCAGAGCTCGATGTGGGGCTTGATCCCATGACACTGGGATCATGACCTGAGCCAAAATCAAGAGTCGCTCAACAGACTGAGCCAGCCAAGCGCCCATCCCTCTGAATTAGTTTTTTTGTATTCTTTGGGTATATACCTAGTGGTACAATTGCTGGATGGAAGGGTAGTTCTATTTTTATCTTTTTGAGGAAGCTCCATACTGTTTTCCACAGTAGCTGTACCAGTTTGCATTCCCACTAACACTGCAATATACTATTATTAACTATAATGAGTAATCTGTACATTTTATCACCATTACTTATGTATTTTATAACTGAAAGTTTGTACCTTTTGACCACCTTCACCCATTTTGCTCACCCTCACCCTGCATTCCTCCCTGCCTCTGCTCTGGCAGCTACCAGTCTTTTCTTTGTACCTATGATCTTGTTTTGTTGTTGTTGTTGTTGTTGTTGTTGTTTGTTTTAGATTGGATATGTAAGTGTGATCGAATGGTATTTGTCTTTCTCTGTTTACATCTGACTTATTTCGCTTATCAGGATGCCCTCAGCGTCCATCCATGTTGTCACACATGGGAGGATTTTATTCTTTTTTATGGCTGAATAATATTCCAGTATGTATGTGTGTGTGTGTGTGTGTGTGTGTGTGTGTGTGTGTATACATATATACATATGTATGTGTATGTACACACACATATATATACACACACACATATACATATATCTCATATTTTCCTTATCCATTCATCCATTGCTGGACACTTAGATGGTTTCCATATTTTGGCTATCACAGATAATGCTGCAGTGAACATGGGGGTGCAGATCTCTTTTCAAGTTAGTGTTTTCATTTTCTTCAGATAAACACCCAGAAGTGAAATTGCTGGACCATATGGTAATTCTATTTTTAATTTGTTGAGGAACCTCCATACTGTTTTTTTACAGTAGCTTCCCTCTGGCATTACTACTGCTCTTGTTCTTCCTGGGTGTTCAAGGATGATTGCATGTCACCCTACCTTATGACCCTCCTGGGAGCCCTGTCATAGAAGTGTTAGCATCAGTTGTTTCCCTCCTCCTTGTCTTTGTAGGACTGTCTGCTGTCAGCCCATGGAGGCTGGTGAGCATGGCACATCTTTGGTGTTGCTGTAGTTCTCCACCAGAGCACTGCCAGGAAGCTGTGAGATGGAAGGGTGCGGAAAAGACAGAGAGGGAGGCGGGGAGAGAGGAAAGAATCCCCCATGGGCAGCATAGCAGTGCACCCTGTTTGAACAGATGGCACTGGAGGAAACAGCAGCTTCCCTTATGTTGACCTGCAGCCAAGATCCTGCATGGAGAGGCAGCCAGCAAGGTGCGTGGTGGCCTTTTGCAATGGGAAGGAATTCCTTTTTATGTTGCTTTAAAAGTGAAATTCCTCCCTGTCCTCTGAATGCACCTAGTAATTGAGTTGTTATAAGGTTACAAGGGAGGCAGAGAAAATCTAGAGAGTCATGAGATTTGAAAAGTATGATCCTGCTCAGGGCTGAAAGTGCCTGGTATGGTGGGTACCAAGGCAGACTTGAAGAACGTGAGCTTGAGATGGTTAAACACTGTGAGTCTAAAACTCATCTATGATTTTGGCAAACCTTTCAGATTACTTGCCTTTTCCCATTTGTTCCCTTGCCCAACTTCTGTTCTTCCATCCCAATCTGCTTTTTTCTCCTCTGCTGCTTATATAAGCCAGCATGTGGTACCGTGCCAGATGTTCATGGTATGTTTATAAATGCATGTGTTCCTATTCTGGGCCAAAAACATTCTCCTGACATAGGACATCCAAAATTTTTTGGCTTATAAAATTCCAGTATCTTTTTCTTTCACGATTTATTTAAATTCTTAAAATGAGGTTACTGCACTATTTTATTCTTTGAATCAGTATGGAGTGTCAAATAATAATTGATAAGCTGGTGTGGGCAGAAAGCTTAAGGATAAAGAATGCTGGATTTCCTTTGTGCTTAGATACCGGATCACCTTTTTTCTCAGCACTGTGAGCCCCTCCCCTACCCAAAGTCATGGCTTTTGTCCATACATATTTTTAATCTTGGCTATTATAGAAACACATCCATTGGACCCAGGGTACAGAATTAGACTAAGTGAATGTACGTATGCAGTCTGGCTAGAGAGAAAAGAGCAAATAGGCCAAAGCACTGGCCCTTATTCTCAGGATGTCTTGCAGGCAAGGGGTGATGGAACACTAAGAGATGGCGTAGGCCTGAGGTCTGGCCGGGATTCCACTCCTCATATCTCAAATGGGTGTAATGACCATGAAAGCAGGGAGATGCTCCTTAGTCTGTGAAGTCCATCTCCTCTGCTCACTTAGAATCTTGGTGATTGAAAGCACACTGGTGTGGTTGGACGCATACTGGGGAAGCTGATCCTTCAGCCCCAACACATACACAGAGCCAGGTAAAGGAAATTGAAATTCCACCTCCAAGATGGCAGAGCTAGAAGGGTCCAACAGCCTCATGTAGGTGAGGAAACTTGAGGCCATGATAAGTGAAGTACATTGATATGTTCAGTCCTGTGGGCAGTCCTTGGGAGCAGAACTCTTAACAGCCAAGGCTTCTGATTTTCAGCCTAATACAATTTTCAGCCTGATACAGTTCCTTGTATCATATTGGCTCTTTGTCTCTTGATGGAGCCATTCCGGTGTGTTTAAAAGGGTATTGTCCCATGGTAAAAATGCAGACAGAAAGAATAAGTAAACTATATGATCTCGCTTATATGTGGAATATAAAAGCAAAACAAAACAACTCTGAGCTCATAGATACAGAGAATAAATTGGTGGTTGCCAGAGGTGAAGGGTGCGGAGGAGGTGTGAAATGGACAAATGTAGGCCAAAGGTACAGACTTCCGGTTATAAAATAAGTCACAGAGACGTAATGTGCAACATGGCGACCATGGTTAGTAATGCTGTGTCACATATTTGAAAGTTACTAACAGAATAGATCTTAAAAGCTCTCATCACAAGAAAAAAACATTTGTAACTATGTATGGTGATGGAAGTTGACTAGATTTATTGTGGTAATCATTCTATAGTATTTACAGATATCCAGTTATTATGTTGGATCCCTGAAACTAATATGTTATATGTCAGTTTTACCTCCATGAAAAAAATCACATTACATATTTTTTCACTTTCAATCTCACAATTAGTGGTAAAGAGGTGCACATTTGTGCTTTACATAATTTTGGATTCAAATCTAGGTTAAAAGAAAAAATCTTTTTACTATTAACCTTCTTTTGATCTAGGGAATGATTGATTATATAGATCATAGATTCAAATAATGTTAGCTACAATTTTCTGTGGTTAAAACACCAATACTAAATATCCCCATGATAAGCTAGATTTTGTACCTTAAGACTAAATGGCAAAGGACAAGCTTTGAAGATGGGTACTTCGTGCCAAGTCACTGTTCCTCAGGAGAGACCTGTGGTCAATGACTTGATCTCTTCGGGGTCTTAGTCTCATTATGTCCACAAGAACAAAGAACAAATAGGATGGAGGTCTTCATAGTTTCAAAGTTTTGTATTATGTTATATAAAATGAAATAGAACTTCTTTAGCAATAGTTTACAATCCCTAATGTCTTGTGATTTATCAAAGAAACTCTTTTGGTAAAGCTTATCTGTGTCACACAGACATCCAGTTTCATCTCAAAAGGAGACATCAGATTTTGGGTAGTCTAGCCTAGTATAGCTTCTCACTTGTGACTTCCATGCACCTGCCTGTTAGTTTGAAAATCAGTTGTTTTCCTCATGTGAAACTTTCTGCTTCTTCTGTTTAGAGAATATTTTTAGTCTTAATCTTAGAAATCTATAAGAGTTGACTCATATACATTTTGTGGGTGTTTAAGAATGTCAGATAGCGTTAGGAGGAGCAAACATCCACTTGTTGGAACAGATCCTTTTTCGTTAAGAGGTCAGGCTTGGGATCCAAGTGCAGTCTGTGGTAATGATCTTTCTGCACCAGCTTGAGTAGACTGAAGCAATAGGTGTGAGAACCATTGACAAAAGGGATGGAATGTCCATTTATGTAGCTAAATCAGATAAAAGTGTTTTGCTTAATTTAGTGATTTATTTTACTCAGTTATTCAGTGCCAAAGAATTAGATGGTAAGATAACATTTAAAGGAAGCATTGCTGCACATAGTTTTTACTGTGTGATTGAGAAGGTTTTTCTGAGTCTTAATTGCCTAGAAGTCGTGACTGTGGTTAGTAGGACTGTTGTACAATACAGTCCACAGAAGATATGGCAGGGGTAGAGTGAGATGAAAGTTTACCAATAATCCGTAGGACTTTGGAGACGGGAAGATGGAGAGTTTAAAGATCATGATACTTTTTCATCTCAAGTGGTACCTATTGATGGTTAAAATAAGATAGTCTCTAGCCTCAAGGGCATTACAGTCTTGTATGGAGGATTTGTAAACAACCCCACTTAACAAGAAGAGTGAAAGGTAGACACAATATGTTTGTGCAGACTGTGACCTGCATGGGGTGTGGAGCAGAGACATACAACGTGACTGGAGTCTTCTAGCCTTTAAGTGGCAGTGCCAGGATTTGAACCTAGGCAGTCTGGCTCAAAAATGTATACTCTTGGCCATTATATTAGGTTCAGACTTTTCCTCATAGTTACCAAAAGCAAGTGTCAGGGAGTAATTAAAAATCATGTTTTTGTTGTGAAGGAAAAGAAAGCCTGGCTGTGAGCAAGGCCAATTGAAGGGTGGATACCAGACATCTGAAATGAGTCATTTGAATTAGTGCCAAAATGCCTTATATTTAGGAATTTCTTCCATGGTTTATCTAAAGCTCTTTGATATCTTTTTTTTTAAGTTTATTTATTTAGAGAAAGAGAGAAAGACAGCACAAGCAGAGGAGGGGCAGTGAGAGAGAGAGAGAGAGAGAGAGAGAGAGAGAGAGAGAGAGAATCCCATGCTGTCAGTGTAGAGCCTGACTCAGGGTTTGATCTCACAAACCACTAGATCATGACCTGAGCTGAAATCGGGGATCAGAGACTTAACCGACTGAGCCACCCAAGTGCCCCAGGACTTTCATATCTATTCACAAATTTTTTTTGTAAAGTTTATTTTCTTACTGAAAGAGATTTATCAAAGTGATATCAGTGATAAACAGTTTATGGAATGAAGATTTTCTTCCTTTTGTAACTACTCTAGTGCCAAAATATTCTACCAAGTAGGGGAGATAAGGAACTTGTGGTTTGCAGGATCACAATACTACAGTTCATATATGACCATGCCTTATACAGGGAGTGTGTGTGTGTGTGTGTGTGTGTGTGTGTGTGTGTGTGTGTATGTGTTGGCATTCTCAGTGACAAAAGTTTTGGAGAAGGGATGATACTGGAGGCAGGCAATGGTTTCTACTGACTTTAGGTAGCATTATGAAGAAATCAAGCTCTTTTACAGGGGCCTTTCACTCAGCATTTTCTAGCTTGAACAATGAAAAGAACATTGAGTAGTTATCTGTTTCTGGTGATTAGCCAGGCATCTTGGGAATTTGCTGCTATGTGGACATTTGTCCTGCTCTGTCTTCTGTTTCCAGTTTGCCCTCACTTTATAGGCAACCAGAACAAAATAGGGTATGTAGTGTGTATATGTTTCAAAGGATAACAGTTGTTTATCTACGACTCAACCTAAGGGATAGAACATTACCAGTACCATAGAAGCCTCCCATATGCCCTTTCTCCATTACTCACAACTGCTATCTTGCATCTTACAATTATTATTCTCTTGCTTTACCATGAAAATATAATATATAGTTTTTATTTATTTATTTTGGAGAGAGGGAGAGACAGAATCCCAAGCAGGCTAGGCACTGTCAGCGCAGAGCCCAGTGTGGGGCTCAAAATCATGAGCGGTGAGATCGTAACTTGAGCTGAGACCAAGAATCAGGCACTCAATCGACTGAGCCACCCAGGCGTCCCACTTATCATATATTTTTGCCATGTATGCATGTATCCCTCAGCAGTACTTCGAGGAACACGCAAGTTTAATTTTGTGGGTTTTAGACTTTTATAAAAATGGGCAGATTATTTGGGCAAGAAAACATAAAATTAAACCTTGTTTATTTTTCTTTCTGGTTGTGTCGGTAAAAGATAGGAGATCATTCTTAGAGCTTGATTTTGTTTTGAAATAGGCCAAGTTGTCAACTGTTTGATGCCTGGCCAAGCCATCAGAAGCATATGAGAGATTACTTCTGATGTTCCATTGTTTGCCTGACATGTAGGGAAATATGCTATAGCATGGCACAGAGTCTAGTTGCTTAGTAAATACTTTTAAGTGAATGGCCGAATTATAATTGCAAGATCAGTGAACTTAGGACAACTTCCATCTAGTTTTTGATATCTCTTTGCAACTGAACTGAATGTGGAAGTCCTAACTGGGAAAGATCTGTTCCAATGTAAATTCTTAAATTTCGAGTGCAGATAAGTAGCTGAAGTATTTGTACTCAGATCTGATTGTTATGTCATGAGTAGCTACCTCTGTTACAAAAGTTTAGTTAGCTCTGGTCCTCTAGGGAATGAATGGAGTTGGAAGGACCAATCAATTTTCAAGTGCATATATTGTTTAAAATCTTTATATATTTATTTTGTGAGAGAGCGCAAAGAGCCCAGCATGGGGTGGGGTTCAATGTCATGAACTGTAAAATCATGACCTGAGCTGAAATCCAAGAGTCAGATGCTTAAGTGACTGAGCCACCCAGGTGCCCCTCAAGTGCACATTGAATGTCTGTTTTGAAAAGGTGCTGCAGAGACAGTGGTTGGTGTACCAGACAGATTCCATACTGTATGGTGGTGCAGACTGGCATGAGAGATACAAACGTGATGAATGCTACAGAGCTGGAGGACAGGATGCCATGGAGTATATAGAGGGGACCTAACCTCAGTTTGGGGAAGCTGAAGAGAGAAGACAGACCTGGGGCTGGACGGTAGAGATGGGCTGGGGTGGAGCATGTGAGTGAAGGGAGAAAAGCTACCAGGCTGCTTGAGGGTAGGTGTGGGCCAGATCTTAGAGGGACTTAGAAGCCACTGAATGGGCAGTAGAGCTGATTCATTTTAAGTAGAGACTCAACATGATCAGAGGTACAAGTTGGTCCATTCTGGCTGCAGGGTGGAAAACAATGGCATGAGGTTGTGGGATGTGGGGGAAAATAGTGTTAGGAGGAAGCTACTGATTATTAAATCCTATCTTTTGATCAAAGCCTAGCCTTAAAGGGGAAATAAAATCAGTTTGAGATTTATACCAGAGGCAAAGTGACATTTAGAATTTCAGTAGCCTAATTATGAGCCCTCTCTTTGATGCTGTTTATTTTCCAAGGTTAAACTTGAGGTTAAATGCAGAGTCCTTTGGTTAAACTTCTTCCTTTCATCTGCACATGTGTCATGGATTGCTAAGAACAAAGTGCTCTATTTCAGAATAGTTCCTTTCCAGCTCCCACTGTGGAAGCTTAAGGAGATTTTTCTCCAGTATTAAAAAATTTTTTTTAACGTTTATTCATTTTTGAGAGAGAGAGAGAGAGAGAGAGAGAGAGCGAGCACGAGTGGGGGAGGGGCAGAGAGCGAAGGAAACACAGAATCTGAAGCAGGCTCCAGGCATTGAGTTGTCAGCACAGAGCCCGACACGGGACTCAAACCCACAAACCACGAGATCCTGACCTGAGCTGAAGTCAGATGTTTAACCGACTGAGCCACCTAGGGACCCCATCTCCAGTATTTATTACTATGGGAACCTGGTCAATCTCCTGGAGGTACTCTCATAATATTGTGCACCCCCCCCCGCCCCCCTCCAATGACTATGTCCCCTGGAGTTTTTGTCTATGCTTCTAGCAATTCCTCAATTACAATTTAGGATTTCCTACCTAGCACTGGTTCCTGAGGTGCTTTCCATTCGTGAGTCTCTGCTCAGGTAAGATGTGACTCCTTTATTTGCCTGTCTGTCCCTCTAATCTTGGGGGCAGTAGTTTGCCCCGTGTCCTCCCCTCTCTTATGGATCCAAGAGAGTTGTTTGTGGTTTGTTTTTCAGTCTATTCAACTTTTTCTTCCTCTAAGGACAAAGTGGCTGTTTCCAGGTTCCTTACATGCACACTAGGGCATACATTGTTGTTGTTGTTGTTTTTGAGAGTAAGAGCATGTATGCAAGTGGGAAAGGGGCAGAGAGAGAGAATCCCAAGCAGGCTGTGCACTGTCAGCACAGAGCCTAGTGTGGGGCTCGAACTCACAAACCTCGATTGTGACCTGAGCCAAAGTCAGAGGCTTAACCAACAGAGCCACCCAGGTGCCCTCAGGGCACATACTTATTAACAAGTAATTATTTGTTCATGCGTCTGTTCCACTTCTCTCCTAATTAATAAGCTCCTTGAGGTCATTCCTATATCTGTGTCTGTAGTGCCTTGCATGGTACCTGGCCTGTAGTAGATGCACAAAAAATTTTGGTTGGTAAGTGGTGTATGTTCCGGGAGACGAGAACCTTCACGTGTGGTTGTCCGTGATTGGAGTCACCTGGGTGGACATGGGGTAAAATGGGAAGCTTCTTACAGGATACTGGTGGGGTCATTGCATAGCTGATTAGAGGCCTGTGGCACCAAACACACTTGACATTGTTGTCCTGATGTTGGCACTTTCCAGGTTGGTCGTTGAGATAAGAGGTACGACAGATATTCAAATGAAATAAAAAGACCTCATTTGCTTTTGCTTAAAGTATTAATAGTAATTGAGGTTTGATCCTGTAAGTTGATTATCTTGAAGTTCTAATCCTTGCCTTTGTTAAAACAAATATTTTTGTCTCCATTGTTAAGAACTAAGGGAGTCTGGTTGGTTTTCTGCAACTCTGGACTGGTATTTCAGGGATAACTCCTTACTGGTCAAAGGTGAATGAACTGGCATTTGGTTTGACCAAATTCATTTAGTGTGTGACCAATAACCTATTACTATTTCACAATATATTTATATGGAACTGTACTAGCAAGTAAGAGCCCGTGTAACTTAATTGTGATAACTGTTATTTAGTTTTTCTGCCCGACAGAATGAAATTCTGTAAAATTTGGCTGTTTAAAGTTTTCAGTGGGTTAGCACCCAATTCCAGTGTTTAGGTTCTAAGCTCTAAGCTCAAATATCAGGTTGGTACAGTCTGCCGCAGGGTAGATGCTTAATCAGTATCAGCTGAAAGAATATTTAGTGGGTTCAGAAAGTATGTATGTATGTATTTATGTATTTATTTTTAATGCTTATTTTTGAGAGAGAGAGAGCACAAACAGGGGAGGGGCAGAGAGAGAGAGGGGGAAAAGAGAATCTGAAGCAGGCTCCACACTGTCAGTGCAAAGCCCAACGTGGGTCTCGAAACCGTGAACCTGAGCTGAACTCTGACACTCAACCAGCTGAGCCACCCAGGCGCCCTCACAGAGTATTTAAACTACAAAACCCACCATACCATGTTCTCCAGTTATCCCCTCCCTGAATAGGGAACCATTTACTTCCTGTTTCATGACACTATCTGTTTTTCCCATGTTGATTTCTGTTTGGAGGTCATTCAGTCTCTGGAATGTTTAAGCTGGCTGTCCTGAGTATTTAGGGTCCTGTTGAATGGATTTTGTACTACCTAAATATGCATGTGTGTGTTCTCATGGATTTTCTAAAGAAATGTCATTTGCTTAATTGGCTCTCCTAGTTATTCAGAAAAAAATATTTTCTTATTAACCAGTCTTAAGACAATTCATTATAAATCTAACATCCTCCCCATTGAGCAGCTGACAATGTTTTGTTATATTTACCGCCCTGAGTACAATAATCTGTGTCACTCTGTTAATGTGACAGTGGTAAATTTTAATTTTTTTAAATGTTTATTTATTTTAGAGAGAGAGAGAGCGCAAGCACGTGCCAGGGAGGGGCAGAAAGAGGGAGACAGAGAATTCAAAGCAGGCTCTGTGCTGTGGTTCTGTGCTCACAGCACAGAGCCCCATGTGGGGCCTGAATTCAGGAACCCTATCATCATGACCTTAGCTGAAATCAAGAGCCATTTAACGGACTGAGCCACCCAAGCACCCCTGAAAGTGGTCAATTTTAATGTGAAAGAAATGAGGCCAATAAAAATACCTTTTCTGTATCTTGGAAGTATAAATTTTAGACAGATGACCAAGTTAACAGGTAGTCTTAAGTTGCATATTATCTTAAAATTTTAAGTTTGGTATTTCTTAAATACACAACTTAATAGGTAGTCTTAAATTCTGACAATTTGTATATTACCTGATCTAGTTGGGAATGGAAAATATATATTTTTCAAGGTTACTAAGATTTTATCTTATTTTAATTTACATTTAGCAATTGAATGAAATAGGTTAAGCTGCATTGCCATAATATTTATATTGTAAAATAGGTGGAATATTGATTTTTTATAATGTATTTAACATTGAAAACGATAATATATATCTATAGATATACTCACATAATTTTGTAATATATTACCATTTTGTAATCTGACACTTTCTCTTTTCCTTTCTGAGGAAAGTTTTTTCAAATGTGGTCTTAATCACTCGTGTTCTGTTCAGTCTTCTAAACACATGATGGATTTTCTTTTTGGTTGTTATGAAGCTTAAAAAATGCAGAACTGTTGGCCTGTTTTTGGCACTCTAAATTTATTGTTTATTTTTGAAAACTTCCTGGTGGTTTATGACTTACTCATGTGTGCGCGCATGTGCATATATGCGCATCTATATATACACTGAGGATTCAGAAGCTGCGTAAGACTGTGTGTGTCCACAGCCTTTCTTTGGAATACTACTTGACAAATTGGAGCTGGTATGTGTGTTATCTATTTAATGATACTACTTTCAAGCAAGCTGACAAAGGCAGATGAAGGTCCCGGTTTTCTGAATGGGCCTCTGTCTTTATCAACATCTTATCTCCATTTGTTGTTGTAGTGAGATCTTCATTCAGATGCAGATACACTGTCTGTTTTGTCCTGGCTTTTAAACTTTCCAGGTTTTCATTTGGGTGGGGATTGAGGTGTGGGGGGGTAGAAGTTTGATTTTGTATCAGATTAGATGGATGTGTTGTCTGTCCTGCTCCAGAGAAGATCCAAGACTGCCAGTAGTTGGGAAAGTATGTTGAACTTAGATCTTTCTCTTACTTAGTAAATTAGATTAAAATGATTCTGGAAGTCTTCCACAGGGTTATTTTAAACTTGGAATTGCACAGTCTATGTTGGGTTAACTCAAGGTGATGTAGGCAGGCTGGGCCTGAGGATCCAGAGGGGATCCTGCAGGAGTGACCAAGAGGGTCCTTGGTTGGCTTCGCGCAGGATAGAAATCAAATGCAAGCTGGTAGGAAGTGAGAGCAGAGTTTATTGAAGATACAGAGAGAGCAGATACAGACGGAGCTTCTGGGAGATTCGGAAAGGAAAAGCAGAATGAGTCTCATCTTTGCTTGGTGTGAGAAGTGAGATGATTCATTTTCAAAAATACCAAATAAAAGCTGTGCTGTCTAGTTAACAATAGGTTTACAATCTATTGGAAATATGTATGAACCCCTTCCCCACTGCACAATGGAGTCCCCAAACCCGTAGACACTTCACTTCCTGGTTCTTCTTCCCCTCTCCATTTGGTGGGCTTATTTTTTGTGGGCTTTGCAATGAGTATGTGCCAAAGAACTCAAGTCTCTGCATCACCTCAAGAGATGTCCATTTGTTCCAGTCAGACTACTTTTCAGCCTCACATGGGTATCAGTGACTTCTGGGTAAGACTGTAACCTCTGTAGTACTCAGCCAGTGAGGAATTAGGGAAGGGACTTCGCTCTAGGAGATAAATGCCTGCTGTAACCAGACACCAGCTCTTGCAAAAAATGTTGATCAAAGCCTAGCTTCTCTGTGCTCCAGTCTTCACATCCCTCATTTGATTGGGGCAGTGGGCTTATTTCTCACACTTGGGGTCTGGGCTTTTAGTTGAGGATGGTGGTCTTGTGTCCCTGTCCTCAGGCATCCAGGAACCGGTCAGAGCTGGGAGTGCTCAGGTGTCCTTCATAAGTCACTTATGCCCAGGAGTCTTGCTGTCAAGGTATGTAGAGTCAGTGGTCTTGGAAAACCTTCATGACAACCCCACCTAATCACTCCTTAGGTGTTATCTATTGTGCTGGAAGACTTCAAAGAAATCATTAAGTCCTTGACCTTTACAAGCAGGACATAATAAGGCATGTGTAAGGCAGGGGTGCAGGTCCTGAGAAGAATAGAGGTAGCAAAAAGCAGTCCTTTATGGGGTGCCTTCAGTCTCCATGTGTCAAAGGTATTCTCTCAAGGGGCAGAATGTCTTCTAAGGTTGCTTCTGCTTTAGTGCAGTCTGTTGTCTCCTGCTTGGATTATTGTCACAGGCTCTTTGGCTTTTACCACACCAACCCAATCTAGAGGTCACAGTGTGGTGGGCACGTGACCTGTGTACTCACACAAGGATTTGCACTTAGTTTAATGCTTTGCTGTTGCCATTTAGAGATTTCTAATTTTTGAACAGGAAATCTCCATATTTTCATTTGCACTGGGCCCTGTAAATGCTGGTCTTGGCTGTGGGAATGGCATTTCTAAAACTACATGTTAAAAAAAAAAATCTTTCCCACCTGTCTAGCTGCATCTCTCATGATGCTTTTCTCTGTACTTGAAGTTCCTCCAGGTATGCCAAGCAGCCCCCTGCTTGGTGGCATTATTGGCTCATGGTGTTTCTTTCTCCTCATTTTCCCTATTCGACCTTGTTCATCGCTGTACATGGTTTATTTTTTTTTTTTTTTATGAAATTTATTGACAAATTGGTTTCCATACAACACCCAGTGCTCATCCCAAAAGGTGCCCTCCTCAATACCCATCACCCACCCTCTCCTCCCTCCCACCCCCCATCAACCCTCAGTTTGTTCTCAGTTTTTAACAGTCTCTTATGCTTTGGCTCTCTCCCATTCTAACCTCTTTTTTTTTTTTTTCCTTCCCCTCCCCCATGGGTTCCTGTTAAGTTTCTCAGGATCCACATAAGAGTGAAACCATATGGTATCTGTCTTTCTCTGTATGGCTTATTTCACTTAGCATCACACTCTCCAGTTCCATCCACGTTGCTACAAAAGGCCATATTTCATTTTTTCTCATTGCCACGTAATATTCCATTGTGTATATAAACCACAATTTCTTTATCCATTCATCAGTTGATGGACATTTAGGCTCTTTCCATAATTTGGCTATTGTTGAGAGTGCTGCTATGAACATTGGGGTACAAGTGGCCCTATGCATCAGTGCTCCTGTATCCCTTGGATAAATTCCTAGCAGTGCTATTGCTGGGTCATAGGGTAGGTCTATTTTTAATTTTCTGAGGAACCTCCACACTGCTTTCCAGAGCGGCTGCACCAATTTGCATTCCCACCAACAGTGCAAGAGGGTTCCCGTTTCTCCACATCCTCTCCAGCATCTATAGTCTCCTGATTTGTTCATTTTGGCCACTCTGACTGGTGTGAGGTGATACCTGAGTGTGGTTTTGATTTGTATTTCCCTGATAAGGAGCGACGCTGAACATCTTTTCATGTGCCTGTTGGCCATCCGGATGTCTTCTTTAGAGAAGTGTCTATTCATGTTTTCTGCCCATTTCTTCACTGGGTTATTTGTTTTTCGGGTGTGGAGTTTGGTGAGCTCTTTATAGATTTTGGGTACTAGCCCTTTGTCCGATATGTCATTTGCGAATATCTTTTCCCATTCCGTTGGTTGCCTTTTAGTTTTGTTGGTTGTTTCCTTTGCTGTGCAGAAGCTTTTTATCTTCATAAGGTCCCAGTAATTCACTTTTGCTTTTAATTCCCTTGCCTTTGGGGATGGGTCGAGTAAGAGATTGCTACGGCTGAGGTCAGAGAGGTCTTTTCCTGCTTTCTCCTCTAAGGTTTTGATGGTTTCCTGTCTCACATTTAGGTCCTTTATCCATTTTGAGTTTGTTTTTGTGAATGGTGTGAGAAAGTGGTCTAGTTTCAACCTTCTGCATGTTGCTGTCCAGTTCTCCCAGCACCATTTGTTAAAGAGGCTGTCTTTTTTCCATTGGATGTTCTTTCCTGCTTTGTCAAAGATGAGTTGGCCATACGTTTGTGGGTCTAGTTCTGGGGTTTCTATTCTATTCCATTGGTCTATGTGTCTGTTTTTGTGCCATATACATGGTTTAAAATACTGATGAAATAAGACTGAGCTGTGAAACCTGACATGGCCATCTCAACTAGTACTGATCATACTTTGTCTCATATCTCCCTTGAAAAAGTTGGCACATGGCAACAATTCATTCATTCATTCATGCAACAATTCATTCATTCATTCATGCAACAAATTGTTATGGAGGTATCTCATACATGCCAAGCTATATTCTAAGTACTGAGGGTATGGCATTGAACAAAGTACCTCAGTTTTTCTGAATGAATTAATAATATTCTTGTTGGGGGAGGTAAAAAGTGAATTGATAAATAGATCAATATATAATATGTAAGATCTGGGGTTGTAGAAGACAATGCAAAGCAAGATAAGAGACTAGAGGGTGATAGGGATGTGTGTCTGTCCTTGTGCTATTTAGATGGGGTGGAAGGCCTGTTTGAGGTAAGACTTATCAGAGATCTGAGTGAAGTGGGGGCTTGATCCATGTGAAATTCTTGGGGAGAGAGTGTTCTTGGCAGAGGGAGCAACAAATGAAAAGTTCCTAAAGTGAGCACATGAATGTGATTGTCAGAAAACTACAGGGAAGCTGGTGTGGCTGGAGTAGAGTGGACAATGGAGAGGAAGTAGGAGATGGCTTCAGGGAAGGAGGGCCTGATTACACAGGGCCTTGTAAACCAAGGTGAGGGCTTTGGCTTATACTCTGAGTGAGATGGAAAGGTCCTGGAGGATTGCAGTTGGCTTGCATTTTCAAAGGTTCACTTTCCTATCATTTATGCAAAGGAGCCATCTCAGATGCTACTGAGAAGCGAAGTAAGCTAAGAATTGAGAATTGGCTGTTCAAGTAATGTAATGATTCGTTTGGTTGACTAGTGTGCAGAAGACCCCAGAAGCAATATGTTGATTTTGTGGCAGGTCACAGATTGCTATGAGTAAAGGACCCACTTTGATCTTATCTCAGAGATTCTTTATCAGTGTGATTCCTTTGGCCAGTTGTCTCTTTTTCACTATGTAAAGATTTGTGCAGTGGTCTTGGAGTATAACTCATTGCTTCATTTTTTTTTTTTTTTAAGTTTATATATTTTGAGAGAGAGAGAGAGCAGGGGAGGAACAGAGAGAGGGAGAGAGATCGGAACCCAAGCAGACTCTGTACTGGCAGCGCAGAGCCCGACATGGGGCTTGAACTGATGAACTGTGAGATCATGACCTGAGCTGAAATCAAGAGGCAGATGCTTAACTGACTGAGCCACCCAGGCGCCCCAAATATATTTAAAATTTTTTTTAATGTATATTTTATTTTTGAGAGAGAGAGAGAGAGACAGAGCACGAGTGGTGGAGGGGCAGAGAGAGAGGGAGGCAGAGGATTCGAAGCAGGCTTCAGGCTCTGAGCTGTCAGCATAGAGCCTGATGCGGGGCTGGGACTCACGAACCGCAAGATCATGACCTGGGCCTAAGCCAGCACTTAACCGACTGAGCCACGCAGGCACCTCCATTGCTTCATTCTTTCAGCTCTGCTTTTTACTAATCTGTGGCCTCCGCTTAACCACCAGGGCCATCCGGGGCCATGGTTGTGATTTCTTTCCTCACAGTGTCATCGCTTGCTCTGCAGCCATCTTCACAACAGTTACTGTTGCACTTTTATGTTTTGATCATTTGGCTTGGATATGACAGACGCTGTGGAAATGTAATGGCAGGAACTTCATGTTCAATTAGATATAAAGAATGGGGGAAGTCAAGAAAATCAAGACAACTGGTGTTTACTCTTACATGACGTCTGAGGAGAGTAATGTTGTAAATACCAGGGCAAGAGCATGTGGGAGGGGAAAGTATGATTTTGGCCATGATAAGTTTGAGGTGTTAGAGGGGGTACATATTGCACCATCTAGCAAGTATTTAAAGGCCTCAGGGGCATCATTTGGCTACTGTTCTGCATTAAACTCCTGAGTCCAGAAGTATCCCAATACCATAAATCCTCACCCAAAAGGACCTTAAATATTAAGTGGCCCAATCCCCAACCAGTTTTCCGAATCTCTCTATAATATCCCGTCTTAGGCAGTCTTTGAATCTCCATTCAGACATTCCTTAGGCCATTTTTTCTCTATCCATTTGTAATTCCCATAACGAGTCCTAATTGTAAGCCCTGGGGATTAAGTAAGCTAATGCCCTTTCCATGTGTCAAGTATCAGGATATGGGCAAATTGTTTTCATGCCCTTCTCTGGGTCTTCTCTTTTCCAAATAAAATGTTTCCTATGCTTTCACTGTCTCCTCATGGGATATTTGGAGACAATTCACATCTTGGTCTGTTATCGTGGAAGATGTCTATATATATATATATATTTTTTGTTTGTTTAAATCTGTCTTAATGTTTGGCAGATGGGACTAAGAACAGGGCTCTGGCACAGGGTATTGTATGGAAACCAATTTGACAATAAATTTCATATTAAAAAAAATAAAAAGGAAGCTGGCATTAAAAAAAAAAAAAGAACAGGGCTCTGCAGTTGGCCTGACCATTGCAGAGTAGGACAGCACCAATCTCGTCAGTTACTCCAAGCATACCATCCAACAGTGATTTTCCTGATATAAAACATACATAGTATACAGGTATTACCAAGAGAACAGAAAGCATATGTTCGCCCAAAAACCTGTACATGAACATTCCTTGTAGTGTTACTCATATTAGCCAAAAAGTAGAAACAATGCAAATGCATATTAACTGATGTATATAAACAAAATATGGTATACCCATACAGTGAATGATCAACCATGAAAATGGATGAAGTACTACTTGAAAACATTATGCTAAATGAAAGAAACCAGACACAAAATACCACATATTGTATGATTCCATTTATATGAAATGTGCACGATAGGCAAATCTGTAAAGACAGAAAGTAGATCCATAGTTGCCAGGGGCTAGACAGAGGGAGGAGGGAATGGGGAGCGATTGCTAATGGGTACAGCGTTTCTTTCTGAAGTGATAAAAATGTTCTGAAATTAGGTAGTGGTGATGGCTGCACAGCATTGAGAATGTATTAAAAATTACTGAGTTGGGGGCGCCTGGGTGGCGCAGTCGGTTAAGCGTCCGACTTCAGCCAGGTCACGATCTCACGGTCCGTGAGTTCGAGCCCCGCGTCAGGCTCTGGGCTGATGGCTCAGAGCCTGGAGCCTGTTTCCGATTCTGTGTCTCCCTCTCTCTCTGCCCCTCCCCCGTTCATGCTCTGTCTCTCTCTGTCCCAAAAATAAATAAACGTTGAAAAAAAAATTTAAAAAAATTACTGAGTTGTACACTTTAAAGTAGTGAATGTTAATGGTGTGTGAATTGTATCTTAGTAAAGCTGTCATAAATATGGGTATTACTTCCTATCTGAAGGTGAGGATCTTATGAGGATTAAATGAAATAACACATACAAAGTGGTTAAAGCACAGTGCCTGGTATAATATGTTTCTTAATATGTTAACATAGTATGTTACTTTATTAGTGATTAATATTGTTGCTCTTCATGAAAATAACACTGCTTAAACATTGGTAGGTAAGCTGCAACTTTTATTCACTGCTCCCTTTGTGCATTATTACCTGTTACCTAGTATAGAGTTAATAAATACTTTGTAATGAATCTGTTTTTGTTCATATGCATGTTTAGCCACATTTGCCAAAGTGGTTGTCTTTTGCTGTTGTTCTTTGCAGCATGTTACTGAATCAGCATCATTGGATCTAACTTTGAGCTTGTAGTAGTAGCAATCAGAGCCAATAGTTTGAGCCAGTAGTAGTAATCAGAGTGATATGAATCTCTTGACAGTGCATATTTCAGAGTTGGAGTTAGGAGTTTTGACTCAGTTTGGGGAAGGAAGGTTCTACCTTGAATTCAAGGTGAAGGTAGGGACAAAGTGATTCTTGAGCTTTTTTGCAGTAACATAATTCTGCTTTATGTTTTTATAAGAACATAATTGGCCTTTCTTAAAGTCAACATCAAATATAGGCAATATGCTAGATAACAGTGCAGTGAATATCTTCTTGGGGGCACTGGTGGTTGAAATTGTATCAGTCACTTGAAATGTAAATTAATATTTATTATAAAGGCATAAAATATGGTCCTATTTAATAACCATTGTGAATGCAGCCAACTGAATAAAAACAATAAAGTTAGAATAAATAAATAAAAAAAAAAGAACATAATTGGCCTGTCAAAAACGTGGTTCTTAATGGTTTATTATCAGTTCTCTGAAGAGTAGAGGACTTCATCTTGGTTTAAAAAAAAATCCGTTCCTAGAAACTTAACAGATTTAAACTGATAATTTGTTCCACTGAACCTAACCCACAATTTCCACATATAAGAAATTATTTTAAAATAAGATAGAAACATTTTTTCTCTGAAAAAAAATTTTTTTTGAAAAATTCACATCCTTTTATATATGTTAACTAACTTGGATGTAAATTCAAAAAAAAATAATAATAAAAATAAATTCACATCTTTTGATAAAGTTGGCATTCTAATAACACTGAGTTGCTTCTACAACTGTATCAGCAAGGTGCCATCTACTTATACTGAGGTTCATGAAGAGAAG
This sequence comes from Prionailurus viverrinus, assembly GCF_022837055.1. Classification (NCBI taxonomy): domain Eukaryota; kingdom Metazoa; phylum Chordata; class Mammalia; order Carnivora; family Felidae; genus Prionailurus; species Prionailurus viverrinus. The sequence goes on along the minus strand of NC_062568.1, from coordinate 160,649,228 downwards.
TTTTTGTTTGTATTATCCAGCATTCTTTCTAAGACCAGTGGAAATGTTTTCCTTTGGTCTCTAAGGAATGGTTGTGCTCCTCAGCTTCTTTCAGCCTTCTGCATCCCATGAACCATATAGTTGATCACATTTCCTGGCTGTCGTAAAGCGTTGGGGGGCTCAGTGTCCACTTCGCGGCTCTCACCTCTGGGAAGTTCCAGGACTTCTGTCCTGGCCTTTCACGAACCACCCCTTCCTCTGGACTCCCAACTTTTGTTTCTTACTTTTATCTTCTCTTCTAATTTATAGAAATACTCTTTTATTTTTATTTCTGTTTGTGTATATCTTATTTATCTTCAAAAGCTGCTTTTATAATTCTTTGGGAGACAAGGCTACCATTGTTGAAACCAGTATTCTAAAAATTACCCCCAAAACATCTACCTATAACTTTCCCCTCATACCAATAGGGAGGAATGGAAGAGAAGGCAAAAGGAGTTTGTAAGCTTTTCTTTTTTTGAAGCTTTTTTGAGTGTCTCTTTTTCCTGTTTTTTTAATAGAAGTTGGTGATATGGCAAAGCAGTACATAGAGAAAGGTCTTTTGGTTCCAGATCATGTGATCACACGCCTAATGATGTCGGAGTTGGAGAATAGGCGCGGCCAGCACTGGCTACTAGATGGTGAGTTGAACCTGTGGGTAAGCTGGATGTCTGTGACTAGTTGGTTGTGCACACTCCCTTAATTTCTGACCCATTGCAAAATACTTTTTCTTCCAAGCTTTCAGTCATTTATTTAGGCATATTCCAATTTGGCAAAATGATAGAAACTCACTGTGATAAAGCCTTTTCATTTCTGTCTCCAGACTACCATCCCTAGAGCCATTGACTTGAAGCAAACCTTTACTGAATTCCCTTTACTGTTAGTTTCGATGATGCTCATTGTTTCCATGACTAAGTTGTCATAGGTATGACGCATCTTCAATCAGAGGTTCTTTCATTCATAATAGGCCACACAAATTAACACCATGAGTTACCATTTTTCATCTGTCAGGTTAACAAAGACAGAAAATCTGAAGATCTTTTATTGAGTGTAAAGGAAATAAATATTATTGAGAGTATAAAACAGGCAACCATTGGAGGACAGTTTAGCCATCTTTATACTTTTTTTTTAAGATTATTTTTATTTATTTTGAAAGGGAAAGAGAGAGCATGTACATGTGAGAGCATGGGGGAGAGCAGGAGGGAGAGAGAGAGAGAGAGGGAGAGAGGGAGAGAGGGAGAGAGGGAGAGAGAGAGAGAGAGAGAGAGAGAGAGAGAATCCCAAGCAGGCTCTAAGCTGTCAGCACAGAGCCCAACGCAGGGCTCAGTCTCGGGAACTGTGAGATCATGACCTGAGCCGAGACCAAGATTTGGACACGTAACTGACTGAGTTGTCCAGGTACCCCAGCATTCTTTGTATTTCCTGACTCAGCAGTTCCCTGCTGGATTTCTTCCTAAACAAAGGTTGTCAAGGTTGTCTGTTCTCATCACTATTTGTAACTAGCAAGACACTGATAACAACCTAAGTATCTATTATAGGGATGCCTTAAAAATTAGTATGTCTGTTAACCGAATGATGTGTACGTATGTGTTGGCATGGATAGATCTCTAAGATGCACTGCCGAGTGAAAACAGCTAGCTGCAGTAGAGTCTATATCATATACTATTATTTATGTAAACATGGAAGGATGCTGTGGTATTTATTACTCTCTCCATGTAGAAATACATGCATAAGCTCTTTTTGAAAGGATATTAAAAAGACTGATACAGTCTTTGATACTGTTTGATTTTTTTTTTTTTTTGAGTATGTATTTAAGTAAAACCTGGACCTTATTTAAGACCTCTATTAGAGGTTCCTAAACTTTTTAGGCAAATGGGCCCCTTGATGACAACTATGATATTTCTCCTAGGAAATGCCTGCAGATGCTTATACACAACATATTACACAATTCTCCATGAAGCTGAAATTCAGAATCTTCTACTTTAAATTTTAAGAAAAACAATGGACTGGGTGGATTATTTCTTATTCTTGAATAGCAAGATTCCTGGGTACAATAAAAATAGAAACTTGATGAGCATGCTACTTTCTAGGACCACAGAATGGCAGAGAATGAGATTTCTCTATGAGGAACTTGTTTCCATTGCAGAGCGGTTTTTAGTTCACACAAGGCACTCAACCCCATATTAATTTTGTGAAACTGAAGCTTCAGGAAGTTGTGACAGTTGAAACCTTGATGTTTGCCAGCCACAGAGAAGCCAGATGAATTGCCTACATTTAAACTATGAGATTGGCTATATTTCTCCTAAAGTCTGGAACCGTGAGTCTCCAAAATGACTAGTATGGTGCAGTCTTTATTGTCTATCAGTGTTTCTCAAAGTGTGTAGTGTGCAGTGTTAGTAATTGCTAGACAAGAAAGCAGATGTGTCAAGTTAAATATTAAAAGTTGCTAGCATTTATTGAGTACTTATTGTGTGCAAGCATTGTTTGGAACACCTGATATTTTTTCATTCAATCCCTACAATACCGTAAGAAATAGATACTGTTATTCCCATTTAATAGATTAGAAGACTGAGGCAAAGTAGGCTTTAGCTAACTGCTCAAAGGTAGTAAGTGCCAAAGTTAAACACGTTTTCTTTACTTTAGGACTTCATTGAAACTTTAATATCATGCAATTTAACTCTTCACAGAAGGAGACATCATGAGGCATTTTCTGAATTTATTTGATTTTAGAATCCCCCACCTTATTCCCAACACTCACCAAGAACCTACAGGGTTTGTTCTGTGGAGCATTCATTGTGAACTACTATTTAACATATATTCCTCACTTTGTAGGTTTTCTGAACAGTTGACTATAAAGTAGATCATGTCTTTCTAGAGTTTGGATTTAAAAATTTGGAACTCTGTTCTCATGGGACTAGAGGGAACTGATGGATTGAATTTAAAACTTTTGCTGAGAGAAAGGCTATAATGGCCTACAAAAGGCATCCTCTTATTCATTGGGCAATAACGAATAAAGCTCCTCTTGTGTGTCAGAAATTACTAGGTGCTGTTGATAAGATGCTAAGACACTGTCCCTATCACAGTAGGGGAATCAGTAAAATAGTTACTGATAGCAGAATAGAAGCATATATATGTGGTACCCCGCAGACACAGAGAAGAAAATTATGTTCTGGTAGTGAGAGGAGGTACTGGAACAATGTTATGGAAAAAGAGATAAATAGAGGTTCCGCAGGTTGATGAATGGGGGTTGGAAGGCAGATGTTCTCTGCAGAAGGGCATGTGAACTAGGTAAGAAAAGGATGACATAGCTTAGTATTTTCCTGGGCCTGCAAGCAGAGGCAGGCAGGGGAAATCCTGGAGTGGATGGTGTTTGATTCAGTACAAAGATGGTGGAACCAGAAATTGTTTGCTCCCGGGACCATTGAAAAGTTAATTAGGGCCATAACATGATCAGATTTGTGTCTCAGAAAGACTGTTCTGTTAGCAGAGGAGAGAGTAGGTGGTGGGGCAGGGGCGAGGTGGAGGCTAGAAGCCAAATACAAGACTGTTGTAATCTTTGGACCATGGGATGTTGAAAGCCTGAATTTGGGCAATGGTGGTAGGATGGAAAAGAGGCACCATCCAGGAGAGAATGGATTGAAGGGGAAAAATTGACAGGAGTTATGAGTGAGGTTAGCTACTACAGCCCTGTGGTTTTCTTTTTTTTCTTCCCTTCCTTCCTTCCTTCCTTCCTTCCTTCCTTCCTTCCCTTACCTTGCCTTTCTTTTTTTTTTCTGTTTTGTTTTGTTTTGTTTTGTTTTGTTTTGTTTTCTTTTCTTTTCTTTTCTTTTCTTTTCTTTTCTTTTCTTTTCTTTTCTCTCTTCTCGTCTGGTCTCGTCTCGTCTGGTCTCGTCTTGTCTCGTCTCTTCTCTCTTTTGTCTTCATACAGGGCTTGGATTCAAGAAGAGTGGGGGATCAAGACCTGAGCTGAGATCAGGAGCCAAACTCACTTAACCAGCTGAGCCACCCAGGCACCCCTGGAGTTTTCTTTTCTTTTTTAGAGATTTTAATTTTTCAAGTAATCTCTGTACCCAACGTGGGGCTCCAATTCACAACTTGAGATATAGAGTCCACATGTTCTACTGACTGAGCCAGCCAGGTGCCTCCTGGCTTTTATTGCTCACGGAGGTTGGCACTTTTTGTTTCTTGACTGTCATCACCTGCTTTGCGCTTCTCTAGGCCACTTTAATTTCTCCAGGCGCGACACATTGACTCACAAAATGTAGTCCTCCACAGTGTGTAGGTGTTTGCCATGATGGGTAAACTTTGACTTTGCCACCACCTGACTATAATTTCTCTGGTTTAAATTCTTTAATTGTAAAGCTTGTCACCTTGCAAAGCAAACTTATGTAGTTTTAGTGTAAACTTTGTTTTAAAAAAGGATTGTCTATATTAAACTCCTTTGGAAAGGTGGTTAGTGTAATAACCACTAACCCCAGTTAGGTGCCAGACTGCCCGTTTGAATCCCAGCTCTGCCATTTGCTGACAGTCTGTGACCTTGGGCAAATTGTTTTACCTCTGTGGGCATTTTATTCCTCATGGAAAACAGGGATTAGGAAAGGGTTTGTAGGGATGAAGTGAATATATGTAATGTTCTTAAAAGAATGCTTGCCATATAATAAGTGCTATATAGATACGCTATTATCTGTCCTAAGTGGTATACAGGTCCTGAATGTTTTTTTTGTTTTTGTTTTTTTGGTGACTACATGAAGTGTTAAGTACAGGAATAATTTAAAAAATATTTAGCCACGTGAAATTGAAGGTCGGTTTTAGTTATGGAATGCTTCTGTGTTTTGCTTTTGCCATAACTATTCCTCTCAGGGAGAATAACTAAAGTTCTTTTACATCACAGGCCTGTTTTTAGTGAAGTGCGTCAGTATCATGGCTGATTTAGTTTGTATCTTTCTCCTTGAAGACCCATCTGGTCACTTTTTCAGTTGTGATTTTCCTTTAAAGCTCTGGAATAAATCCATTTGGCAAAGTGAGGAGTGTTAAGAATGCCTCATTCTGTGTTCAGCCTTAAACTCCTTATGTTACAGGGCACATGCTCTGTGGAGGACGTGCCTGTTGAGTGTGCTAAAGGTGATTGAATGTGCAAAGGTCGAGAAAAGAATTCTGGATGACAGATGACTCATCATCTTGGTCCATATGTCTGTAGAGAGGCATCTGCAAATGGTGGGTGGAAACAAGTAGAGTGGACGCCAGCCAAGGGAAGGCCAGGAGGGGTTGGTGGATGGGGTGCCTGAGTGCTGTGTGGTTTGGTCAGCTATGTCCTTGCTAAAGATAGTTCAGCTCTACCTTACCTTTGCAGTTTTCTCTCCAGCTGAGTAAGAAACACTGTTTTATATGTTAATACTTGTATATCTGTGGGGGGCTTTTCTCCTTTTTTCTTTCTCTCCCTCTATCTTTTATGTCCTTAGAAGTTGAATGTGTGAGAACAGTTTTAAAAAGTTTTCTTTAATTTTTAAGACAAATATTCTACTAGAAGAATGGAATGTGCTGCAAGCTTTCTAATTTTGTTATAAAACCATGCATGTTTTTTTTTTTTTTCCAGTTTCATATAAAGAAAGTATTTACTACTTATTAGGTGAAATAGCTAGAGAACAGTAACCATCTCTTTAAAACAAATATAAATTCTTCACTTTTTAAAAATAGGGCTGGCAGCTGGGTGGGGCCGGTAGGGAGATGTGTTGGTAATAGGGGTTTTCATTTCTAAATTTGACTGCCAACCTGTGTATTTAAATAGTAGCCTGCATGTTCTCAAACTCCTTCCTAATTTATCTACAGGAAACAAGAAGTTAACAGAATTGTCTACCATACGATTTTAGGTGAGGCATCAAAATATTTAAAATTGGTTGTCACAGTTTGGTTTCATAAAAAAATATTAAATTTTAGAATAATGAGTGGAATATAATTTAAGCCTTTCATCGGAATAAAGATCCCTTTGGAATGAGAGTTATCATTCAGTCTGTGGTTGTATGTTTCATTTGTGGTTCAGCACAGTGTCGAATGCTAATAACTAGGGCTTTCTGTAGATAATTCTGGAATTTTTTTTTTTTTTTTACCAGAAGTCAGAGTTGCTTGAATGTGTGCAGTGTTTGTGTGTGTTTGTTTGCCCTGAGAGTTAAATGATCTCAGATCTGCAGTATTTCCAAGGTACATACTTACTCAGAGCCCTTGGTAACCAAGTAAATGGTGGATGGTAGGAAACCAAACTACGTATGATAGCCATGTAGCCGTAATAGTCACCTCCAGAATAGAGCATCTGTAAAATTCTGTTTTTAAAACAAACTTGACATTTTTTATCATCTTCTTGGAAGAAGGAATTATACCTGCTTTTGATCATACTTTGTAACATCATTACTAAATATTCAGATATTCTTCAATGAAAGGATTTGTAGACATGTCATTAATTTCAGGTTGAATATTGTACTAGGGGAGAACACATGACTTTACCAGGGGAAGATGGGCAAAAAGAAGAAATGGTATCTGTGTATACTTTAAATGAAACTTAAAAAATAAATCAATGAAACTAAACAATAATATTGGTCGAGTTACACAGGAAAAGACCATTACTCAGCAGGGTTAGGTTATGAAAAGTCATTTTGGTCACACCTGACTTGAAATTTAGCACACTCTCATCTTGTGCTATACCTTATCCAAAGAGCGGAGCCTGTTCGGACTTTATGTCTAGCTATTGATTTCATTAAAGCTAGTGCAGCCTCTTTGTTAATGGTCCCAGGCGATTGTGCAAATTTCTTTCGGTTCTAAGTCTTCATAATTTTTCCTACAACTGAGTATTTATTGAGCACCAACTCTGTGCCAGGCACTGTCAAGACACCACAATAGAGCAACATACTAGGTGGGACCTGGCCTTCTTGGCATTTAGAATCTAGTGGTGACTCAGCTTTTGTGCTGCCCTAGGCAATGAGGATTGCCTTTGATTTCTGTGATTTAAATCTAACCTATAAGAACTTTGTTTTTATTCTATGACTTCCCTACTTTCAGTGTCCTTGGTGTCTGTATGAGCTCAGAGAATCGGACTGAAAAACATGGTAAAATAAAGCCTTGGGTATCTTCTCTTGTTCATTTGGTTGGATTCTCTCCTGAGACCCTGTTCCCATGTCCATTTCTGGTGGCTTTTTTCTTCTGTGTGATCTGACTGCTGTCTTGGGATGGGGAACAATTTTAATATGGCAGGCAACTCTGAGTTTGTTTATTCGCTCTGTGTTTCCAGAGAATGACTAGATTTTAACAAGTAAGCATTAAGGGCCATATGGAAAACATATGTATATAGATACTTGAACACACCCTAGAAAAACTTGGTTCAGAAATCAAAACGCAAATTGAGTTATACATTTTATGGTGCGTCTTGATGAGCTTGGCATTGGTCTGAGGAGGGAATAGCATATTTTCTGAGCTTAGTCCAGGAGGAGCAAATGCTGAATAAATAACTGCAGTCTAGGACCTTGGGAGCCCCAGTGGAGGGGGTGAAAGGTGAGAGGTAGCACCCAGGAGAAAGGAACTGACCCTATCTTAGGGATGAGGGAGGCAGCTGTTAAATGGAAGGCTTCCTGGAGAAGGTGACAGCAAGAACTAAGTTTTGAAAGTGAGAATAAAAGCTTAATCTTCTAGGTGGAGGGATCACTATATGCAAAACAGCATGGTGTATTCTGGAAACCACAGGTAATTGGGTAATTCTAGAGCTGAAAATATGAGCATATGAGGTCAGAAAAGTGGGTGGGGGCAAAAGTTAAACACTTCATGAAATTCAAATACAGGGCATTGAATAAACATCAAAGTCAATACTAATTTTTTTTTTTTACATTTATTCATTTTTGAGAGACAGAGCACAAGCCGGGGAGGGGCAGAGGGAGAGGGAGACACAGAATCCGAAGCAGGCTCCAGACTCTCGAGCTGTCAGCACAGAGCCCGACGTGGGGCTCAAGCTCACAAACTGTGAGATCATGACCTGAGCAGAAGTTGGACGCTTAACCGACTGAGCCACCCAGGCGCCCCAACATCAAAGTTAATATTAGAAATGAGTTAGAAAGCTTAAAATGTAAAACTTTGAGTTTGAAAGAATAACTTATTTTTTAACTTTTTAACCAACACTTTAAAATTAACTTAATTTTTAACATGTTTAGATCTACTTTAGATATTAAACTGTGATTTCTCTCTATTTGGGCATGTCTCATACACTTTAAGATACACTTAGCCCCTTTGCTGTTGCCACTTAATTAGAAGTCTATAAAGTAAGGCATAGGATGAAGCTGTCTTCAAATCCTAATTTTAGATGGAAGGAGAGCCTCCTTCCCTAATTTATGAAACAGGTATCTTGGGAATTGGATGGATTGAGAACATTCATTGCAAAGCTTTATCCAAAGCATCTAAAGCATACTTGGCTAGTTTTTTTTTTTTTTTTCAAATTAAAAAAAATTATTTATTTATTTTGAGGGAGAGCAAGAGCACAAGTGTGGGAGGGACAGAGAGAAGGAGAGACAGAATCCCAAGCACTGCTCCATCAGTGCAAAAGCCCAATGTGGGGCTCAGACTCACAAACTGTGAGATCATGACCTGAGCCAAGGTCAAGAGTCAGATGCTTAACTGACTGTGCCACTCAGGCACCCTTTTTCCTAGTTTGTTAATGAAACAATTGCTTGGCCTTTACTAAATACACAGCACTATATCAGAACAGTAATGTGGTGGAAAAAGCGCGGACTTATAACTGAATATTATTATGTAATTTATTAGCTGTGTAGTCTTGAGCAAGCAAACTTACCTTTTTTGGATTCTTTTTCCTCATCCATAGAATTAGTAGCAGTATGTATGGCATAGGTTCATGAGGATTGGCTAACAAATATGACGCTCTTAGTGGAATCCTAAAACGTAGTAGGTGGTCACATGATAGTACGTGTTATTATGTACCGATGTTGTATATACATACATACAACCACATGTTGATGCTGATACAGATGTTAGAACTTAGCATTTCATTAATAAATGGCTGATAAACTTAAAAATGTCATTTTAATAAGCAAAGATCTTCATATTCATCCCTCATTAAGTACACCTGGGGAAAGTAGAACTAAACAAAATTCCCCAGCCTCCATTAAACCTTACCTACTAATATAAAACAAAACAATATAAAACTCTGATGACTGCCCTAGTGCTAGGAAGAAAAACCCAGATTTTGTGAAGGTGAACAAGTTGATTAGGGTTAAGAGGAGAGTAAGATGTGGGAAAAGTGCAGAGAATTTAATTTTATCATTTGACACTGACTTTATAAAAATGGTACATGATTACTATAAAGCATTCAAGCCATATGGCAAAATATAAGGGAAAGGAGCTAGTCACCTAAAATCCCAGTAGCCAGAAGTAATCAGGGTTAACAGTTGAGAACCTGTCATTCTAGACCCCTCCTCATGCACATAGGTACCTGAAAGTGTGTAAGTGTGGCTCCCATACTTGATGTACTTTTAAAAACATTTAATTTTACTTAAGTTTAACAATAGCAGAGCTAAAGTGAACCTGAAGGAATTATTACTGAATTTCAGATAAAATCTTTCTTCATCACCCAGGATATTCTTGGGAGAGCTCTTTAAGATTATGAAAGCCATTAGGAGTTGACATATTTGTTTTTTTATTTCATACTTCAAATTGAGACAGAGAGATATTGTCTTTCTTCAGTGAACAGTAAGAAGATTAATGTACTTAGGCTTCCTCCCACCTCTTTTCCCCTCCCTCCGTCTCAGTTTTCAATGGTTTTTGTTGCTAAAATCTATTATAAGTTTTCTTCTGTAACCTGAATTTCCAATTTTTTTTTGTCTTACATCTAAAAGATTTAAATGAATTCTGTGGCCTGGTTTTCTCACACAGTACCACATCTCTGTTTCTTTTATTTTGACGATTTTTCTCGTTACTTCTGTGAATAGACTAGAAACCATCAAATTATACACTTGAAACAAGTGAATTGTTTGGCATATGAATTATATCTGAATAAAGCTGTGCTGCTTTTTACCACGGCTTTTCCATTCATCATTACTGTGGTCAGCTGGATCTTACTGGATAATTTCCTCCTGCTGTTCTTTCCCTCCTTCCTTCCCTCCGTTCTAACAGAGGGGCTCATGTGATGCCCTCTTCCCTGAGTTTTCACGTTTGAGAACGTCTCCTCATCATTTAGCAGGTTCAGCTGGCCGTGATATTCCTGAGTGACCTCTGTGTCCTTCGGCACTTTGCAGCCTCTGTTTCATCTTGTTCCGACCTGGATTATTGCTCTGCAAAGCCCTGAGGCCAGTGTGACTTTTGACTATGATTTTTTTTTCTTCCTGTATAGACTTCCTGAAGAATTGTTTCCTCATACTTGAAGTAAATAGACCATCTCAGTGTTGTTTCTTGTCCTCCCTCCTATAGGTACTGTGTCCTTTTGATCTCCAATTCAGTTCTTTTCCTTTCAGGAAAGTTCTCCTGTATTATATCTTTTTTGTCCTTTTGTTCAGTTTTTCTATTTTAAGAAAATATATCCACTTACAGTGGATATTATTGAATATTCTTTGTGTTTATCATATTTTAAAGTTTCATGTTTTTTGTGTTTCCTTTTGCCTTCATCTATGTTCAGACCTCTTTTCTTGAGGGCAAGGGAGGGCAAAACTTTGTTTTTATTCCCTAATGATGTCACAGTTTCCTTACGTTTATGTGCTGTATGTGCTAATGCTGCCAGGCCTTTGCACTCCCTGTGCCCTCTACCTGCAGCACTGTGCCTTGAGATGGTCATGAGGATGCTCCATTCACATCTTTACTCAGATATCCCCTCCTTGCCGAGTCCTTCTGGGACCATCCTGTCTACCCATTTCATTCTTTCTTCTTACCTTATAATCATGTAACTTACAGATTGATCTGGATGTTGATATTTTATACCTTCCTGTACCTACAATTATGTTTGACATGTAGAAAAAGCTTATAAATACTTGCCTGATGGTAGGTCTCACCTACCATGTATATGTACACCATATACCTGGGAGCTGAGCCCATGGTGGGCCATACTCAGCCTCTGTTCTTTTATTTGGGGCAAAAATACGGGCCTGTGGTGAAATCATTTACAAGTTCCTTTTGTCTCAAGTGAGATATAGTGGGACCAGTTTTCCTTTAATTTGTTTGTATTGGGACTTGGGTCCCCATATAACAGGTAAACAAAATTCTTAAAGAGAAGGGCCTTTAAGCAAAGGATTTACAGTTAACAGCTCCTTCTTCAATGCAGTATGCATATTCCTTTACTGGCAAAAGGGCTCCATAATTTTTAACTTGTTTAAGAACACAGGTTATAAGCTATGAGTTTCATCTATATCCTTAAACAGGAAAAATCATTGCACTGATGCCAGAGGACCTCAACACCATTTGGGGATTACCCCAAGAATCCCTACCTAATAGGAATTCATCTTTTAACTAAGCCACTTAGAAGATCCAAACTTATGGTTTAAACCCAAATTTTCTGTAGTATGTCTTCTATCAGTGGATCCCGAAGTAGTGATTATAGCATGTCCAGGTTTTTAAATCATTTACTACTAACCTATGAGCTCCTTGAGAGCAGGAACTATTTATTACAACTCTAAGATACATAATAGAAGAGTTCCAAGTGTCCCTGGAAGATTTCAGTGAGCAGGAAGTAGGTCCTAAGCTCTCAGCACAGTGGGAAATGTGGAGCTCACAAAGTGATATGATGTAGCTTAAGCTCTTGTTTGCCAACATCTGGAGCACAGCTGTGTCTTAGTCTTTTCACCATCTGTTAATAAAAACTGGAAGAAGTGGAATATGGAGGTCTTGGATACACATACAAGTAAATATTGTGCAAACAGATAAGGTAGTTATAAGATGTAAGACGGAAAAGGCCTTCATCGAGCAGGTTTTGACGGTGATTAATTTTAAGTTGCTAGTGAGCCTTCTGCTTGGTGGTATGAATAGTTTGAATGCCCCTGTGTTAAGGAAGACTATGGTAGAATAACTACCTGCTTTGAACTTCAGTTAATCATTCAGTGATTAATTGTGATGGATTATGGCTTACATATTTTTAACTTGGTTCTTGCTTTCCCAACAGCTGGGAAGAGATGGCTGGTCAGAAGCAACCGTGTTGGCCCCAGATCCTAATGCACATAGGAAGGGGGCCTGGTGTTGTGTGGCCTTTTCATACGTTGCCAGTCCCAGGCGGTTGTTAGAAGTTGCCCTTTAAAACTGCGCTTCTATTTCCATCAAGCAGAGGGCTTGCTTTTCTGCCTGGGAATGTGGTGGTGGACTCTGGCTCTCTGCCCTTCCTCTGGAATGAATGCACAACAAATTAGAAAAACAGAAGTGTCCTAGTTCCCCATTCCCCTCCACTGTCTCAGCTTGTTGCTGTGGCACCTCCTGCTTCACCGGCCCTCCCTCAGGCTCTTGGCATGGCTGAGAGGAGCAGATGCCAAGGCCCGGTGGCTGGCACGTCAGGGATTTAGCGACATCTTCCTGCACATGGTGAATCTTTTTTGGGAGGGAGGCTGTCTAAAAAATAACCTGTAGGCACCACAATTAGTGATATAGCATGGTGGATTTTGGGAGAAATTTAACTGCATGAAATTTCAGCTTTCAACATGGATTGGCTATTTGATTAAGCAGGACATGGTAGCTTTTCTAGGCTACGAGGGAGAGGGGACAGCTTAGTATGGAAGCATGAGGTAGGTTTTCTGTACTCCTGGTGAGAAACCACGTGATGGAGTGAGCAGTCTCATATGTGTCATTACAGGGAGGAAAGCAAGCTCTCCGGGCTTAAATGTGTTCATTATTTTGCTTTGCCTGTTGGATTTTCTGGTTTCCTCAACAATTAATGGAATATATTCACTTGGATTAGGTTATCTAGGGAGACTGGGATTCTGCTTGTTAGTCATTTAGAAAATATGTGTTTCAGGATTACTTTTCGTGAAAATAAAAGTATACCACAATTTATTGCAGTTCTTTCTAAATTGAAGAATTATGCATGCTGCCACCTGTTGACAGAATTAGAGTGTACATCTAGTCTACTTGGTCAGTAATCCCTGCCTACCAGAATACCAAATCCACATGAAATCTGACTATTCTGTGGAATCTGACTCTTCCACATGGAACAGGGGCTACAAGCAAGCATGTTTAAAGAATACACACCCACAGCTAGAGTGGCAAATTCTCTTGGGCCCACCTGTGTAGCCATAGCCTGTCTAGTCTGAATCTCTTAGAAGATAACCTCTTAGAATGTACTTTTGAATGCTTTATGTATGCATGCATCTAAGTACTTTCATGTCAAGAATGGCTATTCTTATTTAGAGGCAGATTTTCCATTACAAGATTTACGGATCATGCTTTAAATTCCATACATCTGCTAATTATTTGTTTCCTTTCAGATTCCAATATCCTTGCAATTTGAGACACCAAGGAATTAAATCTTACACCATGAGTAGATCTTGGAAGAGAACACGGATCAGTGGATGTCAGATGTTAACTAAAGAGCAAAATACCCACATGTTTCCTCACCAAAGTTAAAGTGAACATCTCATGCCCTGATACTGGGACACTCTTGGTTGATAAATAGTTTTCACAGTCTTCATATTGTGATCCTCTGACAATATGTTCACTTAAAAAAATACATGTATGTGGTTGGATAATGACTCTTCGCTAAAAACGATTTAAAATGTCCTGGTCAGGTTGTACCTTATCTGACAGTCTGTTCTTGGCAGCTGATTGATGTGAGAATTACATCTTTGATTTGTTCAGCCCAACTTGAGACACTGATATAAATCACTTCAAAGGATGCTGCCTTTTAGGACACCATTTCATATTGTGTGCCCTGAAGCTTTACATTAGGATGTGTAAGCTGAAGAATATTCATATCTTAAGAGTCTTGTAGACAGATAACCGCCTCTCCTTACTTCGTGGAGCCTTTGCCTTCTGCCTAACCAGGGTGACACAGAGCCCCTCTCTAGGACCTGTGATCCCCCAGGTTTTTGACTCTGCACCCCAAACTTCTGTGAGAGCCCCAGCCCACTGCCAGGGCCTTTGTGACATCTTCAGAGATTAGGACACCACACCTGCCCTAACAGTTACGCTATTTGAAGCTAGTCACTTCCAACTGGGTCTTTTATGTCTGTGATACTTGGTTATTAAGGGAAAGGTAAGCCATCCCTCAGTGTCCTTTTTTCTTCTTTATCCTTTTCTCTTTCTCCATTACTGATTCTCCTCTTCCTCCCCCCCCCCCCCCCAAATCTTTACTTTTCCACTGTACCCTCTGGGATTCTCTTTCCTTATAACCTTCTCCACCTTCCTCCTCACACCTACTCTGACTCTGCAGAATACCCTACCTTCTGCCTTAAAGTAAACCTGGGTCTCCCCTTCACGTGTGACCTTCCTGTCACACCTCCTGTTATTGAGGAGACTTGTTCTCTTATATGAACATACTGTGTTTGGTGATGGTGATGGCACTATCCTGTCTCCCCACTGCTCCTTTCATACTTTTATAAAGGTTCACACTTACCCGTCATGTCTTTCTTGTTATCAGACTTGCTGTCTGTCCTTTTACCTCTGGTCCCACATGGTCTTCATTTTCCCCCAGTGTTGGCTCTTTGCCCCACTTGCCACACCTCCTCCCACCCTGTGCCGGCCACTGTGCTGGGATTTACATACAGAAATTTGTTTGTTCCTCACAACTTTCTGGATTGGGCATTACCAGGCTCACTTTATGGGTGCAGAGAGGTGGGTAACCAGGGTCGCAACGTGAGCAGGTGGCATAATTGCACCTCAGACCAAGGCAGTGTGTCTCTGGAGCCTGTATTTCTGTCTGCTAAGATATTTTTCCCTAGTGTGCTTCATGTCCTGTGTACCTTCAAAGCCTGTCAGTAGGGAATTGGTTAAATTGTGGTTCATCCAAACCATGGAGTACTCCACAGTTATTAGAGCAAGAGAGCAATGCGTATGTATAGAAAAGAATCTCCAAGATCTATGAAAAGAAAAAAGCAAGGTGCAGAACATTTGTGTATGTGTGGAGAGAATCTGACATGTCTGTGTCATGTCAGCACCCCGAAGCCACGCAGGATTTGGATTTCTCCAGTCATTTTGTATACTGACTGCTGTATACTGTATACTGTATAGTAGACTATTGACTACTGTAGCTGTCACGAGCAGGTATTTCTCACAGGCTGCGCTTTTCCCCGTGGGAGGAAGGCAGCATCGTGTGGTATGTGATGTGTGATTCTGGAGTCAGCACTCGGTTCTTAAATGTGTGGTCTTGGGCAAGTCATTTAACTTTTCTGAGCCTCAGTTTTTACAACTTTAAAATGGGGATGATACCCATCTTGCAGAATAATTGTGACTTTTCAGATAATATTTATTCATTGATTCAACAAATATTTATTCAGCACCTATTATGTGCCAGGCACTGTTCTAGGCATGAAGGATGTAGCAGTAAACAGCTTTAAAGGTTCTGCTCTCATTTAGGTAACATCCTAATGAGAGTAGAAACACTTACAAAATAAAGTAGATCATGTGCTATAAAAGATGTTGAAATCTATGAAGAGAAAACCGAAAAAGAGGGGCGGGTGTGAATAGGGGTGCCGTGGGTGGGGCGCAGGTTTAGTTGAACGGGATGGTTAGAAAAGTCCTCACTGACAAGGCATGTTTTGAGCGAAGACTTGTAGGAGCCGAGGGCACACGTAGATACCTACAGCAAGAGCGTGTCACGCCGAGGGGACATAAGCTACTTGTCCAAGGTGGGAATGGACTTACTGGTTTGAGAACAGCAAGGATGTCAGGTGACGTGGGGTGACGGACAGGGATGCTAGGTGAGAGACGTAACAGGAGTGAGAGTAGGCCGTTTAGGCCCCTGCACAGTTTCAGATTTCCTTCTGCATAAAATCTATCTGGCACAGCAAATAGTGGCCGTGATGATGAGGATGCTACCAGGATGCTCTGCTCTTGGGGTGGAAGTAAGATAGATGAAGTGACGTTTAGGATTCTCTCAACAATTATTTTTCATACCTGTGGAAGAACAGCATAGTGTAAGAGAGAGGGGGCACTTCCAAGACCAGAGACCTGGTCCTCAATCCTGTTCTGCTGCTGATCCTCACTGAATGCCAGCTTCATCTGTTACACGGAGGGTGATTGTTCCCGCTCTGCCCACCTCATAGGGCCGATGTGCAGAGTAAGAGAGAAGTAAATGTCTATAAATGCTTTGTGAACAGCAGACTACAATACATAGGAAGCACACAGGGTGTGTTTGCTGATTGGACATGGACTCAGGAGCCACTGACAGTTGCCTCGTCTGTGCGAATGTTCCCCAAAATGAGGCACTCACTTAACGAGAAAGACTACACAGCTGTCACATTTCTTTTTCACGTTTATTTATTTACTTTTGTGTGTGTGAGAAAGAGAATGGGAGCAGGGGAGGGGCAGAGAGAGAGGGAGAGAGAGAGAATCCTAAGCAGGCTTTGCGCTGTCAGCACAGAGCCCAACGCGGGGCTTGAACCCACGAACCACAAGATCGTGACCTGAGCTTACCCGACTGAGCCACCCAGGCGCCCCAGGCCATCATGTTTCTTCACTTGGATTCCATGTTATAGTTAACGCAGGCTGCAAATGGATTAGTTCCTTGGAACTTAATGTCCCGTTGCCACGTCAAGGTACACGTGTATTGTCAGCAGCTTAAGGCTGAAACTTTGCACTGAATTTACCAGTTTCACTTTCACCCAGATCAGAGCTCATCATGATGACGTATTGAACTGGATCAGGAAAGTAGACTTAAGGTGCTTTACTATTCAAAAAACGAGGTAGGTGGTGTGCCAGGTTCAGAGCTTGCCTGGCACGAGCTCCCTTTTGATGGGTGGGTTCCAGAATGTGCAGTCTGTGCAGGCTAATAACTAGAGGTGCTGGGCTCTAGTTATGGTAGAGAGCACAGAGCACCAGTGACTCCCCAAACTAGCAAATCTCAGGAAAGGAAATAGAAGCCAGCTGGGGGATGAGGACCTTTCCTTCATGCTGAACTGGGAAACCAGTTGAGCTCCCAGGAGAGCTCTACCTAGAGCAGCAGCGGCCATTTATTGCGTGCTCACTCTGTGCCTAACACTTTACATCTTAAACATTCTACAAAGATTGTCTCTCTTAATCCTCAAAACAGCCATGCAGTAGGCATTACCTTTTGTTATGGACTGAGTTGTGTCCCCTGCCCCCGCCACCTTAAATTCATCTGTTGGAGGTCCTGACCCCTAGTACCTTATAATTTGACTCTTTTTTGGAGATAAGGTCACTGGAGAGGTAATTAAGTTAAATGAGGTCATGAGGGTGGGCCCTAATCTGCAATGACTAGTGTAGTGTCCTTATAAGAAGAGGAAGTTAGGATACAGGCACACACAGAGGAAAAATCCTATGGGAGACACAGGAAGAAGGAAGCTATCTGCAAGCCAACGAGTGAGGCCTCAGAAGGAACCAACCCTACCTGACACCTCGATCTCAGACTTTTAGCCTCCAGGACCATGAGACCTTAAATCTCTGTTGTTCAAGCCACCTGTTCTGTGGTACTTTGTTATGGCGACCCCAGCAAATTGATACGCCCTTGTTGTATATCTGGGAAAACTAAGGACCAGAGAGATTACACAAAGCTGGTGGATGTTCTTGCAGTTCTGGCTAGGGAGAACTGGGAATGAAGTCCAGGTGTGTCTGGTTCCAGACACGTCCCGCCAAGCCCTGAGGTTTCTGGCTTACTGCAGCTTCTCCTCACTTTTGAAACCACAGCTGGCATCCAGATCTTTGCCCACTGTTCTGTTATACTGTACTTTCCCTTGCCACACCACTTTTTTTACAGGTAAGATCCTGGACAGGAATAGCATAAACAGGTGGCTTGAGTTAGGGGCTTAGTGAATCTGGAAAGATTTGTCTCTGGGAATTTCCTTCCCAGTTCCCCTCTTGCCATGAAACTGAGGTAAAGAGGATTCTCTGCAAAGTGTTTTTGTACCTGTTTAAAAGAGGTGTTGACATGTCCCCCGAATGGGATAGATACAAGTAGTTAGTTTTGCACTTACACTGTTGCTGTCACTGAGAAGTTTGGTGGTTTCTTAACCAGTCCGAGTCACCTAGGTAACTTTAAAAAAATACCTAAGTCCTGCTCCTGCTCCCAGATGATCCATTCTAGGAAGAATGATATGGAATCTGAGTACCCATAAGCTCTTTTCCCCCCTTGTAAGTCTTCCCTGATAATGTTGATGTGCCCCATCAGATGGAGAACCATTAAAGTTGTGGAATGACTTATTTCTCTTGTTGGTACTTCTGAACCATAAAAATGGTTGCATTCCAACAACATTAGCATCTTAAAATATAACTCTTACATTTTAGCTTTCATTACGTAGGCTTCTGTATTTTCCATGGTTCTTTCAACTTTAACACATTTTGAGGATGGGAGGCTATGATAGGAGCCACTGTCCTAACAGAAGACCTCTAAGCCACAAGAATTAATGATTCTCTGGTCATTAGTGGGTCTGAATGTGAAAGCCTAGAAGGTAGACACTACCTAACATTTTTGAAATCTGTTTCGAGTTTATTTGGTACACAGTTGCATTTTCCACCCATTCCTCCAGAGGGCACCAGAGTTCAGAAACAGTTGTGGGGGAGTTGAACAGACTGGTCTTTAGGCTAGAAACTTTAGCCGATAAGATTTGAGCTTTTATTTGTGGGAGGAACTGTGTATTCTCTTTCAGAGCTTCCTATTCTTTGTTGACGCTATACTCAGTTTCTATATTTTATGCAAAGGATAAAGAACAATGTTTTATTGTCAGGATAGTGGCTAGTGATGCTGAGAACCCCAGGACAGGGACTGAGGCTGAGAACTCAGGTCCTCAGAGGAGTGATTTCTAAAATTCTTTGTGCACAATTTTCAGTAAAAATGTTAACTTTATATCTTCAGTATATGGATATGTGTGAATTATGTGCATATACAGTTTTACTACCATATACCTTATAAAATGCACTCTCCAAACTAGAATCTGAAAAAACAGTGAACAAAACAATGCAACAGAGGCTCTGTTTTCTTTTCATACTCTAGCAAGGGTCCCTTTGGAAGCCACTGATTTAGAAAATGAGTTTTCCTTGAAAAAGGATTTGGGGAAAGCATAGAGATTGATCTTGGGGTTGTTTTGGCTGCAGGCCTCTAAATCTAACTCCAGTTGTCAATTTGAAAAAAATTTTTTATTTTTGAGAGAGAGGAGAGAGCATGAGCAGGGGATGGGCAGAGAGAGAGGGAGACACAGAATCCAAAGCAGGCTCCAGACTCCTGAGCTGTCAGCACAGAGCCCGACATGGGGCTCGAGCCCACGAACCATGACATTATGACCTGAGCAGAAGTTGGATGCTTAACTGACTGAGCCACCCAGGCGCCCCTCCAGTTGTCACTTTGGAGCCTTCATGAAGAGTGAGCTCTACAGGGAAAGCTAGGACCTGGCAGTCAGGGAAAGAGTGCCCTTCTGGGGAAGGCTCACTGCCCTCACTTTGCTGGAATTTCAGTTTAGAATGTCCCAGGTACAGTGCCAGAGAATAACAAAGGGAGTAAGGCATATCTTAAATCCCATTTCAGGAAACCCATCTTCTAAAGCAGACTGTGGTGCACAGTGTAGGGGAACTTAGGCTAAAGTTGACTAATAGACTTAAGTCTGGGGCTCCAGGTTTGCTACCAAAGTTCTCTCTGCAGCATCCCCAGTCTGACCTAGAGTGAGCTGTTGGAGAAAGGGAGATGGAAAAAAGGACCTGGTTGAGGGTATGTGTAGTATTCAATAAGGAATTTGGTGGAAAAGTAGAGGAGGCATGGTTTTATCTGGACTCTTCTGAGACTCCTTGCCTACCATCCAACCTATGTAGCCATAGATTGAATTGAGCCATGAGGGCCCACTTGGGGCCAAATCTTGCTCCTTGGTGACCCAGAGAGTATCACGTTATTATCTGCCTGGTAGTTATCATATATTTGAAGCTCCAGGATACATCCAGTTGCTGTGAAGCCCCAATTCTAAAATTAAGTTTCTTTTTGAACTTAATAATCAAAAGAGAGGCCGCTTAATAAGTTCATATGTAAGCAGTCAAGCCATTCCATAAC
Source organism: Prionailurus viverrinus (assembly GCF_022837055.1). Taxonomy (NCBI): domain Eukaryota; kingdom Metazoa; phylum Chordata; class Mammalia; order Carnivora; family Felidae; genus Prionailurus; species Prionailurus viverrinus. The sequence continues at coordinate 160,629,055 of NC_062568.1, read as the reverse complement.
AGAAAGAAAAAATTACATAATGAGTTCACAGAGCTTGACAGAGTCCTATAATTTCACAGAATTAAACTGGGATTTTAAAGTAAGGCAACTGGTCAAATAAGTATGGCCACTGAACAGAAGACTAGAAGACAGCTACCCTAGTGTTACATGGAAATGTTTGCCCACTGTGTGCCAGTGTTAAGGCCACGTCTCCACAGTGTGCTTGACCTTAGGCAGATACAGTTTGACCTTTCATTTCCCTAAATGTTAAGTAATCGTAACTTGGTCTAACAAATTATATTGAGATTTGAAAAAAATCCACTTAGCAGCTCTTTATTTAAGGGCAGAATTTTGTTTCCATTCTGAAAGCACTGTATGCTCAATTAAAAAAAATGAGAAACTAGAAGAGTAGAAAGGAATCCCCCATCTTCCCACTGCAAAGAAAACCACCATGAACGTACTTCTTGTATAGTTTCCCAGTGTGTGGGTGCCTTTTTTGTGAAGAGGATGCTTAGCCAGAGAGTCACTCTGGGAGGAGGGAGACAATGCTGGGCTATTGGCTCAGGCAACACCTGGGCTGCAGGATTAGAAGTACCTATTTCTAGGGGTGCCTGGGTGGCTCAGTTGGTTAAGCATCTGACTTTGGCTCAGGTCATGATCTCACGGCTCGTGGGTTTGAGCTCCACGTCAGGCTCTGTGCTGACACCTTGGAGCCTGGAGCCTGCTGCAGGCTCTGTCTCCCTTTCTCTCTGACCCTCCTACATTCACTTTGTCTCTTTCTCTCTCAAAAATAAATAAGCATTTAAAAAAATTAGAAATAACCTATTTCTCTGTTGAAGCCAGTCCAAATGCATTAATGGGTCATGGGAGGACAGCATACAAGAATGTGAAGGCAGTTTCTTCTGGGAGCCTGTGATTACCTTGTGTTAGCCATGTGATAGCTAATGAACTGAGATCTGCCCTGCAAGATAAGCTTTTTCCCACTTCTGTTTGAACTTGCCTTTTCTTTCCCTGTCATAACAATAGAGTTGAACACATGCCCCAGGTTTGGTGCTCTCTATTCTTGTGTCTTTTTGGAAAAGATGTAACTTCATCTTCTGTAATAAACAGCATCACAGGTTAGACACTATGGGGACCGTTGGATAATTTTCCTTATTGGAGAAATTAGAAAATAAGCTCCAAGGGAAGCCTGGAGCTTCCAGTTTCTCGCAGCCCCCCCCCCCCGCCCCCGTCTACTGCAGAGCAATCCTTTTATCAAATACGACAAGAGCAAATTACTAGAAAAATTAAAAGAAAACCACAAATTCAACCATAAATTTTAGATTCACTAGGCTTGAAATTACTGTGGAATTGCTATAAAATTCCTAAATGCTTTTTCTCATTTCTGTGGTTACTATACTAGATTGCAGACCACATGTTGAGTTTTGTAAGAGTGGGGAATGGAGAAAAAAATATATACATGTATATGTATATATAATTTTGGGGATAGCCTATGAATAATATACTTATCAGCTGTTAAAGCTATAAAAGGACACAAATATAATTTTGTTCCTTCACTTCTTTAACAGAAGAGGAAATGGAGGTGATATAACTTGCCTAGGGTTACATGAGTAGTTAAGAGCAAAGCTAGAACTGGTTTAGTGTTTTTTTAGTTTAGTATACTCTCTGCTTGTGTCATGTGACCCCTTAATCTTTCAGTGTCCCAAATGCCAAAACTGGGTTTTAAAGTAGCCTATTTTCTTCTAGCATTAAATTTAAGGAGGTAGACATAAATGTCTGATAAAAACTTCATTCTGGGTGACATATGTATAGATTTGATTATTCTGTCACTGAAAATATTTCATTGACTGATTGGAATTGGGAAATGTCTTGCATTTGATATGTTTTGTTTTTGGCATTTAGGTTTTCCTAGGACATTAGTACAGGCTGAAGCCCTGGACAGAATCTGCGAGCTGGATCTAGTGATCACTTTGAACATTCCATTTGAAACACTCAAAGACCGTCTCAGCCGACGTTGGATTCACCCTCCCAGTGGAAGGGTGTATAACCTGGACTTCAATCCACCTCATGTGCATGTAAGACTATACAGGGCCCTTTGACAGACTGACAAGAAAGAGGCACAGCATTTCGGTTGTAAAGTATAGGAAGGATATGAATAGATGATTCAAAAAAGAACAAATCTACATGGCCAAATGTATTTGAAATTTCTCATTCACTAGTGGTCAAAGAAGGCAAATTCAAGTTTATAACATCTATTGCTGGTGGGGATCTGAGAAAAATGATACTCTCATCTTTATCAGACCTAGTATTTGTAGTCTTTTTAAAAAGCAATCTAGCAATGTACATTAAAAATTTTTTTTTAATGTTTATTTTGAGAGAGAGAGAGAGAGAGAGAGAGAGAGAGAGAGAGAGACAGAGTGTGAGTGGGGGAGGGGCAGAGAGAGAGGGAGACACAGAATTCGAAGCAGGCTCCAGGCTCTGAGCTGTCAGTACAGAGCCCGATGTGGAGCTTGAACTCACAAGCTGTGAGATCATGACCTGAGCTGAAGTCGTCATTCAACCGACTGAGCCACCCAGGCGCCCCTACATTAAAATTTTTATTTCATTCAACCCACCACTGTCAGTATAGGTTATGGAAATGAAAGCACTAGCAGGTAAGATCATGTACACAGTGACGCTTATTCCAGTGTTGATTTTAGGGAAAAACAAAACAATCTGAAAACAAAAATGAATGCTCATTTGCAGGGGATGATTAAATGAATTAGAGAATATCTACGTCTTGTAGTCAGTAAAAAGAAAGACTTTGTGCTATATACTTTGACCTGAAGAAACATTTCCTCCAGGTGTATTACTGAATATGAAAAGCAAATAGCACAATGATTCCATTTTTGTAAAACAGTGACTGTCTTTCTTTACACATATCTGTTTGTGTGTGTGTTTATAAGTGCTCTCTGGCTTCATAAGACCAGGGATAAATGGTTAACACTGGGTCTGGATGAAGAACTGGGGTTAAAGTGGGTGGGGTCATGGGAGAGATGGGAGTAAGGATGTAAAGGGGGAAGACTAGAGGAATAGCAAGTTCAAAAAAACAGCATGTTTACATAAAATAAGCATGTATAAAGGTACATGTTTAAAGAAATTTATTTTTAAAAATTTTTATTTTATTTTTGAGAGAGAGTGTGTGTGCAGTGGGTAAGGGGCAGAGAGAGAGAGGGGGAGAGAGAATCCCAAGCTGGCTCCATGCTGTCAGCATAGAGCCCAACGTGGGGCTCGATTTCATGAACTGTGAGATCATGACCTGAGCCAAAATCAAGAATCAGACGCCTAACCAACTGAGCTACCAGGTGCCCCAAGAAACTTTTTAAGTTAATGAACTCATTTAAAGAATTACTATTCTTTCTGGTAATGATAGGAATTAGTTCAATATGATTCTTAACTCCAATTATGGGGAGGCAGATAGTATTATTTTTAATCCTCCAAATGTGAAAGAGGTGACAGTTGTATCTTATTGGATTAATGTGTATGGAATAGGTAGACCTGAATATCGATAGAGTCAATAATTACTACAGAAAACCATCTTCAAGAGGGTAAGGATGCCTTCCCAGCTCATGAGCGCCATTGATAAAGTTCCAGTGAGTCTTATTCATTTGGGCAAAATGAACTAGTTGCCTTTTGAAGTCTTTTTTTTTCTTTTTCACATTTGTTTATTTTTGAAAGAGCATGAGTTGGGGAGGGGCAGAGAGAGGAGACACAGAATCCAAAGCAGGCTCCAGGCTCGGAGCTCTCAGCACAGAGCCTGATGAGGGGCTCGAACCCACGAACCATGAGATCATGACCTGAGCTGAAGTCGGTGCTTAACTAATTGAGCTACCCCAGTGCCCCAGAAATCTTTTTAAAAATATAGTAAATACTTCTGGAATTCCTGTATTAGGTCCCTTCCTCCTTTCTTTTTCAAGAAGCTAGTAGAGGGGGAAAAATGATGGAGGGGAAAAGAGGGTTCTGAATCTGCACTGAAGTCCAACACAGATGCTTCACATTTTAGCTCCTCCTAGCCCTGCTGGAGCAAAGATTTTCTTAAAGTTTGAGAACCTTTAATATTAAGTTGCTTTCCAAAGACTGGGTATACTAAAATAACACCTGCAGTTATTACAGTGCTGCCCCCAAAGTCAGCAGTGGAAGTGCTAGTCTGGGATACCTCTACCAGCCACTGTGGCCAGGCTGTCCTGGAAGGAGGGATGCTGTCACCCCAGCATCATTCTGCTCGTTCTAGAAGTAGTTGTTGTATTCACTGGTGCTCTGAGGTCCTAGAAATGACTTCTGAGCTTTGCAACCATAAGTAAAGGAGATGAAAGTAGAGGTGATGTACAGCTTTCTCCCACCCCCATCTCTCCTGTTGTGTCAGGGTAACAGCCATGGAATACACATGTGATGATTATGGGGCTCACCAACAAATCATAAGCATAAATTATGTACCCAAGGCCCTGAGCTGTAATGGAATTTTAGTGTGTTTCAAATTTATAGCTGGTTTCTGATTATCCAGTTGAGTTGTCTGAACCTTTTGGTTCTGCTCTAGCCTGCCTTTTGACAGATTTATTTCATGTGACTATCTCCCCTGGTGGGTAATAGCCGTGGACACAGAACGCAAGATCTTCTTATGTGCACGTTGCCATTTTTAAGTAGATATGTTTCCTGAGAAGGTTAAAATATGTCAAAAATCAGGTTCTTAGAATTGCAGCTTTTCAGTTCTCGGAATGTTTGTTCTTGTTTGTCATGGGTATATGATTCATGCCTATTTAATCTACCTTTAGGCAAGTCATTATGTGATCTAGTAAAATAGCCTGAGTAAGATTAATCTCAGAAAAGGATTTGAAAGCTAGCAGAGGTAGGAGAGAGATACCTTCTCCTAGATCAGTGTTCTCCTAAGTAAACCACCTGGTTCTTTGAGATGATTTATTTTCCTTATTAACAGCTCAAACTTTAGAAAGCAAGGCTGTTTTAGGAATATTTAGAGGGCCAGAGTGATAGTGTCTAAAGGTCGTTTATTGTTGGGGGAGGCAGCATGGAGTTTTAAACTATAAATTGAAAATATCATTTATCAGTAGCAGTGTTACATGTTCAGAAAGATCTGAGAAGTTAATAACGATTTCATGTCAGCTCTCAATGGATAAGGCTAACATACTGTTAAGAGTGTTATTTCTTTTTTTCAACTACGTTCACTATTACCATTGTCATCAGGCCTAATTCATCATGTGGGAGGTGTCAAAGGTGAATACATGGGTTTTGCATAGGAAAGTTTTTCGTCTATGGAATGGCCCAGCTATTGGCCGTATTAACTGGTTTCTCTGGTATTTGTAGGGGATTGATGACATTACTGGTGAACCATTAGTCCAGCAGGAGGATGATAAACCTGAAGCAGTTGCTGCCCGGCTAAGACAGTACAAGGATGTGGCAAAGCCAGTCATTGAATTATACAAGTGAGTGTGCTTCAACATTTTCATGGTGGAGGGCCAATTAAAACAGTATGGTGCCTAGTGGGAAGGACACTGGACTGAGGTAGGGTAGTGTTTCTTTAAGCTAGATAAATCCTAAAGGCCCAGTCCCTCCCTGCAGGTCAGGTGAAATGTTGGGGGTTGTACATGGGAGATATAGTCCAGTTCTTTCGTGCTGAAATTCTTGTAATACAAGGACCGAAACCTGATCCTCTCTGTCTGGTTGTAAAATTACGTGTAGAATTATATTCATCTTTCTTTTTTTTTTTTTTTAAATTTTTTTTTTTCAACGTTTATTTATTTTTGGGACAGAGAGAGACAGAGCATGAACGGGGGAGGGGCAGAGAGAGAGGGAGACACAGAATCGGAAACAGGCTCCAGGCCCCGAGCCATCAGCCCAGAGCCTGACGCGGGGCTCGAACTCACGGACCGCGAGATCGTGACCTGTCTGAAGTCGGACGCTTAACCGACTGCGCCACCCAGGCGCCCCTATTCATCTTTCTTTTTAAGGAGCTGAAATAATGGTTTATATTTTGACACTCCCACGTATGTCATTTGGATGGAAGATTAGAAGGGACCTCTTGACTAGCTATGTCTAGGAGGGAATTTAACCCAAGGAAAAAAAAAAGCTAAAACTATAAGGTACAGATGGCAGATTCATATGGTTCCGGGGGCCAGGCAGGTATTGGAAATGAGTGTCAAACCTGGTACGGCTGTGTTAATCTGGGCAGGTGAGTGACAGTTGAACTGTACAGCTGCTTTATGATGTTCAGCCAATTATTACCACAGGGGCACTCAGACCCAGAGTGGCTAGTGATACCTATTTCTCAGGAGAAGCAGAAATCTGGCTTTGTGTGTATGTGGGAGCGGGTGTGTGTGTGTGTGTGTGTGTGTGTGTGTGTGTGTGTGTGTGTAAATCCCAATTTTTAAAACTATTAGCAACAGATAACATTTTTAACAGCGTGCGAACCAAACAAAACCCATTTGCAGACTGCATTCAGGACAGCTGTCTACAGCCTCCACTATAAATCAATTTCTGACCCTTCAGCTCCCAAATAAATTAGCAGGCCTTTAGATTAGAAGTTCCTGATCATGTTACTGTGATCTATCCTGTGTTTTGTGATCTGTTGTAAGTAACAAGGGTTTTATAGTACCAAAGTTTGTCAATGATCTGTTTTGTTTTGTTTTAAAATTTTTAATGTTTATTTATTTTTGAGGGAGAGAGAGACAGAGTGAGGGGAGGGGTAGAGAGAGAGGGAGACACAGAATCCAAAGCAGGCTCCAGGCTCTGAGCTGTCAGCACAGAGCTGGACACGGGGCTCAAACTCAGGAACCTTGAGATCGTGACCTGACCCGAAGTCAGATGCTTAACTGAGTGAGCCACCCAGGTGCCCCAGTGATCTGTTTTTTGAAAGTGTGTACTGAGGCAAATTTGGTATTGTCCATATAATGTTATTCTTGGATATGGTTTTCTTTTTTTTTCTTTTTTTTTTTTTTCTTTTTTTTAACGTTTATTTATTTTTGAGACAGAGAGAGAGCATGAACAGGGGAGGGGCAGAGAGAGAGGGAGACACAGAATCTGAAACGGGCTCCAGGCTCTGAGCTGTCAGCACAGAGCCTGACATGGGGCTCAAACTCATGGACCGTGAGATCATGACCTGAGCCGAAGTCGGATGCTTAACCGACTGAGCCACCCAGGCGCCCCTCTTTTTTTGTTTTTTTTAAGAACATGCGAGCCACAGAGAGGGGCAGGAGAGAGAGAAAGAGAGAATGTTAAGCAGGCTGCATGTTCAGTGTGGAGCCTGTCAACGCGGCTCAGTCCCACGATCCTGGGATCGTGACCTGAGTCGAAATCAAGAGTCAGACACTCAACTGACTGAGCCACCCAGGCGCCCCTCTTTGATATGTTTTGTTTTTTTTTTTAATTTTTTTTTTCAACGTTTATTTATTTTTGGGACAGAGAGAGACAGAGCATGAACGGGGGAGGGGCAGAGAGAGAGGGAGACACAGAATCGGAAACAGGCTCCAGGCTCTGAGCCATCAGCCCAGAGCCTGACGCGGGGCTCGAACTCGCAGACCGCGAGATCGTGACCTGGCTGAAGTCGGATGCTTAACCGACTGCGCCACCCAGGCGCCCCTCTTTGATATGTTTTAAATAGGAGAAGAAGAGGTGGCATCATGCTAGGCATGCCAGAATTGTAAAAGCTGTGGCCTTATTTAAGTATCCCCAAGTGCAGGTGTTGATACATTTGCGGGGGCTGCTTTGGCACTTAGCAGTGTGTGTGATAGACCATGAGATCATGCTTGCTTTATACCCAGGATCTTCACCTGCCCTAATATCATGTTAAAAAGAAACCTAAGGGTCACCTGGGTGGCTCAGTTTGTTAAGCATCTGACTTTGACTTCGGCTCAGGTCATGATCTCACAGTTTGTCAGTTCGAGCCCCACATTGGGCTTCCTGTTGTCAGTGCAGAACCTACTTTGGGTCCTCTGTCTCCCCTCTCTCTGCCCCTCCCCTGTGCATTCTTTCTCTCTTTCTCTCTCTCTCTCTCTCTCTCTCTCTCTCTCTCTCTGTCTCAAAAATAAACATTTTTTAAAAAAGTGAACCTAAAATGCGTTTATGTGTTGGATTTTATTTTTCAGGAGCCGAGGAGTGCTTCACCAATTTTCTGGGACGGAGACTAACAAAATCTGGCCCTATGTTTACACGCTTTTCTCAAACAAGATCACACCTATTCAGTCCAAAGAAGCATACTGAGCCCGCCCAATGAAGAACCAGGAAGATGTCATTCATTCAGTTGTATGTGTAGTATTGGTGCCGTGTCCAAATTAGAAGCTAGCGGGGATAGCTTGCAGCGTCTTTTCTAGTCTAAATGGTGAACTGAAATGAAAACAAATGAGGAGAAAGAGTTAATGAAGAGGCTCTTCTCTGCCTTTCTGATGAAGGGTCACCCACACATGTCTAGGATGTCTCTGCATGTCTCAAGCCCTTCACAAGAAAGCAAGTACAGGCTGGATTTCAAAGGGTGTATAACCCAAACTCTAGCTGATTTCTGACCATCACATTGTTGCCATAGTAGCCTTTTAACATGTGATGGTGTTGGCCTCTGGTTCTCCCTGCCCCCCAAAGGCTATTGAACCACAGCACCAGGTGGCCTGAGAATGCCAAGGGCAGTAGCCCCGGCCTTGTCCCAAGTTCTCTGGTATGTGCCCTTCCTGGTGACCGTGCGATTGAAGCCAGTTGCTCTGTGGTCACTTCTCTGGCCTTGAGTGACTGTCCACAATTAGCTTTTCTGTTCAGAGTGATACCTTTTTCTGCCTCCATGCTCTGTAGAGTCTCTCCTTTTTCAGACATCCTGGAATGAAAGGATTTCGCTTCTAGTATTTTTATTAGACTGTATTTTGGTACATCTGTTTTCTCTCTTCCTAGACTATGAAGTAATAGATAGTTACTGCTTTTATCTCTCTCAGATTCCTTTCTAAGAGCCGAGAGTGAGGGGAGGGTGTCCAGATGCTTCTTGCAGCAGGAACTGAGCTCTGCAGAGGGTCTACTTATGCTGCTGGGCTGACCCTCATGGGTTGACACTGCTCTTTTCTTTTATCATGAAAAAATAAAATCCTCAAAGTCTTTGGGAGTCTTCAGAAAAATGGGAGATACTACATACATGTTAAAGAATCATATCTTGTGTATAGAAGTAATAAGACCATATGGAATTACTGCACTAAAAGAATAGTTTAGCTTTTTATTCAAGACAAAAAAAATGTATTTTGAAATGCTGCTAAATATTGATGCTGACAGTGTTTTTCTCCTGGGAGTGACCCAAACATATTATAAATAGTTGGTAAAGGGAATGGAGCCTGTGTGTTGAGGAAAATGTTGCACTAGCTGTGCCCAGACTGAGTATGACAGCTTTGTGATTATGGGAAAACAAATTCTTAATTTTTTTTTCTTTCTATTCCAAAGATGCTTTCTGTGGGGTGGCCATTAAGTCTAGAAATATAGATGATACAATTTTGTCATTCTTTGTAATGTAATATCAATAAACCATTTATTAAAGATTTGCCTGGTTTCCAGACTTGGTGGCCACCTAATGTAATTCTGGCTCTCCTCTGGGAAGGACAATGAAATTTATTCCTGTTGCCTTAAAAATAAATACCCCTCTTCATGCATCGTGATTGTCCCCAAGGAGGGTTCTTTGCTATTCCTGAGAGTGACTTCTAACTCCTCATACTGAAGAGAAGGGGGGGGGGGGGGGCGGGGAGCCTATTTCAGCACGCCTCTGGTGTTGCAATGCATTGTTTATTTTCTGAAGATGTCCTGGAGAATCTCCAGTCAATTCCCTGGCAGATGTGTTCTGTATGGTAATCGTTGCATCTTCCTTACAAATACTGCCCCACTCTTGACAGTTCCTCTCCTCTATACCTTCGTGAGAATGTTCTTTGACTACCTTAGTGGAAACATAGACTGGTCTCCTCCTCATTCTCTGAATCACCATGTTACTTTTTGGGTGTATGCAATGGAGGTGCCCAGTTCAGGTCTGTGAAACATCAGTGCATGATATGGACTTCTAGTGCTTTAGAAGAGCCGTGTTTGAATGCCGGTTGGTGGGGACAGGGTGAAAATCAGACCTGTAGGTAAAGCTCAGGTTTCCTGGGGAACCAGGTACGGAGAAAACAAACCTGATATGAAGAAAGTTGCACAATTTAGACTAGTACTGCCATGGAGACAATTTCTAAAAACTAGGAAAAGTAGAGAGTTAAGGTTGTTTTATGGGTAATTCAAGAGAGGAATGTGTGTGTCCTTTTGTAAGTGGAAAAATCTACATGACTCTTCCTTTACTTCTCTTTTTGTTTAACAGACTCCCTTTGGAGTTTTTGAGAGAGTTATGGGAAATGGCTGGTCCCTGGTGCCATACTCTAGTTCTCAATCCTTCCCTCCTCTCCTCCAGCAGAATAGATAGTTATAGTCAGTGTGGGAGCCTCTCAGTGTCTCAACAGCATTTGCTGTTTCTGTGCTTGGTGAGGGCCCTGTGCTTGGTGAGACCAATAAAAAAGACAAACACCTTTTCCATGCGTCTTTGAAAGATGATACTTATTTCATGTTCAGTGGCCTAAAAAGTCTATTTCAGATTTTCTTCAACAAGCTCTCTAGCATTTTCTCCAGTAATTTTGTAAAAAATTAAAATTCTCTTGAAAATATTTTGATAAAAGCTAAAGGGACATCTTTTCTTGGTTTTTCTTCTACTGCCACAGATACGGTTCCTTCACAGTTCTGCAAAGAGAGTAATTTGGGTGTCTATAAGATTCCTACCGGTCCACATATTCTGTGATTTAGCCAGTTGTGAATTAATTTTGCTTTTCATTGTCTGAACAGGCTTCCCACTTACTTAGAACTTGGAGACATTGCTGTGTTTAATATCCTTTAACACTAAGGCAGACATAAAATAAGTATCATTTACTGAAGGCCTTTGGGCGATAGGTAAAGTTCTAGGACCTTAGCAAACACTCATTTAATCTTTCAAGCATCCTTTGAGATAGGCATGAAGCCATGTTTATGAACAAGGAAGACAAGGGTCAGAGATGTGAAGCATCTTGCCCAGGCTCTTGCTGCCAACAGACAGTCCAGCCAGGACTCACACCCAGGTTTTCCTGATTCTGCAGCCTGAGTTTGCTCCTGGATGTTAACTATCTGTGTCCTGTCCCAACCAACCTAGGGTGCTGAGCCTGCTTGATTTTGCTCGTATTTCCAAGTGGCCTCATCAAAAGTAGCAGAAGTGACATTCAGCTCTATATGGGACTGTTCTCCCCCTCCCCGCTTTGCTTAAGCAAAGGGAGCTGCTAGAGGAAGATCTGAGCCTTTGATCTTCTTTCCTAACTTCTCACTTATAAAATGAAAGGCTGTTGAAATAGGCTGGGCTTGGGTCCAGGCTAATCTGTGGAGGGGTCAGGTTCCTTCATGTTCCTCACCTACCTAGGCTTTTGGTATCCATGGTATTGTACCCCTAAGAGACCTTAACACTTCAGCCGCCTTCAACTATAGGGCTCCCTGTAGATCTGGGCTTCTGGGAGTTAGATGCTACTCACTTTTCTTCCCTGATACCAGGAGAAATTACTCCCTTACTCCCACCCCCAAATAAGGCCCTGATGATAAACATCCTTCCTGAAGTGCTGGCAGGTGATGGAGCCCCCAGCATACCATCTTGCCTATGTCACATTGCGTATTAACATGATCCTGAATGCTACATTCACACCTTTGCGTGCCATCTGATGTGGCACTGCTTGTCATGCACAATTCTGGTGGAAACCAGGGGAGATTGGTTTCCTGTGTTATCCGCCCTGCCCAGGGTCACTCCCCACCACCCTCCAGCAGCCAAGCTCAGATGAGCTCCAGCTTTACCCAGGGTGTGCCCCTCCCTTTGGTAGGGAAGGAAAAAGGTAATAACAGCCAATGGATAAAAGGGATTCTTGGAAAGAGCTACTGCTGTGGCTTCGCCCACCTACCACTTAAAAATGTTGAGACAGGATGGTTTTAGATAGATGGGTGCCTGTGCAAAACCATAAATAGGACTGTTAGAAAATTTAGTTCACTAAACTGATTTCAGTATTTGACTTTAGCTGTTTAGCAGTTTAAACAGCTTACCAGCCTGCTGGGGGTCCTGCTTAGGTCATAAAGACCACAAATTTCAAATATGTTAAGACATATGCATTCCTAGTAGTTCCTGTTTATTGGTACTTAATGCTAAGTGCATTATGTGCATTGTCTAATTAAATCTGCAGTAGTTACCCTAACGTAATAGATGTTTTAGTTATCTAGCCTCTGTGTAAAAACTGCAATCATTCTGTTCACTTAAGTTTGTATTTTCATGTATCTATAGGGATTAATCAAGAAATCCAAAAGGGCCTTTTTTTGTACCTTTTCCTCCTTTGAGTTCCCCATTCTAATTAATAGGTAAAGCAGTGTTATTTGATTGTACTTGGAATCTTTGCTTTTGGCACTCTGGTGCTGAGGCAAGAAGTGGGCACTCAGTGGGTCTTGGTGGTAGTTGCACACTGTATATACAGAGAGCATATATCTCATCTGCACTCTGCTGAGTTACAGGATCTCGGGAGACATTCATATCTACCTGATGAATTTCATTTATTACCTTTCATTTAAAACACAGTATCTTTTTTTGCTGCATTTAATTTTGCCAGAGAGGCAATTCATAAGGCCAAGTTGTGTTCTTAGTATGAATTGCTTTCTATTTCCCTTGCATTTTTAGTAACTCCCTGGTCTATTTGGTGTCTCAAAAGGAGAACCTAGCAATGCAGCCTGTTTTTTTTGTTTGTTTGTTTCGTTTTGTTTTGTTTTTTTTTTTTAATACGGGAGTGTGGTCTAGTCATAAGTTATCATCCCTTTCCACATATAACTGATCCAGTCTGGTTTCTAGATGAAGAGTGTGCAAGAGCCAGATGTTGGGAAACCCATGAAGCCGTATTTCAACTATGAAGAAAAATATACTTCCTGCATCTGTTGAGATATACTATAATTACAGTTGTTCATAAATGCCATACCTTATCTTTCTTTTAACAAATTGCACAATTCTTGCCAAAATAAATGCCATTATTCTGTATGCTTCAGGGAAATTCCCCCAATTTGATCAGTGAGCATATGTGTGTGTGTGTGTGTGTGTGTGTGTGTGTGTGTGTGTGTGTGTGTAGGGAGAGGGAGGGAGAGATGGTGAAACATTTCCAAGGGGACAAGAGCCCTTGGATGGCATGGATGTGCATTCCTTCCGGGTAATAATTACGCTATTCCAGGAAACAGCATGTGTCTTCCTGGAAATAAAGATTTCCTGTCTGTAACTTTTGTAAGTTACACCAAGTGCACCTTGTGATTCTCCCTGGGGTTGGTGTGTGTCTAATTCCATTTCATAAAACCTTTCTTCATTTTAAAGCTTTGGCTGTGAAGTCAGAAATGTGCTAAATAAAAACAAACTGTTTTGTATTTAATTTAGAGAAGGGTAAAGGGAAGAAAAAAAAAAAAACTCAGTCTTTATGTAAGCTCCAAGGTGTTAGGGCTTAGAGGGTTTTTCTAGTTTTATGAGAATTTGTACTACTGATTTTTATATATTCCTGTTTTTGAGATGAACAGATCTCTGGGGAAATTGTTGCATTACAATGGCGTTTCACTGTGACCCCTCTCAAGCTCAAATCTGTTCTCTTAAGCCAATGACAACTTGTCACTTCGGTTTACTGTCCTGTGAAAAGTCAGCTCCAGTTTCCCAGAAGTTGTGTGTTTATGATGAGTCAGTGCTTTTCTTCAGTGAAAGTTGTCAGCCTTCTTGATTTGGGTGTATGTGCTTAATTCAGAGTATCTAAACCTGTAGTCTAATCTGTACATGCTCTCCTAACTGTTAATTGTTATTGACTATTTTGATTATCTTGCTTGAAGATTGATTCCTACTTTTTAATTTGATAGAAATAAAGTTTTTTTTTCCTGCTTATAACTAGTGAATTAATTTAACATTTGTATTGCTTTTTACACTTGAGAGTATACATCTTCATAGCTCTTCACATTTATGCTATTCTGTGACCGCTTCATTATCAACATTGTTATCTCCAATTTGCAGATGAGGAAAATAGTGAACACAGTGTTGCCTGGATGAGGTGACAGTTGGTGGCAGAGCAAGATCATGAACGTAAGCATTATGATCCCCAGTCTCCTTTTCTGCAACACCATGCTGCCTCACTTTGTATACATTCAAGCACTTTTTTTATCTAGCACTTCATTCTTTGCATATTTTCATAAACATTCTTTAGTTTTGTTCTTGAAACAACTGGATGATGTGAGTAGATTCTCCCCCTACCTTGCAGATTAGGAGACTGGATCAGAGGATGTGAGTCTAAGATCATAGTGTCAAGGGCCAACTCAGCAGAAGCAGGAAACTCAGGAGACCTGGCTGCTGGATGCTAGAGTCATGGAAATACAGCCAGCCTCTGCAGAAGCCTTCCTGCAACTGGGGGGCGGGGGGGGGGGGGCGGAGGGAGGGGGGGGAGATGGGGGATGCCCTGGCTTCTCCCAACCTCACATTCTCCTGTCTCCTGCAGGGGCTTCCCCTTAGCTGGGTTCCAAAGCTCACTGACTTAGAAGCCTGAGGAAATGTCCCACAGGCCTCCATGCCCCTAGAAGGTGAACCGGATATGGTGGCTATGTGGTAGATTGTATCAAAGTTAAAGCCATTCACTCTTTAGGAGAATTTTACTTTTCTGCCCCATTGGCTTTATGTTTGGGCATACTGACTTGCCAATGAAATACGAGCAAAAATGAAGTGTGCCACTTCTGAGTGGAAGCCTCAGGAGCCAGAGCATGGTCACCAATCTCCTTCCTTCTCCAATGAGACTGTCAGTCTCCTAGGGCTCTTCTTTCAACTGGGATCCTAAAATGGACGTGGAGCAAGATTAGTCCATGATGGATTAGTACTGTGCATGAGAAATAAGCCTTTGTTTTTCTCATCCCCTGGGATTTGGGTGGATTTGGTACAACAGCATAATTTAGTTCAAGCTGACTGATAGAAAATGGGCCCAAGACTAGTATATCATGTCATCTAGTTATAACTTTGATTCTCTTATCAAGCACTATTAGGCTCTGGGGATGCAAAGATGAATAAGACCCAGTTTTTGCCCTTGACTTCCTTAGTCTCCTGGAGGAGATGGAAATATATTTAGATAATTATACATAACTGTTGGGATTATTCACTGGATTATAATTGAGAATATACAGATGTATAACTTTTTCAGCCAGCCAACTAGACCAAGGAAGAACTAATATTTGAGCTGAGTGATGGAGGAAAGAGGGAACCCAAGCAGAGGGAATGGTATGTGGGCAGAAGTATGAGCACATAGGCCAGGTGGAGGTCAGACAGGTATGGAGCAGGACTGGGGAGATAAAGGTAAGATTGAGTTGTTTGGGGAAGTTGTACTGACCTGGTCTTAACTTTGTTTGTAGTAGACAGTACAGAGTCTATGCCAGAAAGTGACTCATGAGATTTACATGATAAAATTGTACTACAGTTGTGAAGTAAGGTGTGACTGAGTTTAACAGAAAGGGATGGTTGGATTATAACGAGTATGGGGTGCCTGGGTGGCTCAGTCGGGTGAGCGTCCGACTTCAGCTCAGGTCATGATCTCGCGGTCTGTGAGTTTGAAACCCGTGTGGGGCTCTGTGCTGACAGCTCAGAGCCTGGAGCCTGTTTCGGATTCTGTGTCTCCTTCTCTCTCTGACCCTCCCCCGTTCATGCTCTGTCTCTCTCTCTGTCTCAAAAATAAATAAACGTTAAAAAAAAAAAAAAAAAAAACGAGTAAAGAAGGGTTAAATGTGTCCAGGGGAGGGGTGCCTGATTGGCTCAGCCCTTAAGCATTCCACTCAGGTCATGATCTCATGGTTCACATGTTTGAGCCCTGTGCCAGGCTCCACGCTGGCAGTGCAGAGCCACCTTGAGATTCTCTCTGCCCTTCTTCCACTCATTTACGTATGTGCACATGCACTCTCTAAATAAACTTAAAAAAAAATGTCTCCAGGGAGAGATTGGAAACAACAATGAAACGGGGCGGTGAGTATAAAGCCGTAGGAAGTGACAGAAGCTGTGGAGACAGCAGTGCACTGCTTTTTCTCAAGGGAGAGTCACTGCTCAGCTCCAGCCAATTGTTTTTCCTGGGGATGCTGGCAATGCTACCCAGTCATTCAATTTAATTAAAACAATGACAACAACAAATACATTGCACAGGCTAAACTATGTTAAGCCAATCTGGGACTAATGGTTTAGACAGACACACACCGGAGGTTAGGAATGAGGGTCATAGTGGCTCGATAGATGTCTATGAAGTAAGAAGGTAGGATATGTGAAGGCAAACGAGTATGAAGGTGAGGACTATCTAACTTTGAGGAACAAAAAAAAGTTGTGTAGTTGTATAGAATTGTGGTTTGTCAGAGGATACCACCTATTCAAATAAATCACTTGAGTTTTTTACCCTAGAGTTCAACTGAGTGTGATTTTTTCCCTTAATCCTTTTCAGCCAGTGAATATGTAAGCATCCAATAATTAAATGAAAACCATACTCATACTTAAGGAAACCTCCTTAAACTGTGTATGTGTATTTTAAATATGTGTGTGTATGTGTATATATATGTATATATAATGCACATGTGTGAAACAATTATATCTATGTGTATATATGCATATGTAATAGGAGGTAGCTAAAATTTATTGAGGGTTTGCTCTGTGGTGCCAGGCAATAAGCCAAGCCTTATGTACAGCTAGAAGTAATGAACCTGAGGTTCAGAGAAATTAAGTTATTCAAGATCACTCACCCAGTAAGTGGTAGAATGAAGTCTTCACTCCAAGTGCTCACTTATGATTACTCAGTTGTTCTTACTCATTCTGACTCTCATTGCCCAAAGGGACCACAGTTAAGTGCTGTGCAATCAAGGGACCTTTGGCCTTGGGCAGGAATTCCAGGAGTCAGGGTACACCTCCACTTGGAGGTAACTAGACTTGAGCAGTGTTGAGTCTCTCTAGTGGCCAGCTTTTCTCCTAGCCAGAATCCTGTGGCCAGTCCCTTTGATAAGTCTCTTCCCTCCCATGGAAGATTAGATCTCATATTACACCAGGAGCTGACACTTTGCATTCCCCCGTTTAGAGTCATGTACCTTGAGAAAAGAATAAGGTTTCCTGACAAGGAAAAATCAGTGATACCAAAATGAATGCTACATATCTAGATCAGTCAGAACAGATCAGCCACTCTTGTCACAGTAATGGCCCACATACACTGACCACTCTAGATCCACTATGTCATATGCATCAACCATCCTGGGTGCACTGACCGTATCAGACTACTACGGACATGTTGGCCACCAGACATAACAACTGCCCTGGACATATCATATGCACCCACTGCAATATGGAAACAATGTATCAGTGTGACAGGGTCAGAGAGAAGGGGTGCAGGCTAAAATTGCTTAGAGACTTGAATGAACCATCTTCTGTATTTTATCTGTATAAGACCCTCCGTTGCGTTTCTTCATTTGAAACAAAACAAAAAACCCAGCCTAATTGTCTAATGCTCACATGAAAGCCTCACCTAAAAATTTACAAATGTTGGCATTTATCAACTGAGGTTAGATAGCTATGACTCTTTGAACATAGATGGCAGATGTCTAAACCTTAATCTTTCTGCACATCTTCCAAAAACCACATAGACCAAGGACCGCAAATAAAATCGCAGTTAACTCACCACACAACACAATTATATCTACTGCACATAGCAGGAAATAGAAGACTGCAAACCCCCTTTTCATTTGAGTAGGAAAATAGATATCTGAAATCAGCACCAGCTATGGACCTGTGTGGAAGTGGAGAGGTAGGAATTATTCCGGGAAAGTATTGAGAGGGCACAGCTTCTGGGAGACAACAAAGGAACTTGAAAGGAGTAGCTATCTCTTAAGAGATCTGGTGATTAAGAGGGAAGAATAAAGAAGTTTGTGGAAATTCAGGGTTCTACGGAAATAAGATCTTCATGAAATCTGACATACTAAACTCTCCCTGACACCCCTGCACACCCCAAATAAGAGATGCTTTTCATTGAGGAAATTGCGTTTCACTGTACCAACTGAAGAGGGCACTCTTGAACTAAGAAACTAGTAAGTCACTCAGATCCTTCAACTCCATCTGTAAATACACCTGATTCAGAAAAATCCAGAAGTCTTAAAAATGAAGAGGAAAAGGCAGCCAACGTCCACACAAAGTTACTTTGAAAAGGAAATTAATTAGAATCAAAATTCTTCAGCTGATGAAAATACTCAAGCCCCAACCCTGAGGCAAGAAGAAACTGTATCACAGCTCTCCAATATGAGTCAAATACAGTTAGACAATCAATAACAGATTTGAAAAAAAAAACCCCACAAATCAGAAATTCACAAATGCAGAAGAAAAGTGGGCACAGAACAAAAAATTTGTGAAACAAGAATTGCCTGACTACAGAAAAGGGAGTGAAGAAAAAGACAATGGTCTTCCAAATTAGGACCAAACTGCAAGGTGCACGAAGAAGAAAAGATTCAATAAAGCATACATCGGAACATGAAATGAAATTTTCCAAGAGAATTAAGCTAAGAAAAAGTAAAAACCTCAGAAAAAAAATAATAGCTATAGAAGACAAAGAAGATCTAACACACCTATAATTGAATTTTCTAAGAAAGAAAAACAATAAGTCAAAACCAATGTTTAAAGCCATAGTCTAATAAAAACATATCAAAAGATAAATAAATGAAAGAAATCCTGAATCTACATATTAAAATGGTACACTGTGGAACTGTGGGAACTTAGAAGAGTCAATTTTAAGACATATTCTACCATACCTAGGAAAACATATCTGGGCTCCCAGGCAAAGAGACTAAGTGATTCAAACACAAATTAAAACCACAATGGGGCAACATTGTCAAGGAAAGAAAGTGTAGTAAGGATTTTATGTACAGCCAAGCTGACTTTCAGTTATCAAACAAATGTGGCAAAAAAATGTTTATAGTTGCTGACTCTGAGTAAAGGGTACCAAGGATAGTATTCTTTTAACTTTTCTGTAGATAGATACTTTCCTAAATATTAAGTTGGGGAAAATGTCTTAAGTTTAAAAAAGTATTGCCTATTTATTACTCTCTTAATTCCTCTCCCCAGCCTCTGGCAACCCCTAATATACTTTCTATCCATGGATTTGCCAATTCTGGACAATTTCATATAAATGGAGTCATATTAGTGGCCTTTTGTGATTGGCTTTTTCACTTAGTGTAATGTTTTCAAGGTTCATCCATGTAGCATGGATCAATAATTCATCCCTTTTTATGGCTGAATAATACTCTATTGTGTGGATATACCACATTTTTTAAATTCATCAACTGGTAACACTTTGGGTTTTCCCACATTTTGGCTATCATGAATGATGCTATAAACATTTGTGTACAAGTTTTTGTGTACACATATGTTCTTAATGCTCTTGAGTATCTATTTAAGAGTAAACTTACTGGGGTCACATGGTAAACCTATGTTTAGCTTTTTGAGGAACAGCCAAATTATTTTCGAAAGTGGTTGCACTATTTTACATTCCCACCAGCAATGAATGTTTCATTTTTTTGCACATTCTTCTCACTCGCTTTTTGAGAGAGAGAGAGAGAGAGAGAGAGAGAGCAAGTGCACATGAGCTGGGGAGAGGCAGAGGGAGAAGGAGAGAGAATCTTAAGCAGGCTCCATTCTCAGCACAGAGCCCGACATGGGGCTTGATCCCATGACTATGAGATCATGATCTAAGCTGAAATCAAGAGTTGAACACTTAACTGACTGAGCCACCCAGGTGCCCCTCAACACTTGTTATTGTGTCTTTTTGATTATAGCCATCCTTGTGGATGTGAAGTGTTATCCCATTGTGGTTTTGATTTATATTTTCCTAGTGATGTCTAGCATCTTTTCATATTTTGTTATTGGCCATTTGTATATCTCTGTTGGAGAAATATCTATTTAAATATTTAGCCCAGGGGTGCCTGGGTGGCTCAGTTGGTTAAGGGACTGCCTCTTGATTTCAGCTCAGGTCATGATCTCATGGTCATGGGATCAAGCCCTGCATTGGGCTCTGCACTGACGGTGTGGAGCCTGCTTGGGATTCTCTCTCTCTCTCTCTCTCTCTCTCTCTCTCTCTCTCTCTCTCTTTTTCTCTCTCTCCACCCCACCCCCCACCCTCCCCTACTGGTTCTCGCATGCTCTCTCTCTCTTAAATAAATAGACACTAAAATAGTATTTGTCCATTTAAAAACTGGGTTGTCTCTTATTGTTGTGTTTTAAGAGTTCTTTATATATACTGCATACTAGACTTTTCAGATGTAACATTTGCAATATTTTCTCCCATATATGTATGGGTTGTTTATCACTTTTGTGATAGTGTACTTTGAAACACCAAAGCTTTTAATTTTGATGAAGTCCAATTTACATACTTTTTTTTGTGTTTTTGGTGTCATATTTAAGAAACAATCCATAGTCACAAAGATTTTACATCTATGCTGTCTTATAAGAATTTCATAGTTCTTACATTTAGGTCTTTGATCTAATTTGAATTAATTTTGCATATGGTTTGAGGCAGGAGGTCTAACAATTTTTTTCATGATGTGCAGATATCCAAACACCACTTGCTGGAATTACTATTTTTTCTCCATGGAGTTGTCTTCATAACTTGGTTGAAAATCCACTGACCATAGATATATGATTTTACTTCTGGACTCTTAATTCTATCCCATTGATCTATATGTCTGTCCTTATGCCAATACACACAGTCTTGATTACTGTAGCTTTGTTGTACATTTTGAAATAGAAAACATGAGTTCTCCAACTTTGTTCTCTTTCAAGAATGTTTGGCTCTTCTGGGTTCTTTGCATTTCCATATGTATTTTACAATCAGCTTGTCCTTGCCAATTTCTGCAAAAAAGACAGGTGAGATTTTGATAGGGATTGTGTTTAGTCTGTAGATACATTTGGGGAATACTGCCATTTTAACAATATAGTCTTCCAATCCATGAACATGCGATGTCTTTCTATTAATTCTTCAATTTCCTTCAGTGATATTTTATGATTTTTACTGTATAAGTCTTACATAATTTAAAATTTTTTATCCCTAAGTATTTTGTTCTTTTGATGCAACTGTAAATGAAATTGTTTTCTTTTTTTTTTATTTATTTATTTATTTATTTTTAATTTTTTTTTTCAACGTTTATTTATTTTTGGGACAGAGAGAGACAGAGCATGAACGGGGGAGGGGCAGAGAGAGAGGGAGACACAGAATCGGAAACAGGCTCCAGGCTCTGAGCCATCAGCCCAGAGCCCGACGCGGGGCTCGAACTCACGGACCGAGAGATCGTGACCTGGCTGAAGTCGGACGCTTAACCGACTGCGCCACCCAGGCGCCCCTGAAATTGTTTTCTTAATATTTTCAGATTGTTCATTGTTAGTGTATAGATATATAATTGATTTTTGTATATTGATTTTGTATCCTGACACACTGCTGAAATTCTTTTTTAGCTCTAATAATTATTATCTTTCATGTTCAAATTGTCCCAAACTTGGCAAGTAGGATCCTTTTCAAGATGTTATTTCTTTTTGATATAGCTCTATCCATATTTGAACACTTACTTGATTTTTGGCATAAGATCTCAGAGATACCTTGCATTTCCCTTCTAAGACCTGGTATTAGCCATTTCTCCACAGAGCTCTAGTTTCTTTTAGTGGGGTATGATATTTAGAAACCACTAAGATCTTGGTACCAGCTGTGTTCATTGTTATTGTAGTGACATTAGACAGAATTAAGAATACAGTAAAACCCTGGATTGTAAGTAACTTGTTCTGCAAATTTTCCACACAACAAACAAACATTTCTAATAAACTTTAACTTGATAAATGAGTGACGTCTTGCAATACAAGTAATACATGACACTGAATATCACGTGATCACAACTGAGCCAATGTCAGGATTGTGGGTGATGCTCAGATGCTTGGTCTCCGTGTTTGGAAGAAATCAGTGATTTTTCAGAATATTGTAAGGTGCCCACAACTGGCACTAGTGTCTTTTTTGTCACTTCAAAGCATCTATGGACAGTCCTTTGCTTTTCCATACAAGAGTAAGCTTAGGAATGCTTTGCTTCATTCTAGGTCAGGTCTGCTGCCTTATTGCCAGTTACATTAAATACAATATATGACAAGAGTTGATTAATAATGTACTGTAGTCAACATCCGTATGAGCATATATAATGGCCCCCTTGCATAAAAAGATTCCATTGAGCCAATAGATAGCAGTGATTCCGTTAGTGATAGTGAAAGTCGTCCTACACAATAATCCTACTCTCTCTTGTCTCTCTCAAACCAGTCACAAAGGTTTTCAAAGGTAAGTGCAGGTTGATTTGTTTATTTTTCATGTATTTTGTATTTTCTTTATTATTTTGTATTATATTACAGCATTATAATCATTTAAAAAATGTTTTTGATGTTTATTTTGGAGACAGACAGAACATGAGTGGGGGAGGGGCAGAGAGAGAGGGAGACACAGAATCCAAAGCAGGCTCCAGGCTCTGAGCTGTCAGCACAGAGCCCGATGTGGGGCTCGAACTCACGAACTATGAGATCAGGATCTGAGCTGAAGTCTGACTAAGCTCAACTGACTAAGACACCCAGGCGCCCCTGTAATCACTTTTATATGAATATTTTTGGGTTGTAGAACAAATCATCTGAGTTTCCATTATTTCTTATGGGGAAATTCACTTTGATATGCAAGTGCTTTGGATTAACCAGCATGTTTCCAGAACGAATTATCCTTGCAAATCAAGGTTTCACTGTATATATATTTTTTCTGTTTTTTACTTTTTGTTTTTTTTTATATTGCAGTATAATTAACATAAAATGTTATATTAGTTTAGGTGTAATATAATGATTCAATAGTTCTATACATTACTCAATGCTCATCATAATTAAGTGTACTCTTAATTCCCTTTATCTATCTCACCCATGCCACCAGCCACCTTTTGCCTGGCAACCACCAGTCTTTCTCTGTATTTAAGAGTCTGGTTTTTTTTGTTCTTGTTTTTTTTCTCTTTGTTCATTTGTTTTGTTTCTTAAGTTCCACATATGAGTGAAATCATATGGTATCTTTCTCCATCTGACTTATTTCATTAGCATTATACCCTTTAGGTCCATCCACTTTGTTACAAATGGGAAGATCTCATTCTTTTTTATGGCTGAGTAATATTCCTGTGTGTGTGTGTGTGTGTGTGTGTGTGTGTGTGTGTGTGTGTGTGTACCACTCTTCTTTATCATTCACCTATCATGGGCACTTGGGTTGCTTCCATATCTTGCTACTGTAAATAATGCTGCAATAAACATAGGGGTGCATATATCTTTTCAAATTAATGTTTGTTTTCTTTATGTAAATATCCAGTAGTGGAATTACTGGATTATCTGGCAATTCCTTTTTTTTTTTTTTTTTTGAGGAACCTCCAAACTGTTTCCACAGTGGTTACACCAATTTGCTTACTTGTAGTGCATGAGGGCTCCTTTTCTCCACATCCTCTCCAACACTCGTTATTTCTTATGTTTTTGATTTTAGCCATTCTGACATGTGTGAGGTAATACCTCATTGTGGTTTTGATTTGCATTTCCCTAATGATTAGTTATGTTGAGCACCTTTTCATGTGTCTATTGGCCACTTCTATGTTTTCTTGGGGAAAATGTTTATTCAGGACCTCTGCCTATTTTTTAATTGGATTTTTTGGGGTTCTTCTGGTGTTAAGTTGTATACATTTTTTATATATTTTGGATATTAACCCCTTATTAGATATATCATTTGAAAATATCTTCTGCCATTCAATAGGTTGCCTTTTTGTTTTGTTGATGGTTTACTGTTCAGAAGATTTTTATTTTGGTGTAGTTCCAAATAAATTTGATTTTGCTTTTGTTTCCCTTGCCTCAGGAGACCTATCTAGAAAAATGTTTCTATGTTTGATGAAAAGAAATTACTGCCTGTGTTTTCCTCTAGGAGTTTTAACTCTTTAATCCATTTTGAGTTTGTTTTTGTGTATGGTGTTAGAAAGTTGTCCCGTTTCACTCTTTTGCAAAACCACTAAGATCTTGGCACCAGGTATGCTCACGGTTATTGTGGTGACATTCGACAGAGTTAAGAAATATATATATTTATTTAAGTTACAAGTTCATTCATACAGTATTTTCTTTTTTCTTAAGCATTTTTAAAAAATATTTATTTTTGAGAGAGAGCTTGCGTGGGGAGGAGCAAGGAGAGAGTGGTGACAGAAGATCCAAAGTGGGCTCCATGCTGACAGCTTGAGCTTGAGCCCACAAACATTGATTCTCTTGGCCTTATGCATATGATATCTGTATAGTTTTACTCATTTTCCACTTCTTTTTTTAATGTTTGTTATTTTTGAGAGAGAGAGAAACAGAGTAGGAGAGGGGCAGAGAGAGCGGGAGACAGAGGATCAGAAGTAGGCTCTGCACTGACAGCAGAGAGTCAGATGCCGAGCTCGAACTCAGGAACTGTGAGATCATGACCTGAGCCAAAGTCAGATGCTTAACCAACTGAGCCACCCAGGAACCCCTCCACTTCTTAATTCTAATTGTCTTCTCTTGCCTGATTGAATTGGCAAATATTTTCAATGCAGTTAAATTGTAGTGGAGACAATGACATCCTTACCTTGTTCCTGATCTTAGAAGGAATGCCTCTTGTGTTTCTCCATTAAATAGGAATTTTAAATTTTAAATTTCCTCTGCTTCAAAAGTTGTATATGTCTCTTCCATTGATTTTTTCCTAAGGAGTTATAATTACATGACTATATTATATTCCATTGATTTCTGTTTTTATCTTATTTCTTTCTTTGTACTTTCTTTTGGGTCAGCTTGGCTTTTTCTAGCCTTTTGAGTTGAGAATTTTATTCATTTATATTAATTGTATCAGTTTTACATGAATTTAAGGCTATAAATTTTTGTGCAATTATTATACTGATGTATCACAAATTCTGAAATGTAACATTTTTTCTTTATATGAATTATATGAACATTTTCTTTTCATGAATACTTGAAAAGAAGGTGTGTTTTCTATTATTGAACATCTTCATTTAAGGAAAGCTTTAAAAAGTTCAATTATTATATTTAAGTGTTATATCTGAGAAAAATGAGAGTATTATTCAGGATTATACTGCAATATATTAACATATCTAATAACTTTTTAGATCTATTAGAACTCTAGTTTGGCTGATTACTTTTGTCTGTTAGAAGTCTGTACTTCTCAAAGTCCTAAGAAAATGGGATGTGCCAGTTGGCCAAAACTAGAAAAAGGAAGAAAATTTCATATTTTAAAATTATCCTGAAATGTTCTTCTTTTTTATGCTCTACCACTTATTCCTTTGTTGTATTTTTTTTCTGGAGTCAAAAAGCAGTTCAAAGAGTGATGTGAAGTTTCATTTTTGTCTTTGTTCTTACATTTGAAAAATTACAGAAATGATATGTGTTTAGTAAAGAAAAATGGGGTGGGGTATAAATTAATAATAGTCCCATTGCCCAAGTATAGCCATTGTTGACAGTTTGGTATTCCAATTTCTTTTCATCTGTGTATACATTTTCCTCACATATAGTTATAATAATAATTATTATGAATTTATATCCTTTTTTCTTATTGACATTATAGGGAAAGAATTTCCATATATTAACATATTATTTTCCTAAATGCTGTTTTTAGTACCTTCACATGTGGACATATCTATTCTATGATTGGATTTTTAACACTTTTGCCTAGTGAAAATCTGTTCTTCTAATTTATGAACAATACAAATTGCTATATAACATTCACACAGTACAGAAAAATATAAAATTATGCCCTTAATTCTTTCACCTAGAGGGTGAACTCTGCTAATATCTTCATACCCAATTTCCTGTATCTCCCTACTTATCATAAATGCGATCACAGTTTATAACCTATAGCCTTAAAAAATTTTTTTTAATGTTTATTTATTTTTGAGAGAGAGAGACAGAGTGTGAGAGGGGCAGAGAGAGAGGGAGACACAGAATCCGAAGCAGGCTCCAGGCTCTGAGCTGTTAGCACAGAGCCCCATGCGGGGCTGGAACTCATGGACTGCAAGATCATGACCTGATCTGCAGTCGGATGCTTGACCGACTGAGCCAGCCAGATGCCCCTATAGCCTTAAAAAAAACAACAACTCAACAGTGCTGTTAACAATAACAACAAAACCCTTCCAGTATTATTTTGCACCAAAGAATGACCTTGTATAAGATGACAATTTTTTTGTTTCAAATTTGTAATATGAAAATTTCCAAACATTGGTATTGGTAGAGAGAGAGAACAGTTCAATGCATTCCATGTAACCACCATCCATCTTCAACACTTACCAACTCTTGGCCAATCCTATTTCCTTTATATCCTCACCCATTTCCCCACTCTCAGATTATCTATGCTTATTAATTGAATCCCAGGCTTAATGATGACTCAGAACTTCATAAAGTCGTGCACAGTTTTTGAGACCCTTTGTAATCTGGTCTAACTTTCCCACTGCATCTTTTGCCACATTCCCATGAGCCCGATACTTAAGTTATTTCAAACTAAGATGTGGCCACATCATTCTTCCAACATGCCTTGCTCTGTGGGGCTTCTGTGTCTTTGTATATGCTATTCCATTTTCCTGAAAGGTTTCTTCTTCTCTTCTCTGTCAAACCTTTCTTTATCTTTCATGGTCCAGCTCACATCACCTTATCCATGCAGGCTTCTCTAAAGTCCTCCTATGAATATTCCTGTACCACTTTGTACTACTTCTGCTTTTGCCTTATCACACTGCACATTCTGAGCAAGTACTGAAGCAGGGTGGGGTCCAGCCTGCCACAGGGCCTGATATGAGGAAAAAACTTGGTAAACAGCGTCCATTGGAAATTTTGAAAAGTGCTTTAAGTTGACTTAACCATTTAAATCTATAATGATATTAAAAGAAAATATAAAAGATTTAGTTTTATAATACTGAAGTGTAAAGCCATTCATAATTAAGACATTTATAAAATAAAAGATCAAGAGCCCTGACTACAATAAAGAGTTAAATTTCATGTACAGGAAAATACTCTAAAGAATTAAAAGAAAAGTGACTAATGTGGAGGAAAATCTCACAGTATTTATATTGATATCCATAATGATATCCATAAAGAGCTCCTACAAATCAGTAAGAGAGAAAGCCAATAGAACAGTGAGTGAAAGATATGAACAGATAATACACAAAAGAAACATAAATGGTAAATAAACATGAAAGTCATTTAAACCTCTCAAGTAAAGCATCTTTTCATGTGCCTGTTGGCCATCTGGATGTCTTCTTTAGAGAAGTGTCTATTCATGTTTTCTGCCCATTTCTTCACTGGATTATTTGTTTTTCGGGTGTGGAGTTTGGTGGGTTCTTTATAGATTTTGGATACTAGACCTTTGTCTGACATGTCATTTGCAAATATCTTTTCCCATTCCATCAGTTGCCTTTTACTTTTGTTGATTGTTTCCTTTGCAGTGCAGAAGCTTTTTATCTTCATGAGGTCCCAATAGTTCATTTTTGCTTTTAATTCCCTTGCCTTTGGAGATGTGTCGAGTAAGAAATTGCTGTGGCTAAGGTCAGAGAGGTTTTTTCCTGCTTTCTCCTCTAGGGTTTTGGTGGTTTCCCGTCTCACGTTCAGGTCCTTATCCATTTTGAGTTTATTTTTGTGAATGGTGTAAGAAAGTGGTCTAGTTTCATTCTTCTGCATGTTGCTGTCCAGAATGGATACAGAAGTTGTGGTTTATATATACAATGGAATACTACTTGGCAATGAAAAAGAATGAAATATGGCCTTTTGTAGCAACATGGATGGAACTGGAGGGTATTATGCTAAATGAAATAAGTCACACAGAGAAAGACAGATACCATATGTTTTCACTCTTATGTGGATCCTGAGAAACTTAACAGAAGACTGTGGGGGAGGGGAAGGAAAAAAAAGTTAGGGAGGGAGTCAAACCTTAAGAGACTCTTAAAAACTGAGAATGAACTGAGGGTTGACGGGGTGGAAGGGAGGGGAAAGTGGGTGATGGGCATTGAGGAGGGCACCTGTTGGGATGAGCACTGGGTGTTGTATGGAAACCAATTTGACAATAAATTTCACATAAAAAAATAAAGCCCTCAAGTAGAGACTTAAAAACAAAGAGAACAATGTAAACCATTTTTATCTATCAAACTCTCAAAATTAAAAATATTAATAATATTTAGGATTGTGAGGTTATAGTGTAAAAGCAAACTCATATGCTGTCACATGACACACAAATTGATAGAATCATTTTGCAGGGTAAATTGCCAGTACATATTAAAATTAAAAATTCACATTCCTTTGATCCTATTATTTCAAGGAATCTATCCTCTAGAATACATATATGCATAAAGTTATATACAAATGATATCCACTGAAATCTTTATTGAAGGAGCAAAAATTGGAAATGACCTACATATCTTACAGTAAGGATATGATTAAGTAATAATACTAAATCATAATCTACACTTTTATGGGATGCTATGCATCAGAAAAATTTTCAGATATATTATTAATGAAAAATAGGAACAATATGTAGATTATGATGCCATTTATGTAAACAATACTGTATGTCCATGTGGTGGATATAAGTCCGTAACTCAGGTGTAGAAGACATAGAACTTCTCTTATTCGTCTATACTTCAGTCTAATTTCTGTTTTGAATCCCCACCACATTGACTTTGTAGCTACACTCTCAGTGAATCTGAAGTGTCTTGTTCCTTTTCTGCAGGTCTGTATCTGACTTCCAAGGATATAGCCAAAGGGACAGCAGTCAGCCCATCTGTCAATGCAGGCATCTATTGAGCTATTCATCTCCCTGTCTGATACTTGTTCATCCAGTTCACATGAGTGTACCTGTCCTGTCAGCCCCAGAGGTTCTGTTGTCTGCTCCACCCTGCCCATGGGCACGATAGCATTCTTCAGGCCCAGGACTTGTTTTGTTGCATTTGCTGTCTGTCAGGGCACTGGAGTACCTGAGAAACTGTCTACAGGCAGCTGCTCAGGATGCTGCCTCAGAGACAGGTCACCGAGCCCTTCATTTCAGGACCCTCCAAAATCTATAGTCTTACCATTTTCTTTCAGTCTCCCTATTCCCCACTTACCAGGGAATGACCTCCAAGGTGGGAGAGTGACACGTGGGCCATTCCTGTGTCCTCAAATCTTCTACTTATTATGTTTTTCTAAAGGCGTTGCATATACTGGGATTCATCCTCATTCCAAGGGTTCAAAACCTTTGAAAAGCAAAGCCAGGGGAAGACCCTTATAACCCATATACTTGTTTTTTGTCTTCCTGCTGTCACCATGGCAATGAGCACAAAAAAAGCCAAAGTGTTTGAATTGGAGAGTTATGACAAGGAAAGAATTTGGTTAATATTTCTAAATGTTTTCTTGTGATAATTTTTAAAAGTTATTATGTGTTTATTTTGAGGAAGAGAGAGAGAGAGAGAGAGAGCCAGCAGGGGAAAGGCAGAGAGAGACAGGAGAGAAAGAATCCCAAGCAGGCTCTGTACTGCCAGGGCAAAGCCCCATGCGGGGCTTGAACCCACGAACCATGAGATCGTGACCTGAGCCAAAATCAAGAGTTGGATGTTCAACTGACTGAGTCACCAGGTGCCCCTCTTGTGATATTTTTTGCTTGTATTTATTCATATTTGGAAATGTAGAAGAAAGGTCTGGAAAGGTATCTGTTAAATAGTTAACAGTGGCTTTCTGTGGGGAGGGCTGTGAAATGTGGGAAGTTTCAACCCTGCCATATGCCTGCAAGGAGAGAGCCTGACATTTGTGAATCCTGTTAATGACTCCACACAACCACAAACTAGAGGTTTGAAGCAAGTGACATGTACAAAAGAGACTCCTCCTTTTCTTCCTTGTTTGCTGATTCTTTATAAAGAGAGTAGGTATCACTTCTCTTTCATGTCCTTCAGACCAAGGATATGATTAATAAGTCATGGGTTCATCAAATGAGTTTCTGATCTATATCTAATTTTCAGTATTCTTCAGTGGACCCCAAACCCTATTTTATCTCTATTGTTTCAAACTTGTCCTGTGTTGAATTTTGTCACCAAAGCTGTTAGGGAGTAGTAAAGTCCATTGATACATTCTCTTTTACCATGTGTGACTGTCTGTTGGTTGAAGTCTAAACCTAAAATGAAGGAAGGGGGAAAGCAAAGGGTCAGGATCCAGTAGAACATGTAGTCCCAGATCAAGGCTCCTGCAGACATTGGTGGAAGGGGAAGCAGATCCATGTATGTGGAGCGAGGTCACACTGCTTTCATCATACACAGGACTCTGTTCTTGGCCTTGGATGCTTCAGTGACTTGGAAGTAAAATCATATTGATTACATTCACAACTAGGAGAGAAGCACTGTCTGGATAAAAGAATCAAGATTTCAAAAGGCCTTGAGTCTAGGTCAAAACAACAAAATGCACTTTAATGGAAATGAATGCCAACTTCCACATTTAAGCTTAAAAAATTCATTTGCAGAAGTATAGAACGAGAGGAACTTGGCTTAGTTGCAATTGTTATAAAAAAATTCTGAGATTTTAGATGACTGTACACCAGACTCTACACTATCCTAATGTTAAAAAAATCTTACTCCCTGCAAAACAAGTGAAATGGGCTTAGCTCCTATAATAGAAATGTAGTATTGTGTTCAGATTAATGGAGATCATCATATCATTGTTCTCGGCACTGGACATGCTTCCAGATATAACATTAATAAAAAATATGAATAATATGTAGATTATAATACCATTTAGGTTAAAAATGTGTGTGTGTGGTACACATGAACTTAGTCTTACATTTACGTATCAAAATTTAGTTGCAGAAGTAAAATCTTCATATGTGTTTTTGATTTTAATTTAAATCCAAGTTAGTTAACATATAGTGTTATAATGATTTCAGGAACAGAATTTAGTGATTCATCACTTACATATAACACTCAGTGTTCATCCCAACAAGTGCCTTCCTTAATGGCCATCGCCCATTTAGCCCATCCTCCCACCCACAACCCCTCCAGCAACCCTCAGTTTGTTCTCTGTATTTAAGAGTCTCTTATGATTTGTCTCCCTCTTTGTTTTTCTCTTATTTTTCCTCCTTTTCCCTATGTTCGTC
Organism: Prionailurus viverrinus; assembly: GCF_022837055.1. Classification (NCBI taxonomy): domain Eukaryota; kingdom Metazoa; phylum Chordata; class Mammalia; order Carnivora; family Felidae; genus Prionailurus; species Prionailurus viverrinus. The sequence goes on along the minus strand of NC_062568.1, from coordinate 160,597,805 downwards.
TGTTTTGTTTCTTAAATTCCACATGAGGGAAATAATATATTCGTCTTTCTCTGACTTATTTTGCTTAGCATAATACATTGTAGTTCCAGCCACATTGTTGCAAATGGCAAGATTTCATTCTTTATGATCACTGAGTAATATTCTATTGTGTTTGTATGTATATATATATATATATATATATATATATATATATATATATATACCACATCTTCATTATCCATTCATTTCATTGAATTTCATTCATTTTTAATGAATTTTTAAAATAATTTTGAAAATTTTAATGACTCCCTCCTCATGGCCGTGTATCTTTGTAGACATTGAATATCCATATTTAGACAGTATATGAAATATTTCCGAAGATTCCAGGTTCTACTTTTTATAAAGATGTTATGAAAGAAGAAAATATTCAGAGGATGGTGAAAAGGGCAGAGAAAGAGCAAAAGGAGGGTGTGAAGGTGAAGGACCCGGGGCTGGGTGTTCAACGGGGTCAAGAGTGCAGATTCCTTAGATATCAAAGGGCTGTAATGAGCAGCCCAAGGCAGAAAGAACTAAGGCGTGGGACTAAATGCTATAAAGAAGAGAAATCTAAACAAGGCAGGCCTGTAACAGTTACAACTATCCCATTATGGATAGGGCTGAGTTCCCTCTCCACTGTGTTCCCTGCCAGCTGGGATGATGATGATGGTCATGTGAACAATAATGGTTACTATTTATTATTTACTGTTTTTCACACATCATCTCATGTAGTCTTCCAACACTGCTATGAGGCTCAGAGAAGTAAGTAAATTGCCCAAATTTTTGGTGCCCACCCCACAAATCCACAAAAGAAGGGACACTCCAGTATGTCTATATTTCAAACACTTTTTGCTCTAATCATTAAAATTTCTTAGCCAAATAATAGTTTAGCTTGTTTGAATATCCAGCATACAGTTTAACAACAGTAAATGTTCACTGTACATGAGTTGAATAAAAAGAATCATCATAAATGGGCATGAAACATAGTGTAATAAGAATAGGCTTTGAAAAAAAAAAGAATAGGCTTTGGAATAAAATACACACAGGGTTCTGCCATGGTTAGAGAACTTGCGATGAGCCTAATGGGCATGAAGCATGTTTCTGTTTTGTCTGTCCAATAGAAGTTTCTGCAATAGAAATTCTGTAACTATGCCATCCATGGGTACCTGGGTGGTCAGTCGATTGAATGTCGATCTTGATCTTGGCTCAGGTCATGATCTCACAGTTCAGGAGCTGAGGGAAGGTGATTTGGGGGTTCCCCCAAACCCCCTTCACTCTCTGTTCCTTCTGCCTATAATACCTACTTAGTTGACTTCTCTCCCTTTAGGTCTTTGCTCAAATTTTCTCTCTTAACCAGGTCTACCATGACTACCCTATTTATAATTTTTTTGTATTTTTTTCTTTTTATTTATGTATTTTTGGGAGACAGCATAAGCAGGGGAGGGGCAGAGAGAGAGGGAGACACAGAGTCTGAAGAAGGTTTCAGACTCCGCGCTGTCAGCACAGAGCCTGATGTAGGGCTTGAACCCACGAACTGTGAGATCATGACCTGAGCCAAAGTCAGATGGTCAACTGACTGAGCCACCCAGGCGCCCCATGACTACCCTATTTAAACTGCAACCTATCCCTGCTCCTCCTTCCCCAACCAACATTCCTGGTCCCCCCACCCTGCTCTATTTTTTCTTTTATCCATACACTTACATCTTCTACCAAACTTCAAAGCTTACTTACTTATTTTGCCTACTGTTTATTATCTGTCTCCCCCATATTCCAATAGAATGTAAGCTCCACAGAACAGGAATCATTATCTGATTCATTCCTTATGAATCTGAAGAGCCTAGGATAGTATCTGACATACAGTAGCTGTTGCTCATAGAGTGCTATAAATAAATAAGTCATGTTTGTAAAATTCTTATCACTGTGCCCAGTACGGAGTAGTAACAAAACAAGAGTTCACACGTATTCATTGCCATTGAGTGTTTACAGACCTAGGAGGTGGGCTCTATTATCTCCATTTAGGTGAGAAAATGAGGCACAGAGATGTTAATGCAACTTTCTAACATCACTCTGCCAGTAAATTGTTGAGGCAGGATAGTGTGGCACCAGAGTCAGGCCTTTTAATAGCTATGCCATACATCTCTCTCAATAGACATCATTTATATTTTTAGATCAATTTAAAAGTGAATCAGCATAAAAATTTTTTAAGTTAATTTATTTTTGAGAGAGCACAAGCAGGGAGGGGCAGAGAGAGAGAGACAGAGAGAATCCCAAGCAGGCTCCATGCTGTCAGCACAGAGCCTGATATAGGGTTCAATCCCACAAACTGCAAGATCATGACCTGAGCTGACATCAAGAGTCAGACACTTAACCAACTGAGCCACCCAGGTGCCCTGTGCAAGAACATTAAATTGCCAAGTAAACTAGACTCAGTCCAGGTCTTTGAGGCCAAGCATGGTCCTCTTTTCATATTAATGGGAGAGAGAAACACAAGGTTTAGTTTGAGCATTGAAGGTACTTTAAAAAAGGTTTCTTATGGTTTTTATCTGTGATATTATGGTTTTTTCCTTGAATGATTACCCCTTTCTGTGCCCATTTTGCCATTTCATGAGCCTCTTGCAGAACCCCAATTTCCTGAGAGTAAGCTAATCACTAATTGGGAGATCCTGGGCATTCACTTGCTGGTTGGAGTTATTTTTTGGCTGGTGAGAGCCTGGGCTAGCTCGTCCCTGAAGATGACCTCAAATAATTCTGTCTTCCTTGTGTGGGCTCACCAGTCCTCCTATTAAGAGGCAGAGCTTATGACACCTCTCTAGAACAGCTGAGCCTGCGACTGATTTGATTAATAGAATATTAAGCAGGAAGTACTTTTTGGGAACATTTGAGCCAAGGCATCTGGAGATTTTTCAGCCAAGTCTTTGAGAAGCCTAGCAGTTTCAGCCTTCTCCCATTTGGAACCCAGCCATTGTCCTGTGAGGAGGTCCGAGCAACCATGTGGAGAAGAATCGAGGCTCTTGGCTAAGCACCCAGCTGACAGCCAGCACCATTTGTTAGCTACGTGGATGAGCCACCTGAGACGTCGACCTGCAAGCCCTGAACAACCCCAGATGACGTCATGTGGAGCAGAAGTGAGCTGTCCCTTTTGAGCCCTGCCCAAACTGCAAAATAAATGATTGTTGTTGTGTTAAGCCATTAAGTTTTGGGGTGGTTTATTATGCAGCAAAAGATAACTGAAATCTCTTAGAAGTCCTGAAAACATTTTACATGAGCAGTTTCTCCTCTCATATGAGGTCCCACTGCTGAAAATGTCATGGTTGGGAAGCTTTATGTAGGTATTACTCTTATTTTTCAGTCCACAGTTCTCCAAGTTTATGGCATTATGATGTAGTCAAGAGACTACATCATAATGCCATAAACTTGGAGAACTGTGGACTGAAAAATAAGTTTAAGTGGGGACTGCCCTTAATTGTTTCCTATACTAACAATAGTCCTGTTAGAATTGCCACTAGGGTAACTAGAAACAACACCATTAATTCTACTGGTTCCAAAGATACCTGAGATGCCTTTAGGCTAGACAGTTTCTGTTATATTCTGGAGCCTTCTGTAAGGGAGGACTGACAACAGGACCCCTCAGGCATAAGAGAAGAGAGACATAGAATTAAATCATGAAGTTTAAAAGATGTGACTTTCACCAAAAATCAAGACCTTCTCATCCCTCTCTCTTTACACACACACACACACACACACACACACACACACACACACCTTCATTGAAAAAGAAGATGCCATTCTGTTAAAATTTGTCATTGACTCTCTAAATGGACACAGTATTATAATAAGCTACCATATATTTTGCCTGTTGGGTTCATTACATGTAATAATAAAACACTGCAAACCTCTGAGTTAGGTGCTATTTACTGCCTCCATTTTACAGATGGGGAAACTGAGCCTTAGAGAAGCTGGGCAAGTTGGTAAGTGGCAGAGCTAGGATTCACACAACTCTGCCTAGCTGGAAAGCCTAGGTTCTTTCTACCAGCCCCTTTCCCCCTTCTCTCTCTCTCTCTCTCTCTCTCTCTCTCTCACACACACACACACACACACACACACACACACGAGAATCTTGTATTCCACTGACTTTGAGGACTGTCATTTTCATGTTTCTGGACTTAGCTTTGTAAACACAATGACAGGAATGGAATTCAAGGTTTCTTTTCTTTTTGTTTTTGTTCCTACACCCAGTGATCCAGTTGTACAAATAAGTGGGCTTGTTTTGCATTTTTGACATTTGAAAAGAAATTCCATGTTGCTAGTGCTCATTAACGTGCCTGAGGGCACTTGGGTGTTTCTACTTAGATCTTCCTTCAGGCTGCATTCTTTTCCCATGGACTCCAGGGACTGGGGAGAAGGCTCCCCACTGGATCTGCCTGGAGCAAGCTGTGACTGTGGGAGCCAGAGGCTTTTGGCCTTGTTTCAGCTCTGAGCTGGAGGAGTGCCATGAAATCACATGATGTTTGGACTAAAAGGGCAAGCCAAAGAATGTCTTTCTCATCCTGCCCTGGCCAGTGAAATCCAAGCAGTGAGCAAGTGGGCCCCAAGTTGCTGCTTCGGTCCACTGGACAGGCCAGCACAATGGAAGAAAAGATGAGTCTCTAAGACAGGCCCACTGGGGCTCCTGTCACTTGGCACAATTCCAAAACCAGTGAGTGAGAGTCAGGACATACAGGGAAGGATGGTGGCAGATCCCAGAAGGAAATTTTTCGATTATCTGATTAAGTCCCCTCCACTAAAGGGAGTGAGGGTGGTTGTGGTGATTAAAGAAGTATAAGCTAGGAGAAGGGACCAATATTTTACAGATTATTGGGGTAATCAAGACTAGATTCCAGGTGTCCTAACCCCAGGGCCAGGTAAGAGGACCTAGGAGCAAAGGGCAATCCTAGTCTAGGCTGTGAGTTGGTGGCATGTGGCCACTATTCCTGAGTAGCACTGTTAATTAGATCACTTCTTCCGGGGCCTGTTTCTTTAGACTTTAGTCTGGATGCCATGGGGAGTGAAGGTTGGTGCAGAAGAAAAGTCAGCTTGTTGCTGATAGAGAAGATACTCGTAGTTTCCATGCTCTTCCCGGTCTCTTCCACTTTCCCTTCCTTATTGTGTATCTTCCTATTCTTCTGGATTAGAAAAAGAATAATATAGGACTGTCACATTAGTACTTTTTGAGTATCATTTATCTAGACCACTAAGGGCCTCATACCAAACTGAAATGTTAATCTAGCCTTTCTTGACTGACCTGAGTCGCTGTGCTCCTGTGACCTTTCGAAGTCCTCCTGGAGACCTAGCAGATGGTCCCTGGCTTCCCACAGTGAGCCAGGGCTCATGATACAGTTGAGTGTAGCCATGAAGGCAATCTAGGTTGAATCCTGGCTCAACCTTTTTTTTGATATTGGAGCAAAGTATACTAAATTGTATATATGTAACTTTTTTAAAAAATTAAAATTTTATTTTAAAAATGATTATAGGTTCACATGCAGTTGTAAAAACTAAAACAGAGATCCCACAATCACTTGTTTTTAATATAATGGTAACATTGTGCAAAACTCTAATCTAAAATCACAACCAGTATGTTGACACTGACACAGTCAAGGTTACAGTAACAGTTCCATCACCACAGAATTCCCTGTGCTGCCCTTTTATAGCCACAACTACCTCCCTCATTCCTTGCATCCACTATATATTCTCTATTTCTATAATTTCTCCATTTCAAGAATGTTCTATAAATGGAATCACACAGTATGCAAGCTTTTGGGATTGGTTTTTTTAAGTCAAGAAAATTCTCTGGAGATTTATATAGTTTGCTGCCTGTATCAGTAGTTTGTTACTTTTTATTCCTCAGTATCATTTTGTGGTCTGCAGGTACCACAACATGTTTAACCATTCACCCATTTAAGGACATCTGACTTGTTTCCAGTTTGGGGCTATTACGAACAGAACTTGTATGTACATTTGTGTATAGGGTTTTGAGTGAACATAAGTTTTCTTAATTTCTGAGATGGGTACCCAAAGAGTACAATTTCTGGTCTTACAGTAGTTGTTTGTTTAGTTTTATAAGAAGCTGCTAAACTTTTCCAGAGTGTCTGTACCATTTTACATTCCTACTAGCAACGTATGACTAATCCAGCTTCTCCCTTTACATCCTTGCCAGCATTTGGTGTTGTCACTATATTTCCTTTGAGCCTTCCAATAGGTGTGTAGTGATATCTCGTTATGGTTTTAATTTGTATTTCCTTAATGGTTAATGATGCTGCGTATCTTTTCATGTGCTTATTTACCATCTGTATATCCTCTTTAGTGACATATCTGTTCATGTCTTTTGTGCATTTTCTAATTGGATTTTTTTAATGTTGAGTTTTGAGAATTCTTTATTTATTATAAATACGAGTCCTTTGTTGGATATGTAGTTTGCAAGTATTTTTGCCCAGTCTGTAGCCTGTCTTCTCTTCCTCTTAACAAAGTCATTCACAGACCAAAAGTACTTAATTTTGATAAGGCCCAATTTATTGATTTTTCCTCTTATGGATCACGCTTTTAGTAACAAGTCTAAGAACTCTTTGCTTAGCTCTAGATACTAGAAGATTTTATCCTACTTTGTTTTCCAAGAATTTTTATAGTTTTACATATCACATTTAAGCCTGCAACTCATTTGACTTGATTTTTGTATGAAATTTGAGGTTTAGTTTTGAGGTTCATTTTTTTCCCAATGGATGTCCAGTTGTTCTACCATCACTTGTAGAAAAAGCTATCTTTCCTCTATTGGGTTGCTTTCACACAATGTCAAAAATCACTTGGGCATATTTATGTCTATGGGTTAATTTCTGGGTTCTTTATTCTGTTTAATTGATTTATGTGTCTATCCCTCTGACAACACCACACTGTTTTGATAATTATAGTTTTATTGTAGGCCTTAATATCAGGTAGAGTAATTCTTACCACTTTATTTTCTTTTTCTGTGGAACTTACAAAATATACCCATGTATCTTTCCAGATTCACCTATTATTTACATTTTGCTGCATTTCCTTATTACTTGCCCCCCTACAAACACACACAAATGTGTGTGTGCGTGCATATATATATATATATATATATGATACTTTTTTCCCCTAAACCATTTAAAGCTAAGTTGAATGCATCATGACCCTTTATTCCTAAATACCTTAATGTGTATTTAGGGATATTTTCTCACATAACTACAATGTACTTATCAACTCCAATCAATTTCTCATTGGTAAACACTTTATCTACTCTGCTATCAATATTTCGATTTTTTTTGAAAGTTGGCCCAGATGATAAAAGCCTCCAGTACTTGGTGTGGTCTAGGGCCAGGTATTTTTGTTGCCAGGTCTCCTCTTTTAACCTAGAACATCTCCACAGCCTGTCTTCATCTTTTAAGATGTTGGAAGAATACTGTACCACCCCCACTCACACTTTTTATTTTAATGTTTATTTATTTTTGAGAGAGAGTGAATACGGGAGGGGCAGGGGGGGCAGAGGATATGAAGCAGGCTCTGCACTGACAGCAGAGAATGGATGCGGGGCTCGAACTCATGAACCCTGAGATCATGACCTGAGCCAAAGTCGGACGCTGAAGGAACAAATGAACTGAGCCATCCAGGGGCCCCTACCGTTCCCACTTTTAAAGTACAGTCCTCATTTGGAGTTTACCTTAGATTTCCCTATGATTAGACTCAGGTTGTGCATTTGTGGCCAAAATATTACAAAGCTGATGTGCCTTTCTCTAGTGTAACACATCTGGAGGCACTTACATTTTATCTGCCTCCTTTGGTGATTTTAATTTTGATCACCTGGTGAAGTTGTGTATGCTATTTGGGCCTTGAAAAATGGCAGTTTCATGATTCAACAGGCATACAACTTTTATTAAGGCTTTATATGTGTAACCTGTCCTCTCTGATGCTGTTTTATCTGTAAAGTGTGGATATTAATAATTTATCTCCCCTTGAGTATCTTTGGGAGAGTTAAATAAGGTATGTAAAATCTGGCACATAAAAGCCACCCCATAAATATTAGTTATTCTTACTGCAGCCAGGCAAGCGTTAAGAGATCTTGATTTGGAGCTTCCTCCCAGACACTTCCAATTACAAGTAAAATAGAGACAAAGTGGTGTGGGGCAAGGGCCTCTGCTCTGCCATTTTGGGTTCCTCAATTGTAAAATGGGGAAATGCCTCCCACCCCACAGGATGCTGTGAGGTTTAATAGCATGTATGTAAAAGTGCCAAAAGTGACATAGAATGGGTTCTCAAAAAATCATGAGCTGTTGTAAGAGGAAAGTAGGAACATCTGTTAGATTTAAAAAATACATATTTTTTAAATACAATGTGGGATCATTCTGAGGCAACAGGAAGGTATGAAAAAATACAGCTAGAGCCCCGAACTTGGGAAACGTCACCATTTACCTCTGGGCGGACGACTTATAACCTCCGCGAGCTTCAATTTGATCATTTGCAATTTGGGGATAAAATCAGCGCACCTCCCCGGGGGTTCCGGTGTTAAGCAATGATGCCTCGCGGGACCTGGCACTCCATCGACGTCTCTTGAATGAAGGACGGGGGAACTAAAGCGTTCACCTGCAAAGCCGCCGGGCACTCCGGGCTTCCCTGGGGGGCGTCTGGAAGCAGCGTCCGCGCGTCGGGCCGCCGCACCCCGCAGGCTGGGCGCAAGGCGCCGCCCCCCCATCCCCACCCCGGCCGCAAGCTCCTCCCCCGGCGGCCGCGTCCACCCCGGCGACCGCCCGGCACCTGCAGAAGCGCGGCGGCGGGGGCAGCGCTAGGCCACCCTTGGGCGGCGGCGGCGGCAGCGGGGGAGGGGCGCGGGCGCACAGATGGGAGCAACTGAGAAGGGCGGCAAGAAGAGCCGGAGGCTGTTTTCTTCGCTGCGGCCGTGGAAGGCGACCCGGCGGCTGTGGAGGACGCGCTCGGCTCCCAAGGCGGCGCAGGGTGAGTGTGGTCCTGCCGGGGGACCTGTTACCGCGCGCGGCCGGCGCGGCCTCGACTGCAGGGGGGCCGCGGTGGCTCCCGCAGCCGTAGGCGGCGGCTCGCGCCCACCTCTCCGCCCCTGGGACCTGAGGACCGGGGCGGCGCGGCCAGGATGACCCTCGGCCCCTGTGACAAGACCACCCCCCGCCCCCAGCTTTCCCGGGGCTGCTCGCTGAAGTGCGGGGGCCGGTCTGGCGCTGTCCCCTCTCTCCCTCCACCCCTTGGCCCCTTAGGCATCTGTTGTTGGGCCGGGTGGTTGCAGCTTGTTTCCCGCAGAAGCCCCTGTGTGTGCGTTTGACCCTGGACAGAAGGAATTCAGGGTGCCTTGGGGACTCGGTTTACTCAGGTTTGTGTCTCGCCCGACACCTGGCCGGGTGCCTGCAATGCAGTAGCCTTTTGGGGGAATGAATCCGGACCCAAGGCTACCTTCAAGGTCTTCTCCATCTAGACCCACCCCCTTTCCAACCTGTCTGCGGTGATTCCCTGTTACCGCCTGAGCTCTACTCCTAAGAAACTACTTCCCAAACGCATTCCACCCTGTCCCCACGAGGGCCTTAACTCACATTTATTCAATCACCGATGCACTCCATTCACTGTGGCCAGTTTTTATTGCGCTCTTGCCGTGTGCCAGGGCCTGGAATGAACAAGGTAGTCAAGGCCCAGCTCTTGGCACTACTTCTAGAGGGGGAAACAGACATGACACACATAAAACGGCTTAACATCCCCATTACCAATTGCTGTGTGTGCTGGGAAGGAATCCCACAGTCTGCTGGGAGAGGGAAAAAGGCAGAGGCGCCCTGGCTTACACGGCCGATGGATGGACAGGGAAGACCTCTCTGAGGCAACATGATTTAAGCGGAGACCTGAAGACTGAGTAGGAGTTACTCCAGCATGGAGCCTGGGGAGAGTGTTCCTGCCAGAGAGAAATACAAGTGGGAACATTCCCAGTGTGCCTGAGCCTAGCAAGGGGAAGGTGAGGGAGGCAGGACCTGGATCAGGGTCTGGGTAGGACATGAGGAGGAGCTTGGTTTTTCTTTCTAAAGTGAGCCAGGAAGCGACTGAAGTGTTCTAAGCCGGGACATGACCTGATCTGCTAGCTCGCTGCCTTGTGCGTATTTGTAATGGCCATCCATTCCTTATTCTCTCAGCCCGCCTGTCCATCAGGGGTGCACAAATGCCATTTTCTCTGTGAAGGCCTTCCTCAGGTTTCTGCCACCTGTAACCTCTTCTTTTAGTATGTCCTCACCTCTACGGCATCTGTCACTGTTCATCTGGTATTTTAGATTCCACGTGGGCAGGCTCTCATCTACTTCATCTTTATATCCCCTACCAGGCTAAGTCCGGGCTTGGTACCTTCTAGATACCTGTTTGCTAGTATGTGTGTGAGTGTGTGGTGTGTGTGTGTGTGTGTGTGTGTGTGTGTGTGTGTGTGTGTGTGAGTGTGTGGGGGGAGGTGGGGGTGGGGTAGGTTCTGTCTTGTTCTTTCTGTTTCCATCATCTGAGGATTCTTTTTCTGAGAGACTGACATGTCTTGATTTCTAAAATGGCCGACCTGACCCAGGGCAGAAACTACGTTGCACCAGGGCCTTGTCATAGATACAGTGGTCACTCCACCCATCTCCACTGCAGGATTGTTTTGAAAATTAAATGAATTGATGAGCTGAATGTGTTAATCATTGTAAAGCGCTGGCACACAGTAAACATTCTGAAACTAAATTGGTTGAAGAGCAAGAATTGTCTTTTAAATATTTATTTATTGCATTAGAAAACAAGCTTTTCTGTTGTCGGTCGTTAGAGCAACACTGGCTTGGTATGGTCATCTTGCTGGCTTTCAAAGAATGGGTTATTACTTTTAGTCAATGCACAATTAAGTTCCTTCCACACTGCCATTGAACTGTTGTTGAAACTTCATAGGCCTGAAGGCTGACCACCCCTTTTCTTTAGTTTGCCTGAGGAGTCAAAGTGAAGGGTCATTGCAACAAGTATTCCTTGAGTGATAATTATATGCAGAGTGTAATTCCAGGTGTTGTGTGAACGTTTACGAAAGAGGACTAAATGGACATTCCCACTGTAGTAAAATGGATTAGAATAAGTTTTCTAGTTCTATAGTTTTTTTTTTTTTAATGTTTATTTTTCTGAGATAGACAGCACCAGCAGGGGAGGGGCAGAGAGAGAGCGGGACAGAGGATCCCAGGTGCGCTCCACACTGACAGCAGAGAATCCCTGCAGGGCTCAAGCTCACTAACCCAACTGTGAGATCATGACCTGAGCCCAAGTCGGTGCTCAACCGACTGAGCCACCCAGCTGCCCCTCTAGTTCTATGGCTTTTAAAGCGAGGTCTATACTGTGTACATAGCTGTCCTGTTCTCTCTTCTCTGTTTCTGTCCTAGAGTTCACCCATGGCTTTTTGGGCCTCATTGCCATGCCATACCTCTTTTTTCTTAAGTAAGATCTTGGTTGATCACTATATTTCTCTATTTCCCCCTCTCCTCTACAACCATTGTAATGTCTTACATTATATACTTTACAGCTTATAGAATAGGTCAACTATAAGATCTTGTTTCATTTTGACAGCACCCTGGAAGGAGGGAGGGCAGATGGTGTTTATTTCCCCCATTTTATAGATGAGAAGGTGAACCAAGAGACAGTGACTTGCGGGAGGCCATATGGCTGCTGAGTGGCAGAGTCAGGCCTGACTGCCCATACATTCTTTCTGCCACATCTCCCTCCACGAAAATGCAGAGAAGTAAAATCAATAAATATCTTACAATGAAAGAAATCCATATCCCAATTTTATTTGATATCTTTTTTAAAGGTGGTCTGAATTTCTCATAATGATGGGGCATCATTTCATAATTGATAGCCACCAATTTGGGCATCTAGAATCATATACTTCGGTGCCAGACTCTGATTTGAATCTGCCATCAGTAAGTGGCACAGTGATAAGCCGTATGATCTTGGGCAAGGTGCTAAATCTTTCCAAAACTCAGTCATGTATCGCATATGTAAATAAAATAGAGATGATATAAACATAAACAAAAGAGAGATGGTAATTCCTATGTCATAAGTTACGGTGATGATCAAATGAGTTAATGTATATAAAGTGCCTGGGACACAGCTCACAAGATGGTAGTTATTATTTTTATTAACATTAGTTCAGATAGTCTACCATACAATCACATCCCAACGATGGTTAGTCACGAGGCTGGAGAGCTTAGTAACCTGTGGGAATAAAACATAGCCGGAAGCTCGTTAGGGGCAGCTGTTCCTTCTGTACTAACCAGGAGGTCTTCCACACCTTTTTTTATTCCACCAGGGTTGCAAGTGAGAAGTAGTTTAGCTTTGGGGGACTCTTGGCATCTTTTCAACCTAACACTGTGTCCTGCATGCAGCAGATATTCAATAAATTGTGTTTTTAATGAAAAGATCCTTTCGGATATGGTGGTATATCCAAAGAGAATGCACCTGAAATTTACCATATGATCATTTGTGACTGTAAGTAGGATAAATACCTAGAAGGACAATTACTGGGTTAGAAGTATATGCTTTTTTAATTTGGAAAGATAGCTGATCTCCATACATGTGCTAATCTCGTTCCTACCAGGAATGTGTATGATTCTTGATTCCTTACATCCTGTCAGACTTTTTAATGCTTGCCCATTTCATGAATGTGAAATGGTACTGCACTGTTGTTTTATATTAAATTTCCTTGACAAATAATGAAGTGAAGATCTTTTCACATGAATATTGGCTATGCGTGAATAAGGCCTATTCATCTCTTTTCCCATTTTTTTTATTAAAAAGTTTTTTTTAATGTTTATTTATTTTTGAGAGAGAGACACACACCAAGCACGAGCAGGGAAGGGGCAAAGAGAGGGAGACACAGAATCTGAAGCAGGCTCCAGGCTTTGAGCTGTCAGCACAGAGCCCAACGCAGGGCTCAAACTCATGGACTTTGAGATCATGACCTGAGCCGAAGTCGGATGCTTAACAGACTGAGACACCCAGGCGCCCCTCCCATTTTTTTTTTTTTTTTAATTTGATGGTTTGTCTTTTTCTTATTCACTTACAGTTCTTTAAATACTCTGGATACTGGTGCACCTGGGTGGCTCAGTCGGTTAGGCATCTGACTCTTGGTTTCAGCTCAGATCACAATCTTATGGTTTGTGAGTTCGAGCCCCAGGTCAGGCTCTGTGCTGATAGTACAGAACCTGCTTGGGATTCTCCCTCTTTCTCTCCTCCCCACTCCCCACACTCTCTCTCAAAATAAATGAATAAACATTAAAAAAATAAGTAAATACTCTGGATATTAATCATTTGTTGGCTTATATGTCCAAACAACTTTAAAAAATATACCTAAGCATTCAAGCTTTTCCTAATGGGAATATGAAGAAGCTGTTTCCAATGGAAATTAACCCTCCAAATGCTTCCAGCCTTTCTAAAAGAACTACATTTTAGGCAAATATCAAAACTTTTAGGTTACAGAGAAGGAAGTGAATAGTTGGTGAAAGTATTTTTTAAGAAGTAGACCTTGAAATAATGGAAGAAAACTGGCTCTGAGTTTCTCACACCAGAAATTACCTCCCCCCAAGCCTTGGTGGGGCAAAGAGCCCTTTCCTGAGCTGCAGTCTTCCCCAGGAAAGACAGAGATTGGAACTATAGCCAGTCTCTGTCAGCATATGTGCTTCCCAGGACAAGTTACTTGGAGAGGAGGACAGGTGATCTTCAGTTAAATTCCTCACTGCCATTTTCTAGCCATATGTCCCTAAAAAAGTCACATTGAGTGGAGATAATGATTACTACCTAGGGATATTGGAAAGATCAAATGGGATCATAAATATGGAAGGTCTATGTAAATATGAGGATATTTGCTAGGCTCTGTGAAGTAATCAACACTGTGACAGAGTGGAAAAGACTCACTGACCTGTGATCTTTAGGCTCTCTTTCTCTCCCTAGCATCTGTTCTGCATACAGGTGCATGATTGGTGAACAGTGGTTATCCAAGCGTGGTCTCCAGAGTAGCAGCATCAACATCTCCTGGAACTTGTTAAAAATGCAAATTGTTGGCTCCCACCTCAGAGCTACCAAATGAGAAACCAGAAGTAGGGTCTAGCAATATGTTTTAAAGTTGTTTTTTTTTTAAGTTTATTCATTTTTGAGAGACAGAGTGCAAGCGGGAGGTGGGTTGGAGAGAGACGGAAACACAAAATCTGAAGCAGGCTCCAGGCTCTGAGCTGTGAGCACAGAGCCTGACCCGGGGCTTGAACTCACGAGCTGTGAGATCATGACCTGAGCTGAAGTGGGACGCTTAACCAACTAAGCCACCCAGGCGCCCCTAGAGATCTGTTTTAACAAGGCTTGCAGTAATTTTGATGTATGCTAAAGTTTGAGAAACTCTGCCCCAGTGGGATCTGCAAAGGCTTTAAAGTCAGCAAATGTGGGTTCTAAATGTTAACTCTCCCATTTGCCATGAGTAACTTCCAGCATGAGCAAGTTACTGGGCCTCTCTTGGGCTTGCAAACTCTCATCCATAAAAGGAAGATGGTATCACCTCCCTCACAATGTTGTTTTGAGAAAAAAGTATCCTAGCTGCACTTCTTTTTAGTTATGTTTCCTTTGGCAAGTCACTTTTCATTTGTGCCTCACTTTTTTCTCCTCTAAAAAAGATGGAACGGCAAGTGTTAACACAACTGCACTGCTTGCTGTGTGCCAGCCACTGTTCAAAACCTGTGCATATTTTTATGTTATTTAATTTTGATGGTAACCTTGTTTTACCACCTCTGTTTTACAGATGAGAAAATTGAAGCACAGAGAGGTTAAGTAACGTTTCCAAAGTTATGCACTGGGATGCAAAGCCAGGCAGTGTTCTGTGAAAGTCTTTGCTTTAAACACAATGCTTGGCAAATAAATTCCCAATAAATGTATGAAGATGATGTTAAGAAGAGTGCCTGGGACAGAGCTGGTGTTCCAAGTAGCAATTCCTTCTTCGTTGTCTTGTAGCTTGGCTTCATGCCAGCCTACTTAGCTTTTCTTACAGTCATGCTGCCCTCCTCTGTGGTGACCCTCATCACAAACCTTCCTCCACCCCAGTCAGCAATTTTTCTCTCTCTGTTTCACCTCCTTTATGGCCAGACAGATGCTCTGAGCAAACCATACAGGGGCTTGGCTGGATGGAGGAAGATTGAATGTGGCAGTGCCTGCCATCACCACCTCAGCATGTTTTGGGAATGGATGACTAAGCTAGAAGAGGGTCGGGGCAAGTCATTGAAAGGTCATTAGGTCTGCCTAATTTGGAACATAAGCTTCAAGTCTCTTTTGCTCTCAAATTTCCAAGAGAACGTAAAAGATCTTTTTTGCTCAGTTTTTCGTCAGAGTAAAATTTACAGCTAGGAAGTTGAACCCACAATATTAACAGCCACATTTTCTCTTTCGCTTTTGTTTGAAAGGGACAATAAAAAGCCTTATTCTTGTTCAGTTCAGGGTTTCACTCATTGTTCTTGAAAATTCCATTTGGTCTTGCTCTCAAGATGGCCTCCCTTACTGGGCATGAGTCACTGGTCTGGTGACTCAGAAGTGGCATCAACCAAGACAAGGCCTGTGCAGAGCTGTGAAAGGACTTGGTGGCCAGTGGAGCCTGTCTGAGCTTTTGCTAAATCCAGTTATTGAGATAGGGGATCGTTTCCATTAATGGTTGTTTACAGTGCTCCTTGGTACCAGCTTATTTAAAGTGTGGGGTCTGTCAGAGACATTGCTTTATTTTGGAAAGCTCCAAGGCTTGAGCCCATTCTTGTCTGGGTGGGACCTTGGGGTTTACTGTGGGGTAGGACAAGGCTTCTGAGAATTCGCCTGACCCTGCTTGGACTGGCCCCAGAATCAGAGGTCTAAGGCTTCTATAAATATTGTAGCAGGAGGGGAAAATAAAGGCTCAAAAAAAGCCTTTGAAAAGGGCTTTGAACCTCTTTCCACTTACTTTTCTTTTAATTCAATTAAGGATGGATAGAGAGATGAACAGATACGTGATAAAGCAAATAGAACAAAATGCATCATGCAATGCTTCCAACTTTTTTGTATGTTTGAAACTTTAAAACATTTTTTTTAATGTTTATTTATTTTTGAGACAGAGAGAGATAGAGTGTGAGTGAGAGAGGGGCAGAGAGAGAGGGAGACACAGAATCTGAAGCAGGCTCCAGGCTCCCAGCTGTCAGCACAGAGCTGGATGCAGGGCTTGAACCCACAAACCGTGAGATCATGACCTGAGCCCAAGTCAGACGCCTGACTGAGGCACCCAGGTGTCCCTGAAACTTTTCAAAATTCAATATTGGGTAAAATGTTAGGTACTCTAGAAATGACCACACTCTTGGAAAACATTGCTTCCTTTTTAATATAAATGGCAGCCCTTTTCTCACTTCCTTGTGTTTCTTCCTAGGAAGCCTACTTGATTAAAGCTCACCCCCTGGAGGGAACAAAGGCCTTTATGCCAAGGCCTTTATATTCTTTCTGATGTGTAACTCTCACAGTAGCCCTACAAGCTAGTTATTATTTTCTGCATCAGGCGCAGAGGGGTAAATTTGACCCAGGTCACAAGGTAGTAATATTAGTCTAATGGCATTTATGGAGCCCTCACTTTATGTGTCAGGCTCTGTGCCATGTACTTTATATGTGTGTGTGTGTGTGTGTGTGTGTGTGTGTGTGTGTATGTATATATATATATATATATATATATATATATATATATATATATAAACTCTTTTCAGCCTCATCCAGCCCTAGGAGATAGGTTCCATTATTATCTGCATCTTACAGATCAGGAAATGTAGACAGAGAGAGGTGTAGGAAAGTGTCCTGGCTTACTTTAGGGGCCAGTAAATGACAGAGCCCATGTTTGAACCATCTCTCCTGCATTATGGCCCCTGCCCTTCTATTGAAACCCAGGCAGGCAGGCGTTGGCATTCCTCTGCTTAATCACTAAATCAGCATACCTTGTAGAAACCTCTTGCCCTGAAGCCACAAGCTTCTTGAGGACAGAATGCTTTGCTCAGCAGCTGTGTCATTCATTCCCAGTGTTCAGGGCAGTGCCTGGCACAATGACTATTTATTGAATGAAAGAGTGCACAAATGGTGGCCTCTCACCACCTACTTCTTGTATCCTCTCTCTGGCCCTAAAGTGTTCCTAACTGGGCACATTTTGGCTGTCCTGGACTTGGTCCTTGGCAATGGAGTTGCCCGTTTCTTTGACGTGGTCAGTGCACCAACATGGTTCATTTGGTGGCCAGCAAGGAGTTCCAGTGAAGGCAGATTTTCCTCTCTGGTCTTAACTTGTCAAAGAGGAGCATAAAGGTATTATTCACTGCCAAGGAAAGATGGGAGCAAAAACCAAATACTAAAAATTTCCCCAAACTTTCAAGGAGTCTTTACACTGTGGTAGCTAGAAATCAACTCCAGGACCCCTAGTGGCCAGGACAGGTTTTTACTCTGCAGCTATATTTGACTCTTGGGCTACAATGACCAGATGAACACTAGCAGTTAGTTCTCTTAGCCCAAGTATGTTGCTAATTATACCTTGCTTTTATATAGGACTTAGTGTACCAAGTACCACATCTGTTCTTCTCCCTTTTGATCTTCTGAAAAGCCTTGCACACACACAGGACACATATGATTAGCCCTACTTTACAGATGAGGAAACTGGTGCCAGACAGGTTGTCACCTACCCTACACCACTCAGTTAATAGTGTGGAGACAGGTCTTCAACTCTCTTATCTTGACTCCTGCTCCAGCAAATTTTCCATGTCAATATTGTGTTTCACCCAGCAATTTCTGGGGATGAGAGCAACAGGTAGGTGTATTTCTTGTTATTGCTCTACTCACAACTTAGTGAGGTCCTGAATTGGGTCAGTTAATGTTTTTGGAGATCAGCTGACTGATCTATAGTGGGGAATAACCACTACCCATCACCTACAGAGCAACTACGGCAGAGGAGGTCAGCTCAGGTCATTATCTCACGGTCCCACTGAAGCAGGTCTGAGCCTGCTTCAGATTCTGTGTCTACCTCTCTCTCTGCCCCTCCCCTGCTCACACTCTGTCCCTCTCTCTCTCTCTCAAAAAGAAATAAACGTTAAAGAAAAAAAAAAGGACAATGTCTGAATGAAGATGTTCCAAAGGGACTATGATGACACTGACCCATGTTTCATAAAATAAATACCTCCTCTAGCCATCCTGTCTAAAATGGCATGTGTGTTACTTCATTACCATGCTTCATTTTTCCTCATGGCATTTATTTTTATTTATTATATGTTTATATTTGTCTAGTGTCTGTTTGAATACCCCCACCAAAATGTCACAGCTATGAGCAGGATTTGGTCTGTTTTCTGTACTCTTGAATCCCTAACAGATGGAATTCTACCTGGCACAAATAAACATTTGCTGAACGAAGAAATGAAGGAATGAATCCTAGCTATGTAATGATTGAATTGGATGATTGAAAGATTTGCTTGACTCTTTCTTGGTCTCTAAGAGAGGGCTTTTATGGTCTCATCCCCATTTCTGGCTCAGCTTTAAGAATCAACTTACACCTGGATAAACTGGGTTCAATAATACGTGTCCATGCAGCAGACACAGGTCACCATACTACACTGTAGGTCTCTGTACTGTAACAGCCTGTGGGCAGCTTGAGGACAGGGACTGGTCCCCTTCACTGTTGTATCCTCACTACCTAGCATAAGGCCTGGTCCACAGAGAGGTGAAAGAAATATTTGTTGAATGAACGAATATGAAAGAGAAAGCACAGGTCTCTTAATTCCCTCCAAAATTAAGGTCTCTGTTTGAGAATACGCTGGGCACATGGCACATGGCACAGACATTCACCTTTCAACCGGAACCAAGTCTCTAGAGAGCTGAGGAGGCACTAAGCAGTTGGTTCCCTAACCTTAGAGAAGGAAAGGCAAGCCTAGACTCCAGATCCAGTTCCATGCCATGTTTTGGAATTTGTGTTTACGTCGGCCTTCATCCCCATCCTTTCAGCTCCAGCATAAGCAAAATTATCACCCCGCACACTGACTTGCATGCAATTATCAGAGCTCGGGTGCTCTTCCGTTGAGGGACTTCGCCCCTGAGATCGCTGACTTTCTGTGAATGACAAATCAAAAGTCAGGTTTGGAGAACCAGCCCGACTTTCCTGCTCATTTGCAGCAGAGGGAGGAAAGAGAGAATGAAAGATTCTGAAAATAAAGGTAAGGGGTCAACTGCAGAGGGGAGGCTAAAAGATGCTAGGGATGAGATGTCACTCCACAGATATATTTAGTTTGTATTAATGGCTGACTATAAATTACTGTGTATATGTTAGTTTAAAATTCTAGTTATATAATAAACATGACTTTTTTTTTAATGACTGGCTTTTAGTTTCCAAATATTGTGTCATTCAGTTTTCCATATTTGTGCTACCAAATAGAACAATATTTTTGCATTCTTCATTTAATCCTGGCTGGGTTACAGATACTTCCATTTCACAGATTTTCTTATAATAGCTCCCAGGATTTTGACAATTTTATTTTGGGAGAGTTCACAATAGTTAATTAATATGTAGGCTTTCGATGCATTATTGCAATTGGAATATCTGAAATACTTCAGACTTCTGCAGTTTGGGTTCACAAGAAAAACGTTGACAGATAATTCCTTAACGTCAATCCTTTAGGGAGGACCCAACGGAGAGCCATCATTGACCTTCAGAACTGTTTATCTTGCAGAGATATTCGGATGCAAACTACCCCCACCCCTCCAGCCTCCAGCCTAGAGACGTCCCTGGTACCTTACCCCCTACCCTCCAGCCCTTCACTCTAATTCTGTCTGAGCCATGGAGGGAGAGAGAAAAGGATTTAAATGAAAACTCAGGGAAGGGCAGGGCTCACTAAAATGAGCCAACCGGTTTTTTAGTTCAACAACAGGGATTCTGGAGGATTCTGATGTTTAAATTCCGAGGCTCCTTAAATTTTCTGCCGCAGTTGGGGGAGGAGCGATAGACCCCAAGGTCTCCGGAGGCTCCACGTGTTCCCAGACCCTGTTCCCGGAGGGAGCCCTTCCTTCATGCTGCGTTGCTCCTGCTCCTTGTCCGGGTGCCGGTGGAAGGCGCAGAGGGGCCAGGCTCCTGGGGAAGCACACCCCCCTTCCCCCGCCTCCCTTCCAGGAAAGCTCCTGGGAAGCCGCCGCAGCAGAGGACGCCATCTCCGCGCCACCGTACCCAACCCCTGCTTCCCGAGCGCTAATTTTAGGGTTTGCCAGCCTCCCTTTGCCCCCCCGCGGGCTGTCGGTTTGCTCGCACCGGAGCCACTGCGCAGCAGTTAGCACCCTACCCTGTTTTCCCTGTGCGCTCTGCGTTAAGGAGGCCCCAGCATTTTGCCCTTGGGCACCCGGGCTGGGGTGCGCAGGTGGAGTCTGGCATGCCGCGCCCCGTGGAGGTTACTTGCTTCCACTGGGTCTCTCTCCCACGCGAAGTTGTTTGGGTGACTGGGGAGACGACACATGCCCCCAGCCTTTTCCTTCCTGTACGCAGGGCCGCCCGGCTTGGGCTTCCCCAGACCAGTTCCCAGCTGCTCTCTGGCTTGTTACAAGATTCTTACCGTGTGGTGGCCAGTGATGTTTATTACACACCAAAAAATGAAACGGGGGGAAAAAAAAAGCCATAAACAGCCTGAGGCCAGTGAGGAGACTGGTATTTTAATCCACTAAACTGCAATGAAGTCTCCAAGCAATGCTACTTTCTGTAGTGAAGCTTTAAAAGAGCCAGGGGTAGCTGATGTTGGTAGTTATCAACATCTAATAGGCTCTGGATCATTCACATCCATGTATTGATCTGTGTGGTTTTGATGTTCAAATTTTAATTAAGCAGCCATAGGTGAGGGAAAAGAGCTATGTAAGCATGGGCCTGGCCAGTGGAAAGAGGGCCTCTCCACTGCCGTTTCCTAAGCCAGCCTCTGGTGAACAAATAAAACCTGTGCCTATGTAATTAAAGTATTTCAAATGAACTTGAGAGTGTTGGCTTCCCCTGTGTTGATTTCAGTCAGTGGCCAGAGAAAGGGTTTTTGGAAAGAAAAAAAAATTGCTTATATGCCATGTCATGCTAGGCCATGCTCATGTTTTAGAAAAGTTAAGACTGCCTCAATTGGACGCTCAGGATGAGGCTAATATTCAGCATGGTTTGGAATTTTAACACTCAGTTTCTCAGCGTGTCAATGTGTTTTAAGGTTCACGTCTCTCGCTGCTTTTTGAGGGGAGGTGGTATTTAGAATTTTTGTTTCCCTTTGTTTTGGAAAGAGCTTTGAGGATAGTTAGGTTCGGGCTTGTACCACCTAACTTATTAAATGTGACCAAGGACAAGACCCTTTGTTTCTTTGGATCTTAGTTTCCTTATTTCTAAAATGAAGAAATGTTAGGCTGGATCATTGCTCTTACGATTGTGGGTGGTAAGAAAAGAATCTAGTGAGTCTCCAGCAGCATTTTAGAAAGATGACGTAGCACAGAAGGTATCAGACACCACTGCACCCAGTGAGGGTAAACACTGTTTTCTGAAACTTGTTTTAGATTCTGTGCTTGTTTATGTATGTAGGTATGGGCTGCCTTGATATCAGGTCTGTTTCTTACTGTGAATCCCAGCCGAGAGTTTGAGAAACGCTGAAATACAGCACAGCGTATTAACGTGGTTTTCCGGGAGTCTGTGAAATGCAGTCTTCTATATGCATGTCCATTTTGTTTATGTTTGAGGAGAACGTCAAGAGTTTTCCTCAGATTTTCAGAAAGTTCTAAGATCCCCAACAGGTTCAGAATGATTGTTTTTTTAAGGTCTCCCAAGACCCTTCCAAGCCAATTTATTAATGATCATAGACTCTTTCCAGGGCCGGGAAATAGGTGTGTGTTGACAGAGACCAGCTGAGTATACAGTGTGAGGTGGCCATGCGCATGCGCGCGTGTGCATGTGCGTGCGTGTGTGTGTGTGCGTGTGCGTGGCATCTGTGCCGGGTCGTGAGGAAAAGGTGTGACCATGGTAACCAGACCATGAGAGCTATTTCTAGGTTCCAGAGTACCAGTTGGTGACCTGAATATGAAACGTAAATATCTAAAAATTAGTGTTTATGCTGAAAATACCACAGAAAAACTATTACAATGTTGTGAATTGTTTCGGAAGACTGAAAACAAAGAATCAGATAAAATCTGAAGAGATTGTCAGGGGAAAATAAATTGTCCAGGTATTGGTAGGCAGAAACTGAATTTTTATAAGCTGTCCCCTCACATGACTAATGTTCAGTAAATGCGGAGTTGGGATTTAACAAATGCTTTTCTTTCTTCTCCTTTTGGGACATCTTGTCTTAAGACGGTTCATTGAGGCTTTTAAATACAAAAGGTATTGTATAACATTTGCCCTGCATATCTCAAAATGGTTTGTAAGCCAAAAGAAAATATTATGTACGAGGCACCTAAGAAGAAAATAGTTGAATGCATTAATAAGTAGATATTGGCAAACTTGACAGTTAATTAATAATAATAACCATAGCTGCTATTTGATGAACAACTAGTATGTGAAAAGCTCTCTGTGAGGTGCTTTATTGTCACAACGCTGTAAGGCAGGGGGTATTGTACATGTAAAGAAATGGATTAAGAATTTTGTAGAGGGACACATAGTAAGTAGCAGACTTAGGATTCAAACCCAGATAATTTTACCTCCCAAATCATACACGTGGTAGTCAAGGGCTTGAGCATAAGTCACATGGTGAAATTGCATACTTACTAATAAAATTTTCAGTGTCGTCTATTATTAGAGTTAACTTACTTACTATAAAAAGGCATAGGAGAGCCGTGAAAAATGATGGCTTTTGACTAATTTTCTGGATTGTGTTTATTTGGAAAATAGGCGTTCCAAGTCAGCTTGAAATTTCCCTTTTATTTTTAGTAAGTTCTCTGAGTATTTTATGCAACAAGGTTTTAAAAGTGATATGAAGGAATAGGAGGGGAGAGTTTGAAAATTTGGTTGGGAAAATTTTTTTTTTCTCCAAGAGTTTAGGGCAAAAAGTTCTTTTAAACTTTGTTATTTTTCCATATTTTATCTCAGAATAACAAGCATGACATTTTTGGAGCAAATGAAGTTATATATAACATTTTAATGTGGTAAAACCAGGTGTAGAGCATTGTCTAGAGCATTGTCTATACGGGCAGTTCTTGAAAGAATCTGATTTTTCAGTGAAACTTATTATAAAATCTGATTGAGTGTTTGAATATGGACAGACCTAGACTTCTGGGTGCTAAATATTAAGAAGACTGTGGTGTACATCCCCTCAGTCCATAATCCAAATACAGTAAGTGTAAGGAAATCAAAAAATGTTGTGACTTTTCTTAACCACTATGACTCTGTTGATACTTTTAGAGGAAACTCAAATTCCTTCAGGGATTTTTGTCATTGCTGCTTGTGACTTGGGTAGGTTGGAGAAATGATATGTTGGCTGGGATGATCTGTAAGTGGTTGACTGATTTCTTAGTTTTCAGGGCTAGCGTGTGATAAAACTGGGTTTTAAGGCTGTTCTCTACCAGTGGTTTTCAAATGGGCACAGTACTGCTTTCTGGGGGACACACTGGAAGTAAATAGGGGCTCTAGAAGCATTCATTGGGAAGAAACCAGAAATGTGGCAGATGTCCTGCAATGCTCCGGACTGTTGCATTCAGTGACCAATTATCTTGTGTCCTGTGCGACTTTCGAATGTTTTGCTGAACAGGTAAGTGAAAACCCTCTATACTTTTCTAAGCCTAGAACATGCACTGGTTTTACTCTGAAATATATATACACTGAAATTTCCAGGATTACAAATGCTGTGTAAATTGAGGAGAGATTATGCTTAATTTTGTTCAGAAAAACTACTTACCCAAAGCAATGCTGCTTGTATTTGAGAAACCAGTAGAACGCACCTGTCTCGTTCAGTCTACATAGAAGTACATGTGTGTGACTACGTTATTATATATTCTAATATAGTACTGCTTGAGCATTTGCATATTGAAATCCATTTGGTTTTTTTTAAATTTTTTTTTTAACGTTTATTTATCTTTGAGACAGAGAGAGACAGAGCATGAACAGGGGAGGGGCAGAGAGAGAGGGAGACACAGAATCGGAAACAGGCTCCAGGCTCTGAGCTGTCAGCACAGAGCCCGACGCGGGGCTCGAACTCACGGACCGTGAGATCATGACCTGAGCCGAAGTCAGACACTTAACCGACCGAGCCACCCAGGTGCCCCCATTTGGGGTTTTTTTTGAGTTTATTTTTGAGAGAGTGCACAAGTGGGGGAGGGGCAGAGGGGCAGAGAGCAAGGGACAGACAGAGAGAGACAGAGAGAGACTCCCAAGCAGGCTCCGCACTGTCAGCACGGAGTCCGATGTGGGGCTCACATGACCAGAGCTGAAACTAAGAGTTGGACACTTAACCGACTGAGCCACCCAGGTGCCCTTGTTTTATTATAAATAACGTTTCTTTTACTTCTCTTACATTATAGTTGGCGTATTATATATATTTTTAATTTTGTGTATTATATATATTTTTGTTTAATTTTATTTAATTTCAGTTTCATTTTGAGATACTACACAGGGAAATACAAAATATTTTTGTATCTACATATATTTGTGTTATTCAGACTATATAAAATGACTCTATTTTGATTTTAAAGATTTTGAGCCAACATTACAACTTTTGAAGATTATATATTCAATTCTATATTTCTGGTTCCTTAAAAAAATTAGAACAATCTACCACAATGGGATTGAGCTGAGCATCAACTTCCCTTTTTATGGCAGAAATACTGGGATATAGATGTCATAAGTCTTCTTAGAAATGATGTCACTGGTAATTGCTTTTATTTATGCTACTGTAACTGGTATTTTAAAATTTTATTCTCTATTGCTTGTTCTTAAGAAATATAGCTGATTTTTATTTGCTGACCTTATTTCAGTGGCCTTGCCTAATTCACGTATTAATTTTAATAGTTTTTAGATTTTTACAGGCAGTTATATTTCTGTGAATAATGACAATTTTATATCTTCCTTTCCAATCCTTAGACTTTTCATCACTTGCATTATTGCACTAGCTAGGGTCTCTCTCACTATGTTGAATAGAAGTGGTGATAGTGATTATCCTTATTTTGTTCCTCGTCTCAGAGGAAAAGCTATCAATATTTGACCATTACTTAAATACAATATTTGATGCAGGATTTACCTAGGAACTTTTTTTTTTGTTTGTTTATTTTTGAGGGGGGATGGTGGCAGAGAGAGAGGGAGACACAGATTCCAAAGCAGGCTCCAGGCTCTGAGCTGTCAGCACAGAGCCCAATGCGGGGCTCGAACTCACCAACTGTGAGATCGTGACTTGAGCCAAAGGCAGATGCTTAACTGACTGAGCCACCCAGGTGTCCCACTTGGGCATTTTTAAAATTCAAATTAGGAAAGTTATCTTCTATTCTTAGTATGCTAAATTTTTATCATGAATTTTATCGAAAGTTTTTTGTGTTGTGATATCATATGATTGTACTATTTTAATTTGTTAGTATGAATTACCTGTTTTTTGTTTATTTATTTTGAGAGAGAGAGAGAGAAAGAGAGAGGGAGAGGGAGAGAGAGAGAGGGAGAGAGAGCGAGCGAGCGAGCATGAATGGGGTAGGGGCAGAGAGAAAGAGGGAGAGAGAGAATCCTAAGCAGGCTCTAGGATATCAGCACAGAGCCTGACTTGGGGCTCTATCTCACAAACCTCGAGATCATGACCTGAGCCAAAATCAAGAGTTAACGCTCAATGGACTGAGCCACCCAGGTGCCCCTACGTTGATTTCTTTTTTGAGTATTAAATTAACTTTGCTCAGCTTAGTTGTGATATGTTATCCTTTGTTCATATTGCTGGATTTGACTTGCTAATATTTTATTGAGGAATATTTTTGTTCACAAGAGAGATTAATCTGCAGTTTTCTATTGTTGTGGCCCCTTGCCAGGTTTGGACATCAAGATTTTGCTGACCTTATAAAACAAGTTAGGAGATGTTTCCTCTTTATTCTGTTATCTGGAACGGTTTTGTAAGATGGTATTATTATTTACATGTCTGGAAGAATTTACTGGTGAAACCATATGGGCCTGGAAATTTTGTTGTAGGAAGGTTTTAAAATATGGATTCATTTATTTTAATAGATACATATTTATTCAGATTTTCTATTTCTTTTTTGTGTAAGTTGTGTTTTTCTAGGAATTTGTCCATTTTATCTGAATTTTCAAATTTATTGGTAAAAGGCTTTCTTTATATCCTCTTAAGATCTTAATATTTGTAGGTTATGTGGTTTATTCCTATTTTTTTTTGATGTCAGTATTTCTCTCTGTTCTTTTTTATTTATTTTTATTTTTTATTTTTTTAAATTTACATCCAAATTAGTTAGCATATAGTGGAACAATGATTTCAGGAGTAGATTCCTCAGTGTCCCTTACCCATTTATCCCATCCCCCCTCTCACAACCCCTCCTATAACCCTCAGTTTGTTCTCCATATTTATGAGTCTCTTCTGTTTTGTCCCCCTCCCTGTTTTTATATTCTTTTTGTTTCCCTTCCCTTATGTTCATCTGTTTTGTCTCTTAAAGTCCTCATATGAGTGAAGTCATATGATTTTTGTCTTTCTCTGACTAATTTCACTTAGCGTAATACCCTCCAGTTCCATCCACGTAGTTGCAAATGGCAAGATCTCATTCTTTTTGATTGCCGTGCAATACTCCATTGTGTGTGTGTGTGTGTGTGTGTGTGTGTGTGTGTGTGTGTGTGTGTATACCACATCTTCTTTATCCATTCATCATTGATGGACATTTGGGCTCTTTCCATACTTAGGCTATTGTTGATAGTGCTGCTATAAACATGGGGGTGCATGTGTCCCTTCGAAACAGCACACCTGTATCCCTTGGATAAATGCCTAGTAGTGCAATTGCTGGGTCGTAGGGTAGTTCTATTTTTAGTTTTTTGAGGAACATCTGTACTGTTTTCCAGAGTGGCTTCACCAGCTTGCATTCCCATCTCTCTGTTCTTTATACTTGTAATTCTCATTTTTTTGATGCATATGGCCAAGGTTTTGTGAATTTTATTTATCTTGGCAAAAAGCTAGTATTTTTAATTTGGTTGTTCTTTTATATTATAAATTTGTTTTCTATCTCATTTCTTACTTGTATCATTATTATTTACTTTTACACTCTTTGATTCCAATTTTCTGAAATTTTTTCCAGTTTCTTAAGATAGAGGTTTACATCTCTGATTATCAGTTTTCTTCTAAAAAATATTTTCATTTAAGTGTTTTGGTTTTTCTCTAAATAGCTTTAGCTGCATGCTGTTAGTTTTGTTATATCATGTTTTTATTGTCATTTAGTTTAAAATATTTTACAATTTTTGTATTATTTAAATTTATATTGTTTAAGTTTAAAATATTTTCTAATTTCCATTGTGGTTTTTTTTTTTTTTTTGACACACAGGGTCATGTAGAAATGTACTTCTTTTTTAAAAAAATCATTTATTTATCTTAATTCCAGTTAGTTAACATACAGTGCTATATTGGTTTCAGGTGTACAATATAGTGATTCAACAATTCTGTACATCACCCAGTGCTCATCAGAAGTGCCTTCCTTAATCCCCATCACCTATTTCACGCATCCCCCACCCACCTAGAAATGTACTTCTTCATTACCAAGCACTTGTGGAGTTTCTAGTTTTTTTGTTTTTTGTTTTTGTTTTTGTTTTTCTTTGCTATTTGTTTCTACCTTACTTTACCTGTGGTCAGAGAACATACTTTGGATGATGTTAGTTCTTTGAAATCTGTTGCAACTTGCTTTGGGCCCTGTATATTGTCAACTTTATATATGTATGTTACATGTCTACTTTAAAAAAATGTGCACATTGAGGTTATTTGGTTCCATGTTCTGTATATGTCAATTGTCTCAATTTTTAAAATCTTATAGCACAGATCTTATGTATCCTTTTTTTTCTCATTCTGTTTGTTGAGAGAGATTAAACTGTCCCATTATGACTTTTGATTTGCCTGTTTGTCTTTTTATATTTGCTAACTTTTGCTTTACTTAACTTTGAGGCTGTGATTTTAAGTGTGTACCGTATACATTTAGAATTGTTGTATATTTATTGTGAAATGTCTCTCATATCTAGTAATGCTTCCTATGTTAAAGTCTATCTTTATAATATTAATGGAGCCATCCAGTTTTTTTGGGCTATATATACAATATGGTATATGTTTTTTGTTTTCTTTTTTTCTTTCTTTTGAGAGAAAGAGTGTGTGCACATGTGCACACATGCATACACAGGGGAGGGACAGAGAGAGAGGGAGAGAGAGAGAATCTTAAGCAGACTCCATGCTCAGCGTGGAGCCCAATGTGGGGCTTGATCCCATGTCCCTGTATCATGACCTGAGCCAAAATCAAGAGTCAAATGCTTAACCAACTGAGCCACCCAGGCGACCTTGTAGATCTTTTTTCATCTTTACACTTCAATTTATTTGCATTTATGTTTAATCTGCATCTTTTGTAAGCAGCGTATAAATGAATTTTTAAAACTCCAGTCTGACAGTTTAGTTCAATTATTTAAAGCATCTAATGTAATTATTGATATATTAAGGTTTATATGGCTACCGTGTTCCTATTTGTTTCTATTTGTGTCCCATCTGTTTTACGTACCGTTTTTTTTCCTTTTGCTTTCTTTTGGATTGATCAAGCCTTATTTTAACTTTCTCTTTTTCCCCTCTGCTAGCATGTTACCCGTTTATTTCTATTTTACTTTTTGTATATATATGATTAGTCCAATCCTACTTTTACTTAATCACATTCCAGACAAAGGTGGGCTCTGAGGATACTTTAACTCTATTTACCCTGTCTTCCCTTCTCAATACCCCCTCCCCTCTTGTGTCTTTATTATAATTAATTTTAATTATATATATTTATGTATGTATATTTATTATATATATTTATATATATATACATATATACATATATATATTCAATCCTCCATGGGACATATTGTTTTTTAGTCACTCTCCATTGAGATTTACTCACATATTTACCCTAGCCATTGCTTTTCATTAGTGCAGTATTTTCCCTCTGGTATCTTTTTCCTCTGCATAACAAACAAACAAACAAACAAACAAACAAAAAACATTTCTTTTAGTATTCCTTGTAATGCATATCTGGTATAAAAGAATATTCTTAGTTTTTTGGTCTGGAAATGATTAGTTTTGCCTTTACTTTTGAAGATAATTTCAATGAATGTATAGGATTCTGGGGAAAAAGATCCTCCCCTTCATCCCTAGCACTTTAAAGATTCCATTCCAGGGCGCCTGGGTGGCTCAGTCCGTTAAGCGTCCAACTTCAGGTCATGATCTCGCAGTTTGTGAGTTCGAGCCCCACATCGGGCTGACAGCTTGGAGCTTGGAGCCTGCTTCAGATTCTGTCTGCCTGTCTTTCTGCCCTTCCCCCATTCAAACTCTGTCTCTCTGTGTCTCTCAAAAATGAAAAAAAAAACGTTAAAGAAAAATTTTTTAAAGATGCCATTCCATTGTTGCTGGCTTTCTTTCTTGGAAAATTAGCTTTTTTTTTTTAAGTTTATTTATTTTGAGAGAGAGAGAGAGAGCACACTCACAAGTGGGGGAAGGGCAGAGAGAGAGGGAGAGGGAGAATCCCAAGCAGGTTCTACATGGTCATTGAGCAGAGCCCCATGCGGGTCTCGAACTCATGAAACTGCAAGATCATGACCTGAGCTGAAATCAGGATTTGGACGCTTAACCAACTGATCCACCCAGGAAGCCCTGGATATTAGTTTTATTGTTGCTGTTGATGTTGCATCATTTTTCCTTGGCAATTTTTAAAGACTTTTCTTCATATATTTGGTTTTCAGCAGTTGTCCTAGGTATGATTTTCCTTCTGTTTATCCTGCTTGAGGCCTTCAGCCCTTCTTGAATCTATGTGCTTGATGTTTTTTGTAATTCTCATGATTCTCTGCCATTATCTTTTCAAATATTGTTTCTGCTTTGTTCTCTTCTCCCATTTTGGGACTCTAATTACTTTTATGTTAGAACTTTTTACTCTCTTCCATACGTGTCCGATTCTATTACCTATACTCCTATTCTTCATTTCTCTGTTCTATTTTGGGGCTCTATCCCATGACTGTGAGATCATGACCTGAGCCAAAATCAAGAGGTGGACACTTAACCAACTGAGCCACACAGGTGCCCTGTAAAGACCATGCTTATTAACTCCTATATTTGGGTCACTTGTGAGTCTGTTTATATTTTGGTTTTTTTTTCTTGGTTTTCTTTCTTCATATGCCTGGCAATTTTATTTTATTTAAAAAAAAATTTTTTTTCAACGTTTATTTATTTTTGGGACAGAGAGAGACAGAGCATGAACGGGGGAGGGGCAGAGAGAGAGGGAGACACAGAATCGGAAACAGGCTCCAGGCTCTGAGCCATCAGCCCAGAGCCCAACGCGGGGCTCGAACTCACGGACCGCGAGATCGTGACCTGGCTGAAGTCGGACACTTAACCGACTGCGCCACCCAGGCGCCCCTATGCCTGGCAATTTAAAAAAAAATGTTATTCATTTTGAGTGAGAGAGAGGGAGAGAGACAGAGTGAGAGTAGAGAAGGGACAAAAAAAGGAGACACAGAATCCGAAGCAGGCTCCAGGCTCTGAGCTGTCAGCACAGAGTTTGACGTGGGGCACGAACCCACAAACTGTGAGGAACCTGTGAACTGTGAGATCATGACCAGAGCTGAGGTCAGACGCTTAGCCAAGTAAGACACCCAGGCGCCCCTGCAATTTTTTGTTAAACGTCTAATATTGTGTATGAAGATGTTCTGGATGATGTCATCTCCTTTATGAGGGCATTTACCCTATTCTTTGCCCACAGTAGAAAGATCACCTCAATCTAATCAAGCACTCAGTCTAAGTGTGTTTTGCAGACTTTTAAGATTTGATCTACTTCTGGGTTTCCTAGGCCCCTGGGAGTACTGATTGAGAGCCTGAGATGTTTCCCTCAGCAGCTCCTAAACTCAATTTTTTGTCTTCCTGATACTGTGAGTCCACCGAATACTCTCCACGACCCAAAGTGCTCGTTCTGCCTTTGATTTCCTTGGCTTCTGAGTCTCTTATCCTGTGCAGCTCAGTTAACAATACTTCAAGGAGAAAGCTCATGTCAGGTTCACTTCTTTGAGCCTTTCGAGGATACGCCTTTTCAGTCCTGAACTCCGCTTTTTTGTTGCTGCAGCCCCATAAGAATGTCAAAAGTTCTGCAGGCTTCTCTGCCTTTTAGCAGCTGCCCTCTGCCTGGCTTCTCAACTTCTTGCCCCATGCCAAGAACTGGCAAATACCCTACAGAGAAAAATGGGCTTTCAGAAAGCTGGGCTTACCTCAGTGTGCCTCATGTCTCCCCAGGATCTGGATCCTCAAATCTTGATTGATCAGTAGCTCTACCTTTGCTTCAAACAGATGTTTTTGGATTTTATCTGGCTTTCTGATTGCCCTCAACAGAACTATTGGTCTGCTATATTCCACTCTGTTATAGCTGAAAGTTGAACCAGACCGTTTGTTCTGTTTCATTTATTTTTTATTTATTTATTATTTTTAAAAAATGTTTATTTATTTTTGAGACAGAGAGAGAGCATGAACCAGGGAGGGTCAGAGAGGGAGACACAAACACAGAATCTGAAGGAGACTCCAGGCTCCGAACAGTTAGCACAGAGCCTGACGCGGGGCTCAAACCCATTAACTGTGAGATCATGACCTGAGCTGAAGTTGGATGCTTAACCAACTGAGCCACCCAGGCGCCCCTGTTCTGCTTTATTTTATTTTTTTAATTTTTAATTTTTTTTAATTTTTTAATTTTTTTTCAGTATATGAAATTTATTGTCAAATTGGTTTCCATACAACACCCAGTGCTCATCCCAAAAGGTGCCCTCCTCAATACCCATCACCCACCCTCGCCTCCCTCCCACCCCCCATCAACCCTCAGTTTGTTCTCAGTTTTTTAAGAGTCTCTTATGCTTTGGCTCTCTCTCCCACTCTAACCTCTTTTTTTTTTTCCTTCCCCTCCCCCATGGGTTTCTGTTAAGTTTCTCAGGATCCACATAAGAGTGAAAACATATGGTATTTCTCTTTCTCTGTATGGCTTATTTCACTTAGCATCACACTCTCCAGTTCCATCCACGTTGCTACAAAGGGCCATATTTCATTCTTTCTCATTGCCACGTAGTACTCCATTGTGTATATAAACCACAATTTCTTTATCCATTCATCGGTTGATGGACATTTAGGCTCTTTCCATAATTTGGCTATTGTTGAGAGTGCTGCTATGAACATTGGGGTACAAATGCCCCTATGCATCAGTACTCCCGTATCCCTTGGGTAAATTCCTAGCAGTGCTATTGCTGGGTCATAGGGTAGGTCTATTTTTAATTTTTTGAGGAACCTCCACAATGTTTTCCAGAGTGGCTGTACCAGTTTGCATTCCCACCAACAGTGCAAGAGGGTTCCCATTTCTCCACATCCTCTCCAGCATCTATAGTCTTCTGATTTCTTCATTTTGGCCACTCTGACTGGCGTGAGGTGATGTTCTGTTTAATTTTAATGTGGGCTCTATTAAAAACTAAAAACAATGGAGCAAAACCCCCCCAAGATATCAATGATATTCTAAACATCTTCTGTAAATAATAAAGGGTGGGTGCAATTGATAGTTACAGTTTCTTGCTTTTTAAAAGCGTGTCAGTATCTTCTTTCCCCATATTTTCTCTGAAATGTATATACATTTGTGTGCCTTGTTCCAGAGAATATGTGTAACTAAAAGACTTTTTCATTTTCCCGAGTCTGGTCCTCCATCCAAATGTTTAATATTTTTGTGATTTTATGATTTGGAATTGTTAACTCTTACCTCCCAAGTTCTCTGTGATTCTAAAATTCACAAAATAATTTGAATGCTTACATTACCGGAAGTTTTAGAAAAACTGATTCAAATATTTTACTATAGCTGAGTAGGTGTTTTTTTCAAAGTCCTTGTCCATATGCAGGGTCATGCACAGTGCTGGCCACACCCATGAGCTTCATCTTGCTGCCCGTGTCCTCAGTTTCTCGAATTCAAGTTCAGTTCATTCACTCGCTCATATTTTTTGAACACTTGTGCACTAGACTCCTTCCTTCTCAAATACACATTTTTATAGTTCTAGGAAATAGGTCAGGGCAAGAAATAGCTCTCCTCAAATGTGGCATAAAACTGAAGGGTGACTGAGTGATTGGTGCATTACCCATTTGTGGAAATGTTTTTCATGTTTCCTCAAATTTCCTGTTAAAATCAAACAAGCTAGCACACATTTTTCAGTCTTTTCAGATGTGTTTCCCTACTCCAGTACTGGTAATGTTCTATTCCTTATTTTGGCTACTGTTTTTTTAGGTCCATTCAGTTTGTGAAAATTCATGAAGCTGAACGTGATTGGATCACTTTTCAGTATGTCTGCTGTACTTGAATAAAAATTTTTGAAAGAACTAAAGTTTTCATGTTAAATACAAAAAAGGAAGTGTCAAGGACAGAAGAGCTTAAGAATCACTGATCAAGGTTGTCCTCCAAATCCCTAAAATGATTAAGAAGGAGGGAACCAAAGCTTGGAAAGGGGAAGCTGCTTGGGGGTGTGCAGGGACTGTCAGCTAGGTTTCTTACTCCTTGTTCTGTCTTGCTTTTCTAGGGGGTTGATTCAGAAAGAGGACAAGGAAAGATCCAGCCTGCACTGGAGCTGGATGACATTCTCAGAACCCCAAATGTACCTCACATGAGTCAACACTTAACTCCCCACCCTTTTCCTGCCCTCTTCAACCTCTTCCCTGGTCATTAAAAAACAGACACTTTTGTTTCGTGTGACCTTGAAGATGGTTATTACCTAAGAATCACTTGACTACATATGCTTAGAAAAAGGTAATTTGTGTCTGTGAAATCTAACAGGATCCCAGCACAAGGTACTTTGTTTCCCTTTTAAGCCATTTTTAGTTTGGTGCGTGTGGTTTAAATTTAGAATACTTCTTCCAAACTGGGGGTGGGGGTGCAGAGATTGAACCCAGCTGTGACTCTTGCTGCTTGGAATAAATGGGAAAATATGGGAACCAGTGTTAAAAGGAGAGGATTTCAAAAGAAGGGGCTGCAAGGGAGGGAAATTGCCTTAATTGGGATAAAGGAGGGGAAGGAACAGTGGTTGGTATCTCCTCTTTCCTTCCTACTCTTGCAAGATTTGGCCAACTGAAGATGTGGTGAGGATGTTTTATTTACACACACACACACACACACACACACACACACACACACACACACACGTAGACACATAGCCCTTGGAATTGATAGTGGATCATTAAATCATCCTGGATTCATTTTACTTTCTCAAAGACTAGAGTTTTGAGTTCCCAGCTTGCTGTTCCTTCTGTCTGGAATGTATTTACCCTCCTCTTTCCAGGCTTAGCTCTACTCTTTCAGATAATAGCTTACTCTGTGAGGCTTTCTTTAACTCCACATCCCCTCTGCATGCCCTGCCTTATAGCATACTTCCAGAGCATCCTGTGTTTTCCCTTTCATGTCACTTCTCATAGTTTTAGTTACTAGATTAAGTTCTGGCACACCATCAGCCCTCCGTACATACTGTAAAATGGAAGGAAGGAAAGAAAAGGGAAGAAGGGAAGGAGGGAGGGAGAGAGGGGCAGGAAAACAAAAGAAAAAAGAAAGCCATGTTTTGTCCCTGCTCTTAGACTAACAAAGTGGGCAAGTTCCTTAACTTCTGAGCCTTAGTTACCTCATTTTAAAACTGAAATAGTAATACCCAACTTATAGGGTTGTTGTGAAATTAGAAATAATACATAAAAAGCACCTAGGACTGTGCCTGACACATAGTCGGACACAGGACTGACTCCATTCAGTGTAATTAAAATGTATATATGTTCTCAAAAGAAAGTATGAAAATTCAGAAAAGCACAGAGAAAGCTGTAAAACCATCTATTAATCCATACTTTAGAGACCACTATAAAAATTTGTATGTATCCCTTTTCTGTGCATATCTTTATATTTCCATATATGTGCTTTATCTTGTTGAGGTCATATTTACTTTTTTCCTATATGACTGCTCAAACATCTTCCACTTTTTAGTATCTGCAAAATACTGCAACATTCAAAATATTTCACAATAATAGATAGGCCTTCAGTTGTTATAAGAAGATTTAGGGGGCGCCTGGGTGGCTCAGTTGGTTAAGCATCCAACTCCTGATTTCAGCTCAGGTCATGATCTCATGAGTCTGTGAGTTCGAGCCCTGTATCAGGCTCTGCTGTGGCCGTGCAGAGCCTGTTTGGGATTCTCTCTCTCTCTGCCTCTCCCCCGCTTGCTCTCTCTCTCAAAAATAAACAAATAAACTTTAAAAACAAAAGAAAAAAAAGAATATTTAGAAACTGGCACTTTCACCTTTCAGACTCTCCTTTTAACAGAACCATGTTTAATTTAGGAGAATAATCCAAATGGCAGGGTAGACAAATCATATATGGGATAGGGTACAAATTGATATATATATATATATATATATATATATATATTTGTTTACATAACCTTTCTTATTTATTTTGGTGAATTGGAGGATTTTTTGAGATGTTTCAATAAATGAGGAGGCCAGGGAGAATGAAAACTCCATTGACTTGGAGGTTCAGAGGCCTGAATTTTTTCCTACTTACAGTCCAGTTCCCAATGCAACTTGACTCAGTGACTTCACATTTGGGCCTTGTTTTCCCCATCTATGTAAATGACAGAGTGGGTTTGATAGAGATTTTCAAACTGGGCTTTCTCGAGTGCTAGAGTTCTGTGGAGATTTTTTTTTTTCATATGGGGTAAGATTTCCTCTGAGGAAAGAATTGCACGGCTTAAAACAAACAAAGAAATAAACAAACACCAAAAAATTTAAGTTGAACATTTCTAATAATATTCCAATGAGCTCTTTTCTTTTTTCTTTTTTTACTGAGATATAATTCACATACCCTAAAATTTGCCTTTTTACAGTACTATACAATAAAGAGGTTTTTTAGTATATTCCCAAAGTTGTGCAACCAATCACTGCTAATTCCATAACATTTTCATTGCCTGCAAAGAAACCTGGTACCCATTCATGCTCTTCCCTCTTTTCCCCTTTTCTGCAATCCCTGGCCACTGCTAGTTCACTTTCTGTCTCTATGGATTTGCCTTTCTTTGACTTCTCATATAAATGGAATAATACAACATGTGGTTTCTTATTGATTTACATATTCTGGAAGTGAATCCTTTGGATATATGTGTTGCAAAAGTTTCTTGCACATGTGGCTTGCCTTTTCTCTCTCTTAATAATGTCTTTTTTTTAATTTTATTTTTTATTTTTTTAATTTATATCCAAATTAGTTAGCATATAGTGAAACAATGATTTCAGGAGCAGATTCCTTAATGCCCCTTACCCATTTAGCCCATCCCCCCTCCCACAACCCCTCCCGTAACCCTCATTTTGTTCTCCATATTTATGAGTCTCTTCTGTTTTGTCCCCCTCCCTGTTTTTATATTCTTTTTGTTTCTCTTCCCTTATGTTCATCTGTTTTGTCTCTTAAAGTCCTCATATGAGTGAAGTCATATAATTTTTGTCTTTCTTGACCGACTAATTTCACTTAGCATAATACCCTCCAGTTCCATCCATGTAGTTGCAAATGGCAAGATTTCATTCTTTTTGATTGCCGTGCAATACTCCATTGTGTGTGTGTGTGTGTGTGTGTGTGTGTGTGTGTGTGTGTGTGTGTGTACACCACATCTTCTTTATCCATTTATCCCTCAATGGACATTTGGGCTCTTTCCATACTTAGACTATTGTTGATAGTGCTGCTATAAACATGGGGGTGCATGTGTCCCTTTGAAACAGCACACCTGTATCCTTGGATAAATTAATAATGTCTTTTGACAAACAAATTCTTTAATGTATACTTTATTAATTTTTGCTATAGTTAATACTTTTGGGGTCTTGTTTAAGAAATCTTTGCTTGTCTTAACATCATAAAGATATTGTTTTATGCTTTTTTCTAGAGGCTTTATTATTTTAGAGTGTTTTTATCTAAAAACTTTTAAAATTCATTTGTTTGTATGTCAGCCTGATCTATTAAAATCACTAAATAGATGATGTTTAAAAAACATTAAATAAATTTAGATAATGACTTTGCCACAAACTCCCTGCCTGTATGATCTTTGGCAAGGTAGATTAGCATTCTGAACTTATCCTCAACTATAAATGGGATTAATAGTATCTACCTAAAAGTATTGTTGTGAGCATCGCATGTATATGTATACATCTATATGTAAGGTATTAACAAAAATTCAGCTGTTATAAAAGACATTTTGGGGACAATTTAGGACATTTGAATAAATATTAGGTATTAGATACATGGGAGAATTATTATTAATTTTGTGGTTGTGTAGGAGAATGTCCTTATTCAGAGATGCATGATGAAGAATTGAGAGATAAAGTAATACGATGTCTCAATTCATTTCCAGTAATTTCAACAAAAAGAAAAAACCCTCAAATATCTAGATAAAGCAAACTGGTAAAATGTTTTCAGTTGTTGAATCTAGGTATTAGATATGTGGGTATTGTGAAATTCTTTCAACTTTGTAGTATGTGTGAAAATTTCATAATAAAATGATCAGGGAAAAAGTTAGTTATTAGTGAAGTTATGGCAGGGGTGCCTGGGTGGCTCAGTCAGTTGAACATCTGACTCTTGATTTTGGCTCAGGTCACGATCCCAGGGTCATGGGATTGAGCCCCATCCTGGCCTGTGTGTTGAGCATAGAGCCTGCTTAAGATTCTCTCTCTCCTCCCTCTACCCCTCTCTCCTGCTCATGCTCTCTCTCTCTCTCTCTCTCACTCTCTGTCTCTCTCAAAAAAAAAAAAAGTTGTAGCATTCTATTATTTAACATTTTTCCCCCAAAGCTAAAAGTACATAAGGACATAGTTAAGTGGATTTTAAGTAATTGACTTTGTTCTCTTAGAAAGGAGATGAAAATGTATTAAGAATAAATGTGAATTCAAGTATTGCCACCTTGAGTGGGATAAAGCTGAGCTATTTCCATAAAATAAAGGCATTGCTGGGACTATAAGGAAGGAGAGGGTTAGGAGAGGATCTAGGATGTACTTAGTGCCCATTAAACTACTCTGCTAGATGCTATAAATATCACCTTTAATTTAAAAAAGCAACTCTTTGATGTAGGTAATATTAGAAATGTTCAACATGTTTTGAATAATTTGGCTAACACAGCTACTGGATGGTGGAGTCAGGATTTAAACCCAGCTCTGTGTTTTGTCTTTTTCCTTTCCTCTCTCCCTCCCTTTCTTGTTTTTGATGAAGATTGTATTGTTCTGTTTTGTTTTTTATTTTTTTTTAATGTTTATTTTTAAGAGAGAGACAGAGCACGAGCAGGGGAGGGGCAGAGAGAGAGGGAGACACAGGATCCGAAGCAGGCTCCAGGCTCTGAGATGTCAGCACAGCACAGAGCCCAACGTGGGACTTGAACTCATGAACCGCCAAATCATTACGTGAGCTGAAGTTGGACGCTTAACTGACTGAACCACCCAGGCGCCCCTTGTTTTGTTTTTTAAATGCATGCTATGCTTTTCATTGTAGAAGCTCTATAAAACACATATTAATCATTTAGGCTTGCTGCATAACAAACCACTCAAAACTTAGTGGCTTAAGACTATATTTATTCAGCTCACAGTTCTTTTGGCCAGGAGGTGGGCTCTGCTGGGCAGTTCTGATCTGGGCCCGTCTTGGCTGTTGTCAGTGAGGCTTGCTTGCTGTCATGTGTGGGATGACTGGGCCAGTTCTTCCATGAAGCCTCCCAACCTATGGCAGACTAGTTTGAGGTCATTCTCCCTAGGGAAGGGGAGGGGAGTCCAAGAGAGCAAACACGAGTACACCAGGCCTGTTGGTTGGGTCTAGGCTTAGAACTGGTACAATGCCACTTCCTCTCTTAGTCCCTTCCAATAGACTGGGTAGTCTAAACAACAGACATTTATTACTCACAGTTGTTAGGCTGGGAAGTCCAAGGTGCCAGGAGATAAGATTCCTGGTAAGAGCCTTCTTCCTGGGTTGCAGAAGTCCACCTTCTTGCTGTGTCCTCACACGATGGAGAGAGAAAAAGCTCTCATCTCTCTTCTTTTTATAAGGAAATTAGTCCCATCACTGGGGTCCCATGCTCATGACCTCACCAATACCTAATTACCTCCTAAAGCCCCTACCTCCACATAGCATTTGGGGCTACAATAGATGAATTTGGGGGGGACACAGACATTTAGTCCATAACACCCTCTGTTGTTCAAAGGAGGTTTTAAGGCCAGTACAGATTCAAGGAGTGAGGAAGTAAACTCTACCTCTTGATAAGAGGAAATGTGAAGGAATGTCGCAAAGTGGTATAGATGGCAAGGAGTGGCAGTGGGAGGTGGGGGATGAATGCAGCCATTTTTGCAAACAATCTTCCAAAACATACAAAAGCAAGCATAATACTACTATGAAAGTATAATTACTGTTAGTATATTTCCTTCCATTGTTTTGTCTATGCACATATAGAGACAGACCTTTTTCTCTTGTAAAAAAGAATATGATTCATATCTAGAATCTGATTTGTGTTCTGATAATTTCCCTTAACATTATATTGTAGGTATTTCCCAAGCATTAAATATTTCTTGACAGTGTGGTTTAATCTATGATGCATAGGAAGCCAACAATAAATTTCTGTGTTCTAGGCACTATGTTAAGCACTTTCACAGTTATCTTGATTAGAAGCAAGTTTCTTGTTAATTTCCAGGATTAATAATCTGCTGCTTCAGTGAAAAAACGATGCATTTTATGTGATGAAATGATCCAGAGAAAATTATAATAGTTAAGATATTATCAGCAATTCCCATTTTTCCTGTGAAAGCTTAGCCTGTCAACTATAACTGCTGAGGAAAGGGCAGTCTCCCCCTTGTAAATGGTGGGAAGATTGGGACGCTGACAACAGATGAAAGTTTGTGCTCTGCATTTCTCACTGATGCTTAAAGACACCAGTTTGCTGGACTAGTTCAGGTGTTAAAGTTACATTGTTGGCCGTTGAAGACTGTTTTGGTGAACAATTTTATTTGCAAAATTTTTGATTTTGATTCTGTGAACAGAGTGATAGCTAGTTAGACAAAAAGGTGTAGTGGAGGGAACACTTCCATTTGTGATAGTAAGAGATTCATGATGCTCGTGAATCAATAGATACAGCGAAGTTGGGATTGTTCCCATATGAGCACCTCTGTCCCATTGGCAGGCTCTGTGTCCTGAGTGATCAGTCAGAAAATATAGCACCCATGCTCCAAGGCCACCTGTCCAACCCTTTCATTTTATAGGTGAGGCCACATCATTATTACTTATTTCATCTGGCTGTATTTCAGAGTCATGTTGAGCATCGGTTCTTACTGTGCAGTTAGCATAATGTGATAAGGAGCATAAAATTTGGAGGCCAAAGACCAAGATTCAAGCCTCGGCTTTCTATTTTCTAGCTGTCAACTATGAGAAAATTACTTAATTTCTTTGAATTTCAGTTGTCTCATCTATAGTTATAAAAGCTTCAGTCTTCTTAGAGTTACTGTGATTGACTGAGACAATTTATATCTGCACTAATACAGTAGCCACCAGCTCCCAGTGGCCTTTGAGCACTTGAAATGTGTGGCTCATCCAAATCTAGACGTGTTGTAAGTGTAAAATGCACACTGGGTTTTGAAGCCTTGCTTGAAAAAATATAAAGTATCTCGCTGATTACTGATTTCAACATGTAGACTACATATTGAAATGGTGATATATTGTGTTCCTTGAAGTAAATAAAATATATTAAAATCAATCCACTTGTTTCTTCTTCTTCTTCTTCTTCTTCTTCTTCTTCTTCTTCTTCTTTCTTCTTTCTTCTTTCTTCTTTCTTCTTTCTTCTTTCTTCTTTCTTTTTTCTTCTTCTTTGTGGCTATGGGCACCTGGGTGGCTCAGTCAGTTAAGTGCCTGGCTCAGTCAGTTAAGCACCTGGCTCTTGATTTCATTTCAGGTCATGATCTCATGGTTTGTGAAATCAAGCCCCACGTCAGGCTTTGCACTGATAGCACAGGGCCTGCTTGGGATTCTTTCCCCCTCTTTTCTCTCTCCCTGTCTCTCTGCTCCTTTCCTGCTCTTTCTCTTTGTCTCAAAATAAATAAATAAACATTAAAAATTTTTTTAAATGTGGCTACTAAAGATTTAAAAATTATATATATGGGGGTGCCTGGGTGGCTCAGTTGGTTAAGCATCCGATTTGGGCTCAGGTCATGATCTCACACTCTATGAGTTCAAGCCCCGTGTTGGGCTCTGTGCTGACAGCTCAGAGCCTAGAGCCTGCTTCAGATTCTGTGTCTCCCTCTCTCTCTGCCCCTCTCCTGCTCCTGCTCTGTCTCTCTCAAAAATAAATAAACATTAAAAAAAATTACAAATAGAACTCCTATTTGTGGCTTGCATTATATTTCTACTGGTCAGCACTACACTGCCTGGAAATTTCCTGTAGAACATAGTGTACAGAATAAGTGTGAGCTATAGCCACAAAAAGT
The DNA here is from genome assembly GCF_022837055.1 of Prionailurus viverrinus. NCBI lineage: Eukaryota > Metazoa > Chordata > Mammalia > Carnivora > Felidae > Prionailurus > Prionailurus viverrinus. The sequence goes on along the minus strand of NC_062568.1, from coordinate 160,556,061 downwards.
ATGGAAGGTTTGAATCGGTAGGGATTCTAAGTGATAGCTTAAGATTATTATTTTACTAAATTTCTAATGCAAGCTTTATTTAGGCATCTTAATTTTTCCTCTTAAAGTGTAGCAGGGAAAAGAGAGGAGTGATAATCCAGCTATGTAAGCAAACAGTAACGCCAGTACATTAAGATGATGCAGGCATTGTGCTAAGTATTGTCTTAGGTGGGATTCCTTTGGTACGTGTGGGCCTCTTGAATTCTTAGGATATAACTGCTGTTTTTTTTTTTTCTTCTCTCTTCCTCTCAAATTTACTTCTTCCTTCTTGACAACAGTGTTCTCTCAGTTGACTTATCTCCCTCCACATTTCACAAAGTGTGGCTCTTACTACTCCTGACCGTCATCCTTATTCTAGGAGAGGACTCAGACCTATTCTCCCTGGTTTTAAATTGAAAAGTCCTGTGAAAAGGCCAGGTTGACCTAGCTTGGTTTCAGTTAGCTATCCCTGGGCCATGGCTCTAATTCCAATGCCAGACGAAGATTTCCCGGTGAAAGACTTGGTTAATAAGAGATTGAGTGTATACTGCACCTACCTTAGGTAATTTAATAAGTACAGCTATTCTGTGGGGTAATACCTCAATTTATAAATGAGGAAACTAAGGCTCAATGATGTTATATATTTTTTCCAAGTTTAAACATCCAGGCTGGAATCTCAGATCTGTCACCAAAGCCCATGTTCTTAACCACTACACTGACAGAATTTGAGAAAATTGGGTTGTGTTGACTTAAGTTTTACTGAATTAGCAATTTGCTATTTTCTCCCTGACCAAACTGTTTTCCACTGAAATTTGTGATAGGAATGAGGGTAAGGCAACTGGCCCCACAGTAACATGCAGTAAATCTTTCCTGTATTGAAACCTATACTCCTGTGCTCTCCAATCTTGTATCCAAAGCTTTAAAGGTCACAAAAAAGGTCTACATTAATTATCTTTGTAGTAATGAGTTTAAAACATATTTATCACCACTTGGGCATTTGCTTTTGTAATTTTTGATCATACACTTTTTTCTTTTTTTTTGGTGCCTTTCACATAGTTGGCAATAAATATTAGCTACTGTATTTACCATACTAGCAAATGTTAGCTATTATATTTACATTAATAAATGTTAGCTATTATGTTGATTACATTAATACATATTAGCTACTATATTGTTAAAAATCATATCCAATTATACCTTATAACATTTCTAATATCATTATTATTTTTTGCAACAGCTTTTATTGAGACCTGATTTATGTACCATATAATTAACTCATTTAAAGTGTATCATTCAGGGCTTCTGGGTGGCTCAGTCAGTTTTAACTAAGTGTCTGACTCCTGATCTTGGCTCAGGTCATTATCTCATGGTCTGTGGGATTGAGCCCCCATCTGTGCTGACAGTGCAGAGCCTGCTTGGGATTCTCTCTCTTCCTGTCCTTCCGCTGCTCTCTCTCTCTCTCAAAATAAATAAATAAACTTTAAAGGAAGTGTATCATTCAGTGGTCTTTGATACCAGAGTTGTGCAGCCAATCACATACTTTCTTTTGAGAACTTTTCCATCTCATTTTTCACCAACACATGATTTCCTACAGTCTATACAATATGGGCATAGTGATTTCAGAGGCAAAGATGAAAGGGCCATTTTCTGTTATTTATAAACAATACCTGGCCCAAAGGAAATACTCTTTAAAAATGATGATCCAGGGGCCCCTGGGTGACTCAGTTGATTAAGCATCTGTTTCTTGATTTCAGCTCAGGTTGTGATCTCACAGTTCATGATATTGAGCCCTGCTGTTGGGCTATGTGCTGGCTGACATTGCAGCAGCAGCTTGGGATTCTCTCTCTCCCTCTCTGCTCCTCTCCTTCTCACATGCATGCACTCTCTTTCAAAATAAATAAATTTAATAAAATCAAAAATAAAAATGATGATCCATAAGTCTTGCAAGAAGATGATCTTGAGTATGTGAATCTCCTAGTCAGGTTAAAAAGTACATTTCAAACAAAAATGATTTTTTTTGAATGTTTATTTTTGAGACAGAGAGAGAAAGAGGTCATGAGTGGAAAGAGAGGGAGACAAAGAATCTCAAGAAGATTCTGTACTATCAGTGCAGAGCCCGATGGCAGGGCTAGAACTCACGAACCATGACATCATGACGTGAGCAGAAATCAAGAATTGGACACTTAACCTACTTAGCCACCCAGCTGCCCCCAAACAAAAATATTTCAAAATACTATAAATCTAGGCATTTCCATTACTCAGTAGAAATGGTTTTATTTACATAGGAAACTAGCAATAAGTGACAGTACTGGCAGAATCCATATTCAGCAGTGCGGTGGAAAGCTAAGAGCTCTGACCTGTGCTGGTCAGAAAGCCAGCCAGTCCCTTATATGTAGTTCTGAGGTGTGACGTAGTAACAAATGCAGTGACTAATCTTCATTGGATGCTAGGCAGTATACAGAGCAACTTTCCCTTATGTCTTTCATGGACTCTTCTCGGTGGCAGTGATCATTCTTCTATTTAACATGTATATATCCGTGTCTGCATTGTGTCAGGCATGGAGTTAGAGCAAACATGGCTGTGCCATCATGAAGCTTATAATCTAATGTGGGAAGTCATACATCTAACAGGAAATTTCAACACAAATTAGTGTGTTATAAGTGCTATGTTAGATGTACAGTGTTCTGAGAACTCTGGTTTTGAGAACTTCGTTGGTTTCCTTGGGGAAGTGCTATCTATGCAGGGATCTGAAGGGCAAGCAGGAATTGGCCAGACAGGGGATCATAAAGAAGCTTTATGTTTAGACTTAGAATGGAGAGAGGGGCAAGTGGTGAGGGCTGAGTAGCTTATCTTAAAATGTGAGGAGTTCATGATGTTAAATACCTTAGACAGAGGGCAGCTGGAAGCCCTCAAATGGTTTTAAGCAGCTGAGTCACATAATTGGATTTGCATTTCAGAAAGCCAAAAGTGAATCAATTTGTTCACTGCCCGGTCTCAATATTCTTATCTCTAAATTGAAAGGAATATCCTGCCCTTTATAGCTCCGTCCAACTTTAATATTCCATAAATTTCTGCTATCCTGGAAAAACTTAATTCCATGCTGATTTCCACATCTTTTGGGCAGCAAGGCCTTACTAAGATTATGATTAGTACTTGAAGAAGTGAGGTATGTGGGGATAGGGGTGAATGAGAGTAGGGACAGGAAGCTGAATGGATGATATATTATTTCCACTGGGAAATAAGGAGACAGAAAGGTTAGGCAGGTTCCTCTGATAGTCTCCTGAAAGGGAACTGGTGGGTGATTTTAATTTCTCAGTACACAGTGGAAGGGCACCTTGCCCCATTACAATATAATGAAATATGATGTCCCAAAAATTAAAGTGCTTCATACTGAGATATTTACTGATGAAATAACAGAAAGTCTGGAATTTGCTTAAAGGTAGTTAGGGATTTATACATATAAAACATGATTGGCTGTGACTTGGTAATTGTTGATGCTGAATGATGGGTACAAAGGGATCAATTATATAAATTCATAATTTGTATATGTTTGAAATTTTCCATAATAGTAAAAGATAAAATAGTAAAATAAAGATGCTCTGACTTATTATCCAAATTCTTTATTATTTTTAGCATGAATGGAGAAAGAATCAGACTCTCTCTCACTTGTTCATATTGAAATAGACTCAGGACTACTATATCATAGCACTGACACTTTATTTAAGTTTTGTATCAACTTTAATGGCTTAAAATGTTACAGACTGCATTGAGATTATGTGGGCAGATCAAAGACAGAGAATTACACCCCACAGAAGGAGCACTTCTTTTAGGGATTTCATTGATGACATAGGCAGAGCTCTGTAGCTTCAGGTTGGGTCTAAGAAGGCAGTCTCTGGATAACAAGGTGAGGTGGAGAAATCAGTGGTTTTGGAGTCAGGCATAAGAGACTCAGCTATGTGTCAGTTGAAGGATAGTGACAAGAAATAACAAAATAGATAACTTCCATTGTATTGTGCTAAGCTCTTTATGTACTTTATATCATTTGATTCTAATGACTGCTCTATGAGTTAGATGCTACTATTTTACAGACGAGGAAGGTGAGGCATAGAGAAATTATTTGTCCATGGTCACATAGACTAAATAATTGCCAGTAAATGTTGTGGCAAAAAAACAGCTGAAATCCAATAGTTAGGTTGCATTTTGTGTCACAGTGAAGATTACCTTTGGGTGCACATCACAGAAAAAAGCAAGTAACAGTGGCTTAGAACAAAATAGTTTTATCTTTATGAAGTCCAGAGATAATCAGTCCAGGGTCGTCATGGTTCTCTGGAAATCAGGTTCCTTCTATTGCTTCGTGTGGAAGTCTTCCAACCTCACGTTTACTTCATGGTCCAAGATGTGTGCTGGAGCGTCATATTCCAACCAGAAGAAAGGGAAAGGAATGGAAGAAGAACATGAAACCCACCTCCTTTTCAAGGATGCATACTAAAAATTGCACATATCATTTATACTTACATCACAAAATCATTATTATTATACCACAACTTAGTTTCATGTGTATACCTAGAAGATTATAGAAAACTTGCTTCTGGCAGGTCCAAGACATGAAAGATGACTGAGAAATATATTTGTTGTAATAGATGGCCATGTGCCCACCCAAAGATCAAGGTTAGCATAGAAGAAGATGGAAAAGAATATCGAGGATCACTGACAATCACTGTTTAGCTCACGCTTAGCTGTGTGTAGAGCTCTGGTCTCCATGGGTATGGTAATCCTTCTCAAAAGACCTTTCAGGTTTAAATAGATTAAAATAATAATAATAAAACCCCAGGCAATTTTGTGCCCAGGAAATGCTAGTTTTTCCCCCCTTCAGTGAAATATGATTAAGTGGGTAGCAGTGGTTTGGTGCCCTGGACACTCAGCACCCAAAGAATGGATTCTACCCACATCTGAGGTGATCATTGTTTTCCTTATCACCATCATATAGGATTTGTCACATGCACTAGGGCTCAACCTTTAGGCACCAAAGGGTGGTTACAGAGAATAAGCACCTACATGTTAAGGATCTTGAACATAAAATCATATATAATGAACTCAGGGTCAAACATGGGGATATCTAAGATTTAGGGAAACTTTTACTTCAGTGTAGATTTGTACTTGCTTTGAGGAGCTATTTACCACATGAAAATTTTCAGTTTGTTATTCCTTAGACTGAGAGCAATTGAACACAGGGCCAGTTTACAGGAGTCTGTCAGTGTCTGTCCATTTAAGAAGCTGATTTCCTTGCTCATAAAATGACAAATGAATGAAACAGGTGCTTCTATGAGTTACTCTTGAAATGGTAATGTAGGTGTTACATTGTTAAACCATGAGCCCGTCTTTGAAAAGTCAGGGGTAAATTGAATCTTAGCAAGTGGAGCTGCGTTTTAAGTGAGCTTACTAAGAAACCCATGGTGAATTTTTCTGTAAGTTAAAGATGGCCTTTCAAACTTTCTTTTTTTTTGCATTTTCATTTGGTTAGCAGATACTGAACACCGATTACTTGGCAAGCACGACGTTAGGCCTGGGAAAATGTGATGAATGTTGTCTTTAGCTACCAGAGGTGCTCAAAATACCTGAATTATAAATAGACAAATAATATTCTCAGGTTAACAGATAGTCAAATAATAGTAAAATTTGTTGCATCCGTTCTAAAACAGCTTTTAATATATTAACACTTGTGCAATCTTGAAACCTTTTAAAGATGTCATATGTATATCATAAGTCGTGTATTTTTCTTAATGCTTTTCAAAATGGACGATTTCTTAGATTCGATGAAATGCAGCATTTGAGTAGGGCTTTAGTGTTAATTATGTGCTTTCATGGACCTTATTTCATTTGATTCTTTCTGTGAGGGAGGACAAGTAGTCTCTTCAACTTCATGGAAAGGGAATGTGGCTCTGAGTGGGAAATTAGATTATAGAACACCTACATGTGGAGAGTCCTGAACTCATAGTTGTATTTTTCTTCCCAAAGAAACAATGTCTTTTTAATCTGCATACACATATATTTATACATGTACACATGTGCAAACACAACGGGGGGATAACCTTCTTTCAAAGTGAGGGGCTTTCTTTTAATGAATATGAAGATTATTTTTCCTTCTAGTGATTAAAACTAGGCCAAAGAGTAGCCAAGTATCAATTTTCAGGAGCACAATATATCAAGTCCTCGAAGCCAGATAGTTACAAAACAAGATTGCCTATTGGGAAGCCACATACATTGAAAACTTGCAGGTTTCACTGAGCAGAACCTACCCTGTGGATAGTAAAGCAAGGGGAGTTCTGGTAAGGTGTCCCAGCCATTTTTCACTGGCCACCCTGAGGTCAGATCCAAGAAATGACCCAAAGAGCCATCCGGCATTCACTTTGACCACTGGAATTGTCCCCTCAGACTGGTGCAGTGGCCAAAGCATAATCAGAAAGACTGGATTTTGAATACTGATCGCTAGCTGTATGAGCTTGGGCGAGTAACTTAACCTCTCCAAGTTTGCCTTAAAAAAAAGGGTAACACCTTTGCAGGTGGTTAGGAAGGTGGAAATTATGGTAGATAAGGTACCTGGCAAATGGAAAGTAACTAGTGACAGTTATTTTTATTACTGTTAGAGATTCAAGGAGGCACAGATTTGGGGGTATTGAGTTATCTTAAAAAAAATGCCCTGGCTGGAAAATTTGTCCTGTCTTGTAGGAGACCCAGCATTCCATCAGACATCAGGAACAGACAACCTCATTTCCAAGGAACTATTGTAGGAATAGTTGAGGTTTTCTTCTATTAAATATTACCAGCTCACTCAGTTTTTCCAGCATATTTCCTCATCTCTCTTGTGTATTGCTCTATGTGTAACTCTTGACAGCTGCCACTATTTAAGCATGTGTTCTGTAGTAAAACCTTGATTAACTGGGACTTAAAACTGGAACACTTAAATGGTCATGGTTTTTCCCTCTGGGCTTCATTTGGAGAAGGAAGGAAATGACAGCTAAAGTTTTGAGAAGGATAGGAAAATTTGAGAACTAGCAAGAATCCTGTAATCAACACCTTCAGTTTTACTGCTAAGAGGAGAATGATTATCAAGGCTACTCTGCTGATTAATAATAGAGTCAGGAGAGGGTTCCAGCCCATTGCTCTTTCTTCTGGACTGTGGCCTAAAGATGTGGCTTTTGGCATCTGTCTTGGTGCTGTTACTCCTATAGTTCTGGCCACTACTGTAGAAGTCTCAAATTCAAATGCCTTCAAGGGCTGACCGATGGTAAGAATGAGTGGGGCAGGCTGGGTATTTCACATAGGGAAGTGGTGGTGAACTATGGCACTCAAGCTGGAGCCTATGTACCTTCTGTGGAGGCATGTAAGCTTACAATGAAAAAAAAAGACACACAAAACATGTTTGGGGGCCAGACATGGCCTGTTGGTTCTCAGTTTGAGCACTTTGCATTGTTTATATCCATAGACCTTTATTCAATAAGGACATAATCTGAATTAAATACCTGAGGCATGTTGCCAAAGAGAGTTTCAATGCTATTCATTGATGTATATTAAAGCATTAAATTGAAGAAATGCATTTTATTTTATTTATTTTTAAATTTATTTTATTTATTTCAATTAATTAATTTATTTTTTAATTTACATCCAAGTTAGTTAGCATATAGTGCAACAATGATTTCAGGAGTAGATTCCTTAATGCCTTTCTCTGGCATTTGTCTTTCTCTGGCGAATTTTGCTTAGCATAATACCCTCTGGTTCCATCCATGTAGTTGCAAATGGCAAGATTTCATTCTTTTAGATTGCCGAGTAATACTCCATTGTATGTATGTGTATATCTATATCTATATCTATATCTATATCTATATCTATATCTATCTATATATATCTATATATATATATCTATCTTCTTTTTTATCCATTCATCCATCGATGGACATTTGGGCTCTTTCCATACTTAGGCTATTGTTGATAGTGCTGCTATAAACATTGGGGTGCATGTGCCCCTTTGAAACAGCATACCTGTATCCCTTGGATAAATACATACTAGTGCAATTGTTGGGCTATAGGGTAGTTCTATTTCTATTATTAATTTTTTGAGGAACCTCCATACTGTTTTCCAGAGTGGCTGCACCGGCTTGCATTCCCGCTGGCAGTGCAAAAGAGATCCTCTTTCTCTGCATCCTCACCAACATCTGTTGTGTGAGTTGTTAATGTTAGTCATTCTGTCAGGTGTAGGGTGGTATCTCATTATGGTTTTGATTTGTATTTCCCTGATGATGAGTGATGTTGAACATTTTTTCATGTGTCAGTTGGCCATCTGGATGTTTTCTTTGGAGAAGTGTCTATTCATGTCTTTTGCCGATTTCTTCACTGGATTATTTGTTTTTTGGGTGTTGAGTTTGATAAGTTCTCTATAGATTTGGGATACTAACTCTTTATCTGATACATCATTTGCAAGTATCTTCTCCCATTCTGTCGGTTGCCTTCTGATTTGCTGATTGTTTCCTTCACTGTGTAGAAGCTTTTTATTTTGATGAGGTCCCAGTAGTTCATTTTTGCTTTTGTTTCCCTTGCCTCCGGAGACGTGTTGAGTAAGAAATTTCTGTGGCTGAGGTCAAAGAGGTTTTTGCCTGCTTTCCCCTGGAGGATTTTGATAGCTTCCTGTCTTACATTTAGGTCTTTCATCCATTTTGAGTTTATTTTTGTGTGTGGTGTAAGAAAGTGGTCCAGGTTCATTTTTCTGCATGTTGCTGTCCAGTTTTCCCAGCACCACTTGCTGAAGAGACTGTCTTTAATTCATTGTATATTCTTTCCTGCTTTGTCAAAGATTAGTTGGCCATACATTTGTGGGTCCATTTCTGGGTTTTCTATTCTGTTCCATTGATCTGAGTGTCTGTTCTTGTGTCAGTACCATACTGTCTTGATGATTACAGCTTTGTAATACAGCTTGAAGTCTGGGATTTTGATGCCTCCAGCTTTGTTCTTCTTTCTCAAGATTGCTTTGGCTATTCAGGGTCTTTTCTGGTTCCATAGAAATTTTAGGATTGTTTGTTCTAGTTCTGTGCAGACTGCTGGTGTTATTTTGATAGGGGTTGCAAGAAATGCATTTTAGAAACCTGATCATACATAATAATTTTTGCATTTTGCCACAGAGAGAACAGAGCCAGAACTCTTTGTTGTCCAGTTATGTAGGCAAGTGCATTCAGTTGTCACAGTGGGTAGGACATTTACAATTGGGACCCTAGGACCCCTTACTACTGCTATACATAGACATTCAAACATTTATAATTAGAACCCATAGTGAAAAATACATTTATGTCATTATTGAGGAGAAACACAAACATACTTTCACCACACAAACTCAAAACAGTAGTTCAAGAAACCATATCTTACCATATGCCAAAAACCGATGTTTTCTGACCTGTTTCATTTAATAATGGTAATGAATTGCTAAGTTTATTTTATAACCTAGTAAACCACAATGTACAGTTTTTAAAAAATCAGTAGACTAGGTGACACAAATGCATTTTATTTGTTAATTTATTCACTACTTTATTAATTCAGTAGATATTTACTCAATCTCTAGTGAGTGTGAGGTGCTCCTTTAGACATCATGAGGGATACAGACATTAGAAAACATGGATTTTGTCCTCAAGGAGTCTGAAATCTAATAGGAAAGAGATGCATAAAAATATCTAAAATGTCAAGGCAGAACAATTTCTACATTATACATAACGTTTTTATATTAGCCTAATTTTACAGATGGGAAATTACAATTTTTTTTTAAAAAGTTACTTATCCTTGGGGTGCCTGGGTGGCTCAGTTGGTTGAGCATTAGACTTCGGCTCAGGTCATGATCTCACGATTCATGAGTTCGAGCCCCGTGTCGGGCTCTGTGCTGACAGCTCAGAGTCTGGAGCCTGTTTTGAATTCTGTGTCTCCCTCTGTCTCTGCCCCTCCCCCGCTCACACTCTGTCTCTGAAAAATGAATAAACGTTAAAAAAAATAAAAAAGTTACTTATCCTTATAAAAACAGTAGAATGATAGTGATAGCAGATAACATTTGTTATGCACTAACTATATGTTAGGTACTGATTTAATTCTCACTACAGCCTTATTCTGATAGTACTATTCTTATGCTCATTTTACAAAGGAGGAAAGTGAGGCAGAGAGGTTAAGTACTTTAGGAGATACAGCTAAAAGAGTCTGTAGAAATAGGGTTCAATCCTAGGAAACATGGTTCTAGAACCTCAATTTTAACCGGTATGTTATACCTGGAAATTTAAAAGCACGGATCATATTCCCAGATGGGTCATGGCATATATCATCTTCTACTCCCACCACAAAATATTGTGACATCTGTTGTGATGGGAGAGTATTTTGAGGGGGTGGACGTGATGGGCAGGAATAGGGCCTGAACATTCCTCAGTGTGGATAACCTTTACCAAGTTAGTAAAAGTGACTTACTAAGTCAGCAGTAGAAAAGGCAAAGGGAAAGAATGCTACCCCCAGATCCCTGAAGAGGGCATCTAATTCTTTGGCTCTGTTCCATATGTGAGGTAGTATTGTCGAGATAAAATAAATTGTGGAGCAATCTTGCTTTTGGAAAAGCAGGAAAGTTTGGCTCTAAATGTTCACCTTGGATTTTACCAGTGCCATCTCCCTTCCTTAAGCACAGGTCCTCATTCAGAATAACACAGACAAATTTCCATTAGTATAATCCTGGAAAAAATAATACTGTCCTTTATTGAGCATCCCCTCAGGGAAGAACTAGGACTATTGTGCACTGAGGACACAGCCGTGCCCAAGCCAGCCCAATAATAGTGATAATAGTGAATATTTGTTAAGTACTTACTCTCTTTGTGTTAGGTACTAATTTCTTACTTCAACTATACAGTGATGGTGTTTTTACTATGCTGTATTTTATGGAGTAGAAAAGTAAGCTCCTCATGCATAAGTGAACTCTTTATGAATTTAATCTTTAGGATAGTAAAGACATTTTAGTGTCAAAATTGGTGTGTATTCCAATTTAAGCCCCAAACTAGTTTTTAGACTGTTGTAAATTAACATAGTTATTGTATTTCCCTGCCTTTGTATGTTCTTTATATCCTTAATTTTGTAGGGTCATTAATAGTTACTCCTTTAAAAAAATGTTTATTTATTTATTTTGAGAGAGAGAGCAGCAGCAGAGGGGCAGAGAGAGAGAGAAAAAGAGATCAAGGGTTTGGGGGGGGGCAGAGAGAGGGACAGAGAGAATCCCAAGCAGGTTCCATGCTGACAGCATGGAGCCTGACGTGGGGCTCATCTCACAAACCATGAGGTCATGACCTGAGCCCAAATCAAGAGTTGGGATACTTAACTGACTGAGCAACCCAGGTGCCCCAACAGTTATTCTGATTAATTTTATTTATGTTAAATTAATGTCAAGAAAAAAATTCAGTGGTCCCTTTAGCCCATTCATGTTTTTCTTTAAATTTGCAAACTGGGGAGATAGATATCCAAAAATACAGTGGCATATGTTTCATCTTAATTTCTTCCAGCAGTATGTCTGGAACTCTCAAAACAGTTGAACAAAAAGAACTGAGAGAGCTCTTTTTGAAAATAATTATTTTTCACTTTTGAAAAGTGGTCATGTCTAAATTCTCTTAATCCAGTGATTATAAATCCAGAATTTGCCAAGGCATATGATGGATACTAGGTATTTACTCTCCCTGTGTCTCAGTAATGAATTAAGAGAGAAGGAAAAGTGCAGAAAAAGATGATTTAAAATGTTATTGGAAAATATGTATTTACTAGACTTCATAGAGTATTACTTTAGTCAAGTACATAAAATAGCTCAATCTGACAGATTTGGAAAATTAAAAGTATGAAATCTGTGTTTAAAATTTTATTACAGTTTTAACTGCTCTCACTCAAGTTGTTTGATCTTGTAAATGAGCATTAACTGCAATTTGTGATTTGGGTCACACCAGACCTTTTTCAGGTACTGCACTTTGGAAAGCAACTGGTCAGGGAATTGAGGTCTTCCCAGAGGGACTGGAGGAATCTGCAGCATTCTTGGCCTCTACTGATTCGTCCTATTCTTCTAAGACTTTGTGTTTGGGTGGTCCTTGAATAGGCAAATGTCTTTCAATACAATTAATTTATTTTATGTAGATCCATGTAGAGCTAGAGTTTCTTGGAAACTTAGGGTCCCAAGTCATTTGGACCCAAGCCTCTTAGATGTTGTTTGATTTCATGTCCTTAAGTGATCAAAGTAACAGCAAAAGAAAGCCACGAAAGGTGAGAAGGCAAAAATGCCTTTGTGTATGGGCTTAAGCAAATTTTATATGCATGCACTTTTTTCTTGCTGATCCGTGATGAAACTCTGCCAAATGACTTTTGAAAAGCTCTTTACTTAGTCATTGCAAGTCCTAACAGGGAAAAGTATCATTTTAAACCAGGATTTTACTTGAAATGATAAAAATGAGAGATACTTCTGCAGTATTAGTAATTCAGGTGAAAATGAACATTTGGTAATTGCATTTTGAGACTTAGAGTTATGTCCAGGTTTTGCAAGCCATGAACCATATAATGCTGGGGTTCTCTTTAAGAATAAGAATATAAAATCACAAATATAAAATTAGGTGCATAGCCTTGCAAAGGGCTTCTGCAAGAAAGGGGCTCTGACCCTTCAGCTTGATTAACTTTGTGATTAATTCTGCACTGATAATGAGTGACTGCTTTCTTTGTTTTCTGAAAATTATGAAAGAAAAAAGGGGGAGGGGCTAGAGAATGGAAAGAAAATCCTTGTCTAGCTTGCTTCCTAACCATCCCCTCAAGCCAACTGAGTGGTATAGTCCTTTCTCCAGGTCCCAAGGTAAATGATGTCAGAACTTAAATTGCACCTGATTCGACCTCCCCTCCTCCCCCAATTATTCGTTCAACAAATAGTTCCTGAGACAGTCACATCTACTCCCAAGGTGGAATGGACCCTGTCTCGTACTTAGAATAGCCAGCTTTTTGAAATCTCACTTAGGGATCATTCCCATTATCCTAAATGTGCAAAATACTGCTGTTTCTTTCTGTGTTAGCATACATATAACTGGCATTTAACATGCGTTCTTTTTCCGTTCAATTAAGTTACAAATCAGTCCTCCAGGACGATAACCTTTGATATGCCGAATCTTCCAGCAAATATAGGCTAAGTTATACAAAATGGGCGTGTCGGGATTTTACCAAGAGACCCCCTCGTCCCCAAAGCTTACCAAACACAGACACCCAGCCTCTTTCTTCTTTACCTCGCGCGCGAAAACACCCACTACCCGGGTCGTAGTAGTTCCCTCCCCCTTCCACCACGCCCCATTTTCAGCCCTCAGCCCCCCTTCTTCAGAGTCTCCCCTCCCTTACTCTGTCTCTTTTCTTCCCTCCCCGTGGGCCAGCCGCGCTTGGAGCTGCCCTGCTGCGCGGCGGGGCGACGCGGCGACACCTATAGGATTGCTTCCGGGCACTCCCCAGCCAGAGGGTGGCTGGCCCGGGTCCCGGAGCTCGGCAGGGCCGGCGGCTCCGCAGCGGCGCCGAGGACGCGCGCACCCGCTAGCCCTCCCGCCCGCGCCCTCTTTTTCAACCTCGGTCGCGCCGGGCGCCCAGAGCCTCTCTTTGCCCAGGGCGGTGGCTTTGCCGCGCGCCCCGCCAAGCTCCTCTCTGGTGGCCGCTCCCTCTTTCACTCATCTATGCGTCATGTCGGACACTTGATGGTTTTTTTTTTCTTTTTCTTTCTTTCTTTCTTTTTTCCTTCTTTTTTTTTTTTTTTTTTTTTTTAAATTCCTCCTTCGAGCCCTTTCCACCTTCCACCTCCCCTTCGTTTCCCAGGTTGATTTTTTCCCCCCTCTTCTCTGGGCTTGCCCATGAGTCTCCTCGGGAGCTACCGGAAAAAGACCAGCAACGATGGTTACGAATCCTTGCAGCTGGTGGACAGTAACCGGGACTTAAGTGCGGGAAGCGGCGCGGGTGGCGGCAAGCAGAGAGTGAACGCCGGGGCGGCGGCGACGCGGAGTCCCGCCCAGCAGCCTCAGGAACGTGCCAGCACCATGGACAGCTCAGGTAGCGCTGGCGGCGGGGTGCGCCCCGCTGAACTCCACTGGGTCCTCCAAGAGGCGGCCCACTCCACTAGCCCGAGGCTCCCACCTCAGCCTTGGCCTGGGAGGGGCCGGGATGGAGCGAAGGCATCTAATACCACCAGGGTGTCGCGTCTCTAATTTCTCTAGTTCCTGGAGCTAGGAAACGTTAGATCTGTCTTGAGGCCCAGTGACTGTAGCGAGCGCCCCTTAATCTCGCTAGGCTGCTGAATACACCAGCTGGAGGCGGGGAGAGGAGGGGAAAGGGGAGGGAAGGGGTGGAGGCGAGAAGGGAGAGGGTGGCGCGAGGAGCCACTGGGAAGGAGGGCAGGGAGAGCAGCTGCCTTCACTACCCAGCTGGATGAGGGGGAGAGGTGAAGGAGCAAGTGCGTTGAATGTTTTTGCAGCCTGCAGACGGTATTTATTCCAATTATTATTCTCGTAATGCTGATGTCATTTGCAATTCTGTAAAGCTGTGCCTCTTCTCAATTTGGCTGTCTGCTAGGGTTAATGCTGTTACCTTTCTTGAGCAATTTTTACCTTGAGCAAATTTTTATCTAGAGATCTTTTACACAGCTTTAGGCTTTGTACGATGAAATTTATTTCATCGGCTATTGACTTTGATCTTATCTTTTTTGCATTGAGTGTACTAATATATCATAAACTTTACATGTAAGGAAAATGAAAATGCCTCTAAACTTTGTATCTGGGCTTGCAACCTTCGTTTATAAAGCATTTTGACAAGTTGGATTTCTCTCTGTTGGAAATGCTCTTTTAGTGATTTCCATAGCAAAACTGTCATTTAATATATGTATGTTGGACCAGGGGTATTATTATAGCTGTTTGCTCACCTTTTCAAGGAACCAGGATCAGAGGATTGTTTACATAGAGATAATTTATAATTGAAGTGCTCAGTGTTTTGTTCTACACAGGTAACTTTAATATATTGGACAACTGAGGAATCCAGAGGAAAGATTCATGTTGGGTTTTTTGGGAAGTAATGAAAAGAAACTGAATTTAATTCCTGCACTTTGGAAATAAATGCTTGTTTCTTTTAATCGTGTAATGGCTCTCCCTGGACTACCATTTTCTATTTTCCTCATCCCATAGGTGGGATAAAATATTGTTTACAGATGTTCAAGTGTCCTGGCCTGAAACATATTTTACCCATACAAGCTCTTACTGAAGTTAAATAAGGTGTTAGTGCAGTGTTTTCTCAGGACCATTTTAAATTAAAGCTAAAGTTACCCGAAGGGACTAATGGTTCTAACAGCTTTGGTGTTGATGTTGTACATGGGTATTTAATTTATGATTTTCAAATCTTTGATAAAGTCCAGAGCATCTTTTGCCTGGATGTGATCTCTTTTAAATCTTAAAAAAAGATTCATGCATTCCAAATGATGCCATCATAATCCTTTCTGGAACGTAGTGGACAAGTACACGCATGACTGAAATGGAATGAACAGTTTTCAAATGAGTGAGGGAGAGCCCCACTTCTGGAAAATGAAAGAAATATGAAATTTTGTGTAGTTTTCACTTTTCATAGGGATTTTTGTTTTAAGAATTGGAATTTGTTTTTAAAGTTTGTTACATCCTAGAATAAATTTAACACCTATTTCCTGAGTCTGTTATATGCTAGGTACTGTGCTAAGGACACTTCTGGCCTTTAGGGGGCTCATATAATAGTAGTAGTAACTCAAACACACAGCAGCCTATATAGTAAGTTCTGGATTTTTGAGCATTGTCTTTTTTACCAAATCACTTTTTCAATAGGTTTAGAGAATAAAAATGAATTGATAAACTTTTATAATGGGAAAACATTTTATTAAGAATATTGTTATCTCTAAAGCACTTTGCTAGGAGTTGATTCTTCAATTTGATCAAACTAGCCTTGTATGAAGAGGTTGCAGGGATTCCTCCCTTTCCCCACTCCTCTTTCTGCTTAGGGGAATGTTGTGGCTGCCTTAGGGCAGTACTATTTATCTTCTGACTATTTTGATGCATAATTGCAATCGAGCGAAGTCTGGGAGGATGCTCTTTGTTCGGTTTGGATGAATGATTGGGTCCTGAGAGTGGGGTTTCTTTTAGTGGGTAGCAAGTTTCATTGACTAGTGCAACTATATCTATCTTGTCTAATTATAGTTCTTTCTATTCAGATCCTCAAAGAGTGGCCTTGTGCAGTGTAAATGTATCCATTTGTTTAAGACATTTAATTAAACTCATGGATCATTTCTAAAGCAGCAGTGATCTACCCATTTATTCAACTCATTGTACTGTGACATGCTAGATAGAATAGGTGGTTCATGGGGCTTTTGGTCTAATAGAAATGTTTATGAGTAGAAAAAGTATGTCTAGAGGATTTAAAAATAAATTTAGAGGACTTAAAACTTAGTTTTAATAATACCCTATGCTTGTATAACTATTTATAATAGGTAGAACATTTTATCTTTATCTTTCTATCTATCCATCTATTTATATCCAAGTTAGTTGGCATATAGTGTAAAGATAGTTTCCGGAGTAGAATTTAGTGATTCATCACTTACATGTAACACCCAGTGCTCATCCCAACAAGTGCCTTCCTTAATGGCCGTCACCCATTTAGCACAATCCTCCACCCAGCACCCCTCCAGCAACCCTCGGTTTGTTCTCTGTATTTAAGAGTTTCTTGTGGTTTGCCTTTCTCTCTGTTTTAACCTTATTTTTCCTTCCCTTCTCCTGTGTTCATCTGTTTTGTTTCTTTTTTAAAATTTATTTGAAGTTTATTTATTTTTGAGAGAGAGAGCGTGAGCACATGACGGAGTGGAGGCAGAGAGAGAGGAGAGAGAGAATCCCAAGAAGGCTCTGTGTAGAGCCTGACATGGGGCTTGAACGCACAAACTATAAGATCATGACCCAAGCTGAAATCAAGAGTCTGACACTTAACTGACTGATCCACCCAGGTGCCCCATGTTTCTTAAATTTCACATATGAGTGAAATAATATATTTGTCTTTCTCTGCCTGACTTATTTTGCTTAGCATAATACATTCTAGTTCCATCCACATTGTTGCAAATGGCAAAATTTCATTATTTTTGACCACCGAGTAATATTTCATATATATATTCACACACACACACACACACACACACACACACACACACACACACATCACATCACATCTTCTTTATCCATTCATCAGTTGATGCACATTTGGGCTCTTTCCATACTTTGGCCATTGTTAATAGTGCTGCTATAAACGTTGAAGTGCATGTGCCCCTTTGAATCAGCATTTTTGTATCTTTTGGATAAATACCTAGTAGTGCAATTACTGGGTTGTAGGGAAGCTCTATTTTTAATTTTTTGAGGAACTTCCATGCTGTTCTCCAGAATGGGTGCACCAGTTTGCATTCTCACCAGCACTGCAAAAGTGTCCCCCTTTCTCCACATCCTTGCCAACATCTCTTGTTGCTGAGTTGTTTATTTCAGCCATTTTGACAGGTGTGGGGTGGTATCTCATGGTGGTTTTGACCTGTATTTCCCTGATAATGAGTGACATCAAACATCTTTTCATGTGTCTGTTAGCCATCTGGATGTCTTCTTTAGAAAAGGTCTGTTCATGTCTTTTGCCTATTTCTTCACTGGATTGTTTTTTGGGTATCGATGAGTTGGATAAGTTCTTTACAGATTTTGGATACTAACTCTTTATCTGATATGTCATTTGCGGGTATCATCTCCCATTCTGTTGATTGCCTGTTAGTTTTATTGATTGTTTCCTTCTCTGTGTGGAAGCTTTTTATCTTGATGAGATCCCAGTAGTTCATTTTGGACACTTACCTTATTTCGTTTCCCCAGAAATCTATTAGGTAGGGTAAGTGGCATATGTCTAGTCTTAGAGATTTGATATCAAACATCTGCACTATTGTTACTAGCTGTAGAACCTAGAAAAATGTTAAGCCTCTTCCCCATTTATAAAAGAATCATAATAGTTGTTCTTAAAATAGAGCTTTTAGTTTGAGGCTTAAAACAACATTAGGATACATTTGCAGTTTTTCTTCATGTTGCTGTCAGTGTCTTTCCAATTAGATGAGGAAGCTTATTCTTAGAGATGGTAGGAGACTTGTTCAGGGTAAAATAGCTACTTAGTTGACAGCAAGATTCAGGTTTTCTGACTCTGAGCTTTAAGTTTTTCTCCATTGAACGGAACCGTTTTCTGTGTAGGTAATAATATCAACTAATTATTGAGATGGAAACAATATTATCTCCTTGGATTTCCCCTCTGTTTTTGGATGAAAGAGTGACAGATGTTCACAGAAGTATAATGACTTTCTAAGTCAACAGACTCTCAAGTGGTAGATTCCAGAGCAGCCCCTAAGCCAGAACTGTTTCTAGAGCTGTCTGCCTGCCCTGGCTCACTTTTCTCTTCATTTGAATTATTCTTTAGAAAAGATTGTCATCCAAAGGTCATCCCAGATGGCACTGCAGCTTTCCCAGTTCATTAGCTCAGATAGCCCATATTTCTTTTGTGCAGAATCCACAAATGTAGAACTCCCAGTCTTGAGTCACTCAATTGTTCCAACATTAGGCTTACCTACCAAGTTTGTAATGACAAGCCATAAAACAGAAGTCCAATTAAAAACTGTTTCCAGATTTTAATGGGACTTAAGAGTATAAAGATAATGAAGAATGCTAAAATAAAATACTTTCCTGTTTAGTATAAATCTGATTGAAAGCAAAAATTACCTTTAAAAAATCCTATTCTGTAGGATGTAGTGTTTAAACACAGCATCTACATTTTAAATCAGGCTTTCAGGGCTCCTGGGTGGCTCAGTCAGTTAAGTGGCCAACTTCAGCTCAGGTCACGATCTTGCGGTCCGTGAGTTCAAGCCCTGCGTCGGGCTCTGGGCTGATGGCTCAGAGCCTGGAGCCTGCTTCCAATTCTGTGTCTCCCTCTCTCTCTGCCCCTCCCCCGTTCATGCTCTGTCTCTCTCTGTCTCAAAAATAAATAAATGTTAAAAAAAATCAGGCTTTAACATTATGAAGTATTTATTTGGATAACTTCATCCTCTGTTGAAATAATATAAGCATATATGTGCTAATATCCCTTTCTTAGGAATACCTGTGCATTTAAGGGTCTTGTAAGGTGAAGGGAAAGTGATTTACTAATTTATTTAATGTGTGGCTAAAGTTTGAATGTTTCTGGATAGCCGTTTAAGGATGCATCTGTGTCAAAGTTCAGATTTGCTTGGAGACTGCCAGGTTTCATAGACTTAAAAGGGGAATCTTTTGAATCGAGTTTTAGAAAGATGACCATATAGTCTATGATATGCACCTTCTGTGATGGAGCTATCACTGCCTTTGAGGCTATACGTTTCCACTGTTCTCATCCTTTTATTTAAGCAAAATTGGACTTTTTGCTCTCTAGATACAAAATAAATCCAATCCCTTACCCACATGGCCACCCTTAGAAAATTAGAGAACATATCCTGTTTCTCTTCTTAGTCCAGTTTATTTCTAATCATACATATATATGTGTGTATATGTATACGTGTATATATGCGTGTGTGTATATGTATGCATGTATATGTGTATGCATACATATATACATGCATACATATACATATATACATGCATACATATACACATATACATACATACACATATACATACATACACATATACATATATACATACATGCATACACACATGCATACATATACATGCATACATATATACACATACATACATATATAAACGTGTGTGTATATATAATATATAATTTTTTTAACTTTAGCAAGGTTTTTTAGTCAATTTTTATTATAAAAGTTTTTATTATATAGGTTTTCCGTTCTTGTTAAAAAAAGAATTAAGAGTTACAGAAAAGAATGCAATGGAAAATATAAAAATAGGGGCACCTGGGGCGCCTGGGTGGCGCAGTCGGTTAAGCGTCCGACTTCAGCCAGGTCACGATCTCGCAGTCCGTGGGTTCGAGCCCCGCGTCGGGCTCTGGGCTGATGGCTCAGAGCTTGGAGGCTGTTTCTGATTCTGTGTCTCCCTCTCTCTCTGCCCCTCCCCCACTCATGCTCTGTCTCTCTCTGTCCCAAAAATAAATAAAAATCGTTGAAAAAAAATTAAAAAAAAAATAGGGGCACCTGGGTGGGTCAATTGGTTAAGTGTCCAACTTTGGCTCGGGTCATGATCTTGCAGTTCGTGGGTTTGAGCCCTGCATCAGGCTCTGTGCTGACAGCTCAGAGCCTGGAGCCTGCTTCAGATTCTGTCTCTCTCTCTCTCTCTGTTCCTTCCCCACTCATGCTCTGTCTCTCTCTGTCTCTCAAAAAAATAAACATTAAAAAAATTTAAAAAAATAAAAATAAATGTCCATAGGATTGCAAATGAAGAATTTAGTGGTGAATGTTTCTGTTTGCTTCTTTCTCTGCAGTAAGGAGAAATAGGGGTGTCTGAGGTAACTGAAATGAATATAGTTGTTTTTCACTTTGAATCTTATAAATAAGATATCTCTCTTGACTTACATATAACATAAAGAATTTTAAAATGCTAGAAGTAAAGGAAAGCAGAAAAAAAAAGCAGTATTGACTAAGACTGATTACATCCTTATATGACACCAATATAGAGATTGGAGAACAATATAATTGGTACCACTTTATGACTTCATGGAATAATATCTTGCCAATGAAAATATATCCCCACTGCTCTCAGGATAAAGCCCAGAACTGGACTTTATCTTAACTGGACATCGGAAGCCCATCATGATACCTCTGCAAGCCAGCCCAGTAGAACTTCTTGTCCTTTCTCCCCTGGTGGGTCCTCCCACCCCCATTTCTATGCTTTCATGTACACTGTTCTCTCAGGTTAGGCAAGCTTCTCCCATAGCCACCTAGATGTCCACTTTTCTAGGTTATTTTCTACTCATTCTTCAGCTCCTTTACCCCTGGAGGCTGCATGGGATGACCATTCTCCCTGCGCCTCCAGCAGCTTGTATGTCCCTGCCATACCTCTCATCACACTGGTTTGTGATATGTTGCTTGGCCTATCTTTCCCTCTAGACTGTAAGTAAAGTTCAGAACAGGGCTGCGTCTTACTCACCTTTGTCTTCTTGTCACTGCGTGGCACTGATAAATACTCGAATGAATAAAAGCATGAACTGATTTTGAATTTTTAAAAAGGGCATTTTTAATGAAATGTACCCATCCAACTCAAAAAATAAGCATACAGCTAGATTTTAATAGAAATGAGGCCAGACTTAATAGAAATGAAACTGTTGGCAGAAAGCTAGACCAACTCAGTAATGAGCATTTTTCATATGCAAGGACACTAGAGGGGAGAGAAAGATAATTAATACATAGTCCCAGACCCCCAAGAGATTTCTAATGTGGAAATGTAAAGAAATAATAAGCTTACCAAAAGACTGCTTTTTTGACCAAAAAAAAAAATGCATTGTATTATGCCATTCATCATTAAGATAATTTTTTAGCAGAAAAAAACCCAAAACTAAATGTGTATAATTTTTTTTTAATGAACTAACAATAGATGATTTTTATCTGTAGATTTGTGTGTTTCTTCATCAGTATCACAAGTTTGGAATCTTCACTATTTTCAGGTTTATTATTAAAAATTTTGGGGGTGTCTAGGTGGCTCAGTCAGTAAGTGTCTGACTCTTGGTTTTGGCTCAGGTCATTATCTTACCATCATGAGATGGAGCCTTGTGTCGGGCTCTATGCTGACTGCGGAGTCTGCTTAAGATTCTCTCCCTCCCTTTACTTCTACCCCTCCCCTGCTTACCCTCTCACTTTCTCTCTCAAAGTAAAAATTCTTTGTTTCACCTTTGGTCATCTGCAGTTGTAGGTAAGCATTATGGTAACCTTTTATAACCTGTACTCACCATTTTGAACTCCTTTTGGAAAGAGTCTATAATTTTGAGGTGAATTAAAGAATCCTGGGGTTTATTTTTTTATGTTTATTTTATTTTTGAGAGAGAGAGCACAAGGGGCAGAGAGAGAGGAAGACAGAGCCCAATGCAGGACTTGAACTCACAAACCCATGAGCCGTGAGATCATGACCTGAGCTAAAGTCAGATGCTTAACTGACTGAGGCACCCAGGCGTGCAAGAATCCTGGAGTTTAAATTGTAAATTTCCTCATTGGCTCAGGAGAAAACTAAATTATAGTTATTGTATACTAAACAACATCTCTTGAAATTACTTAGAAGCTTTTGACAGAGCAGTTCAATGTCTGAATAATAAGTTCTTCATGGCCCAAGGAATTAGGAAATTTCATGACATGTGCCAAGAGATCTGGCAATTTCTACTTCGTTTATTGGCTTTACTTGACATCTACAGGCCATAGCCTAGTCCAAAATAGCCTTTTATTTCAGTAATACATCAAAACATAATTTAAAAAGGTATTAAGGATAAAAAATTAAAATTCAGCTGTGTGTGATGTTAACAATGCAAATAACCCCACAAGGAAGCAATCAGATGATTCAGTGCTTGCTACGCAGGTTGGGTTTGCACATGCAGAAAATTACTGTTGACATGTTCAAGTGTAGTACTATACCTGGTGGCTGGCGAGTTTGGCACGTGTTACAGCCACTTTCTGATTTTAGAAATGTTATGCTGTAGCCTGGGTGGCTTGGTCAGTTAAGCGTCCGACTCTTGATTGGCTCAGCTCATGATGTCACAGTTTGTGAGTTCTAGCCCCACATTGGGCTCTGCACTGTCAGTGCAGAGCCTGCTTGGGATTCTGTCTCTCTCTGACCTTCCTCCACTCTCTCTCCCTCTCAAAAATAAATAACTAAATTAAAAAAAGGAAAGACACATTATACTGTAAAAGAAGTGCATTCCAGAATTGGGTATATTTGGCAAAAGGCAGGGCAAATAAGTGGTATAATAATAGACACATATAGTGCTATGGAGTGCAGGAGAATGATGCTTAATTTCAACCAGTGCGACTAGGGAAGGCCAGAGTAGAAAGTGCTGTTTGAGCGGGAGGTCAGTAGGTAGACAAGGAAAGGAAAATTGATTTGGGCTGAGAGCTAGGGCATAGTGGCATCATCATACATGCATGGTGTGTTGAAAGAACTACATTTAGACCTGGAAGCTGGAGCCTATATGGGTTGCAAGAGCTACAGTGGATGGCGTTGGGAATACAGATTGAACCTAGATCAGGGTGAACCAGCTGAGACGGTTGGACTTTATTCTGTAGGCAATGGGAGGATCCTGCAGATTTGGGAGAGGGGCTGAGGCAGGGCTGAGTTATCCACAGGCATAGCACCTAGGGATAAGAATAATTTTAAGGCCAAGAAAAATGTTTTAATTTCTTTTACAAAGCAGAATAAAATAAATGAGTATAACTGTAGGGAATTAAGGAATTCGTTTTCATACCAGTGCAGTGCGTGGGTGCCTGGGTGTCTCAGTTGGTTAAGCATCTCACTTCGGCTCAGGTCATGGTTTCATGGTTTGTGAGTTTGAGCCCTGTGTTGGGGTCTGTGCTGACAGCTCAGAACCTGGAACCTGCTTTGAATTCTGTGCCTCCTTCTCTTTCTGCCCCTCCCCCACCATGTTGTATGTCTGTCTCTCTCTCAAAAATAAATTAACATTAATGTATATATTTAAATATATAAACATAAATATATATTTAATATATATATTTTTTTTCTTTTTTTTTTTTTTAATGGAGGAATGAGCACACGGGGGCAGAAGTGCCTAGGGCCCACAAAGGTCTTGCTGCAGTTCCAGATAGAAGACTATAATAAGTGAGCACTGGAGACATTCTGCAGCTGCATAAAAGATGGACCCCATCTGTGGTTCCCAAGTGTGTCCTGCCTGCATTAGATTTTCCTGAGATGCTGGTTGAAAACACAGATTCCTGGGCCCCAGGGATTTATGATTTAGGGAGGGGGCATACTGACAGAGGGAGTGCATGTACCTGGGGGACAGGGAGAGTAAGTAAATGCCCATTAGGCTGATGACCTGAGAAATAATGACAGCCCAGTGAAAAAAAGAAAGAAGTAGGTCTGGAAAGCATTGCACAAAAGAATGGACAGACTGACAGCTAAAAAGTGGAAGTGGAAAATGTGACCAGGGGTATTCTATGCATCGTGAGCATACTAGAGAGAGGGCTGGATATGCTGTCAGGTTGGCACAAGGTTTCACCAGGCTTTCAGCTTTTTGGTAGGCTGCCCATTAGGCTGTGCAGATCTCCATGGGAGTGCTGTGGAGGAGGTAGGAGGCAGGAGGAGGGCCTGTGTTTGCCTAGCAGAGGAGTAAGGTAATCGGTGGAAATGCTAGAACTGAAATTCTGCGGCACTGGGCTGACTCCAGGCCAGTGGCCAGAGGCCAGGATGGTGTAAAGTAGCCAGCCTGCCCTTATGCCCATTCTCAGGGGCAAGCCCCAGGCTCTGGGCCCTTTCTTGGTGATGGAGGCACGGGAAGAAAGCTCAAACACCAGAGAAACTTGCAGGATGATTATTGAAGCAGGAATTCTTGGAAACAGACAAATGCCTGAAAAAAAACAACAACACCCCGACCCCCAGAAATTCTCAAGGACTGCCTTGTGTCAGCCTTTGGTCACTTGAGCATCACAGCAAAAATCAGCAGGCTGACATTTCTCTTTGCTGCTTATTCTCCCTTCGCTGTCTCTCTCTTCTCTGATCTTTCTTCCCAATATTCTCTTCCTTCTGCCTTCTCTTCCTCCTTCTCCTGCATCTTTAGCTTCCTTGCCCCCCTCTCTCTTCTTCCCCTCTCCTATCTGCATGTCCTCCCCTTTTCCCCAGTAAGTGAGTCAGCATATTGGGGAGACTTGGAACCCCATGCTGTACGAAGGTGTGTGGATGACTGTAGTTCGGGGGGTATTTGTGTGGGGGTGTACATGTGTGACTTAGATCCCAGGCTGCTTGCTGCTTGTGATCCAATGAGTGTGAACACTGGTGTCACTTTCCAAATTGGGTAATTGCATCTGACCTACCTAAAATTTCACTTGCTGTTTCAATTAGCCAAGTGTTCTGCACTGTGACTTGGTGATGAGAAGTTTCATAAGCCTCCATCCCAGAGGTAGCTGCATTTCATTCAGATGAAGGAAAGAATTTTACTTACTAATTTGCAGCTAGGGAGTGCAAGATAATAACACACCATTTCTCCCTCCCTGTCTCTCCTATTTCACCCCTGCAGGAAAGCAGGTCTTTCTCTTCCCTTCCCCTATTGCTAAAGCCTAGATAAATGGCTGTATTTTCAACCCTTTCAAGTCCAAATTTGTGGATGCTATTGAACAGTGGGGATATTAGGGAACCATGAGTTAGAAACCCTAGATGTAAGGTCTGGCTTTGTCATTTATAAGCCAGACGTTGTTGTCATTTATACCTGTGACGTTGGGCAGGTAATTCAAATGAGAAAAATCAGACTGACCCTGCCAGTTTCATAGGCAAGGGGGAAATGTGGGAATGTGGAGGAAAACACTTTGTGGTGGGTAATTCTGCATTCATTCATTTCATAAATGTTTTCTGACCGCCTGTTATATGCCAGCACTGTTGTAGCCATGGGGATACAGTGGAGGACGAGACAGATAAGACTTCGGTGCTTATGAGCTTATATTGTAGAGCACAAGACATACCATAAACCAGTAACCCAAGATAAAGGATTATAAGGTATGCTAAATGCCACGGAGGGGCTAGAGTGAGGGAGAGAAGAACTCAAGGTGGTGGTGGGGAGGAGGGAAGCCTAATTTACAGAGCACGATCCAGTAAGGCCTTTCTGAAGAGGTAGTATTTGAGGTGACATCTGAAGAAACAGACACAAACAGGAAAAAGAGACAGAGTGAGAGAGAGAGAGAGAGAGAGAGAGAGAGAGAGAGAGCGAGCGAGAGCTGTATGTAGAGCATTTCAAGTACTAGGTTCAGCAAATGCAAAGAACTGGAAGAGGGGCCAAGGTCTGCAAAAGGATATGTGACTGTTAAAACCAGCACTTAGTGAGCTGGGAGGGAAGGGGGACAAGTGAAGTGTGAGTTGTATTTGTAAGAGACCATTTTGTCTGCTTGCATCAAGAAAGGATTTGAGGTTCCTTCATAGCTTCATAGGTATTCGAGACTATAGACAGGATTTATATGCCAGAGATGATATCAGTGACTATTACTATTCAACATTAATGGTCAACTTTTTAAAATTCAAATGAACTAATGTTCTCATAGCATCTTAGTGTTGACAACATGTTTTTCTATACTCTATCCTACTTAGTTCTTAGAATGTTAAATGTCCCAGTGAAATCGGTGGCATTAACAAGATTTTAGAGATGGGAAGCTCTGTAGAGGTCAGTGAGATGATGTGCATCTAAACCAGCAGCAGGCTCCAGGTCTTCTAACATACTGAAGAGTGACACATTTGCAGAGGAAGAGAGTTGAGGTCTTGGGCACCCTGTGGCCAAGATCTATCAGCTACTTTAAACGGAGACAAGTTGGAGGAATATAATGGTAAAAACTGGATTTTAACTGCTAAGAAAATTGGCTTCGGTTGCCTTGAAATGGATAGCAGTGGGGCACCTGGGTGGCTCCATTGGTTAAGCATCTGACTTTGGCTCAGGTCATGATCCCACCGTTCTGTGAGTTGGAGCCCTGCATCAGGCTCTGCACTGGTAGTGTGGAGCCTGCTTGGGATTCTTTCTCTCCCTCTCTCTTTGCCCCTTCCCCACTTGCACATGCTCTCTCTCTCTCTCAAAATAAATAAATGAACTTAAAAAAAGAGAAATGTGTAGCAGCATTTCACTTTAATTATTGGTATTAAAATCCAGCCACTAAATCCCCTAATGGGGTAGGAGCCTGGCTTTGTCTCTCAGTGTGCCAGGAGAGAACTGTCTCCATTATGCCTCATTGGCACACAGAGCCTGGGAGGCTTTCACACACTGTCTTGTTTTGTGATCATTTGCTGTTGTAACAGAGGACAGTTCTATTTCATATGTTGCTTTGTTTTCAGGCCATTGCATGAGAGCTGGGCTTCTTGTCTCTTAAAAAGCAAAACCAAACCCAAACAAAAGCTCTATTTTTGTTTACAGCAAGATACATATTTATGAAGAAAAATTATAAAACAATTTAGTAAGTCGTATAAAAATGAAAATAAAAGTCATTTCCTTCCTTCCCACCTTTTAGTTTTACTCTCCAGGTATAATTAATATTAATGGTTTCTTCTATGTACTTACAGAACTTTCTATGCATTTTAAGCTTATACACAACCACATAGACACATGCAGATTCCTGCACACTGACACATGTTTGCATACACATTCATACATAATAAATACCTGTATATTCTTGAACCCTTCCATACATGCTATTATAGAACTCGATGTTTACTTAACACTATGTATTGGATAATTTTGTGCAATAGTATCTAGGGATATACCTCATTTTCTCTAATGACTGCTTTGAATCCACTGTCCCAATTCTATTGGTGGGAAGCAAATATCTTTTGAGTATGTATTTATGTATATGGTATATGTGGTACACCCATGGGATAAATTCTTAGAGGTAGAGCTGCTAAGAAAAAGAGCACACACACACATCATATTATGGTAGATCTTGCCAGGTTACTGTCTGAAGAGCTTTGTACTAACTTAAAATTCTACTAACTTAAATTTCTACTAAACGTATATACAACTACTTGTTTCCCCAGAACCTTGTTAAAACCGAATGTTGTCATGAAACTTCTTAATCATTGGCAGTCTCATAAGTGAGAAATTGTGGTAATGGTTCATTGAAACTGGCATTACATTTTGATACTTCCTTGAGTTATTTTTGTCATTGGAATTGGGTTTTAATTACTTTTTATTACATAGGTAATACATTCTTAGAGTCAAACAATTTGGAAAATGCAGAAGAGCACCAAGGAAAAAATAACTGGTAAGCGTGTTTTCTGTAGGTGACCACTATTGACATTTTGAAATATATCCTTTTGTCTCTTATCTGTGCATAAAGTATAAATGAAACGATGGTGTTACCTTCTTTGTTCTTCACTGACTGTGGCTACTTGTTTTCTTGTGAAATATTGCAATACAGCACTGGGTTTGGAGCTAGTGCTTGTTCAGACTCAAGTTTTGACATCACTGATGAGTTTTGTGACCTTGGGCAAGGCATTTTACTCCTCTGAGCCCCTCTGCAAAACAGATAATGTCTTTCTTATCAGATTGGTAGGAAAATCAGATGGGGTAAGGAGTAGAAAAGTACCTAGTGTATTCCCTGCCCTATAGTAGATGCTTCATAAATGTTGGCTGTGTCAAGATGTTGGCGTGAAGTAAGAAAGTAAGACCATGTTGGCAGTATTTTATTATCCTGGGGTTTCTCCAAGGTAGATCATGTTTCTGTCTTCATTCTACAAGGTTCTGAGCATTTTCCTCATTATATTCATTTTGGGATTGTTTATAAGCTTTGAGTCAATTTGTGGTCACCATATAGTCCTCATAAATGTGTAGCGTATTTCTTACTACAACTCTTGGTTGAGGCAGTTCGCAGGCTTGATACATGATGGGGTGCTCAGAATAGCCCAGTTTAAGGAGAATTCCTTTGTTGGTGGGGGGGTAAGGATGAAATGAGGAACTTTCTAAGGATGAAAGGAAATTACCACTTATGTTCTAAGTATAACTAGGCATTGCTTATTTTTATCTTTATTTTTTCTCCCCAGTGTTTCCACAAAAGCTAATTCATGTAAAGACATGGTTCCCAGTGAGGGGCTAGTTTATACCTCCCCCAACATGGGACATTTGGCGATGCCTAGAGACACTTTTAGTTGTCACACTTGCAGGGGTGGGTGATGGGTTGTTACTGGCATCTAGTGGGTAGAGAGGCTGCTAAACATCATACAATGCACAGGACAGCTCCCCACAGCAAAACATTGTCTGGCTCAAAATGCCAATAGTGCAAGGACTGAGAAACCCTCATACAAAAGAAATGAATATATTGATTATGAGTTGAAGATGGTGAACTTGGTGAAGTATGTGTCCATGGACCCATCAGGTACTGTTCAGCACTACATATTAAACTGTATCTAGAAGGAATTCTTCCTGGCTTCAGGGATATCCTTCACTTTTCAGAGAGATGGTGTGGAAAAGGTCTAAGCTGTGAAATAGTTCTTTGCCTAGGGCTATTCCCTAAAAACCCCTGAAGTCCTAGAGAGTTCAAGTTCCTGTCTCAGTTTTTTTCAGAATCCAAGATACAGTTCCTCTGTTCATTCAAGCATTTATTCATTCAGAAGACACTATTAAAGTAACTATTAGCCCAAGTAGTGTGCTCTGAGATAAAAAGAAAAAGAAACAAAAGCCATAGTATCTCCCCTAAAGGAGCTTAGAAGACATTATTGTGTTTAAGAACTCAGATCTAGATCTGTGATTCCTAGGTTCCTGCCTCTGCCATCTGTAATCTACGTGATTTGAGTCCTCATTTTAGGATGAGGTTAAGAATATCTATTTCATTTTATTGTTGTGATGATTAAAATGTTGATAAACTGGGTATTTTTTTCCTCAAATTTTTATTTAAATTCTGGTTAGTTAACATACAGTGCAGTACTGGTTTCAGGAGTAGAATTCAGTGATTCATCAGTTATATACAGCACCTAGTGCTCATTACAACATGTGCCCTCCTTAGTACCCATCACCCATCCAGCCCATGGCCATGCCCAACTCCCTCCATCAACCCTCAGTTTATTCTCTATCTTTAAGAGTCTCTCATGGTTTGTTTCCTTCTCTTCTCTTCTTCCCCTCTCCCATATGTTTATCTGTTTCGTTTCTTAAATTCAACATGTAGGTGAACTCATATGGTATTTGTCTTTTTCTGATTGACTTAATTTCACTTAGCATAATACACTCTAGCTCCATCCATGTCATTGCGAATGGCAAGATTTCATTCTTTTTGGTGGCTGAGTAATATTCCATTGCATGTATACCACATCTTGTTTATCCATTCATTAATCAGTGGACATTTGGGCTGTCTCCATAGCTTGGCTATTGTTGATAATGCTGCTATAAACATTGGGATGCATGTACCCATTTGAATCTGTATTATTGTATCCTTTGGGTAATTACCTAGTAGTGCAATTGCTGGATTTTAGGGTAATTCTCTTTTTAACTTTTTTTTTTTTTTAATTTTTTTTTCAACGTTTATTTATTTTTGGGGCAGAGAGAGACAGAGCATGAACGGGCGAGGGGCAGAGAGAGAGGGAGACACAGAAACGGAAACAGGCTCCAGGCTCTGAGCCATCAGCCCAGAGCCTGACGCGGGGCTCGAACTCACGGACCGCGAGATCGTGACCTGGCTGAAGTCGGACGCTTAACTGACTACGCCACCCAGGCGCCCCTCTTTTTAACTTTTTAAGGAACCTCCGTACTGTTCTCCAGAGTGGCTGCACCAGTTTGCATTCCCACCAACAGTGCAAGAAGGTTCCCTTTTTTCCACATCCTTGCCAACACCTGTTGTTTCTTGTGTTGTTAATTTTAGCCATTCTGACAGGTGTGTTGTGGTATCTCATCATGCAAACTGAGTATTTAGAACAATGTCTAGCTCAATAAAATTTTAGTTGGTTTTGTTATATTTATTTTACTACTACTACTGGAATCTTGGAGCTTTATGGATTATCTAGTTTAGGATTTTTCAAATTTGATTAGTACTAGATTCCTTTTCTCAATAAAGCATTACCCAGACTACCAATATATGAAATATGTGAAAACAGAGCAACTCTTTTTAAAGTAAGGATGGGAGGCTGGGACACTGCTCTCTTGGGACCACTCTCCTCTCTCTCATAACTAGCCAAAGCTGAGGCTGTGGAGATTCCACTTTGACAACCACCAGTCTCAAACAGTTAACTCATTTTTAAAAATTTTTATTTAATTTTTTTAAACATTTATTTATTATTAAGAGACAGAGCGTGAATAAGGGAGGGCAGAGAGAGAGGGAGACACAGAATCCAAAGCAGGCTCCAGGCTCCGAGCTGTCAGCACAGAGCCCGACACGGGACTTGAACTCACAAATTGCAAGATCATGACCTGAGCCAAAGTTGGATGCTTAACCAACTGAACCACCCAGGTACCCCAAACAGTTCACTCATTTTAAGAGTGAGGTACCTGAAGTCTGGAGAGAAGAAATGATTTAAATGAAGCATGAGGCAAATATACGAATAACTTTCATGTACATGTGTCAAGCACAGAACCAATGTTCTAAGAGGGAGTTCAGAGAGGGCAGAGACAGGATCCTTGGTTAGGTTGTATTTACAGTCAGTGTAAAGACTGGGTAGGATTTTTAAATTTTAGATAAGGTAGGAAATAGGGTTTCAGGGGAAAAATAGAGTGATAAAGGGATGGAAGAAAAAGCATTGGAGTTCTTACCCATATCTTAGTAAATTGTCTTTGGTTGCAAGTAATAAAAGCTTATTTCAAAACATCTAAATTGAAAACCAACGGAAGGGGGCTGTTGAAAATTCACAGGGTACCTTCTGGGTCCCAGGACCAGGATGTGGAACTCAGCTTTACTTGCTGAGAGCCTTCTGACAGCTTCTCTCTTTCTTGTGCTTCATGGTTCTTGTTTTACCCTCACCTGTACATTTGCTTCATTCTTCTTTCTCTCTCTGTAGACCAGTTTTCCTGTCTTCTTTGTGTACATGGATACCCCAAACATGACAAGTTTATACATCACTAATTCAAACAATCAGTCTCTATGGACCATCTGTCTCTGAATCTCAAGCTCTAAATTCCAAGAGGGAGAATCCAGTTGGCTTAGCAGGTGTTACTTGTGTACCTCTCATCCAGTAGTTGTAGCCACAGTAGGGGATGTGAGCAACCTGTCTTGTCATGTCAACATGGTTGGCGAAGCCCTACTCAAGGATGAAAAAGGAACAGAACTGACCCTCGCATTGTTCCTTTAACATCAGTGCAGACAGGCATCTAGGCAACTATAACTAAGTATGAGCAAGAGAGAGCAAGAGTGTGCATGCACTGGGAAGGGGCAGAGGGAGAGAGAGAGAGAGAGAGAGAGAGAGAGAGAGAAAGAGAAAGAGAGAATCCTAAGCAGGCTCCACACTCAGCACTAAGCCCAGCATGGGGCTATATCTCACGAACTGTGAGATCATGATCTGAGCCGAAATCAAGAGCTGGACGCTTAACTGATTGAGCCACCAAAGGGCCCCTAGAATGTACCAAAGTCTTAGAAACTTTTTTCCTCTATAATTTCTTCATTTATGCTTTTTCTACTTTATTCTTCAAGGTCAAAAATGATTTAGAGCAAGGTTGGTGGCTCATTTTTTTTTTCTAAGCAACTTTTGAAATTGTACTGTGTCCTTGCTTCCTAAAGTGAGAATAGGCACATAGTTTTCATAATTATAAAATGATTTATATGTAACTGTGTGTTTGTCTTAGGAGGACTGTTTGGGCAGATGATTTCTAAAATGCTTGCTGATTCCAACATTTTGGTATTTAAGGACTTGTTCTCGTTCATCTCAGTAATGTCAGCAACCAGTCAGATTTAATTTATTGTAGAATTACTTATAATAGGATAAATCTAAAAACAGCCTAAAATGTTCCAAATAAGGGAATTGGTTCAGATAATTATGATATGCCTATATGGTATTACTAAGTAACCATCAAAACATAATTGTTAGGGGTGCCTGGGTGGCTCAGTCAGTTGAGCATCTGACTTTGGCTCAGGTCATGATCTCATGGTTTGTGGGTTCAAACCCCACATTGGGCATTGCACTGACAGCATGGAGCCTGCTTTGGATTATCTGTCTCCCTCTCTTTCTGCCCCTTCCCACCCCTCAAAAATAAATATATAAAAAAATTTAAAAACAAAATTGCTTAAGGAATTTTTACTATAATGGGAAGATCTTTTAAATATAAAATATGTGGATTAACAAGGAGCAAACTATGTTAATTAAGCTATAAAACCACATATATATATATATATTTATATATACATACAGGAAAATCATTATAAGGGTGTATACTAGTCTAAAAATGAAAGAATGAGATCAAAATATTACAAAAGGATATTTGGGTCATAGGGTACCAGTAATTCCAAAATTTTATTTTTTATGCATTTTGCTAAAGTTTCAATAGTAAATTGATATTTTGTAACTGCAATTTTATATAACTATATTCTTTTTCTGTTGCTACTTTCATAACTGAAATTTGTATTGAAATAATTATAGATTCACATGTAGCTGTAAGAAACAATACAAAGAGAGCCTTGCAAACTTTGCCTATTTCTCCCAACGGTAATATTTTATAAAACTGTAACATAATATCACAGCTAAGATATTGACGCTGATACATTCCATCTCATATTTCCTTGGGGCGCGCGTGTGTGTGTGTGTGTGTGTGTGTGTGTGTGTGTGTGCGCGCGCGCGTGCACATTCTGTGGTATTTATCAGTTGTGTGAACTCATGAATCCATTACCACAGTCAAGATACAGTTCCAACAGCACAGGGAGCCCTCCTGTTGCCTTTTGTAACCACATCACACCCACTCCACTACTAGTCTCTTAAAAATGTGTGCAGAGCATGTATTTTATTTTGCTTTTTCATCTGAAGCCATAATTGTGGAACCTTAGACTAGGACAATTAGCAGTCCTGTAGTCACTCAGAATGTGGGAGCTTTGTAGGTTTGAAAGGTTTCATGATTCTCCACCCTTCTTCAAATATATTATCAATCTGAATTCTTTCTACCCTTTGCCCCAAACACCTTTTCCTCAGTAATGTCCATCTTAAGTTAGCTATAATTTTCTGTGGAACCCTTATCTGACCTCTGGGTCAGATGGTTCTCCTCCATGCCCCGATTATACTCTGTGTTTAACATCTTGTGATACTCTTACCATCTTATAATTGCTTGTAGATAATCAAGAAATTTTGGATGGGTGGATGAGGCTTGGATAAGAGTTCTTTTTCCATTTCTGATGAGTCTCCAACTGCCAGCTGCCCTTCCTCTTCTACTCTTTGCATTGCGTTTGATCCTGCTTGCATGACACATCATGTCACACCAAGTCCTGGCTAATTTGGGCTGCGGAACTATGCGCCCTGTCCACAAATTCCAGCCCTCTACCTACTGGTGCTTCCACCAGGATGACTGACTCCCATCTTCTGTACTCCTCACATTTTTCTCTTTTCTTCCTCCATTTCTAAAGCTAATGGGATACCGATGATAACTGCTATAAAGAGCTGGGGGCCTAACACAGTGCTCTGTGCTTGCCCATATTATCTCTTTTCCTACAGTATACTTTAAGTTATGTTTTACTATTCCAATTTTTTAAAATGAGGAAACTGAGACTCAAAAAAAAAAAAGGTGAATTAAGGCACCTGGGTGGCTCAGTCGCTTAAGCGGCCAACTTTTGATACTTGCTCAGGTCTCGATCTCGCTGTCAGGAGATTGAGCTGCTCATAGGGCTCCACACTGGGAGGAGCCTGCTTAAGATTCTCTCTCTCCTTCTCTCTCTAACCCTCCCCCACTTGCTTGTGCACACCCCCCCCCATCTCTCTCTCAAAATAAATAAACTTTGAAAACAGGCAAATAACTTGTCCAGGATCATATAACCAAGTAAGTGACAGAATTGGATTGAGATACAGGACCGTCTACTATAAAGCCTGCTGGCCTGACCAATCTGTAAGAAGGAGCTGAGTCTGTTTTAACTCCATGGTCCTCCCCAAACTCAGCACTTCCTCTGGAAACCTATCTACTCTCTGGTTGAATCCTTCTAGTCAGGTAACTTTGGGCTTTGGAAGGCAGCCATTCTATTTCTAGATGAGGAGCATTGCTAGAAAGTTGTCTTTTTTTCTTGTTAAATACCCTTTATTTAATTTTTAAAGTTTTTTTTTAAATTTTTTTGGGGGGAGGGGCATAGAGACTGGGAGAGAGAATCCCAAACAGGCTCTGCACTAACCGTACAGACCCCGATGTGAGTCTTGAACTCATGAACCATGAGATCATGACCCGAGCCCAAGTCAGACACTTAGCTGATTGAGCCACCCAGGCACCCCTAGGAAGTTGTCTTTTGATGTTCAGTGGAAATCTGTCCTTCACTTTCACAGTGTTGTGTCCAGGTGGGTTGTAGTTCTGTCCTGTGGTACAATGTAAATTCCTTTGAATCTGTAGATCCCTTGTGGGATGGCCAGAAGGTATTTTAATGATTTTCTGGTCTTATCTGTTACAGATGAGGAAACTAGAGTGCAAAGAGAGGAGCCCTGTTCAACTTACTACACTTGAGTTACTTGAAATCTAATTCTGTTGCTCTGGGTTACCTTTCTCCTTCTTGATCTTACACTCTTTCCTCTTGAGATGGGTTTTTCTGACCTTTCATTGCCCTAGTCATTGTCTTGTGGACACTCCTCAGCTGACCACTGTCCTCTTGTTTCTGGAACTGACCTCAATATTCTAAATTTGAGTTGATTGCCTAAAACCCTAAAGATTAATTCTGCAAGTAATTATGAGAACCTATTCTGTGGGTTACTTTTACATTTTCCACTGAGATCTCTGCCGCAAACATTTTTGCCACATAACTAATTGGCTATAAGGCAATTTTTCCATAAAAGACAAAAAAATTACTGGCTGACAGTTTGGTTTGACAGTTTGGTTTTTTCATCAAACTGGTTGACAGTTTGGATTCATTTCTCTATTGACACATCACTCCCATTTTCATATCATATAATCCTTAGCTCTTATAATAGTCTATATAGTGGCATAGAATTTTGGTCCTACATTTCCCATAGAGTTCTGGAATGTCTATAAATAGATTTGTGACAGTATGCCAAAACAAACAACAGTATAGAAGGCTTTCACAATGCAATAAAAAGCTTGGTTACAAATAAGCATCCTAATATTGGGAAATGGGTGCCTCCCTTAATGAAGAAATTTTAGCAAAAAAAGAAAACAGTGTGATGTCAAATGAAGAGATGAGTCAACAAGCAAAAAAATGTATAAATGATGAATGAACAACTTCAAAGGCAAGTGCTTAGGTATAGTCCACGAAATAAAATCAGTTACTTGCGCAGTATTGACATGAATCTACACACATCTTAAATTCATTCAATTCTTTTGTATTTTGCAATGAAGTCTTTTTGTTTTTCATATTTCATTATGTAATTTTAAGTGAATGTCTTTTATTTTTCATGATTTTATATTTTACAGCAGAATTGCCTTATGGCCAATTAGTTGTATGATGAAAATGTTTGCAGCAAAAGTGCTTGAGACAAAGAAATCTATGGCAAAAATGCTTATGGTGCAAATATCATGCATATACTTTGTGCCAGGCACATTTCATAACTCTCCACCACATTCTGCCATTATTCTTCCTCTCTACAATATTTATGAGGTGACAGAGCTTTGGCTGCATGTAACAAAGGCCATCATAACTATGGCTAAAACTGATGGAAGCTTATTTCTTGCCCATATAAAAGCCTGATCTGGGATGGCAGCTCTACTCTATGAAATAATGAGGGTCACAGGCTTGTCTGTCTTACTATGTTTTTTAGGATATTACTCTTTTCCTCCTTCTCCAAGATGGCCAACCAACACGTTTGTTTTCCAGCCTACGTCTTCCCTCTAAGAAACACCCTGGAAGTTACATTCTCACTTCCATTCACATCCTGTTGGGTGGAACTTAATCACATGGTCACGCCTTGCTAAAGGGAAGCATGGGAAATGTAGTCTTATTTTGGGAGGCCCATGACCAGCTAAAATATATTACTAAGGAAGGGGAAGGGGAAATAGATACTGGTTTAGGAGATAGCAGTCTCTGCCACCCCTTTCCTCATGTTTCAGCTCCAGGAAAACAGGCCCCAGGTTGGTACTCCAAAGCCACTACCCTTCCGGGCTTTTGAAGTTCCTTTTCTAGGAAAGATGACAAAGCAGGACTCCCCCAGTGGAATTAAGAGAAATTCTCAGGATTTCATGAAAAATTGAAATTCAGTCTTTGGTGAGGAGGTCACAATGGTAAAAATGGCTATAATTATTCAAACTTACTAATTATTTGCTATGCTTGTGTCAATGCTTAACATGCATTATCTTCTTCAATTCTCAGAGGAATTTTGGGAGACAAGTACTGTTATTAATCCCTAATTTACAGATCACATTTTCAGAGAGATGAAGTAACTTCCCCAAGCTTGCATAACAAATATGTGGTAAAACTGCCACCTCTGGTGGTGTGCTGGTGGCTCGAGGTCATTGCCCTCTCCACTTTGATGCCCGGCAAAGCAGAGTTGCTCATTAACACTTCATAAAGCCCTCTCATGTTCTTCATAATAATCAGGTACTTCTAATTATAACCTGAGCAGGAACTGTTGTTTTAAATAGGTTATGAGCCTCATGTTGAAGGGATGGGTCTTACATCCTTTTGCTGAGTCTGAGCTCAGTAAAGAAAAAAAAAATTGGTGACCAAATTGGCAAAGGCTGTTGTTCCTGTGCTCCATCTTGATGTCAGTAGTGTTCCTTGGGATATTTTCTTTTGCATGAGGAAACTGAGGTGCAGAGATTACAGGATTTATTACCTATGGTAGGCCTGGGATTTGACTCCACGTTGGTCTGAGAGGACCAATCATTTATTCCTTACAATCATTTAAAGAACCAGAAAGAAGTTCCTGAAGGAGGAATAGCAAAAGCAAATGCCCTGAGTGAGA
Organism: Prionailurus viverrinus; assembly: GCF_022837055.1. Taxonomy (NCBI): domain Eukaryota; kingdom Metazoa; phylum Chordata; class Mammalia; order Carnivora; family Felidae; genus Prionailurus; species Prionailurus viverrinus. The sequence continues at coordinate 160,518,313 of NC_062568.1, read as the reverse complement.
CAGAGGCAAGAAATAAACTGGGATCTTGTTTGAGCCTTATATATTTTAGAGTTTGTTACAGAAGGGGAGATAGAAGCTCATTTTCAGTGGTACCCGCAACCCACCCCCAGGGGAGAGTCAATGGCTATTTTGGAGAGTATCCTCAGTGATGTTGGGGTAAATGCGATCGTGCTTGTCAAATTTTACTTTCCTTAGGTATCTTCGGAAGAGTGATCAGCAGTTTCCTTGATGAAGTGTTGTTCGTTTTTGCTTCATTGAACTCACCTTTGGAGGTAGTTACATTGGCAGTGTTCCTTTCTGAATTCTTTAGGGATCTCCCAGGGGCTTTGAACATAGAAAGCAGTGATGTTTTTGATACTAGCAGTGGTTCATAAAAAAACTTGGATCGCCCTTTGCTTTAAAAATGCACTCAAGCCTGTAAAGGATGGAAAATCAGATGATTACACCAGAGCCTTAAACTTGTGACTTATAGAAAAGTGGAGCGTACTCAAAGGGTGTTCTATTGGCAGAGGTGCTGAGCTGCTCTGAAAACAATGGCAGATTCTTTTATTTACAGTGACTAGAGCCTCACAGATGTGCATCAACTGGCAGCAGTCCATTCATTGCTAGCAGATTTGCACATGGTTCCAGTTTGGGCACTTAGGTTCTTAACGTAATGTTAATTCAGTCATTCGTATTAAGGTTTGTAACATACCAAAGAGTTCTTAAGCAAAAAAGCGAGCAAAAGCCCTCCACAATCCCAGTAATTAATTGTGGGAATTTGATAGTACATTCTAGACTTACTGTTTGCCTAGGCTCAGCAGAAATCCTTTTGATGTACTTCCAATAACAATAAAAATAACAGCTTGGTGAAATAAATGGACTCGTAGGTGGAGAACTGATGTTCTGGGAAGAGCTCTATCTTCTAATCGCATTGCTCTTTGGCATTGTCCATGAGTATAAACCATCAATGCCTTATTTTTGGTTGATGAAGGGCTTCCACAGACATCATTTTACTTTATTTTTACAACTGCCTTGTGAGCTGAGTATAATTATCTTCATTTTGTGGCTGGGGAGAATGAGGCTCAAAGGGGTAAGTGACTTGCCCAAAGTCACAGCATAGCTAGCAGGTGACAGAATCAGGACTACAAACCAGATGTTGTGTTTATAGGCACAACTTCTAAAAAAAAATGTAGCTTTAAAATCTTAAAAAACATCAGTGCCACTTTTAGAACAATGGCTTAAGGATTTCTTTTCTCCATGAATATTGCTTCAAATGTTTTAAGGAAATAACTGCAAATTCTGTTCCATACTAACCTTGATAACACTTTCTATAATGTTCCTGGGTCTAGAATTCCTCAGGACTATATGATTTTTCCAAAGCTTCGGTCTTTAATATTGATACCACATTAAAGGCAGAGCCTGGAGAATCATTATTATGGATTTGTTGATTGTTTACATGGCATTTTATTTTTTATTTTATTTTATTTTTTGGGTAGTTTTATGGTTTTATTAATATAGTTTTTTTAATGTTTACTTATTTTTGAGTGAGAGAGAGAGAGAGAGAGAGAGAGAGACAGAATGTGAGTGTGTGAGGGGCAGAGAAAGGGAGACACAGAATCGGAAGCAGGCTCCAGGCTCCGAGCTGCCAGCACAGAGCCTGACACCAGGCACGAACCCATGAACTGTGAGATCATGACCTAAGCGAAGTCAGGTGCTTAACCGACTGAGCCACCCAGGTGCCTGTGGTTTTATTAATATAAATACGATGTGCACATAAGCTGTCTATTCATTTTATTTGCTGTGCAGCCTGGCATTGGGGTTGGTGACTGATGGCCTGCTGGGCTGCTCTTTCCACAGTGGCTTTGCGGTTCTTGGAGGAAACATTGTGAGCAGTCTCTGTACTGTAAGATTTGTTGCACATCAGCAGCACTTCAAGTCCTTGATGTTGTGGACTAGGAACTTCTGGAAGCCACTGGGCAGCATGTGCTTTTTCTTCTTGTGGCTCCCATAACCAATGTTGGGCATCAATATCCAGCCTTTGAATCTTCTGTTCACTCTATCGCCAGTGCCTCTGGGTTTCCATAGTTGCACTTAATTTTGAGATATGGGTCTGACTGGTGCCAGATGAACTTCTTGATCCTCTTGGGCTTCACCAGAGGTCTGAGGGTGGCCATGATGCCGAGTAAGACAAGGCTGCCACTTGTGCAGGCAGCACTGAGGAAGAGACGGGAACTGCATGACCTAAAAGAAGACTCCCAGATGAGATCATACTTGCAAAATTTTCTAGGCAGACAGGAAGACTGCAAGTGTAAGGTGCAATCATGTTTGACGCTAGAACTAGGAGAACATAGACTACAAAACCCTTAAGCCTGACAGCCTCTGGCAAGGTGGTAAATCATGTGAGGTCTCTTAGAATGGCTTTTTTTGGGATAAAACACAAAATGTAAAATATGCAGAGTTGTTGCCGGAGAGAAGACAGCAAAATACTCTCATGACAGCACAGGGAATCTCTAAAAGCATGTACAGTGTTCAGAAGAAAGCCAGAGAATGGGCTATTTGGAGAACCGCATGTGGATTCCTGGGACTAGAGCAAGGAGCTGGAGAATTAGGGAGGAATGTAGGAGGTGAGACTGTATGAAGCTCCCAGGTCATTCGAGCTGCTGTTTCCTGGAGCACCTACAAGTTTCTAAGAAGGGCTGTGATAAGATTAAGTTTGTGTTTTAATGATGTCTCTCTGGAGAGGACTGAAAGGGTTCCAGACTGGCAGTAGGGAGACTGCTTAGTAGGACACAGGCTGGGGATGGAGGTGGCCTCAACGAAGGCGCTAGCCAGCTGTGGGTTTGTACAAGGTGGGATGGATTTGGTGTTTGCCTGTAGGAACAGGAGGAGGAGACAAGGTTCCGCTCAGATCTCTTTGTATTCACCCATTTTTGACATAAAACCTTTGTTGCCACTGGGGCTTTTGCAGTCAATCAACAGAGTTTTGTTGATTCTTGAACAGAGTCTTTCCAAATAACTACTCCCACCCCAAGCTGCTAATGCCCTTGGGGCTTTTTTAATTCAAAGAACCTTGTGGGCAAATGATGGCCTTATTTGTGTATGTCCATATCTCTTTATGCAGGGACATTTTATTCTAATCCAGGAGGAAACATCTATCTTAAGTGACTAACTAGAAGTATAGTGGTTCAGCTTTAGAAGGTGATAGACCTTCTAATGTATATACCATAGAAACACCAAATCACATGTGTTTCTTTAAAGATAATAACAAAAGTGGTAAGGAGGTCTATCACTAAAATTTGAAGGCCTGTTATATATAATTTGAGGCTCCCCATCACCTACAAGACAAAATTCAAGTGTCTTAAAGGGGCATACAAGCATTCCATAGCGTGTTTCCTACCTACCTCACTACCCTGTGCTCAACACTCAGTGAAATATTGCTGACTAGTTGATAGTTCAGAAATTAAAAACAAAATTAACATGTTCATTAAGCCAGACACTTTGGGAAATAACGGTGTCCCCAAAAACTATGTCTATCCTTTTATGGAGCTCCTTTTCTAGTAGGCAGAGACAGGAAAAAAAAAAAAAAAAAATATATATATATATATATATATATATATATATATATATATATATATATATACACACACACATACCAGGAGGAAAAATAAATTAGAATATGGAGATTGGGAGTGCTACTTTATTTAGGGTGATCTAGAAAGTCTCTCTGAAACAAAAGAACATTTAAGCAGAGACCTGTAGGAAGTGAGGAAGCACGCCAGGTGCATATCTGGGGGAAGAGTGGAATAGTAAGTACCCAGGCCCTGAGACAGCTCTATGTTGAACAGAGGTGCAGTGTGGCTGCAGCAAAGAGACAGGGAAAGAGACGTTGGAGATAAAGCTGGAGGGTGTGCAGAACTCCACTTACAGAGCCATGCAGGCCATTGCAAGAACTTTGATTTTTACTCTAAGTGGGGTGGGAAACCAATGGAAGATTTTAAGCAGAAGAGTAACATTAATTTGCCTTATTCCTTAGAAACTTGTTGCTCTTAGTTTAGCAGACTGCAGGGGGGCAAGGGTGGAGGCAAAGACACCAGTTAAGAGGCCACTGTAGTAATTCAGGTAACAATTGATGGTGACTTAGGTCTATGGTTGGTAGCAACATAGGTAGTGAAGAAAGGTGGATTATTTCTTTTTCTTTTTTTAATTTTTTTTTTTTTTGAGAGAGACACACACAGAATGTGAGTCGGGGAGGGGCAGAGAGGGAGACACAGAATCTAAAGCAGGCTCCAGGCTCTGAGCTGTCAGCACAGAGCCCTACCTGGGGCTCGAACTCACAAACTGAGATCACGACCTGAGCCGAAGTCAGCCACTTAACTGACTGAGGTCCCCAGCAGCCCCTTTTCTGTATTCATGTGTGTCTATAAAATATTGCGTTATAATTATGGCATGTAATGTATATAATACGTAAATACATACAGCTTCCTAACTGCAAATGTATATAAAAGTAGGAAGGGGAAACAACAAAAGTAGAAAGGGAAACGCATGTCCTTGTCACTTAGCTTCAACAGTTATTGACTCATGATCAATCTCATTCTTCTCTACCTGTACCCGGTTCTCTGGATTATTATGATGTAAATCCCAGCTGTAATGTCATTTCATCTTTAAACATTTCAGTGTGTCTGTAAAATATAAGCTCTTCCTTTAAAAACATTATCACAGTGTCCTCCTCAAATCTAGAATGTTAATAGTAATTCCTTAATATCATCAACTATCCATTGTGTTCAAATTTTCCCAACTCTTTTAAGTAGGAGTCTTATTTTTTCCTTTCTACACTTGAATAAGGACCCAAATAATGTCCACGCATTGAAGTTGGTTGACAGATCTCTTGGTTTTCTTTACCTTCTGAAATATCTTCTCCATCTCTTTTTTTGTAATGTCTTTGTTGAAAAAACCAGGTTATGTGCACTATAGATTTGTTTCAACACCCTGATTTTACTGGCTGCATCCGTGTGGTATACAACCTATTCCTCTGTCCCTGTGTTCCCTGATAGTTAGATCTAGAGGTTTGATCAGATTGAGATTCAGATTAGATTCTTGCAAGACTGTCTCACAGGTTGTGTTTTGTATTTCCATTGGGGGTACATAATGCGTGGTTGTTTCTGTTTTCCTGATTACTGTCTAGTTCCATTTTCTAGGAGTTGTGAAGAGTGAATTCTATCATTTCTTCTCTATTTGTTCGCTGGCATATATCTATGAAAAGAAACTCCCCTCATCAGATATTTGGTGACCCTGAAATACAGTTCATTCAGCAAAGGCAGGAAAAGGCTCAATTCTTTCCCTTTATTTTTCAAAAATAAAGAACTGGTTCCCTAGCCTTCTCCAAGGGTGACGAATGAAGTTTTTCTCTCTCTTTTCCTCTTTATCTTACTGTTATGAACTCCTGTTTGTAAACATATGATGTTTCCATCCATTACAGTTACTGTTTTTACTGATGCTCAAGTAGACCCATCTTTGGCCAAAGCCAGCCTCTTATGTTGGTGTCTGAGTCTTTTTGACACACTGTGGTAGTCATCCCCTCTTTCCTTTCTTTCTAATATCACAAATCAGGCTCATTGTGTACATTTTCTGCTCCAATCCTCGTTTTTTGTTTTTTGCTCCAATCTTTGAATCAGACATTTTTCAAAGGGCTCTAGTTCCTTTTTTTTCAGTAGGATTTCCTTTTTAAAAAATTTATTATTAAAATTTTTTTTCAGGAGTAGAATTTAGTGATTCATTACTTACATATAAAACCCAGTGCTCATCCAACAAGTGCAAAGGGTCTAGTTCTATATAGAGGGAAACGATGTTTCAGGACCACGTTCTTGTAATGGATGCTCACTGCTACCCAGTTAGTCGTCGTGTCTAGCCTTCTTCAGTGGACAGAGTTAGAAACAGATTTTTTAAAAAGATAAAACACATCATGGATTACTTATGATATTTCCAACTCAAATTCAGGATTGTGGAATTTTTACTTAATTCAATCAGTTTTTTACATCATTATGTGTTACGTCTATATCTCTTTTCTCCCGTTCAAAAATCCTGGTTCTCAGTTATACCAATATAATTACCTATTTTGCCTTTTGCCATAATTTACAGTCACAGAATAACAATACCAACACTACCACCAAACCAGTTTAAGGTTGTAAATGGTTGTTTGGTTGTTTTGTCTTGTGTTTTGGTCTGGATATATTTCACTTTAAGACAGTTACTTTGTGTCTTCAAGTCATTTGAGGTAGTTTCTGTCTGTGTGGTTATTGGGCTCATTTGCCTCACTTTGCTCTCACTTTTTAGGGGTTGCTTTTAAATTCATGTTTGTAATTATATATTTACTTAGTTTCAAATTCAAATCTATCAAAAAAGTTGTATTCAAAGAACTCCAGCTTCTATCCTTGCTCCTTATACCCTGTTTTCCGCTCCATAGGTAGTTTTGAGTTTATCTTTTCCTTTGCAAATATGAGGCGTGTGTGTGTGTGTGTGTGTGTGTGTGTGTGTGTGTGTGTGTGCATGTATTCATTATACATCTATATATAGATATATAGATATATCTACATACATATCTACGTATCTCCTGTGTATAACATTGGCCTTCCCACGTGGTATATACTCTTTTTGTTTATGTGATCGGTAGACTGGCAGCAGCTTGATGGCAGAGGGATCATGCTTTCTTCTGTTTTCCCACCACCCAACACAAAGCCTTTCCCTAAGTAGCAACTTAATAAATACGCAAGTAAATGAGTAGACTGGGTGCGACACTAGGTTCTTTTACAGGTTTTGTGTCTGATTTTCAGAATAACTCCACAGGGTAGATGTTGTTATCCCCTTTTACAGATGAAGAAACTGAGGCACAGAAAGGTTCAATCAGCCTATCTAAAGGAATAGCTAGTAAATTGCTGAGCTGGAGTTTGGACCCAGGTCTGTCTGATGCCAGAGGCACGCAGTCCCACCTGTTGTCTAGGTCTGGATCTAGGTATATTCATTCAAGAAATCATTGTGAGACACTGTCAGCACTTTGCCTTTATTAACTGTGTGACCTCAGCAAGGAAGACTGCCTCTTTCTGTTTCCACATCTACAGAACACAAGATGGTAATATTATGTACCTCATAGGGTTGTAAAACTTTTAGAATAATCCCTGGCACATAGTAGGCACTCAAATGTTAGCTGATTTTGTTACTGTGTATTTTTACTAGCAGGATGCTAGAATATTCTCTGCACTGTGTATGCAGTCTTGTGTAACCCACCCAGCTGGACTTCTAGGAGCTTACAGTTAGTTAAAAAGGTGAGATGCAGATGTTTAAAGGTTACAAAAAAGGGCACCAAGGGAATGGTCAGTTTGAGATTAGTGCCAAGTGCAGGGAAAGAGGACAGAAGGAGCTAGCAGCTGGACAGTCTGTTACATAACAGCCCCCAGCAGGGCCTCCCAGACAGAAATAGAAAACAGGAGCCAGGATCCAGATTTGAATGCTTTTGTTTGACCAGTGCTGCCCCTGGTGGCAGTTAAATTTCAACTCCGTGTCCAATTTGGTAGTGCCCTACTGGTTCCTTGCCTGGTAGCGAATTGCACACTCATGTTGTATAGAGTCTGTGAATTATGGAGTCACCAGTGTTACGAGACCTTGTGGAGCAGCTGATCCCATCTCCTGGTTTTACAGAGGAAGAGATTTTGTCCAGAGAGAGTACGCTGTCTGCTTCAGGGCACACTGGTATTTGGAACTTGAACTCCTTTGTTTCTCCTCCTGAGCCAGAAAATACAGATTCCCAAATGCCTGGGTTCAGGCCAGTGAGGGAGTGGACCCTGATGTGGACGTGCGTGGGAGAGTGTTGGCTCCACCCCTGTGCTGTGCCCATCATCCTGTCCTTGGCCAGTCCAGGCTTCCACCCCTGTGACGAGCCCAGTGACAGTGGCTGCTGAGGGAACAGTTGGGAAGCCCTAGGGTGTAGCCATCTCTGGTGCCTGGTTTGTGTTGGACAAGGTCTTCCTGGGGCCCTTTCAGATGTACCTCCCCCAAGCACTGTTGGTGATGGCACTGAGACTTCTACTCTTGTGTCGAACAGGGGAAATGAAGAATGTGGTAGTAAAAGGATGTGGGATTTAGAGCCAGGTAGACCTGATGCGTGTTCTTATGCTGCTGTTTGTTCGATGTGTGACTTTTATCCAATTATTTAACTTCAGTGAGCCTCGATTTTCTCCTTTTTGTTTGTTTTTTTTTAATTTTTTTTAACGTTTATTTATTTTTGAGACAGAGAGAGACAGAGCATGAACGGGGGAGGGGCAGAAACAGAGGGAGACACAGAATCGGAAACAGGCTCCAGGCTCTGAGCCATCAGCCCAGAGCCCGAAGCGGGGCTCGAACTCACGGACCGCGAGATCGTGACCTGAGCTGAAGTCAGACGCTTAACCGATTGAGCCACCCAGGCGCCCCTATTTTCTCCTTTTTGAAATGGGTATGATAATATTCCCTTCAGCAGGTTGCTGTAAGGTTTCACATATGGTAGCCTATTTGAAGCACCTGGCAGATAAAAAATGCTCAGTAAATGATAGCTCCTTCTTCTCTCCCCTCTCCATTTCTCCCTCTTTTCCCCCCTCTCCTCCTTCCCTCCCCCCTCCTTCTCCTTCTCTCTCTTTCTCTCTCTCTGTGTCTCACTTTCTCTCCCCCTCTCTTCCTGCCTCCCTTCCTGCCTCCGTCTCCCCCAACCCACCTTCATTTAAAGCTACTTATCCTCAGTGAGGAAGTTTGGCATACTAGGCTTCTTATGTTGGGCAGGTTATGTAACTTTTGTGAGCCTCATCTCAATACCTGTAAAGTGGGATCAACTCAGCCTTTTTTGTAGGGTCCCTGTAAGGGTGAAATGAATCGGTGTGTGTGAATCATGTGGCTTAGATCTGGGACATAGGGGGAGCCCAGTGAAGATTAGTTTCCCCCAGGGTTGCCACATTTGCATGTACCACTGTGCTATATACAGGCTTTTGCCAGTGGTCAGGTGGGGACTGAGATCAGATAACAAAAAGCTGTTATCACCCTTTTCCAACATGTAAAGGTTTTGTTTAAGCTGGCTGTAATCTCATTTCCTCCTTGGAAAGAAGGAAACCAAACCTTTCAAATGCATCCACTAACCCACTCTTTTACCATTCTTTGGGTTTTGCGGAGGACATATTATTCATGATGGAAGGCCACCTGCTTTCAGCCTCTCATGTTGTCCCTCTTTGACCAAGACTCTTTTTTTGTGGTTGTCAGTGCCCGTCTTTGAAATCTCAGAGCCTGTGAACTCTGATTATGTTATCTGGGATCTAAAAGGCACCAAGGGAGACCAGGCACCGCTAATGATTTATCCTCTCTCTCAGCCATAGCCTTCTCAAAGAAGGCTGTGACCATGGGTTTGCTAGTGCTAATGTGCTTTTATACCTCAAAGCACCTTGACAATGGGTAGTGCTAATGTGCTTTTATACCTCAAAGCACCTTGACAAAGTCTGTAGAATGGTTCTCTGGGGAAGATAGCATGTTTGCAGGTTAGCTCTTTGAGCTCTTACTCTCTCCCTTTCTGGGTGCCCTGGCTGCCATTTCTGGAACGCTTGTGCCATGTGGTTGGTGAACACAAGAAGCAAAGTCTGAGTAGCTTTTGACCCTGAACACTGTGTGTGACTGTAGGGTGAGTAGCATTAGGCGGCTAGAAGGGGCTATTTAAGAAAGGGCATTTTTTTAAATTGAAATATATTTGACATATAACATTATGTAAATTTAAGGTATATAGTATGTTGACTTGACACATTTATATATTGTAATATGATTGCCATTATAGCCATAGCCCTTGTATCATGTCACATAATCATCATTTCTTTTTTGTGACTGAAATAATTAAGTTCTAGTCCCTTAGCAAGTTTGATTATAATAGTGTCATTGTCTATATTCACCATGCTGTGCATTAGATCTCTAGGACCCACCTACTACTTGTTGCACGTTTGTATCTTTTAAACAACAAATGGAAGCATTTCTCTACCTTCTCTACCTTCCAGCCTCTGGTAACACCATTTTACTTTCTGTTTTTATGAGTGTGGCTTTTTTTAGATTCCACATATAAGAACATCTTTTTTTTTTAAGTTTATTTATTTATTTATTTTGAGAGAGAGAGCAAGACAGAGGCAGAGAGAGAGGAAGAGAGGGAATCCCAAGCAGGCTCCGTGTTGTCAGTGCAGAGCCTGATGTTAGGGCTTGAACTCACAAACGTGAGATCATGACCTGAGCCAAGTCAGGCACTTACTTAACCAACTGAGCCACCCAGGTGCTCAAGAAAAGAACATCTTAAACCACTGCCAGCATCCCTTTATATGATCACCAAGGTCGCATGAGAGACCATAAGCACAGCTAGACCTTGGCTTTCCTCTCCTATCAAAGTCTCAGAAGGCAGTTTTCATTTATTTGTGCCTTTTCAGCACCTGATCTTTCTCAGTTTTTTCCTCCTGAGTATCTGGTGTTAAAAGATATCCTTCGATTATACCAGAGCACACATCAGGCCTGGATCTGGCTTCTCTATTCTCCAACAGTGTTTTCCGGTTTGACCATTTCCTTTTGTGTCTTATGCTTTTAACAAAATATCATGAGATGAACATGGGCTTTGGAGGAAGGCAGACTTGGGGAAGAGCTGTGGCTGTGTGACCGTATTTCTGTCTTGGGTCCTCAGTTTGCACATCTGTAAAAGGGGGATAGTAAGGTTTACCTGGCAACATGATGTGAGCAATAAATGAGATAATGGATATAACGCTTGTAGGACCAATTCCCAGCAATCAGAAGGTGATTAATAAATGATAGCTACTGCCATTTTTTTTTACCTTGCAGAGCTTCAGAACAATTGCTACAGGTTTAAGAGTGAAGTGGAGCTCTTGATTTCTTGATAGACTTAATTCAGTTTGATTCACTGGCCTGTTTTGCACTGTTTACCCTGGTAGGTGTCTTACTGGGTGCTTGGTACAGAGATACAAGCTACGCACTGTCTGTGTTTTCACTAGGCTTTTCTTGCTGATTCTCAATTAATTTGTCTTGTTGCAGCTTCAACAAAGGCATTCCCCCACCCCTCCCAGTAATTCTAAGCAACTTTGTCTGCTCCTTTGAAGGTTAATTTGACCTTCAAGCCTTTGGGGACACTTGAGGACCACTCACCTTCCAAGTCTCACCTCCCACCCTCTAACACACCCTCCACATCCTCCCACTTCCCCAAGGAAACAGCATGATATCCTGGTTCCAACACATACCACAGTTGGTGCCTTAGTTAGTCACCATCTTAGAGTCCCCTCCTTCTCTTCTATAGAGGAGACTATAATGCCCATCTCTCAGTGTTGGGTGAGGATTCATGCCTGTAAATCTTTGTCCTAAGAGCAGATGGACTCACATAGACCAGACTGCAGGAAAGAGATATACAAGAATCCGCAGCTGCCAAATGCCAAGCAGAGACAGAAGCTACTTTGAACTCAGGAAGGTCCTGGGTGTATAGTGACTTGTCTGTGATGTTTGTGGTGCCTTTTCTGCAGCCAGCCAGCAGAAGAGAAGCACATGGCTCTTTCCCGTCCCCTCCAGGCTCCTTATAGTAGTGGATGGTGGCAAAGATGGGATGATGGTGGTGGTACTTACTGAGCATTTCGTGTGTGTGTGTGTGTGTGTGTGTGTGTGTGTATGTGTGTGTGTGTGTGTGTGTGTGTGTGTGTGTGTGTGTGTGTAGCAGTTAAAATTATTATCTCAAAATTAAGGTTCAGAGAGGTTACATAGCACCCTTGAGCGTGTAGAAGACAGGGAAGGTAGCTGAAATGATGCCTGTGGTTCCTCCAAACCTGACTTGAGACTCTTTTCATGGTTGGGTAGCTAGTATGCCAGGGAAATACCAATTTTATGTCTGTCTTCTAAGCAACAGCCAATGTTTGGCTTAGTTTTCACTGGTGTATTTCAATTGTCTTCCTGCGGGTAGAGAAACATGTCTTGGAAAATTTAATCTAGCTGCCAGCGCTATGCCTAGAATTCAATTAAGTCCATAATTTCCAATTAATGGGCCTTTATGCCAAGATTGAGGTCATATCATTAATCTTGCTTTTATCTTCGGCTTTCCACTGTCATGATTTATAGTGAAGTTCAGCCAATCTTGTCAGGGTTATAGGAGCATAATTAAGCCAGAAAGGCAGCCAGAACAGCTAGTTAATAGTTAATAGTTAATAGTTAATAGCTAGTTAATAGAGCCAGGAGGGACCCCTTCCTTTGCTTGGTAAGCCTGTCTCGGGCAGCATGGATTTCCAACTGGATTTCCAACCATTTCCTGGATTTCTGATCTTTGTTTAGTTCAAATCCCCATGTGGTAAAATCTTCAGACAGGGAAACGATTCCACTGTCCCAGTTGGTGATCCATTGTGAGCAGTGTTCTAGTTAATTTAATGCCACCACATATACTTCCACCTTAAGTTACCATTTAAGTGTAATGAACAGTAGGCTTTTACAAATGGTGGCTTTAATCTTTGTGATGATTCTATGAGGAAGGTGTCATAGGCTTTTTCTTTGCCTAAAGTTTATACAGATAGTAAATGGCCTTTCCACTAAATTGGTGGAAGAACTTGGCAGTTCCTACATGCAGACCATTCCTAAGTGCCTGTGTCTCTCTTTTTCTCATGGTTGTTTGCCCAGTAGGATCTTGCCCACTTTCCCCTATGGGAAAAAGAAGATAGGCATGCATGGGCAAATACTACTTACGATTGCTTTCCAAGTGACAGATGCTTTAATGACATAATGTCATTATCTCATTTAAACCTCATAACACAAATTGAAGGAAGATATTATCTGCTCCCTTTTACAGTTGAGGAAACTAGGGTTTAGAGAGATTAATTAGTCTGCCTATTGTTACACAGGAAGTAAGGAAGGTCAGTGTCATGAATCCAGATTTGCAAAAGCTTAGCTCCTTTCAGTCACATCATTTGTACCAAATGCTTCTTCCTTTTTCCTTGTTCTCTAGGAGTGCTTATTGTTGGGTTGACACTCTTTGGGATAAGTAGCACATAGAGGGCCATTTTTTGAAAGCAGAAGGTCCAAAGAGAGGTTTGGAACCAACCTACTGTCTAATAGGTAAGCGTGTGCTCTTGAGATTTAACCCACATCTGCTGTGTGTCAAGTCCAGACCCAGGTCTGTCCAAGTACTGGAAGCCAAGCCCTGTCATTGCCTTTGATTGAATTTGCAGTGTTTGGTTTTCCTACACGAGAGGGAAGTGGTCAGACCTTTATGAGAATGTCTTCGCAAGCCAATTCCATGCCAGGTGCTTTGTCCTTGACAGTAGTGAGACAGAAGCGTTGTGGGTTTTCTTTGCCCTTAGGTAACAGATGTTCCTCCCAATGCTTGCTGTGGTTTGGTTTTGTTTCTTTGCCTTTTTTTTTTTTTTTTGCTTTGTTTTGTTTTGTCTTTTGTTTGTCCCAGGATTCACCTTCAGAATGTTTCTGCATTCTCTATTTAGTTAGCATTTAGATGTGTCCTTACTCTGAGTTCACGTTAGCCTCATTGAGCGTCTTTATGCTTGGCACAACTTAACTACAGAGGTTCCCACTAACATATTTATTTGATAATTAGGTGCCGGAGGTACTGCTCTGAAATTTCCTTCAGGTGCCCTCAGACAGAATTATGGCTTTTGAAATATGTCCTAAAGGATGTGCTATCCCTGGGGGATTCCACTTGTCTGAGGCAATATTAATCTGCTCTGGGAACAGCTTCTTGGCCATCTGCTGATAACTATTTTTTATCATTTGTTATGTAAGTGTGAGGACCAGATTCCATAAGCAGCTATACAGAGAGCAGGTAAAAGTTCTTGCTTTTTAGCTTGACTTTCAAGTATTCTGGGATCTCAGCACCACCCCCCACCCCCCTTCCCAGTCTCTCCTCCCTCTGCCTCTGCACACCCTCCACATCCTCCCAGCTCCCTGCAGGATGTCCCCGTTCCAGGACTTGCCTCAGATACGTTACTCACCATCTCACAGTGCCCCTTGCTTCCTCACTGTTTGGTGGACCCTGGGATACCCGTGTCTTTGTGCTCTTAGTGTGGATCCCCAGGTCTGTTATAATTGGTGCCCAGATAAGATCCACTTCCTTTTTATCTATGTCCCTTTAGCCCGTTTCCACCCAAACTGCAAATCAAATACCACATCTTCCATAAAGCCTTCTTCTTTCCTACTTCCAGTGACGAGCATCCCTCTCTACAAGCTGGGCATAAGCACTTCTGAACTCCTGTCCACTTTATATGTATATCTATAAATAATATTTGGTGAGTCTGAGCAAGAGACAAGCAGTTAACAATTCTGGTGCAACTCTATGAGAGATATTAGAGAAAAACACATTAATGACTTCAAGACTATGTTTCAGTGTTAAGTGGAAAAAATGGCGGTCCCAAAATGCAGATAGTATGAGCTTACTTCTGTGTACGTGTATACAGAACATACAATATGTATGTGTGCATGTACATAAAAATGTAGAACTAAAAATGCAACGATACACGGTTCCCCAAAATGTTAACAGTGGTTACCTTTATTTGTTTTCTTATTTTCCCCTCTGCTTTAATTCTGTTTGTTTGGGTTTTGTTTGTTTGTTTGTTTGTTTGTTTGTTTTTGTTTTTGTTTTAGTGGACCTCGGGTGCAGAGAAGTGAATTAATCATACTGCTTTGTGGTCTTTAAACTGCACAGATGCCTCTCTGGTTTGACTCTAGATTCTAGATTTCTTTTTTTTCCCTCCCCATCCCATCCTCATTTTTTAGCCATCTGTTCTTTTTCTAATGCTCTGGATATGTGTACCTTGCGTGTACCTAAATTTTCCATGTTGAATATGACCAACCTCTGTATTACATACATCTTACATTATTATGTAATTATATATGTATATTTTGTATGCTATATAACAAAATACAATATAACATGTCTTTTATATGCTATATAAGAAAATGCAATATAACAAAAAGTTATATATATAACATATATACGATATGTATATTTAAATCTGAATGAAAAACTTCGGAAACTGAAATTCACATCCTCTGTCTCATACCTTTCTCCCCCTTTCCCTCCTTTTCTTTCAACCTCACCATCACGTACACACATGCAAAAGAAAATTTCTTGAGCAGTTGTACTTCCAGCTCTAAAACCCCAGGATTCTTTATCCTGCATATTAGTTGATCCCTCCCTTGAGCTCTGTGCTACATGGTTAGGCATAGAATTCTTACTCTGACTTGTCCTGAATAATTGAGCATGCTTCCCTCCCTACTTCTTACTACAGCACTGCCCTTGAGAAGAGAATGGCCATGGCAAGGCAGATAATCCTATGGGACCAAGGATAGTATTTTGTGGTGATTCCTTATCTTTTTCCAGACAGTCTGGATGCTATTCAAGTATATGGCAATGGGGACATAAACTTTAGAGCTAAAGGGGTGTGTGGTGTGTGTGTGTGTGTGTGTGTGTGTGTGTGTGTGCGTGTGTGTGTGTACATCCACACACATATACATCAAAACTTATTGAATGTTTACATTTTAAATATGTGAAGTTCATTGTATTTCAATTTTATATATGTCAATAAAGCTGTTTTTTTAAAGTTAATTGTAATGGTGTTTGGAGAAAATCATTTTATCTTTCTGATATATCTATTTGAGGCATGGGAATACATTGCTAATATCTGAATTGAGTACTGAAATATTATGAGTGTAACTTGCTTCCTTTCATGGCCCAAGCAGGACTTCCACTTATGTTCTGATGAAATGAAAAAATCATGGGTATTGTCATTAGATAAACATTTGTATACCCTAGCTGAGTAACCCTCTGTGAATGAAAATGCCTCTTTGAGACACATTTTCTTATCTGAAAAACAAGAGCAAAAATATCTCTCAGTATTGCGTGGGATAGTGTACGTTCCTAGCCTAGCGCTTAGATTGTAGTAAGGTTCCTTTGGCTATGTGTGACATATGTGTGTGTTTTGTGTAGTGTGTAGTATATACACATCGACCCTGATTTTGTAAACAACAGACAATATCCATCTACGATAGTTGCTGTACCTCTGGAGAACAATGGTTGGATCTTTGTTTAAGAAGTCCACTTGCAGTGGGAACTCCAGGATCTCCATCCAGCGGGGGCTAAGATGAGACAGCCTCATGGGAAGGAAAGGGGTTGAGAAACTCATCTTACAGCTGCATTTGAACAGCAAACAATGCTTTTCTAAGATTCTATGAATATCTGGGGGTTATTTGGGAGGACTGTTAGAATTCTCTTAGCCACCTTTTGAGATTTCTGTTGTCTTCCCTCTTTCCAAAAGGAGAACTGAAATGTTGATTTCAGTGTTGTTTGACTTTTGCTTTGCAGTATTCTTCAAGCAGGCCATCAGTCCTTTGCTATCTCTGTCCTCCCTCACAGACAGGGTCAGATAACAGTGAGGATGTTTTCTCTGTCTCATCAAGAAGGCTAGTCATTAAGGGAAATGTCATAGTCCATTTAATGCAATTTTAGCTCTGACCTTTTGGTTAGAGAAGGGAGAAAAAAATTGATAACCCCTTACTTCCTGGAGTTGAGATGCCATGTGGTAAGCAGAACCCTTTCTATTTCTTCAGAGTTCTTTTAGAGGTTCTGATCTTGCTAAATAGATTTGATCGTTACTATTTCATAATGGTGAACCTCTTTATTTGGTTCAAGTAAGTGTTTGAGAGTAATAAAACAAAATCTTTCACATAGATCTCTTTTTCTGGCACACCGTAATTAAAATATTTGTTGAATCAAATTAAGCAATATCCACGTATCCGTTGTTTTATATGAGAGTATATAGAATTTGGACTGACAGCTGTAGCCTGATTCCAGTGATCCATGCGGAACAAAATGTGTTACATCCATTTAGCCGGAATTTCCCCAGCATCAACCCTGTGCCTTGCTTTTATTCTACACAAAGTCAATTTTGGTTTCATGGTAGTCTTCATTTTGATTGCATTTCTCATTCTTTCTTCTCTCATCATTCTTTCTTTTATATGTTGGATTTTTTCGGTAAAGAGTAGCTAGTGATGATTATTTAATTATCTCCCCTTATCTATCTGAAGATAAAAATTTCTCCTTGGCCTTTTTAAAAAAATTTTTTTTAAGTATTAGCCTTCCATACAGTAAAGCTCTTGTTGAGTTTCATGAAATTCCCATCTCTCAGGCAAGAATGCTCAGTGGGTGCTTGAAGATACGGTACTGCAATCAGAAATTCAGAGAAGTGTGAGGGGACAGTAAAAGCATTTGGTTTTATTTGCTGTCTACATTTAGTCAAAGGCCAAGTCTCTGCCAAGTTGAGCTGCTTGGTCTTTCTTGCCACCCCTTCCTTCTTCTTTCTTATTCCTGTATTCCACAGCAGCCCGGTTTCATATACATTTATTGAGCGCCTTCTGTGTATCAGATATTGTGCCAAGATTTTAGGGGGCTTTAAAGAAGTGAAATATTGTCCATGTTATTGAAGACTCAGAATCACTGGGATTGAGTGTGGTGGGTCAGACCCACTCATAAATAATTATTATTTAAGTCAAACTGCCTAAATTCTAGGATGGGGGTCCAAAGTGAGGTGGGAGAATGGGGCCATGAGAGACAAAGTTCTTTTAAAAAATGTCAGGATGGGAGGTATATAAGAGCAGAGGCTTTGTTTGGATCCAGCCAAACTTGGGTTCCATTTCATTCTGCCACGGCTGGGACTAAACTTCACCAAAGCCTCAGTTTCCTCAGTGGGACTCCTACCTGCCACTGTGCTTAGTGTGAAGGTCTAACTCCATAGTTTATGGAAACTGCTCAGCAGAGTGCCTGGAGTATGTGTTTAATAGACGGCCTTTTAAAAAAATTTCAGTCTAGTTAGCATACAGTGTTATATTAGTTTCAGGTGTATGTTATAGTGATTCAACACTTCTCTACATTATTCAGTGCTCATCAAGATAAATGTGCTCTTAATAGGTCTTCACCTGTTTTACCCACCCCCCCCCACTCTAGTAACCATCAGTTCTCTATAGTTAAGAGTCTGTTTTTTGGTTTTGTCTCTTTTGTTCTTTATTCTGTTTCTTAAATTACACATATAAGTGAAACTATATGGTCTTTCTCTAACTGACATTTAATTTAGCACTACTCTCTAGATCCATGTATGTTGTTGCAGGTGGCAAGATTTCATTCTTTTTTATGGATAAGATTCTACTGTGTCTGTATACCACATCTTCCTTATCCATTCATTTATCAGTGGACACTTGGGCTGCTTCCATAATTTGGCTATTGCAGATAATGCTGCAATAAACATAAAGGTGCATGTATCCTTTTGAATTAGTGTTTTCATATTCTTTGGGTAAATATCAGTGGAATTACTGTGTCATATGGTAGTTCTATTTTTTGGGAGGCCCTTCAAACCTTTTTCCACAGTGGCTGCACCAGTTTACATTCCTACCAACAGTGAAGGAAGGTTCCTTTTTCTAATACATGACCTTTTAAAAATGATGATAGTGTCTGGGCTGTCTGGGTGGCTCAGTCAAACGTCTGACTCTTGATTTAGGCTCAGGTCATGATCTCATAGTCATGAGAACAAGCCCTGTGTTGGGCTCTGTGCTGAGCATGGAGCCTGCTTAAGATTCTCTGTCCCTCTTTCTCTGCCCATCTCCCCACATGCATGTGTGCACATGCACATGCTCTCTCTCTCTCAAAAAATGTTTTTTTAAATGATGATAGTGTTAGCGTTTTAGAATTGGGGGGGGGGAAGTATAGCTCCCTTTTATTTTCTAAACAAATATGTGCACATATAGCTATTTAGCAGGTGATAATATTTATAACACAAATCATTCTAATTTTCATTTCTTTGTTGTTGATTTTGGACATTCTCTAGAGTGTCCCTGTCGCTAAATGTTCACCGTTGCTGAGCCGCTGTTTGACATAGGGAATGGCATCAGATCCTTCCAGCGGCTTCCCAATTAATTTGATTGTCGTAAGAGCCCCAGGACCTTATTCCGGTCAAAGAAGGGCTGGGTGTACCATTGATTTGTCAGGGCCGTGATGCAGGTGGATACTAGTGCTTCCTACACGGTCTGGGCCCTCAAAGCCAGAATTGTTGGCACCACCTGTTCTGTGGCCTGTGTCTGCCAGCGCTGAGCTCTCTGGAACTGCTAGTAGGTGCTGCACATGCCCAGGCCTCTGCCCCCATTCATTAAAGCAGCTGCCAGATCTGTCCATGTCTAGGATGGCTGCCGTGCAGTGACTTGTAGTTTTCTAAGTGACTTACAGTTTTAATAGTTCATACTGTGTGCCAAATAGTGTGGAAGTATTTCAGTATTTCAAAAACCAGTACCACTGAATCTGTGTGAACCTGGATATTAGCATAGCACATAGTAGTTTCCCATACCAGCCACCAGATCACTTCAAGATGAGACGAGGAAACCCCAGAACTACGAAGAAGTTCACCTCTGTTAAACATTCAGGATACCGAACTACTGCGAGTGAGGAGTTTACGTGTGCTGTAGCTGAAGCTCTGGAAAGAGGTTCTGTCCTTGTTGTCCAGTCTGGCTTTATCAACCCTGACACTGAACGGCATGATCTTTTTTTGCTGAGCCTGTGAAATTTTGCTGGAGACAGCCTTTTTCACCGCTTAATTCTTTCCATTCCCCAGAGCCGCCTGGTAGCTATCATTTACTAAGGGCATACAACACAGCAGGCAGTATGCTAAGGGCTTATAGAACTTTCTTGTATGGTCCTCACCACAATCCTATGTGATATTCTCTTAATGCTTTCCGTTTACAGATAAGGAAACCAAGACTTTTATTAGTTGCTTAACTTCTGCAGGCTACACAGCCAGCTGTAGCAGAAGTTGAATCCAAACCAGGTCTAGCTGCTTAAAGCCCATATTTGACTGTGGTGGCTTTGTTCCATTCCTAGCCTCTTGTTGGCACAAGGAATATTGTTTTTTTGTTTGTTTTTGCTTAAAGTTATTTATTTTTCTGTGAAATTGCTATATTTAATTGGATTCTTGTGTATTTTGTGGCAGGCAATCCAATGACTCATTTACATGAGAGCTGAATTTCTAAGAATTAAAATAAAAATTCCTGGTTGTTTTAGAAAATCTCACTATTTAAAAATCACATTGGGGGTGCCTGGCTGGCTCAGTCAGTAGATAATGTGCCTCTTGATCTTAGGGTCATGAGTTCGAGCCCCATGTTGGGTGTAGAGATTACTTAAATAAATAAACTTAAAAAAATCATGTTGACATGCATGGTCTCACTTGATCCTTTTGATGCCATGAGACATGTAGGAAAGTTTTTGTTCTCAATTTGTTCCCATTTGCAGAGGGAGAAGAGGTCTGAGAGGAGTACAATATCATGCTTAAGGCCACAGAGTTTTTAGGTAGAAAAGTGAAGTGTTCAGTCAAGACCTGTCTCCCCAGAGTCAGGCTTTTTTCTAAGCTGTCCTGAACTAGGGTGTAAGAGGAATAAGGTGTAAGCAGCCTTTGATTCTGGAAGCCAGGGCAGTGGGCTTTTTCATGGTAGATCTAGTTATTATCCCCTATGTGATCCATTTCTCTAATTGCAGGAAGCCAAGAGCTGAAAAGTCTGCTATAAACAAGGAAGGATGAAGCCTTCTGTGATGATGACACTGGTTCTCTGCTTCTTGCTGAGTGTCCTGGAGAAGGAATAGTGTTTTCCTAGGATAGGAGCTAATAGTGCATCTCTGAAAGGTCCCAACTTTGTAGAAGGTGGGAAAGGACATTTGTGGCATTATAACAAATAAGTACAGAAAATCATGTCCCCTTGGTGAAAAGGAGCATGAACACGAACAGATAGATCATCATGTCAAAATTCAGGTTTATCAGTCACCCCTCAAATGGGCTGAACGCCATGACAACTCAACATGACTAGACCTGGATGACAAAGGTGTTCCAGAATTGAGAAGGTGATGCTCTACAGGATTGTCTTTGTGGAGGCTCAGAGGACCTAATGAGAAAGACTGATAGCCCAAGAACTTCAATTTTGCCAAGGGTCCTTTGCCATCTCTTTCCTGTCCTGATGTATTGGATTAGCTTGAGTGTTCTCACCAGAGCTGAGACAGTTACTACCCTGATGAAGCAGGGTCTTGGGTCTTAGAAAAAAAGTCAGGTACTGAAGGATACTCCTGGCAAGTTTCCATCCCACTTGGAGAGTGAAGGCTCCACACAGGGCTCTTCGAGGGCTTGTGGACAGTGTTGGCCTCCATCTTACAGGCGGGGCTGAGAAACCGTTTTGTGGCCATGAACTCTGATGAATTGTACACAGAGGATGGAGGTCTCCACAGCCACTGAGAACTGACATACTGAAGCTTAACAGCATAGCATTTGGCTGTTGTCTTTATTTTATGTAGCTTGTTTTTTGCTGTAAAACTTATTGATGTGAATTATAGAAAATTTAGACATTCTAGTTCAACAACAACAAAACATCACTTATCATTCTCTTACTTAGATATCATTGCTGTAATTATTTTGAAAATATAGCAGCTAAGAGCCTAGACTATGGAGCAGCCTGCCTGGGTACAGATTCTGGCTTTACTATCTCTGGGACCTGGGGTGGGTCACTGATGTGTCTTTGCTTCAGTTTCCTCATGTGGAACATAGGGACAGCAATGGTATCTCCTTCATAGGGTGGTTGTGAATATAAAGAATTTCGATTGGTGCCTGATACCTAGTAGGCATTCAGTAAGCTTGACTTGTTATTTTTATTTTATGTTCATTGAATTGTCTAAATTCTTTCTCTAAGCTCAAATAATCTTCTTTTGCAAAAATGAGATTTGACTTTGTGTGTTTTGTATCTTGCTTGTTTTTTACTTAATTCTTTGTCATGAGCCTCTGTACTTTTCTACAAAGTGGTTTCAATAGCTAATTTTGTGGCATTGTTAGAGGTGCTCACCCACTTCTCTTACTGTGGGAGAGGTACATTATTTATAGTCTCTCGCCTTTATAAACAATACCTCAGTGAATATCTGGTTTGCTAAATCTTTGCATACCATCCTTTTCTTTTGATGGCAGTACTTTATGGGGGAGCCTCCTTTCTTGGGGGTCACTAAGCAAAGTTGTATGCAGCCTAGGGTGCCATGGATACATATTTATGTGAGCAGTAGGAGCATACACGGAGAATGTTCCAGGGTTCTAACGAACAGTGCGTGCAGCCTTGGAGATGGTGAGAGTCTGATTTTTAGATGATCAAATATTTGTATCTTTTAATAGGTTGGTACCATGGAGCTCTGTTCTAGCACATAATACAGGTCTAAATTTTCTATAATTTATATTAATAAGTTTTACAACAACAAAAAAAGTTACATAGAATAAAGAAGTTCATAATACTTCTCATAATAGTATTTTCTTACAGCTGACAAATCATTAAGATGTTAATGAAAAGTAGCCACGCTTACTTATCCTATTTCATAAAGTCAGTTAAGACCAGCCTTAATGCTTGTGCTAGTCTTCTTAAAAATATATTCTATTCCAAATAAGTATTAAACCAGCTCAAATATATTTTGGAATGAAGCATGATATAAATACAGACAAATAGCTAACTCACAGTCCAGTGGGAAGCAGAGATTCTCTCCCAAGAGATACAAGCTTTGTGTCACTCACTCTCCAAGGGAAAACCACTCAGATTCTACCTGTGGTGAGTTCCCATGACTTGGGAGCAGTTGGGATGCTGTGTCTTGTCTCCTAAATTAGGAATCCTAGGAAAAACTTGTGTATCCTTAGAAATGACACGGGGACAGGGTGCAGTTTTTTTTTAGCGCTGGTCTTCGGTGGGTTTACATTTTAAAATGACAAGACAGCATAGAATAAGAATCTACTTGGAGCCTTCCAGGCACAGACCTGGATCTTTCTCTTTGGATGGCACTCTCATGCTCTATCAGCTCTAACCTCGCCACCTCCCACCCTCTAAGACCCACAAATCCCTGAGGAACCTTTAGTAAACTCAGGGTGTTTTCCCACTAGTTGCCATTTAGTCATAGCATTTAGAAGTATGTTGGAGGTGGCAAGGTTTGGGTTCCTCAGAATGCAAGTATTTTCAACCAGCTAGTGCAGGGATTAGAAAACTTTTTCTAAAAAGTGCCAGATAATAAATACTTTAACTTTGTGGACCATGAGGTCTCTGCGACAGTGACTCAACTCTGCCATAGTAGCATGAAAACAGCCATAGACAGTATGTAAAGGAATGAGTGTGGTTGTATGTATGAGTGTAATAAAACTTATCAATACTGAGATTTGACCTTCAAATAATATTCACCTTATTAAACATTTTCTCCTTTGACTTTTTCCAACCATATAAAAATGTAAAAGCCATTCTTATTTCACAGACTGTACAAAAACAGGCAGCAGACTGGATTTGACCCATGAGCTATAGTTGGTCAACCCCTGATCTGCAACAGCCGTTATTTTTCTTCTGCCTTCTGTGTATTACTTTCTGATTTCACCATTTCCCTCTACTGTGCCTTTTTTTTTGAAGCCCCTCTGTGCTTTCTCTCAGCTGAGACTTACATAGCCTTTGGAGAATCTATTCTTCTGGCCCTCATGTAGCTCATCAGGGAAAGCCAGAATACCTACCTAAAAGAACCATTAGGGCAAATTCAGATAAAGACCTTCTTCTCTTTTTTGTGTCCTAATTTGACATATAATATGGGTATATAAAGGCTACAGGTATATTCTGCCAAGTGGGTCTGGTTTCTGCAGGGCTCTAAGGTTCTAATCAACAGTGGGTGCAGCCTTAGAGATGGTGAGAGTCTGATTTTTAGATGATCAAGGATATTTATATCTTTTAATGGGTTGGTACCATGGAGTTCTGTTCCAGCACAAAACAATAAATTATATTTAAAAAGAAAAAAAAAGAGTCCAAGAGAGGTCTGAACAATCAATTTGGTGTCATCTCTTAGAACAATGGTATATAACAAGGGTATTCAGGCTGGAGTAGAAACTTTTGATGGAAATGGGGGAATTACAAACAGTTTATACCACTCTATCCTCAATATATTTAAAATAAAAACACAGTACAGATTTTTTATGTGAGGATGTGTTTAAAGGGAAATAATATGCTCTATGTCATAGAGAAACAGAACCCAGGAGGACATTCTCTGATGTGTAGTTATAGTCCTAATCTGTGGGGCTGCCCATCAGATCAATTGCTGGCATTTTGTATAGGGCCGTGAAGCAGTGGGGGCGACACAGGCTGTCTGCCTAAATAATGAGATTGGTTTGGTTGGTCTGACAGATGCCATGATTTATGGGAGTGTTTATTGTGGGGACATCTGCTGCCGAGGGCAGCCAGATGAAAGGCATACAGGCGGGAGGTGGAGGAGGGCAAGGAACAGGGGAGGGGTGGTTGTGTGTAAGGCAGGTAAAGACCACCCCAAGTACAGCTGTTAGAACGGAGCTGCTATGGAGCTGTAAAATAGTGGGAGATAGTAGAAGTAGCCTGGGCTTTGGATTGTGCAGATCTGGCTTTGAATCCCTGGCTCTGCCACTAGTCAGCTGAGATTTTAGGACAGTTGCTTCCTTTCTTTGAGAGTTCATTTCTTCATCTATTAAATGGGGATAGTAAACATTCTACCTCTTTCCCACTATGTGAAATTGTGCTAACAAAAAAGTCCAGAGTTCCTGTACATAGGGGAACTCAGTTAGTGGTAGACATCATTCATATTTGTCCATGTGTCCACTTGTTTGTTTATTCACCAGCATCGATTGTTCTTTGCAATTTCTAATAGAGCCGTATTTTCAAGCAGATGCCTAATGGTGACTTAGGCATTAATGGCTTTTGTGATGAGGATGAAAGTACACAATAGTCAGCAAGTATTTATAGGTATATGTATTGCCATTCAGATGGCACATAAGAGTTTAGTGGGAACCTGAAGTATGATTTAAAGAACAGCTGCCTGGGGCTGCCTGGGTGGCTCAGTCGGTTAAATCTGACTCTTGATTTCAGCTTAGGTCACGATCTCACCGTCCGTGAGATCGAGCGCTGCGTTGGGCTCCATGCTGGCAGTGTGGAGCCTGCTTGGGATTCTCTCTCTCCCTATCTTTCTGCCCCTCCCCAACTCACACTCTCTCTCAAAATAAGTAAATGAGCTTAAAAAAACATAAAGAACAGCTGCCTGGCCAATAAACACAGTGAAAGATACACAACTCACTAACTGGGGAAAAATCATAAAACAAGACCAAAATGAGATATTGCTTCACACTCACCAGGTTGGTAAAATTATAAAGTCAAACAATAACCAAGTGTTGTACAGCACTACTAGTAAGAGTTTAAACTGATATGACTACTCTGGGAAATAACTGGTCAATATCTAAAAATCTAAAAATGTGCATATCCTTCTTGCTAGTAAATTCTACTCCTACATATAACCTAGAGAGAATCTCCTGTATATAATCAAGGCAATGTGTTCATAACCACATTGTTTGTTATAGTAAATGACCCGACCGTCCATCAGTGGGGTAATGGATCATACTTTAAGTGAGATAAAGTTACAGGTAGCACCATCATAGAATAATTTTAAATCATAGTGAGGAAAGAAAGAAAATTGCAAACACAAAACCATTTATAAACAGCTTTAAACATGGAAAACAATATTAATATATTGCTTATGGATAACTACATATATAATAAATGTTTAAAGAAATTTGGAATGATACATATCAAAATCAGAATAGTATTAGGGAAAGAAAGAGGGATGTGATTGGAAGGGTTGCCTAAGGCTCAAATCCAAACCCTACCATTTACTCACTA
This sequence comes from Prionailurus viverrinus, assembly GCF_022837055.1. Classification (NCBI taxonomy): domain Eukaryota; kingdom Metazoa; phylum Chordata; class Mammalia; order Carnivora; family Felidae; genus Prionailurus; species Prionailurus viverrinus. The sequence goes on along the minus strand of NC_062568.1, from coordinate 160,492,540 downwards.
GCTGTGCACCCTTGAACAAGTTTCTTAAGCTCTCTGCCTCAGTTTTCTGATCTGTGAAAGAAAATAATAATAATATCTTCTTCACAGGTATGCTTTGAGGATTAAATGAATAAATATTGGTAAAATGCTTAGAATAATACCTAGCAGATAGTTCAGTGTTACATGAGCGTTCGTAATTATGGTTCTCATTACACGAATCTTTTATCTTTTATTTATTAAAAAAACCTTAAATATTGCAATTTTTCATTTATAAATGTTTCAGTATTTATTCTGGTAAGTGAGGAATGTTGTTGAACATAACTACAGTATTATTACCCCTAAAAAAGTAACAGTAAACCTTTAATATCAAATACTCAGGAAGTGCTCAAATTCCAGTCGCCCCATAAATGTGATTAATTTTTTATAGTTTGCTTGGATTAAGTTCCAAACAAGATCTGATCTGTCTTTAAAAAAAATTTTTTTTAATGTTTATTTATTTTTGACAGAGAGAGAGAGAGAGAGAGAGAGAGCGAGCGAGCGAGCATGAGTAGCGGAGGGGCAGAGAGAGAGGGAGACACAGAATCTGAAACAGGCTTCAGGCTCTGAGCTATCAGCACAGAGCCCAACGCGGGGCTCGAACACACTGACAGTGAGATCACGACCTGAGCTGAAGTTGGATGCTCAACCAACCAATTGAGCCACCCAGGTGCCCCATTGGCTGATTTGTCTCTTAATATATTTTGATCTATAGATTCCTCCTCCAACTTTCCTTTTTCTTCCAATTTATTTTTTTCTAGCTTTATTGAGGTATAGTTGATATATAAAAATTACACACATTTAATGTATACATTTTGATGACTTTAAATATGTGTGTATACCCGAAAAACAAATAACCCAGTGAAGAAATGGGCAGAAAACATGAATAGACACTTCTCTAAAGAAGACATCTGGATGGCCAACAGGCACATGAAAAGATGCTCAACGTCGCTCCTTATCAGGGAAATACAGATCAAAACCACACTCAGATATCACCTCACGCCAGTCAGAGTGGCCAAAATAAACAAATCAGGAGACTATAGATGCTGGAGAGGATGTGGAGAAACGGGAACCCTCTTGCACTGTTGGTGGGAATGCAAATTGGTGCAGCCGCTCTGGAAAACAGTGTGGAGGTTCCTCAGAAAATTAAAAATAGACCTACCCTATGACCCAGCAATAGCACTGCTAGGAATTTACCCAAGGGATACAGGAGTACTGATGCATAGGGGCACTTGTACCCCATTGTTTATAGCAGCGCTCTCAACAATAGCCAAATTATGGAAAGAGCCTGAATGTCCATCAACTGATGAATGGATAAAGAAATTGTGGTTTATATACACAATGGAGTACTACGTGGCAATGAGAAAGAACAAAATATGGCCCTTTGTAGCAACGTGGATGGAACTGGAGAGTGTGATGCTAAGTGAAATTAGCCATACAGAGAAAGACAGATACCATATGTTTTCACTCTTATGTGGATCCTGAGAAACTTAACAGAAACCCATGGGGGAGGGGAAGGAAAAAAAAAAAAAAAGAGGTTAGAGTGAGAGAGAGCCAAAGCATAAGAGACTCTTAAAAACTGAGAACAAACTGAGGGTTGATGGGGGGTGGGAGGGAGGGGAGGGTGGGTGAGGGGTATGGAGGAAGGCACCTTTTGGGATGAGCACTGGGTGTTGTATGGAAACCAATTTGACAATAAATTTCATATATTGAAAAAAAAATATGTGTGTATACTTACGATACTATTACCACAATCTCCAAAAATCTCCTTGTGAAGTATTTTTTTATACGAATACTTAACATGAAATCTGTCTTTTTGAAATATTTTATTTTTTATTTGAGAGGGAGAGAGAGAGCATGAATGTAAGTGGGGGAGGGGCAAGGGAGAGGAGGAGAGAGACTCTCAAGCAGGCTCCATGCCCAGTGCAGAGCCTGAAGTGGGGCTTGGTCCTGTGACCCTGGGATCATGACCTGAGCTGAAATCAAGAATCAGAGGCTTGGGGCGCCTGGGTGGCGCAGTCGGTTAGGCGACCGACTTCAGCCAGGTCACGATCTCGCGGTCCGTGAGTTCGAGCCCCGCGTCGGGCACTGGGCTGATGGCTCAGAGCCTGGAGCCTGTTTCCGATTCTGTGTCTCCCTCTCTCTCTGCCCCTCGCCGTTCATGCTCTGTCTCTCTCTGTCCCAAAAATAAATAAACGTTGAAAAAAAAATTAAAAAAAAAAAAAAAAAAGAAACATCTAAGTAAAAAAAAAAAAAAAAAAAAAAAAGAATCAGAGGCCTAACTGACTGAGCCACCCAGGCACCACCCCCCTCCTTAACATATTTTAAAGTCCATTATAAATATTACAGTTTAAAATAAAGTAAATAAATATTACAATTTTTAAAAAAGAAAGATGTCATCATATAGTTGAAAAGTGAATAATGATTAAAAATAACATAAGAATTTCGGGGTGTGACATAATAATAGCTGCAGTCTGTTGGCCCCTAAATATATTAGGTTCTATGCTAATAGTTTTATATGCACTTATTTAACCTTTCCCTATGAAGAAGGCACTATTTTTATCCCAATTTTAGAGTCAGGAAGAAAGAGGCTTATAAAGACTGTTACTTCCAGGGTGTCTGGGTGGCTCAGTCAGTTAAGCCTCTGACCCTTGATTTCAGCTGAGGTCATGATCTCACAGTTTGTGAGTTCAAGCCCTGGCAGTGCAGAGCCTACTGGGGATTCTCTGTTTTCTCTCTCTCTCTCTCTCTCTCTCTCTCTCTCTCTGTCCCTCCCCTGCTCTCTCTCTCCAAATAAATAAATAAACTTAAAAAAAAAAAAAGACTGTTACTTCCTTCCCAAGGTCACACAGCAGTAGCAAGGCTGAGCCAGAACCCAGCTGAGAATGACTCCTGCTCTTGACTGCTAGGCTGAAGAGGCTACCTGGCCATTGTTTACATTAGCCTCCTCTATGCAGGTTCCTTCTTTCTTCCTGTATCAGCCTTTGTAAGCTAAGTTGTGTTATGATGAGGAACATTCCCAAAATGGAATGGGGGTGCTTCTAATAATAAAGGGTTGGTCATCACTCATCCTGCATGTTCATTGAAGGTCAGCTGGGAGCTCTGCCACACAGTTTCCTATTCCAGGACCTGGGAGTCCTGGACAGAGCAGCCATGATCTCAAACCTTGCCAGTTGCTAGGGCAAAGAAAGAGAGAGACAGGGACAGAAACACAGAGAGGGAATGAGAACTATGGGGAGTTTCACACTCACAGTTAAGTGCTGTATCCTGAGTGACACACAGTACCTACCTTCACTGACATATCATAGACTAGAGTGGTGGTTTTCAACCAGGGGCAGTTTTGCCTTCCAGGGGATATGTGCCAATGTCTGGAGACAATTTGGGTTGTCCCGGCTGGTGGCAGTGGGGTGCTACTGGTGCTATCTAGTGAGTAGGAGCCAGGGATGCTGCTAAATACAATGTACTGGGCATCCCCACCCCCATAGCAAAGAGGTATTTGGCTCTAAATGTCAATGGTGCCAAGGTTGAGCTAACCACAAGGGACCAGAAGGTACAATTTTGTGAAGCTGTAAGGAATGAAAAACTGAAATACTTGATAAATAATACTGATGATCACCATGCATCCTAAAAACTGTTAAAAGGCCCCAGAGAGGTTATTTTCCATGATGGACGTGAAGAATGACTTAGCGGGAGAGGCATGAGATGAATCTTCTAACACATTCAACTCCCTCGCAGGGCAGAGGAGGCCCCTGCACACACTTCTAAGCTAAGCTGCTCTTCCTCTGATGTGGGCATTGTCTCAGAGAATTATAATGAAGGCCACATGGACAATTACATTTTTTCTAATATTCATGTTAAAAACTGTGAGACTTAGCAAAGCGCTTCCCTTGGTCTCCCAGGCCCAGCAGCACTGCAGTAACCCAGAGTCAGTAAGTTCTGAGAGTGAGCGTAACTTACAGGAATATCTTCCCTGGTCTGCGTATGTTATGGGAATGAAGAGAGATCGTGTAGTCTGTGTATCAGCTCCATTTCTGTTTTTCATTGGCAGGTGCCTCATCCCCAGACATGGAGCCCAGCTATGGGGGAGGTCTCTTCGACATGGTGAAAGGAGGTGCAGGGAGGCTCTTCAGTAACTTAAAGGACAACTTGAAAGACACCCTCAAAGACACATCTTCCAGAGTTATACAATCTGTTACCAGGTATGTGCATTCTTCCCAGTTAAGTTAATGGACCTCCGTGCCTCCAAAGGATCTGGTTACCTGGTTACCAGCCAACTGATTTTCTGGCTCAAGGACTGTCAATTGTGTGATATAATTGCATGGAATCTGATCAACCAAGCAATGTCACGGAAGCCATAAAGTTGAGGCCTTCGGAAGCTACAAGCACAGGCCAGGAGGACTCAGTGCATTTTTATATTAAAATATACTGGTTGCCATCCCTGTCTTTTGAATCCAGCATCCTGGGTTCTAATGCATTATCTGCCCTTGTTAACCATGTGATCTAGGCAATTTAATTAACCTCTCTGAGCTTGACTTTTATACTCTGGTAGGATTCATATCTTTGGTTGGTTTGAGAATTAAATGAGAAGTTAAATGAGATAATAATGCACATGCAATCTGAAAAATACTCATTGGATTATAATGGAAACATTTATTTTTTGTATCTTAGTAGCTCTTTGAATCTTGTTTAGTGGAAGACATTTTCTACCCTTCTGCTGTATGAAAATTCTTACAAGCAGGCCATATGAATTCTATTTTATTCTTAGGTATTAGAAAATTCTAAGATCACTTTAGGTTGTAATATGCAGTTTTGAATCATAAATTCAAATGTCAAGCCCAAAAGATTAATCAAGATTTTAATCTTTGTTCAAAGGCAAAATTTATCCCTTACCAGCACTTGCCAACCAGGGCCTGGTGGACAGAGAAAAGATATCCCTTGTTGTTTCTCCATCACTTCCTTACCTACCTTCTCACTGTTCACACTTACAGGAGATGTTCGAGTAGGCAGAGAGGCTGGAATAATCAGTGTTAATGAATAAGCACTATTTTCTATTCTGAGATTGATTCTGTTCAGGAAGTGTCACCTACAAAGGGTATTGGGGTACATCAGTTGGAGTGGTAGATTTACGCTCCTGAGGGTATGGGTTGCTTCTCTCAACAATTATCCTTTGTTAGAGAGAAGGCCTTGAGCTAAGTAAAAACGCCTATTGGATGAAGTGTCCAAGTCATGATGGGCAAGTGATCGAGAGGGGGATATCCTGGCATATTTGGATCACTTTAATGAGCACCCTTTCCTGTCTTGCTTTTAGCTACACGAAGGGAGATTTAGACTTTACTTATGTTACCTCCAGAATTATTGGTAAGTTTCTCATGTTTATTAACAGCTCAGCTTTCAGTTGCTGCTCATTGCAACCGCGTACCCATTTAACCGATATTCTCTCTCTGTGATCCCTCCTAGTGATGTCCTTTCCTCTGGACAACGTTGACATAGGATTCAGGAATCAGGTGGATGACATCCGAAGCTTTTTGGATTCCAGACATCTTGACCATTACACGGTGTACAATCTGTCACCCAAGTCTTATCGAACTGCCAAGTTTCACAGCAGGGTAAGGGGTTTTAGCACTGGGATGCCATGGTTGAAAATGTAACAGGGTATTTTTCCCTTTAAGAGATATCCTCAAAGCCTTTGTCCTCAGACACACAAAGCTGATAAACTATACACTCTGGACACTTCTAGCCACGAAGTATTTATTAGGCTGCTACAAAATATTTTGAAGATTTTCCTTGGGTGAGGACATTTGCAGGAAAAGTTTATCTGTCAATGAGATACCATATAATTTGGGGTCTCAAATCACTTGTGGCTGTTTGCTTAGTTGTTAGGGCACATTGCTCTGAGGCTCAGTTGGAGATGGAGCTGCTATGGAGGGCAATTGGTGACCCTTCTACTGTAACACTAATTATGCCCTTAACCTTCCCTTACTGCTACTTAGGCGTCATGATGCATCAGTGTCGCTAGACCAATATAGACACCACTCAGTATAATGGAAATAGCTCTCTGACATTCAGTAAAGGTGCTTTTTTCATAAGTAGAAAATAGCACACAAACAGTCCACACTGTGGGTTTGGTAATACTATTACTAATATTTGGAGCTTTTACACTGTCCTCTGAGGTGGATGGAGACCTGGGGCACAGAGAATTAAGGTGACTTTCCCAAGACCATTACCACTAGCAGGTGGTCTAAGGCTTGCTTGTGTTCTTAACCATTGCTCTGGGACGACACTATTACTTGGGAAAGCTGGCTTATCCTCCTAAGGAACTTTTTGAATAAGGCAGGGAAATATTCCTAGTTTCTGACTGGTTGAGAAGCCATGAGTGTTGGCTTAGGTTTGAATCTGATGTGAAGTCTGATCTTTCTGGCCAGAGAATTCTCGATTTATTCACTGAATTAAGGCTTTTTCTCTTTCCAGAACATTTTCAAATATTTTGATTTAGCCTTATATGTGATTGGTTTTGCAACTACATCTGGGTCTCTTCCTAAATATAAAGGGTTTTCCACACAATGGACCCTTGAAAAGTGAAAATTTATTTTAAGTAAGCAAAATTATAGCTGCCTGTCCATCCTGTGTATCTCAGCTTTGATGCTAGAACACATTTTGCTCCAATTTTAGTTGCCATTGATAATCTTTGGGTTTCAGCTTCCAGATCTGTAAAAAACACAGGAAGGTTGGTCTATATGTTCTCTAAAGCCTCACCTGCCCTAATGTTCAATGACATAAGGGACAGTTTTGCTAAGGACTCTCTTTTCCGTGAAGGTTCCCAGAATAGGCAAGAGGAAACCTGGTGGTTCTCAAATGTTAGTGAGCAACAAACCACCTGGAGGGTTGGGCAGACACCCAGGCCCAGAGTTTCTGCTTTAGCAGCATAGGAGAGTGATGGGAATCTGCACCTGCTAACAACTTCCTGGGCGCCACTCCAACTGCTGCCCTGGGGACCACTCTAGAGAAGCACTGATAAAACCATTCTGAAGCAGTTTGGTCTAAATTGCCGCTCTATAATGGAGACTTTAAATGCAGCTCTTTTAAATTCCCTATAATTAACTACCTTTCCCACTCTTATCCCATCTATTACCTGATTCAGAGCAAGTGAATTAACATCAAACAGAATGTGGGTAGATATTCCATTTCTAACTCAGATGCAAATCTTTTGGATTGATTTTTATTGTTTGAGAGTCAATGTCATCATTTTCATAACTGAAGAACTGTGGAACACCCTTCACAATATTCCATAGAAATTTTATTTAATCATGGAAGATCTGTGATAATCTGGAAAAATTTCCCTCTGAAAGTAAATAAAGATATAATTATCATTGTAGAAACATTCATATGTATGAAGATGTCTCTTTGTGTAGTATTTGTTTTTTCTTTTTTTTTTTTAATTTTTTTTAACGTTTATTTATTTTTGAGACAGAGAGAGACAGAGCATGAACGGGGTAGGGTCAGAGAGAGGGAGACACAGAATCCAAAACAGACTCCAGGCTCTGAACTGTCAGCACAGAGCCCGACGCGGGGCTCGAACTCACAGACCGCGAGATCATGACCTGAGCCGAAGTCGGCCACTTAACCGACTGAGCCACCCAGGCGCCCCTGTTTTTTCTTTTTAAGTTTATTTATTTTTGAGAGAAAAAGTTCAAGTTGGGGAGGGGTAGGAAAAGAGAACGAGAGAGAGAGAGAGAGAGAGAGAGAGAGAATCCCAAGCAGGCTCAGCACTGCTGGCACAGTGCCTGATGCAGGGCTCAAACCCATGAGCCATGAAATCATGACCTGAGCTGAAGTCGGATGCTTAACCGACTGAGCCACCCAGGTGGCCCTTTGTGTAGTATTTGTAAAAGCAATCTCTATAAAGATATTTAAAGCAAGGCATCTATTAGTGCAACTGCATATTTTGTGACCAGTCTTAACAGTCTTACCAAAAGACCAGGACTATACATATTGAACATCTGTCCTGGGCTGCCCTCATTTGCTCTAGAAGAGCAGGAGGGATGTTTATTTTATTTGCTACCTAGGAGCATGCTTGGCATGGCTAATACAGGTTTCTCAGAAGAATGAATGTGCCAAGAATTGTTAAACATATAGATATAAAATAAATATTTGGTTCTTGTTCTCAAGACACTTAAGCCTAGCTGAAAAAGAAGCCAAGACATGCTAAAGACAAATGCAAATAATATTTACAATCCATACTGAGAGAGTTTGGGGAAAGGAGACAGCAGTGAGAGCTGGACCTTAAGGCATGAATAAGTCTTGCCTACTTATGAGTGTAAGTGAAAGGAATAGGGTTATTTCCTCTCTGTGCAAACCGTAGAATGTGTCTTACATAGCTCTTCATGATCTTGTCTTAGCCCTGCCTCTCCAGCTTCTTTTCCACTGTTCTCCATGGCCTAAAAAACTCTATACTCCAACTAGGGAAGACACATGCTGTCTCTTTGCATGAGCTGCTCCCTCTTCCTAAGAGGCCCCCATGCGACATCCCTCACCCATCCTAACAGCCTAACTTTGCTAAGGGGAGGGTTTCAGTATACCACAAGTCTTTTCCAATTCTTTTCTCAGAAACACAGGCTTGCACTACCTCTTTAGCCTCTCTCAGATAGTTCTAGAACTTGGCAGAATGCAACTGGACCCTCCAACCTAACTGGTTCTCTCAGCCCTCAGTTGTATCTCAGGAAGACAGCCCCCAAACCTTAGTATTTTCATCTGAGCTGTGTTTTGGATTTGGCTACATCTCTTTTCCAGGCCACAGTCCTTTCTCGCCCCAGCACTAATGCTGTGAATTGATTTGCATCTCATTATTGCATTAGGTTCTCATCTTCCAGTGCATGAGGGCTAGAACCATTTCTTCCTCCTTCCAGGATAATGGAGTTCTAGGTCTGCAACTGAATCTTATTTTATTTTTAAAATATTTTTTTAAATGTGTATTTATTTTGAGAGAGATAAAGTGTGAGTAGTGGAGTGTCAGAGAGAGAGAGAGAGAGATGTCCCAATGTCCCAAGCAGGCTCCACAGTGTCAGCACAGAGCCCAACATGGGGCTCGATCCTACAAACTATGAGATCATGACCTGAGCCAAAATCAAGAGTTGTACCCTTAACCAACATAAAGCAAATCTTATTTTATTTTATTTTATTTTATTTTATTTTATTTTATTTTATTTTATTTTATTTTTTATTTTATTTTTAAATTTACATCCAAATTAGTTAACATATAGTGCCACAATGATTTCAGGAGTAGATTCCTTAGTGGCCCTTACCCATTTAGCCCATCTCCCCTCCCACACCCTCTCCAGTAACCCTCAGTTTGTTCTCTATATTTATGAGTCTCTTCTCTTTTGTCCTCCTCCCTGTTTTTATATTCTTTTTGTTTCCCTTCCCTTATGTTCATCTGTTTTGGCTCTTAAAGTCCTCATATGAGTGAAGTCATATGATTTTTGTCTTTTTCTGACTAATTTCACTTAGCATAATACCTTCTAGTTCCATCCACGTAGTTGCAAATGGCAAGATTTCATTCTTTTTGATTGCTGAGTAATACTCCATTGTGTATATATATCACATCTTCTTTATCCATTCATTCATCGATGGACATTTGGGCTCTTTCCATGCTTTGGCTATTGTTGATAGTGCTGCTATAAACATGGGGGTGCCTGTGTCCCTTCGAAACAGCACACCTGTATCCCTTGGGTAAATGCCTAGTAGTACAATTGCTGGATCGCAGGGTAGTTCTTTTTAGTTTTTTGAGGAACCTCCATACTGTTTTCTAGAGTGGCTGCACCAGCTTGCATTCCCACCAACAATGCAAAAGAGATCCTCTTTCTCCACATCCTTGCCAACATCTGTTGTTGCCTGAGTTCTTAATGTTAGCCATTCTGACAGGTGTGAGGTGGTATCTCGTAGTTTAGATTTATATTTCCCTGATGATGAGTGATGTTGAGCATTTTTTCATGTGTCGGTTGGCCATCTGGCTGTCTTCTTTGGAGAAGTGTCTATTCATGTCTTTTGCCCATTTCTTCACTGGATTATTTGTTTTTTGGGTGTTGAGTTTGATAAGCTCTATAGATTTTGGATACTAACGCTTTATCTGATATGTCATTTGCAAATATCTTCTCCCATTCTGTTGGTTGCCTTTTAGTTTTGCTGATTATTTCCTTCGCTGTGCAGAAGCTTTTATTTTGATGAGGTCCCAGTAGTTCATTTTTACTTTTGTTTCCCTTGCCTCCAGAGACGTGTTGAGTAAGAAGTTGCTGCGGCCAAGATCAAAGAGGTTTTTGTCTGCTTTCTCCTCAAGGATTTTGATGGCTTCCTGTCTTACATTGAGGTCTTTCATCTGTTTTGAGTTTGGTTTTGTGTATGGTGTAAGAAAGTGGTCCAGGTTCATTGTTCCGCAGGTCGCTGTCCAGTTTTCCCAGCATCACTTGCTGAAGAGACTGTCTTTATTCCATTGGATATTCTTTCCTGCTTTGTCAAAGATTAGTCAGCCATACGTTTGTGGGTCCATTTCTGGGTTTTCTATTCTGTTCCATTGATCTGAGTGTCTGTTTTTGTGCCAGTACCATACTGTCTTGATGATTACAGCTGTGTAGTATAGCTTGAAGTCTGGGATTGTGATGCTTCCTGCTTAGGTTTTCTTTTTCAAGATTGCTTTGGCTATTCGAGGTCTTTTCTGGTTCCATACAAATTTTAGGATTATTTGTTTTAGCTCTGTGAAGAATGCTGGTGTTATTTTGATAGGGATTGCATTGAATATGTAGATTGCTTTGGGTAGTATTGACATTTTAACAATATTTGTTCTTCCTATCCAGGAGCATAGAATCTTTTTCCATTTTTTTTTTGTGTCTTCTTCAATTTCTTTCATAAGCTTTCTATAGTTTTCAGTGTATAGACTTTTCACCTCTTTGGTTAGATTTATTCCTAGGTATTTTATGGTTTTTGGTGCAACTGTAAATGGGATCGATTCCTTGATTTCTCTTTCTGTTGCTTCATTGTCGGTGTATAGGAATGCAACCGATTTCTGTGCATTGATTTTTTATCCTCCAACTTTGCTGAATTCATGAATCAGTTCTAGCAGTTTTTTGGTGGAATCTTTTGGGTTTCCCATATAGAGTATCATGTCATCTGTGAAGAGTGAAAGTTTGACCTCCTCCTCGCCAATATGGATGCCTTTTATTTCTTTGTGTTGTCTGATTGCAGAGGCTAAGACTTCCAATACTATGTTGAATAACAGTGGCAAGAATGGACATCCCTGTCTTGTTCCTAACCTGAGGGGGAAAGCTCTCAGTTTTTACCCATTGAGGATGATATTAGCATTGGGTCGTTCATATATGGCTTTTATGATCTTGAGGTATGCTCCTTCTATCCCTACTTTCTTGAGAGTTTTTACCAAGAAAGCATGCTGTATTTTGTCAGATACTTTCTCTCCATCTATTGAGAGGCTGATATGGTTCTTGTCCTTTCTTTTATTGATGTGATGAATCACATTAATTGTTTTGCGGATACTGAACCAGCCCTGCATCCCAGGTATAAATCCCACTTGGTCATGGTGAATAATGTTTTCAATGTATTGTTGGAGCCGGTTGGCTTATATCTTGTTGAGGATTTTTGCATCCATGTTCATCAGGGAAATTTGTCTATAGTTCTCCTTTTTAGTGGGGTCTCTGTCTGGCTTTGGAATCAAGATAATGCTGGCTTCATAGAAAGAGTTTGGAAGTTTTCCAAATCTTATTTAAAAAAATTTTTTTTAATGTTTATTTATTTTTGAGACAGAGAGAGACAGAGCATGAACGGGGGAGGGTCAGAGAGAGGGAGACACAGAATCTGAAACAGGCTCCAGACTCTGAGCTGTCAGCACAGAGCCCGACGCGGGGCTCGAACCCACGGACTGCGAGATCATGACCTGAGCTGAAGTCGGCCGCTTAACCGACTGAGCCACCCAGGCGCCCCTCCAAATCTTATTTTAATAAATGTAGATGGCATGGGGTGCCTGGCTGGCTCAATCACTAGAAGATACACCTCTTGATCTCAGGGTTGTAAGTTCAAGGCCCACGTTGGATGTAGAGATTACTTAAATCTTTTTTAAAAAATTTAAAAAATTAATGTAGGTGGCAGACTCTTCCATAAATACCAGTGTTGGAAAAGACAAAACATGAGACTGGTTTTATTTGTAGACTCACAGGAGTCCAGCTCTGTCTATATCCCTGTGTCTTGAACCCTGAACTAAGTCACTTTACATCTTATTGTGTGATATGTGTTTGGGAATACGGTGGTGGTGGCAGAGACAGGCTGTTTCCATGAAGATTTCACTTTGCTGAGGGGAGTCATTCTATATTTTGATTAGCTTTTATGCTTAGAAGCCACATGACAGGAATTAGAAGCCAGGTTTGACAGGAATTGGATGAAATAATCAAATAGCAGCTTTCTTAGGATTTGCATGTGTAACGGAATGTTAGAATAGGATTCATATTTAGTCTCCATTTTTAGCAGAGACCCCAACTCAATATATGCCAGATTGCCCTGCTTTCAAAGCAGTGTGCTAGAGTGCCTACTCAGAACTGCACAAGAGGTATTGAACATTAGTTTTTTGTTTGTTTGTTTGTTTTTTTAGTCTTCTTAGCCAGTTTCCACCTTGAGGAAATAAAAATTACCAATGTTGACAGTAAAGTCCTGGAGACCAATGAGATGCATTATCTAAAACAGGTATTCTTGATCTGAGTTACAGAAATATGGGTCCACCTGTATATTTAGATCCATGGATGGGCTTCAGAGAGTTTAACCATTTCTTCTAGCACCCCACTTTTTTTTTGATGGTAAACTATACATGACACAAACTTAACCATTTTGACAACCTATAAGAGTACAGTTCAATGACATTGAATACATTCACAATGTTGTGTAACCATCACCACTGTCTATACCCAAACCTTTTCCATCATCTCCCAAATAAACACTGTACCCATCCACTCTGTAGGTGCATGTAAACTGGTTCACTTTCTGCACAGGTTTTGAGCTCTGCTCAGAATATCAGGAACCACTGCTTTACACATTTCTTGCTATTTCTGTTGGTAAGAAGTAGAAAACCAGGTGAATGGCCACTGCATGTTGCCTGGTCCTAAAGTTCTTATGTTCTGATCGCACTCCAGCACCACTTGGAGTGTCCTTCCTCCTCCTCTCAACCAGGAAGAAAAGTTATGCTGAAGGAGCCCTGTTAATAGCATAAAAAAATAAACCCAGCTGATTCCTTTAGACTTTTCCTTCATTTTGATTGTTTCTAAACTACATAATCTTGCAGGATTTCTTCCCTTTTGAGAACAAATTGATTTTTGGGAAATATGCTATCAATTTGAACTTACTTAAAGGTCCATCTTTTGTTTGTTTGCTTTCCTTTTCCTTCCAGAGCTCACCAGAGGTCACCAGAGCTCCCAGTTGTTTCTGCTGTGGTTTGCTGGTTGGTGAGAGGTGACTTTACAGGTTATACTTCATCTCTCCCTCTGCCACCATGCTTCAGTTTTAAGGAAACTGAAAATATGGCCATCACTGGAAGCCATAACCACCCACAAATGTGAGGTGGAATTGCAGTTAATAATCACCATCAGACAGTGTGATATAATAGAAAGTACATGAGTCTTATCAGTAATTTTTATTGAGATGACAATTTTAAGCTTTAAAAATTACCCTAGGTTCACATCTCAGCTGTTCCTCTTCCTGGTTAAATCTCTTCACTTCACCCGAGATACCATTTTCTCCTGTATGAAATGGGGATGACAATACGAATACCTACCTTGCAAATACTTAGAAATTCTTTTCTGTAGTTTTGCCATAACGAATAAACTTGATAGCAGTGTCTACCCTATAGTAAGCATTCGGTAAATGGTAGTTATGATTGATGTTAGTAATACTAAAATGCCACAGTAAATGATTGACTAAAATCCCCCTGTTTTCCAAAAATGGTATAGATTCTTAAAATGTGGTATGGCTTTTGAGTCTGATTCTCTGTAGTACCTTTTGCTCTTGTGCTTGGCAGGTGGGATGCTTCTGCCATCGATGAGCCCATGCTTGTGGCAATGGAGAGAGAAAAATCAAATGGCATCCGGCTGTGGTGCTGTTTTGGCTTCTTTCCCAACTGGGTGGTATCATGGCAGCCTGTAATCCATATGGCATTTTTGGATGCTTGGCAGCTCTGGGAGGTGTTTAGAGAGACTGGAGATGGCATCATGAAGTGTCACATGCCCAAGGATTGTGCTGCTTATTGCCTGAACCTGTGAACCCCAGGGAGACACAAAAATAGCTTACAGTGATTGAATTCCTTAAAATTTTTTTTTGGTTTTGTTTATGCTTTAGTGTTTTTTTCCCTTTTAGACAGAGTACATGCTTTTAAAAAATTCTAATTGTATGTTTGCTTAATGGTGTATAATTATAGATCGAGTAAATATGTAATTATGGAGTACTTTAAATTAATATTATTTACTTGATTGATTTAATGATTCTGGAGCTTTTAGCCTTTTGTGCTGAAAACAATTTAGCCAACTTTTAGCTGAGACTCATTACAGATATTGACATTTAGTGTTTGTATGGTTGACATACAGTTTCTAAAAGGTTTAAAAATACTGTCTGGAAAAGCAATTGTTTCATACTTTTCCATGATTCCAACTTACAACAACAGCTAATTTGATTCATCTGCCCCTTCCTTGAGATATTGTACCTGTAGACAAATCTTAGTATGAGAAGCGATTACCAAATGGGGCTCATTCCTTTGTTCTTTCAATCATTCGTTCACTCAGCAAATACTGAGCATCTTCCATTCAACTAACACAACAACTCTGCGGTTACAAAACGAGTAAGTTATGGTGTCTCTTCTGGTGAGGCCTAGTGTCTAGAGGGGGCGACAGAGGTAAACAATTAATTTGAATACAGTTTGACAATACGCTGGCATTTACTGCACTTATGTTGCTCTACTTAATTCTCATTACTCTTGTAATGCCCATTTTCACTTTACACACAAGAGATTGGGGCTCCAAGAGATCAGAAACTTGACTACAGTTAATCAGATCATAAGTGGTAAAGCAAAGGTGAAAACCCGGCCTGTGGGTTTAATCATGGTGCTCTACTGATAAAAGCCGTAATAGATGAAAATGGACAAGGGCATGGGTACGAAGAAGTAAGGTAACTAATTTCTGCCTCTGGGTGTTAGAGAAACTGTCAGTAACAAAAGAGCACTTGAACTTGGGTTTTAAAGGATGAATATGAATTTACTAAGGGAAGAAAAGCATTGCAGACAAGAAGCAGCTTGTACAAGTGTACATTTTGTAATTTCCCTGATGGCAGAATTTATCTTACCAACTCTTCTTTTTTTTTTTTTTTAACCAATATATCATTTCTGTTCCTTGAGAACACAGCAGCAGGGAATCCATTTGGTGGTAAAGAATGGGCCAGAAACAGTCTTAATTCATGTTGGGTAGAAGGGGCAAGCTGTTCCGGAGTTTAAACTGGCAGAGGCCCAGTAGTGGGTCACCCTAGATTGTTTAGTAGCTGTGTCAAGCATTTCAACTACTTTGTTTAGTAAACCATACCTGTCATTGCCAAAGGTATAGGTAAGTGAGTACCTGGAAGCACCCCTGCCATTACCCTACAATCATTTTGTAGAAAAAGGTACAAATTAACCAAAAAAAATGGGCCCTCTTGGCATCCCCAGAGAGAGAAACTTGACTAGCGATTATCTGGTTACCAGAAAAGGGTGAATCAATAGATTGCTCCTGCCTCCCTTTGCCCACTGTTAAACATTAGGGATTTGAGATATTCGTTGTTGTTGTTGTTGTTGTTGTTTAGGCCAGTAGTGTTGCAGAGTACTTTCTGATGACATCATCCATATAAAATCTAGTCTTTTTTCAGAATTCCCTACATTAGCAACCAGCCTAAGCCGCCATCATTCCTGACTTGGGCTCCTCAGCAGCCTCCTGACTGCTCCCCCCGGCTACTCTCATGTCATCCGCATCCATTCTCCACACTGGCTTAAGAGGTCTTTGGAAAATACAGATGAGAGTCACTCCTTCTTAAATATTCTCCCAGCTGCTAACAGGACCTTGAATGATCTGGCCCTTCAGTCTGCTTTTTTGCCATATGGGATTTTATTCATTTTATTCAAACATAGCTGGCTTTATCTGAACTCAGGGCTTTGTACTGGCAGTTACCGGATTTGATACTGATGATAATAGCTAATATTCCTTAATCACTTTGTGCATGTCAGGTACTGGGCTGAGCCCTTGAAATACATCCTCATGTACTAACCACACCCTATGAGGCGGGTAGGTAGGTGCCACTCACCACATTTTTGAAAAAAAAAAAAAAGGTTAAAAGAGGTCACAGAGTTTGTTCAAGTCTAAACTTCTCATTTTTTGTTATCTAAATTAGTAAATATCTAATCATTTGGGACTCATACCTAGTATTTTGAGGCAAATGATAATCTCTACCAGTATAGTCTTGTCCTGCAATGATTTATACTCAGAGGACCTGGGTTGCTCTCCTGGTCCTGACTGGCAGCATGACTCTAGACAAGACAGACTCTGAGAGTCTGTTTTCTCATCTGCAGAATGGACATCATGTTAATACCAGTCTTGTACGATTGTGATACTGCTCAGAACCAAACAGAATTCCAGGAACATTGCCGATGCTCTGTAATGGGTTAAATGAACACGTGTGTTAGATGAGTGAAAATACTGAAGGTTGCCCCATGGTGTTGTTGATTCCTTCAGTAAGACAGAAAGAAATAAGAGCTCTGAGCAAGTGTAGTTTGGCTCACTCTGCAGCTCTTTTCATGTTCTCATGAGAGCTGGAATAAAATTAGGGATAGTGCAGGATTTATAAGATAATACTATAATTAAGTATCCAATAGGCAGGTCAAAACATTGTATTCTTAATAGAAGTTAAATGCATTGTAACCCTACCGGATTAAAAAAAGATCCAAATATGTAGTTTAAATGGTCTATTTTTAATTTAAAATATACCTCAAAAATTTTTTTTATATCTTTACTGGAATGGAATCTTTTAACTAAGAAATTGCTATATTAAACAACTCTTCTTTCTATGTTTGAACCCTGTTCACACCTCTTCCTGGCTATATTAAAAGAGAATGTGGTATCATATTCCAGAAGTTGTTTAGTGTGATAGCTGCGTATGGAGAGGAGTCACTTGGGGAATTCATTCCCTTTTGCTCTGTTCCCTTAGGTCTCAGAATGCAGTTGGCCCATTAGGCAGGCCCCCAGTCTGCACAACCTTTTTGCTGTGTGTCGGAATATGTATAATTGGCTACTACAGAATCCCAAAAACGTCTGTGTTGTCCACTGCTTGGTGAGTAACCTTTGTTGTTGTCATTTGTGGTAGTTGGGTTTGGTTTGGCCAAATACAGCTGGCTCTATAGAGGCTGGTGAACAGGTAACATTTAAGCTGAATAAGCTTTTTGAATCCCTACTTAGGAATTAGGGGATGTGAGGGATATAAAAATGAGTGAAGAATTTATTCTTCTTGCCTTAAAGCTTGAGTAATAGTGAGAGAGGCAGATACATACACGTAATACAGGGCCTCTACAATGTGCTAAATATTATAAAAGAGGTAGAAACGAGGACTGTGGGTACACAGGCAAAAATACCATTGAGTTCTGTGTGAATGAAATTGATAAACACATTGGAATATTTATCTTTTTGTTTTTGAGTGAAAATGAAGTTAAGAAGACCCTTATGCCTTTGTAAGTAGTCACATAGATTGATTGTATTTTACAGCAATTTCTAGTGGGACTGATGAATTTTCCGACCACTGACTTCTTAGAGTCCCTTCCCCCAACTCTTCTCTGGTGGCCTCTTACCTATTGTTTAAAAGTCAACATCTGGTAAAACTCTTTCTGACTCTTGAGTATTTTCACTGTATGGACATTCCCATTGTAAATCTGAATGTCTTCTGTGGCATCTAATATACTGCATCATCATGATCTGGTGGTGTGCCTGTTTTCCTACTAGACTGTGAGCATCTCACAGGCAAGAACTGTGTCTCCTTTACCTTTGCACCCCAGGTCTGAGAGGCTTGAATAAATGATTGAATACATGGTTAAGAACACACAAGTGGAATCTGAGCATAAATACTGGAATTACTCGTTCTTTTTTTTTATTTATTTAAAAAAAAGTTTTTTTGTTAAACGTTTATTTATTTTTGAGACAGAGAGAGACAGAATGTGAACGGGGGAGGGTCGTAGAGAGAGGGAGACACAGAATCTGAAACAGGCTCCAGGCTCTGAGCCATCAGCACAGAGCCTGACGTGGGGCTCGAACACACAGATCACAAGATCATGACCTGAGCGGAAGTCAGACGCTTAACCAACTGAGCCACCCAGGCACCCCTACTCATTCTTCTATAAACTTCAGGGTGTATTTTTTTTTTTTTTTTTGCTATGTGATTACTTGATGATCTTCTCCCTCCTTCTTGAGAGCCAGTTGGCTAAAAGAGGAGGAAAGTGAAAGAACATATTTTCTTCTTTCCATCTCACATCCCCAAACTCTTGGCAACAAAGGAAAAATTTCGTGTCCACGAACGGCCAAAGGGTTTTCCTGTCGGAGGCACAACAGATTGTGCAACAGAACAGATTCCTTTCAGGGACTAAGCAGCTTTAGGCACTTTGGTGATTTTCTCTTCACGCAAGAAATTTCTAAAAGTTCAGAGAGCCAAAGTCTGACAGCTTTGTAAGGGAAGATGGCTCAAGAGAGAGAAGAGGCTTCCAGTTCTTATGATACAATCTTGAAGAATAAAAAGCCAATGAAGAAGAAAAAGAAGCAAAGGATTATGACACCATTGCTGCTCTCTAGCTCACTGAAAAAGGGTACGCATGAGTCAGACATCTGCACCAAGTCTTTGGGAAATGGAATTGAAGCTGGAAATGGGAGCTTTTACTTTTGTCATATATATTTCTGTTTTATTAAAAATAATAAGCATATACTCATCTTTTAATAAAAAACTAAACTGTTGAAAATATTTGCATGGTAGATAAAAGGAGGGGGACACATCCAAGAACCATGAATCAGTTAAGAGTATCAGGAAGGCTAAATCTAAAAGAATTAAGATGAAGAAAAATGTCTTAAAAAAAAGGAAAAACCTGTCCTTGAAATAAGGACAATCACAAATGCTTGAGGCACATGATATAATCTTAACTCTTTTATTCTGTTTTCTTTGTCAGGGGAGCAAATGTCAGGCTAGGACAGTAGTAACAATGATCATTAAGACAGAGCTGATAGGTAATGAGATAGTAAAGGAGCCTCACAGTACTTTAAAAATAATACACTCTCTAGACTTAAATTATGTCTCAGAATGCTGAGAGCACTTGGAAAAGCAATCATGGATTCCTTATGTAATATGAGGAAACAGGAAGAAGAGGTGCCAGGCAAACAAAGACAGGAGAGTTTTTCCAAAATACGGAGGAGGTTGATCCTGGAAAGTTACAGCTGGTGAACCTGATGGCACTTTAAGGCAAAAGTCTAATATAAATCTTTGCACAGATGATTTTAAACTCTTAGGAAAAAGGAGTCTTCATTGGTTCATTATGAATGTGCATATCAAAACAGCTGAACTTTTACAAGACCAATAGACTAGTAGGGATAACTTATTGTATTCCTGCAAGGTATTTCCCAATTTCCTATAATCAAGATAGAGAAATTTGGGCTAGGTTATTATACATCTAGTTGGATTGTGGCTCAGTACTTGCTTCCAAAGGTAGGTGATTAATGGATCAGCATCTTCCCAGGAGAAGGTTGCGTTTGGTTGCCCTTTTAATCAAAAGCAGTGATGAGGATGTGAAGATCAAGCTTCCAGTATTTCTCAGAAATGGGAGGGTCATATAATGAATCTGGATTTTAAAAGCCTTTGCAGGTTGGTTGGTTAACGGAAACTAAGAATGTGAAATTAAACACAGGATAAATGTGAAGTCCTGAATCTTGTTGTAAAAGATTAAATGTATTTGTCTCTTAGCTTAACACATCATTTGAAAAAGAACTAGGGGTTTTAGTAGATAGGAAAATCAATAAGAGCTTAAGGTGTGATTTAGCCTGCATATAAACTAATTTGGCCTAGGATTATGTTAGTAAAAGCATAGTGTCCAGAATAAAGGAGATGGTATTTCCTCTCTAGTTGGTTGGAGTGCACCTCATATTTTACATTTCACATCTGGGTAGCACATTTAAGGTTGTTGTTTTAAAATGGGTCTGTTCAGAGAAACTTCACCAAATGATGTTTCTTAAAATGGAATATCAAGTGAGGAAGAATCAAAGAAATTATATATTAGTTGGGGTCCTTTAGAGAAACAGAACCAATATACAATGCATTTATTATAGGAATTGGTTCACACAGTTACAGAAGCTGAGAAGTCCCACAATTTGTTTGCTGTCTGCAAACTAGAGAACCAGAAAAGCTGGTGATGTAATTCAGTCTGAGTCCAAGGCCTGAGAACAGGGGCTCTGATGTCCCAGGGAAGAAGGTAGACATCTCAGTTCAAGAAGATAGAAAATTCACCCTTTCTCTGCTTTTTGGTTCTATTCAGACCCTCAACAGATTAGGTGATGCCCATGCACATTGGTGAGAGTACATCTTTTTTTACTCAGAGTCAAACGCTGATCTCTTAAAAAAATTTTTTTAATGTTTATTTTATTTTTGAGTGAGAGAGTGAGAATGAGCAGGGGAGGGGCAGAGAGAGAGAATCCCACGGAGGCTCCACACTGCCAGCACAGAGCTTGTGTGGGGCTTGAACCCACAAACCTCAAGATCGTGATCCGAGCCAAAGTCAGACACTTAACTGATTGAGCCACCTAGGCACCCTGAGTGCTGATCTCTTTTCGAAACACTCTCATAGACAATTCTAGAAGTAATGTTTTACCAACTGTCTGAGCATCGCTCAGCCCAGTCAAGTTGACACATAAAATTAACCGTCACAGATTGGGTGTGCCTTTAACCTGTAAAATGAAAGAGTTGGTGGAAGGGGAGGGTATTTCAGATATGTGAAAGGCTACCCCAGGAAGAAAGAAGTAGGTTTACTCCTTCCTGACAGAAGAAAAAACGAGGATCATTGAGTGGAATAGACTTCAACTCAACATATTCAGGATAAAGAAGAACTTTGTAAGCTGGGCTGGGCTTGGTTTCTTCAAGTAGCAACAAGCCTCCTGTCACTCAGAGTGTTCTAGAAGAGCCTGGGCCACCATCTGTTAGGAATGCTACATGTATTTCTCCACTGAATGTGGTTGAATCATGTGAAGCTTCTTTATTTTGTATGAATCTAGAAACATACTTTGGGTAAAATATATACATAGCATACTCCAAAGAGCAGTATTTGCCTAATCTGTGAACTCTACACCCGGCTTGCAACCAAGAGACCTCAACTACTAGTTCTGATCCTATGAGTCCAAAGTTACTTTGAAGATTAGACTATTTTCCCATAAATATATGCAGATCAAATTTATGTTGCTTGGTTTCTTAGGTTAGTAGAGAGTCAGTTTTACCCTAAGAATAAGCCTTCCTTGCTGCTTTGTGATTTGAAGTGCTTGGGACAGAGTTTGGTTTTCAAGTGAACACATTTTACTTTAAGTTTATTTATTTATTTTGAGAGAGAGTGAGGGAGAGAGAGAGAATCCCAAGGAGGCTCTGTGTTGTCAGTGCAGAACCCAGTGCAGGGCTTGATCCCACGAACTGCGAGATCATGACCTGACCTGAAATCAGGAGTCAACACCTAAGTGACTGAGCCACCCAGGGACCCTCAGGTGAATAATTTTGAACTGAAAATAATTCTGTTAAGAAGAATTCTCCCCATTCTCTCTTCCCTCTTTTAACTGCAAGTACAGCCATTCTCTATGGTGAGTGGCTGACTGGGCCACGTTTGTGACAGGTTTATGTATCTTCCTTGGCAGGATGGACGGGCAGCATCGTCAATTCTGGTTGGTGCTATGTTCATTTTCTGTAATCTCTACTCTACTCCTGGCCCAGCCGTTCGATTGTTATATGCAAAGCGACCCGGAATCGGACTGTCGCCATCCCACAGGAGGTAAAGTAAGCTAGATGCAGGGTAGGCACAATTTCTAACTGATATTGTGCCCTTAAGAAAAGGGAAACCCTTTTTAGGTAATTGACTTATTATACTTCTGTTACTTGCAGTTTCTTCTTTTTTCTTATTTATTTATTTAAAAAATGTTTATTTATTTTGAGAGAAAGTGTGAGTGGGGGATGGACAGAGAAATAGGGAGAGAGAGAATCCCAAGCAGGCTCTGCGCTATCAGCACAGAGCCCGACATGGGGCTTGATCCCAAGAACCATGAGATCATGACCTGAACCAAAATCAAGAGTCAGACGCTTAACTGACTGAGTCACCCAGGCACCCCTTCTTTTCTCTTATATAATTTCCCCTTCTTACTTTTTTTGAGTTAAAAGTGCTTCTGATGATAAATTCTAAAATTTTTCCAAAGCCGGCTTTTAGCTGATAAACCTAACCTGGCAGATCAAATAGGAACAGATATGCCAGTGTGAAGTTAGTATAAAGCTCCCATAAGCCTTTTTCATTTAGTAAATTACCCCTTTACCAGTTCTTTGGGGGGGAAATACAGTCATGTCACTAGATAAAAGCTTTCATAAATTGTTGGTTGCATTCTCTTTTGGTAGTTAACGTTTAAGAATTTAACACAGTAAATTGTTATTATAAGTTAGTAATTTACAATAATAGACTTCATAGCCAAGACTGATTGCTTCTTTGGTCTGACCCACAGAATGTCAATCTTCTGTTTCAGATACCTGGGCTATATGTGTGACCTCCTAGCAGACAAGCCCTACCGCCCTCACTTCAAGCCTCTCACGATTAAGTCCATCACTGTCAGTCCAGTCCCTTTTTTTAACAAACAGAGAAATGGATGTCGTCCTTACTGTGATGTACTGATTGGAGAAACCAAAATATATACGACCTGTGCGGATTTTGAAAGAATGAAGTAGGTCATGATACTTTTCTTCACTTCTTCTTAGGAATTGCTCATTTCTTATCTAGGTTGAATTATATTCTTCCTGTGAGGAATACATCATTGTGAAAAGGCTGATATTAAAAAAAAAAAGTTCTATGTAGGTTCAATCCTAGAAAAGCATAAGTAAACCAAGGGATGCTATGGCTCCCTCTCAAATGGAAATATAAGCTAAGGGACTAACATGAATTATGAGGGTTAAGACAGTGGTGGGGACAGAGGACCTACATGCTTAGTTTCTAGGTGAGCAGCCAGGCAGATGGTGATATAATGAAAGAAGTTACAGAATCCAAAATAAAAAGCAGGTGCCAGTAGGGGGTGGTAGGGGGTATGGAGAGAAGGGAGTAGATGGTGACATAAAATGAAGTTAGTTTGGAATAGGTTGAATTTGGGAATTGGTATCTAAGACCCTCACAGAGCATGGCTTTGCAGTTTCTATACTGATCTTGGTTGGACATTTTTGTTCCCTCTGTCTCTGCTTTTACTATTAATTTAAAGTTAAGAAACAACAAGTATATCAGGGCTAAGTGTATTTGAGGATTATGAGATCTGCAGAGTAGGGATGGGCAGTCAATTTATCTGAAGTCCAGATGGGACAGGGGAGGGGGTCTACCATTAGACCAACACCATCCTATGGCAGAACCAGTTTGCACCCATGGCTGTGCTCCTGACTTTGCTTAAGATAGGAAATGGTTCTTGGGCCCAGTCTTGGGCAATAGGTCCTTTGGCTTGAGCCACAGAGGACTATACCTATGTGATCATACAAGATTGGACTCTTTCAATGTATATTTTTGTCTCTGTTTGTAGAGAATACCGTGTCCAAGATGGAAAAATCTTTATTCCCTTGAGCATCACTGTGCAAGGAGATGTGGTTGTTTCCATGTATCACTTGAGGTCAACCATTGGGAGCCGACTACAGGCTAAGGTATGGTTTCAGGAAGAATCATGGCATAAACTCTTCTGAGCCTTCAATAGGGTATTTTATTTTATTTTATTTTATTTTATTTTATTTTATTTTATTTATTTTAAAAATAAGCTCATAAGCCCAGCATGGAGTTTGAGCTCATGACCTCAAGACAAAGAGTTACATGCTCGAAGCACCTGGGTGGCTCAGTCAGTTAAGCATCTGACTCTTGATTTTGGTTCATGAGATGGAACCCTGCGATAGGCTCTGCGCTGACAGCATCGATCCTGCTTGGGATTCTCTGTCTCCCTCTCTCTTTGCCCCTCCCCTGCTCACACTCAGTCTCTCTCAAAATAAATAAATAGAAGTTAAAAACAACAGAGTTCCATGCTCTACTGACTGAGCCAGCCGGGCATCCCTTAATATGAGGAGGATTTTAGAGTATATTCTCTGTATCACTTTGGGCTTGAGTGACTTGTGGTTTTAGAATTAGAAAGAACCTTTAAAGATTATTTATGTCTGTTTCCCTCATTTTATAGGGAACGAGTCTCAGAGAGAATGTGATTTGCCCAGAGGCCTTGGCATGATGACTTTGCCAGAAACTGACAGCTCTGGAACTTGTACCAAACCTTGAGCTTTAGAAGCTCATGCCCTTTTTTATAGTGTCCCATTTGGATCAGTGTGAGAGGAGATATTTCTATTAAGGATGTAGGATTAAGTAATTATAGTTTTTCAATGTTTTATTAGAATAACATTCACATAACATAAAATTCACCCTTTCAATGTGTACAATACAGTTATGTTTAGTATTTTCAAAAGGTTATACAGCACCACCATATCATTCCAGAACATCATCATCCTCAAAAGAAATCCTATACCTATTATCGGCCATTGCCCCTCCCCTCTTCCATCCCCTGGGCAACCACTGATCTACTCCCTGTCTCTAAGGGTTTGCCTCTTTTGGACATTCATGTAAATGGAATCTCATACAGTATGTGGTTCTTTGTGGCTGGTTTCTTTCACTTAGCATAATATTTCTGAAATTCATCCATGTCGTATCATGTATCTGTACTTCATTCCTTTGTATGGCCAAATAATATTCCATTGTGGCTATATCACTTTTTATTAATCTCTTCATCAGTTGATGGGCATTTTGGTCATTGCCTCTTTAGGGATATTATGAATAATGTTATAAGTAATTGTATTTTAATTCATCAAATATTTGCCAAGTGCATGCTCTGTGCCAGCCATTGCCTTAGGGGTATAGGATTGACAAGAATAAGACTGTCCCTGCCCTCAGAGAGCTCAGCCTAGCAGGAGAAATTCACCACATGTACGAATATCCACTCACATAGTAGAGGTAGGATGAGATACTATAATGGGAATGGTCTGCTTTAGTCATTGGTGGCTACAGAGAGGATATGAACTTTCAAGGTGGCTGTTGAAGGATGAGTTCATTAGGTTGCAGCAGGGGCATCCTGAAGAGAAGGAATGGAATGAGCCAAAGTATGGCAGTATGCAAGAACATGGGACATTAGTGGAAGAGGCAATGGCTTGCCAAAGCAGAGTTCATGGAGATGAGAGGCTAGAAATGACGCTGGGCCATTTCCAAATGGGAAGGTCACTTAGTGTTCATAATAAACAGAAGCTCCAAAGTAGAAACAGTTGAAGGTGCATGGCTCCCCAAAGTATAATTTCTTGATGCAGTTAGTCCCCTTTCCCTGGTTGATTGTCACGTGCTTCTCTCATGTATTTGTAGGTGACCAACACCCAGATATTCCAGCTTCAGTTTCATACTGGATTCATACCACTGGAAACCACAGTTTTAAAGTTCACCAAGTGAGTGCTGCTTGGACCAAAATCCCTTTTCAATATAAGCAGCTGGGAAATGCTGGAAGCCAAATACCCAAGGTTCCTTTGCTCTGTGCTGCAGCAACCCCTGGAATCCTGTGCTGCAGGACTGTTGAGTGTAGCTTAACAACACAGAGAGCCTGGTTGCATTTCACAGCTTGCAGTTGGGTATAATTTGTCTTGAGTGCAAATGGATCAAAGACTTCAAATAGAAAGGTCTAAAATTCCATGTGAGAGAACAAGACTGAACAAAGAGGAAACAAAGTATCAATACTGTGGCCCTTCGCATCTGTGTATCCCTTTGTGTTTTTCAACAGTGATGGCAGTTTAATCAGTGGTATGATATGAGCAATGACCCTTGAGACAGGATGCCAGGCTATAGCACTAAAGCAGGGTACCCTTCTGTACCAGAGAATGAACCTTAGTTGCTTTATTATAATGTGGTTTAGGGAACTCAGAGGGATGGCTGAAGCCAGGGTGATAGGTGGGAGTTGTGGGAGTCAGGGTAAGGGTAGACATTCAAGAGCTCAGGGTGGCAGCTGGGGACTATCTCACTATGTTAACTAATTTAGCCTTGCCTGGGCATACTGGCTGGATCTATTGCCCTACTTCCTAACATGCTTTTATATGCAGTAATATCCAAATTCTTTAGTTGTACTTATTATTCTCCCCTTTCCTCTAGTGAGGCCAGAAGAGTAAAGTACCTTATCTGGTTAGTGATTGATTTTTCCCTAGAAATGAGTCTTAGGGTTAACCTGAGTCAACCTACAATGGTGTCTGTGCTGAACATCATGCTGGATCCATTGTTTTTCACTGATCTTCTTCTTTTAAATTGCTATTTAGACCTGAATTGGACGCATGTGATGTACCAGAAAAATATCCTCAGCTATTTCAGGTGACTCTAGATATAGAACTACAGCCCCACGACAAAGTGATAGACTTAACCCCACCATGGGAACATTACTGCACGAAAGATGTCAATCCCAGCATCCTCTTCTCTTCTCACCAGGAGCATCAAGAAACTCTGGTCTTAGGAGGTATGAGTCACCTGGTGGTTTTGTTTTCAGGACAAAGCCTCTGTGTTATTATCACTTTGACTTATTTCCTATTTCATTGATGCTGCATGGCCTTTTCTCTTGCAGGACAGGCTCCAATAGATATCCCTCCGGACAACCCCAGGCATTTTGGGCAAGGTGGCTTCTTTTCCTCTCTCTGTTGGCAAGGTACTTCTAAGCATTTCCCTAAGTTACATGGTTAGATACTTAAGTCATGTGGTGATTCTGTAAACATGGTTTGTTCTCAAAGCACCTTCAAAAAAAGAAACATTTAGAAGTCACCCCTGTTCTTCCTTACTTCACACTGTCCCTGCTCGTTCTTTTTTCAAATCAGGCAGTTTGAAATTACCTCTCTACTTTGAATTTCATGGATACTCTTAGACTGATGTAAAAGGCCATTTAAAGCTGAATTCTACCTTTTCTTTCTATGCTGTCTTTTGGATTACATCTTTCCTGGACTTATGAATCAATGTGATATTTTCTAGGATTTCCCTTTATGCTGCCGACACACAAATTAACAAAAGACTCTATCTCCTGCCCTTGAGTACATATTCTGAAAATATAAAATCTGGCATTTCCCCCAGAGGGATCTCGCCACTAGGAGGGCAGATCTAAGCTTCCCCTGGTGCAGAAAAGGCAAATACTTTCCCCATATGTCTCTGCTCCATGCTTTAACAGCCATGGCAAAAATTGGTCTCAATCATAGTATCCTTTTCCACCAAACCTGGACTTTTAGAATCTCTCCAACATAACACTTCAGATTGCTGCCATCAGTAGACTGGCAATGGCATTCTATCCATACACATTCGCCTCCTTGCTATAGAGTTTGCTGAGGTTAACTGCAAGATTGAACGTAGAATTGAATCGTAAGGACTTTCTGTAAGAAAGGGGTAGGAAAATAGCTTTGACAATGCTCTGGTTAGAGTTTTCTTGGTTGACCTTTCTTCACTGTGCGAACATGAGACAGTATTCCTGTTGCCTATGGAATTTTCCATGTTTCGTGAAAAAAAAAGTTCACAGAATTCCTTTGAATTAAAAGCCTTACTTTCAGAATTTCCTCCTGGGAAATGGGAACTCAGAGGGATGGCTGAAGCCAGGGTGATAGGTGGGAGTTGTGGGAGTCAGGGTAGGGGTAGACATTCAAGAGCTCAGGGAATTTCCTCCTGGGAAATGGGACCAATAACATAAAAAAATTGGAAAACCCAGTGAAATCTAGATAACAGGTTGACTCCCCAGTTTCCCCCAGTAACAAGTCCCCTACATCTTCCCTTCCTCACATAAGGGCTTTTAATTAAACTTCACTTTTTCCTCTCCACTGACATTGTAGTAATTTAGAAGTCATTCCTATTAGTAGGCTCTGAAATAGGTTTTAGCAGAAATGCACAATTTCTTTTCTGAACTTCACAGAAGTATTTCAGGAATGCAAACGTTTTTTAATTTTAGGTGATATGGGATATAAATGATATATTACTCAGCATCCCCAGCGGCATCTCAGACAACTTTTAATGGAGCGTGTTAATGTTTCCGCAGTGAAACATGTAAAAATAATCACTTTGGGTGAGATAAATGAAGAGTATACATATGTACGTATCAGTTCTGGTCAGATTTTTCCACCAGCCAAATTTGTTCCAGACTTAGGGAAACCTTTCCCTTTTCATAGCTTTTTGCATTTCAGAATCGGGAATTAAGGATGTGGATCTGCCCTTGATTTAGAATGTGGGTCTACCTAACATTAAATAACCAAGTGTCCTTGAAGGATCTGTCTCAAGGAGGGCCTGGAAAGTCACCCATCAGCCTCTCCGTCCCTTCCCCAGAAAAGACCTCTTCCCTGCTGCCCACTTTATGCTGAATGTATCACCGTCCAGGATGGTATAGGGACCATCCTGAGTGGAATCTCTGTGGCTATTCACTGGTTAGGTGTGTGGTTGGCTTCTACTCCTGACTGTGGGAGGAAGGCCTTGCTTTTGGCTGCAGGCCACATGAAAAAAAAAAAAAAAGAGGAATCAGCAAAGGATTAAGAAATTATGGGACTTTTTTTCAAAGCACCTAGAAGAGTATCCGGAAGATGATAATCATAATGATAAACACTTAGTTACTACTTAATATTGATCTGAACACTTTCTGTTTATCATCTCATGTAGTTCTCACCATAGCCATTGGAGTTAGGTACTATTGGTTACCCCCATTTTGCTGAGGAGGAAACCAAGGCACAGAGAAGTAAAGTAACTTTCTCAGTGTCACAGAGCCAGTAATTAGAGCTGGGATTCAAACCCACCCTGTCTGGCTCCAGACTTCCTGCTTTTCCCTGCTCCATGATACTGCCTCTCAGCTGCTCTACAAAAGGTGATTGGATGATGGGAAATACATCCAGCAGTTTTCTATTGGTAAGGGTCTGAGAGCATTGTTTGCTCAGGGCTGCCGCTTCTCTCTTTCAGAGTTATGTACCAACTCTAGCTCACAAAAATCAGTAACGCTGGGGCCAGTAACTAACTATTTATTGGCATATTGGCCTTCCTTAGATCAGAAATCGGAAAAATCATTCTGTGAGGAGGACCATGCTGCCCTAGTGAATCCAGAAAGTGAGCAGTCGGATGATGAACTTCTGACCCTTTCCAGTCCACATGGCAATGCAAGTGGTGACAAACAGCATGGAGCTAAAAAGCCCAGCAAAAAGCAGCAGGAGCCAGCTGCCCCTCCACCCCCTGAAGATGTGGACCTTCTGGGTCTAGAAGGATCTGCAGTGAGTAAGAACTTCTCTCCGCCAGTGGCTCCTCCCACTAATTCTGAACTGCTGAGTGACCTGTTTGGAGGTGGAGGTGCGGCGGGGGCTGCCCAGGCTGGACAGTCAGGGGTGGAAGACATGTTTCATCCGAGTGGACCTGCGTCTACCCAGTCGACACCACGCCGCTCTGCCCCCTCCACCTCTGCATCTCCAACCCTAAGAGTGGGAGAAGGTAATTTTTTCCATGTTATGCTAAACCTCTCAATTTTGAATTGGAACCTTTGGGTGAAGCAGGTAGAATTGAACTTTCCTAATAAGCTAGACTTTTCTGGTCTCCCTGAAAGTCCCTTAGAGGTCTCTGTTTTCAGTTAATGGGGAAATGTCCATTTTGGTAGGACAATGTAAGAGTGAATATTTGAGCTCTTTGTCCGTTCTTTGTTTTTGTTTGTTTGTTTGTTTTCCTCCAAAGTTTCAATCTCTGAGCTGCTTTAGTTACTTCTTCTTGGAGATGTAGTTTGATGAATTATTACTAATAATAACAGCTAATATTTGTGGGCTACTTACTATTTGCCAAACATGGAATTTAACACTAAACATGGATTCAGTTATTATAAAAATCTGGCAGTTAGGTGCTTTTATTACCCCTATTTTTTAAAGTTTATTTATTTATTTTGAGAGAGAGAGAAACAGAGCGCACAAGCTGGGGGAGGGGCAGAGAGAGAGAATCCCAAGCAGGTTCTGTGCTGTCAGTTGCGAGCCCAACGTGGAGCTGAACTCATGAACTGTGAGATCATGATGTGAGCTGAAGTCAAGAGCCAGACACTTAACCTCTGAGCTACCAGGCACCCCATCCCTATATTTATAGTTGAGGAAATGGTGGCTTAGGGTCAAATTAGTAGCATACATTTATAAGGCTAATCATTGGTGAGGCCAGGGTCCAAAACTGGGCCATTTGACTTGAGAGCTCGCTCTTAGTTTTTCTGTAATGTCTTCCTGGAACTGTAATTTTCTAAATCCACTTTGGTTATGCAAGGGAGTACTTGGTTACCTCAAGATATATTTAAGGGACTCATGCCAGCCGCACAGCTGACTGTAGCAGATGAGCCCTTGCCAGTTGGTGCCCACGTGGTTCAGTTTCACTCTGCTCATTGCTGCAGACTTGACCTTTCCTGTGACTAATCATCCGCAATTTTTTGAAATTTGCAAAACACAGTAGATGGCTAAGCATTTTAGCTGCCCCTTCTTACCTGATATCACTATTAACCAAGATGACATCATATTAGGAAGAGTAAAGAGAAATGTCTCAACTCTTCACTCATATGGTAATCTGTGGGGACTTCCTTTCCCAAGCTAATCCTTCAGTTCTCAGAAGGCTCTGGGTGGTCTTGATTTGTAGTAAGTAGTTCAGTTGGAGGCATTCTTTGTAAGAGTGAGTCTTAAAATCCTGGAATGTGGTTGCTGAGGCTCAAACTCCTACATTAGTTATTGATGGAGCCACGGTGGTATCCTGGTGCCCTGAATCCCAGGCTGTTTCTTCTATATTTGGCTTCCTTTTATCCAGTTCTTACTCACCACAGTGAATTAAAGGTGTCAGGGAAGAAAAATCTGCAAGATCCAGACTATCATAGTACTCAGTCATGTTTCAAGACCATGTACCTTGTGTGACTTTATTTAATTCATCACAGTCCCATGAAGATAGTTATGTTCTGGTGTCAGAGCTAGAAGGGATCTTTGAGAGACATTAGTTAAATCTATGCCTCAGGTTGTAGATAATGAAATTGAAGCTGGATATATTGATTGACTTGGCTTTCTGAACCTCAGTTTCACTGTCTATAGAATGAAGATAATACTACTGTGTGATAGGGAGAGACTGAGAATCAGCTGAAGTATTTTTTATGAAAGGCAATGTAAACCCTAAGAAATGATACAATATTAGTTTTATTGTGTTATTGCCAGAGATCTCAGCTGCTGGCTTTGTTCTAGTCTTCTTAGTATATTCACAAACTTGTCCTCACTTCTCTAAATCTGCATCTAGTTTCTAGCAAGTTACTGAGAGGCAGTGTTTTGGGAACAGCATTTGAGTTACATAGCAACACTCATTTCTCCTCTCTTTCACTTTCAAGTGAGCCAAAGACCACTAAAAACATAATACTAAGCAAAGCCTGGTCAGTGAGGTTTTCTAATGTTCACCTTAATAGCAAACCCCTCCTGCCTGGTATTTGTCCATTAATTTATTTAATATAAGCACAGTTTATTCATTGGGCATCTCCTTTGGTCCAAACATGGTTTTGCCACTTATGGAGGGCCCAAGAAGCCCTCATTTATAGTGTTGACGGATCTTCCAATGGATAAATCTACAGTCCTCCTTCGTCCACAAAGATGGGATTCTTCCTGAGGTCAAAAATCCTTAGGTTCCATTGTTGGCCCTGGAGGAAGTTTTAAGGATAAGATGGGCCTGTGGAGCAGCCCAGAATGCAAGCTTCATCACAGTTTTTCAAATATTTGGCCTAAGGCCTGGCAATAGTGGCAGCTCTGGAATATTTATTGAATGAATGAACTCACAGGACAAAGAAACACATTTTTCCTTTTTTTTTCCTAGGTGCCACCTTTGACCCATTTGGAGCACCTTCTAAACCATCAGGTCAGGATTTGCTGGGTTCTTTTCTGACCACATCTAGTGCTTCCAGTGACCCCTTTCTTCAGCCTACAAGAAGTCCTTCACCTACAGTGCATGGTAAGAACATATTTTATATTGTGTTCAGTGGAACATAGTTTTCCACAAAATAACAATAGGTCCTCAGATATAAAAGCATCCAGTAGGTGTTTGTTTTATTTTGTTTGGGGAAGCCTATGTAATGCATCTCTCTTTTTTTTTTCTTTAAAAAATTTTTGTAATGTTTCTTTATTTTTGAGAGAGAGAGAACACACACAAGTGGGGGGAGGGGCAGAGAGAAGGAGGCACAGAATATGAAGCAGGCTCCAGGCTCTGAGCTGTCAGCACAGAGCCCAACATGGGGCTTGAACCCACGAACCACAAGATCATGACCTGAGCCCAAGTCAGACGCTTACCCAGCTGAGGCACCCAGGCGCCCCTCTCTTTTGGAAATTAACAATTAAGTTAACATTTTATTTTATTTTTCAGAATACAATCATTCTATTTAAATTCAAAATGAAATGTGTAGGCCTATAATTTTTGCAAAAGAAAGGAGAGAAAACACATTTGTTTAAAGCAGCCTGTCAAAAGATGGTATGTTTGGGAGGGAAATATTATTGGTATCTTTAGATACCTTTACAAAGAAAACTCACAACCCTCTGAACTAAGTAGATCAAGTATTTTTATTCATTTTAGAGAAAGATACTGAGACAGATAACTATTGACTTCCTTAGGATGAAGTATCTAGTTAAAAATAGAAAATATACCAGAACTTTTATCTCTTAATTCCCAGGGTGATATATATTTTTCTCAACTCTGCTGCCTCACTCTGTGCCCATGCAAAATACCAACAACTCCTGCTTAAATTAAATCCATATGGACATTGAAGTCCAAAGTAGTATCAATAAACAGGTTAGTTTTAATAGCCTTCGAATGGTTGCAGAACATATTGTAGACACTGGATTTGAACAATTTAATCATTTTTTTTTACCATGGATAAAAGTTTATTATTTTAATAATAATTAATCATTTTTTTTACCATGGATAAAAGTTTATTATTTTATTTTATTTTATTTTATTTTTTAAAAATATAATTTATTGTCAGGTTGGCTAACATACAGTGTATATACAGTGTGTTCTTGGTTTTAGGGGTAGATTCCTGTGATTCATCGCTTACATACAACACCCAGTGCTTATCCCAACAAGTGCCCTCCTCAATGTCCATAACCCATTTCCCCTCTCTCCTGACCCCCCATCAACCCTCAGTTTGTTCTCTGTATTTAAGAGTCTCTTATGGTTTGCCTCCCTCCCTCTTGTTTGTAACTATTTTTTTCTCCTTCCCTTCCCCCATAAAGTAGTTACACTAATATTTTAAAAGCTCTGGGATATCTTGAGCACATGAAATGTGGCTAGTCTGATTTTAAATGCTCTCTAGGTATAAAATACACACCAGGTTTCAAAACTTAGTACAAAAAAAGAATGTAAAATATCATTAATATTTTCATATTGATCACAGAAGATAATATTTTGACTATATTGGGTTAAATAAAATGTATTAAAATTAATTCCATCAGTGTTTTTTTAAAATCTTTTTTGATGTGACCACTAAAAAATTTTGAATTCCATGTGAAGCCCACTTTATATTTCTCTGGTATCTACTTGTAAGTGCAAAAGGGTATCATTTAGGTAACTCTGATTAAAACTGGAGCTCTTTAAGTGGAGGGCAAATGACTTTGAGCTAGAGAATTGTAGCTTATACCTGATGTTGAAGGCTGTGGAACAGTACTGGCCTCAACCTGGAGGGTGAGGTCCTGTGGAAGGCATCTTGTGGAAGGAGCTCGCCTGGTGAATTCAGTCTAGTCATCAGCTTGACTTCTTGGAAGCCATGCAAACGCAAACAGAAGATGAATTGTACAACTTTGGTCAAACTCTAACTTCACTAAACATGAGAACTCATTCCAGGAATAACTTTTGTGGGTGATTTCCAATTGGTCTTAAATCTCAAACTATTTGAAGTGGGTCCACCAGACAACATACAAGATTTCCAATTGGTCTTAAATCTCAAACTATTTGAAGTGGGTCCACCAGACAACATACAAGAAATTCACCTCTCACCCTTGAATAATTCCCACTGAAGAGAATCTCCTGATTGGAAGCTGGTTACTTTGGGATGAAAGATGCAGGGATAGAGGTTAAACCTATTGTTTTTGATCACTTATTTAAAATGTAAGTCATGTCATTGCTGTGCTGAAAATGCGTCTTTATGCCACTCAGCATGGAAGTTAGAGTCCTTAGATGGCCTTTATGGCCCTATGTGCTTTTGACCTGAGTGGTGTGACCCATATCCCCTCCCTCTTGCCCTCTCCATTCCAGCCATACTGTCTTCTTGCTGTTGTACCGGCTGTCTCCTCTTCCCCAGGCATTGGTGTGATGAACTTCTTCACCTCCTTTGATCTTTCTCACCTGGCACCTTCTCAGTGGGGTCTACCCTGACTGCTCCATTTCATATCACAACTCATCCCTGTGCCCGGACTCTAGATTTTTCTTTCTGCTGTATTGATCAACTTCCAAAATCCTCAATAATTTACTTACATGTTTTGTTTCTTTTTTTGTTTCCCATCTCTCCCCACTAGAATATGAGCTCATAAAGGCAAGGAGTTTAGTTTGTTTTGTTCATTAATGCTTCACTAGTGCCTAGAAGAATTATTGGTACATAGTAGATGTTATCTATCTTACCATATAATATGTAAATATAGAATGAATTAACTCATTTTTTCCCTAAGTCTCTTTGAGACATAGTTAGTGATAGTGTTAATAAGGTTATGTATTTTCCTGACTTTAATACTTTGAACTTATTATTTTCATAAGGATACTATCTTTTGTGTCCCATAGGTATGGATGTTCATAGTTCAGCATGACAATTCTGGACTCAGTTCTCTGTTTTTTGTTAATTGGTTAGAAGATGTTTATCACCCACTCGAAGCCAGTTAGCACCTCTTTGTTTTGCTGCTATACTTCTTGTTTTGTCCTGTGTCATGCCAGACTGAAAGGAATTTTCCACTATCCTTTCTGGAAAAAACAATTATTCCACTGTTAGCGGGTCAGTTGCATATCTTCATACAGGATAACATATAGGTCAGACTCAGATGTCATATTAGGACGTCAAATTGCCCACCTCTGACTTCTATAAGGTACCACTGATCTCTTCTGAAAATCAAGAAATACTTCCTGCCTTTGAGTTCTACAGATATTTATTGAACATCTACTCTGAAGAGAACAATCACTTGGGGCATAGTGTGGAATAGAAAGTAAATAACCATAATTAAAAGCAAAATAGAGATTGAAAGTGTTAGGTAATTACCTTTCCATTTGTATATTCCTATATCTTCAACAGATTTTAAATTTCTTGAGGATAATGTCTTTTAGTTCTCTGTTCCCTTGTATGGTGCCTTGCATATGGTAGATGGTCATAAAGATTTGTGGGCTTGATTAGTAACAAAGTTGGGGTTCTAACAACTATTTATACATCCTAGTTGAATATAAGACTACGATCAGAAGTTAAAGAAATTAAATAGCAAGTGTTAGTGAAATTGATTTCCATCACATTTTTCGTGGGTTACTATGGTAGAAGAGGAATAGAAAGGAAAGAACTCTTATGGCTGATAAGGACATGTTCTTTTTAACTTAATGATGGGAAAGTACAAGAAGTCTTGTACAGACCAATACAAGACTTGGTAGTACTAATTTTGGTGCTCTGGTGGTGGTGGGGTGTGTGTGTGCGTGTGTGTGTGTGTGTGTGTGTGTGTGTGTGTGTGTGTTTAGTACTATCTGCCATGTAAGTTTAATGTTTGCATTTTACCCACTGATTTTATGGACAGAACCTACAGATGCCTTAGAAATAAATTCTTTCTTATGGGACCTTGTTTCTTATTTGGATTTTATAGGTTCAGAAAAAACTTACTCTACCAATGTGTATTCCTCTAATATACCTGATTCTTTGTAGCTGAACATTTCTTTTAAATCCTGCATTTGGAATTTTGAGAGGGGCCAGTATGATTTCTTTTGAAGCTGCAGTAAATTTGTTTTGAGTGACAGTAGACTCTCTCTGACAGCAGCATGGTGGATGATGTATAGTTGCTCAGTACATGTTCTGACTGACTCATCATTCTTTGTTCAGTCACAGCAGAGGAGAAAACAAAATTTCAGTTCTAAGCTGATCATGGCTCTCCTACACTTATTAATACCAGCTTAAGGCAAATTGAGCTTAAGTTTCTTTTCATCTTTTCTTATTGGCCACTGACTTTGTGTTAAATGTAGAGGTGGGACACACAAAGGTGAATAAGATAGTTCTTGCCTTCAAGGAGCTAACAATTTAATGGAGACAGACATATGCACAGTTATAATTCGAAGTGTGGATGGAAGTAAAATATAGGTAAGCCAAAGAAGGAAGAGTAACAAAGAGTATATGGGTTCTACCAACTGTCACGTAAGTAACCATACATGGAGACCCAAAGATATCAATATTGCAAAATGTTTGGAGCGCTCAGAAGGAGATGAATCATGTGGGGCCATGGCAGGTCATGCAGGCTTCATGGAAGGGACAGTATTTATCTGTGTGAACTCCGAAAAGTGGGTTCTCAGTTATTTTGTGACGATTCTTTCTCTTCTCCCCATTTCTTCTGCAGCGTCTAGTACACCTGCTGTGAACATTCAGCCAGATGTTTCGGGAGGTTGGGATTGGCATACCAAACCAGGTATAAGTCAACAGGTTATTTTTGTGCGTATTTAGCCAACTGCTAAAGCATAATCCTTCACTGAGGCTATAATGAGTACTTATAGAGTATCATATAGCTCACCTATGTAATTTCCTAAAGACTCACATTCTCATGGAGGTTTTCACACTGCCTTTGATGGCATGACAATAGTGTGTTTTATACATTATTTATAACTATTCTCAGTTTCATTTGCTGAATGTCTGTCTTGACAATAGAATTAGACAAATCTGGGTATACAGCTAACTCAACCACTTAGCGACACTTGGATTTTTTTATAAGCCTGAACCTCTGTTTTTTAAATCCATAAAATAGGGTTTATAATTCTTGTCCCACACAGCTACATGTTTTTTCTAATATACATTTTTTTTTATTTTAAAGAGAGAGAAAGAGAGAGGCTGGGGGGTCAGAGGGAGAAAGAGAGAGAATCTTAAGCAGGCTCCATGCTCAGTGCGGAGCCTGATGTGGGGCTCAATCCAACAATCCTGGGATCATGACCTAGCCAAAATCGAGAATCGGATGCACAACCAACTGAGCCACCCAGGCACCCCTGTATAAGTGAAATAGTTCATATGAAATTTTCTGGCATAGAGTAGGTACTGAATAATCTGAATAGTCTTCTTTCTTTTTTTAAAAAATTTTTATGTTTATTTTATTTTTGAATGAGTGAGAGAGAGAGAGAGAGAGAGAGAGAGAGAGAGAGAGGCAGAGCATGAGTGGGGGAGGCGCAGGGAGAGAGGGAGACACAGAATCCAAAGCAGGTTCCAGGCTCCGAGCTGTCAGCACAGAGCCTGATGTAGGACTCGAACCCATGAACCGCAAGATCATGACCTGAGCCAAAGTTGGTGCTCAACCAACTGAGCCACCTAGGTGCCCCTGAATAGTCTTTCTCAACAAAGGGTTTGTTTTAGGGCTGAATTTGTCTGTAATAAATAAATTCTCTTTCTCATGGCTAGTATGGTATTTCTTGAGAGCCATCTTCATGTGATTGCATTTCCAATGCTGTGCGGGTTAACACACATACACACACACACACACACACATACTATATGTTTACCACAGCAACTTTTTGGAGCAGTTGCTGTTTCTTTAATTTAACCAGGGAGAAAATGTTGAAGCTCAGAGAAGTTAAGCAACATGCCAAAAGTTACTCAGCTAGGAAGTGGCATTCAGAGCCAGGCCTGACTCCAAATCCCAGAGGAAATAATGGAGTCAGGTGAGATGAGAGGTTAACATTGGATGTAGTAGTTTGCAGGGATGGCTAGGAAATGACATATGCCTCCTCTGTTCCCTGTCCCTGCTCCAGGCCACTACTCACTAGCAACTTGTAACATCTTTGCAAACCCTGTCCTAATTTCCCCTAAGAGGTAAAATGAGCAGTAGCCCTGGATTTCTGAATTCCAGAATTCAGCCTCCGACAACTAACTCATTTTCAATGATTTTATTTCCTTTTCAGGAAGCTTTGGAATGGGAAGCAAGTCAGCTGCCACCAGCCCAACAGGATCCTCGCATGGCACGCCCACGCATCAAAACAAACCGCAGACTCTGGATCCTTTTGCTGACCTTGGGACTCTAGGTATGAACTCAACAGGTTAAGATATTAGTAACATTTACTTATGGCTACAAAGCCTCACATCTAAATCTTTGGTGTTACAACAAGCTGATATTGTTACCTGGGACCTAGAATAGTACGTATTCTTAAGCAATGCTCTAAAACCTGAGACTGGCTTTTTAAAAAAAGGAAACAGGCCCCAAGTACTGGGTTGGAACTAACCCCTCTAAAATAGTTTGTCCAGTGCCTAATTTTGGTTTAGTAGCATGAGTACAGCCAGAACTTCCAGGAGTACCTCACAACACAGTTTGGCTACAGCAAAGGTAATGAATGTGTACGGAAATGCTGAGAGAAGAGGCCAGTCGTATAGATTTGTGACGTATAGGGCCAGCCATGCACAGGCCTTCCTGTAATGTTCCTCCTGAGATCCTCACACTGGCATCCCTCTTCTCTCCACTGACTACAGTGCTCTCTGCTTAGTTTGTAAAATTCCATACAGAAAATAGACTCTGTATAGAATTCTCAAAGTGTTTTTCATCATATGTTGATCATTTTTGAGGGATAAGTGTTCCATGAACAAGTGATTTTGGAGGCGCTAAGTTGCTAAATTTTGTGGACTTGGATTATTGCAAAAACTTCTGAGCGTACCTGTTCTTGGTGAGTTTCCCCAAAAGGATACAGTTTGTAGGGTTCTCTTCTATCTCACCAAGGAACCTTTTTTCAAGGAACAGCTTGTTGGACTAGCATATTATGAAACCTTTTCTTCGTCCTTTTTCCTTTCTTCTACGTGCAGTGCAGAGTTGAATAAGGGGGTGGAGATAGCCCTCACACACAGTTTTGAATTGGCCATATTGATAGTTTAGATTCTCAAGAGAGCCCTTATGAGGCATTTAGAGCTAAATTGTCTTAAGGGAATAAGAACGTGACTCCATTTTTGCCAGTAATTGTATTGGAATCTTAACCTTCCATCATGCCCTCTTTAGAATTGTTTTTTCTTTTAATAACTCTTAAAATCATTTTCCTTTCTCTCCTTTTCCTTTCTCTTCCTTCTTAATGTAAGTTTCAAATTTTAAAATAATAACAGGTGAAATTCTGCTTCAAATAAAATCTTATTCACTGTTCATTTTTTTATTCATTCCACAACTATTTACTAAGTGCCTTCTGTGTCTTAATAAAACATTGTCTTAATAAAAACCAACCAAACAAGAAAAACCAAAACAACATTCCTGCTTTCCTAAAGCTTATATGCTAGAAGAGGAATGAAATAGTAAATGAATAAATATGTGATATAATGTCAAATAAAAATAACAATTAATGTTTATTGGGGCTTTACTGTGTGCCAGGCACTATTTTAAGTGTTTTACGTTTCATTTAATCTCCCCAATAATCTTTTTTTTAATGTTTATTTATTTTTGAGAGAGAGAGAGAGCGAGCAAGCAAGCACAAGTCGGGGAGGGGCAAAGAGAGAGGGGGACAGAGGGTCTGAAGCAGGCTCTGCATTGACAACATAGAGCCCGATGCAGGGCTCGAACTCATGAACTATGAGATCATGCCCTGAGCTGAAGTCAGACACTTAACCAACTGAGCCACCCAGGTGCCCCTATCCTGAATAATCTTTAAAACAATTGTTTTAAGTTTATTTTGAGAGAGAGAGAAAGAGAGGAGAGAGAGAGAGAAAGCACACGCATGAGAGCAAGGCAGGGGGAGGGGCAGAGAGAGAGGGAGAGAGAGAATCCCAAGCAGGCTCCATGCTGTCAGCACAAAGCCTGATGTGGGGCTCGAACTCATGAACTGTGAGATCATGTCCTGAGCTGAAATCAAGAGGTGGATGCTTAACGAGCTGAGCCACGCAGGCACCACCCCCCAATAGTCTTTTGAAGTAGAGACTGTTATCCTCATTTTGCAGATGATGAGGAAACTGGGGCACAAACGATTAGGTCACACTCCTGAGTCATGGGTTTTCAGCACCATGATGTCTGGCTCTGGAGCTCACACTCCTAAGCCCTGTGCTAAGTGCTATGAAAGAAAAAAAGCAGAGAGGGATGGTGAGTGATAGATGGCCTGGGGTGTTATTTCAGGTATCAGGTGGTTAGGAAAGGCCTCTCTGAAGAGATGATCTTTATAGGAAGTTCCTTTTAAAAATCCAGCATCACGTCTTGCATTTAGACATCATGTCATTTTAGGCAACTTTAATCCAGAATCATTCCTTTGCCTATTTTTTTTTTTTTTTTGCCTTTCATGACATTGATCCTTGAAGGATAGAGGCCAGTTGAGAAAGTCTCAATTTAGGTTTGGTATTAACTTTGATCACTTCCCTAAGAGGGTATCTGCCAGGCTTCTTTATCATAATGTTATTATTTTTTCCCTTTGTAATTGATGAGTTAGCTGGAGGAGATAATTTGCGACTACCCTATATGAGAATATTCTATTCTCTATCTGATTTAGCTACTGGTTTTAGCAGTCATTAATGATTCTTGCCTGAAGCAGTTATTACTGCAATGGTTGCAGAATTGTGATTTTTCTGATTCCTCCCTTCTTTCTACATATATTAATTGGCACTGTAAAAAAAAAATTCCTTTTCTTTCTCTCTCTGTCTCTCATCAGAATGGCCTAATAGATTCTTTTTTGATTCATTACTGTCATTATTTTCTCTAATGTTCATGTCTAAGATTTGGTTTGGTTTGTGAAATCCCCTTTTTTCTGGATTCTGTGTTCTTTTCTTTTTTTTTTTAATTTTTTTAATGTTTATTCATTTTTGAGACAGAGAGAGACAGAGCATGAACGGGGGAGGGTCAGAGAGAGGGAGACACAGAATCCGAAACAGGCTCCAGGCTCTGAGCTGTCAGCACAGAGCCCGACGCGGGGCTCGAACTCACGGACTGTGAGATCATGACCTGAGCCGAAGTCGGCCGCTTAACCAACTGAGCCACCCAGGCGCCCCTTAATTTTTTTCTTTTTTTAATTTTTTTTAACGTGGATTCTGTGTTCTTTTCACTCAAATTCATCATTTTTTGAAAACTTTCTTTCTTAACGGCACAAGATGTTCTAGGCTTGTTGTGAAATGTTTTCTCCCCAGTCCTAGAATCAGTCATTCCCCAAGGAATCCTTATTCCTTTTTGTGGAGAATGATATTCGGAAACCAGGATCTGTGCACTAAGTGTGTTCATTGGTACTGGGGTGGGAGTCATTGCTCTGCCTTTCAGTAGCTAGATAGAGATAGGAGATGTGTGGATATAGCTACATATATAATTCCATCCAATACACGGGGGGCTCCTTTGTCTTGCCCTTTTCCACATATGTATTTTCCATTTCCCTGGATCTCAACAACATTAATTGCCACACAACAAAAATTTCAGAATAGCGACACCCATATCACTACAACAACCAACCTGTTGGGAGGAGTTCAGGAATTCTTTGTCATTTTTGAAATGTAATTAATTCTTATAGTCGCTGGGAAAACTAGTTTCCTAAATTCCTGCATGATTCAAGTCACGTAACTTAGGAAACTTAAGGGACTTTCCTAAAGCCACACAGTGAACAGGTGTATAAGCAGGGCTACAAGCCAGAATTTTTGACACCTAGGCAGTTGCTTTGAAGATTAAAATCAAACTTCCAAATTACATAGCAGCAGTTC
This sequence comes from Prionailurus viverrinus, assembly GCF_022837055.1. NCBI lineage: Eukaryota > Metazoa > Chordata > Mammalia > Carnivora > Felidae > Prionailurus > Prionailurus viverrinus. The sequence goes on along the minus strand of NC_062568.1, from coordinate 160,450,328 downwards.
AGAAAAGACAAAAGACAGTGTCCTTCTCCTAAAGGTGTTTTCACATTGAACAATTCTGTTCCATACAGCAGTGCCTTAGTTCCTCCCATAGACATTATGATCTAATTGGTCTGGCGGTGGCCTGAATATAGGGAGTTTTAAAAGCTCCCCAGGTGATGGTAATGCCCAACCACAGCCGATAACCAACTGCTGTAGCTTTTAATGAGGATAGCAGTGGCCTCTGGGTTTAGCAGCTGCTTTGCATTTTTGTCAGTTCCCTGCTCCGGTAGCATTAAAAATTAAATTTCTGAACATGGGAAGAGAAGATTCTGGAAGAGTGGGCATCAGAAAGTCCTACAATGTTGACGAGCCCCTTGAGAACAGGATCTGCATTTGTCTTTTCACCACCGTGTCTGCAGCCTAGCGTGTGAAGGATGTTCGATAGTGTTTTATAAATGAATGAATAAATGGCAGTGTAATGCAAATAAGGAAGCTTTTTTTTAGTGTTTAGGCGTTTCCATATTTATTTAATTAAATAATGTATATATATCAGAAGGAAGATAGTAAGCATCCTTAGACTGTAAAATGAAATTCCAGTGCAGAATGAATACCCAGCCTAAGGTGTATGTTGATGTGCTGTTGGCAGGAGGGCCCAGGTCCTCATGAAGAGACGCTTCATGCTAAGTTATGCACTGACAGGGGGCAATGCCAAGCCTCAGAGCTTCTGTCGTCACCTTTTCCTGTTACCAAGTATTTATTAAGCCCTTACGATGTTTCAGTGTATTCTGGGCATATGAACTTGCATTGTATTATAATGTATAATGTCTCTTAATTTGCTTAATTCAGGGTTTGTGAAATATATTCATATAGCCTTTGTGTCTTTATGGTATACCTGTAACATAGATGTAGTTCTGGTTTTACAAATGAAACTGAGACTCAAGGAGGGGAAGTTTTTTCACTGAGCTTCGGAAGAGCAGGGATTCTCCATAGACCATATTCCCAATGCCCAGTACTTTATATGGCACACAGATGCTCTGTAAATACTGATGAGTGAATGTACGGATGGATGAATAAGTGTGTGCATGAATGGGTGATAAAGCTGAGACTCAAACTCAGATTGACTCCAAGTTCCAGGGTCCATTATACAGCATTCCCACTGGGGAAAGAAGGAGGAGCCCCAGATCAAAGCAAAGGGAGAGATCTCTAGAAAGAAGAGATGGTAAGGGATAATTTGTAGTGACAGGCTCAGAGATTTGGGGAGGAATTAGGGATTATGGGTGCAGCAAATGAGCATGACATTTGGAGGAAGGATGCCTATAGTCAAGACTCAGCTCCGTTAACTAGATCATGAGCAAGTCAGGAAACTTCTCTGAACTTTGGATTTCCTCATTTTTAGAGTGGGGTCAGTAGTACTACCTATCTCCCTAAGAGTGTTGTATAGACTGAAGGAAGTAATAGACACAAAAGTATTTTGTACATGCATATTAGTTATTTTATTATCATTGTTACTTTGGGTTTGGTGCACGAAAGGCTTCCTAGAGATCACCACATTTCAGTTTCTCATTTTACCTCTTTAAACACAAGACACTGTTCGTCTTTGTATTTTGGAAACAGCCCAGCACGAATGCAGTGAGTACTTAAAAGTTAGGAGATTGTGGAATCAGAATTCTACTTAAATTCCTGGCACAAAGTAATAATCATTTTTTTTAAAGCTTGAGTAAGATCCTTTGCCCAGTTCAAAGTTGCCATAGTGCTGGCTGTGTTGAATGTGTTCTGCAATGAAATGCAAGAAGTGTGAAATTGAAACCTACTTGTGAATTTTCAAAACATCTTTGTTTACTCACAGGCACTAACCATGTTTGTACTTACAACAAACAATGATTAATCGTGATCATTGAAGTTTAAGTAGTACCTTGGTGAATGAATGTATTTTCTTTTATTCTCTCTTCTTGTCAATTCGGTAGTTGTTATTTTTTTTTTCCCCAGTGAGAAATAGAATGTGCTTATAAGGTGGGAAGGAGAGGAGACATGGCAGTGTGGGAAAAGACAGGGCTTTTCTGGCTTGGAGTCCAAGACTTGGATTCAAGTCCCAGTTCTGCCACTGCTGGCTGTGTGACTTAGAGAAAATCACTCAGCTGCTCTGAACTGTGGTTTGTATATCTGAAGAAAAAGATGGCGTTATTAATATACACCTAGAAACATCACTGTGGGGATTAAAGGAAATATATGCCTGCAATTCCTTTAATTATTAGGAAGGTTAATTGTGCCATCAGTCAAGGTAATTTCCACTAAAGTCACTGAAAACAAAAACTTGGGACATAGAACTAGAGGTTACTCAAAACAGCATTCCTCTCTCTCTCTCTCTCTCTCTCTCTCTCTCTCTCCCTCCCTCCCTCTATGTTTCCATAGGTAGTTCTTCCTTTGCCAGCAAACCCACCACACCAACTGGACTGGGTGGAGGATTTGCGCCTCTCAGCTCACCGCAGAAGGCATCTCCGCAGCCTATGGGTGGAGGGTGGCAGCAGGGAGGTGGCTACAACTGGCAGCAGACACAGTCCAAGCCACAGCCCAGCATGTCCCACTCCTCTCCCCAGAACCGACCCAACTACAATGTGAGCTTCTCGGCCGTGCCTGGGGGGCAGAATGAACGTGGGAAAGGATCAGCTAATTTGGGTAAGGGTGATGGCGTGTAGCCTGACTATAGGGTAGCCTGTGTTGTCATGCTACCTGTATGTATGCCTGAAGAAGGAGACAGAAAACAATTCCAGTATTTTCTGAGTCCATCTTTCGTTGTAGAGATACAACAGGATCCCTCCCTCCCACTCTGTGCCTGAAGCACCTGGGTTTACCATGCTCTTGACACTCATCACATCATTTTGTGACTTAGGCTAGTGCACGTGTCTGTCTCTTTCCACACTGACCCCTGATGGAGAGCAGGTATGGTGTCATGTGATCATTAGCACCTAGCTGGGGGCTTGGCGTGCAAGAAGCACTAAACGAATACTGAATGGGTGTGAGTGGTGGAGCGGCTGGATCTTGAACTGTTATTCCTTTGGAAGAGGGGGGAGAGGAGAAGAGTTGGGAGCCTTGTAAGCTCTGTGTTCACATTTGCCCTTGGATCCTCATCAGAAGAGGGTGTATGTCTTGGGACATTTATCTTGCTTATGCTCTGGTTGGCAGATGTTTCAGATCACTGGGTTTCCTACATGGTTTTTTCCTCTCTTCTGAGAAGAAAGTTAAAAGAACACAAAATGGGCCAACAGCTAAAGCTAGAGGGTACTCTGGATAGGATTCAGTCTCTTCTTTTTTCTTTTTTTTGAATGAGATTCTTGGTAACAAGTAAAAAAATACTGTATTTTGCATAGCAGCAATGGTTAAATTTGAGTTTGTCAAAAGTCCTGTTATATTTCCCATCTCAATTGATTTGGTCATACTCAAGAGCTGAGTCTTTAGGGGCGTGGTGAAGAAACAGGCCTTTCTCTCTGTAGAACATGGAAAAGGAAATTCTACTTTTCCTAGTAACTGTAGCTAACGTTGAGTGCTTGCTGTATGTCAGGTGCTGTTCTAAGTAGTTTCACGCATTATTTCATATAATCTTCAAAACCAACTCCATGTTGTAGATGAAGAATCTGTGACAGAGATAAATGAAGTAATTTCTTAAACCCACACAGCTGTAAGTGACAGAACCAAGATTTGAACCCAGGCAATTCAGCTCCAGAACCCCTCCTCTTAACTGCCACACTCTACTTGATACAACACAGGTACCTTCTCAAAATAATAACATGACAGGGACTCTTTTGCCGGGAATATGTAACATCACGTTTGTTCTTTGGTTCACGATGGGTATTGCTTGCACAGTTCCATAGAGTCTTGTGGCTCCCCCTCTATTTTTATTTTGAGTAGATGTAGGGTAACTGTCAGCAGTCGGCAGATATTTATGTAGCATCTTAAGTGTAGAAAACTTTGGAAATTATGGAAGTGAACAAGACAGGCAGATTCCCTCATCTCAGAGCACTTGCATTTAGTGTGTGCATGTGTGGGTGTGTGTCCAGAACGTCTTATGGTATAGAGATGGCAAGTGGCTTTCAATCCAGATGTCAACTTTGGTTGATGGGCATTGACAAGCATGGACTGCTGTGCTTTGGTTCTGTTTTGTTTTAATTTGATAAACATTTAAATAATCAGGCACTATTCTAAACTCCTGAAAATGTTAACTTCTCAATTCTTACAACAACCCTGTGAGGTAAGTAGTATTGTTAACACCATCCCTGTTTTACAGATGAGGAAATTGAGGCCGGAGGATAATAAGTAACTTGCCCCAAGGTCCCACTGCTGATAAGTGTAATTCAAGCCTGGGGAGTCCAGGCTTGTAATTCAAGCCTGGGGAGTCCAGCTATAGAGACTTTGCTCTTTGCCATCAAGCTAGGCTGCCTCTCCAAACATTGAGAAAGACTGTGAGGCCACAGCCAGACTTGGAGGAAAAGAGCGGAATGATGGGCTAGAGCTGTCAGTGGGTAGGACTAGAACTGGGCATGGTCAGGAAAGTGGTGGCATACGTGGACTTCAAGTACCAAAACCCAGTGTTAGTCCCATCACTGATACTAACTAGTTGTATAACTGGGGTGGGTGGGGTGGGGGTGCATCATGAGTATTTTCAGCTATAAAAAGATGATATGGTGGAAATGGTGTTATGGAGTTGGATTTACTGTAACAATCCAGCCTTGAGTTCTAGCTTTGCTGTGGATATGGTATATGATTCTGGAAAAATCTCTTAGGTTCTTCAAGCCTCATTTTCCTCATCTGCCAAATGGGCATGACAGTCTCATACCCTACTCACTGGGTTAAGTGTCAGAGGATTAATATATGTGAAAGCACCTTGAAGACTCTTAAGTGTTATGAGGTGATATGATTTTATGTTTAAGAGTAGAGACTATAATGATTTCTTTTTAAAACTTATATTGCAGAAGGGAAACAAAAAGCAGCTGACTTTGAAGACCTACTTTCTGGTCAAGGTTTCAATGCACACAAAGACAAAAAGGGGCCTCGAACAATAGCTGAGATGAGAAAGGAAGAAATGGCTAAGGAAATGGATCCTGAGAAATTAAAGGTGTGTGAGCTCCTGCCCCAGGGTGATTATTCTGTGTGAAAAAGTCCTGTGACAAGGTTATGGGTATGGAGCCTTCAGTGTTCCTGGTTCCCAGCTTCTTCACTGCTTCCCTCCATCCACTTTCAGCCAGAGCAGTTCTACTTTTATCTGTTTTGATTCTAGAAGTCTAGGTAAGATTGGATTTGCAGAAAAAAGAATATTTCCCCATTAAAAAAGATTTGCCAACCAGCTACTCCCAGTTTAGCTTGGAAAGAAAAGGGTGGTTTCATTATGTGGATGTATTGTGTGAGGTAGTGGAAGAGTTTTGTAAAGATCACGAGAATTGGAATGTTCTTGACAGACGGAGAGGTTGAATTCCTATGTGACAAAATACTAAGTATGCTGATGCCAGAATGAACTGGGAGATGGGGCTCTAATCTGCTACCGCATTAAAGGGTTTCCAAAACCAGGACTAGCACAGCCAGTCCATCTTACACATTTTGAAAAAAATGTAACATATTTCCAGACAGATTTGAACATTTGTGAAGGATACATAGATTCTTAGATTCTCTTTTGAATACAATATAGGATCCTTGGTTTGCATTTACTTTTTGCTTCATGTAACGCTACCGAGACTTTCTATTTCTTCCAAAGCTCTGTGCTCCATCTTGACAACATTTGTTCACTAGGCAAACTCTGACAATTTTTTCTATAGAAGAAAATAGTTTATGTCTTTTAAATGATGCTCAGTTGTTTAGTTGGTACATGGTATTTAGTTGCTTGGGAGAGTAGGCATTATTAACCTTGGCTAAACCATTCATTCACCAACGTACACACTGAGCTCCTACTATGTGCTAAATGCTGGTGTGCTCTTATAAACCCTTCAACTTAATCACCTCATTTGTGCAACCTGAGAAGACTCAAACTGTGAACATTCATATTACTACTTGGATTAATTCATTTAACAGTTTTCGAGTTTTCTTTTAAAGCTGTATTTTGAAGCAGTCATGTTATTTGTCTCTTGAGTTATAGTCTTGGTAAGAAACAGTACCTTTTCTCAAACAGCTCTGCCTAATGGCAAGGAAAAACACACACACACGGGTGATTATGACAAAATATAGCACATATTAAGATAGAAATATGTTTAAGGGATTAGCCCAGAGAAATCCCCCCCCCCCCCCCCCGCACCGGGATATTTATTTAGTGTGTGTGTGCCAGATACTATACCAGACAGAGGCAGATAGCAGAGACCAAAATGGACACGGTCTGTGCCCCCATGGAGTTCATGCTTTAGGAGTGAGATTAACTCTGGGGTGGGGTAGAGAGGAAGGGATTCAAGCTCTCAAAGGCAAATGGTATGAAATTCCTGAGCAGGCTTTTAAAGGATGATGAAGGGTTAACAGGCAACCCAAGGTAGGAGGTGAAAAATTATCCTAGGTAGAGAAAACAGCTTGGAGCATGCACAGTGCCCCATGTGGTTAATGTTGTTGGGGCAGAAGCCATTTCCAGAGGCTAAGCGGAGACCTTAGGGACTTGAAAACATTTCTATTTCCTAATTCCCTCTGCGTTTACAGATTCTGGAATGGATTGAAGGTAAAGAGAGAAATATCAGAGCACTTCTGTCCACGATGCACACTGTGTTGTGGGCTGGGGAGACCAAGTGGAAACCAGTTGGCATGGCTGACCTGGTAACACCTGAGCAGGTGAAAAAGGTATACAGGAAGGCTGTGCTGGTGGTGCACCCAGATAAAGTGAGTATGATCCTCCCTGGAAGAGCACTTCTCTGCTCCTTATTTCATTAGCTTATGACCATGTATTAAAACATTATACTCTCAATTTTCTGGTTATTAGTCCATTTAAATGATAAAGTCCATGGGCTAACATCAAGTATTTATTTATTTTTTTTTAAATTTTTTTTTTCAACGTTTATTTATTTTTGGGACAGAGAGAGACAGAGCATGAACGGGGGAGGGGCAGAGAGAGAGGGAGACACAGAATCAGAAACAGGCTCCAGGCTCTGAGCCATCAGCCCAGAGCCCGACACGGGGCTCGAACTCACGGACCGCGAGATCGTGACCTGGCTGAAGTCGGACGCTTAACCGACTGCGCCACCCAGGCGCCCCTAACATCAAGTATTTAAACAAATAGTTATACTTTATGAAGCAAGAGAAGAAATTAAACTATATATTACAATAATGGAATGGGAGGGCTTTCCCTAGGTATATGATTTATCACTGACTAGTTTTTTTTTCCAATTTTTAAATAAAGTTTATTTATTTATTTTTGAGAGAGAGAGAGAGAGAGAGAATGCACACACACGAGCGAGGGAGTGGCAGAGAGGGAGAGAGAGAGAATCCCCGGCAAGCTCCACACTGTCAGCATAGAGCTCAATGCGGAGCTTGATCTCACGAACGATGAGGTCATGACCTGAGCTGAAATCAAGAGTCGGACGCTTAACAGACTGAGCCACCATATGTGAATTTCTAAGGGGAGAGAGTTTTGGGGAGGTTATAATAATTAGGATCACATAGAGTGAGCTATAAAATAAGAAATGGCCTAATAGAAAAACATTTCAATTACTTAGAGCCCACATATTAGCAGTGAAAATTTTAATACAAATAAAATTTCAGTCTGTAGTATCTAATGTGTTTTGCTGTTCTTTTTTCTTTTTTCTATAGGCTACTGGGCAACCCTATGAACAATATGCAAAGATGATTTTTATGGAGCTCAATGATGCCTGGTCTGAGTTTGAAAACCAAGGTCAAAAGCCCTTGTATTAGTTTTTGAGCTTTTCCATTTCTGCTGCAGACCTGTGCTAATGCTTAGTGTGTGTCACAGTTCTGAAGTTTTCACAGGTGAACCAAAAACTCCAGTAACATGTATCCAGTACTAAACTGTTAAATTACTCGTGAATTAATTACTCATTGATAAGGAATGTGGATGTTTATTTCCTCAAGTCCCCACCATAAAAGGTCCAGAGCAGGGAAGGAACTTTTAGTCAGAGGACCTTGTGGAGTTCCTACATTCCAGCCTGCCCTTTGGGGGGGCAGACTCAGCATTTTGTGGGGAAATGGAAACCAGAGGCCACCAAAGGCATAACACCCATCTCATTGTCTGAGAATAGGATTAATGAGCAAAAGCTATGATAATAGAAGTACATGGTGGATTTTAACTAATGGTTTTTAGATTTTCTTGGGAAGATGGCATTAAAGCCATGGCTTTACATTGACTTTAGGAACACAACCACCAAGTATTTTATTTTTGTGGAAATTTACAATGGTCTTTAGCATAATACTGTATACGTCTTTGGGTCAAAAGGACAATGTAAATTGTGGGAAGTGATTGTATTACAATCCAGTGATTGCCAACCCTGGATAAGCTAAAAATTAGTGCAAATGCTGACTGAAGAAAACAGGGACTCTGTGGAGAGAGAAATCTTTGTTCCTGGTCAGAAAGTTGGGCTGCTACCTTCCTCTCCCTAGAAAACTGTAGTTGCTTAAAGAAAATGTCTTAAGGACGTAACTTCAACTCTAAACCTGATTTGGAAGAAACTTATCATTTTGTCATAAGGCTTCATGCTCTTCCTTTTGCTTAGCCAAGAAAATATTTTTAGCTGGAAACAGGTTGTAAAGCAGTTTGGCACACCACAACGTATCAGGACCAGTGTCTAGTAAGGAGTCCCTGTCCTCTAGTTTTGTGAGTGGTTGTGGTAAGAGAGTAGAAAACAACACAACACCAGTGACGAGACAGGTGCAGTTGGAGCGGGAGAGCTGTGCTCACCTTCGTACCGGACCGAGTCAGATGGCTGGTCAGGATTTGCTTGGAGGGACCATGTTCTCCTCCCCACCTGTTGAAACTGGATCCCTTGGATTATTACAGTGGGGGTTAGTGTTTTAAAAGTAGTCGGGGGTCTACAGGAACAACATTCATGCAGGGACATCTGTGAAAGCAAAGTAAGAATGAAACCTTTGCAGACTTCACACTGGTTGGATTGCACTTCAGTGTTTTGGCTGTTCCTCATTTTGAGGGATCAGCAGTTGCCATCCCGTGACTTGAGGGGGATCTCTTTTGGTGTGCACATCCATGATGTGCATAGTATATATATGCAAAGCAGATGGGCAAAAAGATTTCCATGCTAATCTTAAAAGGTTCATGCTCAATATGGTGAAAAGCTTTCAAAAGTTGTTTTTAAAAGACAATCATTTTTTTGTTCCTATTTTAATTTTCTTGTGGCAAACTGTACCAGAAAAGCAGCATGTCAAAAATACTTCATGTTCTGTATAGAAATCTCTCTCTCTTTTTTTCTTGCTTGCTTGCTTTCTTTCTCTTCCTCCCTTTCCTTTTTTTTTTTATTATAAATATTTATTATTTATTTTACCCTTTACTGACAATGTGAAACTCACAGAAAATGTTCTCCTTTTAAATATACAGCTGTAAACCGTCAAGGTAACCATAACAAACTAGGTGTTATTTATTAACGTATTATGAAATAATGTTTGAACCAGTATGTGCTTGTCTTATTTAAAATTGGAATGTGAGACATGTTGCTGTGACCTGGTTTTTTTTTTTTCTCATTCACATTTGTAGATATTGTGTGAACTACAGTATATAATGATAATAATTAAAAGGATATTATGTGAATGTCACGTACATTTTGAAATGATAGAACTCTATTAGCTTTGTATCATGTTTGGATAATTCATCAATGTTCACAGTTTAAAACATCATTAAACATTATGTAATTAGCAATGAGAAAGAATCTTACCTAACTTATTAAATTTGGGATTTCCGTCATCTCTTTTCCAGATACATTATAATTCTGGACCCCTATTTATCTCAAAACTCTTAACATATGCAGACCAACAGATTTTTGCATTCCTTTTAAATATCTGGTTGTGACAAAGCTTGTTGTTGATCAGATTCACTGTTTCATTCATGTTATTGTAATATATTTTTTGTTTTGTAAATAAGTTACACACAACAAAATGTGATTGGTCTAAAATATTTGTAATGTATATTAAAAGGCTCAAAAATATTTGTAGAAACCTAAGTTATTTTTGCACTAAATATAACCTAAGTTATATTTGGGAATATAATGACAGGTTTGAGTTATACCTTCTGACATGATTCGCTTTTTAGAAAATTAACGGGAAAAGAGCATGAAAACATTTAATACATTTGCACCGAAATGTAATCTGATAGGATTTCTGGATTTATACATTAACCACCTCCACTACCACCCTTTCCCCTACACACACACACACACACACACACACACACACACACACACACGATCATGCTACATAAACACTACGTTTCAAAAAGAATTGGCATAGAAATCCTGGTCTCCTGGATAGAATATTAATGAATTTTCAAAGCTGCGTTTGTATGCTGAGGCAAAGAAATTGATCTTGGAAGTCTGGGACTTTGTCATAGTAAACAGGACTGACCCTTGAAAAATGCAGGGATTAGGGTTTCTGACCCCACATGTAGTCAAAAATCCATGTATAACTTTTGATTCCTCCAAAGCTTAGTTAGTAATAGCCTACTGTTGACTAGGAGCCTCAATGATAACATAAAGTTGATTGACTTCATATAAATGATAACATAAAGTTAATTGACACATATACATGTATACATATATATACTGTATACAGTATAATGTTCTGTATTCGAGAATATTGTATCCTTACAGTAAGATAACCTAGAGGAAAAAAAATGTTAAGAAAATCATAAGGAAGAGAAAATACATTTACCGTACTGTACTGTATTTACTGAAAAACATCCACGTATAAATGGACCTGTGTGGTTCAAAACTGTGTTGTTCGAGGGTCAACTGTATTTCAGTTCTTAAGGATAGAAGCAGCATGTTCATTTGGAAGCACATGCTGCAAATGAAAAGCATTTGAATCATTCTTTTACTGTCTCTGTCTGGAAGAATGTTCAAGTTGGATCCTAATGCCACTGATGAGACACCATTGTATAAGGACTGAACACAAACACTAAATTCCATAAACAGTTATCACAGCAACAGGACAGTTTCCCTACTGGAAACATCTATGGGGAAATTTAGGTCAGGTAAATAGGTTTTGGTTGTTCTTTTTTTTTTTTTTTTAATTTTTTTTTCAACGTTTATTTATTTTTGGGACAGAGAGAGACAGAGCATGAACGGGGGAGGGGCAGAGAGAGAGGGAGACACAGAATCGGAAACAGGCTCCAGGCTCTGAGCCATCAGCCCAGAGCCTGACGCGGGGCTCGAACTCGCGGACCGCAAGATCGTGACTTGGCTGAAGTCGGACGCTTAACCGACTGTACCACCCAGGCGCCCCGGTTTTGGTTGTTCTAAAATAAACCATGATTTGGCATAATGGTATGGTATTGGTTTGAGACCAGAAAACTACATTTAAATCCTGGTTTTTTACTTCAGGGCTGTCATATTCAACAACTTTGTTAAACTAAGACTTAATCCTATCACCTGTATAATAGGGATATTGGTAGTAGCCCTACAATGGAGGCATTAGGAACTGTATATAAACTATTATCGAGTACTCATTAAATAGTAGATATTGTTAATGATCTGTAGAACAAAGTGTATCCTTGCAGATCAGTATTGGGGCTGGAATTATATAGAAACCTCCAGTTGGTTGTAGGGAGTAACACAAATAGAAAAAAGCATCAAAAGAAACTTGTGCCTTGGCCCTTATTTCTATATCCTTGGAATAATAGAGTTCTGTCTCCCTAAAATGGCAGAGATTTGAATTGTAGGTTTTGTAAAGGGAATGGCTGTGTGAAAAAGGGAAGTGGTTGACAGTTAGGGAGGGAAACTAACACTGACTAATTTCAACAGTAGCATCACCTTTGGATTTAACTTAAGCACTGATTTGAGAGCCTACCCCAGTATAGATATAATGCCACTGCATCTATCTGGCAGGCACTGCCCTAGTTTGCTATTATATAGATTTGTTTTCTCATTTAATTCTCAAAAAATTCTGGGAGGCATGTTTTGTAAATCCCACCTCAGGAAACGGAAGCATGGAAACATTTATCCAGAGCTGGGGTTTGAGGCTAGATGTTAGGATAGGGAGAGATGGCACTATGGATGGTGAACTTACCTGTTAATTCAACCAATATTTTGTGTAAATTGTATGCAAGATACTAATAGAAATGTAAGGGAAAATCAAAATTAACAAATGGATTTGATTTCCCTGTTAAACATAAAAGGTTGTTGTTTTTCTAATTACTACAACAGATTTATATGGAGTAGTATACGCACTGACTTTAGAGTTGAACAGTTTTGAGTTTTATCTCAGATTCTTTACTTACTAGTTCCTATTTGAGCCTCAGTTTTCCCATCTGTAAAGTGGAGATAATATAACCTACAGTGTGAGAGAACTGAATGCAAGGAGAGAATATGACGATTTAAAGTAGTTCTGAGAGAATATGACGATTTAAAGAAGTCCTAGGCAGCACGGTAGAGGACATGGATCTTATACATCCAAATCAGGGGTACGTTTCAGCTTCTAAGGTTTTATGTACTTTTTTGGGGACTCTTATTCTTGATGAAACATGGAATGGGTAAGTGGAAGAATAATTTTTCAGTGCAACATCTGGCAAAAGGAAAGGAGATGTTCTCAGGAGATGGTTAGAGCTTCTGGAAAGATGTTTTCTCTTCATAGTGTTTAGTAAACTGGAAAGGACAGATGGTGTAGGCAGAAACCTTGTTGAGAACTGTGATATTGTGATTTATGTATGTGATCATTCAGATGACCAAAGTATATATATTTGGTCTTCATCCACAGTTCCTGGCTTACAGCTCCCCAAACCCTTAGAATTTCCGTAAATGTAGAGAGTGATAAAGATTTCATTATGTTTGGAAATCGCCTAAGGATCAGGGCTGGTTGCCAATTGAGCCAACCACATTTTTAGAGGATTGGTACTTTCAGTCCTACCTCATGAACTCTGGGGAGGAGAGAGGGACTGGCGGTTGGCTCAATAGCCAATGTCCAATGATTTAACCCATTGTACCTATGTAATGAAGCCTCCATGAAAACCCAAAAGGACAGCATTCAGAGAGCTTCCAGTTGGCGAACACCTGGGGATGTGGGTAGAGGGGACACACCTAGAGAGGGCTTGGAAGCTCAGTGCCCTCTCCCCACACCTTGCCCTCTGGCAAGTTATTACCTGTACTTCTGATGGACTGGCTATACATCAGAGGTTCCCATGTTTGATTAGTTTGCTAGAGCAAACTAATCAATCCCCTCATGTTTGATTAGTTTGCTAGAGCAGCTCACAGGCTTGGCATTATAGTGAAGGAACATAAGGCCGACAGGCAGTTCCCCCTGAATACTTTCACTGCTGTTAGAAAGGAGTAATACTCAAAAGCGGGAAAAAGACATTCTGAAGGATCTTGAGTAGATTGCAGGCTACAAAGCAGAGTACAATGTAATTCTGGATCTGCAAGGGTCTTCAATGAGCCAGGTATTAGCAACACAATATTTTTAATAACTACCTTCCATCTATGAGGAGATATGGGAGGGGCTAGAAAAATGAACTCATAGGTAAACATGTTGAGACAATAATACTTGACCGTACAGTTTTGAAAAAGTAAACTTAATGGGGATCCTGAAAGGTGGTGGTGATGAGAATTTGTACTTCTCAAGCAGCCAAAGGAACCCCTTTATCTTTCAGTCTCTTTGAAAATTAAGAAAAAGCAATAGAAAGGGGGCAGTAGTTCCTGGCTACAATGAGGCATAAGTGGCCTGTAACCCAACCTCCTCCAAAAAGCTGGCAAGCCCTACCTTTTCTGAGCCTCTTTCCATTAAGGTAAAATAAAGCACTTGGATCAAATGGCTTTTAAGATCTCCTCCAGATCTTCCCCACCAAGACAGAAACTCTCTATTCCCGTGAGGAAGAGTAAATACAAAATAGCCCTCTGAGGTTTAAATTGGTCTTAGTTACCTGCAGACTTTGAGGTCCCAAGGTGTAAGAATAATAACTATTTAAAGGTTCATGAAAGCTTCAAGAGCAAAAGAGATTATTGGTCTTTGTGTCTCTAAATAAACCAGGGTGTAAGAGAGAAAACGAGTGTTTGAAAGGTGCTAAAGTTCATATTAAGCAAGGCAAGTCCATCTTCGGAGAAAGATCTTCTACGGACTTGTTCTCTGGTGCTCTCACCCCCAGCTAAACCGGCTGCAGCCACAGCCATGTAAACGCAGACAGGCAGGCGCGCGCGCACACACACACACACACACACACACACGCGCATCTTGGGGCTCAGAGAAAAGTGCTGCTCAGTAAATGAGTGTCCTTTCCTTCGCTACCGGTTGTAATTACCCCCCTTCCCTCTCCCCATTTTCTCGGTCTCCACCCTAAGGCCGAGATTCCTTGCAGCCAGGAACCGCGATTGCTGGGCCTCTGTAGCTCAGGACCTGCACTGGTTTGGCTGCCTTGGAGCGTCTTGGCCCGCGGACCCAGCGGTCCCGGAGGAGCCGAGGCCCCAGCCGACGGATTGAAAAGGATGGGTGTAGGGCAGGTTAACAGATTATGTGTAGGGCTCAGGATCTGGGATAAAGGCTCCGGGAACAAGACCCGGTTTACAGGCTGAGAGTGCATTTCCGGGGCAAGCCCAGGACCAGGATCACGGGGTAGGCGGAGCTCTGCGAGCCGGGGGAGGAGTTGTGGACGATCTGGGCGGGGCTTTGCGTGGCAAGGGCGGAGCTCTGCGTGGAGGGAGTGGGCTTAGGACCTAGAGGGACGGGGCTCTGAGTGGAGGGGAAAAGGCGATCGGGACCCTCAGGACGGGGTTCTGAGTGGCGTGCCAGGGAGTAATCGGGACTGGCAGTGGCGGGGCTGTGCGTGGTTGGAGTAAACTTGGAGCCCACAGGGACCCGCAAGGGCCCGGCTCTGCGTGGCTGGCTTGGACAAGCAGGGGCGGGGCTCTATGTGGCTGGGTAGGTAGGAATCGCGACAGGCAAGGGGCGGGGCTCTGCGTGGCAGGGCTGGCCGAGATGTGACAGGCAGGGGCGGGGCTCTGCCAATTGGGTCTCGGACGAGCAGGGGGCGGGGCTCTACATCGCGTGGCAGGCGGAGATGAGACCAGCAGGGGCGGGGCTATGGGGGCGGGGCTGGAGGAGCTGGAACCCGCAGGGGCGTGTTCTGTGTGGCGGGGCGGGAAGGATCGGAAACGGCAGGGGCGGGGTTCTGCGTGGAGGGGCGGGGTTCTGCGTGGAGGGGCGGGCCTGGGGCCCGTGGTGCGACCCCGGGCCGGGTCTGGGCGGCCGGCGGGCCGTGGCAGGAAGCCGGAAGCAGCCGCGGCCCCAGCTCGGGAGACATGGCGGGCGTTAAAGGTAGCTGGTCCTGCGGTGAGGTGTCGCCGCCGTCCCGGGCTAAGCCTGGAGCTGCGCTCTCAGCGTGTGGGCGGGGAACGGCCTCCCCCAAGCCTGCCGCTCTCCCCTTTTCTCCGGGGGCGGAGGAGGCGCTCATCCTCTTCCTTTGCCCCGCGGGATGCGGGTGGAACCTCACTGGTCTGCACGCTCCTGCCGGTCTCTCCGGGACCTTCCAGGCGAGCCAGGAGCGGTGCCCTTCTTGGAGACCCGGGTAGACCAGGAGCATCACCTCTAGGCTCCTCAGTACTTCGGAGCGTACCCCCGCCCCCATCTCTGCTCAGTTTTAAACCGACTGGGTTTCCATTTCCCGACATGTCCACCCTGACGCCTCTCCTCCCTCTTCCTGCCGCTCCGCAGTTTCCAGTTTCTTCTAGAGCAGCCATTGTCTTCAGTCTTCTCGGCCCCGGGGTTCTTAATTCTTTCGGTACTGATGAGTTTTCCTAGTTGGGCAGAGTTGACTGCAGGCAACAGAAAGCCCACGGAAATGCTGTATTTCTCATAATTGTATAGAATAGATTGGGTGGAATGTTATCGCTGCTTTCTTTAGTGTTTATTCATCTATGGACAGACAAGAAAGTAGTGTTTGTACAGAGAGTGTTCAACTACAGGGGCAGTAAAGGAGGTACCAAGAACGCCGCTTCCCTTATCTGTATGACTTTAGCGAAGTGGGGGATGGCAGCCGTAGGAGAGGCTATTGGAAGGCTTCCTGTTATTTTGGTAGGAAACCATTCGATTTCTGATGTTTGAATAGAGTAGTGTAACTTGTTTCTATGTTGGAGTTAACTTCCATCTTTGGAATTGGTAACCAAAGATCTTCCTAGTTAATCAACATCTGTTATAAACATGTATACGATATATTTGCATGCATGTGTGTGCACTCTGAAATTTATCTGAGTATGTGAGCTATTATCAGACACATTGTATCATTATTTCTGGCTGACTTTTATATTCACCATCAGTTTAGTAAATGTGATTTACTTGGACAGTGTCCAGTGTGTAACGTGTCCATTTGAAGACAATGCAGAAAAGGGGTGACCGATAGTATCCCAGTACTGGACTGCGCTGTGCTTAGTCATGCCCAGAAACTATCAAGTAATGATACTGTTTATGTGTGAATGTGTTAGAAATTGTGATGTAGTGAAAAGGAAGACCATGAAATGGAAAAGGACTAAGGGAAGGAAGCTACAGATAGTTCACTAAGGGGTGAACTATCTTACAGATTGAGGGACCATTGTATGCCTGTGACTTGGGATAAAAAGATAAAAGTTATTTTTGGGTGACAAAACTGGAAATGATTATATTACTGTTGAAGTGTCCAAGGTGTCCTTAGATAACAGGAGGAGCACAAAAGATGGTGTTATGGATTAAATTGTATCCCTCAAAAGGTATGTTCAAGGTTCTAACTCTCCAGTATCTGTGAATGTGACCTTATTTGGGAATAGAGTCTTGGCAGATGTTATCATTAACTTGATGATGATACTGGATTAGAGTGTGCCCTAATCCAATGACTAGGGTCTTTATAAAAGGGGGGGGGGGTGTCAGAATTTACACATGGAATCACAGGGAGAACACTGTGTGGAGACAGAGGCAAAAATCGGACTGATGCAGCTAGAAGCCAGGAAACATCAAAGATTGCCAGCAACCACCACGAGTTAGGAAAAAGCAAGGAAAGATTCTTCCTTAGAGCCTTCAGAGGAAGCATGGTCCTGCCAATACCTTGATTAGAGACGTCAAGCCCCCAGAAGTGTGAGAAAATAAACTTCTGTGGTTCTAACGGTCCAGTTTGTAGTACATTGTTAATGGCAGCCCCAGGAAACTAACACAGATGGGATAACTTAACC
The DNA here is from genome assembly GCF_022837055.1 of Prionailurus viverrinus. Lineage (NCBI taxonomy): Eukaryota > Metazoa > Chordata > Mammalia > Carnivora > Felidae > Prionailurus > Prionailurus viverrinus. The sequence continues at coordinate 160,433,037 of NC_062568.1, read as the reverse complement.
CTGCTCTGGGGAGAAAAAGGCAGTTCTTGAATTGAATCTAAATCTAAATCTAAATCTAAATCTAAATCTAAATCTAAATCTAAATCTATAAATCTAAATCTAAATCTAAATCTGAATCTAAATCTAAATCTAAATCATCAGTAAGGTGTCACCTGGCTAAGGAGGGAGCAAGGACAGTTTTTCCAAGTGGGGAGAATTGTGCTGGATCAACTCGTAGGCTGTGAAAGTGGCTGTGAAGGGGTGACACCAGCGTTGTGTATTTGAGAGATCGCTGTCTGCTGTGTGGAAGATGGATTGGAAGAATCAAGGTTGGAGGCAGGCATGAGATGGTGAGGGCATGCACCAGGGCAGTAGTAGAGGGTTCAAGGGAAGAGGGTGGGTATCTTAGTCCTTTAGGGCCGCTCTAACAAAAATACCGGAAACTGGATGGCTTACAGAGCAAACATTTGTTTCTCAATTCTGGAGACTGAGAAGTCCAAGATCAAGGTGCCAACAGATGCAGGGTCTAGTGAATGTCTGCTTCCTGGTTCATAGACATCTCACTGTGTCCTCACATGGCAGACAGGGCAAGGGAGCTCTGGAGTATCATTTATGAAGGCACTAATCCCATCCATGAGGGTCCCACCTTCATGACCTAATCACCTCCCAAAAGCTTTAAGTACCATCACATTGGCAGGAGGATTTAACATGAATTTGGGGAGGGAACACGCTCATTCAGTGTATAGAGGTGGTTTTGAGTGACACCTGGGAGGTTGAGTCACCTTAACTTGGTGATCTTCTGTAAGACAGAAGGTGATGACAGTGTTGGTTGGTCTTTCAGGATAGAACTTAAAGGGAAGAATGTGTTTGGAAGGAGAGGGTGGGATGTTTGGGTTTTATACATGTCGACTTTGAGGTCCTTGTTTGCTACCTGGGCAGAGAAGTCCAGATTGGAGTTGGAGGTGCAGGCCTAGGTCCCAGGACCTGTTCTGGGCTGCAGCATCAGATGTGGCTGGGCCCTCGTGATACTAGGGAACTTTGGGTCAAACGCAATGTCTCAGCAGAAGGACAGTCTAAAGAAATGAAGTTGGATTCCTTGTTAGCTCCAACTTTAAAATATGGCAGAGGATGTTGATTCCCCCCAAAAAGAAAAAAGAATCAATCAACTGGAGATACATTTGTGAACGTTGAGAGATGGGTGTCACAGACCGGAAAGAAGAGGTCTCTGGTTCCTAGCTTTGAAGAAGGGAGTGATACAAAAGGTCAGGCACAGGGAAGGGATAGTGCCAACCAAGAAAAGACCATCTGTAATGAAACAATATGCGAAAAGTTCCTTTTGTACATTTTTCTTTAAAAAGTGACATGTATGACATGGAAGAATACAAAAATTAAAATTGGCAGTCTTGTGCCCTAACGTCTGTATACTTCCAGATGTTTTTAAAAAGCACCTTCGCATCTTCCTATAAAACAGTCTCCCTAAATCTCTTAAAGTAAAAGGAAGCAATCAATCAAAATGTTAATTAATTTAGTGAATGACTAATTGTGAGTATTAGGGATTTTTTTCAGAAGAAAATTTGGCTAAATTGTGTCTGATGCTTTGAATTTATACCTTTAGCAAAGAATATTGCTAAAATGAGCAAGTACCTTCATCAGTCAGCATTTATTTATGGAACACCTTCTTTTGCCAAACACTTCACATGGATTATCTCCTTTACTTCTCATAAGCTGCATGATAAGGTGGCACCATTATTCCCATTTTATAGGTGAGAAATTTGATTGAAAGAGGTTCAGTTTCTCTCCAAGGTCACACAGCCAGTTGGTGGCAATGTTGAGATTTGAACCCGTGTTGGTGACTCAGAGCTCAGGATTTTTTTTTTAACAGCCTTGATACTCTGTCTCCCACTCAGCAGCATGACAAGGACAAATAACGTTCCTACTCCCTCAGCGATTAGTGTTGAACAAATGCAGGGAATAAATATTTTATTTGGTGGATACTACTTGGGAGTCATTTTCTGTGAAAACATGAAAGTAGTCTTCAAATACTTGAAGTACTGGGGTTGGGAGAGACAGAATGATCAAAGGGCATATATATATTACAGTGAGGCAGTTTTGGATATAATTTGAAGAAAGGATTTTCAGCATTTAGATACTATCAGAAGGAAATGATATGCCTCAGGCAGTAGTGAGTTCTCTTCACTGGAGTTGTGCAGACAAGCTGGTTGGCCTCTTGTGACAAATAGAGGGAATTTATATATTAGATAGGGGTTGGAAAATGCTTGAGACCTTTCTCACCTAGTGATTTTAAAGTGGTGGACACAGGCAGTCATTTGCTAGTCAAATGTGATGTCAACTAATGAAATAAATCACTACATTTGCGTAAATTGGGAACCTTTTACTTCTTTAAGTGAATGTTTTTGTTTAAGATATAACTCACATACCATAAAATTAACCTTTTAAAAGTGGAACATTCTATGGTTTTTAGTTTATTCACAAGTTTGTGCAACTGTCGCTACCATTTAATTCCAGAACATTTCACACACACAACCCCCCCCCTCCCCCCCCCCCCCCCCCCCGCCCCATGCCCCAGAAGAAACTCCATACCCATTAGTAGGCACTCCCATTCCTCCCCTCTTCCCTCAGGTCCCTGGCAACCACTGATTGGGACCTTTTAACTCTTGGTTTTATTTTTCACAGCTCTTGTGGCATTATCCTTCAGTGGGGCTATTGGGCTGACTTTTCTTATGCTGGGATGTGCCTTAGAAGATTATGGGTAAGTGTTCATTTCAAAAAGAACTATTCTTGTTTTTGTGCGTTTGTCATTGTTCCTGTGAGTGTTAGCAAGTTTAGTGAATTTAGCGCCGGGCTCTAACCAATGAGTTAGTGAAGTCCAGGTCCATTCGTGGGTCAGTTATATTTCTGCAGAGAAAAGCTCTTTTTAGACTTGATGTATTCATTTAGTAAGCATTTCTTGAACACCTACTCTGGACCCGCTGGGGATATAAAAAGGAAGAGATACAGTCCTGTCCTCAAGGAGCTTGCAATTTGAGTTGTGCCTGAGAGGCAGACAGGCGTCGGTCTAGTCCGGAAGATGACAGCTGTAGTGGAGACATGTGCACAGTACACGGAGAGCTTTGAGAAGGTGTATCTGAGTTTCTCTGGGAGAGTCAGGCAGGGCTGCAGAGAAGCGGTTGTCTTTAAGCTGAGACTTTGTGTCTAAATAAGAGTTTGTGGGGCTGATGAGTTAGGGGAGGGCATTCCAGGCAGTGGGAACATTCACCAAAATGTGTTTATTCAACAACTCTTGGTTGAGTGCTTACCAAGCATGCCAGCCACTGTTATGGGAACTGGAGATTAAGAAATAAGAACAAAGGTCCTACTTTCTCAGAGTCTGTGTTGCAATGGGGGAGATGGACACTAAACAGATTTAAAAATGTCCATTCTATCAGAGGTAGAAATGTTATGAAGAATAAATGATAAAGGGCACAGAGACTGGGGAGAGGGTGGTCAGGGAAGGCCTCTCTGAGAGGGTGACTTGTGAGCAGAAATGCAAAGAAAATAAGGAAGCAGGCCATGCCGGAAACTGGGGAAGGAGGACTTCAGGCAGTAGGAAAGTCATATGCTCAGGCCCACAGACATTAAGGCATAGAGACTCTCCAGGAAACCACATGTGGTTCATTATGGTAGAGCATAGAGTGTAGCTGGGATGAGCAATAGAAGGGTTGGTCAAGGATGTAGAGTCAATCAGTCTTTAGGGCACTGTATGCCATGTAAAAGAGGTCAGATTTTACATTTCAAGCCATAGGAGCTGGAAAAATATCCTGAGAATAGGTTTGGAGGGTGAGGGGGTTTCTGTTTGAAAAAAGTCAGTCTGGCCAAAATGTAAGAGTGGATAGCAAGGTGCTGAGACTGCCCTCAGGACACGCAGTAGGGCACTACTGTCATAAAGCAAGCAAAATGTCAGGCTGTGGCAGTAGGAATGAAATGAAAGGAAAGAGAGAGATCTAGGTGGCAGAACTAACAGGTTTTGTTAGCTGATGTCAGGGTTCAGCAGGGGGAGAGGGTTCTGGGATGCCTCCCAGGTGATTGGTTGAGCATCTAACTGCACAGGAGATGCTGGGACTAACTTAAACCAGCTGGAGCTAGTTGTTGGGACATTTGATGAGTTCAGATCTCTCACCCCAGTCCTGGCCAGAGATTGTCTAAACACAAGAGGGAGCCGGTTGTAAGCAATAACTTCTATTTGTCCAGAGTGTTTGCAGCTGTTACCAGAGTCTGGTTTTTAAGGATATAAGGTATTATCCTCATTTCTAGCTGGGAAACAAAAGCCCAGCGTGGTCAAAGACTTAACCCAAGTCGCACAGCATTAAGTGGCAGAGATTGGACTCATGTTCTCACTCTCTTGACCATTATTCTACAACCAACTCTAAATCCAGGTGTTCTAATTCTCTAAGATCTCTATAAGGTTTTGAAAAAAACGAGCCATTTACTGGTACTACAAAGAAATTAATTTTATATTTAATGATGGTGACCCAGGATTATCCTGTACATCAGGAGTCAGCAAACTGGCCCACAGGCCAAACATGGCCTGATGCTTGTTTTTGAAATTAAATGTTTTATCAGAATACAGCCACACTCATTTATGTACCATCTCTGGCCACTTCTGCACCACAGGGGCAGAGTTATGTAGTTGAGGCAGAGACCCCGTGACTTGCAAAGTCTAAAATATTTACTATTTGGCCTTTGCAGAAAAAGTTTGCCAATCTCTGGCTTACACGTTTTCTGAATAGTGTATATTTAATACCCAAATTTTGTATGTAAACAAGGTTGCTTCTACATTAATAGTTCTCATAGTTGAATATTGATCGCTTACTATGAATGGGAACACAGTGCCTTAGATTGTTGTACAGAAAACTCTCACTATATTCTAGGAAGTTAATAATTAAGAGCTCCTGGCTGTGGGCATGTCAGGTCATAGCTGGGTCTCTTCCAGACCTCTTCTTGTCTCTGTATCTGTGTTTCCTCACTGGTAAAATAAAGGCTTTGAACTAGATAATCTCTAACAGCCCCTTCAACAATATTATTTGGTGATTCTTGAAACCCACTATAATCCCTATAGTTTAGAATTAGGAGTTAGAATTCAGTGTGTACATCTTGAGTCCTCTTGATGAAGGGCATTTCCCCTTCTTGCTTTTTGGTTGCTGTCCCGTACTCCTAGATCTGTGGCTGAAATAAGCTTTCATTACAGTCTAGCTTTGTCACAACTTCTGCTTAGAGGTGCTGACTGTCGGGGTGGCCCTCCGTGTATTACTGTGATGTGGATATTTTAAAGTGAATAGAGACTTTCCTTTTTTTTTTTTCTCTCAAGGAATGAAGCATAATAAACATCTGACTGATGGAGAAAAATATTTTTGAAGTATTTATAGAGCAAATGTAATTGAAAAGCAAATGACAATTTTTAATAAATACAAAACATTAAAATTTGGGAAGAAAACTTTTTTGCATTATGGTATTATTATGTCTTACAATAAAGATTAGAGTATATCTAAAGTTTGTACTGGTAAGCATATTTAGTTTTATGATTTCCATACTTAAAATTCATTTTGTTCATTCAGTAAGTGGTAATGGAATACCTCATCTCAGCCCTGGGGATAAATGGTGATTGATTGAGACAAATTAGATTGTTGTTCTCATAAACAAGGAAATATCAAATAGGGATAAATGCTGGCAAAAAGTCAAGAGGGTGATGTGCTCAAGGGTAACTTGAAGTATTTAAAATGGATGGTCAGTCTTATTTCACTTAACATAATATCCTCTATGTCTATCCATGTTGTCTCAAGATCTTGTTCTTTTTTATGACTGAGTAATATTCTGTATTCCATGTATATCTTCCTTATCCATTCATCTGTTGATGGACTCTTGGGTTACTTCCATATTTTGGCTATTGTAAATAATGCTGTAGTGAACATAGATGTGCATATATCTTTTTGAAATAGTGCTTTTTTGTTTTCTTTGGGTAAATATGCAGTAGAGGAGTTCCTGGATCATATGGTAACTCTCATTTTGTGAGGAACCTCCATACTATTTTCCACAGTGGTTGCACCAATTTACGTTCCCACCAACAGTGAATAAAGGTTCCTTTTTCTCCACATCCTTGCCAACACTTGTTATATCTTGTCTTTTTTTTTTTAAGTTTATTTATTTATTTTTGAGAGAGAGAGAGAGAGAGAGAGGAAAAGAATGAGCAGAGGAGGGGCAGAGGGAGGGAGAGAGAGAATCCCAAGCATGCTCTGCACTGTCAGTGTAGAGCCCAGCATGGGGCTCAAACTCATGAACTGTGATATCATGACTTGAGCTGAAGTCAAAAGTTAGATGCTTAACTGACAGAGCTACCCAGGTGCCCCCATGTTGTCTTTTTTTTTTTTTTAATGTTTATTTATTTTTGAGAGAGAGAGAGAGTAAGTGGAGGAGGGGCAGAGAGAGAAGGAGACACAGAATCCAAAGCAGGCTCCAGGCTCTGAGATACCAGCACAGAGCCCGATGTGGGGCTTGAACCCACGAACTGTGAGATCATGACCTGAGCTGAAGTCGGACACCCAAACGACTGAGCCACCCAGGCGCCTCGCCCCCATGTTGTCTTTTTGATACTAGCCATCTGACAGGTGTGAGGTGATATCTCACTGTAGTTTTGATTTGCATTTCCCTGATGATGAGTGACGTTGAGCATCTTTTCATGTGTCTGTTGGTCATCTGTATATCTTCTTTGGAAAAATTCTATTCAGGTCCTCTGCCCTTTTTTAATTGGATTATGTAGGTGTTTTTTGGTGTTGAGTTGTGAAAGTTCTTTGTATATTTTGGATATTAGCCCCTTTTTGGATGTATCATTTGTAAATCTCTTCTCCCATTCAGTAGGTTGCCTTTTCATTTTATTGATGGTTTCCTTCACTGTGCAAAAGCTTTTTATTTTACTGTATTCCCAGTAGTTTGATTTTTCTTTTGTTTCCCTTGCCTGAGGAGACATATCTAGGAAAATGTTTCTAAGGCTGATGTTAAAGAGATTACTGCCTGTGTTTTCTTCTAGGAGTTTTATGATTTCAGGTCTCACATTTAGGTCTTTAATCCATTTTGAGTTTATTTTTGTGTACGTTGTAAGAAAGTGGTCCAGCTTCGTTCTTTTGCATGTAGCTATTCAGTTTTCCTACTACCATTTATTGAAGAGAACAAATTGGGGTTGGGCAGAATGTGAGGGCAGTGGGAGATGCAGGCTTCCAGTCATGGAATGACTAAGTCACAGGGATAAAAGGCACAGCATAGGGAATATAGTTAGTGGTATCATAATAGCAATGTATGGGGACAGATGGCAGCTACACTTGTGAATATTGCATATTGCATAGAGTTGTCGGCATCACTGTGTTGTACCCCAAAAACTAAAGCATCAACTATACTCCAATAAAAAATAAATAAAATTGAATGATCAGGGAAAGCCACTTTTAGGAGGCCTCTCAGCTTAGATTGCACAAGAAGGAGCCAGCCAACGAGAAGACAGGGAGCAGAGAGTTCCAGGCAGAGGGTTTTGCTAGTGCAGAGGCCCTAAGATGGGGATGAGCTCAGAGTGTTTCAGGAACAGAAAAAAGGCTGGCGTGGCTACTGACTGAGTATATAAAGAGAAGATGGCACAATGCAAATGGGAGAAGTTGGCCAGATCATGGAAGGCTTTGTAGACCAGGGAAAGGAATCTGGGTTTTACTAAGCCATTGAAAGGTTTCCAACGTGTATACACTCAGAAGATCTCTGTTGAGTTAGTGGGTGCTAAGTGGGTGCACTGTGTTGCGTTCTATAGGGAAAGCAAAGGTGACTGAGTGAAGATTCTGCCTTCAAGAAATTACAGCTCAGGAATAACAGAAAACAATAAAGATTCTTGATTACACATTGTGTAGTTGTTTTTTTTTTTTTAACACAGGGTAAGGTATCGACATACTAATGGACTAGTAATTTTTAAAAATTTTTTTAAAATGTATTTATTTTGAGAAAAACAGACACAGCACGGGCAGGGGAGGGGCAGGGAGAGAGGGAGAGAATTCCAAGCAGGCTTCACGCTACCAGCACAGAGCCTGATGTAGGGGCCTGAACCCACGAAACTGTGAGACCATGACCTGAGCCGAAACCGAGAGTCGGATGCTTAACTGACTGAGCCACCCAGGCATCCCTGGACTAGTAATTTTTAATCATTGCACCTTACCTGTTCCTGGTATAAATCATCTCATGTACGAGCATTGACCATTAAATTAATAATTGTTTGACCTAGACGCTGAAGATAATTCTAACTTTGAAATGGCAGCATGTCTTTACAATGTAACCGTAACTTTTCTTTTTGGGTTTCTTCTGGGTCCATCCGACAGCGTTTACTGGCCCTTGTTTGTCCTGATATTTCACGCCATCTCTCCCATCCCCCATTTCATTGCCAAAAGAGCAACATATGACTCTGATGCCACAAGTAGTGCCTGTCGGGAGCTGGCATATTTTTTCACTACTGGAATTGTTGTTTCTGCCTTTGGATTTCCTGTTATTCTTGCCCGTGTGTCTGTGGTAAGTTTTGTTTTCTATTGTTTTGCTCGGTTGTTGCTGAGTTTACTTCAGAACATCAGTTTCACTGCCATTGCTTAGGCTTAATTCTCAAATCCAGATGTGTTTGTAGTTTCTCTTTTCCATTTTAGATCTCCCTATCAGTGCCTTGGCTATGTTTTCAGAATGCTTTCTTTGTCTCTCTCACAACTTTTAGCCGGGGCATGTGATTTCTTGCTCTTTAAACTGTTTTCTGGAATTGTGCTTATCAAATCCTTGCCTCTTAGGGCGATCCACAGAGAATGTAATAGCAATGCTTTTCTGGTTCCAAAATGAACATCACATCAAATTCTTCTGCATATAGGATCGTGAACACAGTTTCCAACTCAATACTATAGGCATATTTTAAGGGACACCTACATGGTTACAAGAAGATACAGTGAATAAGATGCCATCTTCATATCCAGTATAATTGTTTTCTTTTTGTCTCCAAAACACACATTGTGGGTATAATTTATTCACTTCTTTCTTTTTTAATGTTCACTGCTTTTCATGCTACTTGCTTTTATTCCCCCTAACTACATACTGTTTCAATTTCATGAAACTCTTATTTGGGGCATTGGATCTTGGGGACATCTGCTATTTGTAAGATACCAGGAATAAGAGCCAGACATTGTCTGTGTCCCAGAGGCACAGAAACTAGCCTGATGGGTAAGTACACTATGAATGTATTATGTGTGATAATTGAAACATGATCACACCACCATAGGAGCAGCAGGAAGAGAGAAATTCCAACTGGCATTTGATGTAGGCCTCAAAGGCTAAATAAGGTTTTGATTCAAGTAGGGAAGGCTGTTCTATGGAATGGCACCCAAGTGTGAAAATGCAATATGTGGAATAAATAGCAGTTCAATATGGCGGAGTCAAAAGGACGTGATTGAGAAGGAGGCTAGAAAGGTTGGGGAAGCCCACTTGCGCAGGCTCTTGAATGCTATGCCGTTTGAACTCTGTTTAAATGAGAAGCATTGGAGCTTTTTGAATGCAAAATCTTCAAGACCTTACTCTCCTTGTGCTGTAGACTAATATTTAAGTTTGGCTGTAAGGATTTCTGTTTTATGAAGAAACTTTCATTGATGTTTTCTTTCTATTGCTTAAATTAAAACAAAATGCCCACTAGAGGGTACTCTCATCCCCTACTGCGCCTCTGTAGAACTATCTGCCACGCTGGGAAGCTGTATGCAGATTATTATTTAAAGTCTGTTCTTGCCTAGAAAAGAAACAGACCAATCCATAATTCTCTGCAACTCCTGTTTTCCTGAGAGGAGGCAATGGGTATAGATCTTTTAGTACCCGGTATTATAATTAGACCCTTTATATTCTGGGTGCTTTTATTTTACTTAAGGCAATCATTGTCTACTGAAAACATGTTGAGAAATATGTCTAATGGGGAAAATGATAAGGATGATACAGACTTAATTATCAAGCATCACGAAGTAATTAGGCTAATTACTGAATAGTTCACTGTCTCCTGCCTGTTAGGTTATTAAGCCTTTTAGCAGTTTTATGTAATATTTCATTGGATGATTCTAATGCAGAAAATAACAGATTTTCAAAGAGTATGATATGAAGAAAGTAAAGATTTAATCCTCTTTCCTTGTGTTTCAGATCAAATGGGGAGCCTGTGGCCTTGTGCTGGCAGGCAATGCAGTCATTTTCCTGACAATTCAAGGTTTTTTCCTTGTGTTTGGAAGAGGAGATGATTTTAGCTGGGAGCAGTGGTAGCACTTTATTCTGATAAATTGCATCTTATTTCTTAGAAGTCATGCTATATGTATTTGTGTGCATATGTGGCCTTTTACTATGAAATTTCCTATGCTATTTTTTTATACCTTTATATCATGTTCACTGTAAGAAGGACTACAGGAGAGAAAGCTCAGTTTTGTTTCTAGCTAATAGACCTCTCCATGTACTCAAGTTGAATTCTTTTATTTGTTTGGCTCTTCATATAGTCATGGTGCTCTCAGAAGATATATTAACACAGTCTTGTACACAGCCGTTCACTTGTGTGGATGCATTTACATATTTTGCCTGGGGATGAGTGTGGGTAAGCAGACAGCACTGGAGCAAGTCTGTTCTACTCAGGACTTCCAAGATATACTTGTGGCCCAGAGAGACAGAGCGGCTCCCTCTTTGTGTTGTAGACCTTTGCCTCTCGAAGTGTGGTCCATAGAGCACCTGGCATCTCTTAGGAGCCAGTTCATACAGAATCAGAGGTTCCCCCCCACCCCCTCCACAGATCCAGTGCATTTTAGATGAGCTCCCAGGTGAATTACATGCACATTAAAGTTTGACAAGTGCTGTCATAGGGGAATAAGTATCACCTCTAGTGTCCTTGTCTTCCCTTTGGTCGAACCTCTTAACCTCTCTGGGTATTAGCTGCTCGTTTGTAAAAATTGTTTCACCTGCCTTCATGTTGAGGCCTACTTCAGAGTCTCTCTGGTATTTGTGAAATGTCCAAACCTGTATGTTCCTCACATTTGTGGAATTGTTCTCAGTAGGGAACAGTTATGTCTTCACTGTCTGAAAGGCAATAGCTCTTTTCACAGAGCTGGGGAAACAGAATAACTGCAAAGTAACAGAGTAACTGGGCTGTACCGAAGGAGGCCAGGCTGGAACCAGTCCCTGCTTTAGCAGGGGGGCAAGAGCAGATAGGTAATACTTTCTAACTTCCCTTTATAATCACACACTTCTCCCCAGCTCCTTCTCTGTACTGCGTTCCACCTCCATCCCCCCTCCAAACCAACACACTCCCAGCAGTTCTGATTTGCCTTTACTTCCTCATGGCTCTGACTTTTCCTTCCTACAGGAACAGGAGCCAAGTAAGCAAACAGAGGGTGCCCAAAGACGCTACGTACTGTCTTTCATGCCTTGTAGATCTTTTTATATATATATGTATAAAACCCCCTGCCACTTTTAAGTGAATCATTTTGAGTACGTGCCATGCTAGATCCCGTAGTCAGTTTTTCTAGCTCAACTTTTGGTCCAAGATCTATAAAGAAAATATGGGAACTAGAACCACTTGATGAGAATACAATGATTTTAAAGGATTATTAATGTGTGATAACTGATACGCATTGAAAACACTAAAATTTTGAAGTTTGGAATCTGAGGAATTAGCATATCTTTTCGTATTCTGGAATGGTCTGGGACTAGGAGAAGATAAAAGTGAAACCTAAAAGGATAATGTGCAGTTATATTGTGGCCTTGTGCATAATTTTATGTTTTCTTTTTTTTTTAATATATGAAATTTATTGTCAAATTGGTTTCCATACAAAACCCAGTCCTCATCCCAAAAGATGCCCTCTTCAATACCCATCACCTGATTTTATGTTTTCAAAGTTCTTTGTACATATAGAATTGTTGACGTTATTTCCAATATTTATAATTAGAAAAATTATATAAACACTTTATAATTTTAGCCAGCGTTTTTAATAACACTTGCACTTACTTTATTGTAATAAATTTCTCTTTTAACACAAAAGAAAGTTTAATTTCAAAAGTCTTTATTCTGATGTAGCCTTGCTTAAAAGATAAAAAAAAATAAAGTAAGAATCTCTTGGTGTTCTGAAATGGGTAGTTTGAGCAATACAGGAATAGCAATACATTTTAAGATATCATTTTGAATGTCTAGTTGGCTTGTAATAGCATTTCTTTTCCTAAAACGGAAATAGTGTTTAATTTATACTCCCTTTGACAAAAGTATCTTTGTTGCTTATACATATTTCATATTTCAGATAACCAAGGTAGCCTTAATATGTAGCCTTAAATAAAGCATTGCCTCTTGATTGTACTTCCAGAATGATATAAAGTACACATAGAGAATATTGGTAGCCATTCCCTAATAATGGAATGGCTTATTGAAGTGATAGATTGTTGGATTTGCTCTGTGTCTGAAAACAAACATTTATTTTTAGTGCTTAAGTGTCATTATAAATGCCAGTGGGAAGTATTGCTATGAATGTACAATATAGAAGTTTCCTTTTGATGACACACATGTTGGGCATTTCTTTTTCCTTATAAAAAGTTCATTTTTTTTCCTGTATGCCATAGAAAATATTTTGGAGATTCAAAGCACATTGCTTACATTCTAAAACTAAGAATACACATAAAGAATTGCTGACAAGTAAGTAATCTTATGAAGAAGTTCTTTATCATGTTCCAAACAACTGGTTTACAGGCAGACTTTGAAACACTTTCGCACAGCAAGTGGGAGGCTGGTGATTGAGTGCCCAGGCCAAGCCTTCTGAGGGAGGCTAAACCCTGATGTAGTTGGCTTACAATGCTCAAGGTACCTGCCTGAGTTTTGGGTCTTGGAAACAGGGTAGCATGGACAGGGTGGAGAAAGGAAAGCGGAAGTTTCCACCTCTTTTCCTGAGAACAAAGGTCTTCAAGTTTTGCAGCCACTTTCCATCCCCTAATGCCCTTGGGGTCCAAGTACATTCCCTTGAGTTTTGTTGGCCTCCTCTCATGACAAGGGGCCTTCCTCCCAGCCTGCCCCACCTCCTGGGGCTCCTCATTTTCCCAGATCACCCACCTCTCTACTTCTACCCAGTCCATTTTCTTATTATAGCTGATACAGTGCAGTGTGAAGAAGAAAGCAGTCTGGTCTACCTCTTTCCCAGAAAGAAAGGAGGACTTGTGCTCATCTCCCCCTCATCTAGAGCCCTTACCAGTGCCCCCAGTGTGTAGTGACCACGCCTGTGGCAGCTGCAGTTTTGCAGGGGAATGCCTTGGAACCCAACGGCTCATTCACAGAAAATGGTAGTGTTTCCAAGTACAGTGAAAAAGCATCCCAGCAGTTTATAGAAGGGTAATATATGGGTTAGGGGCAAACCTCTCATTCCTCATCCCTTCCTCTGGGTGGGTTCTCAGCTGGTCGTACTTTTCATGGTTGTTCCTGTTCCTCCACTTGTGGACTCACAGATTTTTCTTACAGTCATCAAGAAATCTTTACCTCTGAGGTATTCCCTTCATGAAGACTCTTCTAGAGGCCACAATGTTTCATTAAGTTAATACCATTCCTTATGCTCTCAGGGAAATGCTTAGGAGATGTCACAAAAATATGACAAGTTTGCAAAAAATCCAGATTTTGCACCATAATTTGGCCAAATTTTATACGGATGCTAGCATTTTTCAAGCATAGTAATTAGTTCACAACTAGAAATTGTTATTTCTGTAAATGGATGTAACTTGTGTGTTTTAATTTTTTTCCCCCATTCTGCCTCATGAAATACCTTATTTGCAAAAATCCCAGTGCATAATAGCTCATTATGCTATTACAATCACAAGGTGCTTTGTAGTGGCCATGCTACCGGAATAGAGCAGTGATACGTGTAACCCCAAACATGATGTGAACGATCTCCAGGACTGCTTTAGGTTGCATTATATATGTATGATGAGGACGATTATTTTTTAAATAAAACTTGTTATTTATACTTTCACAAAGACTTTTATGTACGTTATTAAATTAAAATGTTTAATTTTTAGCAGATTGATTTCCCCAGTGTTTTTGTTTGGATAATCTTAACGTGCATGTGACTAGTGTTGAGCCTGTACTTACTGCGGTTGAAGAGAAGCCGTCCAGGCATATGCACAAACTGGAAAGAACCCAGGCCCTAATTACACCTGTGTTGTGGCTCACAATCCTGTTGGGAGACGTGGCTGTCGGGGCGTGCTTAATAATTCGCTGTATTGGAAAAGAGAGAGCACTTGATACTTTAAAAACACGCTGTACATACCCTGAAGAGTCTTTTTTTGTGCACTACAGAAAAAGAATGAACTGATGTAAAATACTACTTAAGGAGTAATGTATCCTTTTGCACCGAACGTTTGGGGAAGAGCTGGTGTCTTTCTCACGGGGTGGGGGGGTGGGGGGGTGGGGGTTAGGCAGCTAGGTGACAAACGGAGCTGGTTATTTCTTTGTTTTGCCCAACTAAGTGTAAAGCTAAAGTTTTAGTAGAAATTTAGTAATACCAACATACCTATAAAATGCCAATAAAAAGAAGAACAGTTCCCAAGGAAACTTCTCTGGTTTAAGGGTTTGTACATACACATTTTCATTTAGAAAGCACACTGGATGCATGGAGATTCCTCTGGGGCTGGGAATGGGTGCCTGGAGAAATCACGCACCTGGTATTTATCAGCATCTCCTGTTTTGAGATTAAAAAACAACAACAATAACAAAAAACAGCACACTTTCCTATTTGTTTTTTGTTAGCTAAATGTGAATAAAAAGGTCTTGTCCGGTAATTGTAATTGGAAAGTTATCTTCTCCTTTGACTTCCTAAAATGGCTCTTAAAAATTTCCACTGAAGTTACCAGTTTTTGCAAAAAGAAGTAGAAAACAAATGTCTGTTTAAAAAAAAAGAACTAAAGTTGGTGAAGAATTTAAATTTCAAGACTTACCCCACATTTTTTAAAATGTGTAACTTTGTAGAGAATGAATTCCAATTCCTTTTAATTTCTGTGTAGTCATCAGGCATAGTGCAAAATTAATAGATGATCATTTTGAAATAATTATCCCTGTTCAATATTGTCCGTGTAGGCAAAGTGGTCCTAATCTTGAGGCTGCACAGTATCTTTATTGTTGGTGATCTCTTTATCAAAATTTGGGTAATTATAGATGTGTCACACACTCTAATTATTAGATATTATTATATCAAAAGTTGTGCTTTCATTTTTTTTTTTTTTAATCCTCGTAATAGCTTTAAAACCGTCAACTCAACCTGAGCTGGATAACTATTTTACTTAATAATTTAAAGCATAAATGCATCTATGTTTCTGCTTCAGTAGTACGTCCTCGCAGTTAAGAAACACATTTTATCGCCATATTCCTCCTATCAACATTTATCTCCTATTTTTTCTATAGCTTAACAGTAAGGGGACATTGAAGGTTCTGGGGCAAATACACAGGCTCTTTGAAGGTGGGGCCCTAAGACACATCAGAGATATATGCAGGATGTCACATAAAACATATTTTTGAGGGCTAATTAGTGGTATGGGGAGCAACAGGATTAACACACTTCCCACAAATTTAATTTGGAAGTTTAATTTATGTATGTATAAAATACATTAAGGAGTAAACTTCATTTATGCAACAAAAACCCATCCTCTGTATCTGTACTCACTGACTTGGTGAGCTTATGCTGTCTTGTGGTTTTAAATACCTTTGTAGGCAACTGGCACACATTTTAATCTCCAGCCCAGACTTCTCTAAACCCCAGAGTTGTATAACCAACTGCCAACACAATCTCTCCACTTGGATGCCTAGCAGGCATCTCAAACCCAGCATGTCCAAAATCAAACTATAGACACCCTGGTTCAGTGTCTCAGAACAAAAGGCTTGGAAGCGTTTCAGAACATATTGCACATCCCACATGCAGTCCATCAGGAAATCTTGTCACTTCTAGCTTCAGAATGTGTTCAGAATCAAAGCATTTCTTATACCATCACTGCTAGCACTGTGGTTCAAGGACACTATCATATCTTGCCTGGCTTATTGCACTAGTCTCCCGACTGCTGGGTCCCCTGCTTTTGCCTGATTTCTCCTTCAGACTAGTCTCAACACCACAGTCAGAGTGAGCCTGTAAAATGTAAAGCAGATGTCACTCCTCTGCCCCAGTGTCCTCCTATCTCACTTTAATAACAAAAAGACACATAATCCAGTTAAATGAACAAAGGATCTGAATAGGCATTTCTCCAAAGATAGGCAAGTGACGAATAGATACATGAAAAAAAAATACTCAACATCATGAGTCATCAGGGAGATGCAAATCAAAACCACTGTGTGATATCACTTCACACTTCCCTAGGATGGCTAAAATAAAAAAGACAGACAATAACAAGTATTGGCGAAGATACAGAAAAATTGGAGCACTCATAAATTGCTGGTGAGAATGCAAAATTGTGTAACTACTGTAGAAGATTTTGGCAGTTCTTTAAAATGTTAAATATTGAGTTACAATATGACCCAGAAATTCCATTTTCCTGGGTATATTGCCAAGAGAGATGAAAACATACATCATACAAAAGACTGTACACAAATGTTCATAGCAGCATTATTGGTAAGAGTCAAAAAGTGGAAACAATCCAGATGTTTCTCAACTGATGAGTGGATAAAGTGGTATATCCATACAGTGGAATATTTTCAGCCATAAAAAGAGATGAAATACCAATACATCCTACAACATGGATGAGCCTTGAAAACATTATGTTAAGTGGAAAAAGGCAGTTACAAAAGCCCACATATTGTATAATTCCATTTACCTGACATGTCCAGAATAAACAAATTCATAGAAATAAATTATAGGCATGTTGTTGCCAGTGACTGAGGGAAGGGAAAATGAGGAATGACTCTAGTGGTCACAGAATTTTCTGGAGGTGATGGAAATCTTCTGGAATCAGTGGTGATGGATGCACAGCTCTTTGAATATACTAAAAGTCATTAGAATGTATATATTTTTTAGTTTTTTAAATTTTATTTTAAAATTAACATAAGCAGAGGGAGAGAGAGAGAGAGAGAAAGAGAGAGAGGGAGAAAGAGAATCTTAAGCAGGCTTCCCGCTCAGCATGGAGCTTGATGTGGGGACTCAGTCCCAGACCCTAGGATCATGACCTGAGCCGAAATCAAGAGTTGAAGACTCAACGGACTCAGCCACCCAGGCGGCCCTGGACTGTGTACTTTGAAATGGTGAATTGCATGGTACTTGAATTTCATCTCAATTTACAAAAATCATAAAAAACAGTCAAACAAAGAATAAAAGGTAGGAACAACCTAAATGTCTCATCAACTGCTAGGTGCGGTACAAACTTTTCATGGGTGATGAAGTGGTTCTAAATGGATTGTGGTGATGTTTGCACAACTCTATTAAAAACTGTTGAATTGGTGAGACGTGAAACCATCAAAACTCTAGAGGAGAAAGTGGGCAGCAACCTCTTTGACCTCAGCCGCAGCAATTTCTTGCTTGACACATCTACAAAGGCGAGGAAACTAAAAGCAAAAATGAACTATTGGGACCTCACCAAAATTAAAAGCTTCTGCACTGCAAATGAAACAATCAACAAAACTAAAAGGCAACTGACGGAATGGGAAAAGATATTTGCAAATGACATATTGGATGAAGGGTTAGTATCCAAAATCGGTAAAGAACTTACCAAGCTCAACACCTGAAAACCAAATAATCCAGTGAAGAAATGGGCAGAAGACATGAATAGACACTTTTCCAAAGAATACATCCAGATGGCCAACTGACACATGAAAAGATGCTCACCGCTTGTCATCAGGGAAATACAAATCAAAACCACAATGAGATACCACCTCACACTAGTCAGAATGGCTAAAATGAACAAATCAGGAAACTACAGATGCTGGCGAGGATGTGAAGAAAGGGAAACCCTCTTGCACTGCTGGTGGGAAAGCAAACTGGTGCAGCCGCTCTGGAAAATAGTGTGGAGGTGTCTCAAAAAATTAAAAATAGAACTACCCTACGACCCAGCAATAGCACTACTAGGAATTTACCTAAGGATACAGGAGTGTTAATGCATAGGGGCACATGTACCCCAATGTTTATAGCAGTGCTTCCAACAATAGCCAAGTTATGGAAAGAGCCTAAATGTCCATCAACTGATGAATGGATAAAGAAGATGTTGTTTATACATACAATGGAATACTAGTTGGCAATGAAAAATGAAATCCTGCCATTTGCAGCAACATGGATGGAACTGGAAAGTATTATGCCAAGTGAAATAAGTCAGAGAACGACAGATTATCAATGTTTTCATTCATATGTGGATCTTGAGAAACTTAACAGAAGACCATGGGGGAAGGGAAGGTGAAAAAATAGCTATAAACAGAGAGGGAGGGAGGCAAACCACAAGAGACTCTTAAATACAGAGAACTAACTAAGGATGGGTGGGGTGGGGGGGTAGGGGAAAATGGGTGATGGGCATTGAGGAGGGCAGTTGTTGGGATGAGCATGGGTGTTGTATGTAAGCCAATTTGACAATAAATTAAATAAATAAAGAGGGAAAAATAAAAACGAATTGTATACTTTAGGTGAATTTTGTGGTATGTGAAATATATCTCAATAAAGTTGCAAAATATAATGAATGAGTGAACTCTCTGAAATACAAAAATAGTATTATTCTGTTATTCCCTGGCTTTGTGGGGAAAGATCTTCAGGAATCCAGCTAACACCAGAATAATTCAATTTATGAGGGGGTTTTAATTTAAACCTGTGTTGTCACTTTTCTAGATTTTGTAGAATTTGTCTCATTTCTCAGATTGTTTTAAATTTGAAATTTTAGAATTTATTTTTATTTTTAAAACACTTCTTTTTTTTTTTTTAAAGGAGGACCCAAAATTGGGTAAGTGTCAGACCCCACCAACCTTAGGACACTCCCTGATCATAATAGTGATCAAAACAGACAAAAATACTTCCCATATAGAACTTCTATTTCAGGGGAAGAAGAATTAAAACTAGATAAAAAAATGAAATATATGGTAGGTGCTGTTGGGGAACATGATCAAAAAAGACGTGACCACAACTGACCCATAAGCTGGACCCGGATTCTTGGAGGCTCCTCACTCCCTCCCCTTCCCTTGGGATGTGGATTCCACTTGCCTTCCTTGCTCCCAGTGGCTGCTCCAAGGACATAGCCTTGAGATGGTGATGTGATGTTGAAAACACCTACCCAGTATACATGACCGAGCCCAGTTAGGGCCTCTTTATAAGCTTTTAAGATGTGAAGGTCGGGTACAGGGATCCATTTCTCTGGCTACTGCCCAAGACAACCCTTTATGGAAGTTCCCTTTGCTATTATTAAAATTGCCACCTACTGACCTGAAGTGGCTGCCTCTTTCTTTGGTCTCTCCCTGCCCTCTGCATTAGGGGGGCTGGTTTCAGATTACACCAGGAAAACTCCTGAGAGGGTCATGAATCTACAGGTGCTATGGTGGGGAAAATATAGTAGGAAGGGCAGATAAATAGTATGTGGGGCCTTGTGGCTTTAGATAGGGTGGCGTGAAGCCATTGTAGTTCAGACCCAAAAAAGATGAGAAAGAGAGCAAGGGTTCAGAGGGCAAGTCAATCTTTGTACACATCCTTAATTAGTTCTTTAAGATGCTTTTCCAGAAACCCTAAGGTGGGTTGAAAAGTATATGCATTTTTTGGTGGTACCAAATCATCTTCTTGTTCAGCAGTTCTTTTTTTTTTTTTTTTAATCTTTTGTAATGTTTACTTATTTATGAGAGAGAGAGAGAGAGAGAGAGAGAGAGAACAGCGCAAGCAGGGAAGGAGCAGAGAGAGAGGGAGACAGAATCTGAAGCAGGCTCCAGGCTCTGAGCTGTCAGCACAGAGCCTGACGTGGGGCTCAAACTCATGAGCCAAGCAGTGAGGTCATGACCTGAGCTGAAGTCGGATGCTCAACCGACTGAGCCATCCAGGCATCCCTTTTGTTTAGCAGTTCTTGAGAATATTCTCCCCCTGCCAAATATGTGTTTTCATATTTTAAAAGAATTACTAATTTATTCAGAAAAAAACCAACTTCAATGTTATTTTAAATGGAACATACATTTAAAAACTGGTGATAGTGAATTGTTTTTCATACTTATTTTTCTCTTTCTTTTGTGAATCACTTACATGTATTTTAGGGCATTTATCTTTTTATGTTTTAATTTTTGTTTAGAGAGTGAGGGTGTGATTGGGAGAGAAGGGGAGAGGGGCCGAGGGAGAGAGAGAATCCCAAACAGGCTCCACGTTCAGTGCAGAGCCCAATCTGATCCCACACCCATGAGATCATGACCTGAGCTGAATGAAATCAAGAGTGGGATGCTCCACCGACTGAGTCACCCAGACGCCCCAGGGAATTTCTCTTTTTTATGGATTTGTAAGAATTCTATACATATTTAGAATCAAAGTATTGTTTTTCTTCTATTCTGCAAACGCATTTTTTAAATGACATAATCATCTAGCAAAACATGGTCCTGGGGTGCCTGGATGGCTCATTTGGCTGAGCAGCCCACTTTGGCTCAGGTCGTGATGTCACAGTTTGTGAGTTTGGTTTGTGAGTTCAAGCCCCATATTGGGCTCTGTGCTGTCCCACAGAGCCCACTGGGGATCTCCTGTCTCCATCTCTCTCTGCCCCTTCCCTGCTCACACTTTCTCTCTCTCTCTCTCTAAATAAGTAAGTAAATAAATAAACATTTTTTAAAAAGGTAGTTCTGTGACTTTAAACTTTATATAATTTTCCTACCCACAGAACCTTTTGAGTTTTGTGTAGCCAAATACATTAATTTCTTTCCCTAAAGATCTGAATTTGTGTGTGTTCTAAGAAAGTTCTTGTCTATTTCAAGAGAAGAAAAATACATTCCCCTAAAGCATTTATGGGTTCATTAAAAATACATTTATCTTTAACTCGCCTAGAATTTGCTTTGGTAAATGATAGGATGCAAGACTGGTATCTCTTTACCAGGTATCTTAGTTGGTTAACAAGTTGGCTAAGTAATGTGTTCAACTTCAAATATCACCTTTCATATAGAATAAAAATTTATTTCCACCTAGCTTATTTCTAGATTTTCTCTTCTGTTCTTCTTTGACTTCTATGTATTCCCGAACTGAACCGGTACCACATTTTATAAAAATGTAGCTTCATAATATGTTTTTAAATTTGGTAGAATAAGTCTGCAGTGATTTTTCTTTTCATTAAAACAAAATTCCAGCTACCTTTGGCATTTGTAGGTGGAGAACGAAGAAGTGCCAATAAAATAGCTCTTGATCTATCTAGGAAGGGATGTGTTAGTTGGGGTTCTGACCAGGTCATGGTCATTGCTAAGGAAGGGAGTAAGCGTCCCTCTTAGATGGTTGAGGCAGTAGCAGTTTGTATCTGAACTGTAGTGACTGAATTTTGAAGACTAATGAAGGCAATGTCAGGAAGGCTTTTCTGTGTTCTCTCTTCTTTATTTTTCTACTCTTAATACATTTTTTCATTATGAGAAATTATCCTGAGGCAAGTTGGAAACTGCTGAAAACAGTTAATTGTTAGGGGCTTTTTAATTCTACACCAAATCAATCCTATTACAACCCCCATTGTGTCTGACATAACCCAGGTGATTCTGTAGGTGCCGAATCTCTTGTATTTCTGGGCGGCATTACCAATTAGAGGAACTTAAATGAACATGTTTTATCAGGTGACATTGATTTTGCTTTGGCTTTCTGTATTTGGATTGAGAAATATTTTAATCAGGACAAATACAGGTAGCACATAATAGGAACTCTGAACATGAAATAGCAATTTAATTGATAGGGAGTTTCTTAGAGAAGGAGTCATGTAGTAAGATTATTTTAGATAGCTTTAGCTAAACATAGGTTTAGGAGATTAGATTATGACCTATATGTTAGCCTCTGCTTTTCAGTCCTTGGTAATTAAGGACTATGTGGTGTCTTATTAAAGGTGTGTTTCATTGATTTTCTTTTTTTTTTTTTTTTTTTAATGTTTACTTATTTTTTTTTTCTGAAATTTATTGACAAATTGGTTTCCATACAACACCCAGTGCTCATCCCAAAAGGTGCCCTCCTCAATACCCATCACCCACCCTCTCCTCCCTCCCACCCCCCATCAACCCTCAGTTTGTTCTCAGTTTTTAACAGTCTCTTATGCTTTGGCTCTCTCCCATTCTAACCTCTTTTTTTTTTTTTTTTTTTTTTCCTTCCCCTCCCCCATGGGTTCCTGTTAAGTTTCTCAGGATCCACATAAGAGTGAAACCATATGGTATCTGTCTTTCTCTGTATGGCTTATTTCACTTAGCATCACACTCTCCAGTTCCATCCACGTTGCTACAAAAGGCCATATTTCATTTTTTCTCATTGCCACGTAATATTCCATTGTGTATATAAACCACAATTTCTTTATCCATTCATCAGTTGATGGACATTTAGGCTCTTTCCATAATTTGGCTATTGTTGAGAGTGCTGCTATGAACATTGGGGTACAAGTGGCCCTATGCATCAGTGCTCCTGTATCCCTTGGATAAATTCCTAGCAGTGCTATTGCTGGGTCATAGGGTAGGTCTATTTTTAATTTTCTGAGGAACCTCCACACTGCTTTCCAGAGCGGCTGCACCAATTTGCATTCCCACCAACAGTGCAAGAGGGTTCCCGTTTCTCCACATCCTCTCCAGCATCTATAGTCTCCTGATTTGTTCATTTTGGCCACTCTGACTGGCGTGAGGTGATACCTGAGTGTGGTTTTGATTTGTATTTCCCTGATAAGGAGCGACGCTGAACATCTTTTCATGTGCCTGTTGGCCATCCGGATGTATTCTTTAGAGAAGTGTCGATTCATGTTTTCTGCCCATTTCTTCACTGGGTTATTTGTTTTTTGGGTGTGGAGTTTGGTGAGCTCTTTATAGATTTTGGATACTAGCCCTTTGTCCGATATGTCATTTGCGAATATCTTTTCCCATTCCGTTGGTTGCCTTTTAGTTTTGTTGGTTGTTTCCTTTGCTGTGCAGAAGCTTTTTATCTTCATAAGGTCCCAGTAATTCACTTTTGCTTTTAATTCCCTTGCCTTTGGGGATGTGTCCAGTAAGAGATTGCTACGGCTGAGGTCAGAGAGGTCTTTTCCTGCTTTCTCCTCTAAGGTTTTGATGGTTTCCTGTCTCACATTTAGGTCCTTTATCCATTTTGAGTTTATTTTTGTGAATGGTGTGAGAAAGTGGTCTAGTTTCAACCTTCTGCATGTTGCTGTCCAGTTCTCCCAGCACCATTTGTTAAAGAGGCTGTCTTTTTTCCATTGGATGTTCTTTCCTGCTTTGTCAAAGATGAGTTGGCCATACGTTTGTGGGTCTAGTTCTGGGGTTTCTATTCTATTCCATTGGTCTATGTGTCTGTTTTGGTGCCAATACCATGCTGTCTTGATGATGACAGCTTTGTAGTAGAGGCTAAAGTCTGGGATTGTGATGCCTCCTGCTTTGGTCTTCTTCTTCAAAATTCCTTTGGCTATTCGGGGCCTTTTGTGGTTCCATATGAATTTTAGGATTGCTTGTTCTAGTTTCGAGAAGAATGCTGGTGCAATTTTGATTGGGATTGCATTGAATGTGTAGATAGCTTTGGGTAGTATTGACATTTTGACAATATTTATTTTTCCAATCCATGAGCAGGGAATGTCTTTCCATTTCTTTAAATCTTCTTCAATTTCCTTCATAAGCTTTCTATAGTTTTCAGCATACAGATCCTTTACATCTTTGGTTAGATTTATTCCTAGGTATTTTATGCTTCTTGGTGCAATTGTGAATGGGATCAGTTTCTTTATTTGTCTTTCTGTTGCTTCATTGTTAGTGTATAAGAATGCAACTGATTTCTGTACATTGATTTTGTATCCTGCAACTTTGCTGAATTCCTATATCAGTTCTAGCAGACTTTTGGTGGAGTCTATCGGATTTTCCATGTATAATATCATGTCATCTGCAAAAAGCGAAAGCTTGACTTCATCTTTGCCAATTTTGATGCCTTTGATTTCCTTTTGTTGTCTGATTGCTGATGCTAGAACTTCCAGCACTATGTTAAACAGCAGCGGTGAGAGTGGGCATCCTTGTCGTGTTCCTGATCTCAGGGAAAAAGCTTTCAGTTTTTCCCCGTTGAGGATGATGTTAGCTGTGGGCTTTTCATAAATGGCTTTTATGATCTTTAAGTATGTTCCTTCTATCCCGACTTTCTCAAGGGTTTTTATTAAGAAAGGGTGCTGGATCTTGTCAAAGGCCTTTTCTGCATCGATTGACAGGATCATATGGTTCTTCTCTCTTTTTTTGTTAATGTGATGTATCACGTTGATTGATTTGCGAATGTTGAACCAGCCCTGCATCCCAGGAATGAATCCCACTTGATCATGGTGAATAATTCTTTTTATATGCCGTTGAATTCGATTTGCTAGTATCTTATTGAGAATTTTTGCATCCATATTCATCAAGGATATTGGCCTGTAGTTCTCTTTTTTTACTGGGTCTCTGTCTGGTTTAGGAATCAAAGTAATACTGGCTTCATAGAATGAGTCTGGAAGTTTTCCTTCCCTTTCTATTTCTTGGAATAGCTTGAGAAGGATAGGTATTATCTCTGCTTTAAACGTCTGGTAGAACTCCCCTGGGAAGCCATCTGGTCCTGGACTCTTATTTGTTGGGAGATTTTTGATAACCGATTCAATTTCTTCGTTGGTTATGGGTCTGTTCAAGCTTTCTATTTCCTCCTGATTGAGTTTTGGAAGAGTGTGGGTGTTCAGGAATTTGTCCATTTCTTCCAGGTTGTCCAATTTGTTGGCATATAAGTTTTCATAGTATTCCCTGATAATTGTTTGTATCTCTGAGGGATTGGTTGTAATAATTCCATTTTCATTCATGATTTTATCTATTTGGGTCATCTCCCTTTTCTTTTTGAGAAGCCTGGCTAGAGGTTTGTCAATTTTGTTTATTTTTTCAAAAAACCAACTCTTGGTTTCGTTGATCTGCTCTACTGTTTTTTTAGTTTCTATATTGTTTATTTCTGCTCTGATCTTTATTATTTCTCTTCTTCTGCTGGGCTTAGGCTGCCTTTGCTGTTCTGCTTCTCGTTCCTTTAGGTGTGCTGTTAGATTTCGTATTTGGGATTTTTCTTGTTTCTTGAGATAGGCCTGGATTGCAATGTATTTTCCTCTCAGGACTGCCTTTGCTGCGTCCCAAAGCGTTTGGATTGTTGTATTTTCATTTTCGTTTGTTTCCATATATTTTTTAATTTCTTCTCTAATTGCCTGGTTGACCCACTCATTCGTTAGTAGGGTGTTCTTTAACCTCCATGCTTTTGGAGGTTTTCCAGACTTTTTTCTGTGGTTGATTTCAAGCTTCATAGCATTGTGGTCTGAAAGTAAGCATGGTATAATTTCAATTCTTGTAAACTTATGAAGGGCTGTTTTGTGACCCAGTATATGATCTATCTTGGAGAATGTTCCATGTGCACTCGAGAAGAAAGTATATTCTGTTGCTTTGGGATGCAGAGTTCTAAATATATCTGTCAAGTCCATCTGATCCAATGTCTCATTCAGGGCCCTTGTTTCTTTATTGACCGTGTGTCTAGATGATCTATCCATTTCTGTAAGTGGTGTATTAAAGTCCCCTGCAATTACCACATTCTTATCAATAAGGTTGCTTATGTTTATGAGTAATTGTTTTATATATTTGGGGGCTCCGGTATTCGGCGCATAGACATTTATAATTGTTAGCTCTTCCTGATGGATAGACCCTGTAACTATTATATAATGTCCTTCTTCATCTCTTGTTACAGCCTTTAATTTAAAGTCTAGTTTGTCTGATATAAGTATGGCTACTCCAGCTTTCTTTTGGCTTCCAGTAGCATGATAAATAGTTCTCCATCCCCTCACTCTCAATCTAAAGGTGTCCTCAGGTCTAAAATGAGTCTCTTGTAGACAGCAAATAGATGGGTCTTGTTTTTTTATCCATTCTGATACCCTATGTCTTTTGGTTGGCGCATTTAATCCATTTACATTCAGTGTTATTATAGAAAGATACAGGTTTAGAGTCATTGTGATGTCTGTATGTTTTATGCTTGTAGTGATGCCTCTGGTACTTTGTCTCACAGGGTCCCCCTTAGGATCTCTTGTAGGGCTGGTTTAGTGGTGACAAATTCCTTCAGTTTTTGTTTGTTTGGGAAGACCTTTATCTCTCCTTCTATTCTAAATGACAGACTTGCTGGATAAAGGATTCTTGGCTGCATATTTTTTCTGTCTAGCACCCTGAAAATCTCGTGCCAATTCTTTCTGGCCTGCCAAGTTTCAAAAGAGAGATCAGTCACGAGTCTTATAGGTCTCCCTTTATATGTGAGGGCACGTTTACCCCTTGCTGCTTTCAGAATTTTCTCTTTATCCTTGTATTTTGCCAGTTTCACTATGATATGTCGTGCAGAAGATCGATTCAAGTTACGTCTGAAGGGAGTTCTCTGTGCCTCTTGGATTTCAATGCCTTTTTCCTTCCCCAGTTCAGGGAAGTTCTCAGCTATTATTTCTTCAAGTACCCCTTCAGCACCTTTCCCTCTCTCTTCCTCCTCTGGGATACCAATTATGCGTATATTATTTCTTTTTAGTGTATCACTTAATTCTCTAATTTTCCCCTCATACTCCTGGATTTTTTTATCTCTCTTTTTCTCAGCTTCCTCTTTTTCCATAACTTTATCTTCTAGTTCACCTATTCTCTCCTCTGCCTCTTCAAGCCGAGCTGTGGTGGTTTCCATTTTGTTATGCATTTCGTTTAAAGCGTTTTTCAGCTCCTCGTGACTGTTCCTTAGTCCCTTGATCTCTGTAGCAAGAGATTCTCTGCTGTCCTGTATACTGTTTTCAAGCCCAGCGATTAATTTTATGACTATTATTCTAAATTCACTTTCTGTTATATTATTTAAATCCTTTTTGATCAGCTCATTAGCTGTTGTTATTTCCTGGAGATTCTTCTGAGGGGAGTTCTTCCGCTTGGTCATTTTGGATAGTCCCTGGCGTGGTGAGGACCTGCAGGGCACTTCCCCTGTGCTGTGGTGTATAACTGGAGTTGGTGGGCGGGGCCGCAGTCAGACCTGATGTCTGCCCCCAGCCCACCGCTGGGGCCACAGTCAGACTGGTGTGTGCCTTCTCTTCCCCTCTCCTAGGGGTGGGATTCACTGTGGGGTGGTGTGGCTCGTCTGGGCTACTTGCACTCTGCCGGGCTTGTGATGCTGGGGATCTGGCGTATTAGCTGGGGTGGGTAGGCAAGGTGCTCGGGGAAGGAGGGGCAGGCTTAGATCGCTTCTCCTTAGGTGATCCACTTCAGGAGGGGCCCTGTGGCAGCGGGAGGGAGTCAGATCCGCTGCCGGAGGTTTGGCTCCGCCGAAGCGCAGAGTTGGGTGTTTGCGCGGAGCGAGCAAGTTCCCTGGCAGGAACCGGTTCCCTTTGGGATTTCGGCTGGGGGATGGGCGGGGGAAATGGCGCTGGCGAGCGCCTTTGTTCCCCACCAAACTGAGCTCTGTTGTCAGGGGGCTCAGCAGTTCTCCCTCCCTTTGTCCTCCAGCCTTCCCGCTTTCCGAGCAGAGCTGTTAATTTCTGACCTCCCAGACGCTAAGTCGCGCTTGCTGTCGGAACACAGTCCGCCCGGCCCCTCCGCTTTTGCAAGCCCGACTCGGGGGCTCTGCTTGGCCGGCGAGCCGCCCCTCCGCCCCGGCTCCCTCCCGCCAGTCCGTGGAGCGCGCACCGCCTCGCCGCCCTTCCTACCCTCTTCCGTGGGCCTCTCATCTGCGTTTGGCTCCGGCGACTCTGTTCTGGTAATCCTCTGGCGGTTTTCTGGGTTATTTAGGCAGGTGTAGATGGAATCTAAGTGATCAGCAGGACGTGCGGTGAGCCCAGCGTCCTCCTAAGCCGCCATCTTGCCGCAACTCTGTTTCATTGATTTTCAAGTTTGCCTCTCTCAACCCATTGGGAAATTCTCAAGTTCGTCCTTTTCAGTTTGTTTGGGTTTGACACGACTCTTAGCAACATGGGAATAGTGTCTGAACTGATAATTAAATTAACTCACAGGTAGTCATAATACCACACAATTTATCCATTCAAAGTGCGTAGGTCAACAGTTTTTAGTATATACACAGAGTTGTGTGACCATCATCACCATCAATTTTAGAACATTTTCATCATTCCAGATGAAATCTGTACCCAAGAGCAGTCACCCATTCCCCAACTCCCTCATGTCTGAGCCCTAAAAAACCACTCACTTGCCACTTTCTGTCTCTATGGAGTCATCTATTCTGGACATTTCACATAAATGGAATCATGTAATTTATGGTCTTTTGTGACTGGCTGTTGTCACTCAGCATGTTTTCCTTCTTTTTATTCTATGTTATTATTAAAATATAGTTGGCATTTTCTTTTTTAAAATATTTTTTACTCATTTCTTTTTGACAAAAAATTGTCAAATTGACAAATAATTTATTGAAATCACTTATTTTTGACAAATAATTGTCAGATAAGGTGAACAGCACAATGTTTTGATATACGTATGAATTGTGAACTGATGACCACAAACTAATGAACACATCCACCACCTCCCGTAGTTATAATTTTTGTGTGTGTGTGTGGAAAGAACACTTGAGATTTATTCCATACATGAATTTTAATATACAATGCATTATTAACTATAGTCACCACACCGTACATTAGGTCTCCTGAACGTACTCATCTCGTAATAGAACACTTGTACCCCTTTGACCAGCATCTCTCTGTTTCTCTCACCGTCCCCTGCTACTCCCAGCACCTGGTAACAACCTTTCAACACACATACATACATACATACATACATACATACATTATATCTTCTTTATCTAGTCATCCATGGATGGACATTCAGATGGTTTTCATATCTTGGCAATTCTGAATAATACTGCAATAAACATGAGAGTGTATATTTCCTCCGGATATATATGATACAAAAGTATTGTATGTGTATAAAAGTGGGATCACTAGTTCATATGGTAATTCTATTTTTTATTTTCATTTTTTTTAGAGAGGGCTAAGGAGTGGGCAGAAGGATAGGGAGAGAGAGAACCTCAGGTGTGCCTATTTTTTATTAAAAAAAAATTGAGATATAATTGGCTCAGTTGGCATCTGGCTCTTGATTTCAGCTCAGGTCATGATCTCACAGTTGATGGGATTAGGCCCCACATCGGGCTCTATGATGACAGTGTGGAGCCTGCTTGGAATTCTCTCTCTTCCTCTTAAAGCAAGGAGCAAGTTTTCTACCTCTCCAGTCATTGATCCTTATCCATCATGAGTCACTGCTGAGATACTCATTGCCTCCAGTTACATGATCTTTTTAGGATCAGTGGTTTCTGCATCTTTGGGGCCACCATTGGTGCAAGGGCATCTCTAATGAGGCTTTAAACCAGAAAGCTCCTTTCCCTTTCAGGTCTTTCCACCTTCACAGGGTACTTCCAGGGATTAGGGCATGAGTCCTTGTTGCTTAAGGGGTTGACTTAAAGGGATTGAAATTAATAGACATCCTGATTGCCAGGCCTGTAAAAGTTAGTTAAGACAGTGTGATATTGGAAAAGAGACATTCATATAGATGTCTGTATGCACAAGGATTCAGAAATAGGTCCACACATATATGGTTAAAATGATTTTTTATTAAAAAAATTCTAGGCTGAGAAGTGAACAGGACAGCAGTGAACAGGACAAATTCTTCTTCCTCATGGAGCTTACCTTCCAATGGGCAAGACAAATAACTAAATTAAAAACAATTTTTTTTTCAACGTTTATTTATTTTTTTGGGACAGAGAGAGACAGAGCATGAACGGGGGAGGGGCAGAGAGAGAGGGAGACACAGAATCGGAAACAGGCTCCAGGTTCTGAGCCATCAGCCCAGAGCCCGACGCGGGGCTTGAACTCACGGAACGCGAGATCGTGACCTGGCTGAAGTCGGACGCTTAACCGACTGCGCCACCCAGGTGCCCCTAAATAACTAAATTTTTAAAGCTACCAGATATTTGAGTAATAAACGGTGAATGCTATGAAGATATAAATCAGGATAAAGGCATAGAAAATGACTTGCAGGACGGGCTACTTAAATAGGGTGGACAGAGGACTGTTGAGCAGAGACAGGAATAATAAGGAACAAACATGATATGGCCTATCTTTAGGGCACAATTCTGTTGTTTTGTTGTTGACTCGTTCCTTCAATACTTTTTTGCTGAGCATGTGCCAGATGTTATTCTAGGTGCTGGGGATATATACTAGTGAATAAAATAGGCAAAACCTCCACCTCCATGCAGTTTACTTTTTTGTAGGGGAAGCAAAGAATAAACTATACAAGCAAATCAAATATATGATATGTAGTGGAAATGCTAGAGCAGAACTATAAAGGAAGTATAAAGATGATGTGTGTGAGTATGCCTGTGGGTGTGCCCTGGTGGTGCTCATTTAAGATACAGTGCCCAGGGAGGGCTTACTTTGGACAAGACATTTGAAGGAAGTGGAGAAGACATATAGTTACGGGGTGGCAGTGGGGAAAGACGACCCAAGAAGAGGAACAAACAAAGTGCAAAGGTCCTAGGGTGGGGCTCTCATTGTTGGCTAGCAAGGAGCACTCAGGGGAGGAGTGAAGGGTGCATCGGAGTTAAGATAGAGCCTACAGATTATTGCAACTTTGACTTTTACCTAGAGATGACAAGCCAAGAGAAGGATTTGAGCAGGAGTAGCATGCTATGACTTAAGTCTCAATGGGATTCCTGTGTTTCAATTAGAACTATTTTATAAAGAAGGAGAGAGCGAAAACAAAACCTAATTTGCTTTTACAAATTAACTGTGTCTGTCTTTGAAAGAAGGAAAAAAGAGACCAACAAACCACAGAAAACATAAATAAATGCATTTTGTTCAGGGACAGAGGGCTAAAGCAATGACTGGTGAATCAGAGGCATAGAATCAGTTATGTCCAAAGTACTCAGGAAATGGCTTCCTCCCTAATTAGATCCACGTTGTTAACCTCTGTGGAGATAAATTTAGCAGGCAGTAGGTGGAATGAGATGAGTTCTCCTGAAAACATGTTTCCAATGAGGTTGGCAAAGAATGTTGTGTAAAATCAAAATAACCCAAACTGTAACCTAATAGTGTTGCCTTTGGTGAGCTACATCCCCAGCAGGGACCACTTGGCTTTATCGGTTCCTGAGGCGCTAAGATTGAAGATGTTAACATTTGATGTAGCCTAAGGGGCAGGGATACAGCGGTGGGAGAGGGTTGGAAAAACCCTGAAGCATACCGACGCTTCGGTGCTATCGCCCTCTCGTGGCGACTCCAGGAATTGACTTTGGTGTAATTTAGTCATTTGCCGCCAGGACTCATATATTTGGTTAAGTTTAAACGGTCAAAGAAAGAAAAAGTGACTTCTCAGTATTACCCCTTGGATTGCATTCATTTAATTAATTAAATGAGCTGGGGGAAAGTTGCCATTTTGTAGGCCAGCAGCACAACATTTAGTTTTTGTTTACTTAAACTCAGAGGAGCCCTTTGAGTGTCAGGAGCCTTGGCCCACGGCTGCGGAGAGGGGTTGAAATGTTTTGCATAATAAAGCAGGAGGAATTTGGGCTTTGCCTCAGAATGTGGAAGGGCCTGTAGTTGTGGCGAGTAGGGAAATACGCGGAAGAAGTGCAGCCGGGGGGGGGGGGGGGGGGGGGGGGGGGGGGGGGCGGCGGGGTGGAGGACAGAGAAGTCCAGCTAGAAGGGCTGGGACCTGAGGCTGAAACAGTGCCCAGGAGGCGTTTCTTTGAGGCTGACAGTCCAAAGACTGCCTGCCTGCCTGCCTGACTTATTTAGTTAGTTAGTTTTTAGTTAGTTTTTATTTTATTTTTAAAAATCTTTAATGTTTATTTTTGAGAGAGAGAGAGAGACAGAGCTTGAGCGGGTGAGGGGCAGAGAGAGAGGGAGACACAGAATCACAAACACAGCAGGTTCCAGGCTCTGAGCCGTAAGCACAGAGCCCAATGTGGGGCTTGAACCCACGAACTGAGGGATCACGACCTGAGCAAAGTCAGACGCTTGACCCACTGAGCCACCCAGCTGCGCCAGCCCAAGGACTTTTGAGAACCAAGGCTCCATAATTACCTTTCAGTTTTTTTGCCGGGCAGCGGTGAAGCCTTCCCTGCTTCACCACGACCCTCTCCCTTACCCAGACTCCCAAGCCTGGGATGCACACTGTTGTTGACACTGGTGTTTTGGGATATAGAGGAGAGGGGGTATTTAAGAAAAGGAGAATGAATGTTGTGGCCAATGTGAGCTAAGAGAGAGGACAGCCATCACTGTGTGAGTCACTGGGTAAGATAAAGAATTCAGAACAAAATGACCAAGAGGTGAGTGGGAGAAACGTAAGCCACCCCAAATGCCTCAGAAATGTTTGTTGGGGGAGGACCCTGCTATTTGTGGGCTGAGAATCAAGCCAATTTTGTCTCGTTTTGTTTTAAATTATGATTATAATGACAAATTTTAAAGTTATAACATGGAAAGATAATTCCCCAAATTTTATAGACTTTGGGACACTGAGGCGATGATCTTTTGGTTAGATGGGTGTATTATTAGCTAGCGCTTTGCTATCTGCAAGGATTTGGGACTCTGCCTTGAAAATTGTTATATGAAACATATAGCTTAAAAATGTAATGAAATTCTTAGCAGCGTTATTTATAAGAACTCAAACCTGGAAATAATCAAATACCCATCAGTGGTAGAATTGATATGTAAATTGTAGAATTCTCATGTGGTAGAATGCTGCACAGCAATAAGAATGAATGGTCTCTAGCCACATGTGAAGCTCTGAATGAATCTCACAAACATAAGGTGGAGTGAAAGAAACCAGATCCAAATGGGTACATATTGAATGATTTCCTTTCGAGACAGCACAAAAACAGGCAAACTAACCCTTGCTGTTTACTCTGGGGGCTATGGGGCTATGGTAACAGCAGGAGACTGGGAAGGGGGCTCTGGGAATACTGAAATGTTCTGTTTCTTGATCTAGTGGTGGAGACAGAGCAGTTTTAAATTTGTGTAAGTTTATGAAGTTATACATTGACAATATGTACACTTTTCTGTGTGTATGTGTAAAGGCAATTTTGTTCCTCCTGTGCTCCTCTACTCTCACGGGACACCACACTCTGAATACTTCCCACACCAACCACTTCTGCCAACACCAGCTGGGTGTCCTCCAATTTAAGTCAATTCAGACACTGTCTACCCGACATAACATCAGATCCCACAGGGTAGGGGCTCAGTCCCATAAGATTGTTCCACCCCCTTCAGATGTTAATCTCAGGTCCAGGTTATTACTTCAGTTTCTGGCAGATTGGCTAAAAAGCAGAGGTTCCCTTGATCTCTTCTTTGGGTTCAGTTCATTTGCCAGAGGAGGTCACAGAACTCAGGAAAAGTATATATTATCAATTTATTATAAAACGATTCAACGAAGGATAAGATGGAAGAGGTGTGTGGGGCAGGGTGTGTGGGAAGGAACATGGAGCTTCAGTGCCTTGTCTGAGTGCCACTCTCCAAGCACCTCCATGTGTTCACCAACCTGGAAACTCTCCAAACCCCGTACTTCTGGAATTTTCATGGAAGCTTCATCACGTAGGCGTGATGGATCATTAACTCCACTTGCAGCCCCTTCCCTCTCTGGAGAATGAGGGTGGGGAGTGAGACTGAAAAATGCCACGCTTCTTATCATGGCTTGATCTTTTTGGTGACCAGTGCCCACCTAGGAGCCCTCCTGGAGCCCACCAAAAGTCACCTCATTAGAACAAAAGACACTTATCACCCTGGAAATTCCAAGGGATTTAGGAGCTCCATGTCAGGAACTGGGGTCAAAGGCCAAAGATTAGAATAAAAGATGCTACTTGGGGCTCGTGGGTGGCTCAGTCAGTTAAGCGTCCAACTTCTACTCAGGTCATGATCGCACAGTTTGTGAGTTCGAGCCCCGCATCGGGCTCTGTGCTGACAGCTCAGAGCCTGGAGCCTGCTTCGGATTCTGTCTCCCTCTCTCTCTCTGCCCCTCCCCAACTCACGCTTGCTCTCTCTCTCTCCCTCTCTCAACAATAAATAAACATTAAAAAAAAAAAAAAGATGCTGCTAGTGCTCTTACCACTTAGGACATTTCAAGGTGTTAGGAGCTCAGTGCCAGGAACCAGGGACAGAGACCAAGATACTATTTTTTCCTTTTATCTCACCAAATGATATACCTCAATAAAAAGCAAAACAAATAACAAACAAACACCTTGGGAATGCAAAGATCAAGTAAGTGTGCCCAAGGAAGCTGAGAAAAATTTCATGGAAGGGACATTCTACTCAGTTCAACACACACTATTGAGGGATTATCGTGCACGGGAGACCATGTACTAGAGACTGTGATGTATAGATGTACAAGGACTCTCTGAATCGCTGAATTACAGGGAGGAGGCATCAGCCATGATCCTGAGGCTCTCACACTATAAGACGGATAGACATGTAAACATTAATAGCAATAGTCCGATTCTGGCAGCATGGTTAATTATGCTAACTTCTACCACTTGTTCCACATTTTGCTAGACACAGAAGGGCTAGAGAGAGTGAAAAAGAATGAACAAGTCATTATTTGCAGGTTGTACTATTATTTACTTAGAAAATCCAAGAAAATCTATAGATTATTAGAAAAAATATTTATCAAGCTTATTTTATACAGATCAACATAAAAAGCAATTGCTGGGTGCCTGGGTGGCTCAGTCAGTTAAATGTCTGACTCTTGATTTTCGCCCCGGTTGTGATCTCACAGTTCATGGGATTGAGCCCCATGTCAGCTCTGTGCTGATAGTGCGCAGTCTGTTTGGGATTCTCTGTCTCCCTTTCTTTCTCTAAATAAACAGAGGAAAAAGCTATTTCTTTCCTATGTACCAGTTACAACTAATTAGAATACAAGTTTCTAAAATATTTTTATTAAAACAAATTTTTTAATGTTTATTTTTGAGAGAGAGAGAGAGAGAGAGAGAGAGAGAGAGAGAGAGAGAGCATGAGCAGGGAAGGGGCAGAGAGAGAGGGAGACACAGAATCCAAAGCTGACTCTTAGGCTCTGAGCTGTCAGCACAGAGCCCTGCGCGGGGCTCGAACTCACAAGCCGTGAGGTCATGACCTGAGCTGAAGTCAGGTGCTTACCTGAGTGAGCCACCCAGGCATCCCCAATTTTCTAATAGGAAAATAAATCTTTCCAAAAAATGTGCAATGCCTCCTTAGAGAAAAATATCAAAAATTTTGGGCAGGACATATAAGCATGACATGAATAAAAAGATATACTATGTTTAAATATTAAGGGATTAAAGAGTAAGCACTTAGTAAATATTGATATGTGGTTGAATGAGTTCATTAATGTTGGAAAGGACCATATCTTAGTCCTTTGTTTCAGTATCTTTTCTTCACATAGCACCGGAATAGTACCTGGCACACAGTAGGGACTCAAGATTATTGAAAGGAAGAAAACAAAGGAAGGAGAGACAAGGAGGAAAGGATGAATAACTTAAAAAAATTTTTTTAATGTTTATTTATTTTTGAGACAATGCGAGAGACAGAGTGCAAGCAGCGAAGGGGCAGACAGAGGGAGACACTGAATCTGAAGCGGGTTCCAGGCTCTGAGCTGTCAGCCCAGAGCCTGATGCAGGGCTCGAACTCATGAACCGTGAGATCATGACCTAAGCCGAAGTAGGACGCTTGACTGACTGAGCCACTCAGGTGTCCCAGGATGAATAACTTCAAATGAAAGGGTGGAATTGGGTCAAAAAAGTTAAACATTTTGAATTCTTTGTATTCTATTACAATTTACATTTGCAAACATCTACTTGCTTCACTGTGATAATGTGTGTTTGTACAGTCATCTGTAGTTTACAAAGCTGTTTCATTTCATGTTTTCATGTAGTTCACAAAGCAACTGTGAAAAACCAGCATCATCACTGGGAAATCTGGAGGTTCTCTAAGTCTTAGATCAGAAATAACCTGGCTATTACTCAGATCCAAGTTTTCTGACTTCAGGGGCCGTGACTTAGTACTATACAAATGTCAGCCTCAATGGACAGTGAGTTATATGTGTGGGTTATGGATTGTTGCCCTAACTGAGACACTTTTGAGAGTGGAAGTAGGCACCATTCATTGCCCTGGCGCAACAAGTGTAAATTAGGATGGTCTGGGCACATCTGAGATGAAGTCACCCTAACTGGATGAAAACTGGGTGTAAGTTAATCCTCCTTCTGGGCAGCACAGGTCAAAAGATCTTTACCAAGTTACGGAGATTGTAAATGCTGCCCCTGGCTACGTTTAATGAGTTTTGATCCAAGTCAATAGTAAATAACTTAATAGAGAGCAGCTTAGAATTAAAGTTTGCTTTTTGTAAGAGGAATGCCACCTGCTTGGAGAGGTTAATATGCTGCATGTGGGGCAAAGTGAAGTGTCATTCTTCCTTTTGGCCTTCTAACCCCAAATGGCATTTCTTGTTCATATGTCCAACACAGTGTGAGTAAGCTAACATTGGGAGCTGACTGTAATTTTATCTTTCTTCTTGAAGTCTTTAATAATGTGAAGATAATGAATGGATCTGTGAGTAAACTCATTACTAGGAACAGTCAATACTTGTTTTCCTGTGAAGCTTTTGGTGATTGCATTAACTGAATAGAGGGTTTTCTTTAACTGCAAATCTTTCAATACATAGTATTAGCAATTTTAAGTTAGAGGTCACTAACTTGTAAAGATGTTGAACTTAGTTTTTTTTAAAACCACGTTCCGGGGCGCCTGGGTGACGCAGTTGGTTAAGCGTCCGACTTCAGCTATGTCACGATCTCGCGGTCCGTGAGTTCGAGCCCCGCGTCGGGCTCTGGGCTGATGGCTTGGAGCCTGGAGCCTGTTTCCAATTCTGTGTCTCCCTCTCTCTCTGCCCCTCGCCCGTTCATGCTCTGTCTCTCTCTGTCCCAAAAATAAATAAACGTTGAAAAAAAAATTAAAAAAAAAAAACAACCACGTTCCATTTCTGCAAATAAACAAGAAAATTTCAACTTAAAATAGAAGGCTGAATCAATTGCTCAATTACATGTTTTAAAGTAACCCTCTAGCTCTCTAACAGGTGAAACTCTTAACATTGTAAGTATATAAAGCATCAAATATGCAGATTTAATACAAAAACATTAATATTATGTGGTTGATTCTCTTCAACATTTCTATGCTTAATTTTAAATCTTTCTGAGGGTAATGTTTATTTCCAACTAAGAAAAAAATTACATCGCCTCAAGTAATTTGGGAAGATACTATTTAGTCAAATGAGATTATATATAATGACCAGAGATATTAGCTGAAGTGCTGACTGTATTCTTGTCTGAAGTACCAATGAGTAATTTCACTTGGTTAAATACTTAGAAGCAGATTTTCTGGGTTGAATGGTAAATGTGCATTTAACTTTCTAATAAACTGTCATTTTATTTTCCAAACTGGCTATATCATTTTGCATTCCCACCAGCAATGTAAGACAGTCCCAGTTCAACATGCTTAATAGCACAAGAAATTGTTAGTTTTTAAAGTTTAGCCTTTTAAATAGGTATGTAGTGATATCTCATTGTAGATTTAATATGCATTTACCCTAATGAATAATGATATTGAGAATATTTTTATAGACTTACTTATCATATCTGTGTCTTCAGTTAGGTGTTTAGCAAACCTTTGGCTCATTTCTTTATTGGGTTGTTTGACTCATTAATATTGAATTTTGAAAATAATTTTGTCCTGGGCTTGTCTTTTTATTTTTTTAAGAGCATCTTTGGAAGAACAGAAATTTTAGATTTTGATGAAGTTTAATTAATCAATTTTTTTGATAGATCATGTTTTTGGTACCATCTCAGAAGGCTTTGCCAAACCTAAAGCTGTGAGATTTTCTCCTATGTTTTAGAAGTTTTATACTTTTAAGTTTTAGATTTAGGTGTATGGTCTATATGAATTATTATTTTGCATAGGGAATGACTTATGAATCGAGGTTCTTTTTTTATTTTTATTTTTTGTATATAGATATCCAATTGTTCCAGCACCATCTGTTGAAAAGGCTATCTTTCTCCTTGAATTGCCTTTGTGTATTTATAAAGAATAAATCAACATATGTGCGAGTCTGTTTCTGGACTCTACAATCTGTTCCATTGATTTTTTTTATGACTACCATTTCACCAATACCACACTGTCTTGACTAATGTATTTCTATGTATGATAAATGTATAATGTAATATATTTCTATGTATATATCTGAAAATCAGATAGTATGTTAGGTTTCACAAAAAGTCATGCTGGGATTTAAAAAAAATGTTTATTTATTTTTGAGAGTGGGAGAGAGAATCCCAAGCAGGCTCCATGCTGTCAGTGCAGAAGCTGAACTCAGGAACTGTAAGATCAGAACCTGAGCCAAAATCAAAAGCAGGATGTTCAGCCACCTGAGCCACCCAGGTGCCCCCATGCTGGAATTTTTATTGGAATTGCAGTGAATCTGTAGATTGGTTTGTGTAGAATTGACATCTTAACAATATGGAGTCTTCTGATCTATGAACATGGTTTGTCTCTCCATTTATTTAGGTCCTCTTTGATCTCTTTCACTAGTATTTTGTTTTCAGTGTATAAAGCTAGTACATATTATATTTATCCCTAAGTATTTTATGTTTTTTATGCTTTTAATTTTTAAAAATTTCTGTTTCCAATGTTTCATTGCTAGTATATAGAAATAGGATTTTTTAAAATCTGACTTTTGTGAGTTTGAGATGTCTTCCAGACCACAGTCAAATTTAATAGTTCACTAGAAGGACTCACAGAACTCAGCAATATTGTCACAGTTATGGTTTATTACAGCAAAAGGATATAGATTAAATTCAGCAGTGGAAAAGGCTTATAGGGCAGGGGTGAGGAGAGATGACGTGCAGAGTTTCAAGCTATCCTCTCCCAGTGGAGTTGTGTGGACAACATTTATTTTTTCCAGCCACAGTATGTTATAATATGCTTACGCAAGCCAGAATTCTTAGTGGAGATTGACCAGGTAGACACAGCTTAACCCTGTGGGGCTAATGTCGTCTCCAGCCCTTCTAGAGTTGGGGATGATTCCATGTGACTCAAGACTCCCACCAAAATTCACATTGTTAGCCCAGACCACCTGATGTGGTAGAAGGCCCTCACCGTAAGTCATAGAGTTAGTCTAGACTATCTGGCTTGACCTATGACCCCAAGTAATCAAAGACCCTTCTATCAGGCAGAACATTCCAGAGGTTTAGAGGTTACCTCCTAGGGGTCAGCCAAATTTTTCTTTAGGCAAAGTTAATTCTTGACTAGCTAATGATGTTGAGCATCTTTTCATATGTTTATCAGACATTTATATGTTTTCTTTGGAGAAATGTCTGTTGAGATCCTTTGTCCACTTATAATTGGGTTATTTATCATTTTATCATTGAGCTGTAGGAATTTAATACATTCTAGATACAGGTCTTCTCTCAGATAAATGGTTGGCATTTTGTGTGCTGGTGTTGTCTTTTTACTTTCTTGGTGATGCCCTTGAAAACATAAAAGTGTTTAATTTTGGTGAAGTCAAATTATGTTTTCTTTTATTTTTTGTATATAAAAAAATTTAAATATCATTTCTTTAATAGGTAGAGGACTCTTTGAGTAATCTGATCTTGAATGAGCTTTGTCAGTTTGTGTTTTTCAAGGGATTTTTTTGTTTCATCTAAATTTATGAATCTAGAATTGTTTGTTGGATTTCCTTATTATTTGCTTAATGCCTGTAGGGTATAGAGTGATACCCTCTTTTCTCCCCCTTTCTTTTTGTTCAGTCTGTTTAAGGTTTATCTATCTATCTATCTATCTATCTATCTATCTATCTATCTATATTTTTTTTGCCATAAAACTAATAGGGAGTTTCCCTTTGCTTCCATATAAATTTAGCTTGGTCTTTTTGAGATAATCAGGTTTTGTTTTTCTTTTTTTCTTTTCTTTTTTTTTTTTTTTGGTATTGAATAGCAGAACAGATCCAAATTAAGAGATAAAGAACTACTCATATAGTTTCAAAACTGAAGTTGATAGTACATTTGTATCCAATCTGAGTAACTCTCCACAGCTTGAGTTTTTAGATCTCAAATGCTAGTATCTAGTGTAAATGCCTGACATTAAGCTTTTGTTTGCTGAGGCATCAAAGGATATCCGTCTTGAATAAACATGTTGTCAGCTGTATGACACAGTTACCAGCAAAACAACCAGACGAGAGAGTGGGCTCCCCGCCCCACACACCCATGAAGTTCCCTGTTACAGAAAGTCCTGGCTCACCTAGATAACTGACTTGGTGAGTCTCCTGTCCAACATCCTAATTCCTGCTCGTATGCTCTTAATGCTTTAAATTAGCCAATGAACCCATGACACCCTAGACATTCTACACTCAGACTCTAATAAAGGCCTCAGATCCATGCTCTCTTTTTCTACCCATGATCTTGGTTTGGCCTTTGGGTGTGCTGTACCCTCCAGGACTTGTAGCTACAAAATCTTCCTCAAAGTTCCGTGAAGGCTTTTGCTGATGTGTGTCTTTCAATCATAAGAATCTCAAGGGTTGGTCCAGCCACAACATTGGCTCCACTGGGGAAAATGTCTGTGGGGCTCACGAGGAGTAATACAGGTCCAGGCAAGTGCCTCAGGCATTCCTAGCCTAGAGCATCACCATCAACAGGTTAGAACAGATACAGCATTGGGTAGAGCTGTATAGCATTATACAGCCTATATTATATGAATGCCTGTAGAATTCAGGCTTATAAAACTTGTATGGCAAACAAACTGAAATGGGACAACAGTGTGATACTGCTTACCTGCAGAGGGCCAGGTATAACTGCAAACATATTCTTCATGGTGATCGCTCTGATCCATGAGATTGGAACTGTGGTAGTAACAACATTCTTTCATCCAAGAAAGCACAGTGCAGAGAACAACTTTGATAACTGTACATAATCCCTAAATCTCAAATTTAGATGAAAAAATTTAAGAAATTAATCCACACTGAGGGACACATTAGGATGATACTGGAGGGAAAGTCTTTCTGTGAGCTTCTGGAGGGTGCTTTAGCTCTCTTACCTCCCAGAGTCACCACAGTAGTAGAGTTGACCCTTAAACAATGCAGGCGTTAAGGGCATTGACCCCCATGTAGTTGGAAATCTGCTTATAACTTTGACTTCCCCCCCAAATTAACTACTAATTAAGTAGTTAAGTAGCCTGATCTTGACCAGAAATAACATAAACAGCCAATGAACACTTATTTTTTATGTCATATATATTATATACTGTATTATTATAATAAGGTAATGCTAAATAACAAAAATTCTGCTGAATAAATTGTAAAGATCAAATTAATCAATTCATGAATCAGGCATCATCCCATCTAGCAAGTAGAGGGGAGCTCCAAAGGGTTATAGAAAAGGAGAAGTTTTTAAAGATAGAGGAGTGGAAAAGAGGAAATTATTTGCAATGGATCTATTGTTTTTTATTTGGCAAAGTTGCCCTTTCAAGGGGAATGGCATATCAGTAAATTTCCTAGTGCTAACCAGGAAATTCCCATGTTGACTGGTTAAAGGTTACATTTCTGAGGGGTTAAAATTACAGTTAGGGTAGGGACCAGGCTAGTCTTGGTTTATGGACTTGAAGCCTTAACTTAAGTGGCATCAATTTGGGCCTGTGGTTTAAGCTAGAGAAAGGAGAATGTTGTTAAGAAAATCATAAGGAAGAAAAAATACATTTACAGTACTGTATGGTATTTTTTGAAAATAATCCACATATAAGTGGACCTTTGTAGTTCAAAACCATGTTTCAAGGGCAAACTGTACCTTCATTTATTCCTTCTTGAATGTTCTTCCTTTCTTTATGTAGATCCAAGTTTCTGGCCTACACTGTCATTTTTCTTCTCTCTGAAGAAACATTTCTTTCAAAGCAGATCTTCTGCCGACAAAATCCCTCAGTTTTTGTTGATCAGGTAAGTCTTTATGTCTCCTTCACTTTTGAAGGATAAAAATATATCTGTTTTGCTAGATACAGAATTCTAGGATGGTGATTGTTTTTCACTCAACACTTCAATTAAATGTATCACCACACTTTCATCTTGTTCATGTGATTTTAAATGAAGTCAGTGTAATTCTTATCCTTGTTCTTCTAAAGGTAAAGTGTTCCCCCACCCATTCTATCTTCTTCCAAGATTTACTTTTTGTCTTTGATTTTCTGCAGTTTGGATATGATATGCCTGTGTGTAGATTTTTTTGGTATTTATCATGCTTGGTATTCTCTGAGCTCCCTGAATCTTTGATCTCATAACCAAGAAGAGGTTAAGAAGACATGATGACTAAATTTAACATAATATTCTGGTTAGGATCTTGAGAACAGAAAAAAGGTATTAGGCAAAAAAGGAATATGAATAAAGCATGGGCTTTAGTTAATATTCAAGTATGAATAGGGGCGCCTGGGTGGCTCAGTTAAGTGTCTATCTTCAGCTCAGGTCATGATCTCGCATTTTGTGGGTTCAAGCCCTGCATAAGGCTCTGTGCAGACAGCTTGGAGCCTGAAGCCTGGAGCCTGAAGCCTACTTCTGATTCTGTGTCTCCCTCTCTCTCTTCCCCTCCCCCACCGGTGCTCTGTCTCTCAAAGATAAACATTAAAACAATTTTTTTTTTAAATCATGTATTAACATTGTTACAAATTGTCACAAATGAACCATACTAATTGTCACAAACATTAAAATTGCCACAAATGAACCATACTAATAATGTAAGATGTTAATAACAGAAAATTTGGTCTGGGGTATATGAAAACAATCTGTATTATCTTAACAAACTTTCTGTGGATCTAAAATTATTCTAAAGTAAAAAGCTTGCTAAAATAGTGGATGGCATAGGAAGAGTAATAGTTTTGTCTTGCAAACCAGGAGAAAAGAGAGTTGGAGCAAATTCACAAAGTACTAGGACCTGTATTCCTCTCTGCTATGGGAGGAAGGAGATGACATTTGTTTGAGAGAAGGGCTAAGCCAAATTGGGATATCCAGCTTGTTTCTGCTCTGCTGTCTCATGGCTCTTCCTGGGAAGAAAAATAGCTTCACAGAGCCATGTGTACCAGAAGATTAGATTTGACAGTTTCTTGGTGCAGGGGGTGGTGGTGTGCAAACTCAAATGCCCATAGCATCCAGTTAGGTGGTTTAAATGACTAAAGGAAGCTGGGTATAAGAACTGTAGGAGGGCCCGGAAATGCAGCAAATAGGAGAGACAAGCCTTACACGAAAGAGCACCTGCTGCTCAGTGCTGGCCAACTTTTGCTCTGCAGCAAGGCCAGTTCAGATGCCTTATTTACTGATATTTCAAATGAAGCTGGGAATCCAGGTGAAAAAACATTGCATGTAATAGTCTACTTTTAAAACATTGGTGACTTTTTCAGAAATTTTTTTTGTAAAGCATTATGCATACCCCAACTATACTGAAAGAAATATTT
Organism: Prionailurus viverrinus; assembly: GCF_022837055.1. Lineage (NCBI taxonomy): Eukaryota > Metazoa > Chordata > Mammalia > Carnivora > Felidae > Prionailurus > Prionailurus viverrinus. Next base: position 160,389,390 of record NC_062568.1, on the reverse strand, counting down.
CTGTGGACATGGTCTATAACCTGAGCTCTGATGAGCCAGGTGGACCAATCTAGGGGAGCCAGAGTTTTGTGTAAAGTGCGAAGACAGTCTGGGTCCTGGGCTCTCACAAGAGCTCTGCTCTCCTTCTCGACAGTTTCAATAATATAGAGAATAGCTGTATGGCATCCCTGGCAAGTGGCATGAGCAAAAAGTCAAGGCTTAGAACATCACAGGGTATGTCTAGGAGATCGGATGATTGAAGATTCATGAAGAGGGGAAATTGTTGGCCTAGAAAGTTGGGTTGGAGCTAGATTGTGGTGGTCCTGGGCATTTGGACACTATGCTATTGGCAACATGTGACTAATCTCTGGCTTCTCTTGAAAGAGCCCAAGGTGGAAATCAGAAACTAGAATGAGAAATTGGCCATCCACACCTGGACTTCCCAGCCAGAAGGAGAAAGGCAGAGTAAATGAGTGTACTGAGTCTAGTTAGAAACATTGGATTCAGGTGAAAGAGACCATTCCTAACAAGCAGCCAGAGAGTGTTTATGCATATACCCTTGTGTAGTTGTTTGATACATATACAACCTTTCTAACTGAGCTAGGTGGGCCTGTTTGGGCTCATCAGAACAGCTCCCATGGGCACCCCAGCTTTGTACCAATAAGGAGGGTTAGATTCATCCTCATTCTCTTTCCTGTCTTAGTGCCTCTTTACCCGCCCACCCCCCCCCCCCCCCCCCCCCCGCCCCAAGGATTATTACACTGATCCAGAGCTTTTGAAATGGAGAAACCTATGCCTGACCTGTGCACACAGCACACAGCAGTGATATTTAATGTGAGATTAGATCAGAGTCAGCCAGGAAGCTTTCTTAGGTATGGGACACAGCCAGCAAAATGAAAAAGGTTTATCTAGGGGGGAGTTTTTCCCTCTCTGCCTGGCTGTCCTTTCTCACCCTTCTTTCTCACTCTCCTTTAGGCATCCTTTCCCCCAAAAAACATAGTCCATAATGTCTGTTTGAATTGCTTCAAATTCCACTAGGCCACTAGATGAACACATTCCTCCCTAAACAATAGCATTATATTTCAAACTCCTTTTGTTCTAATCCTGGCATTTTAATAGCCCACAAGAGGCTGCAGTAACTACCCTCACCTTACCACCATCACCAAGGAGATCAAATATCATTTCTAGGATTTATTATAAACCCCCTGTGGTGAAAGCAGGAACCAGATTTCAAGAAACTGCCAGTTACTTATTTTAAGTAGGATGTTGCTAATGGTTGGCTGGTCCTTTTAACAATGAGTTAAAGTTGGTGTTTTTGTTACTTCTATCCATTGGTTCTAGTTCTGTACAACGACACAAATCAGAGTAGCTTTAATATAATCATAATTATATGAAAGAGCATTTCTTAATAACAGAAACTATCAGCGACATTGAAAAAGTTGTTATATAGTGTAAATCCCTACTGGGACCCTGTCCAATCCCTGGTCCCTTCCCAACAAAGCAAACAGAGGGAAATTTCTTTTCCCTCAAATAGAGGGAAATTTGCTTATGACTTTGCCATTAAGATTTATAATGAAAACTTTTTTTATGTGTATATTGTAGGAATGAAACTTTATGTGAAAGCTTAAACAATGACCATTTTTGATATCCAAATGTGTGTTTTTTCTATCCAAACAATAGCATGGGGAAAGGTCCTACTCTTATTTCAAAAATGTCCAAAATTGTTTTATAAGTAATTTTCAACATTTATCGAGGACTATTTGAAAATTTTTAATGTTTCTTTATTTATTTTGAGAGAGGCATATAGCATGAATGAGGGAAGGGCAGAGAGAGAGAGGGAGAGAGAGAATCCCAAGCAGGCTTCACACTGTCAGCACAGAGCCCAATGTGGGGCCCAAACTTTGAGATGATGACCCAAGCTGAAACCAAGAGTTGGACTCGCGACTGAGCCAACCAGGTGTCCCAATCAAGGACTATTTGAAATCAAGCATGGTGAATAAAGTGGATGTTTGGGACACGTGATAATCATTTGGGGAGGGGGCAGTAAACAGGCCTGAGTAGCAATCAGGACAGTCTTCCTTAATGAAGTTCAAAAACAACTTCTGAAGGTAATTCACACAGGGGAGCTCCAAAGGTGTTCTTGTAAATGGCAGTAAAGAAAGACAATACTCATGATGACTGGTAATCAAGTAATGCTGGATTAATGAACTGTTTATTTTATATCAAACTTCCTTTGCTCATATAAAAGTTTCTATTTATTTATTGTTTTGGTCACCCTTGATTTGCCTCTGTGTGAGGAGAACCATGATTAAGGTAGGATCCATTCATTTATTCAGTGACTGCTTATTGAGCACCTTTTTTATGCCAGGCACTAAGGGTAAGATGAACAACACTGTGGGTTTGGTGCCTGCTTTCATGGATCTATGGTAAGAATGGGGTTTAAGATCAGGGAATGGAAAAACAAAAAACAAATCTTCAAGGCAAACCAACTGGAAACCACTGCTATCAGTTAAACATGCCCACATTTTGAGTTAAATTTTTACTTTTTCTCCAAAACATTATCTTGACAACATTATAGTCCTAGGAAGTATTAGGGAGTGCAGTAATGAGACTGTGGTAGGTCTTATGCCTTTATAATGTTTACATTTCTTGTGACCTTTGTGCACGAATGTTTTTGCCCATGTGGCCAGTCAAAAAATGATCTGGTTGACCTGTTTTTCCAAAAGACCTTTGATCAAACCTTTGATGAACAAACAGAGAATCATGTTTTCAAAAAGGACCTACCTACAAAGTTCTATAGTGTCATAATTTTTAAGTACGAAATGTGGACTAAAGTTGAAAAAAAAGCAGTAGTAAGGGACTGAGTTAAACTTTTAACTTTCAGAGGAGACTTAACAGAGTAAAAATTTAACATTGAGTTATCTTTCTTTGATTTAATGTCATAAACAGTTTGCATACACTAGGGGCGCCTGGGTGGCTCACTTGATTAAGTGTCTGACTTTGGCTTATGTCATGATCTCATGGTTTGTAAGTTCAAGCCCCACATCAGGCTCTGTGTGGACAGGCCAGAGCCTGGAGCCTGCTTTGGGTTCTGTCTCTCTCTCTCTCTCTCTCTCTCTCTCTCTCTGCCCTTCCCTGCTCACTCTCTCTCTCTCTCAAAAATATATAGACATTAAAAAATAAAAAAAAAAGAGAATACACTCATTCATTCACCAAATATTTATTGAGCACCTAATGTATGCCAAACACTATCCTAAATATTGAGACACAATAGAAAAGAAGATAGAACTGGTATGTTACAGTTTAATACATAACTACAAATTTTGAGGAGATACAGAAGAAAACTGGGAGAGAACACAGAGACCTAATGCAGGGTAGACAGGGAAGGCTCTCTGAGGAAGTGATGCCTTTAAGCAGAGACCTTGGATGAGTAGAAAATAATCTGGTCAAGGGTGAGGGGAAGAGATTTCCAAGCAAGAGGAGCTGCATGTAGAACAGAGTATATTGTGACTTTAATACATTTCATATTGTGAAAATTTTCCAAAGTTCAAGATAGAAATTCAGCATCCCATGATATTAGCAAATCTCGTCACTTTACTTTAGACTGGCCAGAAATATGTCAGGAAGAAAACTTCAAAGAGGTGGATTTCATTTTTCAGGCTTGTAAACAAAATGCTTAAAAAACACTTTCCCAACACTTGAGGTTAGTTTATAATTACCCTTTTTCATCACCCTGGATAAATTTCCAGACTTTAGTAACATAATAAAACCTTTTTTTCCCCTGCCTTTGTAAATAAATAAGCTACAGTGAAATCTGGTTCAAAAGGTAAATCAAAGAGGATCCCAGGTCTTCCAAACATCATGTAAATTTGAGCTACTATCAGACATTCATTAAAAAAAAAGAAGAAAATCAGTTCACCAATGGCATGCTATTGTGAGGAAGTAAAAGGAAGCAACTCAGACCAGACACTGTGATTCATTAACAGGGCTGTCATTTGGGAAAAGGGGTGAAGGGTACAACGTGGCCAAAGAAATTAACAATCAGTCACTCATTCTTTTTTTTTTAACTTAATTTTATTTTTTTAAATTTACATCCAAATCAGTTAGCATATAGTGCAACAATGATTTCAGGAGTAGATTCCTTAATTCCCCTTACCCATTTAGCCCATCCCCCCTCCCACACCCCCTCCAGTAACCCTCAGTTTGTTCTCCATATTTTTGAGTCTCTTCTGTTTTGTCCCCCTCCCTGATTTTATATTTTTTGTTTCCCTTCCCTTATGTTCATCTGTTTTGTCTCTTAAAGTACTCATATGAGTGAAGTCATATGATTTTTGTCTTTTTCTGACTATTTTCACATAACATAATACCCTCTAGGTCCATCCATGTAGTTGCAAATGGCAAGATTTCATTCTTTTTGATTGCCGAGTAATACTCCATTTATATATATACCACATCTTCTTTATCCATTCATCCATCGATGGACATTTGGGCTTTTTCCATACTTTGGCTATTGTTGATAGCGCTGCTATAAACTTGGGGGTGCATGTGTTCCTTCAAAACAGCACACCTGTATCCTGTGGATAAATGCCTGGCAGTGCAATTGCTGGGTCATAGGGTAGTTCTATTTTTAATTTTTTTTAGGAACTTCCATACTGTTTTCCAGAGTGTCTGCACTAGCTTGAATTCCCACCAATAATGCAAAAGAGATCCTCTTTCTCTGCATCTTCACCAACATCTGTTGTTGCCTGAGTTGTTAATGTTAGCCATTCTGAGAGGTGTGAGGTGGTATCTCATTGTGGTTTTGATTTGTATTTCCCTGTTGATGAGTGATGTTGATGAGCATTTTTTCATGTGTCAGTTGGCCATCTGGATGTCTTCTTTGGAGAAGTGTCTATTCATGTCTTTTGCCCATTTCTTCACTGGATTATTATTTTTTGGGGGGGTGTTGAGTTTGATAAGTTCTTTATAGATTTTGGATACTAATGCTTTATCTGATATGTCATTTGCAAATATCTTCTCCCATTCTGTCGGTTGCCTTTTAGTTTTGCTGATTGTTTCCTTCTCTGTGCAGAAACTTTTTATTTTGATGATGTCCCAGTAGTTCATTTTTGCTTTTGTTTCCCTTGCCTCCGGAGACATATTGAGTAAGAAGTTTCTGCGGCCAAGATCAAAGAGGTTTTTGCCTGGTTTCTCCTAGAGGATTTTGATGGCTTCCTATCTTATATTTAGGTCTTTCATCCATTTTGAGTCTATTTTTGTGTGTGGTGTAAGAAAGTGGTCCAGGTTCATTGTTCTGCATGTCACTGTCCAGTTTTCCTAGCACCACTTGCTGAAGAGACTGTCTTTATTGCATTGGATATTCTTTCCTGCTTTGTCAAAGATTAGTTGGCCATACGTTTTTGGGTCCATTTCTGGGTTCTCTATTCTGTTCCATTGATCTAAGTGTCTGTTCCTGTGCCAGTACCATGCTATCTTGATGATTATAGCTGTGTAGTATAGCTTGAAGTCTGGGATTGTGATGCCTCCTGCTTTGGTTTTCTTTTTCAAGATTGCTTTGGCTATTCAGGGTCTTTTCTGGTTCCATACAAATTTTAGGATTGTTTGTTCTAGCTCTGTGAAGAGTGCTGGTGTTATTTTGGTAGGGATTGCACTGAATATGTAGATTGCTTTGGGTAGTATTGACATTTTAACAATATTTGTTCTTCCTATCCAGGAGCATGGAATCTTTTTCCATTTTTTGTGTCTTCTTCAATTTCTTTCATAAGATTTCTATAGTTTTCAGTATATAGATTTTTCACCTCTTTGGTTAGATTTATTCCTAGGTATTTTATGGTTTTTCATGCAACTGTAAATGGCATCGATTCCTTGGTTTCTCTTTCTGTCGCTTCATTGTTGGTGTATAGGAATGCAACCGATTTCTGTGTGTTGATTTTATATCCTGCGACTTTGCTGAATTCATGAATCAGTTCTAGCAGTTTTTTTGTGGAATCTTTAGGGTTTTCCATATAGAGTACCATGTCATCTGCCAAGAGTGGAAGTCTGACCTCCTCCTGGCCGATTTGGATGCCTTTTATTTCTTTGTGTTGTCTGATTGCAGAGGCTAAAACTTCAAATACTATGTTGAATAACAGTGGTGAGAGTGGACATCTCTGTCTTGTTCCTGATCTTAGGGGGAAGGCTCTCAGTTTTTCCCCGTTGAGGATGATATTAGTGTTGGGTCATTCATATATGGCTTTTATGATCTCCAGGTATGATCCTTCTATCCCTACTTTCTTGAGGGTTTTTATCAAGAAAGGATGCTGTATTTTGTAAAATGCTTTCTCTGCATCTATTGAGAGTCAGTCATTCATTCTTTCCATTTCTATTGTCCCCTGTTCAATGAACTCTACTCTTCTGGATCTTTTTGTGATGACTATAAATAAAACATGTATGGGGCACCTGGGTGGCTCAGTTGGTTAAGTGTCCAACTCTTGATTTCGGCTCAGGTCATGATCTCATGGTTTGTGAGTTCAAGCCCTGCATTGGGCTCTGCGCTGACAGGGTGGAGCCTGCTTGGGATTCTTTCTCTGCTCCTCCCCTGCTCTCTCTCTCTCTCTCTCTCTCTCTCTCTCTCTCAAAATAAGTAAACATTAAAAAAATAAAACATATCTGATTACTGATGCCAAAGTCACCTGCTTAACAATATGAAGGGCCTGCCAACCTGGGATTACAAATTGTCCTTTGCTTTGATAGGCTTTTGTAAAGGGCATGTCCTTGAACCCGCTGGGGAGTGGGTAAGATGCTGAGGTGTCTCCATGCACACTCACCCACTGTTGCATTTCAACACATGGCTCCCATGGCTGGTTGGTCAGCACATTTTGTAGATGAAAGGAAGCACATAAGTTCGTATGTAGTATCTCAACTTTTAAAGGGACCTCAGAGAGCATTTAATGTTAAAACTCATCTAATGTAGTGCAGTATTTTCCTAAAGTGCATGTATAAATTTGACTAACTGCCCTCAGTTCACTATTTCACGAGGTAGCTAATTCTCTTTCCAGCAGCTGCCATTTTAAAGTTTCTCCCTAATATCAAGGTAAAGTCCATTTTCCATACTTCCATGAGGAGCAGTAATAATACTATCTCATGAACACTTCTAGATAGCAGAGCTGGGCCAAGAGGCTTCCCATACCTTGTTTCTAGTGCTCCCAGCAGTAGTGGCCGGAAGCATCCTCCTGAGCATTTTACAGATGGGGAAACATATGGTCACATGGGCAAGACAGGTGGATCCAGTCGGGCTAAATCCAGTGCCTAGGCCCCTTCCTCAACACCATGGTAGTTCTGATTTCAGAATAGTGTATTTGAAGGCATCTCATAAACTCTTTTTGGCTTCCTTATTCATACTTCATGTGCTGCTTTCCATTGCTCTCAGGATAAACCATGACTAGATCTTTATAAAAGGTATATATGGATGAATCTAAAAGTTGTACATGCCCAGAAAACTGCACATAGTACTCCAGTTGACATGTGAGTTTTGCAAAGAGACTTCTTTTATTGAGTCTTTTATTAATGGCATTTATATGTATGTATGTATGTATGTATGTATATTTTTAGACAGAGTGCAAGTGGGGGAGAAGCGCAGAGGGAGAGAGAGAGAGAATCTTAAGCAGGCTCCATACTCAGTGCAGAGAATGGCATTTATTTTTAAAAGTAACAGTAGGGGCTCCTGGGTGGCTCAGTTGGTTAAACATCTGACTTTGGCTCAGGTCATGATCTCATGGCTCAAGAGTTTGAGCCCTGTATCGGGCTCTGTGCTGACAGCTCAGAGCCTGAAGCCTGCTTCAGATTCTGTCTTCCTCTCTCTCTGCCCCTCCCTCTCTCTCTCTCTCTCTCAAAAATTAATAAACATTAAATTTGTTTTTAAAAACTAACAGTGGCGTATTAGTTAAGATAGAGATGGAGGTAGGTTTAACCCCTGGCTTTAATACTGACAAGCTGTTAAACTCTGGGTATTTTACTTCCCTGATTATTAGTTTTCTCAACTATATCATGAGGATGATGATGATAATGATGCTTAATTTTTATAATTGTTGTGAGAATTGACATAATGCAGCTAAAAAACTTAGTCTGAGGCTCACAGCACTATATATATTCAATAAATGATAAACATTATTATTATTATTTCTTGCTTTGCAGTAAACCAAAATCCCTGTGACTGTTATCAAGCTAGGCTTTCCCTATACCATGTTTGTAAAGTTGAATCATATATATATATATATATATATATATATATATAGAATTAAATTCTGGCCAATATTTCCAGCTTGAATCTTGTTTCTGTCATTTGATATATTAGTAATCCTTTCCAGTTTTGTGTTGCCTGAAAATTGGTAAACATATTTTCAGCATTTCATTAAAGTTGTTGCTAGAAGTGATTACACAGTGAAATTTATGTTCCCATTTAGTTAACTTATACTGTTCTATGTTTGTTCCCACTTACTTGCTTCCACTGTTCTCAGGATTTAATACATGTTCAACAGCTACATGTAGTATTTTCCCTGTGCCTTTTAAAAATCATACACTTGTTATATCCCCCCGTGATCCCCTGAGTTTTAAGCCGCCTCCGACCTATGATGCTGTAGGTCTCCCGATATTGACATAGCTGAATCTATTAACTAACTTCTAGAGTGGAAACCAGACACCTGGGGTTCGTACTAGCCTTTCCATCTACGCACTTTAAGCTCTCTGTGGCTCCGTTTTTATACTTATAAACCTGAGCAAATATTTGCCCTTTCCTTCCTTTCAGTGCCATGGTGAAGATGAAATAAATAGTTGTAAAAGAACATTGCGTTCTTCAAAAAGCAGTGGCATACCATTTACAGATAAATTCCTCATCTAGTCACTATCAAAATAGCTAAACCACTAACTGTGGGCAGGAGAAACACCTGAGCAGCAAGCTAGTGTGGATGACACCAAGCCTACGTGTTTGTCATCTGCGTTTCACTTGGGGACCCGGACTCATTTAAAGCTTCCTTACACACATACGTTTGACAGGCTTGGCTCCTTCATTTCCTAGTCCATAGTCAAGTAGAGGTAGGTAAATTGAAAATAGCTGGGGGGATAAATTGAAAATCTCAAAGGGAGGCACGTTGAAGGTAGCAAGAAACAGATAATCATTTTAAAAGAAAAAGAGAGGCAAAAGAGCTACACAAATTAGAAACTCGGAAGTACAGAAATCCAAGACCATTAAGTAAAGGGGAAAACCAGCCTTGAGCTGCTGAGTAGATTCCAAGAACATCACTGGATTATAATCTAGTACTGTCCGTGGTGTTCAACATGATCACTGATTTCTGTGTTGGACCTCTGTGTTTTCACGTGCCCAGCTTTCATTCTGCTCTCTTTTGGAAGCAGCACTGTGGCCTTTGGAAAACTCCTTTCTCATGTTGTACTCTGGCTCAGAAGACCCATCACCTAAAGTGTCCTCTCCTCTCCTGGACAAGGCTGAGTGTCTGGTCTAAGCAGATCAGTAGCTTTCGGACAGGAATTTGCATGTCAAGCAGGGTAACTCATAGCTTTTGGGGGTGCTTCATCCTGGGACCCTGAATAGATACTTTATTTTTCCTTCCACACAGACCCTGGGAACTGCAATGGTTCCTGACCTTTTCAAGATTGGTTATCTAATTTTCCTTTAATTTGGGGACTACTCTGAAACATTCCAATAAAATATTTAGCTTAAAGGTACTTTTACACTGCTCACAGTTTGTGATCTCTAATCGACACAGATTCATTAAAGGAAAGGCTCAATTTTGTTCCATATGCAGTGTTTAAAAAGCCCCAGGTATTTGTAATAAAAATTTAAAATATTTCCATCTGACTCTGTTAAAATAAATTTTAAGTTATTTAGCATTAAATGGCCATTTTCATTCTAAAGAATTTTCTCATTTCCTAACCACACCAGATAAATGAGTTGTGATGGCATACAAATCCAAGAAAAGACTGCGTTTTATTGTTAAGTTTGAGTATGTCTCGCTTAACTCTTTGTCTCAGCATGGCTCTGGTTAGCTCCTCATTAAAATGATGACTGATGTCATAAAAACAGCCTGAGGGTACATTTTAAATGGAAAACTTTCAGTTGTGGTTCAAATATTTGAACGTTCAACAAGTATCTACAGCTACGTTCTGGGGTACAGCAGTGAGCGAGGTGGACACAGGCCCAGAGCTCATGGAGCTTGTGGTCAAATAGCCCAGTAAATGTATTCAGAATGAAAGGAAGAGTGGCCTTTGCTCCAAACAAGCTCATTGCCCAGGGCTCTGGCCATGTATTTCTCCTGCCTAGAAAATCTAATAGCTGACCTTTATCCACATCCTTTACATATCTTCTCCCCATACATCCCATTCCTTTTTCAAGGTTAAGCCTCTCACAATAACAGTGATGATAGCTAAACATTTATTGCGCAGGATGCTAACCTCTTTATTTGGACTACATTATTTCTCATGGTGCACTATGAGATATTTATGTATGACTCCGCAGTAATCTAATTGATGGGATTTTAGGAAGACATATATATGTATATGTATATGTATGTGTATATACATATATTTAAATTTAATATATATTATATGATTATAGTATATATTATATTTTAATATTATATATGCGTGTGTATACATATATATATATACACACACAAATTAATTAATTAAAATATTGAATTCATTGTGCTCAGTTTACTGGGATTCTTTTGACCATAGAACCTGAAATATTAGGTGGGAAGGAAACAATTTGATATCTGCTGTGCATCAGAATTGCCTGGGGAAGGTTTTTGTTTTGTTTTGTTTTGGTTTGGTTTTCTTGAGAGAGAGAAAGAGAGAGAGAGAGAGAGCGAAAGAGCACACATGTAGGCAAGCAGGGGAGGGGCAGAGGGAGAGAGAGAGAGAGAGAATCTTATTTTTTCTTTCTATAATTTATTTATTTTTTATGATTTACATCCAAGTTAGCATATAGGGCAACAATGATTTCAGGAGTAGATTCCTTAAGGAATCCCCCCTCCCACAACCCCTCTAGTAACCCTCAGTTTGTTTTCCATATTTAAGAGTTTCTTATGTTTTGTCCCCCTCCCTGTTTTTATATTCTTTTTGCTTCCCTTATGTTCATCTGTTTTGTCTCTGAAAGTCCTTATATGAGTGACGTCATATGATATTTGTCTTTCTATGACTGACTAATTTCGCTTAGCACAATACCCTCTAGTTCCATTTACGTAGTTGCAAATGGCAAGATTTCATTCTTTTTGATTGCCGAGTAATACTCCACTGTGTGTGTGTGTGTGTGTGTGTGTGTGTGTGTGTGTATACACCACATCTTCTTTATCCATTCATCCATCAATGGACATTTGGGCTCTTTCCATATTTTGGCTATTGTTGATAGTGCTGCTATAAACATTGGGGTGCATGTGTCCCTTTGAAACAGCACACCTGTATCCTGTGGATAAATGCCTGGTAGTGCAATTGCTGGGCTGTAGGGTAGTTCTAGTTCTATTTTTAGTATTTTGAGTAACTCCATACTGTTTTCCAGAGTGGCTGCACCAGTTTGCATTCCCACCAGCCGTGCATAAGAGATCCTCTTTCTCCACATCCTGCCAACATCTGTTGTTGCCTGAGTTGTTAATGTTAGCCATTCTGAGAGGTGTGAGGTGGTTTTGATTTGTATTTCCCTGTTGATGAGTGATGGTTATGAGCATTTTTTCATGTGTCGGTTGGCCATCTGGATGTCTTCTTTGGAGAAGTGTCTATTCACATCTTTTGCCTTCTTCACTGGATTATTTGTTTTTTGGGTGTTGAATTTGATAAGTTCTTTATAGATTTTGGATACTAACCATTTATCTGATATGTCGTTTGCAAATTATCTTCTCCCATTCTGTTGGTTGCCTTTTAGTTTTGCTGATTGTTTCCTTTGCTGTGAAGAAGCTTTTTATTTTGATGTGGTATCAATAGTTCATTTTTGCTTTTGTTTCCCTTGCCTCTGGAGATGTGTTGAGCAAGAAGTTGCTGCGGCTGAGGTCAAAGAGGTTGTTGCCTGCTTTCTCCTCTAGGATTTTGATGGCTTCCTGTCTTACGTTTAGGTCTTTCATCCATTTTGAGTTTATTTTTGTATGGTGTAAGAAAGTGGTCCAGGTTCATTGTTCTGCATGTCGCTGTCCGGTTTCCCCAGCATCATTTGCTGAAGAGACTGTTTTTATTGCATTGGATATTCTTTCCTGCTTTGTCAAAGATTAGTCAGCCATATGTTTGTGGGTCCATTTCTGGGTTCTCTATTCTTTTCCATTGATCTGAGTGTCTGTTTTTGTGCCAGTAGAGAGAGAGAGAATCCATGCTTAGAGCCGAAACCAACCTGGGTCTTGATCCCATGACCCTGGGATCATGACCTAAGCCAAAATCAAGAGTCGGATGCTTAACCAACTGAGCCACCCAGGTGCCCCTGGGGGAGTTTTTGAAAAATAGAAATGCCTAAGTACATCATTCTCAAAAATTACAATTAATTAAAAATACACAAGCATGCACATATAAAACACAGCACAAAAAAATGACCCCAAACCTACCTTCTTAAGATAATCACAAATAGCACTTTGTGTGTTTCCATTGGGTCTTTCTATTTTGCGGCTCTAAACTTTTAAACAAAATATTGGGGTAGACATAGCCTCATCATTGAGATCTTCTCTTTCCACCTTATTTAAAACTATAACCTACCTCCATTCCTTTCCCCATTATGCTTAAGTTTTCTCTAGAATTTCTGACCTTCTACTTGTTCATGACATCTTAATTCATTTATTTTTCTCCACCAGAGGAACCTATCTTCTTCTCCTATCCCCAACCCTCTAGAATATCAGTTTCAAAAGGACAGAGAGTTTTGTCTGCTTTGTTCATTGCAGTATCTACAGCCCTAGAAGTGTGCCTGGCACAGAGAGGATGTGGAAAATGAATGAATGAAATTGACAAAGTGCCCTTCAATAATGCTATACTATTTCCACTCCTACAAGAAATGTAAGGCAGTGTCTGTGTCAGAGAAATATTTTTGATGGGTAGGACTTAGAGGCACCACTTAAATGTTTCCTAGGATCTGTGGAGGGTATTGGGAACCAGGAGCTTACAACACGAAAACAAAGCGTGATGTCTGGGGCCACTGGGCCAACAGCAGATGCCATACACAAAGGAAATGCCATGTTGAAGATCCCACCTGCCCTCGAATGGCTCAACAGGAATATTTTTAAAAACATGTGCAGCTATTGGTTTCAGTACTTGAGCACCTAACTTGTCTACATAACAAATTTGGGAACTTGTTCAGGACTTTGTCCTGGTTCCTTTGGTTCACATCTTTCTACCATCCAGATGGCCTAATTCTTAAACTTTTTATGAGCAGAGTACTGCTTTCGATGCTATTTAGTCATTTCTCACAGCTCTCTCTCCTTTAGAACAGCTTTTAAAGTTACTTGGGCCATTTTGGGTACAGGACATTGGATGACTTGTTTTGTGCCCCTGAATAAATGGAAGCCTTCTTGGTATTATTAATGTTCAAAAATATGCAACCCACACTCATATTCTTCAACTGGAGATTGTTTTGAAGTCATTTTTTAATCACTGAATTTCTAAATCAGAAAGTATATTTGAAAATAGAAATTTAGAACTAAATACAAAGAACAGCATGAAGGGCTTTTTTTTTTTTAATTTTTTTTTCAACATTTTAATTTATTTTTGGGACAGAGAGAGACAGAGCATGAACGGGGGAGGGGCAGAGAGAGAGGGAGACACAGAATCGGAAACAGGCTCCAGGCTCCGAGCCATCAACCCAGAGCCCGACGCGGGGCTCGAACTCATGGACCGCGAGATCGTGACCTGGCTGAAGTCGGACGCTTAACCGACTGCGCCACCCAGGTGCCCCATGAAGGGCTTTTTATAAAAATTAAGAGGGGCGATGAAGTGTAGTGGCAAGGCACCAGGGCCAAGGCTCAGGAAATCTGGGTCCCATGGGCTTCTCTGCCCATCATTAGCCCTGCTAGTGCCCTACTTAGTTGGGAAATGAGGCTGCTCATCCTAATTTCCAAACTCTGTTATGGAAACTATAGATATGTGAATCACAGTGAAAACTGTAAATGTTTATTCAATTGAAAAGGCCATGCTAATCTTAAATACCGAAGAATGATGGTAGTTTAGTAGAAAGAGGGATTCTGAAGAATTCTGGAGTTTGTTTTCCCAAACTGTTTCGTATGGAACATCACTTCAGTGACGTGTTTAGTCAGCTTTTGATGACTGCTAACCTCAGTACCTCAGTGGCTTATCTCCCATACACATTTATTTTCATGCTCACTGTCTGCAGTTCAACCACAGTGAAGCTGGTCTAGGCTGGGCTCCACTGCATATTAGGCATCAAGGTTGTGGTCACCGTGTCTTGATTCCAAGCTACTGGTTGGATTCAGATCTTCTCTATGTGTCTATCATTATTCTAGTACAAGTGGCTAACCAAGACAGGTTCTCCAGGCTGAGGTAGAAGTGTAACAGAGAAACTAATCGGTGCTAGAACATGTAAGGCCTCTAATATTCCATTGACCAAAGCAAGTCACATGTCCAAGTCCAATGTCAATGGGGTTGGGAAGGATACTTTACCTACAGTGGGGGCAGAGGGAATGACTGTTTTCTAAATATTAATCCAACCTTTCACAAATGTCTTAAAAAAATAGGAACATGCTTAAAAGAGCTTAGAAATATCTTAGACGTTTCCAAAATACAATGTCGTATTAAAGGTTGTGAGGACTCTTGTTCTAAATAAAATCGTTTGATTTTGCTTAGCATAGTGATAACCAAATTTATGTGACCTTAGTAACTTTTGCCTATACTTCACAAAACCCATTCATGTTTCATGACACTGGATTTGTGCCAAATACACTTTGGTAAATGCTGTTCTCAAGTTTGCATTTGAATGATTGTCAAGCGTACCAGCTCTGGATCAGATAGACCTTCCTTTGACTCTTGGCTCTGGAACTATTTTTAAGTGTCTGGAATTCTTGCAGTAGATAGTAGTTTGCTGTAAAGTTGAGTTATGCTGCTGAGAAGTGGATGGTGGTACCACCTGTGCTAAAGTAGCGAAAGGAAAGAGGTGAGCTCTGGCAGATTAGGCCAGGTAGGGTCTGGTTGAGAATTCTCATGATAGGTTCACAAACCTGGTAAAAATAAAAAAAATACTCTGCCATCATGGTCCTGACCCAGGTAATAGAGAAGATAAAGCCACATCCCGGTAGAAGAAATGATAAATATGCGATTTGTAAGATTATTTTTACCTCTTTTCATTCCCAAATATCTTTCACACCTATTTGATGATGCCTAGAATTCTGGTTGAAGCAACGTTCTACATTATAGAGCGAAGGAGAAGATTTTGATTTAATAATGAAGCATCGTATTATGTCGTAAAGTATAATTAGCCAATGAATTAGCCAACTGATTTAGGTTCCAGCTCAATTTGGAGAAGAGGAACAGAATGTTGGTAAAGAAAAGGACCCAGTGATTTGAAAGGAGAGTGTTAGGGTCTGAGTGTTTATGTGCCCCCCAAATTTATGTGTTGAATGTCTATGTTACCCCAATGTGATGGTATTGGGAGGTGGGGCCTTTCAGAGGGGATGAGGATTAGATGGGATCATGAGGGTGGGACTCTCATGAATAGGATTGTGTCCTTATAAGTGTCACAAGAGGGTCTGTTTTCTCCCTGTCCCACATAAAGTCACAAGTAGAAGTGGCCGGTTTGTAACCCAGATGAGGGCCCTCAGCCGAACCTGACTATGCTGGCACCTGATCTCATACTCCCAGAACTGTGTGACATAAATTCCTGTTGTTCATAAGCCACCCAGTCTATGGTATTTTGTTTTAGTGCCCTGAGCTAAGACAGAGGGAAAGAACCCCAGAGAGTCAGTAAGAAGGAAAAAAAGAAGGATGCACTGCAAAGACATATTTGGTCAGAGCCACTTGAGGACAAGTAGAACTTTGTATTAAGGTCCTTGTCCCAGGCCCCGTTCTACCTGGTGAGGTTTAAAGACCTGTGTTTATTTAATACAGACTTCTTACAAAGGATCTCTTTCCCCAGAGGATGTGCAAAGCAGCGTTGCTATAGTTTCCACAGAATCTCAGTATGTCAGAGCAGGCAGGATTTTGATGATTATGTATCTGAACACTACAATTTTACAAACGAGAAAATTAAGGCACAGCAAGGAAAGTAAAGCTCAGAATTATTCAGCTGGAAGAGATAGAAATGGACCTACCTCTCAGAGCTCACAGTTCAGGACACATTTAATAACAACTGCATTATTAAATAATAAGAGTGATAATGATAATGCCTACCATTGATGAAGCGTTCATTACAGCCAGGCATAATTCTAAGTACTTTATGTGCATGGTTTCTTTTATGCCTCATAATAACCCAATGAGGTAGGTATCTCCTTTATATAATAGGAGGGGTGCCTGGGTGACCCAGTTGGTTAAGTGTCTGACTCTTGGTTTCGGCTCAGGTCATGATCTCACAGTTTTGTGAGTTCAAGCCCCACGTTGGGCTCTGTGCTGGCAGCATGGAGCCTGCTTGGGATTCTCTCTCTCCCTTTCTCTCTGCCCCTCCCCCATGCATGCTGTCTCTCTCAAAATAAATAAACTTAAAACATTTTTTAAAATAAGAGGAGAACAGAGCACAGAGGGGCTAATAAATTTGCACCCAGGGTTACCTGTAAGTAAGTGACAGAGATAGGACACATCAGAAAGTAATTTTCAAAGCAACATCTGGCATACACCAGGTCTTTTTCCAGAAACATCCACCTGATGAAAGGGCAATACTGCATACCTCTTCATTCACTCAGACAAACAGAAAATGGGCTTAAAGGACATGTTTCTTGATCTTCCCTGTGTCCACCATCAAACTCAACCATCCTCTTCTTCATGCCAGATGGACATGAAACTACCAATCCCCTGAAACAACTGGGGAGAGAGTAAAAGAAAATTAGTAGCCGCTACTGTATTCTAAACAGCTAACTCCCAGGAATATTGTCCTGAAGATTTGAGTTGAAAAGAAGAAACTCACTCTTAGTGGATGGGTACTTAATCAGTTCAGATGGCTTAAAGATAAAAAAATAAAAAATAAATAAAAAATAAAAAGCTCAGGAGAGTGGGATTGTGGAATTGTGTGAGCGGGCTATGTTCACCATGTAGAGCACGGGCAGTCCAGACAGAGGGAAGTTGACTAGGATTAGGAACTAGGCTTTGGAATGGGAGCAGTGGCAGTGAATCTGCCCTTCGGTTGCAGATGTAAGAAAGGTAGTCAGCATCCATACCAAGAGATGATAAGTAGGACCCAGGGGAGATCCACCCAGCCTATGCTATTGGAACCTGGAGCTTGAATAGGTCTTGCCTTGTTCAAAAAGAAGTAGAGAAGAGAAAATCAATTAAAATGGTTTCTTGGGTGGAAAAAACTGTGCAAACAAAGAAAAAAAAGCAGTATCAGGAAGATTTGGAGGAAAGAGTACACATCTCAAAACAAGCTACTCTAGGATCCAGAGGACTATTTAAGAGATAGTTTGTCATCCTCAGAAAAATACAGGGAGATATGGTATCTGTGTGCCAGGAACAGAAGCACTTCGGACAGTGAGCTGGATGGAGATGAATGTGTTAAGGAGGGACTGCAATAAAGCTAAATATAATGGAAATAGGATAAAACATTCAAAATTTTTAGAAACAAACTAAAAAAGAATAGTGGGCTCTGAGGAAGTCTTGCAATAAATGGTAGTTTAAAAGGAAATTACAGTGCTTCTCCAAAGAAGACATCCAGATGGCCAACCGACACATGAAAACATGCTCAACATCACTCATCATCAGGGAAATACAAATCAAAACCACAATGAGATTCTGACTCACACCTGTCAGAATGGCTAATATTCACAACTCAGGCAACAACCTCATGGAGGTTCCTCAAAAAACTAAAAATAGAACTACCCTACGACCCAGCAATTGCACTACTAGACATTTACCTGTGGAATACAGGTGTGCTGTTTCGAAGGGGCACATGCACCCCCATGTTTATAGCAGCACTATCAACAATAGCCAAAGTATGGAAAGAGCCCAAATGTCCATCGATGGATGAATGGATAAAGAAGATGTGGTATGTATATACCATGGAGTATTACTTGGCAATCAAAAAGAATGAAATCTTGCCATTTGCAACTATGTGCATGGAAGTGGAGGGTATTATGCTAAGTGAAATTAGTCAGTCGGAGAAAGACAAAAATCATATGACTTCACTCATATGAGTTCTTTAAGACACAAAACGGATGAACATAGGGGAAGGGAAACAAAAAATATAAAAACAGGGAGGGGGACAAAGCATAAGAGACTCATAAATATGGAGAACAAACTGAGGGTTACTGGAGGGGTTGTGGGAAGGGGGATGGGCTAAATGGGTAAGGGGCACTAAGGAATCTAGTTCTGAAATCATTGTTGCACTATATGCTAATTTGGATGTAAATTTTAAAAAATTAAAAAGAAATTTTAAAAAAAAGGAAATTACAGTGGTGCCTGGGTGGCTCAGTTGGTTAAGTGTCTGACTTCAGCTCAGGTCATGATCTCTTGGATTGTGAGTTCAAGCCCCATGTTGGACTTTGTGCTGACAGCTCAGAGCCTGCTTCAGATTCTGTGTCTCCCTCTCTCTGCCCTTCCCCTCATTCTGTCTCTCTCTCTCTCTCTCTCAAAAATAATAAATAAACATTAAAAAAATTAAAAGGAAATTACAAAATGCCTACAGGTAAATGATAACGAAAGCATTTTGTATCAAAATTTGCTGAAAGTAGCTAAAAGCAGAGGAAATGTATAGGTTTGAGTAGATTTTCTGAACAAAAAATAGAAATACTGAAAAATAAGTTAGCAAAAGTTTTTAACTTAACCTAGAAAAAGAAGAGTAAGCTAAAAGAAAAAACACCACTGTGCAACAAAAAACAAGAACAAATAATAAAGATAATACAAAACAGAAAAGCAATAGAGAAAATGAACAATACTGAAATATGATACTTTGAATAATAACCATCACAATACTAACAAAAAGAGCTAATACTTAGCACTGACTGGTACTGTTTTAAGTGGTTTATTTATGTTAGGTCCTAATCGCCACAACAGCCCGATGAGTGGCTTGTCAAACATTCCACAACTAGTTAATGGCAGAGCCAGGATCCAAACCAGAGGGTCTGGTTTACTCTTCAGAAGACAGAAAAACTTCTAGCAAGCCTGATGAGGAGAAAAGCAAAGAGATGAAGAGGCAAAATACACAATAAAAAGGGTGAGAGAGAAAAAATAGTTTCAACAGCTAGCTTATAATTCAGTAGATTTGTATTTATTTTCCAGGGCTGCTCTAACAAAATACCACAGTCAGGGTGACTTAAAGGACAGACATTAATTTTCTCACCATTATATTGTGGACAATAAATAGAAGTCTAAAGTCAAGGTCTTTCTCAGTTTGGTTTCCCTTGGCTTCTGTCCTCAGCTTGCAGATGTCCGCCTTCTTGCTGTATCCTCATGTGTTGTTTTCTCTGTGTGAGAGCATACGTGCTGTCATATTTCTCTGTGGATCCAAATTTCTTCTTTATATAAAGACAGCAGTCAGATTGGATTAGGACCTACCCTAATGGCTTCATTTTGACTTAATCACCTCTTTGAAGGCCCTGTTCTCCCAACAGAGTCACATCCTGAGGTACTGGGTGTTAGAGCATCAACGTATGAATTTTCTGGGAACACGATTCAGCCCATAATAGCCTAGAAAAGCACATTTCTGGGTGGGGGTGGGGGACTACTAGCCTAAGGTAAAGCAGAAAATTAAATACATTAATAGCAGTATGGTTATCAACGTCCCTCTTTTACTCCCCCACTCATCAATGAGTTGAAACCTTGTTGGTTTTGCAGGTGAGTTCAAACACATTAACCAAGAAACAGAAAATCCTGGTATTATGTAGTTTTCCCAGAAAAAAAAAAAAGATAAGAAGAGTTGACCAACTTATTTCATTCTAAATGTAGATAAAATAAGTATAAAAAAATTATAGGCTTCATGTTCAAAACATAGCTACAAAAAACCCAAACAGTATACTTGGAAAAAAAACCCAGCAATGTCAATAAGACATTATTACATCTTTAAAAAAAATATTATTTATTTTTGAGAGCAAAGAGAGAGGGGGATCTGGGGGATGGGGAGGAGAGAATCCCAAGCAGGTTTTGTGGTGTCAGTGCAGAGCCTGACTTGGGGCTCAATCTCGTGAATGGTGAGATCATGACCTGAGATGAAATCAAAAGTCAGATGTTTAACCGACTGAACCACCCAGGCACCCGAAGACATTAATACATCTCAATCAAGTTCAATTTATTTCAGAATATAAACATGCTTTGACTTTGGAACAGTCTGTTAATAACATTCACAGCAACCAATTAGAATATAAAAATGATTTTATCATCTCAATGTATGTAGGAAAAGCATTTGATAAAATTCAGTGTCTGTTCATATGCTATCATTATTTTTTATTTTTTTAAGTAATCTCTACACCCAATGTGGGCTTGAACTGATGACCCCAAGATCAAGAATTGTATGCTTTATTGACTGAGTTGGCCAGGCACCCCCTCAGTATCTGTTCATGATTGAGGAGAAAACCTCATATAAAATTAGAAATAAAGGGAATTTCCATAACCTGAGAAAAGGTATCTCCCCCAAACTTACAGCAAACCATACTTAATGGTACAACTTTAACACATGATCTTTCAGGTATTTGTGTATGTGTTTTTCTTAATTTTTAAAAAAAGTTTTTTTAAGTTTATTTATTTTTGAGAGAGAGAGAGAGAGAGAGAGAGAGAGAGAGAGAGAGAGACAGTGCAAGTGGGGGAGAGGCAGAGAGAGAGGAAGACAGAGAATCTTAAGCAGACTCTGCCCTGTCAGCATGGAGCCTGATGGCGGGTGGGGGGTGGGTGGGTATTAAATTCAAGAAACTGTGAGATTATGACTTGAGTGGAAACCAAGAGCCAGATGCTTAACTGACTGAGCCACCCAGGCTCCCCTGGTATTAGTTAATGCTACAAACAAAACAAAACTAACAAGAAAACAGAAAGTATTAAGTATTACAGAGAGGAAATTACAGCTGTGAGAAATTTATATGATCATTTACATAGAATACCTGTACAATCTAGAGATACATTACTAAAATTGATAAAAAAAAGTTTAGATATGTTGTTGGTAAAATGTAATACGCAAAAATCTATTGTATGTCTATGCAACAGCAACAAAAACTTAGAAAATAGTTGAAATAAAAAGATACAATTTGATTTACATTAGAAATTTTATACACAGACACAGGCACGCACAAACATACTCCTGGAATAACCTAAAAAAACCACTTCTTTGTGGAGAAAATTTTAAAATTCATTAATAGAAGGTAAACCATATATGTGAATTAAATAGACTATGTTGAAGATGTAACATCTACTCAAATGAAACAACATATTCAATGATATTAAAGTAAAAATCTAGGGGCATCTGGGTGGCTCAGTCAGTTAAGCGTCTGACTTCGGCTCAGGTCATGATCTCGCATTCATGGGTTTGAGCCTGCATTGGGCTCTGTGCTGATAGCTCAGAGCCTGGAGCCTGCTTTGGATTCGGTGTCCCTCTCTCTCTCTGCTCTTCCTCTGCTTGCTCTCTGTTTCTCTCTCTCTCTCAAAAATGAATAAACATTTTAAAAAATTAAAAATAAAAGTAAAAATCAAAAAATTATTTGTGCTGTCCTTGAAGGCTTGAGAGAGCAAAGTTTGAAAGCTGGTTTTAAAATTTATGTGGAACACTGAGGGCCCAAGAATGGCCAAAATAGTTCTGAAAAAGAAGAAGCAAATCTTATTATGATGTTATATTAAGTAAGAAATGTGATTGGTGCAAGAACTAAGGGACCGAGATACCAATGGAACAGAACAAATTTGATATATAACAGAAACTAGTGGAAAAATGGAATGGTCAACAAATGGATTGAAATTATTAGAAAAAATGGAATTGGACCTCTACTTCACAGTAAACAAACACTGATTCCATATCTAGTAAAAATGTAAATGTGGAAGTCAAAGCTAAATAAAACTTTTAGAAGAAAGTATAAGAAAATGTCTATGACTTGAAATAGGAAGATACTATTTGAACAAAATCTAACGAGTACAAACCATAAAGATTGATGAATGTAATTGCCTTAATTAAGAATTTCCATTCATCAGGAGACACCATAAAGACAGCAGAAAGGAAAAGAAGTGGAGAAGGTTTCACATATCTGTGTGAGTGTGTATCTGGCAAATAAACTCCATAATTAGTATTCACAATATACAGTATTTATACAAATCAATAAGAGAAAGACAAAACCATGAACATAGACTCATGAACGATCTTGGAAATGCAGATTAAAACCACGATGAGATACCATTTCAGGCAGAAGCCAGATATTCAAGATGCTGGCAGAGAGAATGAACTTGAAGTGGAGCAATATTCACTAGTTAGAAACCACTGGGGTTTAAACTCTTTATTTAAAACTTAGGCTGAAATTCCAGCCCCGTCACGCACTGTTTGACTTTGAATGATTTACTTAACTCCTCTAAGTCTTACTTTCCTGAACTATAAAACAGAGAGAGTAATAAGAAAACACACGTAAAGCAGTCAGCACATTGTCTGGCATATAGAAGGATAGTCACTGCATGTTCATTGTTATGTAAATATTATATCTAGTGTTTGTTGTATGGTCACTGTGGGCGGGGCACTGCATTGGGCTAAGTGCTTTGTGTGTACTATTATCTCTTTTAATCATACACATTGTCATTATATTCATTCTACAAATGAGGAAACAGGCATAAGTAGAGATGAGAGAGCCAGGACTCAAACCCACATCTCGTGGGCTCTGAAGTTTACATGTAAAATTCAGCTTCCTTGTCTCCCACTGTTACCACAGAACGCATCTTAGGCAGATATAGATGAGCTTCAAGGTCACTTACGTAAATCCTTCATCTCCATCATATGCAGGCGCGCACACACACACACGCACACACACACACACAAGCTAGACTATTTAGTTCCCTTTCTGGTTAGAAGTTGTGTCATTTTTCAGTATTGTTATAAAAACAGATCAGTAACAATAGATCCTATAGTGCTTCTATTGCCAATTTATACAGTCAGCTTACAACATTACTTATAAAAATGTTCTTTTGGAGCCACTGTGTGTCTCTGAACATTCCTGCAATGCCATCTGTACAGAGTGTATCTGAGAAGAATGAGGGTGGAAAATAACATAATGAAGCCTAGTGGGAAGCCCTTTCTCTGAGCTAAACTGGAGGTTCAGATGTGGTATTATGTTTCCGAACTCTGTTCTCTGAAGCTCCATTTTGGAGTCTTAGACTTACAAGGGACTTTAGCAAATACCTTAGTTCCATCTTTTCTTTTTTGCCAGAATCACTGACAATATTCCTGATAGTTCTCCCATGTACCATAGTTGGGGATGGAGACATAATCTCCTTGGAGTTTTAATTTCTGGACCCCACCAATGGTTAGATAGCGCATTCTTCTGTCTTCAGTTCTATAACTTTCATTCTCTGATGAGTTCTGCCTTTGAAAGCAGCATAGAATAAGTCTATATTTTATTCATGACAAGTTGTTAAAATTTGAAGACAACAATCAAGTTTCCTTTGTGAGACAGGTTTCCTATGTGAGAAAATCGGGTCATATTTTGTGCTCCATTACAACTACAGCATGTAGAACAGTGTGGGAAATAAAGTAGGTACTCCTGAAATGTCTTGATGAATGACTGAATGAGTTTTCTCTTTTCTACACTAGCAGCCTCAGAGTCCTGAATAATTCTTCTTGAGGCAGGGCTTCCAAATTTCTCATAGACTTAGTGATCCGTCCATGAACATGGTCTAGTTTCCTAATATCTTTCATAAAGTGACTGCAACAGAAGATTCTGTTTCTTTGAATATGAAACATGAAATGTGACTCTTTTCAAATGTGAGCTCATGTGGTTGGGGACCACATGTCATATGTAAAGAAATAAATGAGTGGTTGAATGAATAAATGCTTAAAGGCTACTCCAGGTGGTTATGGTGTTACATTGGACCCTGCCATGCTTGACCACAACTGGTTGGGATTAGGGTACATAATATGATTTTATTTGGGCCAATTAGATTCCTCTCCTGGGAATTTGGAAGTTCTGTCTCTAGGGAGAGAAGTTGAAAGGCCCAGCATTGAGGCTAAAGGTAGAGGCATGTGTAGGCACAGTCTCATGGAGTAGAAGCAAGAGAAATAGTGCGGGTCCATGGAGAAAAACACAGAGGGAGAGACACATTCCTTGGCTGCCTGTGAACCACATGGTTTCCCAGTGCCTGGCTCCACTTTCCACTAGGGTCAGCTGCCTTCATTCTGTGAGATCTCTGAATCCTTAGCATAATCCCTGTTCCACCTTTACAGATGGACACACACACATATGCACGCACATTGCATAGAACAGTTTATTTGACCTAATATAACACTAATTTTTGACTCACATTCTGCCTTTGGACAACTAAAATACCTAGATCTTTTCCCATGAACTGCTGTCAAACTTGTTGTGTAATAGGGTTTTTAGAACGTTTATTCATTCACCCATTCATTCTACCACAGTACATTAAGTAACTACTATATGTGAATATACTTTCTATCATTTAGCTATTGGCCTGTCAGTTGTCACTTTTTGCTGCTGACAAGGACTGTTGCCTCTATAATCATCCCTTTCTATTTACCTCTTATCAACAGTGAAATGAAAAAACAAACAGGTTGCCAAATACCAAGCTGTGAATGGTAACAGCAAAATAAAGGTTCTTAAGCTCTTAGTGTGGGCACGTGCAGGGATGATGCAGTGCTCAAAGTACATGATGTTTACTATATCTATTTTGCCTGCAAAGAGAACATTTTGCCTGCTTTTTTGTTTTCCTTTTAGATTCTGGGTTGTTGAAGGTGTAGTAAATAAATATTGGGTAAGTCGAGTGTTATGTGTGTGTGTGTATATATATATATATATATATATATATTTCACATAAGTTTCTATCTAAATATATGTACATAGCTAGGGAAAATGAAATAAGGTTTCTACCAGAATCCAACAGTGAAGAAGATTCGATGACATTTAAATAAATAAAATTGGTTAGATTTCTAGACTGGCAGATGTACTTGGGACTTTGTCTCTCTAATTATGCATCTTGAATGAAACCAGAGATTAGACGTGGCCATTCATGGCGCTCTTAATTCATCCCTTCCATTCCACTCTTACTTCAATCAAATTAACCAACCTTTAAACACTTGCTTTTAAGCTGCCTTTCTCTAATTCCAACGTGTATGCCTTCCCTTAGTCCTCGTCCCTTGTGGGTTCAGTTTTAGGGGTGAGAAGGGACATGAGGAAGAAGGCACATTTTTTTTTGCTGTAGTCCAAATGCCAGTGTGGTAGCCAAGTTTATACTTGGTCCATCTTCTCTTTTCATGAGGAATAAAAACGGTATGGTGCTAAACTAAGGGGTTTGAATCCTGGCTCTGCTACCTCACGCCATACTTTCCCACAGCTCTTTTAATTTCTTTGCACTTCAGTTTCTATATATCTAAAATGAGGTTAGTACTACCAACTTACAGGAATTGCCGTGAGGGTTAAAACAATCAATGTCTATAAAATGCTCATGTAGCGCCTGGCACGCAGTAAGTGTTCAATAGATGGTAGCTTTTATTGTTGTTTGTATTAACTGTGAGATTCTGCTGTCCATGACCCCAGAGAGAGATACAGAAAACAATGTGCAAGGCAGAGGACCGAGAGAAACATTTCCTAAGAGCATAGTACATTTTCTGGGAATTCAGATGTTAGTTTGAAAAATCTTAAAAATTTGTCAGTGGTAACACAACTTCTTTAAAGGCCTGTCCTGAGGATGAGTGTTCCTATGAGTCCTATCCCAGATTTCTTTCTCTGTGAGCACAAACTCCCTTGTGCTTCTTAAATTTCTGTTTTCTTGGTCGAGAAATTCTGTTTTCCCTAATGCACCGTGGGTTTTCTCAACTTTCCCCCTTCCAATCCTGGGAATTTCAATCTGGGCTGTGGTGAGAATGGTATTTCGGGGAAAGGCACATGAGAAATGACAGTTCTTCAGAGTGAACACTGTGTTTTAAGACCCAGAATAACTGTTCATCCTTCTTAGACATTTTGTGGGAAATGGCCTATCCTGTGTGTGTTTAATGCTAGAATCTAGGAAAAAGTTCTTACTAGCCATCTGCCAGGCCTTCATGGCCGAAGTGCTTCTATTTTGGCCTCAGCCCTCTTGGATGACTTGGAAGTACCTTCCAACCTCCTTTCTGAGTGAGTTTCCTTAGACTTCAACTAAGAAGTAGAAAGGACTGTGAGCAGAGAGTTGATTCCAAAAGTGTAAATAATTGATCAGGTTTGTGGAACACTGGGCCAAACTTGCAGGGTGCCTGAGGAATCAGATGCCCATTGATTTTCAATAATAGGTGCAACACTATTGGGGGAGCAGGGGGTTAGATAGACCAAGTGACCACCCACCAAGTGATGACTCTAAGATAAAAACTGGGGGCACCTGGGTGGCTCAGTCGGTTAAACATTCAACTTCAGCTCAGGTCATGATCTCATGGCTCGTGACTTCGAGCCCCGCTTCGGGCTCCGTGCTGACAGTCGGAGCCTGCTTGGGATTCTTGCTCTCGCCTTTCTCTCTGCCCCTTCCCTGGTTGTGCTTTCCCTCTCTCTAAAAATAAGTAAATAAAAATCTTAAAAAAACACACACACAACACTGTTGGCTAAGCAATATCCGGTTGTGCATATGGTTGTGCAAAGTGTTTCCATATCCTTACCTAAAATAAGTGCTGTCGTTGGCCTTAGAAATTTGCTGTTGCTTGTTCAGGTGTGAAGTGGCTGGTGTTTGTGATATACTTAAAATCTCCTTCTTTTTTTAGATGTTTATTTATTTTGAGAGAGAGAGAACCGAGGAGGGGCAGAGAGAGAGGGAGAGAGAGAATCCCAACTCACAAACTGTGAGATCATGACCTGAGCCAAAATCAAGAGTGAGACACAACTGAGCAACCCAGGTGCCCCACTTAAAATACCTTTATTGTAAATATTATTTACAGTATATTTATTTTCCCATATATACATACTATATCAAGTGGGTTAAGGGAGTCTTAAGAAGAGGCTCCATTTCCAGCTAACAGGTTTGTGTGTCTATTTGTTGTTAGATTGTAAAACTTCAGAAAAATCTCAAATGCTCATGTTCCTCTGAAGAAAGATGAGATTTCTTAGTGAATATCCCACTAAGTAACTGACTGTTAAGTAACCAAGCATCATCTTTATGCTGTAGTTTAAGATTTCAAAGAGAAATGTAGTCAGGTATATTAATGTAATTCACTCTCTAACATTGTCTGCTAGGAGAGAGCCACTCTCTTCTCTGATTGACTGTCAGGGGAACCTCAGGATATCTCTGGTGTAAAAAGCAAACATCCTTTTTAGCAAATAGCTAGATATTATGGTAGGAAGTATGTAAATCATCTTGCTTATTTTACCGTCCATCCGGGCAGAGATGGAAACATTGTGAGCTGGGAACATTGAGTTTCCTTTTACCTGTATCTTTGCCTTTTAGAAGGTATCTGTTAGGAGTCGTTAAGGTAAATGGATTGCTTCTAAAACTGTGAGCCGAGCTATAGGGCAGCATTTCTATTTACTTAGCTTTTTTTTTTTCTTTTTGTATTTGCTGTTGAGAAAAACGGAGTAGGACCTAAGCTGTTCATTCATTAAAGCATATAGTTTGCTTAGAATCCTTTTTAGTTTAGCTGAGAATACTGTTCATGGCTGTTTCAAAGTGTATAGCTAGATAATTTATAAACTCAGTTTCATGTCCGTTATAATCTACTTATTGGTGCTCCTTTCTGTACTGTATTTACCAAGCTCAACCATAGTTTATACTTCGAATGAGAAAGATTTGCATGAAAAAATCTTTTCTATGCACAGGTAGGGGTAGAAGATACATTTTCTTCTCCCTCCTTTCCCAAAGCACCCAAGCTCCAAATTTCAAGATCATATATTCTTTCCCCACTTCTAATCTAATATTAAATCCTATTGATTTTGTCTTCATATTTTTTCTGTTTATTCCCCATTTCCTGTCACCATTGTCATGATCTTAGCTCAGGTGTGTACTAGGCCTTAGCTTCTGGGAATACCAGCCATAATCAAGATGAAACTTCATATTGGGTGCAATCTTCTTACTACCTGAGTCACTGCAAAAGCCTTAAGTAGGTCTTTTATGTATTCTCTTTCTAAATTATATTAAAAACACTATTGCCAGTTTAATTTTGTTTAATGCTTCATTCTGGTTTGAAAGACCCTAATAGTGTGGCCTTAGTTCCCTGCCAACCCCTCCCCCCCCCCCCCAGGGTTATCTCACATTAATTCTCTTAATTTTCTTTTTTCTTTCTTTCTTTCTTTCTTTCTTTCTTTCTTTCTTTCTTTCTTTCTCCTTTCCTTTCCTTTCCTTTCCTTTCCTTTCCTTTCCCTTCAAGTAAACTCTATCTCCAACGTGGGGCTTGAACTCACAACCCTGAGATCACAAGTTGCATGTTCTATTGACTGAGCCAGCCAGGCACTCCACTCTCTTAATTTTCTTAATTCTCTAAATTTTGGATACATTCATCTATTAGATATATGACCACAATCCCTGGCCTTTCCCAGCTTCAGTGGTTATGTTGTTCATTTCATACAGAAATGCTTTTTTCCCCCTCGTCCCATATGACAAAATGTCTTCATCTTGTAAAGCTCACTTTATTATTATTTTTTAATTTAAATTTTAGTTAGTTGACATACAGTGCAATATTGGTTTCAGGAGTATAATTCAGTGATTCATCACTTACATACAACACCCGGTGCTCATCACAAGCGCCCTCCTTATACCCATCACCCATCTAGCCCATCCCCACTCACCTCCCTCCATCAACTCTCAATTTGTTCTCTATCGTCACAAGTCTCTTACGGTCTGTTTTCCTCTCTTCTCTTTTCCCCCCACCTTTTCATATGTTCATCTGTTTTGTTTCTTAAATTCCACATATGAGTGAAATCATATGGTATTTGTCTTCTCTGATTGACTTATTTGGGTAAAGCTCATTTTAATCCTCCTTCCTCTTTGTCCGGTCCTTGGAATTTGTTCTCCAGCATTAGCCCTTACTATATAGCTATCCAGTCTCTGCCCCTACACATTCTGAATTGCTTGCCTAACAACTCAAAAAGGGAGCCAGAGGTGCCCAAAGCAGTCATCAGGAATTGGGCCAGCATACACTCTGGTACTCTGCCACTTCTTGGACCCTGTGAGTTTTCTGCCCATCTCTGTCCTCTTTTCTGTCCATCTCCACACCAATTCTGGCTCTTTGGTATTTCTACTTGTTCTCTTAGCATTTGATGATTGATTCTCCATCATAGTTTTTTTGCTAAATGGTGCTTTCCTTTTTTCCTAAAGTGGATTTTCTTTTCTTTTTTTTTTTTTTAATTTTTTTTTTTCAACGTTTATTTATTTTTGGGACAGAGAGAGACAGAGCATGAATGAGGGAGGGGCAGAGAGAGAGGGAGACACAGAATCCGAAACAGGCTCCAGGCTCTGAGCCATCAGCCCAGTGCCCGACGCGGGGCTTGAACTCACGGACCGTGAGATCGTGACCTGAGCTGAAGTCTCAACCGACTGCGCCACCCAGGCGCCCCCCTAAAGTGGATTTTCTTAGGCAGAATCCAGTCTTGCCCGGGGCCAAGCCAGAGGGAGGTGGTCAATCAATTATCTTTATTTACACTTTTTTTTTTTCCTTTTCAAAATAAAAAAAAAGTTTCAGTTGTGTGAAAATACATGTAACATAAAATTTACCATTGTAACCATTTTCAAGTATATAGTTAAGTAGTACTAAGTATATTCACATTGTTGTACAACCAATCTCCAGAACTCTTTTCATCATGAAGTCCTTCTTTATATTTTTAAATAGCTATTTACTTGTTTGCTTTATTTACCTTGCCTATTAGACTGAAAGTTTCTTGAGGATAGGGCAGTGTTACTGAGTTTTGTATCCCTTATCAAACTGCCTGGTATGATCAATTAATAATTGCTTCATGAAGTTGAATTGATCTGTTTCCCCTATGTTCTCACCTAACGTGCCTTCCTCAAGAGCCCTACTCTGCTAACAGACCTGGATCCTGCCATCAATGAAACAACAATTTGAGAACATTTCCACTTACATAAGCAAGGGAGGTGAACGTCCACAGTTAGAAGTTGGCCTAAGGAGGTTTTGCTTTAACTGCTACAGGGTGCTGTTGTCTTTGTTCTGAGAGGTAGGATGAAGCCGTTTTATTTATTTTAAGAAGGCAGAAAGCCAGGAACACATAATTGAAAGGAAGTTTCTGTGCTGGCATATTATTATTCAAACTAAGATGGTAACAAATAAATTGCAACTTCCTTTTGTTTGAAGTGGTGGGCAGGAACTGGAGTTGAACATTTTACACTCATGAAATTGCCAAGTGACAGCTACTTTCACAATTCCTTATTTGAAAAAAGGCCTATAAATTAGCACTCTTCTAGGCATATGTTTCATTACATAATTGCCTCACAGAATTATACTGTGTATGTGACTAATGTCTCCAGGTTTAGGGGAGACCCATTGTGTTCCTGCTCCCCTTCATACCTCTGAAGACTCTCAGAGGGCTTATGTCTTTTGTTTTTATACATTTATTTATTTTGGGGGGGGGGGCAGAAAGAGAGGGAGACATAGAATTAGAGAATCCAAAGCAGGCTCTAGGTTTTGAGCTGTCAGCACAGAGCCTGACCTGGGACTCGAACCCACAAACCGTGAGATCATGACCTTAGCCGAAGTCGGATGCTCAACTGACTGCGCCACCCATGTGCCCCAGCTTATGTCTTTTCTGTTCATCTTGTTCTGATTTTCCACTTCTGAAATTCTTTTTGTTTTGCATTTTGCCTCTTGTGGCTGTTCTCTATCCTCTAGCCAACATGTGCCCCAAAGCATCCCATTTTCCTTGATTTTTCAAAAATACCACTGTGTTGTCTAGAAGAAATACTTAAGTGGAAAAAAGGAAGTAGCAAGAAGGTGGAGCTTACTTACATCATGATGGTGGAGAAAATTTTAAATTAGATATTCGGAACACTGTTCTTAAACTTCATTAGCCATTCCTACCACTGGAAGTATTTTGGGGACTGACTTCACTCTTCACTATCCATGGTCTCCTGCTATACCACTGATTACTTCCCATTTCCTCTTCAGTCTCCTTCTGCTAGCTGGTTCTTAGAATATCACATTCCCTAGGGGCGCCTGGGTGGCGCAGTCGGTTAAGCGTCCGACTTCAGCCAGGTCACGATCTCGCGGTCCGGGAGTTCGAGCCCCACGTCAGGCTCTGGGCTGATGGCGGTCCGGGAGTTCGAGCCCCACGTCAGGCTCTGGGCTGATGGCTCAGAGCCTGGAGCCAGTTTCCGATTCTGTGTCTCCCTCTCTCTCTGCCCCTCCCCCGTTCATGCTCTGTCTCTCTCTGTCCCAAAAATGAATAAACGTTGAAAAAAAAAAAAATTTTAGAATATCACATTCCCTCCAAATTTAGTCCACTGTTTATCTTGTCCAAATTTCTATCATGCCCTAGGGCTGTCATTCCATAATTATAATGACAAACATTTTTTGTTCATTTTTACTAAAAAAGATATTTATCTCCTTAAAAGTAATTTAGTTTTTCAAAAACTTTTATTTTAGAACAGTTTTATATCTGAAGAATAATTGCAAAAATTGCAAAAACAGAGTTTCCATGTACCTTGCCCCTAGTTTTCTTATTAGCATCTCACATCAGTATGGTTCATTTATCATAATCAATGAACCAATATTGACATATGACTATTAACTCAAGTCTATACTTTATTCATATTTCCTTAATATTTTCCTAATGTCCTTTTTTCCCCTAAATTCCAGGATGACATTCAGGATACCACTTTACATTTCAATGTCTTGTCTCCTTAGACTCTTCGTAGCTGTGACCATTTCTAAGACTTTCTTTGTTTTTGATGACCTTGACAGTTTTCACGAGTAATGGTTGAGTATTTTGTAGAATGTCCCTCAGCTGAGATTTGTCTGATGTTTTTCTCCTCAGTAGACTAGAGTTATATATTTTTTGGAGGAAGACCCCGGATGTAAGTAAAGAGTGATTTTTTATTAATATGGCTTATCAGTGTTGATGTTGACCTTGATCACTACTTATCGCTAATAAATGTACAAGTGAAGTAGAAATGGCATGAGAAGAACAGCATGGTAATCAGGGGTCATATATTTCGAGAAAGTGAGTCCTAATCACCCACCATTTAAGCTACCTAGACTAGTAGAGATGCTAGCTGAATAAAGGGGATTAAGAATAAGAAGTAGAATTTTTCACAGAACCAGAACAAACAATCCTAAAATTTGTATGGAACCACAAAAGATCCCAAATAGCCAAAGCAATCTTGAAGGGGAAAAATGGAGGTATTATAATTCCAGATTTCAAGTTATAGTACAAAGCTGTAGTAACCAAAATAGTATGGCACTGGTACAAAAATAGAGACATAGATCAGTGGAACAGAATAGAGGGCTCAGAAATAAACCCATGATTATATGGTCAACTAATCTTTGAGAAAGGAGGTAAGAATATGCAGTGGGAAAAAGACAGTCTCTTCATCAAACAGTGTTGGGGAAACTAGACAGCTACATCCAAAAGAATGAGCCTGGATAACCTTCTTACACCGTACAGAAAAATAAACTCAAAATGGATTAAGGACCTAAATGTGAGACCTAAAACCATAAAAACCCTAAAAGAGAGCACAGCCAGTTATTTCTCTGACGTTGGCCATATTTCATTTTTCTAGATATGTCTCCTGAGGCAAGGAAATAAAAGCAAAAATAAACTCCTGGGACTAAATCAAAATAAAAAGCTTCTGCATAGCAAAGGAAACAATCAACAAACTGAAAAATAACTTACTGAACAGGGGAAGATATTTGCAAATGATGTATCCAATAAAGGATTAGTATCCAAAATATATAAAGAACTTGCACAATTCAACACGCAAAAGAAAAATAATTCAATTAAAAATGGGCAGGAGACATGAACAGACGTTTCTCCAAAGGAGACATCCAGACGTGAAAAGATGTTCCTTATCACTTACTGTCAGAGAAATGCAAATCAAAACCACAGTGAGATATGATCTCACAACTGTCAGAATGACTAAAATGAAAAATAAAAAACAGCAAGTCTTGGTGAGGATGTGGAAAAAAAGGAGCCCTCTTGCACTGTTGGTAGGAATGCAGACTGGTGCAGCCACTGTGGAAAACAGTATGGAGGTTTCTCAAAAAGTAAAAAATAGAATTGCCGTATGGTCCAGTAATTCTACTGCTGGGTAAATACCTAAAGAATACGAAAACACTAATTCAAAAGGATATATGCGCCCCTATGTTTATAGTAGCATTATATACAATAGCCAAGATATGGAAGGAGTCCAAGGGTCAATCAATAGATGAGTGGATAAAGAAGATGTGGTGTAGATATATACAATAAAGTATTTATGAGCCATAAAAAAGAGTGAGATCTTGCCATTTGCAGTGGCATGGAAGGATCTAGAAAGTATAATGCTAAGTGAAATAAGTCAGAGAAACACAAATACCATACGATTTCACTAACGTGGAGTTTAAGAAACAAAACAAATGAACCAAGAAAAAAAAGAGACTAACAGAAGAACAGTCACTTAGCTATAGAGAACAAACAGATGGTTATCAGAAGAGAGGTGGGTGGGGATGGGTGAAATAGGTCAAGGGATCAAGAGTACAGTTAGTTATCTTGATGAGCACCGAGCAACTTATAGAATTGTTGAATCACTCTACTGTACACCTGAAACTAATATAACACTGTATGTTAACTACACTGGAATTAAAATAATAAACAAACAAATAAATAAAAGAATAGGAAGTAGAGGAAGGTGATAAGAATCAATTGTGTTTCAGGGCGCCGGGGTGGCTCAGTCGGTTAAGCGTCCAACTTCGGCTCAGGTCATGCTCTTGCAGGTCATGGGTTGGAGCCCCGCATTGGACTCTGTGCTGCCAGCTTGGAGCCTGGAGCCTGCTTCGGATTCTGTGTCTCCCTCTCTCTCTCTGCTCCTCTCCTGCTTGTGCTCTGTCTCTCTCCTCATACATAAATAAACATTAAAAAAGAAAAAAAAGAGTCAGCTATGTTTCAAGGACCAGCTGCAGTGGCAGAAGCTATAGTTTGTTCCACCAACTTTCTTCATCTTGTAAGTTTTTCCAAGGAGGAAAGACCAATTAGAATTCTGGAAGAGTTCTTCCCAGATGAGGTAAATTCATTATGTGAAGCAAATGGATTCAGGCAGCGTGAGAAGTGGATTATAGTGGATGCTGTGTTTTGCTATTCGGACTGTTGACTAATCAATGTAGATGATACAAAGCCCTCTCCCCTGGCCTCAATTAGGGATATCTCAGAAGGGTCATCCCAGCTTCAGTATTCCTTGTGAAATTGTCTTAGGCACCTGTGGCAGCTGTATTGTTTTTCTTCTTTCCCAGCTGTCCAGTCCTGCTTCTCTTACTCCCTTGGAGATGGTGTTCTGTGGAGCACTTCCCAATAAGCCACCTGCATGCAAATCTCTATCTGGAAGTCTGTTTCCTGGGAAACCCAACCTCTGACACACAATGAAGAGACCTGAGGATATACAGAATTATTTTAGCATGTCTCAACATTCTCTCTACTGTATTACCTTAAACCTTAAATGGTAGGAATAGTGGGTTGAAGAAAAGAAAATAAAGATGGCATAGGGAAAAGATGAAAGGATTGGAGCCTTGTAGTAAGAGTGAAACAGAAGTCAGAAGACATAATTCATAATGGACTGAGCAGTACTCCGAGTCTTAGAAAGAGATAAAGTATGATGGAAGTCATCCTGGAAATTATTGAGGGGATTGCAAGAGAGTAATACTGAGGTGCTGTATGGACGAGCTTGATGAAGAAAGGAATTATCAGGTTCACTTTACACTAAACTAAATGTGTAAATGCTAATCAGCACACAACGTCTTGGTGGGTTTTTATTTCCTGTGAGGTCTCAGTCTGCCTATTTTTGCGGTGTGAAAGATTCTAGATGGTCTTAATGGGAGGATTTCGGTCCCATCCTACAAAGTGGGGGTGGGGAGGTAGGTCAGCTGGTGGAGAAGTGAGTAGATGGGATTTTTAGTTTCTGTTTTGTTGCTAGAGGTTAGGATGACTTAACTGTTGCTTATATCACACTTTCTTCAAGTTAAGTGAAATGCTGTCCTGTCAAAGTGCCAGAGTCATGCTGTCCCTCCTAATAGATCCCAAACTGCTGGAAAATTCAGTGGAGCTCTTCTCTGTCACTTGAATGATGGCACTTAAAATGATGGATTCTTTTCTCCTTGGTCTCACTGTCATAGTGATCAGTTTTTCCTGATCTGAGAGTCTTTGTCTGGCAACTCAGTGTGCCAATAGCAAATGAAATTGATCACATAGATGTGTTATGTGCTATTCAGCTAGTCTGTGATCTTTGGGAGGCAGGGTTCTACTATGTTCATTGCTGGTTGTCCAGCCCTCTGCTAGATCTTGGCTAAGAGTAGGTGCTTAATAAATTCATTGTATGACAGAGTGAATTTTGAGCAAATCACTGTGTCTAAGATCTTCTGTTTCCACATCTATTGAAGTGGTAAGAAAAGTCTCACTTTACTTTCATTATCTATGCGAAAATGTTTTAATACTTAAAAAGAAGCAATCACATGTAAAATTAAGTCCATTATAAAAAGCCCTGAATCGAATGATTTAGATTTAAAAAGGAACATCTAGCCCACTCTCTCATGCAGCATAGATTTCCTTTCTGTTGTATGCCTGACAAATAAGCTTCTGCTTAAGTAGTTCTAGTGCCTGTAACCCAGTACATCCTCGTGAGCCCTAATGTTAGAGGTCTGTAGAGCAGCAATACATGAAATTTAATCCTAGGATCAGTAGCATCAGCCCAAACTGGGATTTTGTTAGAAATTAAAAATCCCAAGCTGTATGCCAGACCTGAATCAGAATCTACATTTAACAGGCTTTCCCAATAATTTATATGCATATTATAGTTTGAGAAGTATTGCTCTAGAGTTTTTTTGTTTCTTTGTTTTTAGTATTGATTTGAAAGCTTAGTTTTATACTATCCACTTATTAGTCTCAATTTAGTTTCTTGCAACTTTACGTGAGTCTAGTCTCTAAGTTATTCCACCAGGGAACTGTTCAAATCTTTGAGGCAGAATCCAGGTTGTTTGTTGGCTGGACTCTTTCTAAATTGTGCAAGGCTGGAAACTTTCCTGTCCTGAGCTTTCCCATCGTCCCTTTGTTCTGTAGAATTGTTTCAACAAGAATATCAGAGCCTGCAACTGAAGGATTTATGAAAGCAAAGGCAGGCTACCTCATCCTTTTGCCTGTGGAATGGAAATGAACAAGAAAGAACAATTGAGCTGATTGTTTATACATTCAATCCTTAGGGCATATAAACAGGATGCAACCACTTATCTCGCCCTTATTGATTGTTTCCTATAGATTGTGGCATTTTCCTAAATTTTGTATCTTCTTAGGGATAGTTCTTCAAACTCAGTGTTCTTTTTTTCTAAACTAAAAACACCCTGTTCGTTCAACTGCCTCTTGCATGGCTGGGTTGAAATGTAAACTTTATGAGAGAAGGGGATGAAGGCTTACTCGTGTTTTGTTTGTTTGTTTGTTTTTAATTTCAGGTCAAATCACTGCTTAGCACATAATATTCTTTTAATAAGTAATCTTTGAATACACAAACGAATTAATGAGTGGGGGAATGTGGTTGCAAGACCTTGGTTGTCATCTTTACAAAACACATTAATGTGTCACTTTCTCTGACAAGATGTGGCATCATGGATTGGACAGAATACGCCACATGTTGCACGACTATCTGAGAACAGTGGTATTATTAATTCCCCTAATTTAGAATTGATGCTGAGATGAGCTCAGCCTGATCATGACAAAAGAGACTATGACTGCCATCATTATGGTGGTTTGGGTTTAGAAAGCCAAAATATACATCTACAAAGTTGATTCAACTTATCAACAAGATGGAATTTGCTTTATATGACATTTT
Organism: Prionailurus viverrinus; assembly: GCF_022837055.1. Taxonomy (NCBI): domain Eukaryota; kingdom Metazoa; phylum Chordata; class Mammalia; order Carnivora; family Felidae; genus Prionailurus; species Prionailurus viverrinus. The sequence continues at coordinate 160,352,160 of NC_062568.1, read as the reverse complement.
TAGAGTTCTTTCCTTTTGGACCCGCGGGGCTTTCCAGCGTTAGGAAGGCTAACTGCAGAGGTCTTTTTCTCCTTCTCCCTTCCATCACTCTTTGCTTCCTCATTCCTCTAACTGTATCTGAAGCTACTTCCCTCATCTGAAATCACTTTTTGTCTCAGTATCACTATGAAAAAGACTGTGGATAGAGTAGTAAATGCAGAGTAGATGGATAAACATAATGATCCAAGAAAGATGATAGTGAAATATGACATTTGCTGGTGTTGGATATAATAACCGGTAGAAACAGAGGAATGGGAGAAACAGACTGGCTCCTTTGCCATGGCAACGATGAGTGCATTTATTATATAAACAGAAGGAGGAAAGGCAATTATTCGGTCCCTGTGCTTTTCTCTCCTAATCCTCCAGTTCTCCTGTTTTTAGTTTAGATTCTCAAAAGATGGTAGCCAGTTATCTTGCAATGACATTGATCATTTCCTTCAATGCCTGAGATGTGCAGGAATACACTTGACTTCCCAATATTTTATTATTAAAAATAAATACATCAAGGATTTCTTTAAAAGCTCATCAAAGGGTAGCTTGTGTTCTGTTTCATCAAGCATTGAAGCATGCCCTCTTTAAAAGTTTGTATCTTTATTTTGATACAATAAACTTATAAACAGGAATCAAGGTACCATTTCCTTTCCAATTCAGTATCATTAGAACATTGTCTGATTCATTCATGTATGTCTCAGGGATAAATGGTCATCAGTGAGTGTCTGACAGGGAAACACTAAGTGATTCTAGTTTAAAAGGAAAATCAATGTGCACTGAGTAGCAGTGCTTCAAAGATAGTTCACAAAGGTACTTTTCAAAGGTACTATGTCAAAATGCACCTGGCGTCCCAGGTACTGGTGGGAAAAGGAAAGTTATTAAATGCTTATGATAGTGAAACAGTGTGTTTTAGGAGCTAGGAAATATGGGAAAATAGATGGCAAACGATATACAATCCACACAGTGAGTTTCCCAAAGAGAATGGCTGTGTTTTCACAATATTCTTCCCTTTTTTTTAACGTTTATTTATTTTTGAGACAGAGAGAGACAGAGCATGAATGGGGGAGGGTCAGAGAGAGGGAGACACAGAATCTGAAACAGGCTCCAGGCTCTGAGCTGTCAGCACAGAGCCCGACGTGGGGCTCGAACTAACGGACCGTGAGATCATGACCTGAGCCGAAGTTGGCCGCTTAACCGACTGAGCCACCCAGGCGCCCCTATTCTTTCCTTTTTGAAGGAGGTGTTGCTAAATTGAAGTGTGCAGAGTTTCATTTAATATGCTTTCCAAATAGTATCTAGAATTTGCAACATGAACTGTAGGATAGGTAAGTTGATGAGGCAAGAGTCCTAAAAATAAACCAGATTTCTGGGTACAAATATCAGCCCCACTATTTATTAGTTTTGTGTGACTTCGGATAAGATACCTAATGTCTCTGAGTCATAGTTTCCACAAATGTACAATCAGGACAGTAAGTCCTACCAGAGAGGGGAATTGTCAGAGTTAGCAATTAACCTATATAATGCAGCCAGCTGAGCACCTGGTATATGATAGGGCTTCAAAAATAGGAACTATATTTCCATTCTCATTGTCACTTTAGTTCAGATCTTGGGAATGTCTCTTCCGGGCATTCTAGTAGCTTCCAGTTTTCCTTGTCTATAGTCCTCTCATTTGTCCATTTTGCTTACTCATTAGTATTTATATACCATTTTCCATACAATCTTCTTTAACTTATACTTAATATTGTACCATGTCCCAATTTCCAGAGTAGAGTTCATACTTCTTAGCATAGCATTTAAGGACATCCGTGATCTGACTCCAAATAACATCTCCTTTATAAAGACCTTGTGTACTATTGTCCATTTCCTCTTCATGTCTTGAATTTTTTTCTCTCCATAATTTTATTCACTTCCCCCCTCTAACTACAACACTTTCCATTTTTACATATTGGAATCCTATTTATGCTTTAAATTCCAGCTTCAATGCCATACCATCCATGAAATTTTCCTTAATCCTTTAGCCAGAAGTGATCTCTCTACTGAAACTGCTTAACAATTCTTTATATTAATAGTAAATGCCTATGCACTTGCATAATGCTAAGCTCAACAGATACTTACAATTTGGATATTATGTAACCTGTCTAGAGTAGTTGACAATACAAACAACTCCCCATCCATTTTCTTCTTTTGACTTCCAAAAGCTGGGTTTCTTACTTCCTCTCTGGCTTCCCCTTCTCAGTCTTCTCGGTGGGTGTATTAGTTTCCTAGAAGTTGCTGTGAAAATGTACCACAAACTGGATGGCTTAAAACAACTTACATTTATTATTTCCCAGTTCTGGCTTCTAGAAGTCAAAATCAAGATGTTGCCAGGTCCATGTTCCATCTGAAGTCTCTAGGGGAGGATCTTTCTTGACTCTTCCAGCTTCTGGGAGCCCCAGGCTTTCCTTGGCTTATAGCAACATAGTTCCAGTCTTGGACTGAATCTTCACATCTTCTCTGTCTGCAACATTCTTTTCCTGTGTCTCTACTTTCTCTTCTTATAAGGGCCCCAGTCATACTGGATTAAGGCCTATCCTAGTTGAGAATGACCACATATTAATTTGATTATATCTGCAAAGACTCTATTTTCAAATAAGGTCACAAGTACAAGTATTAGGTGTTAAGACATAGTTTTCTGGGAAAAACAATTTTACTGATAACAATGGGGTTCCCATCTTTTACCTCTTTTTAAAGTATTAGGGCTCTTCAGAGTGATTTCCTAGGCTTCTCTCAGCAATAATTTAAATAATGACAAAAACTAAAAGAAGTTTTTAGCACCCAATATGGTGACTCTCAAAACCCAAGAATCCAAGTAGGATGCTCAAGATATAGTCTTCTGATGTATTTTCCTAGACTACAGCTACTTTCCCTTAGCTTTTCCTTTCAAAGCACATTTACGATGCATTCTTTAAAAAAATTCAATGAGTGTTATTTTTAAAAAAGAGAAGAAGAGAATTTAATAAGTCAACATTGAAAATGTGAAAGTTATATGAGATAGATATGCACTGGTCCTCACCTTTTTTTCCTTCACGTAGAAAACAAGAAATGATTCCCCACTGGGAGCATAGTTGTTATGGACTACTGAATTTTTTTCTCCTCCAACATTTGTATGTTGAAGTCCTAACCTCCAATACCTCAGAATTTGATTGTGTTTGGAGATAGGGCCTTCAAAGAGGTGATTAAGTTGAAATGAGACCATTAGGGTGGACCATAATCTAATCTGACTGGTGTCCTTATAAGAAGAAATTTGTACACATTCAGAGACACCACCCAGAATGTTAATACAGAAAAGATTAGAGAGATGAAGGTGGGGTTTGATAAGGAGGGGAGGGAGAGAAGGAGAGAAGAGGAAAAGGAGAAAGAAGAATGGAAGAAAGACCAATTTGTTGGTATCATTTGTGTCATGCTGAGATTCGACTACCCCTGCACATTTCAACTACATAAGCGAATAGATACCATCCCTTCTCCCCATACCCTTTTTCTCCTTATGCTGATTTGGGATTCTGTTAACTTGAATGCAAAGCATCTGACTAACCCATCCTTCTTACCCGTTTTGGTTCTTTTGTTTACATCTTCTATTGAGGTGGCATTTCAGAGGACATCTTTAGCAGTATGGACATTTATCTGACCTCTCACAAAGGTAAGTAGGTGGAAAGGTATAGTTCCAAGATTTATCACCAGATTTACCTGTGATTTATCCACCACAAAAATTCCTGACTGCTCTTTGTGTGATCAGTATCTTGATCTTGAGTTTTGTGATCAGTATCAGTATCTTGAGTTATGAGTAGCCTTGAGGAGGAGAATGCCCTGAAACTCTCTTTTTGCAGCCCTCATGGGTAGACACTCATCCTATCCCTAACTGATGCTTTTCTCAAACCTTTCGGAATAGAGCATCAGCCCCTAAACTTTATTGCACATTGAAATCATCTGGGAAACTCTTAAAAATCCCTAAGTCAGACATCTGCTTTGCAAGAAAGTTTGGCAGTTTCTTATAAAGCTAAATATAATCTATCATATGATCCAGAAATTCCTAAGTGTTTACCCTGTTGATTTGAAAACTTATATCCACACAAAGCCTCCATGTAAAATTTATAGCAGCTTTACTCATAATCAACAAAATCTGGAAACAACCAGATATCCTCCAGTAGGTGAATGGATAAATTGTGGCACATACATATAATGAAATACTATTTAGTAATAAAAAAGAATAAGTTATCAAGTCATTCAAGATACAGATGAGTGATAAATGCATATGTGAAAGTAGGCAGTCTAAAAAGGCTATATACTGTATGAGTTTATAGCACATTCTTGAAAGGCAAAACTATAAAGACAATGAATGGATTAGTCATTATTGAAGGTTAGGGAGGGGGAAGGTTGAATAGGTGAAGTATCCATGAGCATAATGGTGGTGATAACTTTCTGTGTGATACCGTAATGTTGGGTACCTGATACTATGCATTTGTCAAAACCCATAGATCTCTGCAACACAAAGAGTGAACCTTAATGTATGTAAATTAAAAAAAAATCATTTGGGAGGTCAAGGGATCCCAGGACGGAATATAGAATATGACAAAACAATCTAAATATGTTACAAATGTATGAACAAAACCTCACTGCCAGGATTAGAGGAAAAGTACATTGACCTAAATAGCCTTGGAAGTGAGTGGCAGCAACTAGAAGCCCAGAGGAAAAAGGAATTGTACATAAGCACTCTAGTCTGGTTGATGAAGTTTCCCATGGGGGAATGGTAGCAGTTCTGAAACCAATATACACGTATACCAGAATTAAACAATTAAGTAAATGGATATTAGGAGCCTACAGGTAGGCAAGAGGAGAGGCAGGAATGATCCTCTTGGTTCTTGATAAGAGTTAGAGATATTAGTATGAATTCTATGGTATAGGTGTTTATATATAGAAATATTTATAGATATGTATCTATATGGGGATTAGCTATATGCACGCATATCTTTTTGCTCTGTCAGATGAAAGGGCTTAGCAACAAGGACACATGGGCGCCTGGGTGGCGCAGTCGGTTAAGCGTCCGACTTCAGCCAGGTCACAATCTCGCGGTCCGTGAGTTCGAGCCCCACGTCAGGCTCTGGGCTGATGGCTCAGAGCCTGGAGCCTGTTTCCGATTCTGTGTCTCCCTCTCTCTCTGCCCCTCCCCCGTTCATGCTCTGTCTCTCTCTGTCCCAAAAATAAATAAAAAAAACGTTGAAAAAAAAAAAATAAACAAGGACACATACATACCCATATGTTTATTTCTAATACTATTGTCCAATGAAAGGAACCAGGAATCCTTGGATAAACGGCTGACTATAGAGGAAATACACAAGATGAGCCTGGAGCATCTTATGGTGCCAGAAAGTATGGAAGTTCCAAAAAAAAAAAAAAAAAAAGAAAGAAAGAAAACCAAACAAAGGAAAACAACCACACACACAACAGTTCCCAGTGATGGGATGTACCAAAGAGAAACAAGAGCCAGTGAAAGGAGTTCCTAATGACCAAAAATGGAGCAATGTGAACAAACAAAATAAATAAAATAGCACTGGATTCTAATCCAGAATATAAATAAATATCTATGAATCTATATTGATACAAATAAATGCTTAAATCAATAAATAATCATGGCAGAAATAGATCAATTTCCCATGCAGAACTCCAAATAATTTATGTAAATCCTTTGTCTTCAAGGAGGAGGAGCCTGGGGTGCCTGGGTGACTCAGTCGGTTAAGCGGTTCAGGTCATGATCTTGTGGTTCATGAGTTTGAGCTCTGTGTCGGGCTCTGTGCTAACAGCTCAGAGCCTTGAGCCTGCTTTGGATTCTGTGTCTCCCTCCCTCTTTGCTCCTCCCCTGCTCATTCTCTGTCTCTCAAAAATAAATAAACATTAAAAAATTTTTTTCAAGGAGGAGGAGCCTACTTCCCACTTCTGAAGTGTGGGCTGTGCATGTGATTTTCTCCCAGAATACAGGGTGGAAAGGAAAACAAACAAGTACCTTTACAGCAGAGAAGCCTGGTAAATAAACACTGTGTCTCTCAGGTGATCAAGGTCAACATTAACAGTGATAAATCATATTGATAGTATATACTCTTGACATGATGTGATGAGAGTAACACTTTCCCTCTGTGGTCTTCCTCCCTATATAACATAGAAGCATAGTCTCATCATCAGAAAAACATTAGACAGACCCAAACTGAGAGATGTCGTACAATATACCTGACCAGTACTCCTCAGTACTATAAGGCCATCCAAAACAGGAAAATTCTGGGAAATGATCCCAGCCAAGAAGAGCCCAAGGAGACATGCTAAAATGTATTATGCTATCCTGGATGGGATCCAGGAACAGAAAAAGAGCATAAGGTGACTAATGGAAATCTGAATAAAGTATAGATGTTAGTTTAAAATTATGTATCAGTATTTCAAGATTGAGTCATTGACTGTGACCAATACACCATACTAAAGTAAGATGTTAATTATAGGGGAGATCAAGTATGACATATATGGAAACTCTACTATCTTTTTATTTTTAAAAAAATTTTAATGTTTATTTTTGAGAGAGAGAGAGAGAGAGAGACAGAACATGAGCAGGGGAGGGGCAGAGAGAGAGGGAGACTCAATGTCAGCAGGGAGCCTAATGTGGGGCTCAGACTCATGAACCCTGAGATTATGACCTGAGCCAAAGTTGGACGCTTAACCTAATGAGCCACCCAGATGCCCTGGGAACTCTATCTTTACGGCTTTTCTTTAAATCTAAAATTCCTAAAATAAAAACTTTTAAAAAATATCCTTTGCAAAGTTTTACCTCTACCAATTAAATCAGTATTTCTGGGGTGTAAGCCAGGCATCAGTATTTTTTTTTAAATTTTTTTTTTCAACGTTTATTTATTTTTGGGACAGAGAGAGACAGAGCATGAACGGGGGAGGGGCAGAGAGAGAGGAAGACACAGAATCTGAAACAGGCTCCAGGCTCTGAGCCATCAGCCCTGAGCCTGACGCGGGGCTCGAACTCACGGACCGCAAGATCGTGACCTGGCTGAAGTCGGACACTTAACCGACTGCGCCACCCAGGCGCCCCAGTATTTTTTTTTTTTTAAGATCCCAGATGATATCAATGTGCGGCAAAAGTTTGGGAAACTCTCTGGTAGGAGAAGTCTCTGAGGCCGGAGGCTATTATATTTTGGCATTAATTCACTCAAAATGTTCTGAACTAAATAAAAATGTCGAGTGTTGCTTCTATTTTATAGCTTTGTGAAGTTGAATTTTTAATGAGTGTGATAAAAATAAAGTACTAGAACAAGTTGCCCATTTGAACACCACTTGACGTTACACTATTAGATACTGAGCCACTAAATGACCAGTGTATCAAGCATATAATTACAAGTAATATTATATCTTAAAATAAAATTTCTCTTGTAATTTTCCTGCAATTGAAATGAAAAATGACATTCACATGTACACACTTTGCTCTGCCTGGTCCCTGGCCCCTCCACCAGAGAATGTCTATATGCTCTAGTGGACCCACAGCCCCATCCATATTTCACCCTTTTTGATCTGTCTAGAGGCTGTCTGTGGACTGCAACACCCAGGGCCCCTTGCCCTTGATTTCCAGTTGAGTTCAGGCAGGATGGAGGAGATAGATGTGGTCTTTTTAGCTTCACTCTCTCCATTCTTCATCATGGCAGGCCATGGCTGCCTTTGTCCCAGATCCAGCTCCTGTTGTCTCCCGCTCTCACTTGGCTCCAGAAACACTGTTCCCTTTCCCCACCCCTTCAGGCCCCAGAGAAGTAATGGCTTCCTGCTGTGGCTATTTCTGGGTAACTCATATCCCCTGTTGGAATTTTTAAAATTTTGCCCACACCTCTGTAAATAGTCACTTGACTGAAGTACTTTTCATTTAACCCCTCTAAGGGTGCCATGTGCTTCTTGTCAGAATTCTGAGTGATACAATCAGTGTATTGTCTACTCTTTCTTCTTGGGAATGATGACCACCTCCCCCCCACTTTTTTAACTTGACATAATATACTGCTTACTTCTTTGGCCTTAAAAATGCTCTTTATTTTGTAAAATGATACTGATAGTAGAGAGCATTATTTTCCCTAAATCCTTTCTTGGCAAAAGAAAAAGTTGGCAAGCCTGTGCTGGTTCACCACACATTTTTGAAATTTCATTTGTGAAATTTCATTTTTGAAATCCAGAGCCTGGGAACCATTGATCTAAGTGAGTGTTTGACTTTGAAACATGAAGGGAATTCAGCTGTATTTCATCTTACCACAAGAATCTTACAAATCTGGGGCAAGTGGCCAATGTGAACGATGTCAAGGCAGGCACTCAAGTTTAGTTGTTTACATAACAGGGTCTCAATCCTGGTAAAGAGGGAAATAGTATCAGGGGAAAATAGAAGGAGGTTTAAAAGCCAAAATGGTTGTTTTCTGCATGTTTCGGTATTGCATTTCACTGTCCCTCCAACGGGGGAAGCAAGAGAGGAGAGGGTAAGAGCGCACCTGGAAGTTTAAACAAGACGTTTACAGGACTCTTCCATGAAGTTTGAGTGACTAAGAACTTTTATGTTCACAGATCCAGAAACGTTTGTATTTGCACTAATCCAAGTCCTTTTTATTATAAATAATTGCAGAAGCTCATTTATAGATGACTCCATCACTAAGCAACGGGCTTTGGATGTTTGTATTTGTTGGTGTTTTAAATTCAATGTGTTTCATAATGTCAAGTACAGACAATTTGTAATTGAAACAAAATTTCCAAAGTACCCAACGTTTGGGCAGGGTAGAAGAACATAGGGCGTTATTTATCGTAGTTCAGTCTCCTTGACTTTAAAATTGTTCTTTGTTGGGAATGTAATATCCTCTTTTGTTGTGTCATATCACATTTAATTTTGACTGCAGAGACATTAACACATGACTTTTTTAGCTTTCGTCTGTTTAAAAATATATTTTTTGTTTATGTTCTCATTACTTCTTTTCTCTGTGTTTAGCTTGAGAAAAAGACACAAAGTAGTCTTTTGAAATTCATTCTTTCCTTTATGCACTTTTAAGAAGGAATTTAAAAGGGCCAGATAGCTTAGTCATAGAGAGAATTTTTTTTATGCAGTTATAATCCAAACAGAAGCTACTGTCCATATTTCATGGAAGAAGAATTGGCGAACCCAATAATTTTCTTTCTCTTTACATTTCTACTACTGAAACAAATTAATAGAGACTTTAAACACTGACTTATTTCTTCTTTTTAAACACTGACTTCTTCTTCTTTCTTTTTATATTCTTCTTTTATAGTAGAACCCACTGATGAAAAACTGGGGAACGATCAGTAGCCATGTTTCCCACCTCGGGGAGAGACATAGTAAAAAGGAATGAAACCCACTCATACTGAGCAGCAGAGAGAAGAGATGGAGAAGGCTAATGGTAGTGTTAGAGTTCATGAAGACCAGCTACGTGTCTGCTCTTCTGGTTGTTTAGTTGCTCAACTCTTCCTGATTCCATGAAATAAAAATGCCCATTCTTGGCTAAGCTATTATATTGAGTCAGCCATGCATAACTTGAATTAGCTTAAGCAAAAGGAGGGAATTAAGGAAAGATCTTGAGGCAGAGTTGATCAACTAAGCTTCATGAAGGCGGGAGAAAGCTCTCTGGGAGGGACTCAGAGCCGTGGTCCAAGAGGTGGGTACCATCAGGATTCACTTTTCCCTCATGTGACCCCTGCCCCTCTTCTGCCTGGACATCATGCTCTCTGTGGAGGAATGTTTTGATATATTACTTGCTATGTTTTTCCCCAGTACTCTTCATTTATTTTCCCTATAACACTCTTTCATCGTGGGCATTTTTTTGTGTCCATTGCCACAGGAGATGTGATAATAGACTGTGTCTTGAGTCTCAGAAACACAGACTGGGAGTGAATTCAGGCTCTGAAGATTAAGAGAAGTATCCTAAATTAGGGGAAAAGAAGAAAGCCCAGGGTGAAACAAAGAGAACTAAGTGGGTACACCGTTGAGAAAGAGGCCCTGCATACTGTAGATGAATCCTTCACTAATCAACACCCTGTGAGTGTCTGTGTTGTTTGGTGTCTTAAACTGAATGTGTTTTATAATATCAATTACAGCCAATCTATAGTTGAAACAAATTTTTGAAGTATCCTATGAAGTTTATATCTGAGGACTGAGCTCGATGGGGGGAGCAACAGACACTCTCAATGTGTGGGAGAAACCTAAGAGTGGAGAGGATCCAGAGTAGAAAGAGTGGTTGCCCTTTATCCTCAATAGAACTAGGGATGGAGACAAGACCCTAATGGCTTGACAAGTTGGGATAGCATGGGGCAGCATGTCTGTGCAATGAAGACAGTCAAATCTGAAGTAGCCTGGCAGAGTTCCAACTTGACTCAGTGAGGTGTAGGCACAGTAGCATCATTCCTGAGAATAGCATGGGTGTGCTTGTGGGTTAGAAAGCCTTGCCAAGGTGGCCATAGCCCAGGTAGTGGTTGGAGAATATTTCTCGATTCACTTCAGAAAGGCACTAGGGGCAAGCAGGGAGAGCCATTGATCCTGAAGTGACCTTTGGCATGGACCCATGTAGATCAACATCTGAAAAACAGACAGGATGAGGAGTCCCATGTGAAATTCAATACCTGACCAAGGATCAGAGCTTTTGCTTATATTGGGCCCAGCTGATGTTTCTCTTACTGTCTCCTGCTTAGAAGTTAGAAGAGAAGTTAAAGGGAAAAAAGATGAACCTGAACTCATTGAGGTTTGGTTTCTATCCATTGGTAAAACAGGATATCACTGGAGAAACGGAGTTCAGTTGCATACAAAAATTGTCACACTTGCTGAACACCTGCTTGCGTGGCCTGATTTTCAAATTATGTCTTCTCCCCCAGGCTGAGATCTTCCATGTGGCAGAGAACCTGGCTGCTGGAAGCTGCCGCTCACAGCCACACTTATTCACCACCATAGGAGGGGAAAATGCTGCTGAACCCTTTGACGCCCACCCCTTGATCCTCCCGACCCAGCTTCTGTTTGAAAAGCTTCAGAGATCAATGTTCACTACCCTTCTATTGGTGTTCCCACCCCATAGAACTGTGACATACTATGACAAATCCTCCTTGGGTTTAAGTCCCTATGGACCTTAATGGAAAGTGGCCAGTATTTCTGATAGCCTTGGTGATTGGCACACACATACTACAAATGAATTTTCACATAGCACAAAGCCATGTGCAAGGTGGCCTCTGAAGCCAGGATGCTGTAGCAGATCCATGTGCTTGGAATCCGAGGGGCAGCAGTTCGCCACCAAAGGAAATACTGTGACCAGAGGAAGAGAAAAGGGGGAGCTGGCTGGTAAAATAGTAAGTCTCCCCCACAGTCTGTACTGGGTAGCTATCTAGTAGGAGGACCACACTAATAAAGGTTTCCTGGGGATGCCTGGGTGGCTTAGTCTGTTGAGCATCCGACTCTTGATTTTGGCTCAGGTCATGATCCCCGGGCATGGGATTGAGTCCTGCATTGGGCTCTGCACTGAGCTTGGAGCCTGCTTGTGATTCTCACTCTCCCTCTCTCTGCCCTGCTCCCCCACCTTCTCTAAAATTTAAAAAAGAAAAAAATTAAGGTTTCTTAATGTCACATCGATATGATGAAGGTAAGTAAAATAATTAATAAGATACTGTGTCTTTTATGGCCCATTGGTTCAGAACTAGAAACTGGGCTCTGAAACAGAATAGAACAAAACAACAGTGACAACAAAAACACTTAGCCTTTTCATTGTAAATGTGTATAAACTCTGTAGCAGTTCAACGATGAGATTTGGCTTATAGGCCATGAATGGGCCTGGTGGTTTTTGCGCTCAAATCTCATTATATGCCTGCAGAGAACAAAGTGCTTTGTGCTATGTGAAAATTAGTTTATAGTATGTGTGTACCAATCATCAGGATTATCAGAAATACTGGCCACTTTTCTTTAAGGTCCGTAGGGACTTAAATCTGAAATGCATTTCTATGAAAACTTCATTTCGCTGCATAATTCTGAAATGATTCTAGCCAACTGTTTATTCATAGCAGCCTTTTCAGGCAATAGTCTAGGAGTAATTTCTCTGCATGTCTTCTTCTCCTTGTCCTTCTTCTTCTTTTTTCTAAATAGGCTCCACACCCAGTGCAGAGCCCAACATGGGGCTTGAATTCACAAACCTAAGGTCAAGACCTGAGCTGAGATCAAGAGTCAGATGCTTCACTGACTGAGCTAGCCAGGTGCGCCACAACATTTATTTTCTTAACTTGAGTTCTTATTATATTCTTTCAAATGCAAGGAAATAATAATTACTTTGGCTTAAGTATAAAGTCTGGAGAATTTTGTAATCTCTTTTACACCCTGGTACCATTTCTGATAAGGAGGTAAATAGATGATAAATATATGAATATAACACTGTGTATCCTGACAAAAATACTGACAATGCAAAAAAATAAATTCCTTGAAGAAAAGTCCTATTTTAGTCCAAGCTCTGGTACTAATTTTAACCTTGGAGTTAAGTAATTTGTATCCTTGGTACTAAATTGTAAGCAAACAATCCAATTAACTTGCCTTTCAACTCGAAACAGTTTTTTGATCACAGCTGAAATAGCTACTATGAATTTCCTTGCTGTTGTGTAGCTTTTTAGGCATTCAGGATAATAACATTTCCTCCACATCGGAGCCACTAGCATCCAAGGACAAGAAAAAGTGTTCCAACAGATTAGGAGCCTAAATGAGTTACAAACTGGGGCAACTGCCCAGTGAGCAACAGCCAACAGTAACTGGGCTGCCCTGGGCTTTAAGGTGTATCTGAAAGGATCTAGATCTTGGGAGTCATTTCCAAAGAACATGTAATCTCACACAGATATTTTCAAGTAGCTTTCTTTTGGGGGGGGGACTATAAAGTAACATATGATTATTCTGGATCACTTGGAAAGCTAAAAATTAATGACTAAACAAACTCATCAATTTCTCAATCGAAAGATACCTCCTGGTAACATTTTGTCATATTTCTCCTCATTTTTTGTGTGAATATATATTTTAAAATTCATTGAAATTACATTACATATATAATTTCTATGATATATATTCTACAGAAATTTAGAATAAAATTTCTTTCTGGTATGCAAATTTTAAATAGTACCCTAGGTAAATACTCATTGTACAGTAATTATCCATAAAATAAAACATTTTTTGCTCTTGTTCTTTTTAATGAAACAAATTGAAAATATACAATTTGTCTATTTATTTTATTTTATTTTATTTTATTTTATTTTATTTTATTTTATTTATTTCATTTTAGTTTTTAAGTTTATTTATTTATTTTGACAGAGTGCACATGCACCCATGAGCTGGAGAGGGGCAGAAGGAGAGGATTCTTAAGCAGTCTCCACTGGTCGGCCCAGAGCCCACTGTGGGGCTCCATCTCACAACCATGAGATCATGACCTGAGCCAAAATTGAGAGTTGGACATGTAACCAACTGAGCCACTGTGGAGCCCCAAGCCTCTTCTGTTTTAGTCCAATGCATATTCATTGAGAAATCCAAGATACTGTGATGAACTTTTAGGGGATAGAAAACCAAACATTAATAATAATACATCATTTGCCCTCAAAGGCATTTATGTAGGTATATACACAACTAACTGGGTGATGATAAAATGGACACAAAATAAATTTCTAAGTGATCATGGACCATAGCTACCATAGCTCTAATTGGAGAGCTTATAGGGAAGAGTCAATTTAGTTGGATCTTGGAATATTGGCTAAGATTTCGCCCAGCAGATGGATGATGGTAATGGGTGATGGTTGAAAGAGGGGTGTTGCGGAATGGAGTAAGAACATTTAGGATGGAACAGCATGAACAAAAGCAAGAAGTGGGAAAAAAAAGCGCAAAAGTGTGTTTAGGTAACTAGGAGTTGTCTTTAATAGTGGGAGAAAATATTGGTCAATTAAATCTCAGAATGAATTTGAATACCAGAGTGAGTTTAATCTTTAAACTGTAGGCAGAGGAGAACCACAGATACTTCTGAGCAGTCCATAAAATGATGAAGTCTGTATCTTAAGAATATTATGTAAGACCTAAAATTCCTACACGGAATGATATATGGCCATTTGGGTGTAGGTAGGTGTTCAGGTAACTGTTTGGAAAATTTAGAAACTGTTTAGATATTTAGAAAAATATCTTTTTTAAAAAATGTAAATTGTAGTTATGTTTTTTTCTCACTGCACCCCAAGAATACTTGTTTAGAACTCTTAGAAGAGCATAAGGGTGGCGACGGCGGGGAGGCAGGAGGGGGAAAGGTAGCAGCCAGCAGCCGGGCCAGCGCTGCTCAAGTTTCACTTTTAGTCTGTGGGTTTGCTCCACCGCCCCGCGCGAGCTTTCCCGGGATAAGTAGCGTTAGCGGGCAGGGAAGAGCTGGGCGCTGCACGGGTGGAAATGACGGATGGGCCTCGGAAAAGAATGAGCACGGCTTCCCATCTTAGCTCCTACCACTATCCTGGAAGCTGCCAGAATTCTGGAGTGTATTTCCCATCGAAAGTGTGAAAAAAATCAATGGACACCCCAGGAATGGAAGGTGGTTTGCAGACGTGTTACCTTGGAAGCACTGTTTGAACCAGAAAGCCTTCCTGTAGAACCATACCGTGGGCCACTCAACCGACCCTTGGGTAAACTCTAACTGCTGTACCCCCACACCATCCCTTATCAGCTTGAAGAAGCCAGCAAGGTCATCATCCCTGTTCCCTAATGGCAGTAAAGGTGGCCGAGGTGGGTCCCTGGATTCACCACAGCAGAGTGAAGCCAGCGTCTCAAAACTGGGAGTTCATTCCTGGTCCATCAAGGCTGTGCAAGCTGACTATACAGAAGAAGCAATCTGCAACTCCAGAGGCTCTGGGAGACTGCAGCCCTGCTTTAGTCACTCTGGAAGCTGACTAATCCACGCATGGCAAAAGCCTGAGGAGTCGATAGTCTGGTGGAACAAATAGACTGTCCATATTTTCTATATCTGTTTCCTTACTGTGATGCACTGTCACCCTTTGTCTCTCGCTGTTATTGTGATTCTTGCTCTACTTTTCACCACAGAATTGGCAGAGGCCACCCTGGCCAGCTGGGAGTGTGATGAGAGGTTTCTGATAGCACTCACCTTCCCTTTGTGGATAGGATGCTTTGTGGATAGGACAGGAGCCAAGTGAAAGAGCCCCCAATGGCCCAAACTAGAACAATTTGAATAAAATATTAAATAATGTAGTATATTGTATTATAACTGAAAGTATAAAATATATACCATGAACTGATACTGATATAAATAACTGACTGAATACATTTTAAAATGGGAGAGAATAGAAAAATCTCTTGTGTGGAATTCCAAATAATTTACATAGACACACCCCTCTCAGGAAGGTGGAGAATAACTCTTCAGTTTGTAACTATGGACTAAATATACTGACTTCCTTAAAAAGAGTACAGTATGGAAATGGGGAAAAGAGTAATTTAGCAGTGGAGAAAGCTGAAAAACACCTACAGCCAGATGATCAAGGTTAAAACCAACAGTGGAAAATCATGTTCATAGCATATACCTTTCATATGATGTGATGAAAATGACACTTTAACTCTGGTTTTTTCTAAACCTCAAGCCCACAACTCCAGTTTAATCATGAGAAAAATATCAGCCAATCCAAAGTGAGACACATTCCACAAAGTACGTGACCAAAAAATATATGACTGAAAAAGTGCTCTTCAAAACTGTCAAGGTCATTAAAAGCAAGAAAAGCCTAAGAAACTTTCACAGCTAAAAGAAAGCTAAGGAGACAAGATGACTATATTAACATGGTATCCTGGATAGAATCCTGAATAGAAAAGGGACATTAAGTAAAAAATGTTAAAAATCTAAATAATGTAATGACTAGTGAATCAGTAATCCATCATATTGGGTTTCTTGGTTGTGACAAATGTACCATACTAACACAAGATGTCAACAATAGGGGAGACTGGTTATGGTGTATATGGGAACTCTCTGTGCTGTCTCTAACTTTTTTTATAAAATTAAAATCATTCTAAAATAAAAAGTTTGTTAAAGAAGTAAAAAAAAAAAAGAAGAGCATAAGAATTTACTGAAGTATTTTAATGTCTAAACTTCCTTATTAGGAGTATTTGTTTTCTTATCATTTATAGCTTGACAACATAATGTTCATTTGTTCTGTATATATTTGTTCCCTTTGTCTTTCATAAAATCATTTATTCACTCAAAAAACATTTATGGAGCAACTTTATGAGTAGAACATTGTATTATATAATAAGGATTATAGAAACTGTCTTCTGGATAATTTGGACTAAATTCTGGGCCTGGAGATAGCATTTTAGTAGGAGGAGTTTTGAATATCATTCCTTTCAAGATAAAATTACTAGCATTTCTAATAGCTAAACTTCACTAGTCGATACTCATTGTCCTATTTATTAATATTTGGAAACTCAGATTTTCTTTATTTGTTCTTCAGTCTCATTTCTAAATGTTTAAAGTGTTTTTTGCTTTTTACTACTAGAGTATTCCATATCTCTTTGACATTACTAATAGGATATGGAATATATAACTGATCAATATCAAGGTAAATTTGCTAAATACCCCTATACCCATAGATACTAATGGTTCCTGTAGAGTACTGGTGCCCCAAACTTAAAGGATTTATGTACAATTAATGTGAAAGTTACAGCAGAGCATATACATTATAAGCTGTCAAATTACTTAGTAGTTCTTTGGCTGCTTAACTGAACTCATTAAAGTCAAACATGCATATGTATGTTTAAATAACACTCCACATCAATTAATTTTTCTGTTTCAGATTTACTGATTCACCCCAAATTGTCTTGAAAATAAGATACAGACACACACACACACACACACACACACACCACACACCACACACACCACACACATACACACACACACACAAACACACTTTCTATTTACTTGTTTATTGCAATACAAAACAGATGCAGGCATGGGTACCTGGTTGGCTCAGTCGATTAAGTGTCTGACTCTTGATTTAGGCTCAGGTCATGATCTCATGGTTTGTGGGATCAAGCCCCATGTCAGGCTCTGTGCTGACAGCATGGAGCCTACTTGGGATTCTCTCTCTTCTCTCTCTCTCTCTCTCTCTCTCTCTGCCCCTCCCCTCCAAGCAATTCCTCTCTCTCACTCAAAATAAATAAACTTTAAAATTAAAAAAAAATAGCAGATGCAATAGGTAAAGGAATCCTCATTTTTGGAGGGATTGTTCATGCTCTGTGAATGGTGAATCAACTCCCTGGATAGTAGGTAACATTTTTACTACATAACTTGCTTTTTACAGCCCAAAACCTCTTCACATAAATACTCTGAAGTTGCAGCTCCAAGCCTTAGATTCTTTGATATGTGCAGCCCTAATTACCATAATTCTGATCTAAGGTCTTTCCTACCCAGTGTCGTCCTGCAGTATTTCTGATGGACAATCCTTTAGTCTCTATTTAAAAATACCTACTGATGAAGAGCTCATTGTCTCACTGGTAGCCCACTCTGCTTCTAATGGCTATGATAGCTGGAAGTGATTCCTTTGATTTGGTTTAAATCTGGCTACCTGTGCTTTCCACTTGCTGATTTTAGTTGGCTTACAGGGTCTATATAGAAAAATCTATCACGTCTTCATCGTTGTCTGTTCAGTGTTGGAAGTAAACTATCATTCTTGCCTTTCTCCAAAAGCTAATTATCTCTGATTTCGTTTGGCATGCCCGTTAAAGCACAGAATTCTCTTTCCCTACCCCAGAGACTTTTGTTCGTTAGGTCTACGATGGGCCCCAGGATTTTTGTCTGTTTTGTAGTACAAGCTGTGTAGTTTTATCAGCCTGTTTCCTGTACCTAGAATTTGGGGGTCCAGCAGCTTTTTCTATCTCTTTAAATATAAGCTGGCAGAATTTCCACTGTGTAAAATTCTCAAGAACCTTATAGGTGTCCTATATATGTTACAAGGAATTCACTCCAGAAAAGAAGAGGCTTATCCATAGATCTTCCCTAGATAATACCATTTCTATTTGGGGGATATGAGGGAATTTATGAGTCACATACTTAATCTCTTCAAAGAGCCACTGTGTGACTGAATACTCTGATTTTTTTATTCTTTCGGAAGTATTAGCAAAAGGTTGACCAGCCATATTTTTGGCCTTCCTGGCCACAAATCTCTCAATGTTTGTACCTTTCAGAGACTGGCTGAGCCAAGAATTTCTCAATCATCAAATCCTGGTTCCTTTTTGTTTAAGAATTCTTTTTTCAATTTATTTTTTCTTCTTAAATTTTACTGTAGGTAGCAGGAAGAAGCCGGGACACACCTTCAACATTTTACTTGGATATCCCCTCTGCTATATGTCCAATTAAATTGTATCCAAGTTATGCTTTCTACAAAACTGCAGGACACAATCCTGCTAAGCTTTCTGCCACTACATAACAAGGATCTCCTTTCCTCCAATTTCCAATAACACGCTCCCTGCTTCCTTTAAGTCCTCACTAGCAGAGTTGTTAACTCTTTCTACTAATAGTCTAAGACAGGGTAGGCTTTTTCCATCATGTGTCTCAAAATTCTTCCAGTTTCTGCTCACTGACTAATTCTAACACCATTACCACATTTTTTGAGTTTTTGTTATAGCAGCACTCTGTTTTTAGTCACTAAAATCTTTTGGAGTTCAACTAGAGAAGCAGAACCAGTAGGAGATACATAGTAAGATACTTATTGCAGGGCATATGTGGTTGTAGGGGCTAGCTAGGCAGGTCCAAAATCCAGAAAGCAGACTGTCAGGAAAGGCAAGCTGGACTAGTCATGGTCTGAGGCTTCTGTCCACAGGTGGAATATCTTCTTCAGGGAATCCTCAGCTCTGCTTTTTTAGCCTTCCAATGGACTAAACCAGGCCCTCCATGATTATTTAGGATAATCTCTCTTGCTTAAAGTCAGTTGATTATGGACTTTAATCACATCTACAAAATATCTTCATAGCAACACTTAGATTAGTGTTTGATTGTATAACTGGACACTGTAGCTGAGTCAAGTTAACAACATCAAAAAGACTATCACAGGGGCACCTGGGTGGCTCAGTTGGTTAAGCATCTGACTTCGGCTCAGGTCATGATCTCCTTGTCTGTGAGTTTGAGCCCCACATCTGGCTCTGTGCTGACAGCTCAGAACCTGGAGCCTGCTTTGGATTCTGAGTCTCCATGTCTGTCTGTCTGTCTGTCTGTCTCTCCCTCCCCTGCCTGTGCTCTGTTTCTCTCTCTCTTAAAAATAAATATTTTAGGGGCGCCTGGGTGGCGCAGTCGGTTAAGCGTCCGACTTCAGCCAGGTCACGATCTTGCGGTCCGTGAGTTCGAGCCCCGCGTAGGGCTCTGGGCTGATGGCTCAGAGCCTGGAGCCTGTTTCCGATTCTGTGTCTCCCTCTCTCTCTGCCCCTCCCCCGTTCATGCTCTGTCTCTCTCTGTGCCAAAAATAAATAAACGTTGAAAAAAAAAATTAAAAAAAAAATAAATATTTTAAAAAAATTAAAAAAAATACCATCACAGTATCCTATATTATACTTTTTTCACTCACCACAACTGCCTCCTCATACACACAACAAAGTAATTTTCACTTGGGCGTTCAGGCTTTAAAGGGATTTCTTCTCAGAGATATCTTAAGAATCAAGATAAAATATTTCTATTTTATTGGCTTGTGGCACACAATAGTTCTTCAATTAGTGGTGACAGCTTTATGAGCTGCAAGTTATTTCTCCATGAGGACTTAAAAGTTCAATGTACATTAGATATAAATTTCTTTTTGTTGGAAACAGCACTGGCAGTGTTTTAATAGTCTCTTGACTTGCTGGAGACCAGCAGCACTGACATCACCTGGGAGCTTATTAAACATGCAGATTCTAGGGCCCCACCCCAGCACTACTGAATCGGAATATATGTTTTAAATAGCTCTCATCTGATTCAGGTGCACGTTAAAATTTGAGAAACACTGGTCTGCTGCAATTGCCTAGTTTCTTAACTCTTACCCCTGACATTTGCCTTTTTCTGTCACACCTCACATACCCAGGATGTGCTTTCCTTCTACAAATTTGAAAATAATTCTGGAGTCTAAAAGTTTTCAATATTTCATCATACATAGAGGTTAAAGTCCAAATGACCTTCAAAATCCACATGGCCTTCAAAGTTCTTCCTATTAGACTTCTGTGTACTTTTCCAGGTACACTTTTCTGAACACACCCAGGGCTACACTACTGGGTGTGATTGTAGTACCTTGTGATGTGTAAGGTGCTATGCCTTTTCTTCTCTGTGCCTTTCTTTCCATTCTATGTTCCACTGAATGGAGTGCCCTACACCAACCTGGCTGAACTATGGGAATCCTCCCTTGACTCCTTGAGGGTATAAAGGACCCATGCTGTTTATCTTGGTAATTGTACCTGATAACATAATAGATACTGATTATTTGTTAAGAGAAAAGTAAATGCTCAGAGTATGACTACCCAAAATAGTTTCCAGCGATGCTGTGAAAGATAAATGTGGTTAACAATAAATAAACATAATAGAGTACTAGGTAACAAGTCCCGTTATAAAGGCATAGTTATTGTCTCATTGCATTTCATGAGATTTCAGAGGGGGTAATTATGATCAACTCCATTTTACAAAAAAGGAAACTGAGACAGAAAGAGGGTAGAGAACTTACTCAAATTCTCATAATTAATGTGCATAAAAAATAAAACCAACTCAGGCAATTAGATTCCAGAGTCTATGTACTTGCTATATGGCCTTGGATGCATACAAAAATATTTTTCACAGTCTTTTATAAATGTAAGTGTTAAAGATTTGTGTGGTAATTACACATATAATCAATAGTTATGATTGTCACTTCAGTTTTAAAAGCTTTATAGAAACATTTAGCACACCGTAGAAAGGGTGAAGTACTGTTTTAATTAAAACTACATTCAGTTAACAGCAAACCTTTTTGAATGTCTATTGTATTGAGTATCTGTGCTTTTTTGCCTGCTTCCTCTTCAGTAAGGGCACCCTAGTTTTATTTTGGGATACCACTTTTCCCCATTCTAAGTTATTTGGTTAGGGTGAGTGAGATCAACTCTCCTCCCAATCCCTGTTTTCCAGGAGTGCACAGGTGGCTCATACCTGGATGGCCATCATATTCCAACTCATTAGCCACTATGACTGGTGCAGGGATGGACCTATGACCCAAGGAAGCCCAAGAATAAGACTCAATTTGGTACCTATTAATATGCTGGTTGATTGTCTAAAATTATAAGAGGGGAAAAGTGAGAAGGGAAGTCAAAAAGGGAAGAGGTGAACCAGGAGAGAGTGGAGTCACTGAAATCATTGCAAGAGTTTTAAGAAGTGATGCATCAATATTATGAAATTACTAGTTGAATAATGTTTGTTTTTGAAACTATCAACCAAATACTTAGACAAAATATTTTATTCATTTTAAGTAACTATTACTTCAGTCATGATTGACTGTTCCCAGCAGGATCTGTTTCTGTGTAAATAGGCATATTATTGATTAAAAAAGAGAAAATAGATAGATATCTCATTATTTTCTTTTTCAAATCAAAATTTTTCCTTTAAGGACTTTTTCTTCACTCAAGAAAATGCTGAATGAGTCAGAGTGTTAATCTGTTTTCTCTAGTAAATCCTATCTTATTATAGACATGTTTTTCAGTGTGGTAATAATTGCCTAAAAGGTTGGTAGTGATTTATTTATACCCATCTACTCATTCAACAGCTCTTTATCAGGCTCCAGATATGCAGCAGGCTTTGTGCCAGAGGGAATGAGACTCAAAGTTGCCCCTTAACCTAGAATATAAGCTCCATAGGAGCCCCTGATGGAGAGCCTGCGGCCTAGTAGACATTCAGTATTGGATCACGTTATCAGAAATCCATACCTACAGATGTGGGGTGTATTTCTGTAGTAATTTAACAATGGTAGCTGCTGAGAGCCACGGTTGGCCTTTAAGTATCACCTGTGACTCAAACATGAATTTTGGGCTTGGGCCTCTGTACTTCTTTTCCTGATGGTAGTTATTCCACGTAATGCTCGGGTTTGATGATACTTATTTTCAGTAGCTTGCAATGAAAGGATAGATTATACTTAGTATAAATATGATTTTGTATAATGGTGTTGAAATGACACCCTGATACCACAGCAGACAATGAATGTGGTCCCTCTTAGTTAGTGTGTTGAATGGTGGCTCCCCCCCCCCAAAGTATGTCCACATTCTAAATCTCAGAGCCTGTGAATGTGACCTTATTTAGAAAAAGGGTCTTTGCAGTTGTAATTAAATAAGGATCTTGAGCTGAGATCATCCTGGATTATGTGAATGGTCCCTAAATCTGATGACAAGTGTCCTTGTAGGAGACAGAAGAGAAGAAGACATGGAGGAGAAGGCCATACAAA
This sequence comes from Prionailurus viverrinus, assembly GCF_022837055.1. Classification (NCBI taxonomy): domain Eukaryota; kingdom Metazoa; phylum Chordata; class Mammalia; order Carnivora; family Felidae; genus Prionailurus; species Prionailurus viverrinus. Next base: position 160,329,630 of record NC_062568.1, on the reverse strand, counting down.
GATGGAGGCAGAGATTGGAGTGATGCAGCCATAAGCCAATGAATTCCTGGAGCCACCAGAAGCTGGACTAGGCAAGGGAAGTTTCCCTCCTAGACTTTTGGGAAGGAGTGCGGACCTGATTTTGGAGTTCTGGCCTTCAGAAGAGTGAGAGAATAAATTTCCTTTAAGCATTAAGTCTGGTCGTTCGTTAAGGCAGCCCTAGGAAACGAATATGCTAGTTCATAAGGGATTATCTAATTAAGGATTCTGTTGTGTTGTTTCATTTCACAATAATTTGGGGAAGTCAGTATCTCTACTCCAATTATTGTCTCTATCTAATGGAGACATTTGTCTCTTTTTCGTGGTTTGATAAAACCCAAAGGTTAATGCTTCTAACCACCGTGCCCCAGAAAGTCCATTCAGGGCGCAAATAGGAAATTTCTTTTCTTTTAAAAAAATTTTTTAGTGTTTACTTTTGAGAGAGAGAGGGAGCACGTGAGCAGGAGAGGTGTAGAGAAGGGAGACAGAGAATCTGAAGCAGGCTCCAGGCTCTGAGCTGTCAGCACAGAGCCCAGTGTGGGGCTCCAACTCACCAACAGTGAGATCATGACCTGAGCCAACCGACTGAGCCACCCAGGCACCCCACAAATAGGAAATTTCTGAATGAAGTGGCTTCAACAAGTGGTCTAGAGATCTAAATGCTCTTCATAAAAGTGTCACTGATTCTGAGAGGATATTCCTATGGGTCAAGTTTCATTTAACAAAGCTCACAAGTTGATAAAGCGGCTGGGCCAGGAGCCAAGACACATTGCTTCTGGCCCTACCCATCTCTGGGCTACTTTCTCGCTGTGTCTCTGATGCATCTTCCTATGAGGGTATTAGGCAAGTTCATTTCTAGAAACCTTTGAAAATTAACCATCCACCCAATCCAGAGTATGTCCACTTCCCTTTATTCTTTCTTTCTCTCCCCGTTGGGTTCCTTCATATCACCCCTCATAACTGGTAATGTTATGAACACTTGATAGTCTGTCATTAGTCCAAGTTGAAGGAACATCATAATTGTATGTAGGATGTTGTCTGACCCATAGTAGGCCTTCAATAAAAGTGCATTAATAAATAGATTAGGGAGTGAACGTTTTGAGTGGAGACTTATGAAATGTCTATTACTTAGGGGCTGTATTCTGTTCAAGGACGGATTTTGTTTGCTTGGTTTTTTTGCTTGCTACATCGAACGCCATTAAATTTCAGGACTGCAAGAGAAGTAAAGTGGTCATTTAGTCCAGCCTCACACAGACGCGTAAGTGCCCTCTTCAGCCTTCCTGACAGGCATGACCAACATGCTTGGCGGGAACATCCTTGGTGACTTGGTGACAGGAAACTCACTACCTCCGCCCTTTGCCAATTTGCTTTCCTCTCCCACCCCTCTCAGTTATTGCAATCTTTGCTGTAGCATTTTGCGCCCCTGATGCAGCAGAGGCCCGCAAGTCTGGGAGTGGGAGGAACCCCGCTGGAACCCCTTAGGCCCAGCCGGGAGTCTGAGAAGCCCCAGCTGGGGCTGCGGTGGGCGCGCAGCAGCTAACTGCTAAATGTAGCAGCGGCGCCGCCTTCCTGCTGGGATCGCCTCGCCTCTCCGCCTCCCTCAGGCAGGGGGTCCTCCTTCTCAAGCTCGTCGCTGCTCCAGCCCCAGGCCCACGGCCACGCGCAGCAACGTTCCTCTTCGCAGCTCCGGTCACCTGCACGGCCGCCCTCGGCGCTGGGGTCCGCTGCCCCCGACCCGGAGCTGGGGACCAGGGCGCGGGGCGCGCGCGGGCGGCCGCGGGCTCTTTCCTCCCTTCTCCCCACCCCACGCGCTCCCCCTCGGCCCCTCCTCCCCACACTCCGCTGCCCTGCGCCCTCCGGAGAGTTGTCCGGCACCTTGGGCGAGGAGTTCGGAGCTGCCCCGCCGCAGAGCCCGCGCGGCCCGCACAGCGCGAGCGACGCAGGGGCCGGAGCCCCTCCGCCGCCATCTCTGCCTTCTGTGTGGGTTGGACCCCGGCAACTAGGTGGGACGCGCTTCTCTCTCCTGCACCCCTTACTGCCACCTTTCCCGCTCTCGGACACTGGAGGAGCGGGAAGCTGGGGCCCGCGTGGCCGGCGGGGAGCCCGCGGGCCACTTGGGGGCCGGGAGTCAGGGGACAGCCCGGCGGCGCCAGGAGGGGCCTGCGCCCGGGGGCGGTGGGAGGGGCGGCAGGGGCTCTGGGTCCCCCCCGCGGGCCGGGGAGCGGGAGGCTCCGGGGCGGGCGGAAGACAGGGACGCGCGGCTGTCGGTCGCCGGCCGCACGTGGGCGCGCACCTGCCAGGCGCCACCGAAAGGCTGCGCCACCCAGCCAACTTCTTTTCCAGGTCTCCTTCCTACTTTGGAAACTGAAAGGACTGCGACATAAACCAGTAAGCCCTGGGGCTCGGGGAAGGGTTTGTTGGTTTGGCTGCCCAAAGAACAAACTTGTGCTTCAGGGGTGGTTTAAATGCCAGCTTCTCTTTTTCCCCCTCTCCCGCTCTCCGCAAGCAAATGTAAAAAGCGAAACAAAATAAACCCAATCCCGACCAAAGCACTTATTTAAAGGGATTCGTAGAGGTGAGAAAAATAGACCTAACTGAGGAATCATTGGGAACCCCAGGTACGGTGAGGCCGTCTAAGAAATCGGTTGTTGCTGGTGCTATTTCTAGAACTTGTGTTTGCAAACAGGCTGGCTCTGTTAAGCCTGAGAGTTCCTTCTGTTGAGGGGCTGCCTGGAATGCCCTCTGTTAACACGAATTTCTGTACGTATTAAGGTATATTGAAACAAATACTCTCTCAGAGTCAGACTATCTGGATTTTGACATGATTTGCCATTTATTATCCGTGACAGCTGTGGTTAGCTTCACCTCTCTGGGCCTCATTTTCCTCATCTGTCAAATTAGAGGGTTGAGTTAATATTCTAGGGGCCTTTTAAAATACTTCAGGTATTTTCCAACTTAAAAATGTATAATTCTGTGACTCTTTAACATGTCACAAACATTAGTAGATTCACAATTTCATGAGCATTTGTTTATATGCATTTATGACTTGTGCTTTTAGGGTTTTCCCACCCCAAATCAAGAGAAAAACGCTTGGGGGGCCTGGGTGGCTCAACTGGTTAACGCCTGACTTAATTTCAGCTCAGGTCATGATGTTACAGTTTGATGAGTTTCAAGCCCCAACTCAGGCTCTGCCCACTGATCTGCCTGCAAGCCTGCGTGGGATTCTCCCTCTCTCAGAGAGAGAGCTCTCACTGTCTCTCTCAAAATAAATAAACTTGAAAAAAAGAGGAAAAGGCTTATAAAAGAGTTCAGAAATGTATGGTTTATATGTAAATATTTAGATCATCTCTCACTCTAAGTAATTATGTTCAACTTGAAAGCAATATTTATGACACTGCAACTGAAACATGTGGCCTTAACACTGCACTTACTCTCTTTTCAGTATATTTGGAGGAAGTAAAAATTGTTTTGGAGGAAAACAAAATTGCACCTTTCCTATCAATTACTCGTCTTGACCAACATTTGTTACTTTTTAGCATAAAGTTGTGTGCAGAATATTAAAAAAATGGTTTCAGGCCATTTCAGAACCTCTCTGAAATTAAGCTCAATAGCAGAGATGCCAATTTTAGTAATGCACTTTAGTTGTCTTGGAATGAAGCCCAGAAAATAGCAAAGGTTAACTAAATAGATAAACCAGAAATTAGGAATTGACACACACACACACACACACACACACATGCGCGCACACACACATACAGTTGTCAGAGAAGTGTGTGCTACAGTGTCAGTGAGCCTTTTATTTACTTTTGATAAAAACAAACAACAGACAGCCGTTGGTCTGTTTAAGCGCACAGAGGCTGTGAGAAAGAGGGGCTTTTGTTGTTACTTGTAATATCAAATTATTGGAGATGCAGTCATCAGTAGTTAGATTTAAAAGTGGGGGCGCCTGGGTGGCTCAGTTGGTTGTGCATCCGACTTGGGCTCAGGTCATGATCTGATGGTTTGTGAGTTCGAGCCCCGCGTCAGGCTCTATGCTGATAGCTGGGAGCCTGGAGCCTGCTTCAGATTCTGTGTCTCCTTCTCTCTCTGCCCGTCCCCTGCTTGTGCTCTGTCTCACTCTGTCTCTCAAAAATGAATAAATGTAAAAACAAAAAATTAAAAAAGAAGAATAGATTTAAAAGTGTTTCAGCCTCTTTTTGGCGGCTTTGATGTAAAATAAAATAATGTGTTCCCACCCAGCCTGTGCTGCGCATGTAGTTTGGGAGAGTGGAATGGATTTGAAGTACACTGTTCTTCTATGAACACAGCCATTTATTTTCATTGCTTTTCCCCCTGTGGGCTGGAAGTATCATCTGTCAATCTGGCATTTGTCTTCCTCATATTTTCTGGTGAAGTAGATGATCATCTCCTTTAAGAGAGATGCTCAAAGAGTTACGTGAATTGGTTGTTGAATGACTAGAGAGTAGTTGAACTCAAATACCCTGCCTTCTAGGCGCTTATTGGAAAACAGTAGGTGGATCTGACTGCTTAAGGTCTACAGCCAATTCATTCACAGCTTGGGAGCGTCCCCATGGTTGGCCGAAGCGCTGTTCATCTTTTGTGATGAATTTACCAAGAAAAAAACCAGTCATGTCTTTACACTTAGATCACTATTATATAATCAAATGGTTTTTGTTTGTGAAAAGCAATCTCTCTGGGGCCTTGGAAATAAAACTCTAAAATATCCAGAAAAAAAAAAAAGACTTGTCTTGGCAGGTACTGTATTGCATTTTTTCATACTGAGAACCAAACACACATACGAAAAAGAAAAGAAAAACCCAAAACCATATCCTGTGGAGTTGAAAATGAAGAAAAGGGCTTATGGTCTCCTCTAATTCTTAAGATTTTATGTGATTTACAAATTCCGCTTTTAATTAAAACAGAAAGGCACAAATGTTTGCCTATTGGACAGACCTAGTACATGTAACCTTTTGGAGGTTCAATTCAAATTTGGCTTGGTTATAATTTGGAATATTTCCTCTCACATACTTTTTATTAAACCTTTTGTGACGCAATGGTGATATTATCTGTTGTCTTTTCACACACGTGATCTTATTCATCTTTAATTTTTTAACCATTTGAATATATATATATATGACATATATAGAGAGAAGGGGTACATAAAAAATGTGCTGGTTGACAATATAGCACATCATTCCAACAGACGATGATAAGGCAAATACCTTATCATGAGTGAGAGAACATGCCAACATCTAGAAACTTCTTGCTTGTTTCTTCCTGATCACAAATTTAGTTTTACCTTAAAAAAATGTTGTATTCACTTAAGAGGCATTCTTTCATGGATTCTCTTGCATTATGTCTTTGTGAGATTAAGCCATGTCTTCATTCCCCTTTAAAGCAAAAACTGTTTTTTTAAGTTTATTTCTTTTGGGGGGGGAGGGGCAGAGAGAGAGAGAGAATCCCAGCAGGCTCCTTGCCGACAGTGTGGAGCCCAACCCAGGGCTTCCTCTAAAGAACGATGAGATCATGACCTGAGCCGAAATCAAGAGTTGGATGGCTTAACCAACTGAGCTACCCAGGTGCTCCAAAATTGATGTCTCTTAAATATTTGGTCCTAGAATCCATGACTGTCTCCTAGTATAATAGGTCTTCTCTGATATAAGAAATGTAAATTTTGTCTGATGTTTTTCTTAGGAGTTCTTGAACATCTTCTTTATTACAGGAACCACATATTTAAAAAATTACTTTAAACCGTATCTTTAAAACATTCATTGTCTGTTTATTGATGCCAGATAGACATAAACTTGACCTTGAAACAGATTTTCAAAATAATATCTCCATTGGACTGTAATTCACATTCATAATCATATTTTTATGGATACTATTCACTGGTTTTTAATACATTAACTGATTTATACAACCATCACCACTATCTAATTTCGGAACATTTTTATCACTCCCCGCAGAAACTCTGTACCCATTAGCACCCACTCTCCAACCCCCCTCCTCCCATCCCTCAAAATCACTGATTTACTTTCCGTGTTTACTGATTTGTCTATTCTGGATATTTCATGTAAATAAAATCATGGGGCCTTTAGTGACCAAATTCTTTCACTGAGCATGTTTCCGGTGTTCATCTGTGCTGTAGCATGGGTCAGTACTTCATTCCTTTTTTATGGCCAGATAATATTCCATTATATTGGTATACTACTTTTTGTTTATTCATCAGTTGGTGGACATTTGGGTAGTTTCCACTTTTTGGCTATTTTGAATAATGCTGCTATTAACATATGTGTGCACATTGTTATGTGAATATATGTTTTTATCTCTTTTAGGTATATACCTATGAGTGGAATTGCTGAGTCATATGGCAACACTATGTTTAACACTTAAAGATCTGCCAAACTGTATGCCAGAGCAGCTTTCATCCTTTTATATTCCGCCAGCAGTGTGACCCTTGAATCTACATTGCCAACATGCCAAGCTCATTAGACATAGCAATAGTGGATACGTAGTGAAAATTACTGTCAAATTTAAGTTTCATGGGCTTGGAAGTTTAAAATCTTTTTCAGAACTGTGAACACTTACTATGTTCAAGGTAGACTATAAGAAATTTTTGTGGATATTGATTCTCATTGAATGAAAGTCAGCAAGTCACACATTCTTCTATTAACTTAGTAGGCTTATGGGTACCAAGTAAAGTCTTCCCCAAAGTCAATATAGTCTGCTTTCAGTTAGTGCAGTCTCTCAGTGACCTGCTCCACTGGGTGTGAGCTGTGGCCCTGGCTAGCACAGCATGGAGACTTGCCCAGGAGTGCACAGAGCTTGGGAAGCCCCTGCCTGGTGGGCGAGTGGATGATCCTGAAGATGAGAGTCATGTATTTGAATCACACTAGAGTACTATGGACTAGCAAAAGAAGATGACCTAACTAGAGACTCTCTTAAGGGGCATTGTGTTACTCATCTTAAAGTCTTTGCCAATTAATGGGAAGAAATCCAGAAACAATATAGACTTATAAATGTGTACTCATATGGGTATAATGGTGAATGAGAAAGAGAAAGAGAAGGAGTAGGGGGTAGAGAGAGAGAGGCTTTACTCCGGGGCCAATAATTTCTTTAAGGTTTATGGGAACATAAACATTTTTATCTGTTTTTACTAGATAGTGGCTAAAGATTTGAGATAAATAGAGCTTCAGGAGCTTCTATATTGGTATTATAATAGGCTTTAAAAATGTGAACTCATGTTTAAGAACAGCTGCTACCTAATATTTGTTTTGTGAAGGCATAGGACAACTTAGTTTTTTCTCAGAATTATATTTTCTCATTTTACTTTAACTAGCAGCTGTTATTTGGGTGTCTGAACCTATGAAAATTGAGAAACTATGAACATGAGATCATTGAACAATTAGATTTTTGTATGCACCAACAAGATTTCTGAACCAGTCTTGTCAGTGGTCAGGAGATGAGAGAGAAAATAAATTATAAGCGCACATAGATACACACACACACACACACACACACACACACACACTATCTAAGCAGAGAGAGAAAACATACTGACGTATACATAATACACACCCAGTAATTGTAGTTGCTATATTATTAAGATGCTATCTTTTGGAATTATGACATATACCTATCATGTTAGACATATGCAGGAGGTAGCTGGCTGTATCTCTAGTGAGCTGAGTGTCTAATAACAGCACTGCTAGTCACAGATTTGATTTGCGGGGAGAGAAGGTTTTTGCACGGAACAAGCAGGATGTAAAAAAATGTTCTTTCTGTGTGAAACAGTCATCTGGGCAGGCAGTTTCTTGGTCTTTTGATTCTCAATGTGCAAATCAGTTCTCACATAGGAGTTCCTATTGTCTGTGATTGATATTCTTTGGCTTATTTGTTTTTACGGACCATAGGTCCTGTGGGTATCTTTCTTCTAATACTTAAAATATGTTTCATATGCCTTCCTGTTCTTCAAGGGGGCAGTCAACTTGACCCTCTTCTGTGGCACTGGTTATGATTTCTCCACACAAGAAGTAATCTGTCTGATCTCTCCTAATTACCACTCTGTCTAGATAGTTGTAATTCTGTAAATCTAGACATCATGGATTTTTAAGATATACTACCATTTTTGTATGTCCAAGAAAGAAAAGACTCTGCCTATATATTTGACAATGCTTTCTCTTTCTTTAGAATTTTTGTCTTATGTCTACTGGAAGAGCTCTTTTAGAATTATTTAAATAAAGATTTTTGTTTAAATCATATCACTCTCATAAGAAAAGTACAGATCAAAGAAATTGGTTAAGGAATTCTTTTTCATATTCAGATTCTGGTGGGTTTTTTTAAAAATTGCTTTTCAACTCAGTGCTGTTGATATCAATATTTTTCTAAACGGTAGCATATTCTGGGTTATCAAGAGTATTTGTGATATAGCACTTTATAAAACAATGCTTCACTGTTGTTTCTTAGATTTTCTACCAGTGTGGTCCATTTTGCAGATTTTATGCTGGCTCTTTATATGATCTTCCCATAAGATGTTAACATAAGGTTTTCAGACAATGCTCAGGGCTCCTATTCCTTCCTCAAATGGCCTTTAAATAGTTTGTTGATCGAAATATTGATGGGTTAAAATTGTCAAGTCTGTCAGGAGGAAAGCGCCCCAGTTTGTAGGCAATCAATGACAACTAGATCACAGCTGCTACTAGGCTATCGGTAGTTGTGAGATGACATTGATTTTAACAAAGATTTTGATGTGGGAGGTTTTAAAATATTGTGAACCTTAAAATAAGAAATATAACACTCCTGTCTTCTTTTGTATTTGTTGGAGTTCAACTAAAATTTACTTCTGTGAACCTTTTGTTGGCCCCTAGGACTTTGTTAGTAGCTATTTTCTCTGAAATCTCATAGCCCTCTATTTAATTGAAAGGACTAAATAATAATTATACATGAAAATAATCCATGCGCATGGTGACAAAAACCTACTGAAATAAAAAAAAAGTTCTAGTCCCCCTGCCCCTCTACCCCCACTGTGCCAGCGCTGACCTTGAGAACAACGAACTTGATCCATTTCTGGTTTTGGTTCCTAGACCTCTGAGTACCTATGCTGGGCTAAATAATATTCTTTTAGGGACTTCTTTTCTTTTCATTTATCAACTTTAAACAGACACCATCATGGAAGAGAATTTAGCCTACTAATTTTGCCTTCTTTCTTTCTTCATTCCTACATATAATTATATTAATTTTCTGAGTGTTTTAATTGGTTACATTTGTAATTCCCTCCACTATTTCTGTTCTATTCACTACAGACATTTTCTGTTGACTTCCTACAGTATGAGGTTGGGATATTTCATATTTCATAAGCCTTCCCACTATCTCTCCTTATATAAATATGCCACCCAAGTTTTGAAACTGTATAGTGAGAATATTGTTAATATTTCATGTTTAGTATTGTAATTAATTAAATCTTTTGTTTTTGTGTATTGGCTGAGCCAAACAGTTGAAAAATTGATAAATAGCATTAATGTTATTATGACCTCGTAAATATTACTCACTACAGAATCAAGAAGCGTTCCAGGATTCATTTCATTTTAATATCACTGCTTAGCTACCCAAAGGCAAATATTCCTAGAATCAAGGTTGAAGCCATTCTTCCTTCTTTCAAATGGACTCTTTAATTCCAGCGCTTAATCAAAATTATGCCATTTGGAGACACCTAGCTGGCTCAGTAGGTAGAGCATGCAACTCTTGACCTCATATTCGTGAGTTCAAGCCCCACATTGGGTGTAGAGCTTACTTTAAAAAGGAAAATTATGCCATATTTTATTTTGGTTCATATTTAGATCAGGACTTTTTGTAAGCCTTTTCCAATAAACGTTTTTCTTATTGGGACAAGGTAGGTGGGCCTACTTTATTATATCCTTAATTTTTCAGTTTTTTATTCATTCTCTTTATTTTTTTGGAATCCATTTCGTTCTTATTTTTGAAGTCCATGAACTCATATTCTTATTTGGCCTAGTGGCTACAATTTTGAAATAGGACTTCCTTTTTTCCCCTTGTGCTATTCTGTGTTTCTGGTTTTTTTTTTTTAAAGTTTATTTATTTTTTGAGAGAGAGCAGGGGAGGGGCAGGGGGAGAGAGAGAGAGAGAAAGAACAAACCCCAAGCAGGCTCCACACCGGTAGCGTGGAGCCTGATGTGGAGCTTGAACTCCCGAACTGTCAGATCATAACCCGAGCCAAAATCAAGAGCTGGATTCTTAACTGACAGAGCCACCCAAGCGTCCCTGTTTTGTTTTGTTTTGTTTTGTTTTTTAAATCAAATTTTGCCGCTTCAGAATCATATGATGTATTGAGTTGTCTCAATTCCCGCCTTCCTTCTGGCTGTTTACTTTCGAGAGTCATCTGCTATCTGTACTGGTCATTGTCAAGTCTGTACTCATGAGTTCCTGAATCTTTAGTCCCTGAATCCCTTTTTCTTGGTTACTTCTCATTTTGCTGGACTATGTTATAAAATTATTTCTGAGAAAGAGATTTATAGAATATAAATTTTCTAAGTCATTGTGTTATTGAAAATATATTTGCTGTGCTCTGATACTTGCTTGACGGGCTAATAGCATTTTCCACTGTAAATCATTTTACATCAGGTGTTACTGGATTATCTTCTACTGTTCATTGTTTTGGTATGAAACATTTGCTTCCATTCTGTTTCTCATACCTTTAGAGGTTTTTTCTTTTCTGGAAACGTTTCCTATCTTATCTTCTTTGCTCTTGCAATTTCTTAGTGATATATTTAGCAATGGGTATTTTTCTATTCCTTCTCTTTGGACTTGGTGGACTTTTCTTTTTTTTTCCTCCCCCCCCCCCCCCACCTTCAGTTTGAAGACTTGTGTCTCTTGTCAGCTCTGGAAAAGTTTTCCGTGTTATTTCATTGATCATTTTCTCTTTATTCTCTTTTTCTAGAAATACTGCTGACTGGATATGGATCATTTGAACTTTTCTTTTTTTAAAACATTTTTTTCTCTTTATTTATTTTGGGGGAAGAGTTAATTATGCAAATGTGTTTTCTAAGATTTCTATTGAAAAATGTTTTCACAGCTAAGCTCTTTCTTCCTCTGATGATTCCTTTGTCAGAACAATCTTTGAAATTGTGGATGCAAGGTCTTCTGAAATGTCCTTGAAGACACTCACGAACATTTGTTAAAGCTATTTTTTCTGTTCTGATTTATCTAGGTCCCTGTGGTAGGTTTTCTTTTTTCTTTCCTTCTTTTTACACAATTTTTCCATGATGCTGATGTCTTCCTGTCTCCATTCAGCATAACTGTTAAGGAGAGAAGTAGGAGGAATGTGAATTCTGTGCATATGGGCAGTGTTTGTCAACTGTTAGGCTTTCTTTTAAGCACTTGAGTGGGGAGCTACCTTTTGTGCTGAAGGCCTGTCCCCCTAAATGTCACAACATGTAAGTTTGTGTGTGTGGTGTGAAGTCTGTACTAAAAGCCCAAGTTATCCTCAAATAACTTATACATTTTAGCTCTTTAACATATAGAAGTATACGGAACAAGTTTTTGTCCTTTGGCTATTTGTCATCTTTGAGTATTTTGTCTATGTTTGGGGAATTCCTCACTTTATAAATCCATATTTTCCCAAATTTCCTGGCTGCCTACACACAGACTGTGAACTATTCTTTATCAATAAGAGGTGTTCATGCCAGATCTTAGATCAGAAGTGTGGGATATGGAGGAGCAGATGGCCTCAGAGGAACTCAGAGGTAGTAGGCATCGAGATTTCAGTAATAACGTGCAATGCCTTGGCGTGGTGGCAGAGCTGTCTTTTCTAGAGCAATTTACGTGTGATTTTGGGTGTGGTTCTTGGCTGAATGCTTTATTAGGTTTACTGGATCTCACTGAGGCTCAGTGAGGTACCCAATAATCTTTAATAATTTTTTATTCTATTTAAACTACCCTGCTTGTTTATAAACCACTCCTCTGACAATTATAGGGAGTTAGATTTGGCTGCTGTGAATTGTTTATAAGGAGATAAAGAAGTCAGATATTACATCTACAAACCAAAGCCTTCTCTTCTTTCAGCCCCACGTCACCCTGCCCTTTACAATTCAGAACACCTCCAGAGTTTTCTAAATAAATTTGTTTCTTCATTGATGACAGCTCTTTCCCCAAATATCCTAGGTAGTCACTTCGATCATTCTACTTTTTCTTTGTCTTCCAGAAATGTGTTTAAATCTCTTTTTTGCTGCTGGTCCCCTCTCATTTTCTCTGTTCTAGTGGGTTGATAATGATTTACTTTCTGTAATTCTAAAGGCATCTCAGGAATAAGAAAATCAGTTTATTCAGTTTATCGTCTTGAATCTGAAGTCCCATGGTACTTTATTCATATTGGTATTATAAAATTTGACATGTAAAAAGGTCATAAAACAATGTTACTTGTTAAAGTATATGATGATTTCTTATTTATTTTTATATTTCTAGTACCCTGTGTGGTAACATATTTTACCAAATATTTAGTTAATATTTAAATGAGTTAATTTATATAGAGATTTTTAAATTACTTTGTAGGTAAGATGCCTATTCTGACTGAACTTTGTTGACTTTATGGCACTTAAGTCTGCGAATCATAGCTCATCCCTCTTCATTTTCAAGGAATTAATTTGCAACAAGATCACACAGTTAGAGTCATTAGAAATTAAAACACTTGAAATTAAGTTTTCAAAGTGACAAATGCTTATGCCAAGATGATGAAAGTTTTTTTTTTTTATTTTTTAATTTTAGAGGTGGAGAGAGAGAGAGAGCATGCGTGTGCATGCTGGGGATAGAGAGGCAGAGGAGGAGAGAGAAAATCCCAAGCAGGCTCCACACTCAGGAGTCCAACATGGGGCTCAATTCCATGACCCTGGGGTCATGACCTGAGCTGAAATTAAGAGTGGGATGCTTAACCGACTGAGCCACCCAGGCACTCTTATATTATGTTTTGATCTTCTAAGCTTGATTTTAAAAGTTGAGCAGGGGCCCCTGGTGGCTCAGTTGGTTCAGTGACTCACTCTTGGTTTTGGCTCAGGTCATGATCCTAGGGTCGTGGGATTGGGCCCCACATCGAGCTCCATGCTGAGTGTGGAGCCTGCTTGGGATTCTCTCTCTTCCCCTCTGTTTCTCTACCCCCATGCACATACTCTCTTTCTCCTTCTAAAATAAGAACAAATACATAAATAAAAATTAAAGAAAAATTTAAGTCTTTGACAACTACGTAATGGGAAGGAATAACATGACCAATTTCTGTCCTAAGTGAAGAAATAAAAGTAAACAGAACTAAGATAACAAGGTTAGTAGAGCTAGACCAAGCTATATTTATTTTGACACTTGAAGAAATAGTGTTTTTCATTTATATTTAAACAAAATACTTAAATGTTGTTTTTTAAGTGAAAGATGGGTGCCTCTCTAGCAGAAAGTAAAAGCAAGAATTAGTGGCAGATGGAATTCATTGAGTTTACTCATCAAGACAACAGAATTGTCAGAATTGCTTTTCTTACTCATAAACTTTTCTACAAACTAGAGACTTGGTGAGATCATTAGAGCAAGTTGTAAATAATTTCTTTTTCTTCCCACTCATTCAAACATTAATTGAGACTATTCTGCTTTATATTTAAGTAGAATTTTATACATAAAAATACACAAAGAATTTTCCATGATAGTAATAGCTGAAGAGTTAGTGATATAATATGCTTACTCTGTTGTATTGTGAGTCAGTTAAGTGTACAACTTTGGCTCAGGTCATGATCTTGTGGTAAATGAATTGTAGCTCTGCATCAGGCTTTTTGCTGACAGCTCAGAGCCTGGAGCCTGCTTCAGATTCTGTCTTCTTCTCTCTCTCTGCCCCTCCCCCACTCTCACTGTCTCTATTTCTCTCTCTCTCTCAAAAATAAACATTAAAAAATTATAGAAAAAGATGAAATTTGAATTACTGACTGCACATTCAGGTATTATGGAGGGATCATTTAGATCAGACTGTGGATGAATCTTTGTATACTTTATGGAGATTTCAAATAAAACACTTAAGTGTTTTAACTGTCAACATAGAATGACTACATTCCAGGGGGAATGTTAGGCAATATTATCTCAAACTCCTCACAATTCGGTGTCTATCAATGGCTCGATTCATAGGAGCTATACTTATGGAGGATTGATGGAGGAGTGTGAACTCTGTTCATTTAGCTACATCAGGACTTAATGTGGGAGCTTTGAATAAATTTCAGAGAATTTGTTAACCCTCTGATATTATAGGCGTAATTTTGTATATATGTGTCTCTTCCTGGCAGTTGGTACCTTGCTCTCACCAACTTCTCAACAAGATGCATATTTAAAAATGGTTAAGAATCACCATTCTGAAATTTTCTCTGGAATTAAATCTGGTTCTCAAAGATGGGTTTTTATTAGAATGCCTCTTTAATTTTTTTTTTAATTTGAGTATAGTTGACACATAAAATTACATTAGTTTTAGATGTACAACATAGTGATTCAATAAGTTTATACATTATGCTATGTTCACCACAACTGTAACTACCATCTGTCACCATATAACATTATTACAATATCCTTAACTCTATTCCTTATGCTATGACTTTTATTCCTGTGACATATTCATTCCATAACTGGAAGCCTATATCTCCCACTCTCCTTCACCCATTTTGCCCATCCCCCCAGCTCCCCCCTGGCAAACATCAGTTCTCTGTATTTAGAGGTCTTATTCTACTTTTGGTTTGTGTATTCATTTGTTTTGTTTTTTAGATTCCACATGAGTGAAATCATATGGTATTTGTCTCTCCCAGTTTAACTTACTACACTTAGCATCCATGTTGTAACAAATGCAGGATCTCATCCTTTTTTATGGTTGTATAATATTCGTGTGTGTGTGTGTGTGTGTGTGTGTGTGTGTGTGTATCACATCTTTGCTGTCCACAGAACACCTCTTTTAAAGATTGCTGTTATTTTCTTGGTATGATGCTACCAGCCTATTTTTAAGAATATATCAAGAAAGAGTCATATCATGCATTCATTCACTCACTCATTCAGTGAGTGTATAGAGAGCCCCTACTATGTGAGAGGCAGGCTTCTATGTGAGAAGGATATAATGGTGAAAGGATAGTAAAAAAAAATCCCTTGGTCTAGTGGAGTTTATATTCTAGTGGGGAGAGTTAAACAATAAACAAGAAAAACAAGTCATATTCACATTAGACAGTGCGAAGTAATAATAATAAGAAAATTCAGCAGATATGACATGCTGGGTTGAAATTGTAGATGGGCTAATCAGGAAAGGCTCCTCTGAGAAGGTGACTTGAACAAAGAGAAGAGCAGTTGTTGATGAGGTCAGAGAGGCAGTAGAGATCCAGGACCTTGTAGTTCTATGCAGGACTCAGACTTTTACGCAGAGTGAAAAGGAGAGTATGACCGTGTTTGGGGTAAGACAGGCATGATCTGACCTATGTGTTAACAAGACCACTCTGGCTGCAGCATTGAGAATAGACTGAACTGGAGAGTAAGGGCAACAGCAGGGAGACCAGTTAGGAGGCCCTTCCGACTGTCCAGGGAAGAGATAATGGTGACTTAGAATAGGGTATTGGCAATGGAGGGGCTGACAAATTATTGGATTTTGAGGTTCACATGAAACTCTGGTACTGTGAGAGTGTTCATGAGGATGTTACCTGTTTTGAAGTTACTCAAGCAAAATTTCTTTCTGTTCTTACTGTTAGGATTATTTGAACATTTCCCCTAAGCTGTTGGTTACGTTTTATTTTGAGTACTCTGAATTTGTAATTGACCAATTTGACCGTAAGAAAGCATAAGGGAAATCAGTAGCTTATCTTTAAATTTTTTTTAACTTTTTTTTAATTTTTGAGAGAGCACAAGCAGGGAAGGGGCAGAGAAAGAGAGAGAGAGAGAGACAGAGAGACAGAGAGACAGAGAGACAGAATCAAGCAGGCTCCAGTCTGTGAGCTGTCAGCACAGGGCCTGATGTGGGGCTTGAACCCATGAGCAGTGAGATCATGACCTGAGCTGAAGTCCGAAACTTAACCAGCTGAGTCACCCAAGTGCCCCAATAGCTCATCTTTAAAAACCGAATTCAAATTAATGGCATTTTGTGTATTATACTTATTTTGGCCACCTTACCATTAGTTTTCCCTTTACTTGATTTTTTTTTCTCACAGTTTAGAAACTTCTGTTCCTTTTTTCTGTATTATTTGTATTTTTGCAAATCTCCTTATTATTCATTTCTGGTACAGTGTCGGTCATTTAAATATATGTCTCATTGGGTCTGTGTAAGGTACCACCTTTCACACTCTCTTCAAGGTTTCATCTATGCCTTTTTCATATCTGTGATTATTTCTCTGTTATGTAAGAGTGAAACCTGACTACCAGAATTCAGACCATCAGAATAGTTTGTGTTTTGCATGGAACATTAAAGAAAATAATGCTTGTCTTATATAAGCAAAAAAACCCTGGTCTGTTTGGTCACTTGACTCAGCAGATCAGTTGAGTTAAAAGTGAGTCAAATCTGTTGTTGGACTGAATTACTTGTCACCAGTCAGTTCATTCAAAACACTTAGTTAAATGATATGTTGTATCTATGACACATCCTGATTATAAAACTTGCTCTTGGGTTTATTTTATGAGAAAATGTTGTACCAGAAACAGGTAGCAAAAAAAAAAAAAAATCATATGATTAGATAATGAGGATTCCAAACACTAAACTGATTTTTAGAAATCCTGAAGACACACTGTGATGTCAGTATATAAAGAACCAAACTTCTGATGAAAAAACAAGAGGCTGAAAAACAAATTGACCAGACTACAAAATGTTTATACTCATCCATTTTCCTCCTGAGAGTTATTAAGCTGTGAACTAAACAAGTACGTTTTTCTGTTTACTCATCACGTGGTACCAATTGTCAGTAATGACTTATGAGACATCTTTCTTACTTGATATTTGAAAATATCTTTGTGTAAAGCTGTGATTTCTATTTTAAAATAAAATCTCTCAGAATCATGAGCATCTCTGAAAGGGATTGTTGAGCTCATCCATCAGGAGGATTTGTAGATGAGGAACCTGAGGTCTAGAGTGTTGAAGTGCCAAGTCCTACAGCTGGTCAAAGAGTCTAGATTGACATTCAAGACTCCTGACACCTAATTCAGAACTTTTAAACTCAGATTAACTTTTGTTTAGTGAACTGAATCCCCAGTTTGAGATAACAAAAAACCCTGGAACAACAAAAGCCTTTATGGTTTCATTACAAATTGAATCCCAATATACTAAAATTATGCTACCATTCATGATATACTGGTAAGAATAATCTCATTCATGATGTATTTAAAAATGAGGAGACTTCATGGGAAAGCTTATCTCTTGAAGTCACCCTATCATTTGGATATATTAAGCCGTCAGCCTTTCCTTGAATTACTCTAATAACTCTCCAATGTGAATATTGCTTTATCTGCAAATAAATGGTGGGAGTTTCCAAAAACATACTGGAAAATTTCCTCCTCTTTTTTTGGAAACAAATGTACAGTGATTACCTATGCTATAACTGTTTGACTTTGTAGTATCATAGTAAAGATAAAGGCTTTAGAAAATAAGAGAAATTTAAGAACTGAGCTATAAAAAAAAGACTGCTATTAATGGTAGTACATATTTAATTAACATTATGAACACTTTTGTTCAGTTAAAAATATAGTCTTATCCTTTGATGCCTGTCCTCATTTGTCATGGCATAAAGGAACATTGAAAAATGTTTGATTATGCTGTATATGAATATGTAGCTTATATTTTAACTGTGTAAGATAGGTACACAGGAGTAAACCTTTAATGTGTAGCTATACTTTAATGCGAGACACTTCTCTGATATTGATGCAGAGTATTATAGAGGATTAAATTTAAAGACTCGTTCATAATCCTTTTCCTTTTATATTTTCCCAGACAGCTTATATAGATGTCAGGTGTTTTTGTGCATGTGTGTGTGTATGTATTTGTTTTCGATGTACTGTTTTTCAGGTCTACTCTCTGAAGTAAGATGATTTGTCAAAAATTCTGTGTGGCTTTGTTACATTGGGGTAAGTTATCTGCTTTTTAAATGTCCGTATATAAGAGATTTTGCTGTTGGAGATGTTGTTTCTTTTATTGGCTAGCAGAATTTCCTGTCCACAGTTCGGAATTCTCATGCTTATGATTAAAAATACAAACCAAACAAAAGCATAAGTGTGAAAATAAAAACACTTCCCAATCTCCTGGGAATAACCTGATGTGTAGCTTTCCAGAACCATAACACATACAAACACACACAATCCATATCTATGGTTACAAAAATAGAATTGGTCTATACATATTGTTTTTTGTTTTTTTCTACTTAATAGTTTTTCAATTTATTATGATAACATTTTTTTACTGAGTATTTACTGATATGCTTATTCATTTAATGGTTGCACAACAATGATCTGTATGAATATACTTTATTAATTTATTTCACCAATTCCCCATTGATAGACATTTCTTTTACTGTAGCAAATAATGCTGCATTGAAATCCATGTATCTGTATCTATATCTTTGTATATTTGGAAGAATATTCCTGCTGATTAGTTGTTAAGGAGGAATTCTCTATTACATAGTATGCACATTTTAAAATTTGATGAATACTGTGAAATCTCCACAAAGCTTTGTAGCATTTGTGGTACCACCACAGATATATGAACGCCAGCCCATTGCATTTCTGTCAGAGATGTATACTATCATTCTTTTGTCTTTTTGCTCTGTCATATAAGCAAAACATAGCATCCCATTTCAGTTTTATTTATTTGGCTGTTTGTGAGGTTGAGCACTGTTTATGGACCATTTATATTTCTTATGTGATTTTCTAAATCATACACTTTGGCCATTTTGTGGTAGGATTCTGTCTTAGTGATTTTTAGGATTTTCTAAAATGTAATTGATATTTAGTACTGTATTAGTCAGGGTTTTCCAGAGAAACAGAACCGGTAGGAGTTATATATAGAGAGAAAGAGATTTATTATAAGGATTGACTCACAAGATTGTGGAGGTTGAGAAGTCCCGTGACCTGTAGTTGCCAGGGTGGAAACCCAGGAGAACTGATGATACAAGTTCCAGTCTGGACACTGGAAGGCTTCAGATGCAAGAAGAGCTGATGTTTCAGTTTGGGTCCAAAGGAAGGAAAAGACTGATGTCAGTCAGGCAGTAGGAGTTCCCTCTAACTCAGCCTTTTTGCTCTATTCAGGTCTCCAATCCATCATGAGGCCTGTCTACCTTACGGAGGGCAATCTGCTTTACTCATTTTACTGATTCAGTTGTTAAGTTCATCCAGACATGCTCACAGATACACCCAGAATAATGTTTGACCAAATGACCGAGCACCCCATGAACCTAGACAAGTTGACACATAACCTTAATCATCAGAAGCCTGTAACTATTTATTAATATTATGCAAATTTTTCTTCCTGCCCATTGTTTGCTTTTTAACTTTGTTTTTTTTTATGGTACAGAAATTTATGTATGCATACTAACACCCTTATGCATGTGTAGAAAAAAGATACAGTGACACTTAAATGTTTTAATTTTAATTTAGTAAATGTAGTGTTATTAAATTATGAATGTCTATATATCAGGTGATAGTCAAAACTTTAGTTCTCTATCAAGGAGCTGTTTAACATGGTGATAATATTTAAAATATATGACTATGACAAAATAATGGATTTATTCTCAAATGGAAGGAACATGCCATTTTAAATGTTATTTCACATTAGAACTCCAGTAGACAATGACAAGTATAATGTTATAAAGGGATATTACCAAGGGATGGTGTATACCTTTAAAATTTCCATCCTGAATACCACCAGAAGAATGCTTTCAGAGTTTAAATGTATACTAGTCTCCCTCCTATCCATTGCAGGAATATCCTCAAGAGAAAGCTTATAGATTTTTTAAAATGTCTTGATTTTAACTAATAGTATGCTTCTTTTTGAAATTAGTCACTCATATTGCCAATGAATTTTGAGCATACTATTCTCACTTGTTTCTGACCACACCCTAGAGATATTCTGACTTAAAAAAAACCCCAAATCATCTAATTTAGGTTATGTTCCATTTTTAAAATTAAAGTCAGGCTATTTAAAAAAAAAACATTTTATCTGGCAACCATATTGGGAGCTCCTCAAGCTGTCCAGCTATGTGTCAGTGAGTTCTGAGCATCTCCTTGGCTAATCCAAACTGAAGGCACTCTTATGAGCTTCTCTACTAGTTTTCCTTGTTGTGCATACTGTTCTTTCTCATTGTCTCCATCTGTATATTTACAGCAAATACCCAGGATAACCCCACTGTTGACAGATTTCAAAACAAAACAAAACAAAACAACTATGCCACAAGGGACTATCTAAAAGTAGCAACATACTCATTCTCTCTTATATTCTCTAGCTTTTATTAGGTTCCACTCAACGTGTTTCACATTGGCTTTCCAAAAGGTTTGTTGTTTGATGAAGTCTTGTGAATCAGAAGAGTTCTTGGGACGTTGTTACCATGATAACATATGCCTTCAGAAATAAATTCTGGTTTCTGTTGTTTAGGGTTCATCTGGAGGGAAAGAAATATTATTTGCAAAACAAGCATGCAAAAATAGAACCATCTTTTAATTAAGCTGATTCAACAGTCATTATGTCTATGACATTCATTATTACATTTTAAATTTCAAAGACTTCTTTGAGGATTTTAGGCTCATTTCAGTTCAGCCAACTGAATCTTCCATATGCAGCTAGAAAATAATGCTTTTAATTAATACCAACAAATATTCATGGTTTTGTAAAACCAAAGAAATAACCTATTTTATTTTTTATTAACATGTTCTGATTTCAGAAACATATATTAGAAAGATTGAAGTCCAAAGGAACACAATTGTAATGAGGGGGTCACAGTCATATTTGGCTTAATTTAGGCATCTGATATATTCTTATTTTATCTTTTTTTTGCATCTGATACATTTAAAATTTTTTTTATTTTGAGAGAGAGAGAGAGAATGAGTGTATGAGTGTGGAGGAGGAGCAGAGGAAGAGAGAGAGAGAGAGAGAGAGAGAGAGAGAGAATGAGAATCTTGAGCAGTGGGGCTGGATCTCATGAGATTGTGACCTGAGCTGAAATCAAGAGTTGGATGCTTAACTGAGGAGCCACCCAGGTGCCCCTACATCTGATACATTTTTATGTTAATTTATTTTTATGGAAAAGTTTAGAAACCAAACTTTAACAGTTGTTACCTACATATTGCTTAAATATTTTTACATGTTTTACTTTTATAGTTTAAAACATCGTTTTTGTGAATTTGTTTTTTAAAAATTGCTATTGTCTTACATTTTTACATTTACCCTAATTCTTCAAAATTCTCATTCCATTCAAATCCATGCTAAATTCTCAGAATTCTCATTCTGCATTAGTTTGTATATGAGGCAACACAGCTGTTGTATTATTTGAGTAGCTTGTAAAAGAAAGAATTATTGAGAATTTATTATTATATTTTCAGACAATTCCTAAAAAATAAGTACCACTTTTGAGAGTTTTTGAGTATGGGATTATATGGTTATTCTTAATTTTTTTTATGTCTAAAAAGGTGAGAATTGTCTTTAATCAGCAATGGAATTTTTCTGTCTTTGTACATTGATTCTTGGAGAGTGCATTAAGGACATGCCTTCGATGATGTCATATATTTGAGGATCATGGGCAGAAGAGATCATCCAGCTGTCCTGATGTTGAAAGCAAACTCTTTGAAAAGCACTCATAGTGCTAACATTTTGGTATTATTCTCTTTAAGAAATATTAAAACGGGTGCCTAGGTGGTTCAGTCCATTAAATGTCTGATTTCAGCTCAGGTCATGATCTTGTGATTCGCGAGTTCAAGCCCCGCGTCGGGCTCTGTGCTGACAGCTCAGAGCCTGGAGCTTGCTTCAGATTCTGTGTCTCCCTCTCTCTGTCCCTCCCCCCGTTCATGCTCTCTGTCTCTCTCAAAAATGGATGAATACACATTAAAAAAAATAAAAAAATATTAAAACAGAACTTTAATACTTGTTTATATAATTGCATATTCAGATATTTCTCTCTTATACTGGAAGTTCATTAGAATATTTTTTTAGAAAAGGTAATTGAAATATTGAGCTATAGTTTTTTAATTAAAATATAAATATAGAATGCTAGATTCATGAGGAAAATGAAGCATGAATTTCCAAAAAGAGGTGCTAAGAGTGAAGTTATCTCTATGAACTAATGTATAATACATTGTGTAATGGAAACCCAGAGCTGTGCATTAGGCATGGATTGGGCACTAAGTTAAATACTACTGAGCACTACATGGTTTAATCTTAGATACTTCCTATTTATGTCTTAGTCAAAGTGATTAATTATTTTTCTATGTGTCTTTTTTAATACCCTGACAGAATTTATTTATTTGATAACTGCATTTAACTTGGCATACCCAATTACTCCCTGGAGATTTAAGTTGTCGTGCATGCCACCAAATACAACCTATGACTTTCTCTTGCCTACTGGAATCTCAAAGAACACTTCAAATGTGAATGAACATTATGAGGCAGTTGTTGAAGCTAAATTTAATTCAAGTAGTACCTACTTTTCTAATTTATCTTCCAAAACAACTTTTCACTGTTGCCTTTGGAGCGAGGAAGATAAAAACTGTTCTGTACATGCAGATGACGTGGAAGGGAAGGCATTTGTTGCAACAGTGAATTCTTTAGTTTTCCAACAAATAGGTAAGTATTTTAATGTTGTGAGCATTAGATGTTATTTTAACTGTTTTAAACAAAATGTTTTCGTTTTCTGAAACTTGTATAAAATAGATGTCTTATGGATGGGATTCTTAACACATATCATCATTTTATATTAGTAATAAAATTATGATTCGTTATGTGACCAAACTAATGAGCCCCAAATTATTTCATATGTTATAAAAATAAAAGAAAAATGTAATGAGGGAACTCTTACCTATAACCTGTAAGTCAGTTTTTTGTAATCTTCTAAGTTTGCCTTATTTTATTATTATTATTTTTTATTTTAGAGAGAGAGCATGTGTAGAGGAAAGGGGTAGAGAGAGAAAGAGGGAGAGAGAATCTTAAGCAGGCTCCATACTCAGCCCAGGGTCCAATGTGGGTGCAATCCCATGACCCTGGGATCATGACCTAAGCCAAAACCAAGAGTTGGATGCTCAACTGACCAAGCCACCCAGGCACCACTAAATTTGCTTTAAAATAGAAAAATCACCCCTTATTTTGTTAAATATATTAAATATTCAAAACATTCAACTGTTGAATTAGTTAAAAAATTTTTTAAGATTAAAAAAAGTTTTTAAAGTAATCTCTACACCCAACATGGGGCTTGAACTCACAACCCCGAGATCAAGTGTTGCATGTGCTACAGGCTTAACTAGCCAGGCACATCAGAAGTAGTTAAATTTTAAAGCATTTATGAATAATATTTGTTCAAGGAAAGAATCTCTCTGCAGCCAATCCATGTTTTAAATCAAGGGGGTTTTGTTGTTCAAGTATAATGTACACTGAATGTAGTTAGCATAATTAATAATTCTACATCTGGAAATCTAAACAACAAAATTATTTCCAAGCCTTCTGGAAAAGCTAACAGAACAGCATCCATTGACTCAGTAATACAAAGAGACCTACAGTATGAAAGTAAAGGCAAGCATAAATATAGCACTTCTGTTAAGGGTTAATCAGAATTTCTCAACCTCAACCTTATTAACATTTTGGGCCTGACAATTCTTGGGTATGGGGGGGGGGCTGTTCTGTGCATTGTAGGATGTTTAGCAACATCCCTGGCTTCTACCTAGATACAAGTAGCTCCTTGCCCAGTTGTGACAATCAAAACATGTCTCCAAACATTGCCAGATGCCCCTGAGGGCCAAATTGCCACTGGTTGAGCATCACTGATTAGATCGAAGAAACACTCTGGTTTATTGAAATCAGCTTAAGAACAAAGTATAAATATGCAATAAAATCAGAGTTTTAAAACAAGTTAGTAGTAATAACTCCCAGTGTCTCCAATGGAGTCCATAACCATTGATTAATAAAATTCACTTAATTTTTTATTAATATCAAACTTTTTTTAATGTTCATTTATTTTTGATGGAGAGAGAGACAGAATGTGAGTGGGGGAGGGGAAGAGAGGGGGAGACACAGAATCCGAAGCAGGCTCCAGACTCTGAGCTGTCAGCACAGAGCCCAATGCAGGGCTCAAACCCACAAGCCGTGAGATCATGACCTGAGCCAACGTCAGATGCTTAATTGGCTGAACCAGCCAGGCGCCACATAACATTCACTTAATTTTAATTGAAGCATTTTTTTTTTAATTTGTAGGGGAACTTAACTAGCCATTCCAGCAATTCAATGGATATACCAAGCATGAACTTATTAAGGCAGGGTCTTTGTGATGAGCTTTGAAATGATCAAAAAAATGTTAGTACTTTCTTCACTTTTGAAGAGAAATGATTATGATGTTATAGATTTTTTTTTAATTTTATTTATTTTTGAGAGAGAGAGAGGGAGCACGTGCAGGTGTGTGTTGAAGCAAGGGAGGGAGGGGTAGAGAGAGAGAGAGAGGGAGGGAGAGAGAATCCCAAGTAGGCTTCTCGCTGTCAACAAGGGCCTCTAGCCCACAAGCCGTGAGATTGTGACCTGAGCCAAACAGATTGAGCCACCCAGGTGTCCCTATGATGCCGTAGATTTCAGTTTTACACATAAATAAAGCTTGCATAACTAGTCACTTCTCACTTTAAATTTTTGTAACTGAAATCGGTAGGTTAAGTGGTGGTTACCGAGGATTTCAGCTGATTATTCTGCCACGCATGCTGTTTACTTCATAATGGTTCAACACTGTTGTAAAATCCCTACCAGCTAGAAATCCTTCAAGTTTGGGGAATACGTTAGTGTTGTCTAAGTGAGCCATTATTTATGATTGTTGCTATTCTTGCTTTTTAAATTACAACCCGCCAATAATTTATTGCCAGGTGAGTTTTTCAGTGCACAGTGAAAGTATGCCTGCATCAGTTATATCTGGGGCCTGTAATTTACAATAACAAGAATTTAAGACATGAATCACTGTTCACATGTGAATCACTTTGCTTTTATTGCTAAAGCAGACACATAAATACTGCTCCACATGTGCTCGTATCTTGATATTGAATATTTTCTTTTCTCTTAGAAAGCAAGCATGAACTAAACTAGGTGACTTTTGAGGTCTTTTGTCCTACTTAAGTAGTTCAAGATTAAAAAAATAAGAAGAGTTTGAGAAGCAGTAATTGAATTTAAGTCTCTTACTTTACCAGAAAGGAAACTGAAGTCCTAAGGGACTAGATCACTTGGGCAGATACATACCACTGGTTAGAGCCGGTTCTTTTTCTCTCAGAATAGGCAGTGGAAGTTGTATCAGAACACTGGTAAATTTAATTTAGTTCTTCTCTTTCACTGAGTTGTTCAGAATGTTTTTCAGATTTAATGTAGTTTATTTTTAATTCAGGTGCAAACTGGAACATACAGTGCTGGACGAAAGAGGACTTGGAATTATTCATCTGCTATATGGAGTCACTATTTAAGAATCCTTTCAAGGCTTATGACCTTAAGGTCCATCTTTTATATGTTCTGTAAGTACCAAATAAATTAATTTGGAAATTTCTAGGACATAATTTCTTTTAAATGCAAGAGCTTCCATACACAGAAGTGGATTATGAAAACTCTCCTATCCCTACATTTCCTTTTGTATCTATGGGAATATATTCTGAAAGAAGTATGAACTCAATTCAGGGGTCTTAGACATTTGAGTGGAGGGGAAAAACTTGTTACACGTTTCTTTTTCAGGTAGATTTTTTCCTTCATATTTGATCATTTTATTCGCTTAAAAATAGAAGTGCTCAATATTTATTTGTGCTAGCTAGAGAGCCAAGATGGTGGTTTGAGATAGCCATACACTTAGAATTCTAGCTAACACATCATTCAAGTGTTCTAATAATTCCAGTGTTAATACATATCATTCCTCTGTAAATTTTAGCTCTTTAAATTTTTTTTCTAATTTGTCCTTTTGTGGGATGCTCAAGGAGAAAGAGACTCATTTCCTTCAGTTCTGCAGTTATTGGGATCATACCACTGAGGGGCGACATGCTAGAAACTGTCCATATAAACATGAGTCAAATAGAATAGTAGTTACCAGGGACTAGGGGTAGGGGCAATGGGAGGTCCTCTTTAAATAAGTATAGAGTTTCAGTTGAGGAAGATGAGAAAAGTTCTGGAATTGGATTTATATTACTCAACAGTGTAAATGTACTGCTGTCACTGAACTGTATACTCAAAATGATAAATTTTATGTATATTTTACCCCAATAAAAATAATTTGAAAAGAAAGAAACTTAAAGATGCTGAGAAAAAAAGATAGTAATGATTTCTGCCTTTGAGGCATCACAGGCTGGTGGTTGGGGCAGATAGGTATAGGGCTTCAGTTTTAGTGGTTACTGTTGTCTGTTTGGGAGGCACATGAAGCCATGGGAACATAAGATTGTTGTGGAAGCCTTAGGTGGGGATAACTTGTGCAGCTGAATTCTAATTCTAGGTGACTGTAGAAGGCCCTGCTAGCCTTTGCTTCTTTGTGCAATTCACATTAAGGCGAGGATCCTGAAGGGGACTATCTGATTGGTGAAAAGGTGCCCTAGCTGCCAGTGTTTCAGCGGCACAAAATTCTGGACAGCCAGGAAACCTAGAAAAATGTGCAAAATAGAAATGACTGAGCTATAAACCTCTAAAGTCCCCCAAAGTAGTGGAGGTTGTAAAGTGGGAAGGACAGAGGAATAATGGGTAATGCACAGCCAAGGGTGGGCATTTAAAGGACAGGAGAGAGTGAGCTTGCTTCTAGATAATGACCCAGCAGGGAGGGAAAGTTTGAAGATATAGTAGAAGGGGGACTATTGAAGATCTATAACAGAGTATGAATATTTAAATAAACAAGTTCCAGGAAAAAAGCACAGGTGAAAGGTTGGTCTTAAAATGAAGGAAGCTCACCTCAACCTTGAGTACTGAGGAAAGAAAGGAAGCACTGTGATAGATAAAGATATATTTGAAGTTTGGAACAGAAAATTTCCTGTTTTATTGAGCAAAATAGGTTTTAGCTCACAGAAAAGAATTACTTTGCAATGTAGCACATTCCTACGATGACCTAAATATTTTGGATGGTGATCAAAAACTCACTGGGTGCCCATTCAAGAGAATTTCAGATATTGTCAGCAAGCTAGGGCAGCATGCTTGGTTTAAGAGCTCTGTGACCATGTGCAAGTATTTACATTTTGTTATTATCAAAATCTTACTATTATGTATAGACTATAGTTAAGTCTTGAGGTCTGCATTTTTAGAAAAAAATATACATGAATATATTGGAACATTACAAAATTGCATAGTAACTTAGCTACAGTTGAGAATTTTCACTTCACTTCAGTCAGCCAGGTAACCATTGGTCTATTCATTACATGATGGTTTTTCTGGGTCAGACTCAGAAAATGAGAAAATTATGATAAATTAACTAGATTTTTCAACTTACATGATGCATTTAGCAGATTCTTTTGACCTGCTTTTATTTTGAACTCAATTTTCTAAAAATATCAGTACAGGAAAACTTGTCATAATTGCATGCAGTTGGAGGAACATTGTGGGTTTTTTTCTTACTCCTTTTTGCCATATTGATTGTTTTCTCCTTTGTATGATTGGGTTAATATATCCACTTTACCAATTGTCAATGCTGTTTCTGCCTTAAATTCTGTGTTGTCTGCATCTCTGAGCACTGTATCTCTAAATAATTTAAATAAGACTCCTCAAATCATGAGGAAGAGATGGTCAGTTTAATGAATAAGACTTCCATGGAAGAGAAAACCCATAAAGGTGGTTACTGTAAGAAGAGTTTTTAATCAAAATGCCCTTCTGCAGACATTAGAGTTCATGAGAGAAATCTTTCAAATGCTTCCATGTGTAAATAAGAATGGTTTTTAAAAGGAACCAAAACCTAACATTTATAAGGGATTTAAAGCCCTATAAATATGTCCCTTAAGGGAAAGCATTGTTTGAGCTCAGATATTAATGTTTGTCAAAGAATCCAAAGGAGAGATACCATAGAAATAGGCTACTTCTTTCAACGCTTTACCTTTGACCTGGGAGAGAAATCCTACTGTGTGCACCAGCCACTGAGTTCAGTATGAGGAACCATGTTGAACAACTCAGACACAGCCCTCACCCTTCTGGAGCTAACAGTAAAGACAGAGAACATAATAATTTGAAAGTGCTGTGATGTAATAAACATAAGGACTTGTGAAAACATATACAGGTACTAGAAGTTATCTGCCTGGGTTACAAGGGGGCAGAGAATGAACCAGGTAGAATGAAGAGCATTTGCAAAGTCCCACAGTCACATCTGGACATTGTGGACAAGAAAAGTTAAGTGTGGTTGGGTTGTAAAGCTGGGGGATGGTGAGAAATTGAACTGGAAGAATAAGTAAGGGTCATCCAAGGTGTTTAGACTTTTGTAACTGCTAATACCTAGTTTACCTTGTCTCTTTACTGTTACCCTGTCACCATTCTTGGTGATTTCCACTTCTATATGGATGATCATCAATTTCTTAAAGGCTTTTCTTTCACTATTCTTGTTTTTTCACCTGACCTGGTTCACCCATTCTCGTGGACCTACTGTAGACCTTGTCATTACTGGTAAGCATGCTCTGTCTATAAGTTCAGTTTCAAGGATCCCACTCTTTGACCATCCCCCCTCCTCCTCACCTTAGGCTTATTCCCTCTATTACCTCAACCTCAGGAATAATTAATTCTCCATGTTTCTTGGCTCTGTCCTCTGAGGTTGTTTTTCATGAAAGGCTGCATATCTCTGCAGCCAGGGAGTTTTCTCATATGCTTCCTGTCAGCACAAGTTTGGACGTCCAATGGGTCCATTTCATTTTGTATCCTTTCAGTCTAAGCTAGCAGTGTGTCTGCTACTGTGTTCTCTCACAAGACCATACAGCCTTCTGTGGCTCTCACTGGGGTTCACCCCATTAGACAAAAGCCCACAGATCTCTAAGCCCTGGTCTTTGCTTAGAAGCCATTTCCTAGTGTTAACATCTTTACCCTCTGGAGAGGCCAGGCATCTCATAGCTCTCAAGTCTTGGTTTCTTTTATTTAACCACCCTTTACTCAATGTGTACCTCTCCTCTTGTGGCAAGAGGAAACCAAGAGGCACCTTCAACACCTGCTTGGAAATTTCCTGCAGCAGATCACCCAGTTCAGTAGGTAGACTGTGCTTCCCATGTAACTGTGGATGTGTGACTTAGCTGTCTGCCTTTACATTACATTCTCTTTCCTCCAGTTTCCAGTCTGCTACACACTTCCTCTTGTGCCCTCACTGGAACTGTCATCAAACTCCGCATTTCCACTCACAGTCTATTCAAGACAATTTAGGCTTTCTTTATCACACATCTCCAAATTTTTCTAACCCCTGTGCATCACCTGATTCTAAAGCCACTCCCACATTTTTAAAAAAGTTTAGTATATATTCTGAGAGAGAGAGAGAGAGAGAGAGAGAGAGAGAGAGAGAGAGAAGCATGAGTGGGGTGGGGCAGAGAGAGAGGGAGAGAATCCCAAGCAGGTTCTGCCCTGTCAGTGCAGAGCCCAACATAGGACTTGAACTCATGACTATGAGATCATGACCTGAGTGAAAATCAAAAGTTAGATGCTCAGCCTATTGAACCATCCCAGCACCCCTCATGGATTCTCATTTTATTTTATAAGCTATATTCAGTTATTTTCATTTTTTATATTATTGGTCAAATTGCCCCATATTTGACCACTGGGAACTTATTGAAGCTGGCTCCTGTGTCATTTTGATCTGTCCCACCTTTTTTTTTTTTTTTTTTTTGAAGGACTTCCTTACTCTTTAGTGCTACAGGATGTTTCAGGTTGATTTTATACTTTCCTTGCCGTAACACTGGAGTCAGCCATTTCTCCAAGGAGCCCTGCTTCCTTTTTATTGGAGAATGGTATTTACAAAGCAGTATCTGGGAGCTAGATGCTCATTGTTACTTGAGTGGCATTGTTGAAACATCTGGGCCTTCTCAGATACGTGTATGTATGTACTGGATACATGTATGTATGTACACAATATATGCAAGGTTTATATATAATATACACAAATCTATATTTCTGTATCTGTATATACATATATTAAGAGTAGGTATTCATACTAACATTTCCCATTTTATTACTTTT
The DNA here is from genome assembly GCF_022837055.1 of Prionailurus viverrinus. Lineage (NCBI taxonomy): Eukaryota > Metazoa > Chordata > Mammalia > Carnivora > Felidae > Prionailurus > Prionailurus viverrinus. The sequence goes on along the minus strand of NC_062568.1, from coordinate 160,299,266 downwards.
TAAAGTTTGTTTATTTATTTATTTAGAGAGTGGGAGTGTATCAGCAGGGGTAGGGGGAGAGAGAGAGGGAGAGAGAGAGAATCTCAAGCAGACTTTTCACCTTCAGCGTAGAGCCGGATGTGGGGCTTGAACTCATGAACCTTGAGATCATGACCTGAGCCAAAACTAAGAGTTGGACGCTTAACTGACTGAGCCATCCAGGTGCCCCTAATATCTCCCATTTTAGCCCCAAACCATATGATACATTCTAGTCTTCCCTTTTCCTTTTTTCCTTTCTTCACTCCTTCTCTCCCCTTCCCTCTCCCTTCCTTGCCCTTCTTTCTTCTCTTTCTTCCACCAGTAAGAAACCTGGCTTCCATTTCCCACAATATATAACCCATTTGCTCAGTCGTGGAATACATGTAAAGTAGTTTTGGAATTGGTAACCTATACCACTGTGAAAAACAAGCATGCTAACTAGAGTTGCTAGTATTTGTTTACACTCATTTTGCCTGTGCTAAGGCGAAGGGTTACAAGGTCAAAATACTGTGTTCCAAAGTTAATTAGGATATCCCTCCCCCTCTACCCACATGGTTGTATTGTTAATTTGATATACATTAAGGTTCATTTGTTTTTGTTTTCAGTCTTCTTTTTCTTTTTCTTTTTCTTTTTTCTTCGTCTCTTTTATCCTTGTTGATTTTCCATTTGTTTGGCACTATCTTACATTTGAAGAATACTTCATGTTTTACAAAATGCTTCTTAAACTTGTCTCCTTGATGAGATTTATCTAGGCTGTTAATCTCACTTGGAGCTGATTCACAAGATATAAAGTGGAACCAGTTATTTGCATTTCTGTCAAGTTCCAGGTGATACTGATGCTACTGGTTTGGGACTAAACTTTGAGAACCACTGATCTATGACTTCTTGAAAACAGATTCTTTAGCACCAGACCTACTGAATTCTTCATGGAGGGTCTAGGAATGTAGTGTTAACAAGTGTCCAGGTGATTATGATGACAAGACCAGTCTGGAACACTAACCTGGTCTTTGAAATTTTGGGGATTGGCAAAGTAGATTTTTTGGGTAACATTTGTATAGATTTGGTAAAAGTTGTATAGATTTAAAGTGACCTGTTCAAATGATATATAAAAGTAATACTGTTTTAAACAATTCCTATGTATTGGTTTGTCTACTGTAGTTTGCTCTCAGTTTATGTCACAGTCAGGAACTTGGATGGCACCATTTGATGCTATTTCTGTAGTAACTTAGTGGAGATCATTGCTTAGAGAAGTTTTAATAAATTCATGGAAAAGTAATTCTGGGAATGAATAATTTGACAGAAGGTCAGAGGACAGAATGTGTTCTCTGTAAACCACCGTGGCTACCAGAAATGAAATTTCAGTAATAAATATTTGTATATCTAACTTCTGAGTAGAAAAATTGCCCAAGTGATGAAATTTGCAAATTAGCCAAATGTAAAATTTGAGAAAAAAAATTTTTCTTTACTATTTTCACTTCTAAGTAAAGTTTACTCCCATATAGAGATTAAATAAATAGTGGCACTGAATTTATGTGTGTACTGGCAAGATATAAGATATTTTGCTGCATAAAAAGTTTTCAAGGAGTTCAGAAATTATTAAGTTTTGGTTATTTTAAGCCAAAGTATCGCTTTCTTACTTTAAAAATTTGATCATCATTTTAATCCTTATACATTAAAATGATCAAAATTTAGAGTGTTGTTTGATGTTCACAAATAACTTCAAACTTCTTTTGGAAGGTAAAAGAAGTTCTTATGCTGACTTTGACAAATAACAAAGGCTTTGACAATAACAAGGCTCATGTATTCCAGGTTTCACACAAACTTTGAAAAGCTTATGCTCTCACACATATGAGAAATATCTAATGTTTTCCTCATGGAAAAAGTAATTTGAAATAATTCTCTAATTCTTTAAAGTTCTGATCTATAGAAATATTGAGACGATTCAGATTATAATAAGTTTTTAGTTGTGGCTACCGATGTCTCTATGAATCCCCTAAATAAAATGGCAACAGTAGCAGTGAAATGTCTCCTGTGATAATAAGATATGTTGGGCATAATGAAGTGAGCAGTGAGCATGTAAGCATAGGCTTCAAATGAGTTTCAGGTCTGTATGGTCTCCAAGCCTCAGTTTCTTATTCAGTTTCTTACTTTTTCTTTGAAAAGTTGAATTAGATCATGATCCTCTAGCTGTTTTTATGTCAATTGTAAATATGCTATATAATGAAATTTGATGATATATTTAATGTGGATTCTTTATTTTTGTGTCCTTTGCCTTTCAAGTACCCAGCAGTAAGGAGTACAAAATGTTTTTGGCCAATAGCTGGGATTGAAAAATGTTTTCTTTAAGGGCCAGATAGCAAATATTTAAAAACAAATTTTTTTAAATATTTATTTATTTTTGAGAGAGAGAGAGAGAGAGACAGAGACAGACAGAGCATGAATTGGGGAAGGACAGGGAGAGAGGGAGCCACAGAATCTGAAACAGACTTCAGGCTCTGAGCTGTCAGCACAGAGCCCAACGTGGGGCTGGAACTCACAAACCGTGAGATCATGACCTGAGCTGAAGTTGGACACTTAACCAACTGAGCCACCCAAGCACCCCCAGATAGCAAATATTTTAGACTTTGTGGTCCATACTGTCCCTGTCACAACCTTGTAGCCATAAGTAAATATATAAATGAATAAACTTGAGAATGTTAATGGACATTGAAATTTGAATTTTATGCAATTTCCTTGTATCACAGGACATTCTTCCTCTTTTTTTTTTTTTTTTTTTTACCTTCTGAAAATGTAAGAAACCATTCTTAGTTCACAAGCTGTACAAAAAACAAGTTTATTTGGCCTGTGGGCTGTAGTTTTCTCACCCCTGTATAGAACACTTTGAGAATTAGTTTTAGATTGATTTTTAGAGTTTCATGATGGGGTTATCTGTTGTGGTAGTTTGGGAAATTTCTGAATGGAAATGCTTTTTTAAAAAAATAATGAGTTTGTTGCGAGCAGGTGCTGGAGGAAGATGGCGGCGTAGGAGGATGCTAAGTGATTGTCCTGCTGATCACTTAGATTCCACCCATACCTGCCTAAATAACCCAGAAAACCACCAGAAGGCTAGCAGAACAGATTCTCTGGAGCCAAGCATAGACGAGAGGCCCACAGAAGAGGGTAGGAAGGGTGGAGAGGCGGTGCGCGCTCCAAGGACTGGCGGGAAGGAACCCGGGGCGGAGGGGCAGCCTGCCGGCCAAGCAGAGCCCCTGAGTCTGGCTTGCAAAAGCGGAGGGGCCGGACAGAGTGTGTTCAGAAGCAAGCAGGACTTAACATCTGGAAGGTTATAAGCTAACAGCTCTGCTGGGAGATCGGGAGGGCTGGAGGACAACGGGAGGGAGAGTTGTTGAGCCCCGGAAGACAGAGCTCAGCTTGGTGGGGAACAAAGGCACTCGCTAGCACCATCTCCCTCGCCCATTCCCCAGCCAAAATCCCAAAGGGAACCAGTTCCTGCCAGGGAACTTGCTTGCACCGCGCAAACACCCACAAACACCCAACGCTGTGCTTCTGTGGATCCATCCCTCCAGCGGAGGGTCTGACTCACTCCCGGTGCCGCAGAGCCCCTCCTGAAGCGGATCACCGAAGGAAAAGTGAGCTGAGCCTGCCCCTCCTTGCTGATCCACCCCAGCTAATACGCCAGATCCCCAGCACCACAAGCCTAGCAGTGTACAAGTAGCCCAGACAGGCCACGGCACCCCACAGTGAATCCCGCCCCTAGGAGAGGGGAAGAGAAGGTACACACCAGTCTGACTGTGGCCCCAGCAGTGGGCTGGGGGCAGACATCAGGTCTGACTGTGGCCCTGCCCACTAACGCAAGTTATTCAAGACAGCACAGGGGAAGTGCCCCGCAGTCCCGCACCACTCCAGGGACTATCCAAAATGACGAAATGGAAGAATTACCCTCAAAAGAATCTCCAGGAAATAACAACAGCTAACGAACTGATCAAAAAGGATTTAAACAATATAACAGAAAGTGAATTTAGAATAATAGTCATAAAATTAATCGCTGGGCTTGAAAACAGTATAGAGGACAGCAGAGAATCTATTGCTACAGAGATCAAGGGACTAAGGAACAGCCGGAGGAGCTAAAAGATGCTATAAATGAGCTGCAAAATAAAATGGAGACAACCACAGCTCAGATTGAAGAGGCAGAGGAGAGACTAGGTGAACTAGAAGATAAAATTATGGAAAAAGAGGAAGCTGAGAAAAAGAGGAAGCTGAGAAAAAGAGAGATAAAAAAATCCAGGAGTATGAGGGGAAAATTAGAGAACTAAATGATGCACTAAAGAGAAATAATCTATGCATAATTGGTATTCCAGAGGAGGAAGAGAGAGGAAAGGTGTTGAAGGTGTACTTAAAGAAATAATAGCTGAGAACTTCCCTGATCTGGGGAAGGAAAAAGGCATTGAAATCCAAGAGGCACAGAGAACTCCCTTCAGACGTAACTTGAATCAATCTTCTGCACGACATATCATAATGAAACTGGCAAAATACAAGGATAAAGAGAAAATTCTGAAAGCAGCTAGGGATAAACGTGCTGTAACATATAAAGGGAGACCGATAAGACTCGTGATGGATCTCACTACTGAAACTTGGCAGGCCAAAAAGGAATGGCAGGAAATCTTCAATGTGATGAACAGAAAAAATATGCAGCCAAGAATCCTTTACACAGCAAATCTGTCATTTAGAATAGAAGGAGAGATAAAGGTCTTCCCAAACAAAAACTGAAGGAATTCATCACCACTAAACCAGCCCTACAAGAGATCCTAAGGGGGATCCTGTGAGACAAAGTACCAGAGACATTGCTATAAGCATGAAACATACAGACATCACAATGACTCTAAACTCATATCTTTCTATAATAACACTGAACGTAAATGGACTAAATGTGCCAACCAAAAGACATAGGGTATCAGAATGGAGAAAAAAACAAGACCCATCTATTTGCTGTCTACAAGAGACTCATTTTAGACCTGAGGACACCTTCAGATTGAGAGTGAGGGGATGGAGAACTATTTATCATGCCACTGGAAGTCAAAAGAGAGCTGGAGTGTCATACTTATATCAGACAAACTAGACTTTAAGTTAAAGGCTGTAACAACAGATGAAGAAGGGCATTATATAATAATTACAGGGTCTATCCATCAGGAAGAGCTAACAATTATAAATGTCTATGCGCCGAATACAGGAGCCCCCAAATTATTAAAACAATTACAAACATAAGCAACCTTATTGATAAGAATGCGGTAATTGCAGGGGACTTTAACACCCCACTTACAGAAATGGATAGATCATATAGACACATGGTCAATAAAGAAACGAGGGCTCTGAATGATACGTTGGAACAGATGGACTTGACAGATATATTTAGAACTCTGCATCCCAAAGCAACAGAATATACTTTCTTCTCGAGTGCACATGGAACATTCTCCAAGATAGATCACATTCTGGGTCACAAAACAGCCCTTCATAAGTATACAAGAATTGAAATCATACCATGCATACTTTCAGACCACAATGCTATGAAGCTTGAAATCAACCACAGGAAAAAGTCTGGAAAACCTCCAAAAGCATGGAGGTTAAAGAACACCCTACTAAAGAATGAATGGGTCAACCAGGCAATTAGAGAAGAAATTAAAAAATATATGGAAACAAATGAAAATGAAAATACAGCAATCCAAACGCTTTGGGATGCAGTGAAGGCAGTCCTGAGAGGAAAATACATTGCAATCCAGGCCTATCTCAAGAAACAAGAAAAATCCCAAATACAAAATCTAACAGCACATCTAAAGAAATAGAAACATAACAGCAAAGACACCCCAAACCCAGCAGAAGAAGAGAAATAATAAAGATCAGAGCAGAAATAAACAATATAGAATCTAAAAAAAAAACAGTAGAGCAGGTCAATGAAACCAAGAGTTGGTTTTTTGAAAAAATAAACAAAATTGATAAACCTGTAGCCAGGCTTCTCAAAAAGAAAGGGGAGAGGACCCAAATAGATAAAATCATGAATGAAAATGGAACTATTATAACTAATCCCTCAGAAGTACAAGCAATTATCAGGAAATACTATGAAAAATTATATGCCAACGAACTGGACAACCTGGAAGAAATGGACAAATTCCTAAGCACCCACACACTTCCAAAACTCAAACAGGAAGAAATAGAAAATTTGAACAGACCCATAACCAGTGAAGAAGTTGAATCAGTTATCAAAAATCTCCCAACAAATAAGAGTCCAGGACCAGATGGCTTCCCTGGGGAATTCTATGAGACATAGAATACCTATCTTTCTCAAACTGTTCCAAAAAATAGAAAGGGAAGGAAAACTTCCAGACTCATTCTATGAAGCCAGCATTACTTTGATTCCCAAACCAGAGACCCAGCAAAAAAAGAGAACTACAAGCCAATGTCCCTGATGAATATGGAGGCAAAAATTCTCAGTAAGATACTAGCAAATCGAATTCAACAGCATATAAAAAGAATTATTCACCATGATCAAGTGGGATTCATTTCTGGGATGCAGGGCTGGTTCAACATTCGCAAATCAATCAATGTGATACATCACGTTAATAAAAGAAAAGATAAGAACCATATGATCCTGTCAATCGATGCAGAAAAAGCATTTGACAAAATTCAGCATCCTTTCTTAATAAAAACCCTTGAGAAAGTCAGGATAGAGGGAACATACTTAAAGATCATAAAAGCCATTTATGAAAAGCCCACAGCTAACATCATCCTCAATGGGGAAAAACTGAAAGCTTTCCCCCTGAGATCAGGAACACAACAGGGATGTCCACTCTCACAGCTGTTGTTTAACATAGTGTTGGAAGTTTTAGCATCAGCAATCAGACAACAAAAGGAAATGAAAGGAATCAAAATGGGCAAAGATGAAGTCAAGCTTTCACTTTTGCAGATGACATGATCCTCTACATGGAAAACCCAATAGACTCCAGCAAAAATCAGCTAGAACTGATACATGAATTCAGCAAAGTTGCAGGATACAAAATCAATGTATAGAAATCAGTTGCATTCTTATACACTAATAATGAAACAACAGAAAGAAAATAAAGAAACTGATCCCATTCACAATTGCACTAAGAAGCATAAAATACCTAGGAATAAGCCTAACCAAAGATGTAAAAGATCTGTATGCTGAAAACTACAGAAAGCTTATGAAGAAATTGAAGAAGATACAAAGAAATGGAAAAACATTCCATGCTCATGAATTGGAAGAACAAATATTGTTAAAATGTCAATACTACCCAAAGCTATCTACACATTCAATGCAATCCCAATCAAAATTGCACCAGCATTCTTCTTGAAGCTAGAACAAGCAATCCTAAAATTTGTATGGAACCACAGAAGACCCCGAATAGCCAAAGTAATATTGAAGAAGAAAACCAAAGCGGGAGGCATCACAATCCCAGACTTGAGCCTCTACTACAAAGCTGTAGTCATCAAGACAGCATGGTATTGGCACAAAAACAGACACATAGACCGATGGAATAGAATAGAGACTCCAGAATTGGACCCACAACAGCATGGCCAACTAATCTTTGACAAAGCAGGAAAGAATATCCAATGGAAAAAGACAGTCTCTTTAACCAATGGTGCTGGGAGAACTGGATAGCAACATGCAGAAGAATGAAACCAGACCACTCTCTTACACGATTCACAAAAATAAATTCAAAATCGATAAAGGACCTGAATGTGAGGCAGGAAACCATCAAAATCCTAGAGGAGAAAGCAGGAAAAAATCTCTATGACCTCAGCCATAGCAATTTCTTACTTGACACATCTCCAAAGGCAAGGGAATTAAAAGCAAAAATGAACTTTTGGGACCTCATGAATTAAAAAGCTTCTGCACTGCAAAGGAAACAATCAACAAAACTAAAAGGCAGCCGATGGAATGGGAAAAGATATTTGCAAATGACATTTTGGACAAAGGGCTAGTATCCAAAATCTATAAAGAACTCACCAAACTCCACACCCAAAAAACAAATAATCCAGTGAAGAAATGGGCAGAAGACATGAATAGACACTTCTCTAAGGAAGACATCCAGATGGCCAATAGGCACATGAAAAGATGCTCAATGTCACTCCTCATCAGGGAAATACAAATCAAAACCACACTCAGATATCACCTCACGCCAGTCAGAGTGGCTAAAATGAACAATTCAGGAGACTATAGATGCTGGCGAGGATGTGGAGAAACGGGAACCCTCTTGTACTGCTTGTGGGAATGCAAACTGGTACAGCCACTCTAGAAAACAGTGTAGAGGTTTCTCAAAAAATTAAAAATAGATCTACCCTATGACCCAGCAATAGCACTGCTAGGAATTTACCCAAGGGATACAGGAGTACTGATGCATAGGGGCACTTGCAACCCAATGTTTATAGTAGCACCTGCAACAATAGCCAAATAATGGAAAGAGCCTAAATGTCCATCAGTGGATGAATGGAGAAAGAAGATGTGGTTTATATATACAATGGAATACTACTTGGCAGTGAGAAAGAATAAATTATGGCCTTATGTAGCAACGTAGATGGAACTGGAGAGTGTTATGCTAAGTGAAATTAGTCATACAGAGAAAGACAGATACCATATGTTTTTACTCTTATCTGGATCCTGGGAAACTTGACAGAAGACCACGGGGGACAGAGAGGGAAGGAGGGAAACAATAAGAGTCTCTTAAAAACTGAGAATAAACTGAGGGTTGATGGGGGGTGGGAAGGAGGGGAAAGTGGGTGATGGGCATTGAGGAGGGCACCTGTTGGGATGAGCACTGGGTGTTGTATGGAAACCAATTTGACAGTAAATTTCATATTAAAAAAAACCCCAAAATGGTATCTTATGAGTATATAGCACTTTAAAGTTTTCAAAAATCCTTTTATGTTATCCTCTTTAATACTTACAATAGCCTTGTAAAGGTGAGTAGTGCAGGCATTTTTCTCTGTTTTACTGATTGTGGAAACCAAAGCTCACAAAAGGAACTCTCTGACTATGGCTCATAAGCAAACAGGACTTAATTTTAGGTCTCAGTTTAATTTAGTGTGCTTCCCACAATAGGATTATCCCTTACACAGCGCCCAATAGACTGATTTGCACCTTAAAAGGCCTGGAAATGTTGTTTCTTGATTGATTTCTTTTAGGTCTAAAGTAATACTAAAGTCTACCTCAGGAAACATGAAAATCTATCATAATTCACAACATTTAATACTAGGGGTATATGTATGAACGATTCAGGCCCATTTCTTTCATGTTGTGTTTATATCTGAATTTTCAGGTATGTGCTAGTTAGCAGAGTTTCTAAAGCATTGCTTTCCCTGCACTGAATTTGTATATTTATCACTTACAGTTTTTCCCTCCAAAAGGGCTGCAAGATTTCTGAAGGCAGTGATCATGTCTAAATATTAATACTCTCTCCCCATTTGCAAGGTTTTTTTTAACCTTTTTAAAATTTATTTATTTTCAGAGAGACGCACAGAGAGTGAGAGCAGGGGAGGAGCAGAGAAGGAGAGAGAGAGAGAGAGAGGGAGAGAGAGAGAGAGAGAGAGAGAATCCCCAGCAGGTGGAGCCCATCATGGGGCTTGAACCCACGAACCGTGAGATCATAACCTGAACAGACACCAAGAGTTTGATGCTTAACCAACTGAGCCACCCAGGAGCCCCTATTATTATTGAGTTTTGAGAGATCTTTATATCTTTTGGAGACAAGTGCTTTATTAGATAGATGATTGGGAAATGTATTCTCTCAGTCTGTGGCTTGTCTTTTTGTTGTTTCATAGTGTCTTTCTTTCAGAGGAGTTTTCAATCTTGAGAAGAGTCCAATCTGAATTTGTTCTTTTATGGATCATGCTTTTGGTGTTGCATCTAAGGACATGTTACCTTACCCAAGGTCACAAATTTTTTTTCCCGTGTTCTCTTCTAGACGTTTTATAGCTTTAGATTTTATATTTGAATTGATGACCCATTTTGAATTAATTTTTGAATCTGGTGTGAGTAGGGATTGAAATCTGTTTTGCGTATAGATGTCCCATTGCTCACCACCCTTCTCCACAGACCTGCTTTTGTACCTCTCTAGAAAGCTGGTTGTCCATATAGGTCTTCGTCTCTATTCTGTTCCATTCATCTATTTTTCTCTATACTAATACTCTATTGACTTGACCATTGTGATTCCAAAGCTATAACTTCATGTTTTGTTATTTTAGTGGTTGCTTTAGGATTTGTAATACAGGTTTTTAACTCATCACAGTCTAACTTATGTACCTCCGAGGAATATTATACTTACATGAGAACATTACAACTGCATACTTACATTATGTCCCGCACTCCCAAGCTTGGAGCCAATGTCATATGTTTTACTTCTATCTGTCATAAACCTTACACTACATGGTTATTATTTTTGCTTTAAGCAGTCAGTAAATACCCTTTTTTAAAAAATCATGATCTAATAAATATGCTCTAGTTACAAAGATCTGAGGATAATGTTGTTTTGAAAACTGGATAGTTTCCACAGACAAGACATTTTAGAATAACTGAAAAAATTCAAGAATCTGTTTTCCAGTGATTTTTTTTCTATTTTCTTGGAAAAATATAAACCCTTCTTATTTTTGCTAATTCTAAACTTCATCCCACAGAATCCTCCTTACATTAATTTAGACAAAGTATTGATCCTAAAATAGGTATTACATTTTTTAGAAAACTATGGTAAAGGAGTAGAGGCTCTAAAAACTAGAGAATTTTCATTACTTGATCTGGAAAGGATTCTCCTTGTCTTTATTTTCAGTACAGAACAAAAATAAATGTGTATAGGCTTTTCAAAAATCCTATTTTAACTTTCTCCACATTATTTTTTTAATTTTATTTTTTTATTTTTTTAAATTTACATCCAAATTAGTTAGCATATAGTGAAACAATGATTTAAGGAGTAGATTCCTTAGTGCCCCTTACCCATTTAGCCCATCCCCCCTCCGACAACCCCTCCAGTAACCCTCAGTTCTCCATATTTATTATTTATTTTTTTTTAATTTTGATTTTAATTTTTTTAAATTTACATCCAAATTAGTTAGCATATAGTGCAACAATGATTTCAGGAGTAGATTACCTTAGTGCCCCTTACCCATTTAGCTCACCCCCCCTCCCACAATCCCTCCAGTAACCCTGTTTGTTCTCCATATTCATGAGTCTCTTATGCTTTGTCCCCCTCCCTGTTTTCATATTCTTTTTGTTTCCCTTCCCTTATGTTCATCTGTTTTGTCTCTAAAAGTATTCATATGAGTGAAGTCATATGATACTTGTCTTTCTCTTACTAATTTCGCTTAGCATAATACCCTCTAGTTCGATCCATGTAGTTGCAAATGGCAAGATTTCATTCTTTTTGATTGCCGAGTAATACTCCATTGTATGTATATACCACATCTTCTTTATCCATTCATCCATTGATGGACATTTGGGCTCTTTCCGTACTTTGGCTATTGTTGATAGTGCTGCTATAAACATGGGGGTGCATGTGTCCCTTCGAAACAGCACTCCTGTATCCCATGGATAAATGCCTAGTAGTGCAATTGCTGGGACATAGGGTAGTTCTATTTTTAGTTTTTTGAGGAACCTCTCTACTGTTTTCCAGAGCAGCTGCACCAGCTTGCATTCCCAAGTAAATACCCTTTTAAAGTTATTTTCATTTCTTTGTGTGAAACCTGTCTTCCATCTGTTATCATTTTCTTTTGCCTGATAGATTTTCTTTGGCAGCTTTTATAATACACACCTGATGGGTGACGAATTCTTTCAGTTTTGGTATGCTTGAAAAAAACCTTTATTTCATGTTTATTTTGAAAGATATTTTCTCTGGATATAGAGTTTTAGGATCACAGTTTCTCTTTCCTTTTTGGTACTTCACTATTGCTTCAGTACCTTGTTGCTGGTATTATTTCTTTTAAGATTTTTTATTATTTTTAAGTCATCTCTATACCCAACATGGGGTGCGAACTTACAATTCCAAGATCCAGAGTCACATGCCCTACCGATGGAGCCAGCCAAGTGCCCCTGTGCTGATATTCTTTCTAATGGCTAACCTGCTTTAACTCTTATGTTTGTATCTCTGATATAATGCATCCTTTGTTTTTCCCTAGATGCCTTTTAAGCTGGAGGCGCAGATGTTTTTGTCATACATTTTTAGTAAATCCAGTACATGCCACATCTACACTAATATTTATCTCTTCTTTTTTCACATAGGCCTGAAGTGTTAGAAGAGTCACTTCCGGTCCCCCAAAAGGGCAGTTTTCTGACTCTTCAGTGTAACTGCAGTGTTCGTGACAGCTGTGAATGCCATGTGCCTGTGCCCACAGCCAAACTCAACCACACTCTTTTTATGTATTTCAAAATCACGTCTGGTAGAGTAATTTTTCAGTCACCTATGATGTCAGTTCAGCCCATAAATGTTGGTAAGTTGTGTATAAAAGAGATAATAGATCTAAACATCAGTCACACAAGCAGGTTAAAAATTGCTCACAAAATGTTTTTTTTTTCAATAGTTTATCTTGCTTTCACCAGAGCTGTAAGGATGGTAAATGTGGTATGAGGAACTATTAAGAGTAGCTTCTAGAATGTTTTAAGCACAATATATATATCTCTGAAGTTGTTAAATTCTTTCTTAAAAACGTTTTTTCTTATCGCTTCTCGGCCTTTTGGCTAAGATCAAGTGTAAAAACGTTTTTTCTTAAATCCTGGATCTGTGCAATGGATACGTGTCGTTTGGTTATTCCTGTTTTCACTTATATAATAATTATAAAAAAATAATCAGAAGCTTGTTTTTTACCTGGATTTCTTCCTTCAATAAATATTTCTCAGAGGCTCATGTGTGTCAGCCACTGACCTAGGAGCCGGGGAAACAGTGGTGAATGAGACAGAGTTTCTGCCTCATAGATCAGAGACAATATTAAGCAGACAGGGATAGTAAAAAAGTAAACAACTAAATAATTTGCTGTACAAATCTGATTATAAGAAAAACTCAAGTAATAGGTTATGGCCCAGATTTTTAGTGCAAAGATTCCCAAAGTTTCTTTTGATTCACTTGAACATATAATTACAAATGTGAATAAGATAGGCAAGTGTTCACTTAATGTGTTTATTAACCCAGTTTTGTGTATGTACATATATATAATATGTAATGTAACAGTGTTACTATTTTCCACTTGTATTTCTTGAAAGCATTGTATACAAACTTCTTACATGCATCATTGCATCATTGTTTTTGACATCACAAGAGCCACTTTTCCAGGCATCTCACACGGTTTTTCACATAGCCTCACCTTCATTTCTTTCTAAGTTACTGAGCATGACATCTGCATATGTAGATTTGCATATGACATATGATACATGAATGCATATGACATCATATTTTAACATTAGGACTTTCAAATAACTTGTCTTCTAGGGATATATTTTTGGTCTCTACAACATAATTATGATGATGCCTGAACAATTCCATCATGAAATTATACCACAGGAAAAAATATACAAAATATTTATAAAATACTGTTATGTTCTCTTTTTAAAACTAATTCTCTCAGGTGATTTTTAGAAGCACCTGGAGCCAGAATTGAATTGCATATTTTTAAAAAAAAATAAAAGTTAAGATGAAGTTCTATGATAGACTTTATAAGAAACTTAGAAAGAGTTTTGGTTTTTTTCAGCAATGATTTTTGAGAAAAAAAAAATCTTTCCGTATGCTTGGGCATATATGATAATGTCCCAAAATTTTAAGTTCCATAAAAGAAGTAAGAGATGGAGAGTGTCAGGTGTAGTGACTATTATTTTAGCTATGGAGGTCAAAGAAGACCTGTTTTGGGAGATAGCAGTTGGGCTAAATGAAAGAGAAAAAACTGTGTAAAATTCCAGAGCAAAAGGTGCTCCATGCAGGAAAAATAGCACCCATGAAACCTCTGAGATGGAATGAGCTTGGCAGTTGGAGGAACCAAAGAAAAGGCCTCTATGTTTGGGCTGAATGAGGTAAGGGAATATCTGGAGATGTGGTCGGAGAGTTATTGGGTTCATATCGTAGGCCAGAGTTACAGAGTTGGATTTTATCCCAATTGCACTGGAAGCTTTTGAACCAGGAGAGTGATATGGTCAGGTATGTGTGTCTGTGTGCATGTTTAAAATTTGCTCTGCATGTGGAGAAGAAAGTTGATGGGGAAAAGAGGAAGGATAGTTGCAAGAGTGGAATCAGAGGGCTCAGATAGGAGGTTATTGGAATGATCTAGTTGGTTTAGGGATGTAGCAATGGAGAAGAAAGAAATGGTCATAGTTGGAATTTATTTGGGAGATGGTGTTATCTGAGATTTCTAGTGGATTTGGTACGAAGGAAAGAGAAGAGCCAAGGATAACACTCAGGCTAGGACCAGAGCATGCCAGTGAATAGTGGTACCATGTACTGGGATGGGGAGATTTGGGGAGGACCAGGTGTGACACATTAATTTTGAGATGCTTATAGATACCCAAGAGATGCTGAATAGGCATTTGGACATATGATCCTAGAGTTCAAGGGAGATATATACAGGAGTATTTGGTGTATAGATGTTTATGGGATTGAATAAGATCAGCCACTTAGAGTTCAGCGAGGGAAAGACTGAGGCAGTCAGAGGGAATAGAGGAGTAAAAGAACATGGTGGCCTGGAACCATGCAGGAACAGTGAGCAGATATGTGGAATGCCACTGAGAGGTGGAGTGAAATGGATCAGACAGCTGATACTGGATTTGGAAAAGGGTGGTGATCTTGATAAGAGAGAGCGCTTTCAGTGGATTGGTGAGGGGGTAGACCTGATCAGAGTAGGTTGGTTAGGAAGATGGGACACAAAGTGGGCGGAATGAGTAGTGCCAATGCTTCCAAGAGATATTGCTGTGAAAGAAGCAGGTAGGTGGCAGTATATCTAAGACTGGGGACATAGGTGGTTCAGGGAAAGATTTATTTTTAGATTTCTAATATTAAGGAATGTATCTATACAGGCAGGAAGTGTACAATAGTTTATAATTTTATGATTTCTCTTCTGTTTGATGGCTTTGTTTTGTTTTCTTTTTGGTCATGAGAACTCAGTGAGTTTCACCTATTGTTTCTAGACTTTAGTGTTTATCTGTCCCTGCTTTAAAATAATTAAAATTTGTAATATGTCACATAAAGTAAAAACTTTATTAATTTTGATTCAAGGAAAAGAGAAAAACTATGTCTAAATTCTTGAAAATACAGTGTGTTAAGGGACGCCTGGGTGGCTCAGTTGGTTGAGTGTCTGACTTTGGCTCAGGTCATGATCTCATGGTTTGTGAGTTCAAGCCCCGTGTCGGGCTCTGTGCTGACAGTTCAGAGCCTGGAGCCTGCTTTGGATTCTGTGTCTCCCTCTCTCTCTGGTGCTCCCCTGCTCATGCTCTGTCTCTCTCTCTCCTTCAAAAATAAATAAAAACATTTTAAAAAAATGAAAAGAAAATACAGTGTGTTAAAAAACAGTAATGTGCCATTTTAGTTCTTGAAAATGAAATGCAAATCAGTGTTTCAATGTAATGACTATTTCTATGTATGTAAGTTCTGCTAGTTAAAATCTTAAAAACACAAGAGATGTGCAAAAAGGACAAATTCATTATCTGTTTTCCATCATTTTGTCATTTTTTCTAATTATAATACATACTTATGAATATTCTTTTGTTAATTAAAAAAAATCAGGAATCCAAGTATAGATGTTATTTGATAAACTTTTTTAAAAATTTATTTTTATTTATTTTGAGAGAGAGATAGAGAGCAAATAGGGGAGGGACGGAGAGAGGGAGAAAGAATCACAAGCAGGCTCTGCGCTGTCAGTATAGAGCCTGATGTAGGGCTCGAACTCACAAACCGTGAGATTATGACCTGAGCTGAAGTCAGGAGTCAGATGCTTAACTGACCGAGCCACGTAGGCACCCCCAATAAACTTACAATACTAACAATATTAAACATGTTCAATATTCTTCTCCATTATCATTTTTAATGGCTATATAGAGCCCCTTATAGGGATGAGCCATTATTTCTTTAGCCAGTCTTTTATTGTAAGATGTTTATATTGTTTCTACAAATAATTTAAAGGTTATGTGTTTTTAATTTTTCTTTTTAATGTTGATTTGTTTTTGGGAGAGAGAGAGAGCACACAAGCAAGGAACAGAGACAGGGGAGATGGGTTCTGAGCTGTTAGCACAGAGCCTGATGCAGGACTAGAACTCATAAACTGTGAGATCATGACCTGAACTGAAGTCAGATGCTTAACTGAGTGAGCCACCCAGGTGTCCCAAGGTTATGTGTGCTTAAAACTACACACACACGCGCGCGCACACACACACACACACACACACACAAAATCTATACACAAATGCATATTCATACATAAACACATGCGTATACATACAAACTCAAATCATTTACTAAGCTAAACACATTGTTAGACTATGAAACTCTATGCCCATTTCTGGTGACAAGCCAGGGCCTGCTAATGCTATGTTTATTGCATGTAAAGTATGCATGCTGTGAGTTATTTGAATTGGTGCATCTAGATTACTGTATTTCAAAGTTAATAGGTTTGCTGAAGTTTGAATGCATATTTGTGTGAAGTTTTACCTGAAAACTCTGTATGCATTTTCCAAGTAGTGCTCTGCAAAATGCTGTTTTTCTTTGTCACCCACTAAAACAGTGGGTGAGTGTGGTAGGGAGAAGCTTCAAAGAAGTTTGGGGAATGCCAGTTTAAATAAAGTTAACAGACTTTTTTACAGCAGGAATTCACGTTTATCAAAACAACCTCATTTACTGATTTACAGTTTTTACCATTTAGGGAGAAGGAAAGGAAGATGTGTGGATTGTTATGGAAAGATACAAGGAGGAGACCTAATATTTTGGTTCTGTAATTAGCCTTTGCTTAAGGTTACCTTTTAAGTAGTTAAAAGATTAGGATCTGCTAAAAATTCATTTTGACTTTATTTTATGATTATCATGAAAATTGCTTGACTTCAAAATATTCTCTTTTCCTTAAGTGAAGCCTGATCCACCATTAGGTTTACATATGGAAATCACAGACACTGGCAATTTAAAAATTTCTTGGTCCAGCCCAACATTGGTACCATTTCAACTTCAATATCAAGTGAAATATTCAGAGAATTCTTCAACAAATATGAGAAAAGTAAGTATAGTTTAAATTGGAAAAAAAATTAATGTTTATTTATTTATTTTGAGAGTGAGACAAATCTAATGTGGGAAGGGGAGAGAGAGAAGGAGAGAAAGAGTCCCGAGCAGGCTCTGTGCTGACAGCACAGAGCCTGATGTAGAGCTCGAACTCATGAAATCATGAGATCATGCCCTGAGCCAAGATGCCCTGAATCGAGATCAAGAGTCTGATACTTAATGGAGGCAGCCACTCAGGTGCCCCAGTAAGTATATTTTAGTAAACAAAATGGAACATCGAGAAGCAACTGAAGATACGGCGCTTTCCAAGTCCCATCTCAAATGCCCTTTGCTTGCCAAATGTACATGGCTCTTCTGGAGCAGAACCAGCTGTAATTTAATATTATACTTGCTTTCATTTAATATCAGCCTAGGAAATGACCATATGAACAGCATGTCTGCATCTTTGGTAAAATGCTTTTAGAAAAATTGTTTGATGTTGCACAGTATCTCTTATGTATGGATCCATGTTATATATTGAGGGGTATGACAAATTCTTCCCAGAATTTAGTCCCAGAGAAAGTTCCACTTCCAAAAAGAGTTTATGTATAGATTACCATCTTTCTCCGTCTCTTCCCTCTCCCTCCACGCATGCACGCACACACAGCTAAAGGGCTATAGAAAGTCCAGTTACAGAAACTTGGATTCATGATCATAATCCTTTCTGATTTTACACTTCAAACTTACTTTTTTTATTGCTCAACATATTTGTTTACATGCAGTGCATACATTTGTAGTGTAAAGTGTGTCAAATCCCTTTTGCATCGTTTCAGTGTTTATTGAATACCTAATAGGTGCTAGGAACTGTTCTACGGGCATCAGGATGCACTTGGTGGTAGAACAAACTGGAGAGGGGGAGCTTGAGGGTGCTGGTGGAGATGGTAGGTTGTAGCATTAAGTGGAGGTGGGGAAGACCTCATTGAGAAGGTGACATTTGGGCAAGGATTTGAAGGAGGTTCGTGATGGAGATATATGGGGGAATTCGTTTCCAAATAGAGGAAACAGCAATTCAGAGGCCATAAGCTGGATGAGAAGCTAGAGGCCCGGGGAGTGAGTGAGAGCAAGAGTAGCAGTGGATGAATCAGAGAGGAGTAGGAGAGGAGAAGAAGGAGGTCATAAGGAGCGTGGACTGTGCATGGAGTTTGGCATTTTCCCTTATGAAATGAATTGTTATATAATTTAGATATAAAAACTGTCTTTTTAACTCTGGGCCAGTTTTTTAATGACTTTATTTTCATGAAGAGCAGAAAAGGAATCCTTAGTGCCACGTGTGGGAAAAGCAGAGTTAAGGCTTCTCTGGGCTTCAGCTTCCTCATCTATAAAACGGAGATAATAGAATTTGAAATATAAGTGATCTGCTATTGTGTAATACATTCCTAGCGCTTTTCACCCTTTCCCAGTTTAAGAGGCCAGGGAGTTCAGTAGCTTTGGAGTACATCATTGGAAAACTGAATTCATTTGCTAAGCAGTTCTTAGTAGTGGTTGTCTTATGCAGAATTAAGTCTCTTGGATCTCTGCTCTCTAGTGTATAAACTATATTTTGATTCACTGTAGCTTATCATCAAGTTCAGGTTTTTAAATTATTCGTGCCCTTCTCTGTGAAGTTTTATTCTAGGAATGTTTGTTATTCTCTGTCCACCCCTGCTCATTGTTTCCTACCGTGTGTGTTTATTAGAGATGTCAGTGGTGGCTTAAAGCTCTCCACTGACTTCAGCTGTGTCTCTCAAATTTCGAAAGGTCAATATTCATTATTATTCAGGTAAAAATATTTCCTGTCACTGTGATTTTCTTCTTGGACTCATGGGCTCTTTAAACTTTTATTGACAAATGTGCAAATGAATTCCACTGGGGCCTGCTAACTATTCTGTAAGATTTTAATTCTTTGAAATTTGCTAAGACTGCTTGTCATCAATTTTGATAAAGGTTCCACATCAACTTGATGCTCTGATGTTTTCAAATGATATTTAATAGGCTGATGAGACTGTCTCAGCTACATCTCTGCTGGTAGACAGTGTGCTTCCTGGGTCTTCATATGAAGTTCAAGTGAGGGGCAGGAGACTGGATGGCCCAGGACTCTGGAGTGACTGGAGCGCCCCTCTGATCTTTACCACACAAGGTAGGATTGCTAATAGTGGCTCCTACTGAGAGGAGAATATGCTTCCTGATTTTTTCTTTGGCCTGTTATAAGCATCTTAAACTTTGTGGCAGTCAACGAGGAATGCAATATTAATGTTTTATTTAAATTTTGACAGGTTAATTTGTTAATGAAAACTTGTGTAAAGGTTCCCAAGTTTACATTCATCCATAGTAGTGTCTTGCCGAATTATTCTTTCTTACTCAAAAGATAGATAGAAAAGATAGAAAGGTTCCAAATATACAAATTCAGAACCTTACCTCTATTGATGTTTTTTGAAGTTACATTTAGGTATATGTTTATTTATGTCAGATATGTTTATTTGACATAGATTTCAAATATTCAAATTTTATTTAATTATTATATTTTACATAATAATAACATAATAAAATAATTTTTTCCACTCTAGATACTTGCTTTTGAGAGTTTTCACTGTTAATTTGCATATTTTGAAAGTTAAGCTTAACATCAGAAAAACTGTGATTTATTCAGAACTACCTTGTGAAGTTGGGGCCCGGGAGCCTTAGAATAGTGCAACCCTGTCACATGCTAACTTGTGACCATAGGAAGACACTTTGTGGACCTTTGCCTACTTGTCTGATCCATCAAAAGACCAAAATTATTCCTACTGAAACTCATGCAGGTTGATTGTGGATATATAGAGACAAGTGCTGTGTAAATCACTGAGAAGATAGTCAACACATTTAACTAAATAAGTTCATGTATTGATTGCTTACTATTTAAAAAGCATTGCTTAGTCAAAAAGTCTGTAGCATTAGTGGTTTAAGAGCACTGACTTTGGAGTCCGACAAGTTTATAGAAGTCCCGGCCCCACCACTTATTTGGAAAGTTTCTTAACCTTTCTATGCCTCCTTTCCTCATCTGCAAAATAGAGATGTCTTTATATGATAGAATGGCACAATTCGCCTAACGTCTGCACTGAATTAGAGGATTCTCACACAGCAAAGTTGCAAAAAAAAAAAAACACAAAAAACAAAATCAAACAAAAAAAGCCCCTGCTTCACAATGTATTACTTCTATTGACATTCATTGTATTACTGAGCATAGTTCAAATAAGTGAGGTCACTGTTACGGATTTGGAAAGCTGCCCTTAATATTTTCTTGTCCTGACTCTTAGTAAGCACTCAGTAAATAGTAGATGCAACCATAGTTTATAAACCACAACTCGATATTCAAAATCTCAGCATCTAATAAAGGTGAGAGGTTGACATGATACATAACTAATTGCATGAGCAAGGTTGTCAGAAGAGCTGACCAAGTGCTAGGCAACGGGAAGGATTGGTTCTCTCTAGGAAAGTCAGGAACCTTGTGGGAACAGATTTAGAAAACATGAATTTCTCATCACTTTTCCTCAAATAATTATTGAGTAATGTGTGTAAATATGGTGCTGACAACTCAGCTTTGGGATTATTTCCAAGGAAGGTCAACTTTTCTACCTTCAATTATTTATTGTTGATTAATAGGACTTAATGACCAGCTGTGAGTTATGTAGCAAGGAATGAATTATAAATCAAATTTTAAAGACTATCCCATGGAAGTTTTTACAACAGTGGGATGGGGTGAAGTGGGTAGAAGAGGAGAGAAGTGGTCTGGAAACCTACTCTGAGTGACCCTGTGGCCCCTTTAACTACCTTCTGGTGAAACGTTTCTCTTTGAGAAAAAAATGGCTTTCTTCTTTATGATTTTACTTCTTAATTAGATCTGAAAATGTACGCTTTCTGAAGAAGAGGGAAATTCTAAAAGAATCATTGTTATTTTTAAAGCTTGCTAATATTCAACATTTTGAATATTCATACATTTATGCCTTTTTAGAATAATGGCTCTTAGCAATGTTATGTTTTTAGTGGGACTAAAATGAAATTTTTTTAATATTTATTTATTTTTTTAAATATATTTTTTAAAATAAAATTTTATGTATGTATGTATTTATTTATTTATGAGAGAGAAAGAGAGACAGAGTGAGAGCAGGGGAGGGGCAGAGGGAGGGAGATGCAGAGTCTGAAGCAGGTTCCAGGCTCCCCACTGTCAGCACAGTTCATGTCAAACCCATGAACCGTCAGATCATGACCTGAGCCTAAGTCAGATGCTTAACCAACTGAGCCGCCTAGGTGCCCCTAAAGATGAACATTTTGATCGATTATGATGTGATAGTTATTTGTGTTATATTTCATGTAAGATTTTGTTTTAGATTGTTCAGGTTTTTTAGACCTTTGGATGGACATAGGGTTAGTTCTGCTTTACATTGTGCAAAATCCTTTCATACTACTATTACTTTCTTAGTTCACGGTCATTATGTGCAGGATTAAATTTGTTTGGTTTCTGAATATGTTGGACCATATTCTTATGCTTTTGTGCATACTATAAGATTTATTAATATGTATTATAAAACACACACATAGGCATATATATGCCCTTCCCTCTGCATATATTTAGTGTTTTGTGTACCTGACAGTAATAAAGATATGTTTTGTTGAGAAGAAACTTTACCAATTTATTTGCTTGTACAGTCTCTAACAGTATTACAATTAACACCTATCCTTTTACTTATTCACCACAGGTGTATCCCTCTAGTGACTTTAGACATCCCAAACAGAAATGTCTGAAAATAAGTTAAAAATAAAGCCAGACAGTGAGTAAACAGCTGCCCCAATGGGCAGAATTTGTTGATTTAGCAATAAGTATAAAAGTAGCTTACTAGTTTAACAGACTTGGATGGCTTAGTTGCCAGTGAGTGGTACCAGGTAAATATTAAGGGAAAGATAGAAACTTGCCAAATAGAAAGTAGACTAGGGACACCAAGAGTGGGGAGAAAAGCCTACACACTTCAGTAGCTCCCAAGCATATTTCTGTGTTACAGTATCATCTTCTGTAATGATGTAATGATGGGTGCTGAATCATAAATCAAAGGTACAACTAGGTTCATACTTCCCTACTGAATAATAATAATAATAATAATAATAGTAATGACAGTTACAGGGTACTTCCTGTGTTTCAAGCACTGCTCTAAGTGCTTTGCATGTATTATCATTTTATCCTTTTGATGCCCTGTGAGATAGGGTATTCACCTATGTCTCCCTGATACTCCCTTTTTACAAACAGAGCAGTCGAGATTTAGAGAGGTTAAGTAACTTGTAAAAGTTGGCACAATCTAGAGCTGGCAGGCCAATCCCAGTGCTCATGTTTGTACACACTAATACAGTGATTAAGTGCATGATGTATATTTATGCAAGATTTCTGGTGTCACTAAAAATTGATACTGGGAACTAATAAGCAGTAAACTTACATCGAGCATTTTAGTGGGACCTCTCATTTCCTTCATGGTTCCTGATAAATGAGGTTTCAGTGTTGCTTAGGTTGTTCAAGTTTTAGTTTTGCTGAGTTTACCTTCACAGCACTTTCCACACCTCACGGTGCTTACTGGAGGCTTGTTCTTGAGTGCTGTGCAGCAGTGAAGTATGTTTCTCCAAACTCGGGAGCTTCCTATTCTTATGTAAAAGGATTTGGATCCTTTTCCCTTAAATCGAGGTATTTAATATTATTAGATTATCTTCTGTTGCTCACTGCTAGGTGCTACAATGACATCCACCGAACAGAAGTATTCTGTAAGTTTGAGGCATTAACTTATTTTTTTTTTTAATTTTTTTTTCAACGTTTATTTAATTTTGGGACAGAGAGAGACAGAGCATGAACGGGGGAGGGGCAGAGAGAGAGGGAGACACAGAATCGGAAACAGGCTCCAGGCTCCGAGCCATCAGCCCAGAGCCCGACGCGGGGCTCGAACTCACGGACCGCGAGATCGTGACCTGGCTGAAGTCGGACGCTTAACCGACTGCGCCACCCAGGCGCCCCGAGGCATTAACTTATTTAGCATGAGTGAGTTAGCATACCTGCTTTATCATTTCCAAACACTTTGGATTTTATTGATTTTTCTTTCTTTAACAGAGGTTGTCTGATGTATTGTTGCTGGAGCAAACAGAATGCTAATTATCAGTACCTTTATAGTTACTATTTTGTAGTCATTGATTTATTAAAGCTGTACCTACCAAGTACACAGTTAATGAAGCATTGACCATTTCTAATCAAGGAATTCTTACAGATTTTTTGAAAATGATTTGGCTAGGTTCTTTCTTTGTAGCTATTGGGAGACCTTGGACTTTGAGAAGAAAACCCAAGGCCCTCGCAGAACTTAGGAAGGCTAACAACGTTGCAGTTGAGTTATGCCACACACTTAAAACAAGTTTAGAAGTGCTCATTCTTGTAGTACCTTTCTTAATTACATTCTTGTGCTGCCGAAGAAGAGGAGAAACAGATAATTTCTTCATTTCATACTTGGCAGTGCTTATAATGTGCTAGAGAAAATATTTTCCCCTCAAAGGAAAATAGGAAGTCTGCTTTGAAAATTTAAAAATCTATTTTCTGGAGCTATAATAAACACATTGTAAAATAACTTTAACTATAATGTTTTGATTCGTGATTTATGTTCATGTAGGTAATTCACTAATATTTATCAAAAGATTTTCCTCTTTTAATGAAATTCATTATTTTAGACCTTACAAAAAGTATTGGTACCTGGTCATCAGAAGAAAATTATTATTTTCTCGTTTTACAAATTAAATGTTGTGGAGTATCTTACATGAGAATAAAATATATATTTATATTATTTTAAAAATTTAATATTCATTTACTTCATATCAATTTCTGTATATTCAATGTAAACTTTACACATCATCTGGTTTTTAATAACCTGCTTTTCTTTTTTTAAGCTAATATCTTAGTATTTAATCATGTCAAAATACTATGACTTTAACTGCATTTCTTGATTAAGCCTTACTGAGGCATTCAATTTTGAAGTGAAATGGTTTGAGTTTTTCATTATCTTTAAACATAAAAGATTCAGCTTAGCTTTTGAAATCTAATGTGCACTCTTTAAAAAAATAAATTACTCTTAAAGTTTTGAAGCCATTCAGTAATGACATGTGGAGCATATTGAAAATAGGTTAATGATTTTTCAAATCTGTGCTAGGTACTTGCGTGCAGTAAGTAATGTACTAACGAAGCTTGAGTGCCATCCTAGGCTAGGGTTAAAAATCTAATGGACTGTCTTCTGTCTAGTGATTTCATGCTACTAATTTTTTTCTTGTTTATGCTTGACTGCAAACGTACAAAATACAAATGTTTTGTATGGATTCTAAATACAAAGACCATGGAGCTTAGCCTGCTATTGCAAAAAAGAAAAAACTTAAATATAAAAATCAATGAAGTTTTTCATTTTTGTTTTTGGGGGGTAATCCAGATGATATAAAATAATAAAAATCAATGAATGTTTTTGTTTTTGTTTTGGGGGGTAATCCAGATGATATGAATAGAAACATATTCATATTCTCTCAGAAGAAAATGTATTATTGTGAATTGTACAACTGAAATATACTGTTTTTGTAATGCACTGTGGCAGAAATGATTTCTTCTTATGTAAACACTTCTGTTGTTTCTAATTAAAAATATAGATTGTTTTATTAAATAATAATTTTATTAAAAATAAAAATATATAAACATTATGTAAACAATAGATTATTTTATTAAAAATAAAAGTATATTGTTTCCAACAATAGGGGACCAAAAAAGTAGTATGGAATAGTGTAGAGGCATTAAAAAATAATATTTTAGAAAAATATTGGTTCCTCTTATCCTAAACCACAGCATACTGGCATTAAATAACTTTAAAACATTACAGACCAGTATTTAAGGTTTACCTGTTTTGGTGCATTGGGGCATTGTTGATTTTACATTCCCTAACTAGTTCTCTTTATTTATTTATTTATTTATATATTTTTTAATGTTTATTTATTTTTGAGAGTGAGAGACAGCGAGCAGGGGAGGTGCAGAGAGAGAGAGAGAGAAAGAGAGAGAGAGAGAGAGAGAGAGAGAGAGAGAGAGAGAGAGAGAGAAAGAGAAAGAAAGACGGAGACACAGAATCTGAAGCAGGCTCCAGGCTCTGAGCTGTCAGCATAGAGTCAGATGTGGGGCCCGAACTCACAAACCATGAGATCATGACCTGAGCCAAAGTTGGATGCTTAACCAACTTAGCCACCCAGGTGCCCTGTCCCTAACCAGTTCTCTTATTTAAAGCTTATTTTTCAGCTTTACCTGCTGATTGAAATTTTCATATATCCAAATGAGACAATAGCAACCCCCATTTATTCTTCAGAATTTTGCCTTTACAGTGATTTGATTCAAGAACTCAGCCTAGGTTTCACTGATTCATAAGGCACAGTCTGATGAAAACATGTCATTGTGGAATTAGGTTATATTTCATTTAAATTGATTTTCTGCCTGTCAATTAGCAAGTGACAATTACTCACTAAATACACTTTGTAATAAGTTTCTATGTTTAGAAAATACTGAGACAGGGGCGCCTGGGTGGCTCAGTTGGTTGAGTGTCCGACTTTGGCTCAAGTCAAGATCTCAACAGTCCATAAGTTCAAGCCCCACGTTGGGCTCTGTGCTGACAGCTCAGAGCCTGGAACCTGCTTCAGATTCTGTGTTTCTCTGGCTCTCCCCCACTCATGCTCTGTCTCTCTGTCTCTCTCTCTCTCTCTCTCTCTCTCTCTCTCTCTCTCTCTCTCTGTCAAAAATAAATAAAACATTAAAAAAATTTTTTTAAAGAAAATACTGAGACATTTTTGGAAGTTCAAGTGATTTGGAAATGGGAATGCCTGGATACTACAGAATTGTACGTAAGCAGGCAGTACAAGTTATACAGTCTCTTAGTGCACTCATTTTATTTTTGGCAGTGTGATCCTGATTGCATTGTGAATCTTCTCTATGTAGCATAAATTCCATACAGGATGTTTTTGTTCTTCATCTGATATCCTCCCTTTCTTCTCTTATTGCAGATGTCATATACTTTCCACCTAAAATTCTGACAAGTGTCGGGTCTAACGTTTCTTTTCACTGCATTTATAAAAATGAAAACAAGATTGTTTCCTCAAAAAAGATTATTTGGTGGATGAATTTAGCTGAGAAAATTCCTCAAAGCCAGTATCATGTCGTGGGTGACCATGTTAGCAAAGTTACTTTTCGCAGTTTGAAGGCAACCAAACCTCGAGGGAAGTTTACCTACGATGCAATATACTGCTGCAATGAGCATGAATGCCACCATCGCTATGCTGAATTATATGTGATTGGTAAGAATACTGAACTTCTCTTCATTTCCTTCCACAGACAGATTTTTATTATGGACCCTATATTAGAGTCCCATTGATAATGTAAGGAAGTTTTATTTTCATTAAAAAATTTGTGGTGATTTTGCTTTGTATTAATATTTTAATGTGTTTTAAATAGATGTCAATATCAATATATCATGTGAAACTGATGGGTACTTAACTCAAATGACTTGCAGATGGTCAACCAATGCAATCCAATCACTCGTGGGAAGTACTTTGCAGTTGAGGTATCATAGGTATGTATTATTTTTGCTGTGTTATTATTCTGTGGATATGGTGAGATAAAACTTTTTATAGAAATATCATCAGAACAGTAGTCTAGTAGACGTTCTTCCTAATAGAGGAAGGTACTATATACTTAGGAAATTGTTGAGGGATTAGGTGATTTTTGAAAAAAATTACATTGATAGAAAAAATATAACTTGTTTTTACCTCAAATTATTTTTCTGATAATCAATTAATTTTCCATAATTGCCTTTTAATTATTGAATGAAATCCAGGAAGAATTGGCTTCTGTACATTTTAGTTTGACTTAGAGAACTGGCCAGAGGAGAATATCCATGATTATAGAGGTCCAGTATCATTTGCTAAAGATAAATATCTTGGAAAAAAGTCAGAGGTTGTTGCACAAAGATTCTAAGAGATAATATGAATGCTTTCAGAAGTAGGAAAGATTAGGAAAGAAACGCTTAATAAGGAGTGAAGTGTTATGATAAAGAGTAATTTATGCTTGTTTATTTTTGTGCTTCCCTGTTTTGAAATGATTCCAAGACATCATCTTCCTGTAGTATCATCTGAAGTAATAGAACTCTTGATTAGGAGGAGGTAGATACATTTTTATTTTTATAATCTCTTTTAGTAGTTTTCAGTGATATATACTGCTCTCAAACACCCTGTCTCAATTTGTGTTCATACTGGGGCCTTCCAGTTTGTATCCCTTGTCCTCATTTATTCTTTTTTTTTAATGTTTTTATTTTTATTTTTGAGACAGAGAGAGACAGAGCATGAGCCGGGGAGGGGCAGAGAGAGAGAGAGAGAGAGTGAGAGAGTGAGAGACAGAATCCGAAGCAGGCTCCAGGCTCTGAGCTGTCAGCACAGAGCTTGACACGGGGCTTGAACTCACGAGCTGTGAGATCATGACCTGAGCTGAAGTCAGACGCTTAGCCAACTGAGCCACCCAGGCACCCCACTCATTTATTCTTAAAATCTAAATTTTCTACGTGAAAAACAAATCCCCTTCCTCAAATACTGTGATCTGAATTCTGTCCCTAAAGTGACTAGCCTATTCTTTAAAAAAAAATTTTTTTTAATGTTTTATATTTTTGGGAGAGAGAGACAGAGTGTGAGCAAGGGAGGAGTAGAGAGACAGGGAGACAAGGAATCTGAAACAGGCTCCAGGCTCTGAGCTGTCAGCACAGAGCTGGACATGGGGCTCAAACTCTTGTACCGGGAGATCATGACCTGAGCCAAAGTCAGGCGCTCAACCGACTGAGCCACCCAGGCACCCCATGACCAGTCTATTCTTATGTAGTGGTAGAAAAATGGGGCAATTTCTACATTTCTTACATGGGAATAATAGCTGACTTCATCTTACTTGATAGTAGCATTTTAAAATCAATAGAATGTTCATGGGATGCCATTTTACTTCTATAATCTGTCTTCACGTTCCTTCCATAACATTTTCACATTAAAAAAGGTGTTTGTGGATGATCATCACATAAGCTCTGTACCTCAATTAAATCGCTAATATTTACAGAAGAGTATGAAACTCCTGCATGTACTGTGGCGAGTTTTTTAAACCTCTCTAAGCCTCGATTTCCTTGTTTGTAAAATGGAGTGAATAATAAGACTTACAAGGTTTCTGTGAGAATTAATGATAAATTCCATTTAATTATAGTTAAGTGATAGAATTTCTCCTGGTAGATATTCAGTAAATGGCTATTGCTGTCATGATGACAAAGATATAACCTTTGCATTCCAAATGGAGCATTACTGTGTTTCTGTACATGGTCACGGTTCTTTTTACCGCAGATGACTCCCCATGCCTTGTTCTCATCTCTCCCCTCTCCCCACTAGCACTTATTCACACACAGACACCCCAATGATTGTAATTTTGAGGAGACAGGCAGGAAAATGTCACAAAAAATAGAACGAGAAACATAAGAATATAGGTTTTTCATTTTCTTGTAACCTCCTTACTCCATTTTTATGGAAACAGAAAATGCTAATTTAACCACTTAAATACCATGTTCAGAGCAACTAGTGGCAGAAGGGCTATTTCAAAGAAAAGGAAAAATGCTTCGTATGTTCTGAGGTAGAGTGTTGATTGGGGACACAGTTATAAAAATTGCTTTCTTAATTTTCTTCTCCGAGAAAATGCGTTATATATTTAACTATATGATTCAGATATAAATCAAAGATTGGTATTGTTTTCATTGTAATGCTCCAAACTGGAAAATACTAGGACATTGTCAATTAAGCTATAATTTACTATCATAAGTTATGTCTTCAGTTTCTGGTGGAATTTAATCCATATTTAAAGTGTAAGGTATTTATCTTCCTTCCCATCTCAGGAATGCTCCAATACTACTTGTGATCTATACTTTAAAAATGATAATCACTTAAATATAATGTTAACTTTCAGTGTCGTAGGTTCTATCTCTACTTGGATCCGTAGAGAAGGAATACCAATTATTTTATTTGCATTTCCACTTAGTATCTAATAAAATATTTAATAAGGTTTGTTGTCATTTTTATGGAAATACATAAAATTGTGATACAGTGGGGAAATCAAAAATGCATTTCCAATAAGAACATCTATTTTAAGTGGAATAAAATCTATGGCGTTCTCTCATATATCTTACCGTTTTCATCAATGTTGTATATTAACTGAGTGTTCTCGTATCTTTTAAGGAGCAGCCTTTACTGCTCTGATGTTCCATCTATTCATCCCATATCTGAATCTAAAGATTGCCATTTGCAGAGAGATGGTTTTTATGAATGCGTATTTCAGCCAATCTTTCTATTGTCCGGCTATACAATGTGGATTAGAATCAA
The DNA here is from genome assembly GCF_022837055.1 of Prionailurus viverrinus. Lineage (NCBI taxonomy): Eukaryota > Metazoa > Chordata > Mammalia > Carnivora > Felidae > Prionailurus > Prionailurus viverrinus. The sequence continues at coordinate 160,269,540 of NC_062568.1, read as the reverse complement.
TCACTCTTTGGGTTCACTTGACTCTCCACCAACGTGTGTTGTTCCTGATTCTGTGGGTATGTCAAACTGTGTTGTGTGTCTTCATTTTTATTAGCAGATTTGGATTCAGGTTGATTCATGGTAATTGTTGTGTTTTACCATTTTCAGATAACACTATTTTTAAACAAAATTTTGTGTGTGTTTTTAGTGGAATTGAAAAGACAATCAACCTTACAAAGTTTTACTGTTTTTATTTTTTTAAGTTACTTATAGCACAATGTTTTTGTAATAGGAATACTTTCAGCATATAATTTGATAAGTTATATTGGTCATTGGTAATAAAATGTAGCAGTAATATTATTGTAAATAATGCACTGCTTTGTTTTTCTCCCAATGTACTTATGAAAACATTTGGTGTTTTTAATTTAGAAATTTAATTTGGGTATTGTGATGGATTTTGTAATCTGAGTAGTCATAACCAGAGAGTTTAATTCGTGAGGCTGTGTAGGCTACCGAAAGATTCAAAATGACTACACTGAACAAGAAAAAAATAGATAAAGAAGATATCCATCATGACATTTTAAAATACGCTTAAAAAAGATCCACTGATTACAAAGGATTAAGAATATATTGAAAGAATATATTGAAAAGTATAATATATTCCTCCAATATTGCTGCAAAATCTTTGAGAAATGACCTATTTATGATTATGCAATAGAGGTAAAATAATATCTTTGGTCCTATATACTATTTTGTTGGGAAATTATGCAAAAATCAGTATTTGATTCGTTATATTTTCAAATAATTAGTACACATCTGAATTAAAACCTATATTTTGTTAAATGTATGATAAAATCATAATATTTAGGGTTTTTTTTATTACCATAGAGTCCCAATTAATTGATTTCCTCCCCCACGTGCGCGCATGTGCACACACACGCACATGCATACACACATACTATTTAGTTTGGTTCCACTTAAAGGGATTTTACTGTAAGGAGTACTTCTCTGGTACTAAGTATCTTGGAATAGCATGGAACCCTCCTACCACTCTCTACCCCACAAACACGCACATTAATAACTTCACATGTAATATATGACACTATGAATTCAGTTCTCTATGTTATCAGAACAACCTTTGATGTTATTCTTTTCAGTACTAAAATAAGAAGTTTAAGTTAGGCTTATACTGCCTACTTAGTACTAGAAAACAAGGTGGAGATTCAACTTTAGGATCCAAATGCCAGTTCCATGTGTTACTAGCTTTGTAAACATGGGGTAGACATGTAAGTGCCCTGTGACTAGTTTATCACCCATAAAATGTGGAAAGCTTCTCCTTCCTCCTCACTGTGCATGTTGTAGGGATCATGCAAACTCTTGTACTTCAAAGTATCCTTTCTGCAAACTAGATATTCATGGAATATATCCATATGATATCCATATGATTCAGTCAAGTAAGGTCACAGATTGAATGTCTTTGCATCTCTCACATATTCATACTTCCTTTTCTGAGGAGGAATTAACTTTTCAGGAGTTGAAATGTATGTCTTCTTACTGTTGGTCAAGAATGTATTCTTCATATATAAAGAATTGGATAAGCATGAGAAACATTAGAAATGAAAAGGTTTAGAGGTTTTGGTCATCAACAGTCTTAAGGTATTATAAGTGCAGAGCTTCAGAGTTCATATTACTGTGCTGGGATGTTGGGACTTTTAGTTCCCAAATATGCTGAGTTTGCACATTGACTTGTACTATTTTTTTTTAATCTCCTTTGAGAAGGAGATACTGCTTTATAGAGTATAAAAGATTATAACATCATGATAATGTTTTAAAAATATTCTCACTGTTTAAATTACTGTTATACAGTACTATTTTTAAATTTTCTAGTGAAACCACTGCCTCCATCCAGTGTGAAAGTGGAAATTACTGTAAAAATTGGATTATTGAAAATATCTTGGGAAAAGCCAGTCTTTCCAGAGAATAATCTTAAATTCCAGATTCGCTACGGCTTAAGTGGAAAAGAAGTACAGTGGAAGGTACATTTTACCTAGAAATGTCTTCAGCTTGCCTCACTAAATGTTATTTCTTATAAGTGTTTAAGAATTTTATTGCATAAGATTTATTTTATTGGCACAAATGTACATCTTCCTGTATTCTGTAGCTGTTTTTATTAAGTAGATATTTCTATAGGTTTAACCCTTTTTAAAAGAATTGTTTTCATGTTTATTTTTGAGAGAGATAGAGAGAGACAGAGACAGAGAGACAATGAGTGGTGGAAGGTCAGAGAGAGAGAGAAGGGGCAGAGGATCTGAAGCAGGCTCTGCGCTGGCAGCAGAGAGCCCAATGTGGGGCTCAAACTCATGAACCATGTGATCATGACCTGAGCTGAAGTTGGGCACTTAACTGACTGAGCCACCCAGGCACCCCTAGGTCTAACCCTTTAAAGTTATGACATTTCCTGTAACCCATCATTTCCCAAAATGAGTTTGACAGAATATTGAAATATTCCTTGAAAAAAGATTGCATGGATGAATAAATGTAGGAACCCCTGTAGCACTGTGTGTTCCTAGTACAGAACTGCACTGGGTTACATATTAAAGGTTTAGAGAGGTCCTGCATCAAAGTAATATTTGTGACTTTATTTTATTCTGTGTTTCTCAAACTCAATTTACCAAGGAACTCTTTTTCCTTTAACATCTAATATTCCTTAGTACACTTATGTTCAATGGGACACATTTTAGAAGAAGCTGCTTTTACCAAACAACTAAAACCACACCCGTAGTGGCAAGTGTGCATATGGTGACAGGCCACATCAGTTTTCAGATGGCAGCTGGCAAAGACCCAGGAATATTAGGAACCCTAATTATGCCTTTAGATCATCATGATTTTAGCAGAAAGGAATGTGACAGTTTACCATCTTATCGAAGAGACTATCAGAGATATCACTATGTAACCACTCAGTTAAAATTATTAAGAATTTCTGTGGGTAGAGGATTAGTGGACAGAGATTAGTAATAGAGTTGAGAACAGCTGAGAGTGAGGTTGCAAATAGGTCAGTCCAAATCTTGGCCTGAGAAGGAGACCACAGATGACTAAGATAATCCTTCACTTGAAGGAGCTCAAGATCCAAGTCACATATTTCTATAGCCAGAAAACACAAAGTCAGCCCTCTGTTAATTTTGGAATAGTATTAAGGTTTTAAATAGAATGCACTTCAGGGCCCTTTTAGCTACATAGGTGTTGGTAATGATTACTCTAATGCTTGAGTTTATTTTACAGATGTATGAGGTGCGTGATGCAAAATCCAATTCTGCCAGCGTCCTGGTGCCAGATCTGTGTGCTGTCTATGCTGTTCAGGTGCGCTGCAAGAGGCTGGATGGGCTGGGATATTGGAGCAATTGGAGTAGTCCAGCCTACACAGTTGTCACAGATATAAAAGGTCTGTAGAGATTTTGTAAATGTGTCTTAAAAATGCACGAGGATGTGCATTTCCAATAGGACTAAAAATTATTCCTTCTGAGAGCACATGTACAACTTGGGCTCCTTGTCCTTCTGCAGTTCCTACCAGAGGACCTGAAGTTTGGAGAATAATTAATGAAGACACCACTAAAAAAGAGAGAAATGTTACTTTACTTTGGAAGGTATTCCTGCTTTTTATATTACCCTTAAATTTTATTTTTATATTTATGAAAGACTTCATTGTTCATAATCCTGTCATTTTTTAGGCTCTGCAGTCCAATATTTCATTTCAGTTTTGAGATGTGATTGCAGAGAGCTACAATGTGCTGGCATGGAGTTAGGGAACTTCATTCTGTTCTCAGCTGAGTATATTACAGCTAGGTCAGCATTATTTTGGCAAAGTTGCTTAGATGCTTCAGCCTCAGTTTTCTCATCTGTATAAATGTAGAGCTGGACTAGATGATATCTGATAAAATTCTACTCCCCACCTACCCAGATTGTTCCACACCCCGCAGGCATACATGTGTATGTGTTGGTGTTTATTTTTTTTCTGTTATTTCTGATTTTGAGGAATCTCGATGACAAAAAAAAATATATGGAGAAACACTTCCAGTCAACTGTATAGAGTCGTTTTCGATGGGTTTGTAAGGCATTGGCAGCACTGAATCTTATTTGAAACAGGTGGCAGTAATGGAGGAAGTGGGGTGTATTGTTAATGCTCTGTAGAATGGAAGAACAGAATTGGACTAGATATATATTTTACATGGAATCATCAGTGATCTGGTATGATTTTTTTTTAAATGATCGGGCAGAAATTCTGGGATGCCGTTGATAGCCTCCGTTACTTGAATTAGCAACGATTAAGAGAAGAAGAGATAACAAATGACACTGGGGTTAACATAAATGATGATTAATATCTTTTCAGCTCTTTCTTGTTGTTGCTTTACAGAACCAGATGGTTACTCGTTGTTGGTTTTTCAGATGAGGAAACTCTTGACTCTCTGCCAGTCTTTCTTTTCTCTAAAATTAGTGTGAAACTTCTCAGTAGAAAAGTGTCCTAATTGTATCATAATTAATTATACTTAAATGATTTATTCCCTGAGTCTTAAGGAAAAAAATAAGTTTCCTGTGCTGTATACCCATCCCGATGACTTCATTGTGTCTCTGTCAGACACCAGCCCTCTCCTACCTCACCTCCCCATACTTCAGCCTTGAACTAGACAGGGCTTGCCCTGGTCTGCCCCTGCCTCCCAGTGGGAAACGTATAAGAAGAGTTCATGAGCTTGGTTGATATAAAAAGCACGGGAGCCCTTAAACTAATCAATTTTCATGTTTACTACAGCCTCTGATGAAAAATGACTCATTGTGTAGTGTAAGAAAATATGTGGTAAAACATCATACTTCCCGCAATGGAACATGGTCAGAAGATGTGGGAAATCACACTCAATTCACTTTCCTGTGGACAGAGCAAGCACATTCTGTTACAGTTCTGGCTGTCAATTCAATTGGTGCTTCTTTTGTGAATTTTAATTTAACATTCTCATGGCCTATGAGCAAAGGTAAGAAAGGGTACAGGGTGGTAAACCTGTGCCCCTTTCAATATTTAATTTTTACAAACTCCTCCCATTCTAAATGATCTTCCAAGAAGCCTGCAGTTCCCTGAATCTGTAAGTCTGTCTCCTGTCTTTAATTTCTTCTTTTCTGAAAAACAGCAAAGCAGGTTGTACCCTGGTTATATAATATGGTCCTTGGGTTTTCATGTGGTAGAACCATGTTGAAATAATATTATGATAAATGAGAATATTCTAGTAAATCTAATACCTAAACCTTTTGGATCAATGCAAGTTGTACGTGAATTAATCTCTCTCTCCCTGCCTCTGTGTGTGTGTGTGTGTGTGTGTGTGTGTGTGTGTGTGTGTGTGTAAAAGTAAGTACAGGTACATGTGTGTATTATATTTATTACATACATATGTAATAGTATGACATATGGATGCAAGTAATTGTTCAGACTGGAAAATTAATCTGTTCTTCATTAAAAAAATTTTTTTTAACATTTTTATTTATTTTTGAGACAGAGAGAGACAGAGCATGAATGGGGGAGGGTCAGAGAGAGGGAGACACAGAATCTGAAACAGGCTCCAGGCTCTGAGCTGTCAGCACAGAGCCCAACGCGGGGCTTGAACTCACAGACCGTGAGATCATGACCTGAGCCAAAGTTGGCTGCTTAACCGACTGAGCCACCCAGGCACCCCTGTTCTTCATTTAATACAAGTGACGAACTGGGGCTCTGTGGTGGCTCAGTCAGTTAAGCATCCAACTCTTTGTTTTGGCTCACAGTTCATGAGTTCAAGCCCTATATCAGGCTCCACTCTGACAGCATGGGGCCTGGGATTCTCTCTCTCTTCCTCTCTCTCTGCTCCTCTTCCATGCTCTCTCTCAAAATAAATAAATACCCTTTTAAAAAAAGTTATGAACCTTCTTTAATTAATTTTGATATATTTGATTAGAGAATTGAGAACTGCCTTTAATAGGAGTTTCCAATCTGCATTACATATTCAACGTGTAACTTTTTAATGGAAAATTCAAATCTCTTGTATCTCTACTAATCTTTTCCATGAAGTCTTTGCTTATTGCTTTGATTAGGTATGTCCTAAATTGGGGTGCTTCCTACCTTTCTTAAGGTATTTTATATCTTGCCTTATATTAATGATTAGTTTTGTACGTATAGTGTAAGCTTCTTGTAAGTTCCATAGCATCTACACAATGTTTTACACTAAAAATATTTTCCATCAAGATGTTCTAGAAATATTTATTGAATGCTGCACTGTGTTAGGTGGTGGGAACTCCAATGTGAGAAAAACTATAAATGGTCTCAGTATCCACAGAGCCAAATCAACTTTTTGATTATTTAATTAACAAATAATCAAATAATCATACAAGTTGATGCTTATTTACAAACTGGGATAAATGTTCCCAGGAGAGGAATATAATTTTATAAAAGAAAATAAAATAGGAACCTGACTTGGTATTGAGGATTAGAGAGGCTTTCTTAAGCAAGCAGTATAGGAATGAAACTTCCCCAAAAGAGCATTGGCTCTTGAGAGAGGAAGAGGCTGACCGAAAGTCCTTGTGGCATAGGAGAGGACATGAAGGAATTTTATCCTCACATATGGAAATACAGTGGAGGCTTTTTTTTTTAAGTAGGCTTCATTCCCAGCACAGAGTCCATTGTGGGGCTTGAACTCACAACCCTGAGATCAAGACCTGAGCTGAGATCAAGAGTCGGATGCTCAACTCACTGAGCTACCCAGGCACCCCTCCAGTGGAGGCTTTTAAGTGAGACTCTGTGAGGAGGGTGTTAAATGATCAGATTTGTTCTTTGAAAGCACAACTCCATCAGCAGGAGAGAAGAGTTTGGAGAGAAGTAGAGGGGATGATTAATAAGCTTGGGCAGTATTCCAGTGGCGAGCAACTTCCTTGACTCTATCCAAAATCCCGTTTTTGGTTTCTGCTCAATAGCATATATTCCCACATCTTTCTGCATACATGACTCTGTGGTACAAAAATAATTGTATTATATTTATTTATATAAATGTCAGCCTTCTCTTCCTTCTCCTTTTGTCTAATAGGTTATATGTGCCTTGAGGGTATTTGATTTTTTACATTAATTTTGAATTTAAAAACAAATTTCCTTCTTTTCCCCTCAGTAAATACCGTGCAGTCACTCAGTGCTTATCCTTTAAACAGCAGTTGTGTGTTTCTTTCCTGGAAATTATCACCCAGTGATTACTCTCTGATGTATTTTATTACTGAGTGGAAAATTCTTAATGAAGACAGTGAAACTAAATGGCTTAGAATCCCTTCATCCGTTAAGAAGTATTATATTCATGGTAAGTTTGCTGTACTTTAATAAGTTTCTCTTATGGAGTAGTAGGAGAGTGATTATTAGTTCAAATAACATAGCCAGTTAATGAAAACTTAAAAAATATAGATGATACTGCCATCTTACTACATATAATTCTATCCCTTTATCATAAACATTCAATTCTATTTCATTTGATCCTTTTAAAATATTTTACACAGTTGTAATCATATCATCTATCAACTTTTTTTCTGATTTGTTCCTTTGATATATCACAAGCATGTTTCTCTTTTCTCCCCAATCCTTTTAACCATATTTTTAATGATCATATAGCATCTTATTCTAAAGTCTACTTAAACCATTTATTTTTTTGAGAACATTTATGTTGCTTCTAGCTTTACCTTTTTTTTTCTAGACTATTTTTTTAATGGCTTTTACTATCTACCACCAAATTGTTTTCCCAAATATGTGTACCAACATATAATACCACTAGTGGAGAGTGGGAATGCCAGACTGAAGGTCTAAAAATGTAGGACTTGGTGATGTAGGCAATATAAACTCCCCAGAGTAGACCAGTTGCCCCAGGAGGTGATTAAACTGCATAATACAGTATCTCCAAGTCTGAGTAAGGTTGAAGTAGGGAAGCTAATGATTACCATGATCTGACAATACAGTATCACTCCAGAGACTTATACTTCAGTTGCATTCCAAAGACCCTAGCATCAGGGCACATAGAAACGATTGATAGAGAACTAAATTCAGTTCATTACCACTGTGGTCCAGATGATTATTTTCTGTGCTTTTATTTAAATTATGGGAATATATAATTTAGGCTTCAAAGAGATTGATCCCTTGTGGAATATTTATATATTATCACATTTGTAAAAATGATACATCACTGATAGATTTGTTTTGAGCTTTGTTATACAGACCGTTGTTCCCTTGATGGGGGGCGGGGTGGGGGGCTGGATAAGCAAGGGGACTCCTGGTCCCTGCCCCTACTTTGCATTTCATAAGACTTTAGTCTCACAGCTGCCTTGAATAGGGAAACTAAGTAAACTAAATGCATATGAAAGAGGAATGTTGCTAGCTTGGGGATATGGGAGAGGAGGTAGGGCATATTGTCCTAGAAAGGGAAACTGGAAGCTCATATCCTATGAGCTTGAACAAATTGGTAATCATTGGAACGTGCCTTTGAAAATTACAATCTTCTGTCTCTGGGTAATATTTTCAAAAATTAGTTACAAAGTATTGTCATTACTAGGAGAATTTGGAATACTTAGGTTATTTTTGAAACTTGCTTAGTCATCAGTTTTGATCCATAAATAACTAAATTTCTAGGTGTGGAAATATAGGAGAGTCACCTAAAATTTTTTTATATAAGTTTTAGTCATTAATATTAATTCAGTGGGAATGACCCTTCAATAAATTTTTCTCCTCAGATCATTTTATCCCCATCGAGAAGTATCAGTTCAGTCTTTACCCAGTATTTATGGAAGGAGTGGGGAAACCGAAGATAATTAATAGTTTTACCCCAGGTAAATTTTTTCCTTTTGGTTTCTTTTTACACAGATGTGTGGTTTCCTGCTCAGTTAGCAGTTATATTGCCATCTGATTATATTCTTTTTGATGAAGTCATGGAAGAGTCCAGAGTCTTACATAGATGTGTCAGGGAGTGATTGCAGTAGGAGTGTATGGTTCCCTGGTGGTAGTAAGAAGGAAAACAGCCAAGCATGGTATTGTATTCTCGTATTGGAAATTACATTTTTCAGTCTCAAATTGGATAAAAAGTTAATGGAAACAAAATAAAGGGAGATATGCAGCTGTACAATAAAATACATCATCAGAAAGACTACTTGGAAAAATAGGACTTTTCTGTACAATTCATATAAATGTATCTACCCCAAGTAATATGTTTGGGGGTATATACTTATGAGCCTTTAAATTTTAATCAGTCTTTTAAAGGAAACATTTTGTTCCCTAAAAATAAAACTAGAAAGGTAGTTATAGAAATAAATTTACTGTTCCTCTTAAATTTCTGATTCATCTTACCATGGTTGGAGTATTAACATTTTGATTTTGCTATTACTGTTCACATTGTCTTCAAATCGAAGCAACCTAATGATGAAGTTGAAGAGAGAAATATTTTGCCTGGTTTCAGAATTAAAATAATTATAAAAATTCATTCATTATTTGACAAATACATGTTGGGCACAAGAACTGGGGATTGAACAGTAAACATCAGTCTCTGTACTCATGGAGCTTAAACCCCAGTGCTCTAATGGGAATGACAGTAAACAAATCATGTATAATATAACAGCAGATAGAAGTGAGTGCCATGAAGCAAAATAAAAGTAAGATGAGTTAAAGTGTGGTTCTTTAGGGGCTCCTTGTTGCGGGGGGGGGGGGGGTCTCAGTAGGGTAAGCGTCTGGCTTCAGCTGAGGTCATGTTCTCATGGCTTGTGAGTGTGCGCTCTGTGTAGGGTTCTCTGCTGTCAGCGCAGAGCCCAGTTCGGATCCTCTGTCTCCCTGTCTCTCTGTCCCTTCCCTGCTCATGCATTCTCTCTCTCTTTCTCAAAAATAAATAAACATTTTTTAAAAAGTGCTGCTTTAGTTAGGATGCCCAGAATTGGTCTTTTTCTCTGCGCAGATGACATTTAAGTCAAGACCTGCAAGTACAAAAGAAGACATTTCAGGCAAAGGTTAGCAAGTGAAAGGTTTCTGAAGAGCAAGTATATTTGGTAGCTCAAGAAAAACAAGGTCAATGTTTGTAGTGAACAAGGTAGACATTGGCAGGTGTTGTAAGTAGGCTTCTCTAGAAGCAGATGCTGAGACAGAGTCATCAGAACTTTAATTGGTACTTTGACTTATATAACCTAAGGTGATCAAATGGAATTGGCAAAGAAATAATTTTGAAAAAATGTTTTGCTAAATTACAGTAAACATAATTCTGAACAAAATAATAATTTTATTAATGTGACCATAATTATAGTTTATCTTTTTCTTATTTTTATATCTTTAAAGTAATACAGATTTATGATAAAATCAGAAAAAAAGTCTATTGTAATTATTGATACAGAAAGATGTCATTATTTTCTCAAGCTTCCGAATTGTGTGAATTGTATGTCTTTTTCAGATGATATTGAAAAACGCCAGAATGATGCAGGTCTATATGTAATTGTGCCAATAATTATTTCCTCTTCAATCTTATTGCTTGGAACATTATTAATATCACACCAAAGGTAATGTATTTGATGTGAAAAATCTTTATGAAAAAAGCCCTTGAGAATATTTAAACCTTAATTTAAACCCCAAATCAGAAACATTAAAGTATGCTAGATATGTTTATGTATATTCAGTATACAATTAAGATAGCCTAAAAAGAAAAGGCCTGTTTTCAGGAAACCACATTCTGTTTTTCTAGTACCACATAAACATCATGGAAGAAATTCATTATTTATCTATCTATCTATCTATCTATCTATTTATTATTATTTTTTAATCTTTATTTTTGAGAGACAGAGAGGGAGAGTGTACATGAGCAGGAGATGGGCAGAGAGAGAGGGAAATAGAGGATCAAAGATCTGAAGCAGGTTCTACATTGAGAGTGGAGAGCCCAATGCAGGGCTCAAACTTACAAACTGTGAGATCATGACCTGAGCTGAATTTGGACGCTTAAATGACTGAGCCACCCAGGCACCCCAGAAATTCATTTTTAAAATGTAAATACATTCAGGAAATAACAGGCTTATAACAGGATATCCTAAGCAGTATGTTCTCAGATACAGCAAAAATGACTTTTAGAGTTGTAGATTTTGGGTTGAGGACTTTTAGTGATGAAGATTTACCTGGAGTGGACAGTTCATTTTTAAAAATCAGCACTGCACGGCTCCCCAGTTTGGCAAATAGCCTTGTTTGGCAAATAACCTTGAATTTCTTGTGGTTCTGTGGGTGCCCCATCACTGTGTGCTGAGAGGTCCAGACCAATGATATTATTTCACACATGCCAAATCTCTACAGAAACTTTTGTCTTATAGCAGAAAAGAGGGACAGGAGGTTTTTAGAATATGAATATATCTTTCAGTCAAGTGAGCTGATGAGGCCATATCAAGTGGAATTGTTTCTGAAATTCAATCGATGGCCACTTTTAATATATTATTTTCTCCAAAAAAAATCCATGCCAAGTGTTCAGCACAGTGCCTGGCATAGAGCTTTCAAATAGTGTTGGCTATTTTTATTATTATACTGGTTATTAGATTTGATCTAGACAGAACGTTGTGGAAATCTTCATGGGATAGTATCTGAAATGAATCAAGCCGTACTGAGACATAGCTGATTAATTTCTAGTTTGTGCACTCATTAACTGTGAACATTTTCAGTATGAATGTTTTGTTATTTATCCTTTGCAGAATGAAAAAGATGTTTTGGGAAGATGTTCCAAACCCCAAGAACTGTTCCTGGGCACAAGGACTTAATTTTCAGAAGGTCCCTTTTTTAATTTTTTTAACCCAAAATATATAAGATTGCATTTAAATGCTATATGCCTTATATAGCTTCAAACATTATTAAGGTTTAAAATATTTTAAGGGTACGGTTTAAGTCTTATTGTATTCATTTAAATATGGGTTCTCTTTAATTACATATTTTTAAGAATAGCAAGATGCAGAGATTTAAAACCAGCATGAAACAAAATTCAGTAGGTAGTTTATCATGTGGGCATTAAATATATATCTGTATCACAGTATATAATAAAATAAATATTAGAATATTAAGAGTTAAATCTGATGAAGAACAGATATTTGGATATACTTTTTTGGTATAAATTGATTGTCTTTAGGTAAAAGCTGGAATCAATATTTTTAATCCCTGTAATTATTTCCATAATTATTTAAATCAATTAAAAACTATAAAAATAATTGTGGCCTCAAACACCACAACCTGAAAAATATAATTACCATAATAAAACTTACATTTAAGTACATTGGTTTTTTTTCAAGCTAAAGTACTTTATGAATTAGCTACAATAAAATAATTTGTACTTACATCTATGATAGAATTTCTTAGAAACCTCTAGTGTTTAACTAATATTTCATTAGTTCTTATAGTTTCCCTTGAAGCCAGGTTGGTTTTCCACCCATAAAATTGAGAAAATAGAATTCAGTTTTCATGTCCAAATATCAACATGCTGTTTTAAATATCAGTCATATGGAGGTTATTAAGCAGTCTCAATGATTGCATCTTTATTATTAGTCACTGTTGAAAAGTCTTCACTGGTTTCCTTTTAGCTACAAGATAAAGTACAGTCCCTTTAAGCTAGCACTCAATGACTTCTGTCTGCAATCTGTTATCAACTTACATAACCTATCTCTTCTGTCCCTGGGCCTTGGTCATGCCTTTACTGTTCCCTTTACCTCTACAGCCCCACCATGTCAGTGAAGACCTTGCCCTTCTAGGCCCCTTTCCCCAAACCTTCCTTTAACAAAAGTAGTTCAGAATTTCTCCCCCTCTAAGTTCCCAGAGCATTCTACTGTTTAATTTTTGTGAAAAGTTCTCTGAATTCCTGGGGAGTATTTTACCCCTCACAAATATTGACTGACTTCCTGCTGCATGTGAAGTATGAAAGTGAAGATTCAGTAAAGCATTGCTGGTAATTCATAAGAGTGTCTGCTTATATATGTGCAAATCACTGAGACATAGTCGTATATGCTTCAATCTGCAGCATCTGAGTTTCGTTTCCTGTAAAATGAAGTTTAATAGAACTTACATCATAAGATTGTTTTGGGGATTGAAGAAGATGGTACTTGTAACATAGTTAAGTTTCAATAACTATTAGTTATCATTATTTTACATATTTAGATGTTTTAAATTATTATTCTTTCAGTTACACTGTGGGGTAAGTATCATTATCTCCATTTTATAGAAGAAAAAACCTGAAGCACATAGTGATTAGGTGATTTATTTTAGAACCTGGCTTGGCTTGCCTATTTGTCTCACAGTGGAGCCTGCTCCATTAGTTCTTTTTCTCTCTAGCGGTGGCTTTCAATTTTTTTTTTTTTTTACCATGACCCACAGTAAGAAATACGCCTTACCTTGCAGCCCAGTACATGCACAGACATAGATATGCAAAACTGAAAAAAGATGTCAAAGTGATTTTATTATATGCAGTGCTATTTTCAAAATTCTTTTGTTTTAAAAATACTGATTGCAACCCAGAACGTTGATTTCACATACTAATGGCCTATGACTTGAGGTTAGAAAAACACTGCTCTACAGCTTATCGATGAAACAAATGGACAAATATGTAATATTGTAGATATAACAGTGCAAACAATTAAATTGTGTAATCTTTCAGCAGAAATTACAGTCTTTTTTATATTAAATACAATTTATTGTCAAATTGGTTTCCATACAACACTCAGTGCTCATCCCAACAGATGCCCTCCTCAATGCCCATCACCCACTTTCCCCTCTCCCCCACCCGCCATCAACCCTCAGTTTGTTCTCAGTATTTAAGAGTCTCTTATGTTTTGCCTCCCTCCCTCTCTGTAATTTTTTTCCCCTTCCCCTCCCCCATGGTCTTCTGTTAAGTTTCCCAGGATCCACATATGAGTGAAAACATATGGTATTTGTCTTTCTCTGCCTGACTTATTTCACTTAGTGTAATACCCTCTGGTTCTGTTCACGTTGCTGCAAATGGCCAGATTTCATTCTTTCTCATTGCCAAGTAGTATTCCATTGTATATATAAACCACATCTTCTTTATCCATTTTTCAGTTGATGGACATTTAGGCTCTTCCCATAATTTGGCTATTGTTGAAAGTGCTGCTATAAATATTGGGGTACAAGTGCCCCTGTGCATCAGCACTCCTGTATCCCTTGGATAAATTCCTAGCAGTGCTATTGCTGGGTCATAGGGTAGATCTATTTTTAATTTTTTGAGGAACCTCCACACTGTTTTCCAGAGCAGCTGCACCAGTTTGCATTCCCACCAGCAGTGCAAGAGGGTTCCTGTTTCTCCACATCCTTGCCAGCATCTATAGTCTCCTGATTTGTTCATTTTAGTCTCTCTGGCATGAGGTGGTATCTCAGTGTGGTTTTGATTTGTATTTCCTTGATGAGGAGTGACATTGAACATCTTTTCATGTGCCTGTTGGCCATCTGGATGTTTTCTTTAGAAAAGTGTCTATTCATGTCTTTTGCCCATTTCTTCACTGGATTATTTGTTTTTTGGGTGTGGAGTTTGGTGAGTTCTTTGTAGATTTTGGGTACTAGCCCTTTGTCCAATATGTCATTTGCAAATATCTTTTCCCATTCCATTGGTTGCCTTTTAGTTTTGTTGATTGTTTCCTTTGCAGTGTAGAAGCTTTTATCTTGATGAGGTCCCAGTAGTTCATTTTTGTTTTTAATTCCCTTGCCTTTGGAGATGTGTTGAGAAAGAAATTGCTGCGGCTGAGGTCAGAGAGGTTTTTCCTGCTTTCTCCTCTAGGGTTGTGATGGCTTCCTGTCTCACATTCAGGTCCTTCATCCATTTTGAGTTTATTTTTGTGAATGGTGTAAGAAAGTGGTCTAGTTTCATTCTTCTACATGTTGCTGTCCAGTTCTCCCAGCACCATTTGTTAAAGAGACTGTCTTTTTCCCATTGGATACTCTTTCCTGCTTTGTCAAAGATTAGTTGGCCATACTTTTGTGGGTCCAGTTCTGGAGTCTCTATTCTATTCCATTGGTCTATGACACTGTCTTATCTTCAGACCAGGTAGCACTAGTTTTAAAGATGATCATTCTCTTTATAGAAACTTCACTTTGTTTTGAGTCCATCTAGCCCCATACCTCTCTCAGCTATGCACTTACTTGCTGTAAGCCCTTACTCCCCTTTCATTAAACAGAAGTCATGATATTTTTTTAATTTGTAAAATATTTATTCCTCTCCTCTGTCTTCCATTGTAAATTCATATAGTAACATTTTTGTAGCTATAGTGATATTTCAGCCATATATATTTATTTGTCGTTCATTCATTCATTCAATAAGCACATAGTGAGTATTTATATGTAAGTCTAGGATATTGCTTGGATCTTGGAAAACAAACTTTTAAGAGATTTTCCTTAGTATCTGGGAAATAAGATAGATCATAAAGGAGTGGCTGGGTGGAAAACAGAATAGAAAGAACTTGTCTTCTTTACCATCTCCAAAATAGTTGATTCATTTTAAAATTCATTAATTTTATTGAATACCTATTCTGTGTTAGTCACTATGCAATATCTTCAGGTTGTAATGACCAGAAAACAGAAACTCCTGGAGCGAATGGTCTAGTGGGGAAGATAAGCATTAATCAATGATAATGAAAATAGTAATAATATATATATGATCTATATGATATACTGATAATTATAAACAACATGTTAAAGAAAAGGATCCATTGTGCTGAACTTAGTGTGTGGGATGGATGGGGACGAGAGGGTGAAGATAGGAAAGCGACAATTGAGCTAAGCTCTGGAAGATGCGTAGTCATTAAATAGATTTTGTGGTGGAGGGGTAGAGCCCAGGCAAAGCCACCTGCAAATATAAAGCCCTGAGGTAGAAAGGATCATAGCACATTCACAAACTGAAAATAGGGAGATTAAAAGACAGTGTAGTTTTTAATTACAGTGTAATATTTAATTTTCTTAAATATGAAGGGTTCTTTCTTTTAATATGAGCTTTTTTTTGGTCAGAAAAACTAAATACCTATATAAGCAAAAATTTTAAAGCTTCACTATACAAGTATATATGAATACAGAGAATAACCATCTCACTGTCTCTTTAAGGGAAGCTAAAATATTCTGTCTTCAACATGTGAAGCTCTGAAATCTTCCCTATGCACCACCATGAAAATGGTTTCTAAGTGTTTACCAGAGCAGGGAAGTGATCAGGCCCATCTCAGCAAATGCAGTTTGAGCCTGCAGCAAATGTCTTTTCCTTTCCAGAAAATGGTGTGTGCAAAGGAACCACTTGATGGGTAGAGGTCGGGTCAGTAAATATTTGTAGACTATGTGCTCCCCTGTCTCACATGGACATGATGAAAATGAGCACAAAGCTGCAGCAGATCATCTGACAGACATTATATACAAGGAGACTGAAATACCACTAAAATTTCCTATGTTCTGGTAAAATAAAGAAATGTGAAGAATTTTTAGGATACTTAAAGTGGTTGTGAATATCCTTATTTGTAAGACCGATTTTCCCCCCCTCTGCAGATATTTGACTTTATATAATCTTATAAGATATTATTTGAGCACAACTAGTCCTTAAGATGCATAATTTATTTCTAGGGATTAATAGGTACACAGAAAACATAATCAGGAATAAAGGAATTTTTGGAATATAATGGCGATATTTGAAGAGTGAAGAATATAATTTCAAAGGATTTTACTAATGGTAAACATTTAATCTTCTAAAATTCAATAACTTAAGAAAAATCTCATTTTCTACTTTATCTCCTAAATAACTAAAAATAATAGTTTTTAGTCTAATAGGGAAAAATAATATAGTGTAATTCATACTAATTTCTAAAAACGGTACGGCAAATTTACTATTGGCTCTTCACTTTCATATTTTATTTTATTTAATTCTCATAGGCCTAACCGTCTTAAATTTTATGATGACCATACTGAGTCTCAGAGTGGTTCAGTGGCTTGTCTTGATCATCTATCCTGTACTTGTATAAACCTTCGTTAAACCCCAGTCCATTGGACTCAAACTGCTACCCTTGCCATCAGTTCCATATTAACAAATGTATTACTTAATTTAACTAGTGCCATTAATTGTACACCTAAAAATAATTGAAATGGTAAATCTTATATATATTTTAACAAAATTCTAAAAATGGGTAAAAATCTGAATAGACATTTAAAAATATTTTTAAATGTTAATTTTTTTTTTTTTTAAATGTTTTTTTTCAACGTTTATTTATTTTTGGGACAGAGAGAGACAGAGCATGAACGGGCGAGGGGCAGAGAGAGAGGGAGACACAGAATCGGAAACAGGCTCCAGGCTCCGAGCCATCAGCCCAGAGCCCGACGCGGGGCTCGAACTCACGGACCGCGAGATCGTGACCTGGCTGAAGTCGGACGCTTAACCGACTGCGCCACCCAGGCGCCCCTAAATGTTAATTTTTGAGACAGATGTGAGTGGGCAAGGGGTAGAGAGAGAGGTAGACACAGAATCCAAAGTAGGCTCCAGACTCTGAGCTGTCAGCACAGAGCCTGATGCAGGGCTCGAACTCACGAACTGTGAGATCATGACCTGAGCCAAAGTCGGACGCTTAACTGAGCCACCCAGGAGCCCCTGAATACACATTTTTGCAAAGAAGACATATAAGTGAAAAATAAGCACTAATGCATATATGTTCAACATTATTAACTATTGGGGAAATACAATCCAAAAACACAAGATACCACTTTACACTGGCTAGAATGGCTATAATCAAAAAGATGATAAGTGTTGGTGAGAACATGGAGAAATTAGAACTCATACACTGCCAGTGGGAAAGTAAACTGATGCAGCCCTTTCTGTGCTAACAGCACAGAGCCTGCTTGGGATTCTCTCTTTCTCTCTCTGTCTGCCCCTCCCCCTGCTCATGCTCTCTTTTTCTTGAAGTAAATAAATACACTTAAAAAAAATGATGCAGCCCTTTTGGAAAATGGTCTTAACGGTTCAACATAGAGTTACCATATGACCCAATAATTCCACTGCTAGGTATGTATCCAATAGAAATGAAATCATGTATTTACATGGAGATTTATACATGAATGTTCATAACAACATTGTTTATAATGGCCAAAATGTGGCAACAAGCCATATTTTTTAATATCCATCAAATGCTGAATGGATAAGCAAAGGGTGATATATCCAATTCTAAAACAAAAGGAAACAACAAACAAAAAACCCACAACGTGTTGCAAAGCAAACATACTGTGGTAGTCCATTGTTGTTAAAAACAATGACAGTATTTTTTTTAAGGAGATAATTTTTTACGTGAAATATTTTCCTTAATTTGTTCTTCACATTCAGATTACTTTGAGCATTGGTTTTTATGAAAGTAATCTATACTTGTAATTCTTTAGATATCCAACCTGGTTTCTAAAATATTCCCTAAAAGTAATCTCTTCCATTTTTTAAGCTATCATTCTCATTCCCTTTTGTTTATAATTAATCAAAAATCCATATTTGCCTCATATTTTTTTATTGATAAAAGTTAAGATAAAGTTTGTTCTGCTTATTCCTCTCATTCGTTTTGGTCCCTCCTTCCCTTTTTAGGGGCACCGACTTTCAAGAATATAGTATGTATTTGTCTAGTTTGTGCTTTTGTACTTTACTGTATCTGTATATGTGTATCCATGACCAATGAACAATAATACTTTTGGCATTAATTAATTAATGTTATCATGCCTTCCATGTCATTCAAAAATTATTTTTGTTCTAAGCATTGTTTTTTGATATCTTTCCATGTTGATGCCATTAACGGAGTTCAGCTATGTGGACTGGCCGATTGTATTCCATCCTATAAATATATCATAATTCATATGTCCATTCCCCCTATGGATATTTAAGTTGTTTGCAAACTTTTTCTATTCATTACAAACAATGCTGCTGTAAACATGGTTGTTAATATCTCTTTGTTCTCTGGGGATGTATATGTCCCATTATTTAAAAAGATAAGTTTTTGCATGAGCATGTGATCAATGTGCATGGTTTAATAGTGAAATAGTATGGAAGAGCATTTGTTGCAAAGTAGAGTATCCTCCTCCATCCCTACCTACCCTTAGTCTTGCTTTCCAAATACCGTTACTTTAAACTGGTTTGCTTTTAACTTTTCTGGCAAGTCACCTTTATATTTCTAAAAATAATATGCTTACACCACTACGGAATGTAGACATGATCAATTGGTTTCTGGCTATAATGAATATTTATTGATACACATACTTTTCCTTCCATTCTCCTTTCCCCACGCTCCTACGACATACTGTGTTGTCGCCTTTTCCCCATTTTTGTCAGTAATTACTCTGCAACCTCAGAAGAATCTTTTTAAATTCCATTTATTTCCATCAATAGAGGCCACTTGTAGGAGCTCCCCTTCTAGGGAGCTTTATTGTTAAATAAAGACATTAGCACTCTTGCCTTCTCTCTCCACCTCCCAGTCTATGTAAATAGAACTCTTCGCTTTAAGTCAGGATTGATAGCATGTTTTGTCCTATAATCATTGTAAAAAACACAAAGTCAGTAAACTGCATTTAGGTGGCTATGGGTATGTAAACACTGTTCCTTGAAGAACAAGTAATATACGTGATGACATTTCTTGGTAGTTCCAATGTCACAGGAGAATGTTTTTTTAAAAAATATTAGAAATATTTCACCTGTTGGTCAGAATTGTGCCAAATTTTAGTTGACTTCGTTTTTAGTTTTTATGGGGTTGTTGTTGCTTTTTCTAGTGTTTCTAATTGCCTTTATAAAAATGTAATGTTTATTTTTGAGAGAGAGAGACAGAGGGTGAGCAGGGGAGGGACAGAGAGGGAGACACAGAATCTGAAGCAGGCTCCAGGCTCTGAGCTGTCAGCACAGAGCCCAGCACGGGGCTTGAACTCATGAATGGTGAGATCATGACCTGAGCCAAAGTCAGATGCTTAACCGACTGAGCCACCCAGGTGCCTGCTAATAGCTTCTTTCAAAGTGTTTTTGAATGTCTGTGTGCTGCTATTATACAAACTTCTTCACTGGACACCTTTTCCCAGTGTACTCTGCCCAGGAAACCCTATATCCTCCTACTTCAGTCCGGATAAGGTGTTTTCTATAATTTCTACGAGCCATCACCCAGAATTTTTCCTTAACTGGTTTCTAGTGATTGCTGCTTCCTAAGTTCGTTTCCTTCCTCTTTCTTGATTAACTACATCCTTAAGTAACCTCCTAAGAAATGTTATGTGCTAAGTCAGAGTCTCTTCATGCCTGAAATTCTTTTCATTGTGCCTTCATTGATCGTTAGTTTGGTGGAGTAGCCATTTCCAGATTGGACAAACCTTTCCAATTCAACTTTGAAGCAATTCCTGTCTCATCATCTAGCACTCAGCATTGCTTCTGAGAACTCAGATGCCATTCTAATTTTTACTCCTCACTGGTTACTTGCAGTTTTCTTGCATTTAAAAATTCTCTCCATTTGTGTGTTCTAAAATTTCAGCGATGGATCTTGGGAGGTTCTTTTTCATTTAACTTGGTCACCATTTGAAGACACTTTCAATTCCATGCCTTCTGTCTTATCTAAGAAATTATATTATTTCTTTGTGATTTCCTTTCTTCCTGTTTCTTTTGTTTTCTCTTTCTAGAATATGTATTTGTTAGATGTTCAGCCCTTTGCATAGATCTTCTATATTTCTTATCACTTTAATATGTTCTTTTGTTGTGTTTTGTTTTACATTGAGACCTTGCCATATTCTATTCTTCTAGTGTTTCTGTTGAACTTTTATTTACTATTACATTTGTAAATTTGCAAGCTTTTTTTTTCAGAGTATTTTGTTCTGGTTTTATATATGATATTTTCTTAAATCTTACTAGAAGGACCATTTTAAGGATCATTGTTTATTTGAAAAATTCTTTTTTCCTTTTTCCCTGAATTCCCTTTCTGCCCGGATTCTATTTTCTTCTTGTTTATATTGGCTTTTCTTTTTTTTTAATCTCAGACTTTCCCTAAATATCTAGTAATTATTTTGTTTCCTTTAATGCTTTAGAATGAAACTGTAGATGAGCTGATTGGGAGCCCAATGTGTATAGGCAGGGATTATTGCTCTGGGTGGGTAGATAGGGCTCTGGCTAGCTGAGGAAAAAGTGTACTCACAGTCGCTACTACCCCACAGCTGCTTAGTAACTCCCAGGAGACCTCCTTAGTTGCTTTTGAAAACAAAACCTCAATTTGGGTGTGGAAGGTAGTTCTAATATAAAGGCTCTTCCATGTACAACAGAGAACTGGAAGAGCCCCATTCCTTCATATCTTCTTTTACCTGCCATTTCTTCACTCATTTCTTCACTCAACTCACTCATTTACCTACTTTTACCTGCCATTTCGTCACTCACCATCTCAACTGGATTCAACTGGGCAAACTGGCTTTCTCTTCAGCCACAGCCTGCTCTGGAGATACTTTGGTTTGTAGCTTTCTTTGCTCATCCTCGTTGGTCTATACTCTTCTGGTTGTTTTCCATCTTTTAGAAGTGAATTCAAAATCTTATTCCCTCTTGCCTTCTCAGGTTATCTTCTGTGTTGTGGGTATATATTTGTTGTTTGTGTACTTTTATTGTGACAGAGTTCTACAAAGATGAGAGAGAAATGTGTTCAACCTGCCATCTTGAACCAGAATACTGTGCTACACCATTTCTTTTCATACTTTAAAAGTCAGAATCTTAAAAACAAATTAAAAATAAAATAGAGGGGCGCCTGGGTGACGCAGTCGGTTAAGCGTCCGACTTCAGCCAGGTCACGATCTCGTGGTCCGTGAGTTCGAGCCCCGCGTCAGGCTCTGGGCTGATGGCTCGGAGCCTGGAGCCTGTTTCTGATTCTGTGTCTCCCTTTCTCTCTGCCCCTCTCCTGTTCATGCTCTGTCTCTCTCTGTCCCCAAAATAAATAAATGTTGAAAAAAAAATTAAAAAAATAAAAAATAAAAAATAAATAAAATAGAAATAAAATAGAAATAAATATATAAATCAGAATCTTAAACAAAAGTTGAATTCTTGTAGGAAAATACAATGACACAATAGACTTGCTTTTTCTTCTAATGCAAATTTCATAGTGTTTACAAGACTGTAACCAATTTGGTTATTTACCTTTCTCTTTAGCAGTGTTGCCTAATCTATCATTTTCTTCCTCTAAATCTAAATCATCTGTAATTTTTTTGGGTGGAGGGGGATCTAACCCCGCTTCTTTGTTGTCTTCTTCACAAGAGTGTACTCCAGTTAACAACTTACTTTAGAAGTGAGAAAGCTAAAGCCAAATAGATTTTCCCTTGTGATTCAAAGACTATCCAAGATTCCTCAGTCTGCTCTAGGCCTCCAAAGCAGAAGCTCAAAGACCTGCAGCTTCCCAGAATACCAGCCTCACAGATCTGAGGCAGAGCAACTCTGAAATTGGTCTTGCAGAAGTGGGTAGAGCTGGTGTGGTTTTGAGTTGGAAGTTCTATTTAGGAGTACACATTACTGGGCTTAGAAATACCTATCTCACTCCCCTAAAATATGATTTCAGTTTTGTTTACTTTCCTGTTCTTCATATTTGTTATATGCCCATGAATTATAAGTAGCCAGAGGAGAGACTGAATTAATCGGCTGAAATCTAACACAGCAAGTAGAAAAAGCAAAACAAATAACATGTTTTCCTGCCTGTTTGCAGTTAGCATCTCTTTTCATTTTTCCATTGTTTTATAGAAAGTTTGTTAGACTGGAAGAAAATAAAGAACTAAGTTGGGGTCCTCACTCTGCTCTAATTAGCTCTGTAACTTTAAGCCCCAATTTGTTTATAAAAAAAAAGAAAAAGGGAGACTCATGGACCAGATGGTTTCTTAGATTTTTTTTCCCTCTAGATTAGATTAGATTTCCTAGATTAGAAAAATCATGATAATGGTCCATTATTTCAGCTCTTCTTTCTCTTAATTTTTGAACTTTTGTTTTTACTCCTCTACTCTTTTATTCTTTCTTGTTTCAAGCTCTCTAATACTTCTCCTGCTCCTCACTCTCCCCGCCTATTTATCTTTCCAGCTCTTTGTTCTTTCTCCTTATTCTGTTATTATTGTATAGTTTTTCCTTTTCTGGGGTCACCAAGACTGTTCTTAGAGTGTGATATTAAGGCATGCTTTACGGAAATAGAAAAGGCTACCTTAGTTCAAAATTTTACTCTTTCCTAAAAAGGTACATTACTGTAGTATCACAGAAGAATTGATAGTCCAGAAGCCATGCCTGAGAGAAAATGTTTTTGAAATATTTTATCTTTTGCTTTCTGATTTTTTGTTTTGCTTTCTTATTTTATTTTATCTAAACAGAGAATGGATATTCTTTGAAGCTTAATCATGATCACAACTGATGAACCCAATTCTTCCCAACATTCTGTAGAGTATTAGAAGATTTTTACATTTTGAAGAAGGGGAGACAAATCTAAAAAAATATTTGGTTGAACTATTGAGAACTAACATATAGTGGATGATGCTGATTTAGAACTTAAATAGAAGGGTAAATTTGGGGTCAAGATGTAGGTCTCAGTCCACTGCATTTTGAATATATGCTTACTTTTCAGGTCACATGAAGTTTAACAAGTAATATTCATGGTGTCTGGCTTTTGATTTATCATTTGTATGGTGGTCATAAAATGTTAAAAACTATGACTGTTGCTCTTCCCATGGGCCTATTAGATATTATCAGATATGTAGTAGACAGTGATGTAACTAGATGAAAGCTACAACTTCTGACACATAACTTTGCAAACACAATGAATCTATTTATAAAATACAGTAAAACTATTTAGCTAATATTTTCACATCCCAAATTTTCCATTTTATATTCTTCTCTAGACATCTGAGCTTATAAACTGACCCACTTGGGTGTTGTTTTGAATGTCTTATAGCTTTTATGTCTAACTTTGGTCAATCTGGGGATTTCTATCGTTGGTATCCTTGCAAATGGCTTACGTGCTAACTTCTGTTTCAGTTCAAAGAAAGCCAGAAGTTAGGGCTTGTGCTGGTCACAGGCCAATGGAAGTTACAGTTTGTATCAGGATGACCTGACATATCCAGGTCAGACTGACCAGATGAGAAAACACATCATTCTCCAATTCAGCCTCTTTGGAAATTCCTTCTTAAATTTATTTACACTGAACCACCCAAAGCTTCTGGCAGGCATAGAAGTACACAGTGATGCAAATAGGGAGCTTTTCCAACAAGTTCATGGCAAGGGTAGGACATTTCTCCCTGGAAAAAAGACCCTTGCTGTTTCTATGATACTAGCATACTAAGTGTGTTATGTTGCTCACATTCAAAATAAACCAAAGCCTCTGTTTGATGAACCTAAATAATATTCAGATTTAGGTAAAGACAGATCACTAACATTTAGATTTCACTCAGAGTTTTATTTGGTTACCAAAAAAGACACTAAAAATGAGGAGCAATGTGTCCTTTTCCCCTTCATTGACTTTGAATAGGTATCATTAGAATGTAAAATCAAAGTGTGAAATTATGAAAGAATATTTTTTAATTCCTACCAGCTGAATACATACTTAATATGTTCCCAGACTGTTCTAAAATCTTTAAAAATTAGGTGCATATAATGATTACGATTTTGTAATGAACATACTTTTAATAAATGTTTGTGACCCATTGATGAAATATACCTCAATAATATATGGGTATGTGATTTCTTATTAATTATCTTCCATCTGGATGCATTTGAAGACATGTAAATTATTTGGTACCAATAATTATTTACCAGTTATAAGGTTTTAGAGGACATGAAATATGCCAGAGCCATCATCTGAAGAACATATATGAGTCTGCGTGCTATTGGCTATTTGTGTGTATTTTTTGTTTTCATGTTGATAGCATGTAATTCCTTTATTTGGTGATCTTATTTTCTAGGTTCATTTAAATTTTAAGAAATTCAAGACACACAGAGTAGCAAGTTTAAGAAAAAACAATATGAGAAAATAAATATTTGAAGCAAATCATAAAACTAATGATAAATTTCTGTCAGAAAAAAAGGCATAGGAACAGTTTTCATATATTACGTTCATAAATAACAGAGAAGGTTGTGTTAACATGATATTTGTCATTATGTAGGATTTTAATATCTATATAAATGTATTCCATTTTTTATCATATTTAGCATTTGGTATATTTATTCTTTATGGTTATAATCACAAATATATTTCATTTAAGAATTTAGAACTGTGCTAATGAATTATGTTTTTATATGAAATATATTTGCCATTATGAAGAATAGTTGGGGATACTGTTATTTCAGGGAATAAATTTGAGTTCATTCTGGTAGTTTAAAAATTGTAAAATTCAGGGGCACCTGGGTGGCTTAGTCGGTTGGGCGTCCGACTTCGGCTCGGGTCATGATCTCACAGTTCGTGAGTTCAAGGCCCACATCGGGCTCTGCGCTGACAGCTCAGAGCCTGCAGCCTGTTTTGGATTCTGTGTCTCCCTCTCTCTCTGCCCCTCCCCTGCTCACACTCTGTCTCTGTCTCCCTCAAAAATAAATAAACATTAATAAAAATTTTTTTAAATAAAAAAAAATAAAAAAATAATTGTAAAATTCAAAAGGTCAATCATATGTATGTTTCACAAATTGAACACATTTTCAGTAGCACGTCCTTTAGTTGTGTTAATTTTTCAATGTGATGTGTCCACAGTGTTCTTTATTTTGCACTTATTTTTCAATATGTTTACATTGTATGAGTTGAGCTTTTTACACACAGATTCTTGATTTGTAGCTGCTTGGCAGGATTTTTTTGTTGTGATGTAACCAGCATTCTTATAAAAGATACGATGTGCATTTGTTTTGTGTCTTTGTCTTCATTCCACATGTTCCGTGTGTATTTTTGTGTGAAGTTATCTATAAGGAATGGTGACTTAAGAGTCTGTGATCATCTCTTTTACCATCATTGTTTTCAACAAATTGGTGTTAGTTCCTGTCTTCTGGTAATCTTAAGTAGATTTTCAGTATCGTGTAAGGCAGATTAGTCTCAACAGTCACAAATAGTTCGCCTTTACATCATATCTTATGTCATGGCGTAGATACTCTAATTACCTTTGGACTAGAGGGTTTGTTCATTTGATTTTATTTCAATTACTTTTTCATTTGAGGTTTAAATTTTTCAGTTTGTGGAAGCCTAATTTGCTGTAAAACATGAGGAATTCTTCAGAAGATATGCAGCAACCAATCTTTATTGAGACCTAAGCACTTTCAGACCCTCTCTAATTTATTCCTCACTGCAATGCCAGGAAGTAAATATTGATAGAACACATTTTTACAGATGAAGAAACCAAAAGACAAAGAAGTTAATGTACTTGTCCATGGTCATAGAAGTGGAAGGACTCAAACCAAAGTCTATCTCATCCCACTTTAAACACTAATTTATATGTCTCTCCCTTATGATTTTTGACATATCCGTTTCAGTCCAAAACTAGTTAATGTGTGCTTGACTTATGTCCTTTGGTAGTAAACCTTTTACACTTTCGTTTCTGCAATGATGTCGTAGTGAAGAAAAATACTACTAATAATAATACAATTGAGCGTTAAAATGTGTCTTTTCTTTTAGCCAGAAACGTTTGAGCATCTTTTTGTCAAGCATACAGAATCAGTGATATTTGGTCCTCTTCTTTTGGAGCCTGAAGCTATTTCAGAAGATGTCAGTGTTGACACAACATGGAAAAATAAAGATGACATGATGCCAACAACTCTGGTCTCTCTACTTTTGGCAACTCCGGATCTTGAAAAGGGTTCTATTTGTATCAGTGACCAGCACAACAGTGCTGACTTCTCTGAGCTTGAGAGCAGCGTGGTAACCTATGAGGATGAAAACAGGAGACAGCCCTCTGTTAGATATGCTACCCTACTCAGCAGCTCTAAATCAAGTGACATTGATGAAGAGCAAGGGCTTATAAACAGTTCAGTCAGCAAATGCTTCTCTAGCAAAAATTCTCTGTCCAAGGATTCTTTCTCTAACAGCTCATGGGAGATAGAAACCCAGGCATTTTTTATATTATCAGATCAGCATCCCAATATAATTTCACCACACCTTCCGTTCTCAGAAGGATTGGATGAATTTTTGAAACCTGAGGGAAATTTCCCTGAAGAAAATAATGGTGAGAGGTCTGTCTATTATTTAGGGGTCACCTCAATCAAAAAAAGAGAGAGTGGTGTGTTTTTGACTGACGAGTCACAAGTGTTGTGTCCGTTCCCAGCCCATTGTTTACTCACTGACATCAGAATCCTCCAGGACACTTGCTCACAACTTGTAGAAAATCATTTCAGTTTAGGAACTAATGGTCAGAAGACTTTTGTATCTTACATGCCTCAGTTTCAGACTTGTTCTACTCAGACTCGGAAGATAATGGAAAACACAATGTGTGACCTAACTGTTTAATTTCATTCAAGAAACATCTCAGATGTATGTTACAGTGAATCATATGAAGTGTATGTAATACAGTCCACCATCGTTGTGGATATGGGAGAGGAAGCAAAACTGTCAGAGTCAAACTTGAAAGTGAGTGTTTCCAAATTAAAGGTATCTGTCATTGCTCAGTAATATTGATAAAAAATGAGAGAAAGTCTTCAAGAGCCTGGCAATGTAGACTGACTCTTCTAATGATTTCATTAACAAGCTACACTAGGAAGATCTCCAATGGCTTGTTTCTAGCTAGAAATGAACCCAACAAATACCATCTTTGGCGAACATTAGACCTGTGTAGAAAGAGCTAATCTTCTCGATTATACCTAAGTTTGAAAGACACTGTGGGATGTAACTTGTTTCAAAGGTATGGTTGTTTTATCTTGAGTTGTCTTTGTTTTCAGCTGATTCACATGCGCGCGCGCGCACACACACACACACGTCTATACATAAGAGGCATCCTCGTATATTTTTGAAGTATGTGATATATTTGTATTTGTGCCACTTGACTGCATGATTTTAAGATTTTGCAATTTAACAAACTTGCCTTGAGCACTTACTCTGTGGTAGGCAGTCTGCTAAATGTTGCAGATTTAGGTCTGGCCTGGGGGATGTACTTCTGAAGACTGACAAGTAAGCTGATCTTTATGTATCGAATATAACCATGCAATGATACTACCTATCAGAATGGAAATACTAGAATACAAACTATTTTGATGACAACAAAAGCATTTTGAAAACGTAATGTGTGTCTTAACGCTTCCCTATAAAAGATGTTGCAGTGGTTGCTTTCTGATACAGTTAGATGACTAAATGCTACTGTATATCACTCTGGAATTATTGTCTTCCCTGATTCCAACTTGCTTGTACGCTGTTTTCTTTCTCACTTCTCTTTCATATAACCACCCACTGTGGTAAAGCTTTCCATATTTTATCTCAATCAATTATTAAAATAATTGTATGAGACATGTACTACTATAACACCCTTATTAAAGATTAGAAGATTAAGTAATTTTCCCAAGGACACAGAGTTAGTGTATAATGGAACCAGAATCCAGATTTAAACTCAGATCTTTTAATGCTAGTGATTATGTTTTAAACCTATACCTTACGTTGCCGTCCATTAAAAAAATGACCCACAAGCAGATAAAATTTGTTAAGTGGATATATAATCCTGGGTGAAAATGAAGTGAGAATCACACAGATGTTGTTTTTGCCTTTAAAGACTTTAATATTTCTTGTTTGTTTCAGTTTTTGGTATGGCAAGAAAACTCCGAGACAGCATTTTGAGCAACAAACTAATCAAGAAACCTGCAGAGATAGATGTTGAGTGTCAATAAATCAGAATTTCAAGATGATCAGTATAATCAAAATACATACCTTAGTACTCAGAAATATGCCTATTAGATTGCTAAGCATCGCCAGTTTCATACTTGGCCTGAGAGAGGATCCTGCTGATTTTACTGTTACCCTAGATAAAATCCTACACTCCATCTCTATTCTAGTTGTGGCCATATGAAATGAGAAGTTCTAGACAGTGACAAAGATCTCAGGGCCCAAACAACAGGTATTTTTTTTCACACTTCATGATCATTTGCCAATTAGAAATCAATAAAGTTGTTTCATGCCATAAGGATTGTTGAGACATCTCAGGATCTCACATACTCATCAACAGATAGGTGACTCACAAGAGAATGGTAGAGGCCTCACATCAACTCACTGAATTTTGAGTGTGGTATGAAAGCCTTAGTTCTATACAAAGATAAATTGAGAGAATACATTTTTTCACTGATGTTTTAAGTGGTTTACAGATTCAGAAACAGAAAGAAATTATTGCATGTATGGAAGTTCTGGCAAAATTGGCCATTATTTTTAATGCTGCTCATAGAATATAGAAGTTGTATTGAGGATACAGTATAGAAGAATTACATTTTGCTCCATTCTGCATAAAGTTAGAGATTAAACAATGAGCATGTCCACTGAGACACAACATTCTCCTGGGCCTGGGACCCATGACTATATGACTATGGGGAAGAGAAAGTGACAGATGTTCCAAACAGCCTATGATTTCACCATGCTATGTGTATGTGGCAGTGAATTCAGAAGTCCCAGCACCAGTGTAGTGCTGCAGGTCTGAGTTAAAGGAATTTAGTAACAATATATTAACGAGATCATTGATATCCCGGTGCACAGTTCCAAAAACAAATGAAAACATCTCAAGTAGTGAAATGCCAAGGGAGTTGTTTTCATGGAGAGGGCTGAATGGTAGAGTTTGGCCTGTTGGTATATATAGATTTAGATCCTATCTGTTGTCAGTGTGTTAGGGCTCTGATTTTCACTTTTGAAAGTTTGTTTCACTGCATAAATCACTATACATTATTGGGTCTTTATGAAAATTGTCTGTCATTAAGTAGTGGGTTTTAATAAAAATATAGGTAAATTTAGAACATTTTATACTTCAGGATGGTCTGATATTTTCCATTTCTTTCCAAAGGTTCCTTAAAAATTTTTTTTAAGGGAGAGAAGAGCTGAAATATGGATTTGCACTTTTAAACTTAGGATAAATCTGGAATTTGGAGTATTTCTCTTAAGGCCTTGAATTGCAACACAAGTTACCAGTCTCTCTAAATCTGAACTTGATGAAAAGAAATTCAGAAGTTAATAATTTGGGATATGGCCTCAAGGTTCAACATAAGACAAATCACTTGCCAGGGCTAATGAGATTATACGTTTCCTATGTTAAACCCCCTAAAACAAAGAAGAAAAATCAAGATGTGGTTATCAGTAACAGCAGGGGCCTCCCACGGAGCCCTGTGTTCCCATTTGGAGATGGGCTACATATGGACAAGAGGAATAGGAACAGATATTCTTTTATGTTTAAGCCTCGTCTCAAGTGGTAAGAGGACTTGGATGAAATTTGCAAACCAGTGGGTGATTCTGGACCTATAATAAGGTTTTATGGCACCAAGCATGAGCTGCGTTTATCTTCTCTCTTCCCTTTCCAATAAAACCAACTCCCTCTTTCCAAATATCAAACATATGGTCACATTCCCTTAGAAATATTCACTTTGACTACACAAATGCTGAGAGAAGAGAAACTTCCTTCACAAACTGATGCCAGATTCCAAAACTACTTTGGTTGGCATGGGATACAGGCTAGGCCATCAGAGCTGTGCCCATGGGGACCACGTGGGGTTGGACAACGTGCTAAATGGATCAAGACATGCTGCAACCATATGTCACCTAGACATGGATGGAAAAAGACCTCTTTCCAAATTCCTTCCTGTAGTTTTAAAAAGAAATGTGCTCCACTGTTCATCTTTTGAGGGTCATCTTGATAGTTAAGGACCCTTCTAAAGTGATTATTATTGAGAAACCACACTGTCAGATGTAAAACACAAAATTGTCCACTCTATTATGAAAAACTGCGTTTGAGGAAAAAAATGCAAACATAGTCACCAAAGAAAATGTGAAGAAGCATTTACAAAAGGAAACTAGAGAAGTCAGTAGTTTTGCCTTATCTCGCACAACTAAATTAAAACAATAAAGCACGCCTGCACGCAGTCACAAGGTTGTGGGGGGGTGGCAATTTAGAATACAAAGGTCTTCATTAGGACTGAGTCATGTTACTTGTTGCTTGTATGAGCATCAAAAATGGTTTCCATGGGTGTTTATATTGCACAAATTATTTTTATACAAAGTTTATCAGTCAGTATTTATTTTGGAAAGCTGCTGAAGATGTCTATTTTTCAAAATTAACTACACTTCAGATGTTTGGCATTAAATTCAATTTTGTGAGGCCCTTGACAGGATATTTTAAATAATGGTCATTCCCTGGAACTGAGAAAGAATTTGGAAAATATCTAATTTTGTAGTGAAATACCTAGATTGCAGATATTGTACTTTAAAAACGTGTCATTGGGGCGCCTCGGTGGCGCAGTGGGTTAAGCGTCCGACTTCAGCCAGGTCACAATCTCGCGGTCCGTGAGTTCCAGCCCCACGTCGGGCTCTGGGCTGATGGCTCAGAGCCTGGAGCCTGTTTCCGATTCTGTGTCTCCCTCTCTCTCTGCCCCTCCCCCGTTCATGCTCTGTCTCTCTCTGTCCCAAAAATAAATAAACGTTGAAAAAAAATTAAAAATAAATAAATAAAAACATGTCATTAAAGTTGGTATCAGTTACTTTCTTTTAGTCACCATTGGTACTTTAATAAATGTTGTAAGTGTTGAGAATCATTTTATAAAATGTAATTAGTCTAATTCTCCTTTATGTTCCTAAAGTCATAAAGAAGGAAGATAATTTACGACTGTGAATATTTTCATTTTTTTATCATTATAAGTCATGAACGATGTCAGAATTTTAAGAAATGGAAAGTCCAAATAGAGTTATTATGAATTTAAGTTATTTTAGAATTACTTCATCTATTGTATGATTGCTTTTAGTAAAGATTTGAAAATATAAAGAAGTAATCTTTGTAGTTTATGTCAATAGTTAATATAAAATTTTTATACATTGTTAGCCTTTATATCTTCAAAATACTTATATAATGCCTTGGCTTTGAAAGGGGTTTGAAAACATTTTAGATGCAAGTATTTCCCTTTATTGTTACCGTCTCTGGTATCTACTCAATACATCACCCCACACAAGATTTTTCCTGGCATCATAGCCACTTGTGATAACAAATTACTCATTTTAAACATAAAGAGCTCTTTGTTTCGATTCTTTATTTCCTTAAGAAATCTTGATTTAGTGATCTGTGAATATTTGTCATTTAGACTTCAAGCAATTTGAATTTCTAACCACTTTGAGGGCTAGTATTCAGATACATTCTATTTCCTGCTTTCTGATTTTAAAATGTGAATAGAACAAAATACACACTGGAAAAATTTCAAACAGTACAGAGAACTATAAGATAAAAAGTATAAGTGTCTCTCCCCTCCCAACCCTCAGTTCCTATTCCCCCAAATATCCTGTTATTATTAGTCACATATCTTTTGAAAAATTTATAGAGTTGCAATTGTATTTCGCTTGCTGTCATAAAATTACCCCTTTCCCTTAATATATCTTGGTGATATTTCCATATAAACCCACATATACCTACTTCATTATTTGTAGTGGTTTAATACTGTCCCTCTGTATCAAAGTACGATGATTTATGTAAACAGTGTACAATTGGCAAACATTTGTGTTTTGTTTTGTTTTGTTTTTTACTATTTTTTTTTATGTGCAATGCTGAAGTGAACATTTGTGTATATAATTGCCTTGGCATAGTTTTGCAAATCTACTTGTCAGGACTATTGGTTGCAAGTGTAAGAAATCAACTCAAATTGTCTGAGTATCTTTTTGATGTGTTAATTTCATCTTGAATGAAGTTGAGCATATTTTCACATTATAAGCCATTCGGTTTTCTCTACTTTCATATTCTTTGCCTATTCCTTATTGAATTATTATCAGTTTGTTGATTTCTTGTAATTATTTTTTACATATGTGATCTTAGTTTTTCTTAATTGAGATACAGCTTATATACTGTAAAGTACACAAGCCTTTCGTGACTTTTTACACATTTCCCCTTGAGTAATTTACCCAGGAGTAAAATTGCTGAATGCAGGCTAGGTCCTAATTTATCTTTAATAGATACTGTAAAGTAATGGTTGAACTAACTTACACTGCCATCGGTAATGTAGAAGGGTCCTGCTGTTTCAACACTGATAGTGTCAGCCTTTGAATGTTAGCCATTCTGATGGTTGTATAACGGTTTCTCGTGGTTTCAGTTTGTGCTTCTGTAATATGTGACGGTTTTAAGTAATATTTAACTAATCCCTCTCTTGCCATTTTTGCTATTTTTGTCATATATCTTATTTCCATGTATTTCATAAACATCTAAAGTGTTGTTGTATTGTTGCTTATAGCAGTAAATAGTCTTTCAAATTTGCCCTTTGTAGTGCAGTCTATTCCTTCTTGCATCTCTGTGCTTCCATCTGGGATAATTTCCCTTCATCCTAAAGAAGTTTCTTGTCCTGTGGATCAACTCTGACTGCTTAATAACTACTTTTTCTGGTATTCTGTGCTGTTATTTGGGGATGAATGTTTTTAACTTATTTGGAATTAATTCTGGTATAAGGAATGGAATGATTATCTAGCTTTTATTTTTCCCAAGGGGCTACTCAGTTGTCACAACACAATTTGGTTCTGGGAGAACAATCTTCCCTCCCCCCCCGCCCTTCCCCCCGCCCCGCACACATAAAATGTCACATTTATCATTCATTATTTAAATTTTTTTTTCAACGTTTATTTGATATGAGTGGGGGAGGGGCAGAGACACAGGGAGACACAGAATGCAAAGCAGGCTCCAGGCTCTGAACTGTCAGCACAGAGCCCGACATGGGGCTCAAACTTATGAACTGCAAGATATTAACCTAAGCCGAAGTTGGATGCTTAACCAACTGAACCACCCAGGTGCCCCATCACACTTATCATTTATTAATTCTCAAGTATATTTGTGTTTATTTCTGGGCTTCCTATTCTTTTTCATTGACTATTCAATCTGTTTTCATCTGGTACCAAGTTTATTAATTACCATCAGCTACTCAATATGTTTTAATATCTGGAGGGCTGGATTCCTCAGCCCTGCTCATTATATTTCATTGATATTCTTTCCTGAGCAATTTTTGTGTCATTAAGCTTTTGTAAAAAAATAATCCTGTTGGCATTTCAACTGTAGTTAAAAGTATTGAAAAGTATTATTACAATGGTATTTAGATGCCCAACATTGCCTGTCAATTTAAAAACTTTGGGAGGAAACTGTTACTTGTATCTTCCTAAATAATAGAAATAATTCATATCATACCTGCAGTGTTAAATTCTTTCAAGAATCTGCCTTTGATACTGTGGAATAGTAATGTGTAGGTGCTCTAAACTTCATGCTTTAGATGTGGGGTTATAAGTAGGGTGATTATGCATCCCACTGTACCTGTCCAAGTCTTCCTTTACACACACACACACACACACACACACACACATATATATATATATATATATATATATATATATATATAATGACCCCTTTCACTCTTATAAGTGTCCTAGTTTTGACAAACAAAATATATGGTTATCATATAAAGGACTAGCCCTCTGACAATATTTGTCACTGTTGCTTTTATCTCTTTAATGTACCAGTGGTTATCAAATTTGTTCAGGTATAGAACATCTGGAAATGATGGTGCACTTTAAAGAACATGAAGATACTGCTTTAATTCTCCCACTGCAACATCTGAAAACAACTATCTATTAGCAAATAGCTATTATTTGCATATATGTATCTATTCCTCAAAAGTAACCTAAAAGCTTTCTTTATCCAGCAATACACTAGATGAGAAATCTACCCTATTATAGCATATCCAAAAAAATCACTAGATTAAAAAAATCATTTTAATGTATGGTTGCATTGAAGGAATAATAGGTAAAGTACAGAGGAGTATGCTAACATTGGAGTCAACTGATCTCCATGACCTATAGCCTAGTTTTGAGAGGGAAACATGTCAGAAGAAAAAGAGTGGGGAGACCTTTCATAAATAGAAGACCTCAGAAGTAAAATCATGCCCTGCAGAGAAGGATGGTAGGGCTTATATTCCTATCTCAGCCATTGATTCTGACCAAATTGAAAAGATAAAAAGGAAAAAAAAAGCTACATACTCTCAAGTTTGTATCCACTCAGATTTTTATCCTCAGATTTTCATTCACATGGATTTTGGGCTGGAATCTATACCACTTCTGTGGTCCAGAAAAAGAAACAGAATATTTACTTTCAAGAGCCCCAGATTGGTTGAGGCTTTAAGGTACATCATGGAAGCAACTATGAATAGTCTCTGGGTAAATCCACCTTCAACCTAGACCCAGAGGACATCAAAATTCCAGGGAACATATGGCTATTGACAAAGTCACTTACACAAGGACACAGACCCCATTAGCGAAAGTCAGCTGGAACAGCAGATGACAGTATCAGAACCACAGAGATGAGAAAACCAAGCCAATATGCTGGGGAGGGCAGAGGGGAAAATGGAAAAGGTTTGGTTCTTAAAGCAGCATTGAGCTGCCTATCAAAATTTGTGAAATGCAGTTAAAATACTTCATCTGTAATATACACAGTAACATGGGTGAATCTCAGCATAATTTTACTGAATGAAAAAAGCCAGACCAAAAAAGGAAAAGAGTACTTGCCAAATGATTTTATGTATTTAAAATTCGAGGAAATTCAAAGTAATGTTAGAGAAAGTAGATCAGTGTTTGCCTGGAGTGGGTGGGTTGGGAGAGGTGAGAGGGTAGATTGCAAAGGGGCATACTTAAGTCAAAGTTCTGGTCCATGTAACATGATTGGATAAGATGTATACCACTTCCAGGATGGAAATGTAAGATCTAGTCATACCTCCTCTGTTCTCTCTTCTCCCTTCTGACTAGCTGGAACCCATGATCACCCACTCCCCAAAATGTAGATGAAAATAAGGATGTAGAGGATAATGAAGCAGGAAACTGTGTCCCTGAATGGCCAAATGAAGTGGAGTTTAATGTGTCCCTCAAATATTCCCCTAGACTATTATGTGAGAAGAAAATCAGCGTGTCTCCTTTAAGACACTGAATTATTGTTGGGTGTTTTTGTTAGAGTAGCCTAGCCTTACCAAATGGTTATTGAGTTGCAAATTTCAATGACATTATTTTTTAATTTGAGGAATTCTTCTTCAAGTCTTCTAGTCATTTTTAAAAATTGAAATCCAAGTTAACATAGAGTGAAATAATGATTTCAGGAATATAATTTAGTGATTCATCACCTATGTATTACACCCAGTGCTCATCCCAGCAGGTACCCTCCTTAATGCCTATCAGCCATCACCCATTTAGGCCATCCCCCCCCCCAACACCCCAGCAGCAACCCTCAGTTTGTTCTCTGTATTCAAGAGTCTCTTGTGGTTTGTCTCCCTCTCTGTTTTTATCTTATTTTTGCTTCCCTTCCCCTATGTTCATCTGTTTTGTTCTTGAATTCCACATATAAGTGAAATCATATGATATTTGTCTTTCTCTAACTTATTTTGCTTAACATAATACACTCTAGTTCCATCCATGTTGTTGCAAATGGCAATATTTCATTCTTTTTGATTGCTGAGTAATATTCCATTGTATATACATACCACATCTTCCTTATCCATTCATCAGTTGATGGACATTTGGGCTCCTCTCATACTTTGGCTATTAATAGTTCTGTTATAAACACTGGGGTGCATGTGCCCCTTCAAATCAGCATTTTTGTATCCTTTGGGTAAATACATATTAATACAATTGCTGTGTCCTAGGGTAGTTCTATTTTTAATTTTTTGAGGAACTTCCATACTGTTTTCCAGAGTGGCTGTACCAGTTTGCATTCCCACCAGCAGTGCCAAAGGGTTCCTCTTTCTCCACATCCTTGCCAACATCTGTTGTTGCCTGAGTTATTAATTTTTAGTCATTTTCATTATATTTTGTCAATGTTAGTTAGTTAGTGAGTTAGTTTTATTGAGGCACCTGGGTGGTTCAGTTGGTTAAGTGGCTGACTTTGACTCAGGTCATGATTTCACAGTTCGTGGGGTTGAGCCCCGCTTTGGGCTCTGTGCTGACAGCTCAGAGCCTGGAACCTGCTTCAGATTCTGTGTCTCCCTCTCTCTCTGCCCCTCCCCTGTTCTCTCTCTCTCTCTCTCTCTCTCTCTCTCAAAAATGAATAAACATCAAAAAATTTTTTAAAAATCTCAACATCTATTTTTAATGTAACTTATTAGTAATTGTCTTATATTCTGTAACTGATAATGCCAACATTTGAAATCCTAGTTGAAAAAAAAATGAAGTCCTAGTTCTTCTAAATTGATTATCTCTGCTAGCTCTAACTCATAGTGACTTGTTTACTCTTATATATATATTTTTTAAATTGTGGGTTTTTAATTATGGAATCAGTTGGCTGTAGTTCATTTTTGGAATCTTTAAGAGATCTGAGTTAAGGATCCTTTCCTTAGAGTGGGTTGCATATTCTTCTGCCTGGCATCAGGGTACTACCAATCTTTTAGAACTTTAGTTTCTCAGCTTACAGTTTCATTCAACACACTGTAAGTACAAATTTGAATTCTAGTTCCATATCTCTCATGAAGAGACTTATTAGAGCTACATATTTTTTTCCTTTACCTAGAGATGTAAGAAAGACAGGCAAATTTTTATGTTGGTTTCCTTGGACAGAATGAGGGTCCTAGTTTTTTCCTGAAGCTCTCAGATTAGCTCCCATTGTTTGCAATGACAGAGCCTCATTTCCCAGTGCCATATAAGCATTAACCATTTGGCCCTGGGATAGGGTTGTCAGATAAAATTCAGACCACTTAGTTATATTCAATTTTCAGATAAATAATGAAAGTTTTTTTTAGTATGAACATGTCCCCTCCAAATATGTATTTTTTTCCCTTGAAACTCAAATTTACCTGGGTGTTCTGTATTTTTATTTTCTGAATTTATTATCCAAATTTTGGTTTTCATGTCTTTCTGGTTTCAAGAATTTTTCAATCTATGTCCAAGACTTTTGGCCTTGAAGATTTCATTAATTTTTTATTGTACCGTAGCTGTTTTGCAGTGGGATATCTGTCTGAGAATATCTAGTCTACCCACTTTCTGCTTTAAGTATGCAGATACCTTCGGGTTGTACTTTATTCAGTCTTAGACCCCATCTTATACCTTAATATGTTGCATATTTCTGAGTAAGAGAAGCTCTTTTGGTTTCAAAGAATATTTATGCCATTTTAAGAAAATAAGTATTTATTTTCAGAAAATAACCTTACCCAGCTAGATTTCCTGTGGTGTGTTTCCCAATATTCTGGGAACAATGAAGCTGCAAGAGAGACACTTTATCAACCTTACTATTTCAAACCTACCACAAATCTCCCAAACTCAAGAAATTTTTATGTGCTAGAATCTTCCCTACTCACCACTTTGAGTTGGTTGCAACTGAGTGTGAAATTTTTCACCTCTGCAGAACTGATGTTATTTCACAAAACAGATGAGGATACTTTAGGTTTACTTAAAAAAAAATCACTCTTAATTGCCTTAGACTGAGGGCCTGGGCTCCAGGTCAGCCCCTCTTCATATTCCAGCCCCTCTTCATAGTCCATATTCCATGATCCACAAGCACCTACCTATCTGGATA
Source organism: Prionailurus viverrinus (assembly GCF_022837055.1). Taxonomy (NCBI): domain Eukaryota; kingdom Metazoa; phylum Chordata; class Mammalia; order Carnivora; family Felidae; genus Prionailurus; species Prionailurus viverrinus. The sequence goes on along the minus strand of NC_062568.1, from coordinate 160,230,872 downwards.
AGTACTTCCACTCGAGATTGGAGCTGGAGCTGGGTGTCAGTTGGAGCCTGAGGCAGTGCCAGACGATGGTAACTTCATTATTTCTGTCCCAACCCCACTCAGGCTGCCTCTTGTGGCATCTCTGTTTCTGAATAGGTGTAGATTCAAGCGCTTCTCTGCATTCCCCAGTCTAGACAACAGAAGAAGAGAGTAATTAGTTTCAGTAATTTCCAGCACTACTATTGGTCTTTATGCTTAGATGCCTGTGGTTCTTGTCACTGTCTCTCACCATGGAAACAATTACCTGTTGCCTCTTCCCTGGGATAGGAGTGGGAGGGAACTTAAGGTAGAAGGTCCTCCTGAGTGCCGTCTGCTCTACAGCATCCCCAGACCCCTGACATACAACATCATTACAGCCTTCAAACTTCCCAGTGTTGTCAAAACATCTGAGGAAGGGATGATTCCTATTTCATAAATGAGGCCATTCAAGTAGAAAAATGCTGTAAGGAAATGAAATCTTGGTGAAGTGGATGAGTGGATGAGAGGTTCATGGGAGGTGGTTATTCTTCCTGAACTGGGATGTGATACATCTGCAGTAGAGGGCACCCAAGGTGAAAAATGTTAATTATTTTCTCCAGGGCAACTGACCCACTGGAGTTCTTGTAGCAAATCAACAGCTTCCAGTTCCCTCGTTTTTCCTTGCAGCAAAGTCAGCAAAATGTGCCCAGCACTGCCTGGTACAACACTGTCTGTGCTGCATTCTCTGGTCATAAAGTCTTGGCAAACAAACTGCTCCCAGTTGAGATTTACAGCTGGAGTCAATAGCTCAGCCAGATGTATAGGCCAAGAGTGCTGGAGAATAAGGAGATTAACAGAGGTGCTATGGCTGTGGGGACTACAGCGCAGTAGAAGAGAGAGAAAAGTTTTAGGGAGAAATATCAGGCCTAGAAGGAAGAGATTCATGCCAGAGGGTACCTGGGGGTATAAGAGATGTGGGTCAGCTGTGTCACCCTTAACGTGGTCAGAAATATATACACCTAAAGCCAGAAAAATATATGACTCTAATGCATTACACATGAGAAAATTAGTTTTATAAAGTAAAAATCCCTTATAAATATGTAATGTTAATCCTGTATAGCTAACAAATTAGGATCAATTACCTGTGAAATGTACTTAAGGAGTAACATCTTTTGGGAGGCATATGCCAAGGAATGTACACATTGCAAAATGTAGCCTTTGGCTCTGTAGTAATGGCAAAATGTTAGTGGAAGCTGAAATTTAGCTTTGGATGACCTGGTTTGAATCAGGTCAGGACGGTGTTTTTATAGGTTTGTGTTGTCTGCTTTATCATAGCTAGGGTATGCATCAGCTCTCTAGACGAACTCGCCTGTACACGGTGTCGATTCCCTAGGACTTGGCTAAGGTAGGTGCTCATGCATCATGGTTGGGAAATGCAAAACATGAATTTTAAGATGCAGGAACCACAGGCCCTAATTGTTAATAAAACTAAATCCTTACCCAGACATCTGATGAAGCTTCCAAACTATGAACACAAAGAAAAGATATTAAAAGAAACCAGAGAAAAAATAACAATCTATAAAAGAATGACAGAGACAAGCTAGAGTGGAAACCAGAATAGAATAATATCTGTAGTGTCATGAGAGAAAATAACAATGTACTTAGCGTTTACCATGCATAGACCTTCACTGGAGGAACCACCGTATGATACTGATAAGAAAGAAATGGAACACAGGACAGAGTGAGATTCATCAAATAAATTAGTAAGCATGTGGGTAAACTGACTGTATCAGACAATAATAAAGATGTTGACTAACTCACAAGGAGAAATTTCTCTGTGAAAGGATAACTTTGCAAATATTTTGTTGATATAGACATTACAATGTAAACCTTAATCCTTATCACAAATTCATAACCTCTCCCTAGAAATCAATAAACCCAAATAGTGGGACCTCTAATAATCTTCAGGCATTTCTCATGTTCTAGCCTAAGAATGAGCTCATCCTCAGATCTTTAACCAAAAATATTCTTTCCTCTTCTGTGGTATCATACCTGCTAACTTGATAGGGAATATAGAATTGCCAGATTGTTCTAACCACAGTGTTCTGCAGTCGTGGATAACTGATCCCAGGGCCTCTAAAAATGAAGTAGATGGACAAGCTCGTAAGGTGTTGCTTGACATATATAGGAAGAAAATTGGGGGTTTGCTGAGAAGACATGAGGACCCACTGTAGAGATTCACAGCTTCTTACCAAGTTCCTAGAACTAAGTCAGTTTGCCGAACCAAAGACTCCCAACTGAGAACAACTGTAGCCATTTATCAAATTAATGGTGCAATGGGGACAGGGAAATTCCCAGTTCTTCCAGGGATGATTATATACTGGGTCTGAATTTACACTGATTCCCAGAGATCAGAAACACCCCTGTGTCTCACAAGATAGAGTTTATGGAGATCACTGAGAGGTGGAGTCTTGGCCTGAGCCTCAGATTTATCTTGTGCTTCTTTACCCAGTCCCAGATTATATAGTGAAAATAGACTTTGTTTGTAACTGTCAGAATCACCATGTTTGTTTTCTGTCCCAAGGAGTGGGGGCCATTATGGTTGGAAAGGCCAAGGGGAAGCCCTTGGAGCTCCTCCACCATCTAAGGACAACTGCAAAGATAAATGCCACCATTAACCACCTGGGAGCTGCAGTGGGTATTCCTACCAGATCTCAAGCTGAGGGTTCTTATCCTCTAGAAACTGATGGTCTCCCAGAAGGGTGACAGCTCCCACCCAAGTCCTTCAAACCAAGTAGATGACTGCACAAAATGTAGACAGCTTTCCTCCCAAATTCAATGAAAAAAGATATTGATTCTCATGCTTTAATCTTTATTCTTTTGTTCTTTATTTTCCTATCTATCTTCTTTCTTTGGCTAGTTTAAGGCTACTTTTAAACACTCTGATTAACTTCCTGTCTTTCCTACCTTCCTTATTTGTGCCACCTTACCACTGATTCTTAAGTGCCATCATCTAGCCCCTCCCACGCCAGTATCCTTCATCAAATAAATTAGTAAGCATGTGGGTAAATCAGGAACCCAATTCCATTGCATCATACTGTACGGTCATTTCCAGCCTCAGCCTCAGAAAACAGTCACCACAGCTCTTCCAGATGCAGGTGCCCCTTGAGGAAGACAGTGGTTTTTTTTGTTTTTGTTTTTGTTTTATAACTTATATCCAAATTAGTTAGCATATAGTGCAACAATGATTTCAGGAGTAGATTCCTTAGTGCCCCTTACCCATTTAGCCCATCCCCCCTCCCACAACCCCTCCAGTAACCCTCAGTTTGTTCTCCATATTTATGAGTCTCTTCTCTTTTGTCCCCCTCCCTGTTTTTATATTCTTTTTGTTTCCCTTCCCTTATGTTCATCTGTTTTGGCTCTTTAAGTCCTCATATGAGTGAAGTCATATGATTTTTGTCTTTTTCTGACTAATTTCACTTAGCATAATACCCTCCAATTCCATCCATCTAGTTGCAAATGACAAGGTTTCATTCTTTTTGATTGCCGAGTAATACTCCATTGTATATATATACCACAACTTCTTTATCCACTCATCCATCAATGGACACTTGGGCTCTTTCCATACTTTGGCTATTGTTGATAGTGCTGCTATAAACATGGGGGTGCATGTGCCCCTTCAAAACAGCACACCTGTATCCCACGGGTAAATGCCTAGTAGTGCAATTGCTGGGTTGTAGGGTAGTTCTATTTTTAGTTTTTTGAGGAACCTCCATGAGGTTGTTGCCTGAGTTGTGAATATTAGCCATTCTGACAGGTGTGAGTCAGAATCTCATTGTGGTTTTGATTTGTATTTCCCTGATGATGAATGATGTTGAGCATTTTTTCATGTGTCGGTTGGCCATCTGGCTGTCTTCTTTGGACAAATGTCTATTCATGTCTTTTACCCATTTCTTCACTGAATTATTTGTTTTTGGGTGTTGTGTTTGATAAGTTCTTTATAGATTTTGGATACTAACCCTTTATCTGATACGTCGTTTGTAAAATCTTCTCCCATTCTGTTGCTTGCCTTTTAGTTTTGCTGATTGTTTCCTTCACTGTGTAGAAGCTTTTTATTTTGATGAAGTCCCAATAGTTCATTTTTGCTTTTGTTCCCTTGCATCCGGAGACGTGTTGAGAAAGAAGTTGCTGTGGCTAAGACCAAAGAGGTTTTTGCTCGCTTTCTCCTCGAGGATTTTGATGGCTTCCTGTCTTACATTTAGGTCTTTCATCCATTTTGAGTTTATTTTTGTGTATGGTGTAAGAAAGTGGTCCAGGTTCATTGTTCTGCATGTTGCTGTCCAGTTTTCCCAGCACCACTTGCTGAAGAGACTGTCTTTATTGCATTGGATATTCTTTCCTGCTTTGTCAAAGATTAGTTGGCCATATGTTTGTGGGTCCATTTCTGGGTTCTCTATTCTGTTCCATTGATCTAAGTGTCTGTTCTTGTGCCAGTACCATACTGTCCTGATGATTACAGCCTTGTCGTACAGCTTGAAGTCCGGGATTGTAATGCCTTCTGCTTAGGTTTTCTTTTTCAAGATTTCTTTGGTTATTCGAGGTCTTTTCTGGTTCCATACAAATTTTAGGATTATTTGTTCTGGCTCTGTGAAGAATGCTGGTGTTATTTTGATAGAGATTGCACTGAATATGTAGATTGCTTTGGGTAGTATTGACATTTTAACAATATTTGTTCTTCCTATCCAGGAGCATGGAATCTTTTTCCATTTTTTTGTGTCTTCTTCAATTTCTTTCATAAGCTTTCTATAGTTTTCAGTGTATAGATTTTTCACCTCTTTGGTTATATTTATTTCTAGGTGTCTTATGGGTTTTGGTGCAACTGTAAATGGGATCGATTCCTTGATTTCTCTTTCTGTTGCTTCATTGTTGGAATGCAACTGATTTCTGTGCATTGATTTTATATCTGGCAACTTTGCTGAATTCATGATTCAGTTCTAGCAGTTTTTTGGTGGAATCTTTTGGGTTTTCCGTACAGAGTATCATGTCATCTGTGAAGAGTGAAAGTTTGACCTCCTCCTGGCGGATTTGGATGCCTTTTATTTCTTTGTGTTGTCTGATTGCAGAGGCTAAGACTTCCAATACTATGTTGAATAACAGTGGTGAGAATGGACATCCCTGTCTTGTTCCTGACCTTAGGGGGAAAGCTCTCAGTTTTTCCCCATTGAAGATGATATTAGCGTTGGGTGTTTCATGTGTGCCTTTTATAATCTCAAGGTATGATCCTTCTATCACTACTTTGTTGAGAGTTTTTATCAAGAAAGCATGCTGTATTTAGTCAAATGCTTTCTCTGCATCTATTGAGAGGATCATATGGTTCTTGTCTTTTCTTTTATTGATGTGATGAATCATGTCAATTGTGTTGTGGATACTGAACCAGCCCTGCATCCCAGGAACAAATCCCACTTGGTCGTGGTAAATAATTTTTTTAATGTATTGTTGGATCCAGTTGGCTAATATCTTGTTGAAGATTGTTGCATCCATGTTCATCAGGGAAATTGGTCTATAGTTCTCCTTTTTAGTGGGGCCTCTGTCTGGTTTTGGAATCAAAACCATGGCCTCATAGAAAGAGTTTGGAAGTTTTCCTTCCATATCTATTATTTGGAACACTTTCAAGAGAATAGGTGTTAACTCTTCCTTAAGTGTTTGGTAGAATTCCCCTGGAAAGTCATCTGGCCCTGGACCCTTGGTTTTGGGAGATTTTTGATTACTAATTCGATTTCCTTACTGGTTATGGGTCTGTTCAAATTTTCTACTTCTTCCTGTTTCAGTTTTGGTAGTGTATGTTTCTAGGAATTTGTCAATTTCTTCCAGATTGCCCATTTTATTGGCATATAATTGCTCATACTATTCTCTTATTATTTTTATTTCTGCTGTGTTTGTTGTGATCTCTCCTCTTTCATTCTTGACTATATTTGTTTGGGTCCTTTCCTTTTTCTTTTTGATCAAACTGGCTAGTGGCTTATCAATTTTGTTAGTTCTTTCAAAGAACCAGCTTCTGGTTTCATTGATCTGTTCTACTGGGTTTTTTTTTTTTTTGGTTTCAATAGCACTAATTTCTGCTCTAATCTTTATTATTTCCTGTCTTCTGCTGGTTTGGCTTTTATTTGCTGTTCTTTTTCCAGCTCTTTAAGGCATAAGGTTAGGTTGTGTAATTGAGATCTTTCTTTCTTCTTTAGGAAGGCCTGGATTGCTATATACTTTCCTCTTAGGACTGCCTTTGCTGCGTCCTAGAGGTTTTGGGTTGTGGTGTTATCATTTTCATTGACTTCCATTCTCTTTTTAATTTCCTCTTTAACTGCTTGGTTAGCCCATTCATTCTTTAGTAGGATGTTCTTCAGTCTCCAAGTATTTGTTACCTTTCCAAATTTTTTCTTGTGGTTGATTTCGAGTTTCATAGCATTGTGGTCTGAAAATATGCACAGTATGATCTTGATCTTTTTGTACTTGCTCAAGGCTGATTTGTGTCCCAGTATATGGTCTATTCTGGAGAACGTTCCATGTGCACTGGAGAAGAATGTATTTTCTGCTGCTTTAGGATGAAATGTTCTGAATATATCTGTTAAGTCCATCTGGTCCAGTGTGTCATTCAAATCCATGTTTCCTTGTTGATTTTTTGATTAGATGATCTGTCCATTGTTGTGAGTGGGGTGTTGAAGTCTCCTACTATTATGGTATTACTAATGAAGAGTTTCTTTGTTTGTGATTAATTTATTTATATATTTGGGTGCTTTCACATTTGGTGCATCAATGTTTACAACTGTTAGGTCTTCCTGGTGGATAAACCCCTTGATTATGATATAACACCCTTCTGCATCTCCTGATACAGTCTTTATTTTAAAGTCTAGATTGACTGATATAACTATGGCTACTCTGGCTTTCTTTTGTTGACCATTAGCATGATAGATGGTTCTCCATCCCCTTACTTTCTATCTGAAGGTGTCTTTAGGTCTAAAGTGAGTCTCTTGTAAACAGCATATAGATAGATCTTGTTTTCTTATCCATTCTGTTACCCTGTGTCTTTTAATTGGAGCATTGATTCCATTGACGTTTAGAGTGAATACTGAAAGATATGAATTTATTGCCATTATGATGCTTGTAGAGTTGGAGTTTCTGGTTGTGTTCTCTGGTCCTTTCTAATCTTTGTTTCTTTCGGTATGTATGTATGTATGTGTTTATATTTTCATCTTTTCTCCCCTCAGAGAGTCCCCCTTAAAATTTCTTGCAGGGCTAGTTTAGTGGTCACAAACTCCTTTAATTTTTGTTTGTCTGGGAAACTTTTTATCTCTCCTTCCATTTTGAATGACAGCCTTGCTGGATAAAGAATTCTTGGCTGCATATTTTTCTGATTCAGCACATTGAATATATCCTGCCACTCCTTTCTGGCCTGCCAAGTTTCTGTGGATAGGTCTGCTGCAAACCTGATCTGTCTTCCCTTGTAGGTTAGGGACGTTTTTTCCCTTGCTGCTTTCATGGTTCTCTCCTTGCCTGAGTATTTTGTGAATTTGACTATGATGTGCCCTGTTGATGGTTGGTTTTTGTTGAATCTAATGGGAGTCCTCTGTGCTTTCTGGATTTTGATGTCTGTGTCTTTCCCCAGGTTAGGAAAGTTTTCTGCTATGATTTGCTCACATAACCCTTCTACCCCTATTTCTCTCTCTTCCTACTCTGGGACCCCTATGATTCTGATGTTCCTTTTTAATGAGTCACTGATTTCTCTAATTCTTAAATCATGCTCTTTTGCCTTCATCTCCCTCTTTTTTTCTGCTTCATTATTCTCCATAAGTTTGTCCTCTATATTGCTGATTCTCTGTTCTGCCTCATCCATCCTTGCTGCCACAGCATCCATCCATGATTTCAGGTCAGTTATAGCATTTTTTTATTTCATTCTGACTAGTTTTTACTTCTTTTATCTCCACAGAAAGGGATTTTAGTCTGTTTTTGACTCCAGCTAGTATTCTTAGTATCGTGATTCTAAATTCTGGTTCAGACATCTTGCTTGTATCTGTGTTGGTTAAACCCCTGGCTGTCGTTTCTTCCTGCTCTTTCTTTTGGGGTGAATTCCTTCATTTTGTCATTTTGAAGGGAGAAAAGGAATTAATGAGGTAGAAAAATTAAAATTAAAAAAAATATTAAAATTAGAAAATTAAAAACACACACACAAAATCGAATAAATGATGCTAGATCCTAGGTGTGTTTTGGTCTGGGTGTTGAAAGTGGTTTGACAGATTAGAGAAAAAAGGTGGGAAAAAAAAAGGAAATCGTTTGAGAATTTAGTAATTTAGTAATTCTCAAATTAGTTGAGAATTTACTCCACTGAAGTAGACTAAAGTGAAATGATGGAAGTAAAATAGAATTTGAAAAATTTACACAAAAGTAAAGAATATAGTAGAAAAAATTAAAGAAAAATATTTTTAATAAAAATTAGAAATGAAAATGAATTTTTTCTCTTACTGTAGTCAAGAAAAAAGAAATGAAAAGAGAAAAAAGAAAAAAAGAAGGGAATCATTTGAAAATTTGAAAAAGTGAATACACTGTAGTAGACTAAAATAAAATGATGGAAGTAAAATAGAATTTGAAAAAATTTACACAGAAGTAAAAAATATAGTAAAAAAATTAAAGAAAAATATTTTTAATAAAAATTGAAAATAAAACTGAATTTTTCCCTTTCTGTATTCAAGAAAAAGAAGTGAAAAAGAGGGGAAAAAAAAAGAAAAGAAAATTCAACAGATGGACCTGGTAACAGATTCAAATATGACTGAAATTACTTTGTTTTCCCGTAGAAATCAGACTATGAAGCGCTTTATAGTCCATAAACTAAGCAGGCGGTGAGACTTGTGTTCTTGAAGAGCGAGGTTGGCCCAGTTGGGCGGGACTCCATGTAATGGCTCCACTCTCCACTAGATGGCGCTGCTAGCCTACTGAGGTGGATTGTTGCAGCACTGGTAGGTGCGTATGCACATGCGTAGGAGCGGTGAAAATGGCATCACCCAGCTACCCAGTCTCTAGTATTGGAACTCTGTTCTCCCCGATTAGCAATCGCACATCCGTCCTGTCTTCAGCTTTTGTCCACTCCCCGCTTTTTCACTGTCCATGACCAAGTCCCAGGTAGTACCTCTCTCCCAAGTTTTGTCTCAGATGTGGCTGTTTTCTCCGGCCCCTTACTTCTGAAGGAATGCGGCTTTGACCCGTTCCGCCCCTCTGCGGAGGGTCTCACTGAGCAATGGCTGAATGCTGGCCGCACCCAGGAGAGTTCACAGGGCCCTGCTGCTGCTGGTGTCCCAAGACTGTGGCCAGGTGCCAGCCCGCCCCAGAAAAAGTTTGCGAGATACTGTAGCAACAGTGTTTCAGGGATTATGGAAGATCACAACACACATCTGGCACCAGGCTTCACCCTTAACAACCTTGTTCCAGCACCAGCGAATGTGGCCATTTTCTGGGGTCTGCTGGGACCAGGTGGCTTCAACAGTCTCTACCAAATGTACTTCCACCAGTGGAACCACTTTTCCCATGTGTCCTGAGAACCTCCAGTTCTCCTGCTCCTGGGGATTCGCCCTTCCCACCAGAGCACCACCAGGTATCGAGCTGAGCTGCGGAGTTTCAGACTCTGTGCTCCCCCTGTTTACAGTCTTAATGGAATTTAAACCCTCGCCTTTCTCCTTTCTTCTTTCTCCTTTTTTAGTTTAGTCCCCGTGGCTGTTTCCAATTTTCCACTTTCTCTCCAGCTGCTTTTGGGGAGGGGTGCTTTTCCCGTATCCTCCCTCCCCACCCCGCTGTCTCTGTCCTCTCTCTACCAGCAAAAGCGGCTCCCTACCTGCTGTGGCTTCTCACTCCCCAAGTTCACCTCTCCGTGCCACTAACCTGCTGAATTCTGTGGTTCAGGTTGTGCAGATTGTCGTGTTCATCCTCAAATCAGTTTTCTAGGTGTGCAGGATGGTTTAGTGTTGGTCTCACTGTATTTCATGGATGCGAGACACACAAAAAACTTCCATGCTGTTCCTCCATCTTGGCTCCTCCACCTCAGGTAGACATTTTTTAACTGGTGAAGGAGTATCCTCTGGTCTTTAGAGGAAGGTATGACAAAGATGGTTGAGCAGGTTGCACATAATAGATCCATTCCAGCTTACCTATTTCTCTAAGACTTTGGACTCTCTTTTTTCAGAAGGATGTCAACGAAGTAACAGCCAAACTGCTACCACCCCTGGGCCCCAAAAGATGAGTGCACTGAGCTCCCGCCAGAGAACATAATAAAAGAAAGAGCCACTCTGAGAGAAGCAGTGAGCTCAACTGAAGTTGAGGGACACAGAAAGCTGGAGGCCTTTCAGCTCTAGACAGGGAGAGAACCAAAGGAAAAACTACCTCTATGTTGTTCCCCTCCCCTCACTCCACTTTCCTCCCAGAGGTTCAATTAGTCAAACCCAACCAGGGAAAGAAGGCATGGAACTCTGTTGATACAGTCCATACAGGTTAGCTTTCTGCAAAGAGAAGTGTGGGAAAAGAGGGAAAGAATAGATAAGGAAGCATAGAGATTTTTTTAGTTTCCTCTCAGCTGAAAAAAGTAGAGATTCATAAGTTTGGTGTTTTTGTAGAAATAAAACTACATTTCTTCCAACTTGGCAGGAATGTGTAGATATATAAATGAGCTGCACTAAAAAGAGAACAAAGCTAAAGAAAACCCATATACAAAGAAGTACACACCAAAATCCTTGTCAAGAGGTCAAATACATTAACCTGGATAAGAACATGGTAAAGTCAGATTCTCAGAACATGGCAGTCTGGTTTTCACTTAGTACCTGTCAACTATAAATGTTGTTCTCCCCATGTTTGCATGGGTCCCTGACTCACTTCAGGCAGGGCTCTGCTTGAATTAATTTCCTCACCTCAGAGACCGTTCAAGACCAAACTATTCTAAAGTTGTGACTTTTCAGGTCATTTTCTTTCTTTTCATTAAAAAAAAACTATTCTCTAACTAAAGTTATATTAATGTTTATTTTGCTTACTTTCTTGTTTGTATATTTCACTACCATATAAGCTTTTAAGCTTTAGGAGGGCATGGTATTGTTCTCTCAATGATATATCCTTGATGCCTAGGACAGTGCCTGAAACAAAGTAAGTCCATTATTTCCCTCCCCAAACAATACATATGGAATTGCCAGAAGCCATTCTTGTCTTCATGCATGCAACTCAAAATATTGAAAATGAAGTTTACATTGTAGTTATTTCCAAATCTTTGCTTGATAAGTACTAAGAAATATCAGACTTGTTGCCATAATTTAAAGCTTTGTTTGATTGTGTTTGTTTTTGCTTGTTTTTGTTTTTGTGTTGTTGTTGTTTTGTTTTGTTTTGTTTTTAATTTTTGGGCAATGTGTTTTTGCTGGAATATGAAGTCTGTGACTTTCCTGTGCTGCAAACACGTAAGAGCTGTTGAACATTGACAAGCAACTGTGTATGTCTCTCATGCTTTGTATCATTCTTGAGTGATGACTTGGTCAATGGACAATAAACAGTATTATCAAGGGAAAAAAAATCTCAGAATCACAATTCTCCTTACCACATCTTAATCCAGGTGCATTTCAAAGGCAGCCAATTTCTAGGTATTATTTTCTGCCCATTGTGCTGTCTGTTCAAAAGCTCAGAGTAGCACACAATCAAAATTTGGAGACTTCATAAACTTGATCAATTCTTTTAAAGACACAAATAGCTAAAGTTTAGTAAGAAAGAAATACTTAACTGACTAGTTCTATATCTATTAAATAAATTGAATTTGTTCTTAAAAATCTTCCCACAAAAAAAACCCCTCTAGGCCCAGAGGTTTTCATTGGTGAATTCTACAAAGCTTAAAGGAAGAGATAGTACCAATTCTGCAGAATCTCTTCCAGAATAAAGAGAGGAGAAAATACTTCCTAACTCATATTAAAAGGCTAAAATGCCCTAATATCAAAACCAGACAAAGCTACTACAGGAAAGAAAACCACAAACATAAATAGAGACACAATATCTTCAAGGAAATATTAACAAATCAAGTGTTCTACTTATATTTGTACCTCCAGTATCTATGATAGTGCCTGGTACCTAGTAGGTCTTTGGTAAATTTTCACCTAATGACACTGAACAAAATTTTTGAGGGAAATGTTTAGGACAAAGAAGTGTTGACACTGCTTTGGGAGTTAAAAATAAATTAACAACAAAAAAACTTTGGCTTGAGAGTCATTCTCTCTTTTAAACATTTGAAATGACACACCTCCTTATAATAGATGACCTCTTTATTCATCCCACTTTATGTTGTCTTGGATGGGGCAAGATCACTGGCATTTACTGAGGACTTTCCTATGGCCAGTGTTGGCTGGTGACTTAACACCGTCCTCTTATTTTAATCCTCATAATGGTTAATAACCCCAGCGAGGAAATGGGGGCTTAGTAAATTTTCCAACAAGTCAAGACTAGTAAGCGGCTGAGTAAGGAAAGGAATCGGGCCTAAAGGCATATAAATATCGAAAGCAGCTTATCAAATAGTGTGCTTCTCATAGGAAAGCTCTCCTAACTGGGATGTGAAAACTGGAATGGCTGTGGGTGAGGACAGAGGATCCTTGGATTCCAAATCTCCAAGGGTTTAGGAAACCGTCCTGGGCTGGTCCCGATTTGCGTTGTGCTCTGCTGCCCCCTGCTGGTCGTCTGTGGCAAGGCAAAAAGTAGCTTCACACTGTCGTTGCTCAGCTCACTCTGCCAGCTCAGGCCAGCAGGATGATGCAGCGTCCCCTGCAGTTCTTCTGAAGGAGCTTGTTTTAGACCCTTGGCTTGTCCGTTTCTTCAGGTGTTTCAGAAAAGTTCTGAGTAAAGGACCTCTGCCTCAGAGTCTCAAGTTCCAGCCCACCAACAGGATGCAGGCAGGGAGGCCTCTCCCCTGGGTCCTTGAAACCTCTGATATAAGGGAGATGGATGAGGCGCCTGGGTGGCTCAGTCGGCTGAGTCCCGCTCTTAATTTCAGCTCAGGTCATGATCTCACGGTTAGTGGATTCGAGCCCCACATCTGGCTTTGTGCTGACAGCAGGCAGAGATTGCTTGGAATTCTCTCTCTCCTCTCTCTCTCCGCCCCTCCCTTGCTCACAGTGGGCGCTCTCTCTCTCTCTCTCTCTCTCCCCCAAATAAATAAACTTTAAAAACAATAAAGGAAGTGAATGGTTCAATGGGGGGTGCAGCTGTGCCTGACTGTCGCCTGTGGGCATTTTTCAAATGAGACTTTTTAACTTTTTTTCCTTCTTCTCCTTCACCAAACCTCCCCCCCCCCCGCCCCCCGTCTTACCACCCCCAGCCACCCCAGTCCCCTGCAAAATGCTTGTTCCCTGCAGTCCACCCATTTGGAACATACTGAGAGCCTGAAATCGTCCCAAGGATTTGGGGCCTTCTTACTGGCTAAAACTAGGACTCCATTGGCTAAAACTCTGCCCATGGACTTACTCAAGAGAAAGTCCCCTCATTTGGGGTGTGTGTACCATTAGAGAGTCTACAAGCAGCTGACCTGGTTATACCAGGGCCTCAGCTAGGTGGGTCGTCGAAGTCAGCAGGGTTCTCAGACTTAGACTCCATATTGTTCAAGGAACAGTTAGGGAAATGGTTAATGGACACTATCCATTAACGACTTTAGAACACTGCCCATCGTCTTTTCACCCGGAATCTGGGGAATACATATATTCACACATATGCCAAGAATATAAAATTTCTGGTAAAAGACCAAATATCAAACAATATTTGTCTGAGGGTGATGAGAATATTTTTCTATAGGGAATATTTATTACTGGTGTAATATTTTTTAACTAAAAAAAGTTCCCTAAGCAGAGACCTACATTCGTGGGACTTTTTTGCTGTGGGTAGGATGGATGTGGGTGTCCCAGGCAGGAGATGAGAGGGCAGAAAAGGGCAGCTGTGTTTCAGTAATGCAACCCACATCAGCAGTCTGGAGACAGGGGCAGAACTCTTTGGCCTTCCTAATGCCATCGCTAGCTTGGCTGGGCTGGCATGTTGCTGTCTCTGGAGTCTAGAGATCTGGCACTGTCCTCATGTCCCTACCTGTTCTCATTCCGGCCTCACCCACGATCTCCTGCCACTACCTCTCTCCCTAGTCCTCCTCCCCCGTCGTAATTGCCCCGCCCTCACTCCAACCTCTTTTTCCATTGCCATGAGAAATGATCTCAAGTAAGTGGCTAGAAACAGACGTTACAGGTGTCCCCCACTTTTCAAAAGTCTGCGTTATGCCACTTCACTTTTATGAAAGACCAGTGTTAGTATCTGTTTTTGAAAGCCGAGGGAAATCCAAAGAGGATTTTTGCTTCTATGAAAAACAAAAAAAAAGTGAAAAATGAAAATAGCCTTCAGGGTGTATTTGGCAACCAGCCTGAATGGAGGCAGTGTGCACAGCGGGGAGAGTGGCGCCACCCAGCGCCTTCCCTAGGAACTACACTTGGAATCTCCATGTCAAGCCGCCATAGCTTTGAACTGTGTCTGTGAGCATCTGTGCTTTATCTCCATTGATTCTGTGCGTTTCTTGGCAAGATGTTTCCTGATGTATCCGAAAAGCCTATGAGAGGTTATTTTTCGGGTCTGGGAGAGCTCAAAACTGCTTTCATAAAAATTAATGGTAATTGCTTCTTTGCTTTATGCCATAGAAAGGTTTTCATAGGAACTCTCTACTTTCAGATAGTGGGGAAAACCTGTGTCTGTTCAAGTATTAAGGGGGGGGGGACAAGGACTTTTTTTTTTTTTTTACCACTGGAGAGGCTTGTGTATATCAACATTTTTTAAAGTTTATTTATTTTGAGAGAGAGAGTGCACAAGCAGGGGAGGGGCAGAGAGAGAGGGAGAGAAACAGAATCCCAAGCAGGCTCCACACTGTCAGCACAGAGCCCCACTCAAGGCTGGATCTCACCAACCATGTGATCATGACCTGTGCAGAAACCAAGAGTCCTACACTTCACTGACTGAGCCACCCAGGTGCCCCTGGATGTCAACATTTAAGACTTATTAACCTGTACAGTTTAACTTGAGCTGAGAGGAGCTAAAATCTAGGCTCTCCCCATTAGCAACTGAAACACCACCTAAGTGAAATCAAACTCAACTTCTCCCCACTCCCAGCGGATACTTCTCTGCCACCCTTTTTGAAAACAGGGACATCATCCTAGAAACTTAAGCATAAAATCTGGGAGTTCCCCTTTTTTAAAGTTTATTTATTTATTTTGAGAGAGAAAGAGAGAGAGCGAGACAGCAAGCAAGTGGGGAAGGGACAAAGAGAGAGGGAGACAGAGAATCCCAAGCAGGCTCCCTGCTGCTAGCACAGAGTCTGACATGGGGCTTGACCGCATGAAACCACAAGATCATGACCTGAGCTGAAACCAAGAGTCTGACGCTTAACAAGTGAGCCACGCAGGCACCCCCTGGGAGTTACTTTTGACTCTTCTTCCCCTCTAAACAAGTGTCCAGTCCTGAAGATTCTATCTCTGGGTCTACCTTCTCTCCTTCCCCCTGTAGCTTCCCTGCTCTGTCTGTTGCCTCTGCTCATCCCACAGCACTAGGCTCCTAAGCTGTTTTGACCCCCTAGTCTTCCCTTGGCTCATCCATCTGGCTCAGAGATACCTTTTTCATCAATCTGAGGGCTAGTTTCGGCTCTTCCTGCTAAAAGCATTCACAAGTAATCCAGCATTGACCAAATAAAATCTGAATTCTAGAGGTGGGCATGTAAGGCCCCCCCACAATCTCATCCCAGGCTTATCACCTGCTCCTCCCCTCCTGGTAACCTAGCCAAAATTTGCCATCAGCAGATTTGCCTCTTGTTTTCTTGGGGCTAGAGAGCTGTGTGAGACACGGTGCCTGTTCTCCAGCCACTCCAGATCTTGTTCAAGAGGCAGCCTGCAGCGTAGTAAGTGCGCAAGAGAGCCATGCCCAAAGCTCTGTACGAGTCCAGGCTAGAGAGCATCAGCAAATGGGAGTCAGCCAGCCCACTTGGGCTGCGGATGGCCAGTGGGGGATGGGTGGACATTTAGCCACGTAGATGTGCAGAACTGGCAGGTGCTACTACAAGTAGTCTAGGCTGGCTGGAGCTTAGTTTGTCTGAGAGAAAGCAGTTGAAGGAGATGCTGGGGGCATAAGAACAACAGCACCAATGCTACCATCATCCTAGGGGCTCTGTATTCTGCTCAACACTTTCCGCAGGCTGTCCTATTTACTTTTTTACAAAACCCTGAATGTTGGTGTAGTTTGTTTTGTTATAATATGGGTTACTGTAACACCAATTAACCCACGCATGATTGGAAAAATAGGGAAATGATTTCAGTATAATGAAGTTGGGTTGGTTGAAACACGATTTCCATGCCGGGAAAAGGGAATTGGAAGAGTAGGAGTAAAATTAGAATTTTCAGCAGGAGATGAGAAAGCCTTCAGCTCAACTATCGCTTAGGCTGGGTCCCCTACTATTCTATTTTAAGAAAATTAAAACTGAGAGCCTGCCCCTGGGCTCCCTCTCCAGAGAGCCCAGCTTGCACAGGCTCCTGGCTCATGACAGGTACATGTCCCTCTCGGTTTACATTCTGAGTTCCTCTGGCTCAGAGCTCCACTTTTGTCTCCATTTTCTTCGCTCTTATAGGATAGTATCTCTGCTCTGTAATTTTATGTTTTAAAAACATCCCCGGAAGCAGCCTTCACGTGTACTGAATGACCTGCCTTGAGCGTCTGACTTACCTCCTGAGATTCCAATTATTTGTTTTTGTTCGTTCTCTGGTTGCCATGCTTCACAGCTTTGGAGAGACCTGCCCAATTTTAAATTTCCCTTCAGCCCTTTTATCTTTAGTGTGTGACTTTGGTAGAACATGAGGTTTCTCAGGATCATCTATGTAGTGTCACAGGAGAGATGAACTATTGTATTTCCATTTTGTGGAAGAGCAAATAGAAGCTTAGATGCATGTAACTGGCTCTTGTTTGCATAGCTGGTAAATGGTACATCTGCATTTTCCACCTCGAGCTACATTGTTTTGTGGATGCAGATTATACAGTGTCTTGTATGCCATGAGGGCTGTTTTTTAAATATCTGTTATCTGTCCGCAACAAATCTAGCCTCTTCTACATGATCTGTGGTGCTGGGCCCGGGACTTTGCAAATTGCATTTCCTGGACTCCTTTGCCAGCTGCTTTTCTGTTAGGTTTTGCCATTGGGAGGCAGTAGAAAGAGGCTGGAGAGGTGGGAGAAGGAGAAAGTGGATTTCCTCCCTGTTTCCCTATGCGGGTCCATGTTTCTGTAGTTGGCTCCACTTTCAATGCCCCTTGGTTGCCGGCAGCAGCTGGCTGGCAACTCTGCTGGCAATCAGGGAACCAGCCACCCCATGATCCTTCACCAGATGCGCCTGAAAATCCCTTGATAATCCAAACCTCTGCTGGACCCTTCTCCCTCAGTGATCTGAGTGCCAGCTTTCCAGAGCTTCCTTCAAGAAGCCTGAATTCCCAGCTCTTTAGTTCTGGAAATACCATCTTTTTCCTTCAGGTTCCTCCTTCCTGGCAGTAAGGTTTGCTCCCTGCAGTTCTTATTCTCTAGAGGTGGCCACATTCCCTTTTTGCTCCTGAAGCCTTCCCACACTTATGTCACCAATCCCCAGCATCAAATGCCTTCTCTTTAAAATATTTAATGTGTCCTCTGTGTCCCTGAGCAGATACCGACTGTTACCCGTGCTTATGAATATTTCTCTGTTGGGAAAGGTAAGTCTTCGAAGGCCTTTAGGCAGGAAACTGACTCCTTGCTGCAGATCGGACTTTCTTTCATTGTTTGGTAATATTTAACTCTGTTGACTTCTCCTTCCTTTAAACATTATACCCTCTTGTCTTTTGTAATGTTGTTTTTTTCTTTTTAATTTTTTTTCAACGTTTTTTTATTTATTTTTGGGACAGAGCGAGACAGAGCATGAACGGGGGAGGGGCAGAGAGAGAGGGAGACACAGAATAGGAAACAGGCTCCAGGCTCTGGGCCATCAGCCCAGAGCCCGACGCGGGGCTCGAACCCACGGACCGTGAGATCGTGACCTGGCTGAAGTCGGACGCTTAACCGACTGAGCCACCCAGGCGCCCCTTGTCTTTTGTAATGTTAAACGTTCATGGATGCCTCCTACCTTTGTAGCCACTCTTTCTCAGCCTTTTATGAAGACTTCTTCCTTTATCCTGATGTTTGCTAAGGCCTTGATAGTGGCCATTTTATTTCTTCAATCTACACATTTCCCCCAGAATGGCTTATCCATCTGTCACAGCCTCAGTTAGTATCTATCTTCTGATAACTTACACATTCCTATCTTCAGCCTAGACATTGCTCTTGGGTTCCAGACCCATTTATTCAACTGCTCTCTGGAATGTCTAGTTGGGTGTCCCTCCAGTTAGCGATAGATAGCCTGTATTATGATGGTGGGGCTCTGGTTTCAATCTAGAGCATGGCTAGAAAGCCCTCCTGCATCCCCCAAACCCAACTAAGTTGATCATTATCTGTTTCTCCTACTAGCCCTTCTCTCCCCCGTGTTCCTAGCGTGAGTGGCTAATTTGAGTTTGTCCAGTTATCCAAATCAAAAACCTGGGTGTCTATTTCTATTCTGGTGCCTGCTTCTCTTTCATGTCCCATATACAAATAAGTCCTGTAGATTAAATCTCTTTCCTCAATTCACTTACTTCTATCATCTTGGTCTCTACTCTTGTGTGTCCTACCTACCATAACTTCCAACAACCTTCTTACAGACATCTTAGCTTCCAATTATGCTATTTTAAAATCCAATTTCCACACAGCAGTTAGAATAATTTTCCCCCACGTAAAAAATCTAAGCAGAGTCTTTCTTCTAATTAAAATTCTCAAGTTTCAATCCTACCTTTATTTTTTATGTTTTTTTTTTTTTTAATTTTTTTTTTTTTTTTTAACGTTTATTTTTGAGACAGAGACAGAGCATGAACAGGGGAGGGGCAGAGAGAGAGGGAGACAAAGAATCCGAAACAGGCTCCAGGCTCTGAGCCATCAGCACAGAGCCCGACGCGGGGCTCGAACTCACGGACCTTGAGATCGTGACCTGAGCCGAAGCCGGACGCTCAACCGACTGAGCCACCCAGGCGCCCCTATTTTTTATGTTTTTTAAGTTTATTTATTTATTGAGAGAGAGAGAGAGAGAGAGAGAGCGCGCACAGGGTAGGGGCAGAAAAAGAGGGAGAGAATGCATCCCAAGCAGGCTCCATGTTGTCAGCACAGAGCCAGACGTCGGGCTGAAAACCCATGAACCCACAAACTCTGAGGTCATGACCTGAGCCAAAATCAAAAGTTGGACACTCAACTTACTGAGCCACCCAGCCCCCCTCCCACCCCTACCATTCCACCTTTAGAATAAAGTACAAACTGCCTAAAGTAGCTTATCATACCCTTTACAATCTTGTAATGATGGTAAAGTGGAATGCCTCCAGGTGAGGGCACTTCCTTGTTTTTGTCTGTGTTTTTTTAAAGCAAGAAAAGTTGCCATTGAAAAGCTTCCAGGTTTAATGTCTGGAGGTGTAAATGGAAGGCATCATTAGGAGCAGATATTGCTTTGGGAAGAGTCACTTGGGGGGTTGGGTAGTTTCTTTTACTAACGTAAATGGTAAGTAATCTTGTGCCCATGGCCTTGAGGGAAGGCATAATAGGAGTTTTGAAACTTGGCCATGGCTGCCTCTCAGAAGGCACATGACTGGTCTCTAGGGTGGAGGTCAATAGGTGTCACTGAATGGCCTGGAAACAAAAGGACGGAAGTTGACCTCTTCCCTGTTGAATTCAAAGCTATTAGAAACTCTTTGATGAAAGGTGACTTTGAATGCTAGAGGGCTTTCTGTGGAAGGATATCCGGTTCCTGTCCAGTTTTAATACCTATCAGAAGAGGTCTGGAATTAGCAGGAGGATGGAATGACTCATCTCATGGATGTCAAGCCAGCATCTATGCTCAACCATATCAGTGCTTATGCAGTGGGACCATGAACATTTGGGCCATTTTTACAAGAATAGCTGATATTTTTGAAGCCAATGGCATGGCCTTCTTCTCTCCATAGAAGTGGCTACATAGTTTGTGAGGCCCAGTGCAAAATGGAAATGTAGGACCCCATGTTCAGAAATTATTAAGAATTCCAAGACAGCAGAGCATCAAATGGATCGTGGGTGCTTCTGACCATGGGGTTCTGTGTCACCTCAGTGACCTTTACCAGGCATCTACTTTGTGAAGTGTTTACATTGGACACCTTCTAACATGGAGTGGGGAGCAATTTGTCCTTATGAGAATTGATACCTGCTCCAAGTAGAGATTTGACCATGTCACTTGTGGTATCTCTGTCAGCATCACCATCTTAGGGTTTATGACCTATTGATACAACAGCTGATAAAATATCTGATTTGATATTGCTTCAGACGAAAGGACCAAATTGTTGCAAAGAAAATGCAACAGTGGGCACATGACCACAAGATTCATACTGTTGCCCTACCACTGAAAGCAGGTGTCCCAGTAGTACTGGAACGGGCTTTTGAAGGCTTAGCAAAAGCACTAGTCCTGGGAGAGCACCATTCACCAGTGGTGCATTGTCACTCAGGATGTGCTAAGCAAATCAATGACCAATATGGTTCTTTGTCCTCAATAGCTATGATAGGTGGATCCAGGAAGCAATAGACAGAAGGACGTTTGACCTCATCACTTCCAGTGACTTAGGTGGGGTGTCTATGCTTTCTGTCCTCATAACCTTGAGTTCTGTTATGTTAGGGATCCTGGTTCCCATGCGAATGGGATTGCCTCTTCCTAGGCATGCCTCCGCATAGTTTTCTGAGTTGGAAACTACCACCTGGCCACTTGGGGCTCCTCATGCATATAACCTATTCAGCAAATAAAGGAATTACTTTATTGTTTGATATATTGGGCCCTGATGACTGTGAGGTGGTAGTATTGCTGCAATGCAATAATGGGCAATATGAAGGAGTATGTTTGGAACTCAGAGAACTCATTGAATTTGTTCAAGCCTTAAGATCAGGGGTTGATAATTTTTTCTTGAAGAGTCAGAGAGTAAATATTTTCAGCTTTAGAGGCAATATGAGCTTTGTCATAACTACTCAATTCTGCTGTTGTAGCAGTCATAGTAATACATAAACAAAGGAGACTGGCTGTATTCCAAAAAAAAAAAAAAAAGATAATTTGCAAAAATAGGCAGCTGGCCCAAAGGCTACATTTTGCTGACTTCTGCTCTAGATTTAACATCAGGTAACCAAGAATTACAGAGTGTAGAGGAAGATGTCAAATGATACCATGAAGATGCATTCAATTCAGACTGTCTATCCCAAGAAACAATGGAAAAAGACTGAATTTCCCTGAAGAATGTGCTAGAAGCTTGTGTGGAATTCACATTTGGGGTATTCCCTCCCCCCCCGCACCCCCAGCCTCGTCTCCAGGCGGGGCTAACAGGATGGGCCTTGGGGTCTAGCAGAGTGTGGGATGAGCTCTGCTCTGCCAGTTATTTGCAGCAGGATCACTTAAGTCACTTAATCCTTATTTTAAATTGGTGATAATTATGATAATGATCTAGATAGTAACTGGGAGATTAACTGATCTATGCAGGAAATCTCTGGCCCATAGTGGATTCTTAACGCATATCAGATCTTCTCCATCCCTTTAACCTTCAGTGGGTCTTCACTGAATATTCACCCTATGCTGCTAAAATGGTCTGTATATCGAAAAAGCTAAGTTTAGTTCTGAGACTTACCTGATGGCAAAGGTGGAAGTTCACTCTCATACATACAATCTCAATGGGAGTGAAAAATGGACAGGAATAAGGCAGACAGTATTGTACTTATTAATGGGGATGGGCTGGGGGGGGGGTTAATTTGCTAAATAGAAGGAATATCCTTTTCTAAAAAATTCTATGAGCAGAAATGACACAAAACATTTGTGTCATTTTCTTTGCCTCCTGGCTTTTGTCTTATCTTTTCCTCTGGACATGGGATGAATTGCTGTGTCCACAGGTAGGTATGCATTTAGGCTTCAGCCATAAGATTTCCTTCCTGTCAGATAGATGCATATCCCCCAGCAAGTGCCTGCGTTATCATAATGAAAAAGGACACTCAGCAAGTTCCCTATTTATAACATTATCTTTCCTAGAGGTATCTTGACTGTGCATACATATCAACAGACTTAAAATGGCCATACTCTTTAACTTGAGAACTCCAATTCTGGGAAATTATTCAAAGGAAATAATTAAAATGTGCTAAAAATGGATTAAAAAACACGCTATTTACAATTTGAAATGGAATGTTATGTAGCTATTACAAATGTGTTGTAGAAGAATAATGACATGGAGAAATATTCATAATGAGTTAATTTTTTTAATGTTTATTTATTTTTGAGAGAGAGAGAGAGAGAGAGAGAGACCGAGTGGGGGAAAGGCAGAGAAAGGGGGAGACACAGAATCTGAAGGAGGCTTTGGGCTCTGAGCTGTCAACACAGAGCTGCATGCAGGTCTTGAACCCATGAGCCTCAAGATCATGACCTGAGCCGAAGCTGGACGCTTAACTGAGCCACCGGGGCAGTCAGTTAATTTTCTGAGATAATTTCCTGGTCACTATATTGACCTAGAAGGAATTTACTGAAAAATTAAGCAAACAGGAATTTACTGAAAAATTAAGCATTTATTTGGACAATTAGAATTGCAATTTGGGAGACACAGATTCAGGTAGAAATGTGAATTGTCTTCCGAGGAAGTCAAACAGGGAGCAGAGTTATAAAGAGCAGTTCTCATTTAGGTCCTCTACGCAAAACACGGATTGAGACTAGGTTAACTGGGGTTTACTGGGTTAAGAGGCAAATGAGGGATTGAAACTTGTCAAATAGGGTTGGCTCCATTTAAAAAACAAACTGTAGTTGACCCACAATGTTACTTCAGTTTCAGGTGTACAACAGAAGAGTTGAAAGCCTATATATTACACTATGCTCACTGCAAGTGTAGCTACCATCTGTGTTTTGCCTCCTTAAAAAAAAAGTGAACAATGGGAGTGATTCAGGTGTCCTGGTGACAAGGGAGTTGAGTCTAGGCTGAGAGCTTGCAGTTGGCAAAAGTTCAGAAACCGCTCCTGCCTTAATGGTTTCCCAGCCCTACTTTAAAAGAGACTCTCTTAGCTAGGCTTGCACCTTCCATTTTGGAACATTTTGTTATTATTTAAAACTCAGCTTGGGGCGCCTGTGGGGGCTCAGTCAGCTTCCAACTCTTGATTTCGGTTCAGGTGGTGATCTCAGGGTCTTGGGGTTGGGCTCTGGGCTGAGCATGGAGCCTGCTTCAGATTCTCTCTCCCTCTTCCTCTGCCTCTGCCTCACCCCCTGCCCCTCTAAAATAAAAAACAAAACAAACAAATGAACAAAAACTCGGCTTAAATATCACTGATTCCCAAATTCTTCGCTCAGACCCCTCTGCATTTAAAATATCTTGGACTAAAAAGACACAAATGCACACTCGTTTAGCACTTACCACAGGCTAATAAGCACTATTTGAAGATTTTTGTGTGTATTGACTCATTTACTTTCCACCACAGCCTTGCTTTGGAGCACACAGATGACCTCACTAGTACAGACCAGGTAATTCAAGATTGATTGGTATAAGATGCCCCTCCTGGGAGAGGTTGAAAGGGTAATTAAGGTAGATATAAAATCTCAGTTTGGTGATGTGGGCTTAGCACAAGTGATTCCATTTGAGGCCTGTTCTCTTTCTGTCTTAAACCTCAGTAGAAGCCAAGGGATGAAGCAGCTTGCCAAGATCACACAGCTGCAAATGGTTGAATAAGAATGTTAGGAACGAAGCAGTCTGACTCTAGAACTCATGCTGTAAACGTCCCAGCTCACCTGCCCTCTGCCTGCACCGTCTCTTACCACAACGGGTTGCATTGCTGGTTTGCTTCTGTGCACTCTGTGCTGTTCTGCACCATGAGCGTCTCGAGGACACCAACAACAAAATCCAACACCTTCAGAGGTAAATGTTTATTGCATATATAAAATCACCAGTGAGACTTACCAAGCGTTGAACTAAATGTTTTATTGTGATAAAGGAGAAATGGAAGGAAGGGGAGGGGAAGAAGGAGAAAGGAAAAAGAAGGGGAAGAAACAGAGGAATAATAATGAAAAGAATAGAGAATGGATTTAGAGAGGAAACATACCTGTGTCTAGACTCTGGGGCCATACAAATGATAGCCTACTCTCCGCTGTTTGGCAGAAATCCTAGTTTGGTGAATTTCAAACTTTTTTTTCTAATTTTATTTTTTATTTTTTAAAATTTACACCCAAATTAGTTAGCATACAGGGAAACAATGATTTCAGGAGTAGATACATTGCTTAATGCCCCTTATCCATTTAGCCCATCCACCCTCCCACAACCCCTCCAGTAGCCCTCAGTTTTCCATATTTTTTAAAATGCGGCAGGCTTTTTTTTTTTTTAATCAAGTGAAATTTGTACCGAAGGCTAACATGTAAAACAGATGCAGCTGGGCATGGAAGCGAGCTTGTTGTATTCATTCACGGAATTCCTGGCTTCTTCCAGCCTGGCAGCAGCCCTGAGACACCTCTGAAGAAATATTAGGATCTGAGAACGGTTTGAAAGCCACTGACTGAATTCACTTCTGGATGGTGGTCACAAGTGTGCCTCTGTGAGTAGAGCCCTTATCTCCTACAGGATCAATGTTAACATTTCCAATCTGTTTCTGAGATACCATTTCATACCATACTAACTCCAAAATCAGTCATTAAAATAAGGGAAGGGAAAACGAAAGTTACATAATATGGAATTAACATAATAAATGTTCCCTTTGGAAGACTTTCTTCTATATGGGTTTTATTAGCTGAAGAGGTTTTTGTTTTATTTTCAAATGATGATAGTGATTTTCTACATTACTCAGTGTTATTATGGTACATGTACTATTAATCCCCCTTATCAACTTCACCCATTCCCCGACCGACCTCCCCTCTGACAATCATCAATTATTCTCTGTATTGAAGAATCTCTTTTTTTTTGGTTTGTCTCTTTTTTCCTTTGTTCATTTGTTTTGCTTCTTAACTTCCACATATGAGTGAAATGATATGAGTATCTTTCTCTGGCTGACTTATTTCACTTAGCATATACCCTCTAGATCCAGCTACGTTGCTGCAAATGACAAGATCTCATTCGTTGTCTATGTATATCACCTTTTAAAAAAAATTTTTTTAATGCTTATTTATTTTTGAGAGAGACAGAGCATGAGCAGGGGAGGGGCAGAGAGAGGAAGACACAGAATCCAAAGCAGGCTCCAGGCTCTGAGCTGTCAGCACAGAGCCCAACACAGGGCTTGAACCCACAAACTGTGATCATGACCTGAGCCAAAGTCAGACGCTTAACCAACTGAGCCATCCAGGTGCCCCACCACATCTTCTTTATTCATCTATCAATAGATACTTGGTCTGTGTCCGTATCTTGGCAATTGTAAATAATACTGCAGTAAACGTAAGGGTGCGTATATCTTCTCAAATTACTGTTTTTGTTTTCTTTGGGAAGATATCTAAAAATGGAATTACTGATCGTAAGGTAATTCTGTTTTAGTTTTTGAGAATCTCCGTACTGTTTTCCATAGTGGTTTCACCCATTTGCATTCCTATCAACAGTGCACAGGGTTCCTTTTTCTCCACATTTTGGCCAACATTTGTTATTTCTTGTATGTTTGATTCTAGCCATTCTGACATGTGTAAGGTGGTATCTAATTGTGGTTTTGATTTGCATTTCCCTGATGATGGGTGATGTTGAGCATTTTTTTCATGTGTCTGTTGGCCATCTATATGTCTTCTTTGGAAGAATGTCAAAAATGGCCTCTGCCCATTTTTAAATAACATTACTGTTATTCGTATTCTTATATATTTTGGTGTTGAGTTTAGAAGTTCTTTATGTATTTTGGATATCAGTCCCTTATTGGATATATCATTTGCAAATATCTTCTCCAATTCAGTAGGTTGCCTTTCTTGTTTTGTTGGTGGTGTTATTTGCTGTGCAAAAGCTTTTTTATTTTGGTGTAGTCCCAATAGTTTATTTTTGCTTTTGTTTCTGGCTAAAGAGTTTTTTTTTTAACTTTAGACTTCAAAGAACTTCTTTGCCTGATAAATATTCTTACAGCAAATATAGGCAGTTGTGCTGCTCCAAGAATTTTTAAACTGTTTTCAAAATTAGTATTATTTATTCTGAAATTTAATATATATATTTTTTCTTTTAGAGAGAGTGGGAGGGAGGGACAGAGGGAGAGAGAGAGAATCATAAACAGGCTCAATACCCTATGCAGAGCCCAACGTGGGGCTTGATCTCACAATCCTGGGATCATACCTGAGCTGAAATCAAGAGTCAGACACAGTTGACTGAGCCACCTAGACATCCCATCATATAGCCTTTATTTTTTTTTTTTGTATTTTATTTTCACCACTTTTGGACTGTACATTTTAACCAGATTTATTAGGCAAGGCAAAGAAATGTAAGGCATATAAACTAAAAAGCAATAAGCAAACCTGTGTCTATTTGCAGATGGTGTGATCATGTATAAAGAAAATCCCAGGGTAAATCCACTAAAAAACCTAATAAAACACTTCTAAAAGATCATAAGACATAAATGCAATGTACAAAAATCATTTTGAGTTCTACACACCAGCTATGACATTCTCAAAATGAATGTAAAGCAGTTCTATTTACAATAGCCTAAAAATTGAAATAGTTATAATTTTTTAATGTCTATTTTTGAGAGACAGAGACAGAACATGAGCAGGGGAGGGGCAGAGAGAGAGAGAGAGAGAGAGAGAGAGAGAGAGAGAGACAGAATCCGAAGAAGGCTCCAGGCTCCATGCTGTCAGCACAGAGCCTGATGCGGGGCTTGAACCCACGAACTGTGAGATAATGACCTAAGCCAAAGTTGGATGCTTAACTGACTGAGCCACCCATGAGCCCCTAAAATAGTTACAAATTTAATAAAAGAAATGCAACACTTGTACACTGAAAATTACAAATCCTTATTGAAATATAGGAAAGATCTATATTTGTAGAAAGTCAACCCATGTCCATGGGTTAGAAGGTTTAATATTGTTAAGATCACAGCATTTCCCAAATTAATCTTAAGATTCTACATGATCCCTATTAAAATCCCAACTGGATTTTTTTTAACATTTTAATTTATTTTAATTAATTAATTAATTTTTAATTTTTTAAAATTTAAGTCCACATAAGTTAACATACAATGTAATAATAATTTTAGGATAGAATTTAGTGATTTATCACTTAAATATAACACTATGTGCTCATCCCCACAAGTGTCCTTCTTATTGTCCCTCACCCTTTCAGCTCTCACCCCCCACCCAGCACCCCACCAGCAACCCTTAGTTTATTCTCTGGATTTAAGTGTCTCTTATGTTTTGTCCCCCTCCTTGTTTTTATATTATTTTTGCTTCTCTTCCCCTATATTCATCTGTTTTGTATCTTAAATTCAACATGTGAGTGAAATCATATATTTTTCTTTGACTGACTTATTTCTCTTAGGATAAGACACTCTAGTTCCATCCACATTGTTGCAAATGGCAAGATTTCATTCTTTTTGATTGCTGAGTAATATTCTATTGTATATATATACCACACTTTCTTTATCCACTCATCAGTTGATGGACATTAAGGCTCTTTCCATACTTTGGCTATTGTCTATAGTGCCGCTCTAAACATTGGGGTGCATGTGCTCCTTTGAATCAGCAGTTTTGTATCCTTTGAGTAAATACCTAGTAGTATAATTGCTGGGTCGTAGGGTAGTTCTATTTTTAATTTTTTGAGGAATCTTCATACTGTTTTCTAGAGTGGCTGCACAAGTTTGCATTCCCACCAGCAGTGCAAAAGGGTTCCTCTTTCTCCACATCCTTGCCAACATCTGTTGTTACCTGAGTTGTTAATTTTAGCCATTCTGACAGCTGTGAGGTGGTATCTCATTTGGAGTTCGCGGATGATGAGTGATGTTCAGCATTTTTTCATGTGTTTGTTAGCCATGTGGATGTCTTCCTTGGAAAAGTGTCTATCATGTCTTCACTGGATTATTTTTCAGGTGTTAAGTTTGGTAAGTTCTTTATAGATTTTGGATACTGACCTTTTATTTGATATGTCATTTGCAAATATCTTCTCCTATTCTGTTGGTTGCCTTTTAGTTTTGCTGATTGTTTCCTTTGCCATTCAGAAGCTTTTTATCTTTTTTTTTTTCTCAACGTTTTTTTTATTTATTTTTGGGACAGAGAGAGACAGAGCATGAACGGGGGAGGGGCATAGAGAGAGGGAGACACAGAATCGGAAACAGGCTCCAGGCTCTGAGCCATCAGCCCAGAGCCTGACGCGGGGCTTGAACTCACGGACCGTGAGATCGTGACCTGGCTGAAGTCGGACGCTTAACCGACTGCGCCACCCAGGCGCCCCTAGAAGCTTTTTATCTTGATGAGGTCACAATAGTTCATTTTTGCTTTTATTTCCATTGCCTCCAGAGACATGTCAAGTAAGAAGTTGTTGTGGCTGAGGTCAAAGGGGTTGTTGCCTTTTTCTCCTCTAGCATTTTAATGGCTTCCTGTCTTACATTTAGGTCTTTCATCCATTTTGAGTTTATTTTTGTGTATGGTGTAAGAAAGTGGTCCAGGTTCATTCTTCTGCATGTCACTGTCGAGTTTTGCTGAAAGACAAACTTGGATATTCTTTCTTGCTTTGTCAAAGATTAGTTGACCATACATTTCTGGGTCCATTTCTGGGTTCTCTATTCTGTTCCATTGATCTGAGTATCTGTTTTTGTGCCAGTACCATACTGTCTTGATGATTACAGGTTTGTAACACAACTTAAAGTCCAGGATTGTGATGCCTCCAGGTTTGGTTTTCTTTTTCAGGATTGCTTTGGCTATTTGGGGTCTTTTGTGGTTCCATACAGATTTTAGGATTGTTTCTTCTAGCTCTGTGAAGAATGCTGGTGTTATTTTGATGGGGATTGCATTGAATATGTAGATTGCTTTCGGTAGTATAGACATTTTAACAATATTTGTTCTTCCAATCCAGGAGCATGGAATGCTTTTCTGTTTTTTTGTTTGTTTGTTTGTTTGTTTTGTTTGTATCTTCTTCAATTTCTTTCATAAGCTTTCTGTAGTTTTCAGCGTATAGATTTTTCCCCTCTTTGGTTAGGTTTATTCCTAGGTATTTTATGGGTTTTGGTGCAATTGTAAATGGGATCGATTCTTTGATTTCTCTTTCCACTGCTTCATTATTGGTATATAGAAATGCAATCAATTTCTGTGCATTGATTTTATATCTTTCAACTTTGCTGAATTCATGGATCAGTTCTAGCAGTTTTTTGGTGGAGTCTTTTGGGTATGATGGGTACCCATCATATGGGTATGATTTTACCCATCATTGGGTATGACACGTAGAATATCATTTCATTACCCATACCCATACCCATACCCATACCCATCATTGGGTATGACACGTAGAGTATCATTTCATCTGCGAAGAGTGAAAATTTGACTTTCTCCTTGCTGATTGGATGCCTTTTATTTCTTTGTGTTGTCTGATTGCTGAGGCTAGGACACTATGTTGAATAACAGTGGTAAGAGTGGACATCCTTGTTGTTTTCCTGACCTTAGGGGGAAAGCTCTCGGTTTTTCCCCATTGAGGATGATATTAGTGGTAGGTCTTTCACATATGGCCTTTATGATCTTGAGGTATGATCCTTCTATCCCTACTTTCTTGAGAGTTTTTATAAAGACAAGATGCTGTATTTTGTCAAATGCTTTTTCTGCATCTATTGAGAGGATCATGTGGTTCTTATCCTTTCTTTTATTAACGTGATGTATCACATTGATTGATTTGCAGATATTGAACCAGTGCTGTGTCCCAGGAATAAATCCCACCTGATCGTGGTGAATAATTCTTCTAATGTATTGTTGGCTCTGGTTCGCTAGTATCTTGTTGAGAATTTTTGCATCCATGCTCATCAGGGAAATTGGTCTGTAGTTCTCCTTTTTAGTGGAGTCTTTGGTTTTGGAATCAAGGTAATGTTGGCTTCAGAGAATGAGTTTGGAAGTTTTCCTTCCATTTCTATTTTTTTTGGAACAGCTTCAAAAGAATAAGTGTTAACTCTTCTTCAAATGTTTGGTAGAATTCTCCTGGAAAGCCATCTGGTCCTAGACACTTCTTTGTTGGGTGATTTTTGATTACTGATTCAATTTTGTTACTGGTTATGGGTCTGTTGAAATTTTCTATTTCTTCCTATTTCAGTTTTGGTAGTTTATATGTTTCTAAGAATGTGTCCATTTCTTCCGGGTTGCCCAATTTGTTGGCATATAATTGGTCATAGTATTCTCTTTTTAAAAAATTTTTTTTCAACGTTTTTTATTTATTTTTGGTACAGAGCGAGACAGAGCATGAACGGGGGAGGGGCAGAGAGCGAGGGAGACACAGAATCGGAAACAGGCTCCAGGCTCTGAGCCATCAGCCCAGAGCCCGACGCGGGGCTCGAACCCACGGACCGTGAGATCGTGACCTGGCTGAAGTCGGACGCTTAACCGACTGCACCACCCAGGCGCCCCAATATTCTCTTAGTATTGTTTGTATTTCTGTGGTGTAGGTTGTGATCTCTCCTCTTTCATTCTTGATTTTATTTATTTGGGTCCTTTCCTTTTTCTGTTTGATTATTCTGGCTGGGGGGTTATCAGTTTTGCTAATTCTTTCAAGGAACCAGCCCCTGATTTCATTGATCTGTTCTACTGTTCAGTTTTTTTGTTTTTTTGTTTTTTTGTTTGTTTGAAATCATTGATTTCTGCTCCAATCTTTATTATTTCCTATCTTCTGCTGGTTTGGGGCTTTGTTTGCTATTCTGAAGGTTAGGTTGTGTATTTGAGATCTTTCTTACTTCTATAGGAAGGCATGGATTGCTATATACTTCCCTCCTATGACCACCTCCTTTGTTGCATTCCAGAGGTTTTGGGCTGTCATGTTTTCATTTTCTTTGGCTTTCATGTACTTTTTAATTTCATCTTTAATTTCTTGGTTAACCCATTCATTCTTTAGTAGGATGTTCTTTAATCTCCAAGTATTCATGGTCTTTCCAAATTTTATTGTGGTTTATTTTCAGACCATAGTTTTGTGGTCTGAAAATATGCAATGTATGATCTCAGTATTTTTGTACTTGTTAAGGGCTGATTTATGACCCAGTATGTTATCTATTCTGGAGAATGTCCATGTGCACTTGAGATGAATGTGTATTCTGCTGCTTTAGGATGAAATGTTTTGAATATATGTTAAGTCCATCCGGTCCAGTGTTTCATTCAAAGCCATTGTTTCCTTGTTGATTTTCTGCATAGATGATCTGTCCATTGTTGTAAGTGGGGTGTTGAAGTCACTTACTATTATGGTATTATTTTCAATGAGTTTCTTTATGTTTGTGATTATTTGATTTATATATTTGGGTTCTTCCACATTGGGAGCAAAAATGTTTACAATTGTTAGATCTTCTTGGTGGATAGACCCCTCAATTATGATATAATGCCCTTATTCATCTCTTATTACAGTCTTTATTTTAAAATCTAGTTTGTCTGATATAAATATGGCTACTCCAATTTTCTTTTGGCAACCATTAGCATGATAGATTGTTCTCCATCCCCTTACTTTCAATATCAAGGCATCTCAAGGTCTAAAATGAGTCTCTTGTATGCAGCATATAGATGGCTCTTGTTTTCTCATCCATTCTGATACCCTATGTCTTTAGATTGGAGCATTTAGTCCATTGACATTTATAGTGAGTACTGAAAGATATGAATTTAGTGCCATTGTATTGTCTGTTGGTGTTTCTCATGATGTTCTCTGGTCCTTTCTAGTCTTTGTTACTTATAGTCTTTTTTTGTTTTGTTTTGTCTTTTCTCCACACAAAGTGTCCCCTTAAAATTTCTTGCAGGGCTGGTTTAGTGGTCACGAACTCCTTTAGTTTGTTGTTGTTGTTGTTGTTTTGTCTAGGAAACTCTATCTCTCCAGCCTTGCTGGATAAAGTATTCTTGGCTGCATATTTTTCTGACTCAGCACATTAAATATATCTTGCCACTCCTTTCTGGCCTGCCAAGTTTCTCTGCATAGGTCTGCTGTGAACCTGATCTGTCTTCCCTTATAGGTTAAGGACTTTTTTTCCCCCTTCCTGCTTTCATAATTCTTTCCTTGTCTATTTTGTGAATTTGTCTGTGATATACCTTGGTGATGGTCAGTTTTTGTTGAATCTAATGAGACTCCTCTGTGTTTCTTGGATTTTGATATCTGTGTCTTTCCCGACATTAAGAAAGTTTTCCACTATAATTTGCTCACATAAACCTTCTGCCCCTTTTTTTCCTCTCTTCATCTTCTGGGACTCCTATGATTTGGATGTTATTCCTTTTTAATAAGTCACTGAGTTCTCTAAGTCTTGTGTGGTGATCTTTTGCCTTAGTTTCCTTCTCTTTTCTGCTTTATCATTCTCCATAATTTTATCTTCTAAATTGCTGATTCACTGTTCTGCTTCACCCATCCTTGCTGTTGTAGCAGCCATTTGAGATTGCATCTTAGTTATAGCATTTTTAATTTCATCCTGACTAAATCTATTTCTTTTATCTACACAGAAAGGGATTCTATGCTTTTTTCATCATATGCTTTAGTTCAGATATCTTTTTTTTTTTAATTTAAAAAAAAATTTTTTTTTCAACGTTTATTTATTTTTTGGGGGACAGAGAGAGACAGAGCATGAACGGGGGAGGGGCAGAGAGAGAGGGAGACACAGAATCGGAAACAGGCTCCAGGCTCCGAGCCATCAGCCCAGAGCCTGACGCGGGGCTCGAACTCATGGACCGCGAGATCGTGACCTGGCTGAAGTCGGACGCTTAACCGACTGCGCCACCCAGGCGCCCCTTTAGTTCAGATATCTTGCTTAAGCCCCTGGCTGTCATTTCTTCCTGTCTTTCTTTTGGGGTGAATTCCTTTGTTTTGTCATTTTGGAGGAAGAAAAAAATTAATAAAATTAAGATTAAAAAATTAAAAACAAAACAAAAACTCAAATAAAGTAATCTAGATCCTAGGTGTGTTTTGGTCTGCTTGTTAAAAAGCTTGACAGAATAGAGAAAAAAGGGAAAGAAGGAAAAAAATGTAAGAATAAAATTTAAAAATTAAAAAAATTATATAATAAAGTAGAATAAAATAAAATAGAATAAATTTTTAAAAAAAAATAAAAAATAAAGAAAAGGATGTAAAAATAAAAGTAAAAATTTCTCTTTCTGTATCCAAGAATGAGAAAGAAAATAAAAGAAAAAAAAACTAGGGGCGCCTGGGTGGCGCAGTCGGTTAAGCGTCAGACTTCAGCCAGGTCACGATCTCGCAGTCCGTGAGTTCGAGCCCCGCGTCGGGCTCTGGGCTGATGGCTCAGAGCCTGGAGCCTGTTTCCGATTCTGTGTCTCCCTCTCTCTCTCTGCCCCTCGCCCATTCATGCTCTGTCTCTCTCTGTCCCCAAAATAAATAAACGTTGAAAAAAAAATTTAAAAAAAAGAAAAAAAAAGAAAAAAAACTATTAAGCAAAAACAGAAGCAAGGAAAACAAACAAATGAATCAGCAAACAGAATGAAACCTGAATGAAGTTACATCTAGTTTCCCCTAGAACTGAAACTATGAAGCCTTCTATAGTCCATACACTAAGCAGGTTGAGTGAGATGTGCTTAGAAGGCACAGTTGGGCGGGGCTTGGTGTAACGGCGGCTCCATTCTTCACTAGGTAGCACTACTTAGCTTACTGCGGTGGATCAGTGTGGCATGCATGCATGTGTGCAGGAGTGATGGAAGTGGCTTCATCCAGTTCCCTAGTCTCTGGCACAGGAACTTGGTACTCACACTGATCTGCGATCAAACACCTCTCCTTTGACTCAGGCCTCTGTCCACTCCTGCCTCTACCCTGTCCATGTCCAAGCTGTACACCTGCCAGGTGGCACCTCCCTCCACAGTTTTATCTCAGTTGGGTTGTGTTTCAAAACTCCACCCTTCAGAGACCCCTGTGGCTTGGACCCATGCTGCCTCTCTGGAGGAGGGTCTCACTGAGCAATGGCAAGGTGCCAGCTTGCCCCAGAAAACGTTCATACAATCATGCAGAGGCAGAGGTTCAGAGATTATGGCAAACCACAAGACACACACAGCCAGTACCAGGTTTTATAGCATTCTGGCATCTTTGTCCCAATACCAGCAAACGTGGCTGCTCTCTGGGGTCCGCTGGGAGCTTTGCCTATGGGGAGACCATCTGGCCTCTACCCAGTGCACTCCAAGCAGGAGAACCGCTTCTTCCCATGTGGCACATGGACTCCTCAGACCCTGCTGCCTGCTCCTGGGGATTTGCTCTGCTTCCTCACCAGAGCACTGCCAGGCACAGGGCTCCAAAACTTCAGAGTTGTTATTCCTTTGCTTAAAGAATCCTGGTGGTATTGAAACCATCCTCTTTCTTCCCATCAGTGGTTTTAGGGGACAAATTTCTTGTTCAATACCCTGCCAGTGTTTTCACTCTTTCTCTCCAGCTACTTTTGGGAGAGTGCTTTTCTTGCACTCCTGATGCACCCCACTCTCCCCCTTTCTCTTTCTCTGTCCTATTTTTACAAAAATAGCTCCATACCCTCTGTGGCTTTTGTCTTCCTCAGTTTACTTCTCTGCACTGCATACCTGCAGAGTTCTGTGGCTCCAGTTATGCAGATTGTTGTCTTAATCCTCAGACCAATTTCCTAGGTGTTCAAAAATGGTTTGGTGCTGATCTAGCTGCATTTCAGGGATGAGACAAGCTCAGGGTCTCCATGCTCCTCCTCCATCTTAAGTCCCTCTGATCACATTTCCTTTAAATGAGGGTTGCATTTGCAAATAAACCAATTTTGATGAATCTTTGATATCTCTGTTGTTTGGTGAACTAGGAAAATAGCTGCCATTTATTAAAAACTTTCTAATGCAATCATTGTATTAGACATGCATCATGTCTTTTCATCCTCAAGATGATCCTGTAAAGTAGGTGCCATCTACATCCACTTATAAAAGTGGCTCAGAAAAAAAAGTGGCTCAAAGTCTTTGAGTTGCCCAAGGTGACAGGGCTGGTTAGAAGCATGATCAGTATTCAAACTATTCCATCTGACCCCAATGCCCACTCTCATGACTGCTCTGCTAAATCAACCCTTGCAATGCTTTCTAGTTAGAACTGTATCTTTATTCATTGTACTTCCACAGTCTAGCACATAGAAGGCATTTCAGATATGTTTGTGTAATTAATTAATGAGTGAAAAATGATAATCTGATTTGAGTTGTGAATAACCAAAACAATGTACCAATTACTTCTTAAATACATCAAGCACTATTTCGTTTTCTCCATCTTCATTGCCAGCACTCATTCAAGCCACCATCTATTTTCCCTGGCCTCTTTCAATAACTTGGCCCTTTCTAATCCTTTTTAATTGCAGCAACTAGAGAAAACACTTCAAAATGCAAAACATTTCCCCTTTCATCCTCCTAAAACAATCTTTAATCTTTTTTTGTTGCTTCTAGGATGGAGTCCAAATCCTTAACATAGGATACAAAAGCCCTTTCCGCCTCACCTCCCACCATGGCCACCTGGCCCCCAGCCGTCCAGCCACTCTAGCTGTGCTGGCTTCCTTAGTTCTCACCTGCCCCTTCCCTCCACAGGAATCTGCTCATGCTGTTTCCTTTGTTGGAAATTCACTTTCTTCTTCCCTCCATCCTATACCCCCAATAATTCCTCTTTATCCCTTAGATCTCAGGTCAATTGTCCTTAGAAATGATCCCCCGGACCCATTAGTCTAGATCAGATTCTTCTAAAATTCCGTCTGATGGCACCTTGAACTTCCCCTTGTTAGCATTGATTACTGCTGCAAGATTATGTTTATTTGATTTATTTTCTGTCTCTTCCATTCAAATGTAAGCTCCACGGGGCAGAGACTCTGACTGTTCTTTATTCACTTTTGTGAAGACCTTCTGTGTCTGTCCTATAGTCACTCAATAGATATTTAATATTCAAATGTAAATACAATTGGGATATTGTGAGCTTGGATTTTCTCATGTTCCCATCTCCATCCTTATGATCATCACCTAATGTTTCTAGAACAACTATTTTGCTTGGGGCACCATGACATTTAGAATGGATTTTTAAACTTTCAGCACATCTGTTGCCAGGGTTCAACTCTAGGGAAGCTCACAGAGTTAGGATTAGAAAAAGCAAAGCACATGTGT
The DNA here is from genome assembly GCF_022837055.1 of Prionailurus viverrinus. Classification (NCBI taxonomy): domain Eukaryota; kingdom Metazoa; phylum Chordata; class Mammalia; order Carnivora; family Felidae; genus Prionailurus; species Prionailurus viverrinus. The sequence continues at coordinate 160,194,499 of NC_062568.1, read as the reverse complement.
GTTCGGCAGGTGATAAAGGGAAAAGATGGTCCCAGAATGGCTGGGTCACTGATCACCTGCAGGCTGCCTTCCTTCTCCTCTCATTACCACCTTCCATTTTCCTTCAAGTGAGAGAGAAGACAAGTGCAGAACACAGACTGCCTGCTGACCTGGGTGCTGCAGAGAGCCACTGATTAAGGCTGGAAATGAAACTCTTTTTCTCAGTTTCATCTTCTTGAATGTAATACCAGCTGTGTTTTAAGCTGAGCTACCACATACCTGCTGGGAAGCCATTTTCTACCCAATGCTATGAAAACGATGACATTTACTCCTTCGAGTGAGAAAGATGATCAGCTCATTAGGAGCCTAGATGAGGAAAAAAATTTTCAATTAGGTGTGAGTCTTTCACCCACTGATCAAAGGGTTAAGAGCAAAAGCGTGTGTGTGTGTGTGTGTGTGTGTGTGTGTGTGTGTGTGTGTTGAGCAGTGTGGATCTGGGGTTCTCTATTTCCAAAGCCTCTATCACTGTGGGCAAATTCAATTTCATGAAATTGAAATGGTGGGTGCTGTGCTGCCTCTTGAAATTACCACTGGCTTGGAGCCCTGGGGTCCTTCATCTGCTTTGTGTCCGAGCCCTCTGGCTCCATTTGTAAAACTAGAATCTAGAGAGGCAGATTATATGCTTCTTCCTCGACCACCTTATTAAAAAGCATGTTTTCTCACCAAAAAGGACAAGAAAAGCCAAAGAAAAGGACGAAGCTTTTCTTTCTAGGGGCATAGCATGTTGATTTTCTAAGCATTCACCCTAGAGAAAAGAATGGTTTCAGTACACAGTTATCCTTCTAAGAGAAAAAATGAAATGTGCTAAGATGGGTATTTCTGTTCAAACTTTGCACATCACATCGGCCCCACATTACTAGCATTCTCAAGGAGTAAGAGCTTTTTCATTTTTACTTTTTTAAACAAGCTGCTCTTATGATTTGAATTTAGAAGTGCTAGAATATTAGGTACTGCTTTGGGTTGAGAGCTTTGGGGTCAGATTGTGAAATTTATGATGGAAATGTTTCTCACCCTGATTTCTAGGATACCAGCCAAACAAATCTGTGGAAGCTAGAAGCTCCCTACTGAAGTAAAGACTATTTGCCTTTCTGCATTGTCAGTACAAATTTTTAACGTTGATAAATTCGGAATATGGCATGGAATTCATCTGGGCCTGCTAGACCATGTCTCTCTTGTTTGCTGTTGAATTCCCATTGTAAAGCAGAGTACCTCAGTCAGAGTAAGGTCTCAGAAAATGTTTCAATGGGATGAGTAACTAAATGACTTTTTCAACAACATTATTATCGTTAACACTACCCTTGTGAGTGCCCCAGTTTTGTAGAGGATTCAGGAAGGTTCTTGTTTCTCTAGCTCTGCCTAGCTATTGACACCAATGACCATCAGCCTGTAGATCAGCACCCTACCCAGTCCCTTAGCTTGTGTTGGATGGCTTTGCCACATGTCATATCCTCACCAGTGGGTGGATCCTGGAATAAATCTTGTTGCTGTAACCCCAGCATCTGTTGTACTTGAAAGAAACTTCAGAACGAGATGCTTTCATGCTTAGATCTCCCAGTCTCATTCTTGTGCCTGAGAGTATGCCCCTCTATTACTGACCAGTGGGGGTTTTGCTTCAACAGTGGTCAACCAATGGATAGTGATGGGCAGACAGTCTGACTGAAAGTTTCACCTCTGCTTGGTACCTCCTAATAGACTGCATAGATTGGACCCTGTAGCTGAGAGAAATTGACATTAGTAATCAATAGTTGCTGAGCTTTTATGTGCTTGTTATAATTCTAAATATTCTAGATACCTATTCTAGCATATTTAATCTTCGTAACAACCCTATGAAGAAAGTACTATCATATTCTTTTTAAAGATGGGAAGATGGAGTATATATAGACAAAGAAAATTTTCCTAAAATTAAACAGCAGCATGATTCAATTCAGTCCATCTAATTCTGGAGCTCATATTCCTAAGTACTATGCCATAACTAGTATCCGTTTAGGCAAGGAGAATATTCAGTCATTACACACTGGTAAGTTTTAGCAGCTGGTATCCATTCTGATTGGTTGGAAGTCTATTCTGCCGAGTAAATATTTTGGACATCAACTCTTCCCTTTGGGCATTGTGAGGGAGAGTCTTGGCCATCTCTCAGAACCTGCTATGTAGTTGAGTTCCATGATGCCACTCTACCCAGTGCTAGATTCTTTTCCCTCTGGACTAGTCCCACAGGTAAGGGTACATGGCCTCAGGAGATATGAAGAGGATATTATTAAGGCAAGGCTCAAGTATGAAATGATAGGTCTGATTCAAGGTAGCTTATACACAAGACACCAGGTAAGAGGAATAGACAAAGCCATATAGAAATTCAGAGAAGGAGAAATCACTGAGACTTCTCACAAAGGAGGCAGGACTTGAACTGAGCCTTGAAGGAAAAGTCGAGCCAATAATATAATGAAGAGAGACTGGAAACACTATATGTCCAACAACCAACCCAATCTAACATGACAATCAGCAGAAACAACTGCTAATCAGCAGAAGGGGTCAAAGTTCACATTCTAAAAGTCTGCTAGGCAGATGGTGATTAAAACTAGAAGTGAAATTTTGCTCCTGAATATCCTTTGCCAGAACACTAATAAGCTCTCTCTTATAGTTAAAATTAGGAACAGTAGAGATTTTTTTAATTAAGTTCTAGTATCTCTGAGTCATACATGCACAGGGAGAAGATAACCAGATGAGTGCGTGCTTATAATACCCAAGATTTTGAAAGTCCCAAATATGACACCTAGGGGTAAAGCCATATGTCCTTTTGGGGGAGGGGAGAGTAGGGTGACTCCTTTAGATCAGGAAGAGAGTGTGCAGGAAAGCATGCAAGTCCAAGAGCCTAGATTTTGAATCTGGTCTTTGTCCTTTATTGCGATTTTTAGATGTCACTTTAACACTTTGTGTCTTAGTCTGTTAGGGCTGATACAGCAAAATACCATAAATTGGGTGGCTTATAAAGAACAGAAATTTATTTCTCACAGTTTTGGAGGCTAAGAAGTCCAAGAGCAAGGTGCTGGCAGATTTGGTGTCTGGTGGGAACCTACTTCCTAGATGGCTTGTCTTTCTGCTGTACCCTCATGTGCCAGAAGGGGCTGGGGAGCAATGTGGGTCTGTTTGATAACAACACTAATCCCACTCCTGAGGGCTCCACTTTCATGACCTAAGCACCTCCTAGAGGCCCCTCCACCTAACACCATCACTTTGGACATAAGATTTCAACATATGAATGGGGGGAGGGATGTAAACATTCAGTCCATTGCACCCAGACTCCCAGTTCACTTCACTATGAGGAAGTGAGTGGCTGAACACTTGAATGGGTTTTGCTGTAGACTGCTTGGGTTCAAATGTTCATTCTGCCATCCCTTAGTGGCGAAATTAGGGGGAAAACTTTTTTAACTTCTTACTGTTCCAGTTTCCCATCTGTAAAATGGGATAAGTAATAATTTATAAAGTTATTGCAGGAATCACTGAATTAATTTAAGAATTAAAATGGTGCCTAGTATAGGGGAAGTGCTTAACAAATGAGAGTTATTATTAAAGATGCCAAATGGAGGTAATGGCAATTACCTCTTAATTATCTTTCTCATGAGAATTCCATAAGATAACCTACCATGAAATTATCTGGTGTATAATAGATACTAGTAATTGTTGACTCCTTCTCATTACCCTGGTCAATATTAACTCCCAGGTAGCATAGCAAATATGGAAAAAGCAAGGCACATTTCAGTAGCATCAGATCCAGCCTACGTTCATACTTCATTGGAAACCTATCTTGAAACAAGCTTGAATCGGTGGCAGGAAAAGGATTGCCGTTTTTTTGTTTTTTTAAATTTGTATTATTTTATTTATTCAAAAAAATTGTAATGTTTATTTTTGAGAGATAGAGCATGAGTGAGGGAGGGGGTGAAGAGGGAGGGAGACTCAGAATCCAAAGCAGACTCCAGGTTCTATGTTGTTAGCACAGAGCCTGACACGGGGCTCAAACTCACAACTGCAAGATTGTGACCTGAGCTGAAGTCAGATGCCTAACTGACTGAGCTCCCAGGTGCCCCCTTGTTAATTTTTATTATTTTAGTTTTAATTTTAATTTTTTAACAGCTTTCTTTTTTTTAAAAGATTTTATTTTTATGTAATCTCCTTACCCAACATGGGCCTTGAACTTACAACCCCGGGACCAAGAGTCACATGCTCTACCGACTGAGCTAGCCAGATGCCCCTTAAAAGCTTTCTTAAAGTATAATTTATATACAAAAAACTTGTACATATTTAATGTATACAATTTGATAGTTTGGACATTGCACATACCTGTGAAACCATCACCACAGTCAAGGTAACAAACATTCCATCTCCTCCAAAACATTCCTCTTGCACTCCTCTTCCCCTTTTTTCCTGGTGGTAGGTATGCTTAACATGTAAGATCTACCCCCCCCCCTTTTTAAAAAAATGTTTATTTATTTATTTTGAGAGAGAGAGGGAGAAAAAGCATGAGCAGGGGAGGGACAGAGAGAGAGGGACAGAGAGAGAATCCCAAGCAGTGCAAAGCCCAATGCGGGGCTCAAATCCACAAACTGTGAGACCATGACATGAGCTGCAACCAAGAGTGGGCGTGAAACTGACTGAGCTACCCAGTCACCCCAGACACTCCTAAGATCTACCCTCTTAATAAAAATTTTAAAAAATTTTAAATGAACAATACATTATTGTCAACTCTAGGCACTACGTTGTATAGCAGATATCTAGAACTTACCTTGTGTAACTAAAACTTTATATCTATTGAACAACAAATCCCCATTTCTCCATGCTCCTGGCCTTTGACAACCACCATGTACTCTCTATTTCTATGAGTTTGACTATTAGAAGTACCTGTATAAGTGGAATCATGCAGTATTTGCCTTTCTGTGACTGGCTTATTTCACTTAGCATAATGTCTTCCAGGTTTATCCATTTGAACAGGAATTGCATATGGCAGGATTTCTTTTTTTTTTAAGGCTAAATAATATATATACATATATACATACATCTATATCTGTATCCATATATATTTATTAATATCTTTGGATGTATGGATATGATATCCATACATCTATATCTGTATATATACATTTTCTTTATTCATTCATCCATTGATGGGCATTTAGGTTTTCTCCATATCTTGACTACTGTGAATAATGCTGTAATGAATGTGGGAGTGCAGATATCAAAGAAGACATACAGGTGGCCAATAAGCATATGAAAGGGTACTCACCATCACTAATCATCACAGAAATGCAAATCAAAGCCACAATGAGGTATCATCTCACACCTGTTAGGATGGCTATTTTTTTTTTTAAGGTGAGTGTTGGCAAGGATGTAGAGAATTAGAACCTTTGTACACTGTTGGTGGGAATGTAAAATGGTGCAGTTGCTGTGCAAAACAGTATGGAGGTTCCTCAAAAAATTAAAAATAGAACTACCATGTGATCTAGCAATTCCATCATTCACAGATGTTTATTATGGTCCAGCATATGTAACATTTTGGAAAAAAATATCACAACATTTTCTCTACCCTTAAAAAAACTTCAGCCTCATCTGGGAAAGGTGATCTTTGCTACCCAAATTATTACTAGAAGGTAAGAGCCCCCAGGCAACTGGTGATATCTTGTTATGCTATGTGCTATAGAATTGGATAGATTGGTTATTATTCCTAAAGCACCCAGAGTTATTTTTTCCCTCCACATCCATCCATGAAGATTTTCAGATATTTATGCTTTATAATTTTTAATGGATACATCCAACTTTGGAGCTTGGACTCTGGAATCAGATTGATAACTATCTGATCCTGTCTCTGCTGCTTACTAGCTGTGTGACTTTTGTCAAATTAAACTGTTTGTGCTTCAGGCTCCTAAAATGTAAAATAAAGATGAAAATAATGCTTGATTCCTGGGATATTGTGAGGATCACAAGAGTTAATAGTGGTAAAGTGTTTGGAATAGTGGCTGCCATTGTACAAAGCCCTGTATATATATGTGTGTTAGCTAGCTATCGTTGTCTGCTGTTGTTCCCTTAAATATTTTTTTCAGGGAGGAAATATTGTTCTTCTCCTGGATAAAACTGTCTCTGTCAGGCCACAATAGACAATTCTCTTTGTTTCAAATCAATCTGGATTCATAAGTTTAAAATGTCCAGCCCCAAACATCAATTTCTCCTTACATATTAATTGAAAGGTTGGACTTCCCTTAGTTGATGAGCCACCAGCTCCCAGGGAAGCTGCTTTCTGTTTATTTCCTCCCCAGTGAGCTAGCTTCTATTTCTGACCTTGACCAGATGGTTTCAAGAGCTTGGTATTTCAAGTGGACTCACTTTTGTGGGGGCTTCTGTGGCCTTTCAGTATAGCAACCTTGATGCAGGCTATGCTTTGCCTTTGTCTTGTCACCCGGTAACCTACCATGCCACCCCCAGCCCCTAGTTTTCCAGCTATTTCTCCAGCAGATTTTTCTCATAGGAGTTCTTCACCCTCCTAGATACTCCTCTAGACAGGACTTAACAGGGATCCAGGACTTAACTTAATATGGCCACCTTTCCTGTCTGGCTCATATAGAGACCACAGGGAGTAGGCTCTGACAATCTGGAAATGCTGACCCATTGCAATGCAGCAACTTTTAACCTTTATCTGCAGACTGCTTTAGCTTTCTCTCATGAGGGTCAAGGCAACATTCCTTAGTGTGATCCAGCCTTAGAGAGCAATCTAAAGCTCTCAGAGAAGCCAGTGCATGCTCCCTCCATAAGCTAAAGGTTACTGAAGTAAATCCTCTCATTTTGGGAGTATAGATTGGGGTATCACAGCAAAGCTATTTTCAAAGAAATCTCTTTATAAATCATTCCATCTCTATATCCCCTCTCTCAACCCTGTTATAGGCTGTATGTGCAGTTAGATATTTGTTATATGCTACATTAGTCAAAACAGATAAAAAGGATCTCATTTTAAATTATTATTATTATTATTATTATTATTATTATTATTATTATTATCATCACCACCACCATATCAAGGAGCTGGGTATTCAGCTAAAGAAAAATGTCCTGCAATCTCTTTATTTTGAAGAATCACCTAGATAGAAGCAATTAGAAGTAAAAAAATAGCTGGGTCAAATCTCAGTCAGAAAATGGCAGAAGTCCCAAGTCTTAAACTGGCAGCTCAATTTAAGCCTATTTTCTCTGTTGCGTATTTTATTAAGCCACTGGGAAAAGATGCCAATATTCAGCCTTAGGGACTTACTTAAAAGCTTTTTAGATTGATAGCTACAAGATTCGAAATGAATAACATTCTGAGGTTTAATAGTGGCTTTGCTGAAAACAGGCGATTTGTACGAAGAACATTTAACTACAAGAATAATTAGGAACATGGATTTATATTAATAAGGGTATAGATTTAAGGTGGAGCTCCATGATGCCTTAGTAACTGGGGAATAACCAATAATCCTTTTGGGATTCTCAAAGTGATAATGATCTTTCCTTAGTCTTTTTTAAAAGCCATATCAACCACTCAAAAATAAAAAGACGCCCTTTAAAAGGAAATTAGCAAAAGTATTTAAATACTTGGTTTTGATGAGGTGTGGTAAAGTAGGTGCTTTAACATAATTCAGGTGGAAATTTAATCCTTACAACCTTTCTGAAGGATAACCTGACAAAATGCATTAACAGCCTTAAAAATTACATACTCTTAAATCCAGTAATTTTTTCTAGAACTCTATTCTAATCGAAAAACAACATGCAAGAATATTTTTTCAAAAGCATTTTTATATGTTAAGCAATCTTAATGTTCAACAATAAAGCTTTTACTAAATTATCGTGTATACATATGGAATTTTATGGAATTCTTTAAAATTAGGATATGAGTTTGTATTGATTAATACAGAAAATGTTCAAACAAAAGCAGATACAGAGAAATATATAGGATCAAATTCCATGTTTGTTTTACATTTTATATATTTATGTATAAGATATATAGGTCAGGAAGAACCACCATTACAAAATTTGTTTTAATGATTATTTTTGAGAGAGAGAGAGAGAGAGAGAGCGAGAGAGAGAGAGTGCGAGGGGGGAGAGGCAGAGAGAGAGGGGGAGACACAGAATCCAAAACAGGCTCCAGGTTCTGAGCTGTCAACACAGAGCCTGACATGGGGCTCGAACTCCAGAACAGCAAGATCATGACCTAAGCCAAAGTCTGACGCTTAACCCACTGAACCACCTAAGTGCTCCAAGAACCACCATTTTAAAAGTGGTTATCACTGAGCAGTGGAGTTTTGAATGACTCATCCCTTTTTTCTACATGTATTTTCTAATTTTTCCATAATAAATATGAACATTTAAAAAGAAGACAGCCATTAGAAGAGGTTTTCTATAATCCAGAAGCAAGAAATATAAAAAGAAGGAGAAAATATATCCACCCGATATTGAATACAGATGGGTATAAGAGGGAAATATAGCTTACTGCTAATGGAAAAACAAAACTAGAATCTTCTTTTCAATGAATATTGATCACCTGTTGATTGTATGGTTCTGTGTGTGCAACAGAGAATTCCTAAAATACTTAAGGCAAGAGGGTTAGGTAAAAGGACACAGCAGAGTATATATTTTGTGTGAAAGAGTACAATTAAGTTTCCTAGGCTGTGAATAAATATCTGTCCCCAATAATTCATCTACTACCCATAGATTTTGAATTCTATCATACGTTCTTTTTTTTTTTTTAATTTTTTTTCAACGTTTATTTATTTTTGGGACAGAGAGAGACAGAGCATGAATGGGGGAGGGGCAGAGAGAGGGAGACACAGAATCGGAAACAGGCTCCAGGCTCTGAGCCATCAGCCCAGAGCCCGATGCGGGGCTCGAACTCCCGGACCGCGAGATCGTGACCTGGCTGAAGTCGGACGCTTAACCGACTGCGCCACCCAGGTGCCCCAATCATACGTTCTTTTAATTGAATTAGAGAAAGTTGGTCTTTTATTTTTGTATCTTTCCCTCCTACAATAGAAAATATTGGTTATGTGTAATTAACATGGGCACATGGTAGGTTCATTTCATTTAATTTCAGCCAAACCCTCCAGAATGACCCCTATGCCAAACTCTTTCATCTGCAATGCAAATGTGTTCTTCTGCAAGGCAAATGTTTCCAAGGAAACTTTATGGAAATGGAAAAGCTCCAAACATACCATCTTTTATCTAAAGGAGAAAATGACACAACGTTAGTAACTAATGTGATTGTCTCAGGCTCAGTGAAATGTGTTGGTCTTTGCAGTTCAAGATGGAGACCAGTAATAAAAAGGGATGCCCTAACTATGTTCTGCATGCCAAAAAGAGAAATGTGATCACATTATCGCTTAGCTATAAACCATGAAAGGGAGAAAGTATTTGTAGGAATAAATGGAAAATCATTAGCAAGTCTCTGTTAAGAGGGCAAGGGAGAGAGCTAATGCATTAAGGCCAAACTGGCTTCTCAGAATATGTTTATCAAATCTGTCACCCTCTTCCCTCTATGCTCTCACTCTCTTTGCTTTCTTTTTCCAGTTGATCTGAACCCTCAGCCAGTAAGAGAGAGCAGTTATTAATACCTAAATTCTGTGTGTAAAATACTTGAACTAACCCAGAATAACCAGCATAATGTTAAAGCAGAAGAACAAAGTTGGAAAACTGACATTACTCTACTTCTTCCAGACTCACTATAAAGCTATAGTAGTCAAAACAATGCAGTATTGGCAAAAGAAGAAACAAGTAGGTCAATGGAAAAGAATAGAGAGCTCAGAAATAGATCCTCATAAACAATAGTCAACTGATCTTTGAGAAAGGAGCAAAGGTAACACAATGGAGCAAAGATAGTCTCTTCAACAAATGGTGCTGGAACAGTAGGACATCCACATGCAAAAAAAAAAAAAGGAATCTAGACACAGACTTTACATCTTTCACGAAAATTAACTCAAAATGGATCACAGACTTAAATGTAAAACACAAACTATAAAATTCCTAGAAGATAACATTGGAGAAAAACTAGATGACTTTGGATATGGTGAGGCCTTTTTATATATTGTGCCAAAGACACCATCCACAGTGTCAAGAGAATGAGAATGTCCCAGGCCACAGACTGGGAAAAAATGTTGGAAGCAAGTATCTAATAAAGGATAGTTATCCAAGCACACAAAGAACTCCTAAAACGCAACAATGAGAAAACAACTAGATTAAGAAATGGGTCAAAGACCTTAATAGACAACTTACCAAGGAAGGTATACAGAAGGCAAATAAGTATCTGAAAAGATGCTCCATATCATATATCACCAGGAAATGCAAATTAAACATGAGACACCAGTATATATCTATTAGACTGGTCAAAATCTGGAACACTGAAAACACCAAATGCTGGGGAGGATGTGGAGCAACAGGAACTCTCATATATTGCTGGTGGGAATACAAAATGGTACAGCCACTTTGGATGACAGTTTGGCATTTTCTTACTACACTACTTACTATACAATCCAGTAATCATGCTCCAAAGGGTTAGCCCAAAGGACAGGATAAGCCCAAATGGTTAAAAGCTTATGTCACACAAAAATCTGCACAAGGATGTTTATGGCTACTTTATTCATAATTGCTAAAACTTGGAAGTAACCAAGATGTCCTTCAGTAGGTGAATGGATAAATAAACTGTAGCTGTATTCTGAGATTAAAGAATGGAGATCCTGATCCCTGAAATGTGCACTATAATGAAGTATTCAAGAAACAATTTGTGTAGTAAAATATATATATATATATATATATATATATATATATATATATATATGCTAAGGGACATAAAAGAAATTTAAATCAATTTAGTGACATATTTTGCTTCAAGATGGGAAGTGGCATTATTATAAAAATGTCAACCTTAGATTAATTTAACAGTTGATGGAATTCCAATAAAATTTCCCCAAAACAAAATGATTCCAATGTTCATCTAGAACAGAGGTCTGCCCCCACTAAAAAGGAGAATTATAGGCCAATATTCCTGATGAACATTCCGGATGCAAAAATTCTCAATAAGATACTAGCAAATCAAATTCAACAATATATTGAAAGAATTATTCACCATGATCAAGTGGGGCTCATTCCTGAGTTGCAGGGCTGGTTCAATATTCACAAATCAATCCACACGATACAACACGTTAACAGAAGAAAGGACAAGAACTATATGATCCTGTCAATAGATACAGAAAAAGCATTTGACAAAATATAGCATCCTTTCTTAATAAAAACTCTGAAGAAAGTTGGAATAGAAAGAACATAGCCTAACATCATAAAAGCCATATATGAAAAACCCACAGCTAATATCATCCTTAATGGAGAAAAACTGAGAGCTTTCCCCTTAGACCGGGAACATGACAGGGATATCCACTCTCACCGCTGTTGTTTAACATAGTGTTGCAACTCCTAGCCTCTGCTATAAGACAACAAAATTAAATCAAAAGTATCCAAAGTGGCAAAGAAGAAATAAAACTTTCACTTTTTTTTAATATATGAAATTTGTCAAATTGGTTTCCATACAACACCCAGTGCTCATCCCAAAAGATGCCCTCTTCAATACCCATCACCTCCCCTCCCCTCCCTCCCACCCCCCATCAATGCTCAGTTTGTAAAACTTTCACTTTTTGATGACATGGGAAAACCCAAAAGACTGCACCAAAAAGCTGCTAGAACCAATACATGAATTCAGCAAAGTTGCAGGATATAAAATCAATGTACAGAAATCAGTGCTTTTCTATATAACAATAGTGAAGCAATACAAAGAGACATCAAGAAATGGATCCCATTTACAATTGCACCGAGATCCATACAATACCTAGGAATAAACTTAACCAAAGAGGTAAAAGATCTGTATGCTGAAAACTGTAGAAAACTTATGAAGGAAATTGAAGAAGACACAAAGAAATGGATTCCATACTCATGGATTGGAAGAACAGATATTGTTAAAATGTCAATATTCCCCAAAGGAATCTACACATTCAATGCAATCCTAATCAAAATTGCACTGGCATTCTTCTCAGAGCTAGAACAAACAATCCTAAAATTTTCATGGAACCACAAAGACCCCAAATAGCCAAAGTAATGCTGAAAAAGAAAACTAAACTGGAGGCATCACAATCCTGGACTTTAGCCTCTACTACAAAGCTGTAATCATCAAGACAATATGGTATTGGCACAAAAACAGACACATAGACCAATGGAATAGAATAGAGAACCCAGAATTGGACCCACAAATGTATGGCCAACTAATTTTCGACAAAGCAGGAAAGAGTATTCAATGGAAAAAAGTCTCTTTAGCAAATGGTGCTGGGGGAACTGGACACCAACATGCAGAAGAATGAAACTGGACCACTTTTCTTACACCATACACCAAAATAAACCCCAAATGGATGAAAGACCTAAATGTGAGACAGGAAAGCATCAAAACCCTAGAGGAAAATACAGGCAACAACCTCTTTGACCTCAGCTGCTTCAGTTTCTTGCTCGACATGTCTCTGAAGGCAAGGGAAATAAAAGCAAAAATGAACTATTGGGACCTCATCAAGATAAAAAGTTTCTGCACTGCAAAGGAAACAACAAAACTAAATGCAACCAATGGAATGGGAGAATATATTTGCAAATGACATATTGGATAAAGAGTTAGTATCCAAAATCTATAAAGAACTTACCAAACTCAATACCCGAAAGCAAATAATCCAGTGAAGAAATGGGCAGAAGACATGAATAGACACTTTTCCAAAGAAGACATCCAAATGGCCAACAGACACATGAAAATATGCTCAATGTCACTCATCATCAGAGAAATACAAATCAAAGCCACACTGAGATACCACCTCACACTGGTCAGAGTCGCTAAAATGAACAAATCAGGAAACTACAGATGCTGGCGAGGACATAGAAAAACGATAACCCTCTTGCAGTGCCGGTGGGAATGCAAACTGGTGCAGCCACTCTGGAAAACAGTGTGAAGGTTCCTCAAAAAATTAAAAATAGGATTACCCTATGGCCCCGTAATAGCACTACTAGGAATTTATCCAAAGGATATAGGAGTGCTGATCCACAGGGGCACATGTACTCCAATGTTTATAGCAGTGCTATCAACAACAGCCAAATTATGGAAAGAGTCCAAATGTCCATTGACTGATGAATGAATAGCCATTTGCAATAACATGGCTGGAACTGGGGGGTATTATGCTAAGTGAAATAAGTCAGTCAGAGAAAGACAGATATCATGTTTTCACTCATGTGGAATTTGAGAAACTTAACAGAAGACTACGGTGGAAGGGAAGGGGAAAAATAGTTTCAAACAGAGAGGGAGGCAAAACATACAAGACTCTTAAATAAAGTGAACAAACTGAAGGTTGATGGGGGAGGGGCTGGGGGAGAGGGGAAGTTGGGTGATGGTCATTGAAGAGGGCACTTGTAGGGATGAGCACTGGGTGTTGTATGTAAGCGATGAATCATGGGACTCTGCTGAAGCAAGAGCACACTGTATACACAGTATGTTAGCTAACTTGACAATAAATTATATTAAAACAAATAAACAAACAAACAAAAGAACAGGGTCTCTATGCTGGGGACCATGGGCCAAATTTAGCCTGATATTGTGTTTGTAAATAAAGTTTTATTGGAACACAGCCATATCCATTTGTTTACATATGGTCTAGAGTGCCTTTTATTCTACAATGGCAGAGTTGAGTAATGTGACAGAAATGATAAGGCCTGTAAATCCTAAAATATTCACCATGTACAGAAGATGATTGCCAGTCACTGATCTAGAAAGAAAAAAAGTCAAGAATAGATAAGAATGCATTGAAATGAACAATGAGAAAGTACGTGCCTTTCCACATTTTAATTCACAATAAACAGCCTTAATATCCAAAGTTCTTTGTTTCCAAAATACATATTTTCTCATATTTTTTCATGTCTTGAAATTAATGTGAATATCATGATAGATATCAAAGCAGACCTATCATGTACCAGACAGAGTAAGTGCACCACAGTTATTGCTGCCTATACTTGTATAAATTTAACATCTGTAGAAAATATCTCTCAACTTTACCTTATTGTGGCTACGCATGTAATTAACAGTTTACTCTGTTCAAAATTATAATAAACATGAGTTCACTACCTTACATCAAAAAGATAAACATTCTATAAATACATCCTACCAAAGAAACTGGACACATGCATAAGGATGAATCTGTAAGAATAGTAAGGCACGTGCGTAGGCTACAAAATGGCAAATGCGATCCAACTTTCATAAAATGAGATGTGTATGCTTGTTTCTATGTAACCGGTTCTACCCAGTCATCTATCTATCCATCTATCAAGACTGGAAGGATATACAACATCTTACCAGTTGTTATCTCTAAGTTAGGAAGTTACTGAGATTTTACTTTGTAAGTTAAAAAATGGTGTGTGTGTGTGTGTGTCTACACACACACACACATGTGTTTATATACATATGCATAATACACACATATTTATTATATATATTAATATATATTAAATATATTAATATATATTTAAAAATATATATTTAAAGGAATAAAACCCTCTATAAAAAAATAAGAGGCAAAAGGCAAATTAAATTTTTTGGTAATGGATATAGCAAATACCATTTCTATATATATACATATACATATATATATATGTATATATATATATATATATATATATATATAATACCATATCAGGTATTATAAATCAACATCAGAAGATGACTCTCCAATAGGCATATTCAAAACTCATGAAGAGGAAATTCACAAAAGAATAAACAAATTCAGTCTTCTAGTCATCAAAGTTGTGCATTAAAATGAGACTCTTATTTTCCCTATCAAAATAGAAAATTATTTTTTAAGGCTAAACAGTTCAGTGCAGAGTATTGGCAAACATTTGGGAAGAGCCTCCATTTGTTTTGACTCCTGTTTACACATGGAGGGATTGCAGCTAGACTAATACCTCTGGCCTCTCTCTTCTCAGCCGTCTCTCACCCTCCATTGCTTCTTCTGGGAGATAGAGTGAGCTGAGAGCTCTGGAGAAGAAACTAAACATGCTTGTCAAAATTCTTTCTCAATTCCAATTCTTAGAAGGCCTGCCTGCCATAATCTGCCTGCCTATAATCTTCCATGTGATCTGTTTACTGGGCAGGTGGACCCCAGGGGGAAGCATGTGAAGTATACCTAGCCCAGGGATGGAACCCATAAGTTGGGCTGGCTTAGAGGTCACAAGCCAGTTTGACAGCAAATCTAAAGCATTGTCTTCAAATTCATTTTTTATCAGTAATTAAACTGATGTTTTCTTCTTCATTTTTTCGGAATCTTGCATGTCTCAAAAATTCCAGAAGCAAGGGTAAAGGGAAAGGAGAACTCACATACACTGCTAGGGGCAGTATAAAGCTAATCATCTTTCTGGTGGGCACTTTCACAACTTAACAAAGGCTTTGCCTTTTGCTGGCACGCGTCTCTAAGCATTCATGCTTAGGAAACAATCAGAGAAATAGACAAAATATGTACATATGAATGTTTAGCATAGTATTATTTATGATAGCAAAACTGGAAAAAACAAATGTCCAACTAGGTAGGATAATTAAGAAAAATATATTTGTGTATGATACAAAGATATTAAAAATCATACAGAAGAGTATTAGTGGCATAAGAAATTGTTTGCTATATGTTGATAAATTTTTTAAATGTGCTACAGAATAGTATATGCAATATGATACCAACTTTGCAATGCACTTATAAATCTCATAAGCTTGAGTAAAAAAGTATTGGTAGAACACGTATGAAAATATTGACAGTAGTTATTTTGGGTGATAGGACTTATTGTTCCTTTTTTGCTTCTGATTTTCTAAGTTGTCTACATTATGTATTATTAAGATAAGTTTAAAAATGTTATTAAAATATAGACATTAGGGGCATCAGAGTGGCTCAGTCAGTTAAGCATCGGACTTCAGCTTGGGTCATGATCTCGCGGTTTGTGAGTTTGAGCCCCGCGTCGGGCTCTGTGCTGACAGATCAGAGCCTGGAGCCTGCTTCAGATTCTGTGTCTCCCTCTCTCTCTGCTCCTCCTCTGCCGTGTTCTATCTCTGTCTCTCAAAAATAAGTAAACATTAAAAAAAATTTTTAAATAAAAAAAGTAACATAAAATATAGACATTAGATGTAGCAATTAATAACCCAAATTTATAATTATATTATAAAAGCCTTTATTTTCATAGAATACTAGTTAATAATTATGTTCATGTTTAAAAGAGTTTTTAAATGTAAGAAAGAAAAAATTCTAATTAAAATGAATGAATGTACCGTGGGCCAAAAAGAACTGCATTCATGTCCTGCTTTTGTTATTTATATGAACTTGTATCTTCTAAAATTCCAGCGATTATAATACCTACCTTGCAGAACTGTGCAGGATGAAAGATCATTTACAAAAACTAGTGAGCCTGAGACAAAATATGCTCTCAATGGATGGTAACTTTATTATAAGTAATATGTATTTATTTTCAAATGGTTAAGTGTGGTCATACACCAAATCCCTACTCCTCTAAAGCATTTATTCAATGTTTTGATTAAGTGGGGAGGGTTTTGAAACATGAATTAAGAAAAAGGAATTAACACTGAAAGAGCCAAATCTAGTGCTAGACAGCTTACGTATGTCATCTCATCTTATAAACCTATGGTGCCTTGATTAAGCATTAAGGAAATCTTTCCCTAAAGTAATATTTTCAAATATTTCTTTATTTAGTTCCCCCAAGTGTTTACACTCTGATGCAGTATATTATGGTAAGATTCTGGATGGATGAGGGGCATAGACTTAATTTTTTTTTTTTTTTAAATAAGAGAAAGGCTACTGCGAAAAAGGACGTGGGAAATAAGAACTCTATGATGCCAGGATAGGGCACGAATAGAAAGAGAGGAGCTGGAAGCTGATGCCTTTGCAGCCATGAATAACCATGCACATTTGGAATGTTCCTGTGCTCTCAGAGAAATGTGCATTCCAGTTTGAAGACCAATCTAGGAGAATGGGATGGATGGCTTTGCCCAGCATTAAATCTTTCGAAGGTACAAAAAGGAAGAAAGAAAATTTGTAGTATAGATATATAAAAGAGATAAGAATAGAGGCGTCTGAGTGGCTCAGTCAGGTGAGTGTCCAGCTCTTGATTTCAGCTCAGGTCATGATTCGCAGTTCATGGGATCAAGCCCTCCCAGTGGGCTCTGTGCTGACAGTGAAGAGCCTGCTTGGAATCCTCTCCTTCTCTCTCTGCCCCTCCCCTGCTCATGCTCTCTCTCTAAATAAATAAATTAATTAACATGAAAAAAAAAAGATAAGAACAATTCATATACTAATTAAGACAACATTTGATTAAGTTTACAAAGTGTATCATAAATGATCTCATTGGGTCCTTACAACAACACTATGAAGAAGTTTGGTTAGGATCATTTCTTTAAAAAGAGGATTCGAGGGGCGCCTGGGTGGCGCAGTTGGTTAAGCGTCCGACTTCAGCCAGGTCACGATCTCGCCGTCCGTGAGTTCGAGCCCCGCGTCGGGCTCTGGGCTGATGACTCAGAGCCTGGACCCTGATTCCGATTCTGTGTCTCCCTCTCTCTCTGCCCCTCCCCCGTTCATGCTCTGTCTCTCTCTGTCCCAAAAATAAATAAACGTTGAAAAAAAAAATTAAAAAAAAAAAAGAGGATTCGAGAATTTAAGTGGCTTGTCTAAGGTCACATAAATGAAGTGGCAGAATCAGACATAAACCCAGTCTTCTGGGTGTACTAGATAATAATTATTACCTATGCTATATTAAATCTGGAACCATTTAAAATGACTACATTCTTTTTTCAAAGATTACTTTTGTTAAAACTTTCTTAAAATAGTATTCTCAAGTATTTCAGTAAAGGAGTATGTGGAATACATGGATTTATTTTCTTACCATGTTTTCTTTGAATCATTGAGCTAAAAATTCTTTTGCTGTTTAGTTTTTAAATCAGTGTTTGTAGAGCATGACCCAGTACACATAATGACTTGCAATCAAGAATGACATCACAACAGTTTCAATGGCCATGAGTTTTTCTTTTCATATAAATATTCAGTATTTTAGTTTGGGATCTGAAGCATTAATGAAGAAATATGAAGTTTATGACACTTCACTGAATACTAGTACTTTCAGTTAATTAGGAATTAAAGCTTATATATTATTTTCAAAATATTATTAAGATATTTTTATTTTACGGACTTTTTCTCATTAAAAATAATGAGATTATTTGTCAATTGCTAATTAGGGATTTAAATTATTGTTTAAGAGGAGATAATCAGAAAATTGTGAGACTAAAGTGTGTTAAAAATCCAAGTATTTTGGGGCTCCTGGGTGGCTCAATTGATTAAGTGTCTGACTTAATGAAATCAGGTTTGCTTTCATGGTTTGTGAGTGCGATCTCTGCATCAGGCTCTCTGCTGTCAGTGCAGAGCCCATTTTGGATCCTCTGTCTCCCTCTCTTTCTGCCCCCATGCTGCTCTCTCATACACTCTCTCTCAAAAATAAATACATTAAAAAAAAAATCCAAGCATTTTGTCAAGCACAGTTTCATTTTATAAAATAGAAGTTTTAAGGAACGTTTTCTGGTATTTAATGTATCTTCTACCTGAGAGAAGCTCCAAGGTACATCCTATATCCCATGAAAGACCCCTTTTGGGGTCAGGCATAACTGATTGTATCCCATCACGGCTAACTGACAAAGGGATTAAAGCTTGTTTCCACAAAAGCCAGTAGTAGGGTTATGGAAGGCAAAGTAGGGGATGTTTACCATACCACTGCATATGCATTCATGATGGTTAATTTTAGAAGTCAACTTGACTGGGCTTTGAGATGCACCAGTAGCTGGTTAAACATTATATCTGGGTGTGAGAAATTAGCATTTGAATCCATGGGATGAGTAAAGCAGATTGCCCTCCCCAAGGTGGGTAGGCACCCTCCCATGCTTTGAAGGCCTGAATAGAAGAAATTGTGAGGAAGCAGAGGAAGGTTCAATTCTCTCCCTGCCTGTTGAGTTGGCACATTGATCTTTTCCTGCCCTTGGTGCTCCTGGTTCTCAGGCCTCAGACCAGAATCTATTCTTTTGGCTCTCTGACTCTCAGGCCTTCAAACCCTACCTTTGGTTTTCCTCAGTTTCAAGGGCAGATGGCTGTTTGTAGAACTTCTTTGCCTCCATGTAATCATGCAAACACCTTATAATAAATCTTAATATTTTATTGGTTCTGTTTTTTTGGGGAGAATGCTGACTAATAAAACATTATAGGAAAGTATAATGTGTAAGAAATCAGAGCCCATTCCCAAAGATATGGTTGTCTAAATTAGAAACATTCATCCAATAATCTAAGAGTTAGATTTCTTTCACTTTAAGAATTATTTTCTTAAACTTGGGGTTTAAGTGGGAGACTATTCTTTGATGAGTACATTGAAAAAACGGATTTAAAAGAAAATGAAGACGTTTCAGAATTTAAAATGGAAAATAATTATAGAGGAAAATGAAATAGAAACATAAACAGAAGTACAAGGGTATTTCGAAAATTCTGGCCCAAGGACATGTGTCATTTACTGGTCTAAGAAATAAGAAAAAGGATAATCCAGTGGGTTTTTAAGTCATGCTCATTAAAAAAATCTGATAAGAAATTCTGACATGATGTTTTTCCTAGTTTTTACTTCATTAGTATTAAAACACACTTTTAAATAAATAAGATGATAATGATAGTGAATGGTGGTAGTTCTTTTTTCTTAAAGTGCTTACTTGATTAAAAAAAAAGTTGGCATTCTTATGTGGGCCTTCTACTACACTCTGACTTTATGTGCATTTTAATACCATGGTATTCCACAGTCCGAGAACCACGTAGGATCTGAAGATGGAAAAGAATATGAAAGCAAGGTCCTTTTGGTTTCTTACCTTGCCCTAAAAGTTTCCACCTGGCCTCCTCATATGATCCCATCTCTCCCACTCTCCCATGAGATCACTGTGCTCCAGCCACATTGACCTCCTTTATTTTTCTTCAAGAACCCAACATTCCTGCCTTGTGGTCTTTGCACTTGCTATACTTTGTTTATAATGTTTTCCTCATAGCTCTTCAAATGACTGACTTTGATGAAGGAAATTGAAGAAGACTCAAAGAAATAAAAAGGTACCCTGTGTTCAGGGGTTGGAAGAATTAATATTGTTGAAATATCAGTACTACCAAAAGCCATGGATTCAGTGCAATTCCTAACAAGATTCCAATGGCATGTTTTACAGAAGTAGAAAAAGCACTCCTAGAGTTTAAATGGAACCACAAAAGACTCAGAATAGCCAAAGAAATCTTGAGAAAGAAAAATGAAACAGGAGCATGCATTATACGTCCTAATTTCTACACTATAAACCTGTAGTCATCAAAACAGTATAGTACGGGCATAAAAACAGACACATAGACCGATGGAACAGAATCAAGAGCCCAGAAATAAACCCAAGCATATACAGTCAACTAATATTTGACAAGGAAACCAAGAATACTCAATGGAGAAAAGACAGTCCCTTGAAAAAATGGTGCTGGAATAATTGGATATTCACATGTAAAAGAATGAAGCTGGACCCATATCTTACACAATTCACAAAAATTAGAGTAAAGACTTAAATGTAAGACCTAAAACTATGAAAATCCTAGAAGGACACATAGGAATAAGGCTCCTTGACATGGAATTGGCAATGATTTTTTGGATATGATATCTAAAGCACAAGCAATAAAATAATAAGTGGGATCACATCAAAGTAAAAAGCTTTTGCACAATGAAAGATATCATCAACAAAGTGAAAAGACAATCTGTGGAACAGAAAAAATATTTGCAAACCATATATCTGGTCAGTGGTTAATATCCAAAATATATTAAAAACTCATAAACTCAATGGCAAAAAAATGAGCTAATTTAAAAATGGGCAAAAGACCTGAATAAAGAATAAAGGACCTTCTCTTCAGAAAAAACATATGAAAGACCAACATGTACATGAAAAGATGCTCAACATCACTAGTCATTAGGGAAATAAAAAAAGCAAAATGAGATATCACCTTAGATAGCACATGCTGGTGTGATTGTGGAGAAAAGTGGACCTTTGTGCACTGCTGGTTAGATTGTAAATTGGTACAGTTACTATTGAAAACAGTGTGGAGGATCCTCAAAAAATTAAAAATAGAATGACCATATGATCCAGCAATTCCACTTCTGGGAATATAGCCAAAGGAAATGAAAAAACTAACCTGAGAAATATCTGCACCCCCATGCTCATAGCAGCATTACTTACAATAGCCAAGACATAGAAATAACCAAAGTGCTGATGGATGAACGGATAAAAACATTGTGGTACATATATATTCCATTGCAATGGAATATTATTCAGCTATAAGACAACATGGATGGAACTTGAAGTCATTTTGCTAAGTGAAATAAGTCAGAGAAAGACAAGATCTCACTTATATATGGGAATCTAAAAACAACCCCAAGTCCACCACTAAACTCAAAGAGATCAGACTTGTGGATCCCAGAGGTAGAGGGTGGTGGGGGGAGGGGAAATTGGAGGAATGTGGTCAAAAGGTACAAATTCCTGGGGTGTCTGGGTGACTCTGTTGGTTGAGCAACTGACTCTTGATTTCTGTTTGGGTCATGATCCCAGGGTCATGGGACTGAGTCCTGTGTCAGGCTCCAAGCTTAGCGTGGAGCCTGCTTAAGACTCTCTCTCTCTCTCTCTCTCTCTCTCTCTCTCTGTATTCCCCTCTTCCCCTCTCCCTGTCACATTCTCTCTCTTTCAAATAAAAAAAAAGGTACAAATTCCAGTTATAAGATAATTAAGCACTAGGAATGTAATGTACAACATGATGACTATAGCTAATGCTGTTGTATGATATATAGGAACATTATTAAGAGAGTTAATCCTAAGTGTTCTCATTGCAAAGAGAATTTTTTCTTTACTTTTTCTTTCTTTCTCCTTTTTTAAATTGTATTTATATGAGAAGATGGATGTTAGCTGAACCTATTGAGGTAATCATTTCACACACACACACACACACACACACACACTATATATATATATAATCAAACCACCATGTTGTACTTTTAAAAGCTATACAGTGATATATGTACATTATTTCTCAATAAAACTGAAAAAAAACCCAAAAAGATAAAAGAATAAGAGAAAACGTGGATTATTCCAAAAGACAGATAAGAATGGAACTCATTGTACAACAATCGGCACATTAGAAGTACAAGAAGATGAACTCTGATATAAGAGGATGTGAGAAAGCCCTCTGAAGAGGAATCAAGATGCAGAAAATTCAAGATTTAGAGAGATAATTGAGGGCCCAGTTGGAGGAGCGTCTAAAGAGAGAAAAGAAATAAGGTAACTGATGAGAAGAAGGAAGGAAATAAAGGGATGAGAAACCCTACTGGCCTGTAATTAGTCAAGGGGAGGTACCGTTGCTGGGATACCTGTTCAGGTACTGCTGGGAATTACAGTCCCTGGCAGCTGAGTTCTGAAGAGAAGGAGTGGCTCTTAAGCAGCTGATGTTCCTTGTGCCTCTGGCCATTAAAAATACAATTTAAAAACGAGGGCATTCAGCAGAGCTGTGATTCTGAAGCTGTTGCTTTGTTTTTGGTAAAGAAGTTTCCCATTCTTCTCTTTTGCTCCTGGCTGAGTTTGAAGCTGTCGTATTAGGGACAGGGGCTCAATATTACAATTAACAGCATTTTAGTTTCTCCCAAATTTTTTACAGTATGTCTATGTTACTAAATCATAAACCACTGCAGTTCTCCTCTGCAATGCTTTCTGGGAATCATTGTACAGATGCTTTCCAGGAACTTTCAAATTCCCAGACCTTCATTTCCTGTGATTCCTGTTATATTGTGTAAAAAGCTTAAGATCATAGTATCTGACAGCATTATGATCGGATATACAACGATCTGTGAATGCACATTTCAGACCTACAGATATTTTATGGTCAGGGTATTATTGTATAACAATGGATACCTGGTGTTTGCATTTAAATGTACCTGACTTGTCTAACCATAATGCTGCAAAAGGATCCAAAACCTAGCCTAAAAAACAGCCCTCTTTCTGGTACCTGCTTAACCTATTACTTTTTTGGCTCTTTGATTCTTACATATATATTTCAACTGCAATAGTCTGGTAGGGTTTCATGTTTTGTAACCTCTTCAGTTTCCACACATTAGTTTAATGTCTTGGTCTTTTTCTCAGCTTTCCACTCAAGTTTTCCTCTACTTCAAACTCCTATGGATTTCTATAAAAGAAATTTCCTATAACATCCCTGACTGTGCTGGCCCTACATCTAGACCTTGTAGAAGAAGGATCAGATAGCTGGTATAAATGTTCTTAGTTGGGACTATCTCTTCATCTTTCAAGAACCAAGTACTGAATGTGTCCAACAGATGTGTTATGCTGATTGTATTTAGGATGTATTTAAATGTTTCATCCATGAGCTTGGGTAGAAAGCAGGGAAAGAGATTTTTTTTTTCCTTTGGAAAATCAAGATTTTTATTTACCGGGAGAAGAAAGCATAGATACTGGGCAACAATAGATAATTACCATAATCATATACATAGAAGTTTTAGTAATTTAGTGTGTCAACAGCCCAAAGTTTTATATTTCCAACCTGTAGTTAAGTTTTTGAATCTTGAACTAAATTTCAGATCATGGAGTCTGAGAAACCCTAGATCCTTTACACAATCTTCTCTTGGTTATTTTAATAATGTATCTAAGAAAGGCATTATAGTTGGCTGACTTACATTTAAAAAATAAAAAAATCATGTCACATTCCTTAAGATAATATTAACTTATTCCTAAATTATAGCATCTAGGAGAGTCTCTGCTGTAGCTCATTATTAGATACATAAACACATCAGTTTCCATACTTGCTTAGTTATAATCCCATAAAATGTAAGACACCATCAAAAGTGTCAAACCAAGAAGTTTAACATACATTTAAACTATAACACACACATATAAAGCAATCTAAAGTTTAACCTATAAAGCAATCTTTTGATGTGGGGTGTGGGGCTCATCATAACATGTGATTTAGGCATCAGACTATAACAGGCTATACTTTCTGCAAAGGAACACTTTAGTAACAGTGGGGTATTATTGTGCAGATATTTGTATCTCTGATAAGATCCCCAGATCTGCTTGGTAACAATTGAAGAAATTGCCAATCACACTCAGTCTTGACAATCCCCTTTGCCGAAGCAGAAAAAAAAAACCTAATGGTCTTATTATCCCTCCCCGACTAAATACTCAGGGTAGACTAGGCCTTTATGGGATAACAAAGTCCATGATCTCAGCCACTCCTGGTTTCTCTCCCTGGATGTTTGCAAAGACTGAAGGGGCTGCTCTCAAAGCTGAAGATCCTGGGGATAAATATATTTCAGATACCTATTTTAGGGAGGAAAACCTTTTCTCTACTCTTCAAGATTCTTTTGGCTGGTCTAAGAATTAAATTGGCATGAGACTGATTAACAAAAGAAAATAAAATTTATGTATGTGCAGGTGCTCTAAAAGAATCTGAGGCCCACAGGCAGTCAGGCAATTGAAGCTTATATGCCATCCAGAACTAAGAAGAAGGAGGTAGGGGTCTGGGACTTCAAAGGGAAGGAAGACAATTCACATGGAGATGAAAAAAAGGAAATATTTGGTAAGCAAATGTTTGCTGGGCCATAAGGAAACAACAGGGCATAGGGAGAAATTTTCAAAAACAGACCTTGCTAAGTTCCTCCTTGTCTACCATGACTAGTGCATATTACAACTAGTGCATATTAGTGTAGTTATTTTTGGTGATAGCTCCCTTTCCAGAGCAGATCCTCTATCTAAGTTCTTTTAGGCAGTTGAGGGAGAAGGTCAAAAGTTCTTCCTGAGCCTTCTGTTTCTTAAAAATAATCAGCCTAAAATAATCCACATACCAAGAAGATGCATTTTGGAAAAGAAAAATTTGGAAAATTTTGTTCCCTTACACCTGCTAAGTTAGTAAAGTAGGGTTTCTTTGTGGCCTGTTTTCTTAGAACCCACATGTGGATATCAGTCTGCATCTCTGAGAGTTATACCAGTTACTTTTGTTGTTATTTATGGTTTTGGTCATACAGTTGTTGAGTAGCAACAGCCTTGGTTTCTGGTACAGAAATCTTTCCACTTTTGTCAGAGCTTTTGGAGGGGTAGAGAGAGAGAGAGAGAGAGAGAGAGAGAGAGAGAGATAGAGGGAGAGAGAGAGCGAGAGAGAAGCACTCATGGTTGGTAGTGTATGCAAGGTTGGGGGTAGGTATAATTAGGGAGTTTGAAAAGTTTATGAGTTGCCAAAGTGATAAAATGAAAAAGTACTGGCTAAAATTGCTTAGACAGGTTGGAGAAAGAGAGCAAGCAATTTTTGCATCCTGGAACCCTTTCTCTCCTCTGGCTTGTGGGAGGATAGCTGCAATGCTCAGCACAAAGTAGATGTTGCATAAATAGATTTTGCACGAATAGATTTTGAATGAATGAAATATAAAAACATGAGTGTAGGATAGTTACAGTTTTCACTAATAACATCTGGGTAAAAATGATGGAGTGCGGATGGATCACATAATTTCCCTCTCTGTTACCTAACTAAATGAGAAGAAAAGTAGTCAAACAAAAACACGCAAAAACAACAACAACAAAATAATCATAAGAAATCTAACAGGGGAAAGGGGGCAATGCTATATGACAAAATTTTACACTTTATGTAGTCATGGAAAGAAAGAAGCCCCAACCTTGTTTTGTTGGCTCCTGATACGGGCTTAACTCCACAACATCAGTTCTAGAGAAAGAAAATGAGTCAATCAAATTCTGGTCTTTTATTTTCCTTTTTTTGTGTGTGTACGTAGAATAGATGGAATAGAAGCAGCTTTGAGGAGAGGGTAAATGGGCAAAGTTTACTACCAGCATGGACTGACTCTGACAGGTGCTCTGTGTTAAATGGTGGTAACAATGAAAGGCCTGAAGATACACCCACCGCATAGAATACACCCTTTCCAGTCAAGTAAATAATAAGAGAGAATTAACAAAATGTCATAAGAGAAAACATAGCTAAGTTCCTCTTACAGAAACTGCACTACACCTAGGTTGGTATCTTCCCAAACCCATTCCCCATTTTAGGGAATTTCTCAATAGGATATCAGAGGAAATAAAACAGATATTCAGAGTAGGCAATATTAACATTGGATATATATGAAAAAATTGCATGGCAACTATGCAAACAACCTATAAAAGTGTGAAATAATGAAACATAATGTGAAAAAGAAAAATGGGAAATGGACAGTGTAAAAAATATTACTCAAGGGTCAAAAGGCAAATGCTTGTGGTCATTTCCTGCTATATAAGGATTAATACAAGTACAAATTTGGTAAAATGGGAGTTCTGATAAGTCAATAGGATAAGACAACATAGGAAATTGCAGAGAGGAGAAAAAAATATGCCACCAAAATAACATCATCTTGTAATGAATAAATGGGAAACACTAAGGACAGAATATACATGACTCATATTCAAATCACTGATGTGGAGGAAAGGGTTGAAATGATCATACTGAATGAAGAGAAAAAAGATGATGAGTATAAAGCAATTTTAGAGATAATTATAGATTAAAAAAGATGATAAAGCATAATTATACTTGGTGTTTTTGAAGTAGAAATTCCAAGAGGCAGGAAAGATCTTAAAAGTTAATAGAAAAAAAATCTGAAATAAATTAAAGAATTTAATCTGGGGGCGCCTGGGTGGTGCAGTCGGTTAAGCATCCGACTTCAGCCAGGTCACGATCTCGCGTGAGTTCCAGCCCCGCGTCAGGCTCTGGGCTGATGGCTCAGAGCCTGGAGCCTGTTTCCGATTCTGTGTCTCCCTCTCTCTCTGCCCCTCCCCCGTTCATGCTCTGTCTCTCTCTGTCCCAAAAATAAATAAAAAAACGTTGAAAAAAAATTAAAAAAAAAAAAGAATTTAATCTGAATATTGATAAATGAGGGAAATCAATCTAGAATGAATGACACTGTTTTAAAAGATCTCTCAAAGATTGTTGAAGCTAGACACCTTCAGGAGTATCTGGCAGTGTTTCCCTCCTTCTACAGAATATAGGTGTACTCATTGTCTACTGTTTTCAACTTTGGGCTTTTGGCCGACATGCTTATAGACAAAGCAAATGTTCTTCTCTTCAATCTGTTCCTATGCATATGCTCCAAAGATGTTGGCTGTTATGTTCTTCCCAATGAGTAGGTCCACGTGGCCTGGATATGTTATTATGCACTTTAAAACATTGCCTGGGGTGCCTGGGTGGCTCAGTTGGTTAAGTGTCTGACTCTTGGTTTCAGCTCAGGTCATGATCTCATAGTTCCTGAGTTCAAGCCCCACTTCGAGCTCTGTGCTGACAGTGCAGAGCCTGCTTGGGATTCTCTGTCTCCCTCTCTCTCTGCCTCTCTCTCTCTCTCAAAAATAAAAGAATAAACATTAAAAAAATTGCCTGTATTATTTATAATTAGCCCAAACAAAATTGTTACAAAATTAAATAATTATTTCTTTAAAAAATTCTACAGAATAGGGGTGCCTAGGTGACTCAGTCGGTTGAGTGTCCAACTCTTGATTGCAGCTTGGGTCACGATCTCACTGTTCATGAGATTGAGCCCTGCATTGGCTCCTCAGGCTGACAGTGTGGAGCCGGCTTGGGATTCTCTCTTTGCGTCTCTCTGCCCCTCCCCCACTCGCTTTCACTCTCTCTCTCAAAATACATCAATAAACTTTACAAAAAAAATTCTACAGAATATATAAACAATTTCCCCCAAATTGTTTATATACATATGTAACAGTAGCAGTGTTTTACCATATCCTTCAAGGAATCCTAAAAAGACAAAAGAACTGAGTTCTAGCTTCTACATCTGCCAGTCATTTGGTATTACTTTAGGCAAGTTACCCATTGCTCCTCATTTTCTTAACATGTCCAATGTGCAGGCATTACTCCCCTCATTTTAACGTTTTTATTATTTTTGAGAGATAGAGACAGAGCATGAGCGGGGAGGGGCAGAGAGAGAGGGAGACACAGAGTCCCAAGCAGGCTCCAGGCTCTGAGCTGTCAGCACAGAGCCGGTATAAAATCACTGACAGGTCATGACCTGAGCCGAAGTGGGACACTGAACCGACTGAGCCACCCAGGCGCCCCTTACTCCCCTCATTTTAGAGAAGAAACATGTTTCAAGTTGAGTGACTTGTCCAAATGCACAGTAAACTTTTGGATTCAAGGCGTTATGACTTCCCCATCAAACTATATATGGAGATAAAGTAAGCTAATAGATAGGAAAGTGTTTCTCAAAGGAAACTGCCTTTGCCCTACCCGTTTTGTGGTGGCATCATAGACTGTAAGACTTAGGGAGTAACTTCACATTTTTTCCCTCTGGTTTATTATTATTTTAACATTGAAGTAAAGCTAAGTGCAAGTTTGTATTTCAATGTAAAAAGGTATGTTTTCCCATCTGTTTTATAGTGTTTTATGTCCTAATAGAATTTGGCGGGCTGAACATTAATAAGAAATACAGGTGAAAGTTGACTCCTTCTAATTTAAAAGTGGTAAAATTTTATTTCTGCCTACTCATTTCTATTGACTCCACTTACTCCTTATACCTCAGTTTTTAACCATGTAGTAGAGGACACCCTATTATTTGTCTTCCTCCTCTTTTACATTTGTATGGATATTCTTCATTTATAATGATGACTGATCACAGAGAGCAGCAAAAATTCATTCCCAGGCATGAGGGGAATGACGGCTTCTTCTGTTTCTTCTTCTCATGGCGCCCCTTAGTAGCCGGCTCACCCAACAGGAAGAGGGGCTAATGGAATTTACTAATACATCAATACCTGGAATGGAAAAAAAAAGAAACCACCAGGAAGAAGGCTTCCAGAAGAAACATTATGATAGGACACTTATTAAATAAATGTAAGTTCAAACATATCTCATCTTTGAAAATCAAATTAAGTCACAGCTTTGATGCACTTGCAGTTTCTGAGCGAGCTCTTGTCTAGCTTTCCTGAAGCTATCCAGACGCCGGTTTAGGACCTTTCAGTGTTGCAAAACCCAAACCAAACCAAAATAACATCAACAACAATTAAACTCTGTGTTTTCTGAATACCATTTTAACAATTTTGTTCCTTGAATCATTCATTCAACAAATAGCTATTTCGTTCCTACTATGTGTTAGGTTCTAAAATAAGAAAATGTTGCTGATATATTCAACAAGGCACTCTGCTAGTCGCTAATGGGTGTTCAAATCCTCATAAGATTGATTTGTCTGGACCCCCCTGGCTCACTTAATAACAGGGCCAGGCTGGCTGGACCTTTGGCCTGGCCTCAGGGGTAACTGCATGCAGGGACTTGATTGCCATCTTCTTTGTCTCTTCCTTTTCTTTGCCCTCACTCTTGCACTCTTTCCTCCATTTCCATCTTAATATCTTTTCTCTATTTCACTCTGCATATTAACTTTGTTCCCCCAAGCTACCTATTCCTACAAGCATACAATGACAGCCAGAAGGATCTCTGGGCTAGAATCCTTACAGATTTATTTCTGGAGTAGAAAGCAAACTTTTCCCGACCAGCTTCAGTTAATTGCAAGGATTCTACGTGTGCTGAGGATGTGCCTAACTTTGGACCAGGTTGTTGGATACAGTATTACCTTTTTCATGGTATCTGCCCATCCCTGGGGTCAGGGAGGTAGGATCTGTTACTAGAATATGAGGTGGGGAGAAGAGGAAAAGGGTACAATGCTATGTAAAAATAACCATTGCAAAGACAGCATTTCACTAGTGTGCTGAGACATGCCATGAGGGGAAAAAAAAATCTAAAATGAATACATATCTATTTAAAAGCAGATGCAATTTCAGTTAAAAGTATAAAGAATATGGGCAATTTAAAAATGAAGAGATAAAATAGCCCAAACAAATTTTCAAATGTTTAACCAGCTTTCATTGGTCCCCAAGACTCAGCTAATACCTTAAGTATTTACTTGACCCCCAAGACTGGTTAGGATCTCCCTATTATACATATTTGCAGTACTGGCATTTCTCTTTTCTCACAGTTAACATAAGGACAATTAGTTAATTATTTGTTTAAAGTCTTTCTCTGGTGGAATTGTAGCCTCCATGAGACCTGAGACAAATCCAGAATCTCACATAATGCCTGACACATACATAGTAAGCACTCAGTAGATGTTAATTTAATCTACTGAAATGAGATGAATACAACAGTTCGATAGGGGACGATAGTCTTTTACTTTTGTTTCTTTGTATATGTCAGAATTTTAAAAATAATGAGTTCTATTCCATTTTTTTCTTTTAAATATTTTGGAATATGCATAACCCTACATCCTTACATCCTTCGGACAAACCTTTATAAAATGTGCAAATGTGTTAAATGAGTAGGGGAGTCTGTTCAATAGAACTTTAGGAAACAGAGACCAAACAATGAAAATTAAATTAATTTTCATTTTGAGAATTGTTAATCTATAACTATACTCCCTTGCAATCAGGTAACAGGAGTACTTGATGTAAAAGCCACTGCTAGATAATGATATAAATCTATTTTCTCTGTGATAAAGTGATGTGAATCTTACTGTCCTTTATAGTAAAAGAACATGCAATTGTTCTATATAAGTTGAATCAGGTTCACTTCAGAAAAATTTAAAAAGTGTAGAATTCCATGTTAGAATGTTTTCACTGCCAATTTTTGAAAAATTTTTAAAACATTTATTCACCTTAGAGAGAGAGAGAGAGAGAGAGAGAGAGAGAGAGATAGCGCATGAATGGGGGAGCGGCAGAGCAGAAACCAAAACAGGCTCCAGGCTCTGTGCTGTCAGCACAGAGCCCATTGCCGGGGTTGAACCCACAAACTGTGAGGATGACCTGAGCTGAAGTCAGACACTTAACCCACTGAGCCACCAGGTGCCCCTTCACTGCCAATTTTTAACCTCTTTTGCTGAAAATGGGACTTAAGTAAAGCCTTCACCAATCTCCTATTCTAAAGCTAAAGAAAACATATTTTCCTTGTACATGCTTATGGCTTCATTGGTAATCCAGGAATAAAGATATTTCCCACCCATTAATTCATTTAAATTGTCAGAACAACCCTTTGAAGTTGGAATTATTATTTTAATAGCACATCACTTTTATGGATGATAACCTGGGGCTTGAAGGAGGAAGTCGCTAGGGGAGGGATTCAACACCACTGACAGTACTTAGAAACAGTGGTATTTACTGAATGAATAACTTCTCAATATCATACTGATGGTAAATCAAGGGTAGAAATGGGAAAATATATAATGATCACTGATTATGTGTTATTATCATACTAAGCCTGTTACATGTGATAAATCATTTAATCCTCACTATAATCTCATGAGGTGGACACCATTATGCTGATTGACAAATAGGGAAGTAGAGGCTTAGAATGGTCAAGTAAGTTGTTTCTGTTCTCACAGCACTGGATGGGCAGCAGTGGCAAGGCCAGGAGCCTCACACATCCCAGATCACTGCTCCCTGTATCTTCTCCTCAACCTCATGGGAACGTATACTGAAGGCTCCATCAAGCTGACCATCCTTGACTTTTGTCCTGTGCAGCTGCCTGGAGCTGCTGCAGCCCAAACCATGCATAAAACTGCACTAGGCTCCCAAAGATGTAGACCTTTCCAGCTCCCAGTTCCAGAAGCATCCACATTGGCACCTCTCTTCTCTGTGTGCCTGTCCATCAGCCTTGGATTGACTGTTACTGGAGGTTTGCTTTCCATGGCCTTCAGTAGCAGACATCATGTGCTATGTGTCTCACATGCACAGTGTTTCCCTCTGTGATCTCACTCCCTCTGCATATCTGCTTCCAACCTCAGCTTGCCTCCCTCCCATCCTAGTTGGTTATTAGTCTTTAACAGGTTGTTTCTGCTTTCCTGGAGACTGAACTGTGCAACCCAGTGAACTTCTCAACCATCCATCATTTTCTTCAGCCACACTTCCAAGATTGTCCTTCCTTGAGTATTCTCTCTCAGATTCAATATCCTTTGGAGTTCTCCTTCTACCATTCTAATTACTCTCATGTGCATAATCATTCTTCATGCTAAGATTTCCCTGTTTAAATTACTGTGTGGCTTTTGTCTTTTGACTGAACCCTTCTTAGACAAAAGGCTGGTCTAAAAGGACAGTAAAAACTTAAAGAAAGGAAATGGGAACTCTTCCCACCCCACGCATTAACCTAGAATTCAAGCATTCACACCTGACTTGTTAATTCTTGGTCTTTAATAGGTCTGGATCTTCCAATCAACTAAGGTAGAAACCCATTGATTATTGCAATTTATTTACTCCTTACAAGCTAATATACATGAAAATTTTGGGGAAATACACAAACAAGTCTTGTTTATCTTACTACATACAGATTATGGTTACTTTTATAAACTTCAGGGCTATTTTGTGTTTATATCTAAGACTCAGACATAATAAACAGATATGATTCTCAAATGTAGTAAATTCCTTTCTGTATAAATAGTGAGACAAGGGTCTGCAATGGCCTCTGAGTTGATAATTTCATTTTATTTCTGTTTTAAAAGAATTAATGACATTTTTCTTTAGCTCTGGTTGCTTAAATGCAACTGTGGCCATGTTTAAGGGATCTCTAACAGGTTGTCCGGGCTTTATAGGTTTATGTGGTCCCAACAATAAACTCAAAAGTTGATGACAAATAGAGGCTCTGATAAGCTGTGTTTAAATACTTTAGATTAGGTGCAGTTATACTGAAAGTCAAATTTGTTTGAAATCCTTAAAAAAGGTTCCTCTTAATTTTCAAATGGTGTCTGTTACAGTTAACATTGTTAACACGCATGCACTGAATTACTTGTTATCCAAGCATATATGTATTATTTTTTAAATACTATTTTTTATACTTTCTATTTCCTCTTTATTTACTTGTTTATCTACTATCACCTTGTTATGCAAAGGCTTGGGGTGGACGAAAGTACAAGACGTTGAAATTGAAATCAAGAGATGGCAAAAGGTAAGCGTTGCAAGCAGGTGGAGCAGGCAGGTGACAAAACAAAGGGAGCCTGAGGCAGTTCTCCCTAAGGGACAGCTACTCCTGTTTCAGCAGGTCACTGGAGTGCTCACCCAGGGTTGCCAAATCTGATTTCTCAAAGATGAAGAAATGCAGGGTTCTTGATTTGTAAATATCAGAAACTCAGTGGGGAAAAAAAAATAACAGGGTTGAATCTCTGACGCTAGAAGTTAGGTGGTAGTTTTCCTTGAAGGAGTGAGATGGCCAGGAGGGGTAAGGTAAGGAGTAAGGTAAGAAACTGGATTTAATTCTGAATGAGGAGGAAGCCATTGGAGTGTTTGAGTCACCTGGAACAACAATCTTTAATTGATTACACAGCCTTCAATGACTAGGTTCTTAAATGGATAGTTGGCAGTAAGACATTACCTGCTACAATATTGTCTGACATATTTTACTGCTCATTCAGATACTTGTATGAAGAAAAGAATATAGACAGAGAAGTAGGCTGAAAGCCAGGAGATCATGTAGGAGGCTATTTACAATAGTTCAAGTGAACTTGAATGATGGTGGCTTAGTCCAGGAGGCAGTGGCAGAAGTCTTGGTAGAAGTGATGTGATTTACTCCTGAGCCTGCCCTATACAACATTTACATTGAGTCTACCGGCTGTCTTTCTTCAGTCAGGTCTCTTCAAGGTGGCCTGACTGCCACCCCCATTTTACAGACAGAGGTAAACATGGTAATAAGTTTGATGAGGTTGGGACTTGAACACTGGTGAGATTGTAAACCCTATGCATAAGTCACTTGAGTGAATCACTGTGTCCATTTTAAAAGGAGCAGTTAAATCTTGGCAAGAAAATGACTATCTTGTTTCATTGTCCAATTGGGAACACTGCTTTAAGTGTTAATACACCCAGAGCATGACCTTGCTGCTCTTCCAGGGCTGGATCTGTCCGTGTAGCCTGGCCAGAGAAACACTTGACTCTCACGTGGTCCAGCTCCTTAAAGCAGAGACTGCCACAAAGGAAACAACATTAATCTTTATTGGAGCATGGTTCCCAAATAGGCAACTGACAAAAGCACTTAACAATGCCCTGAAAGGACTACTGATAATCCCAGGAACTAATAGGTTGTGTTCCAAAGTTTCAAAGCAATTCAGGAAAGAAAATAACACTGAAAAGTTATAATTGGGCTCTTTGAGAGATGTGTTTTGATCAGAGAATCTTTTGATCCCTTCTTCTTGCAATTCCTTGTGTCCCTCATATTTATATAGCAAATTAGAACGTGGTGCTTTACAGTTTACTTGTTATCATGTGGATTTTCTCTCTTGAGCCCTGAAAAATGATGTGAAATACACAAGAAACCATTTTATTCCTCAGAGAGAAGAGGAAACTAAGCTGAAGAGAAATTCCATATTTGGGCCAAAGACACCCAGTGATAACAGTGCCTATGTCTTTGCATTTCTACCCTGAACTCTCTCCATGACATCACACTGCCTCCCAAACACCACCACCTTGGCATCAGCCTGGTTTTTCTTTCTTCCCAGAGTGGGAAACCCACTCAAGTCATCCTTCAGAAAAGGATTTATTATTATTATAGAGGAATATATATATATATATATATATATATATATATATATATATATATATATAATCTAACCTCAAAAAATCTGAAGAAAGCTCTATGGATTAACGAAGTGTTTCCCCTTTTGATTTGCTTGTTATTTGTACTCAGACTGCGATCTGCTCGTGTGCTACACATGTTATGAGCTACATTCTGTGTAGCTTTCTGTCTCATTCATTTTGCACTCAGCCACTTTTTTTCTTTTTCATTTCATGCAATAACATTCAGTACCACATACTCAAAATCATCTTGCCATCATGCTGTGAAAGCTTACCCTTTTTAAACAGAAATGGAGACATTACTATATTACTATTTAGAAACTCTGAAAAAGGTTGGGTAGCATACATATAAATCATCTAGGCATTCATTGGGAATTAATTGCTTTCAAATACCAAGAATGCTTGATAAACAGCTGATGAAAAATTAAAAGGTATCTTAGCAGTGGCTCATTATCTGAAGATGGGGATCTTAATTGTGTGAATGCATCTGTTACCAAAGCAGTGTACTTCTTTGTAAAACCCAACCACAAGGGAATCAGAAGCTTCAACTTCCTTTTAAAACAGGAATTCTTACAAATAAATTCTGAAAGACATCATAAAATGATCTTGCTTTTCCCACCGAAAAACCTGATACATCATAAAGGAAGAAAAAAACCTTACCAATATCTTCTCCTGAGAGCAGAGACGAGACTAGGAGTCTTGATTTCTGAGCCTACTAATCATCGTTTTACCTGTCTTCAATTGTCCCATTGGCTATCTGTGTTTCCAGGGTTGTTTTTTACATTGGTTTTTGTAGATCTACTCCTTAAATTGCACACCTAATTCATCTGTTCCACAGTCATCATTTCAAACACTTACCAGTGGCTGTTCTCAGCAGGAAACCATATAAAAATATTGGAATCACCTAGGAAATATTAAAAAATACACCTCTCTTTTCTTTTTTCTCTTCCCTATCATGCTCTGACCCTAACCTTACAAGACCATTTCTTAAATAACTCCTCATAAAGGTCCTTGAAACAAATTCATGGAAACACTGGTAAGATCATTTTCTCCAAAGCCTTTTTGACTGCGCTAATCTCCAAGAGAGGGAAGTATTTTACTGACTGCAAACAAAAGTCACAGATCACCCAAGCTTAGCAAAACACAGAATATAAACTAGGGCAATAAGATATGAGAAACAAATTATATTTTTAATATTCTTTCCATGTTAATAATCTCTAAACTGTTTCTGACAATAGTTACAAGGAATTTGAAAATGTATTACCACCGTACATTCATGCTCCCAATGGTTTATTATAATAAGATTTTAATCTTACAGAGTTGTTCCAGCTCATTTCTCCAAGATGTCATTACTTTGCAGAATAACTAAAAGATGGGCAAGTGCCTACCCGACATACTCTAGGGTGTTCATCATTAAGCTCTGAATACCTACACCTGGAGAATTGAGCATAGTCAATCACTATACTTAAAAATTAACTGGGTAAAAAAAAATAAGCATAAGTACATTAGAGACAGCTTAGATATTTCCCAGAAGAAAGGCCATACGTTGGTGTATGGGCCAGAGAAAAAGTTGAGGAGATAGATTCCAGGTACATGAGAATAGAAATGCCTTGTGCTTCATGTTAGATAACCCTGACTTTTCTCATGGGGTGTCCTGTTTCTAAGTCCTGAAATTGTAAATAATTGAAAAGTCCTGCCCTTTCTGCATTCTTCCTCTCATATGCAGTTGATTTTCTTCTTGATGTATTATTAGTGTGCATATTGGACGCTGCCCCACTTTTAGCTCCTTACTTAAATAAGAGTCTCCATTTACTGCCATTGCTGCCCCCTAGTTGGAGCTAAGACCAAGAGGAAAAAAAAATGGGGCTGAAAGATCTCATCCAGCTTGGCCCGAACCTCTGACCTCACATGAAGGTATGGGCCTGGGATTGGGGGATGGAAATCCAGTTCCTGGAGAGAGAGCCAAGATGAAAAATCACAAAACTCAAAGGCTGAGTCTAGATCAAGAAAAAATTAGTATGCTTATTAATTTTAGGCCAGGGAAAAGGGGAAACTATCAAAATAGAAAATGGATTATAAATTACCTAAAACTTGGAAATAGGCAAAAGAGCCTACTGGGTGTTTCTTCAGGGTAGAAATGGTTGTTTTTTTAATATTGTCTAGGTACTGAACAACTCAGTGGGGGCAGAAGTTAAGTTATTGAGTTTGGTAAAACAGATACAGCAAAGCTTACAACTTATTGCCTTGGAAGACATTAAACACTTTTGTATGTTAGCCAGCTATCTTATCCCGACATTCTTTGATTAAACTCCCCATTTATATCTTGCTCCTAAAACGTTCTTGGGTCTGTTTTAATATCTTCAATATCTTTCTCATTATTTAATGGGTTAAATAAAATCTTTGACATATGTGTTGTATACTTGTATGATGTCATGATTTTTAATCTTTTGAGAATTAGACTTTAACAATTTGGCAGTTCATCTACCAAAGTGTCCAATAAAACTCACCTGACAGAAAGGAGTAAATTGTGTTGCCACAGGGGTATACCTCATGGGCTACTAAGCCCAGATACATTTGTTTCTTGGCTCCCTCAGTGAATTCCAAGTAATAAGACAACTTGAGCTTTTCTTACTCTAGTTTTTTTCCATCTGGTTTCATTTCTCATTCCCCTCTACCCCCGCTTCAGTTCTGTCATTGCTGGTAAATTATTCCCTGCGGGTATCACTTCAAACTCTGTGTTTGGCTTTATGATCTGACTGTTTGGTGATTGCTGCAAGGGACTGATGGAGATCTATTGTCTGTTGGAAGAGAAACCAGAATCTAGTTTGTTAGCCTTTTTTGTTTGCATCTTTTTGTGAGCTCAAATCAGGTAAGAATTTCATGCCCACCAGGAAGAAAAATAGTTGCATGAGATCTAAACAGTGAACTTTTGGATTTTTATGTTTACATCTGACCTGTGACTGAGTTGTAAAATAAGCCAAAAATTCCATGTTTCTGTATGCCTGTGAGCAGCAAAGTACTTTCCTAACTGTGAAAAGTGTTAATAGATTATTGTCTCCTAAATTACAGGAACTTTGTTCTGATTCATTTGATGAGATAAGTGCTTATAAAATAGAACAGTTGCCAAATTTGCAAATAAAAAGAAACCAAACTTAAACAATTATAAATATGCTAGACCCTTAAGGAAAAAAAGAATCCTTCTTACATAAGCTGCTAGCTTAGAATAACTTTTGGACAGGAATCTTAGTTTACATAATTATAATGACTATTTAGACAAATGAGACTGATTTAGTGATTTTCATTTAAAAAGCAATAACTTTTTGTCTTTTCCTTGAATGAATCATTATGAGTATGAAGTAAGCACAGCTTAAAATAAAAGAAAGGTTTGGGTTTGTTTTCTCATGAAAGACTAGTCAAACTAAATTTTTAAAACTTCATTTATTGGGGCGCCTGGATGGCGCAGTGGGTTAAGCGTCCGACTTCAGCCAGGTCACGATCTCGCGGTCCATGAGTTCCAGCCCCGCATCAGGCTCTGGGCTGATGGCTCAGAGCCTGGAGCCTGTTTCCGATTCTGTGTCTGCCTCTCTCTCTGCCCCTCCCCCGTTCATGCTCTGTCTCTCTCTGTCCCCCCAAAAATAAATAAACGTTGGAAAAAAAAATTAAAA
Source organism: Prionailurus viverrinus (assembly GCF_022837055.1). Classification (NCBI taxonomy): domain Eukaryota; kingdom Metazoa; phylum Chordata; class Mammalia; order Carnivora; family Felidae; genus Prionailurus; species Prionailurus viverrinus. The sequence continues at coordinate 160,156,030 of NC_062568.1, read as the reverse complement.
AACAAAACAAAACTTCATTTATTGGTTTTCTGATCAAATAAGTTAACATCAGTCCTACATTTTATTTACTATTGTTAATAATGCACATTTTTCTGGCCGAATTGAATCATAATTCCAACATTCTTATAGCAATAATCATGTTTTACAGTACGTCAGCTTACTTGCAATGTCCGAGATCTTTAGGAACTTAAATACTTGCATTAATGTCAAACTGAGTTATTTTTGAATAATCTTTGAATAGTTGGATAATTCATAATTAAGGTGGAATGCTAAAACATTGATTACTGAGCATAATTTTAAGTTGATAAACTTTTGCTTCTTATTTTTATATACTCCATAGAGTGGATATATCTTTGAGTTATGTTAATGAACATGATCATTTTAGTTTCTTTAAGAAGACATGAAAGGGATCAAAAAACAGATGTGTGTGTCTGTAATTATTGAACTATGTGTATTCATGGGATTTGCTTGTTACCTAAGAGCCTTGTGAATGATAGACTGTTACCAATTCCTACCTTTTGGTTGGCTCTGTAAAACAGAAGCTGCTACTTTAATTAAAAGTTACTTAATTTTTAAGTGGTTGGGGCTATCTTACTTAATTTTGGGTGGTCGAGGGTATCTTAGGAGAAATACAACTGGGCATATGATTTTGTTTTTTAAGGCTTAATGAGAGTACTTTTGTCTATCGTAAAAGTTCATCCTGTTTTAGAACATGGAAAGGCAGAGTAAATGACAAAACCAGAGTGAGTTATTTATTTTGTAACTGGAAGTTTGTACCTTTTGACCACCTTTACTCATTTCGGTCACTCATGATTCAATCTTAACCAAACAACCACATCTTTCTACTGTTTTGTTTTGTTGCTTTTTCCTTCTCAACATTGGATTCTAAGTTCAGAAAAAAAAATAAGAAAAGTTTTAGGATATTTTTTACACCTGAAATTAGTTTTGGGTTTTCTCATAAAGCCCCTGGAAATTTTTAAAAGTTTCTTATTGTGTCTTATAAAAATAAGAGTGCTAAAATAATTGTTTGTTTGATATGCTCCATATTTCTTAATTAGTTTAATGCTTTTTTAAGAGTTGCCTGGGAAGAACTGTCAAATCAGAAAACATGCCCAGTCTTTGTTAGGTTGTTTGTACAGAAAACATGATATCCATAGATATCCATAGAGATATTTCACAAATTGTATACTTTATGGGAAGGCCCTGAAGATTTTTGATTGCTTTCGTGATCCATGATATGTTCTTACTTTTAAGGGAAGCATTGATAGCCTCTTAGGAAATAGTAATGTACTGCACATCAATAGAAAAATTTCCTCTCCTCCATTCTGATATTATTGGTTATTGGATTAAAATAACTACAATTACTCAGTCTCCTTCTCAAATAGGTTTTTGCTTTCTTTTGATACTTGCTTAAAGATTCTACTATATAAATATCAGGCTACAGAATGTATCTTCAACATGTATAGACAGACTGAGAGTCTTGCAGAAAGGATTGTGTTAGGTACTCTGAATAACTGGTATGTCAAAAAATAAGCTCTTGGGTGTGGGCCCCCAAGCTTATTTTAGTTTGATAATTCTCAGACTGAGTCAACATCTTCAGGACTTTTTCCAGTGTGGAATTCGATCTACTTCCCAAAGCTGACTGCTGACACAACATCCAGATTAATACTATAGGTTTGAAGAGGGAAATGAAATTGGTGTTCGTTTTGATTATTATTGATATTACCTTTAACTTTCTATTCTTTTAATGTATATATATGAGGAAGTCCTTTTTCTCTCCTTGTAGTCTGTTTCTAACCCATTAGGTTGACTATGCTTTTATAAACAGAAATGAAACATTTATTCTTAATTTTTTTTTAATTTTAGAGAAAGAGCACAAGTAGGGAGAGGAGCAGATGGAGAGAGAGAGAGAGAGAGAGAGAGAGAGAGAGAGAGAGAGAGAGAATCTTAAGCAGGCTCCATGCTGAGCATGGAACCCAATGTGGGGCTCAATCCCATGACCCTGGGATCATGACCTAAGCCTAAATCAAGAGTTGGATGCCCAACTGACTGAGCCACCCAGATGCCCCAGAAATGAAACTTTTAAAAATAGCATTTGATTCTCACTAACCCCTTGGAATTCAGAAACAAATCTTTTACTAAGTCTTCTTACTTTGTACTATTTATATATTCAATAATAACCTGTGCTCTTTTCTATCAGCATATGGTTGAACAAATCAATTATGCAACCAAGGCCATGCGTGCAATGCCATGCTTGACAAATCTCATTTTATCAGGTATGATAATCCCACTAATAAGGAACAAGGATCAATCTTATGTGTGAATCCAGTGTGTAGATAGGCCTCTTAAGAAAACCGGGTTGGTATTTGGATGAAAGGATTGCAGTCCCATAGGTGATAAAAAAGGATACTCTGAGGCAGGCTACTTCTTAGCAAATTTTGAAGACCTCCAACAAAGATGTATTATCCCCAATTTAGAGGTATGGCAGAGAAAATTTGGAGAGAGAGATTATCTTGGTCTTGGTTTCCTAGTCTCAGGATAGAAGGGCCAATAATAGAAGACTTGAAAAAATTCAATCCAAGATTCCTTATCAAAATCCCAGACAGAAGTCAAGTATCTTGTATTAGCAGCTGTTCAGTGCTGTGCAGCTCTGGGTTGGCAGGGTAAACTTGAGGAGGCCACGCAGTTATGGACGTGCTCGTTGTACCTACGTTAGTGATCAGACCAAAGTTAATGAGCCCAGCTATTTTGTGATCATGCATGTTATTTGCAGATTATTTAAAATCCCCAAAGGGGAGAGACTGTTAGAAAAATTATCCCCGATTTGGGGCGCCTGGGTGGCTCAGTCAGTTGAGCGTCCGACTTCAGCTCAGGTCATGATCTCGCGGTCTGTGAGTTCGAGCCGCGCGTCGGGCTCTGTGCTGACAGCTCAGAGCCTGGAGCCTGTTTCAGATTCTGTGTCTCCCTCTCTCTGACCCTCCCCCGTTCATGCTCTCTGTCTGTCTCAAAAATAAATAAACGTTAAAAAAATTTTTTAAGAAAACTTACCCCCGATTTGGAAACTGCTAGAAGAGATGTCTTGGTGTATGTTCAGTATAGTGTTGGGCTCGACCTTATCTTGACCAGACTATTTTGCAACTTGGTAGGAACAGAGATTAATTTATAGATTGTTTTGACCAGTTCCCTTATTAATGGAATTAAATAAAAATATTTGACACATGCTTATTTTATATTTGTATGAGAATACAAATTTTTTCTAATCTTTTGAAAACTGTACATTCACACTGGTAATGATAATAGAAATTATGGACAGATATCTGGTAGAGCAATATGTCATATTGCTAAGTGGAATGGGCCCTTACTGTGGTCTTTTAAGGCACTTGACTAATTGTTTTAAGGATACAACTAGCAAGAATAGCAATAATAGTAAAATTGTTAAAAGTGTGCTATTTAATACCCTAGAGACTTTGCTTCTATTACCCATTATTCTCACCATAGTCTATGTGGGAAGTATTTTCATTCTTTTATAGGTAAGGAAATTGAATCTCCAAATTCACACAGCTAGTAAATGGCAAAACAGTTTTCATCCCAAATCTGTCTGACTTTAAAGCTTTTCCTCTTCAATAGTTTTCTACTATGCTAATCAGCCTCCAATAAACACAGTTCCTATCTTCAAGGTGTTCACCAAACTAAAAGGACATTTTTTCTTTCAATGTGCAAAAATGTTGGCAATAGTTTCTGAAAAAAATCCACATGTAAGTGGGACCTGCACAGTTCAAACAATGCTGTTCAAAAGCCAATTGTATATTTTGCCTAATCTCTATTTCAGATTGATTTTGGCAAGTTATGTTTCCTTTCTAGGATTCAGTTTCTCCTTTTCCGAAATGTTTCATCTCCAATACATGTTTTTTTTTTTGTTGTTTTTTAATTTCACACCATTTGCTATCTTTTACACTTTATGTTATTCCTTCCCTCTTTGCCAGCTTGGATTCCATTGATAATTGTTAGAATTACTCCCTGATTTACACTATCGATCTTTCTATTGACTTGGTAAAACTGAATTTTGATTTAGTCCCACATCAGCTCTTTGTGCCTGCATCTGGGCAGCTGAAATGTGCCTGAAGAAAAATGCACAATGATCCTGACTGTTCTCACTTTACATAGATGACTGTTAATGTCAAGGCAGTCCTTGTGGAGACAGACCCATTATATTTTTACTCCTAGTTAATTCACTCTCCAGTCTTTTAGATAACTATTTCTTTCTCTCTCTTGCTCCAAACCTCCAATACTTAGGCCTTCTTTTCACCATGTGCTGATGACCCTGAATCCCCTGTTTTGTTTGTTTGTTTTTAGAGTTATTTATTTATTTATTTCGTTTTTAATGTTTATTTATTTTTGAGAGTGGGGATGGGACAGAGAAAGAGGGAGACAGAGGATCTGAGATGGGCTCTGTGCTGAGAGAAGAGAGCCTGATGTGGGGCTCAAACTCACAAGCCATGAGCTGATGTCAGACATTTAACCAACTGAGCTACCCAGGTGCCTCTGGATCCCCTGTTTTTATTGAGAAAATGGGCGTATTTATAATACTTCCACTTGATGCCATCACTACATCTTCCTAGCTACTTGTAACTCTATCCATAGACTATAACTTCACTCCCAGTTGAATGGATGAATTGTCCTTGTTCCCAGCTAAGTCTCCCTCCACTGATACAAAGTGTCTCATTCCTGGTTTTCTCCTCCATGATATTGCTCCTACAAGTGTCCCCCTGGTGCTTCATCAGTTTTTACAGGCTAGTGAATTATTACCAGAGAGCACACAAAAATGTTGTAATAAAATTGCCTCTCTGGCTACTGCCTCATTCTTTAGTTCCTGTGTACAGAAATGTCCTCGGAAGACCTGCCTAAAATCATTGTATCGTTTCTTCTGCCCTCTTCTATCCTTTCTTGAATCCATCTTATTCAAGTTCCTCTCCCCAACTCTGACTATTCTAAAAGGCATTAGTGATCTCCACATTGACAAAAACTGTGTTCAGTTTTCAGTTCTTGTATTATTTGAATGAAACCAGCATTTGACCTGATTGGGAGTGCTCACTTTCTTTGAACACTTTATTCCCTTGCTTTAGGACTATCACTTCCTCTCTTGGTTCTCTCTCTAGCTCTCTGGACACCAATTTTCAGGCTTTATTGCTGGTCATCTCCATGAATTTTAGGTATTGGTGTTCTCTGGGATATAGAACTTAAACCTTTTCTTTTTGCTATCTAAATTCATTGCATAGGTGAATTTATCTAGAATTATGGCTTTATATACCAGCTATATATTGATGAGTTACAAATTCCTGAAGCAGCAGTTAGTGTGTTGAGCATATGGGTTAATATGTTGGGGAGTATCATGGGCCTAATCTTTCTGCCTGGTGGAAGCTACTCCACTGCTTCTTGTCCTAGGTCACTGCTATGGACTGAACTGTGATGCCCTCTACCCCAAATTCATGTTTTGAAGCCATAGGACCCCAGTGTGATGGTGTTTGAGATGAGGGCTTTGAGAACTAATTAGGTTAGATGAGGTCATGAGGGTGGGGCCTTCATGAAGGGATTAATACTCTGATTAGAAAAGGCTAGAGAGCCTTCTTCCCTCTCTCTCTCTCTCTCTCCATCCCCACTCCCCACGCACTCAGGACCCAGTGATGACACACCCAGAAGCAGCCACCTACAACCCAAGAGAGAGCTCTCACCACATACCAACCCTGCAGGCATCTTGATCTTGGACTTTCAAGTCTCTAGAACTGTGAGAAATAAACACCTGTTATTGAGGTCACTCAGTCTATACTATTTTGTTATGGCAGCTCAAGCAAGTTGAGAAAGTCACCATGTAGCTTCAGAAAACCAGGGCCCAATAACCGGAAAGATGGACTCTTTTTTTGCCATGTCTTAATTCACAATTGAATGTGAACATCGGCATCTTAACTCTAAGCCACGACAGCCAGATTATAGCTTGCTTTCTCTAGAAACGTCAGCAAAATCCAGATGCTCAGCTGAAGGTCCCTGGGTAGATTCTGTTTTGAGCTAGTCAGAAGCCAACTGTGACACTTGATAGCCACTGGCAGTCTTGGTGCTGATCCTATTCAACACTAGATTCTGGGTACTCAGCATTGTTCATGGGACATGGGACTAGTCATTTTATGCTTGAGGAATGTTGATTGAATGAGTGAACATGAAGCAAAGTCTTCTTTTATAATATTGATCATTAAATAAGCTTTTCTTTTTTTTTTATGGCTTACTTTTCAATACTACCATTAGAAATGAGGATGTTTTCTGTCCTTTCGTGCCTGCAGAGTTAACACAATGATGTATAAATGAGTTCACTGGAGCTAACTATGCTACATTCAGATTGATACTTGTCACACCACTGTTTGTCATTTGTAGGATTAATAGTGCTTGTGTCCAGACTAGAAGTTACTACCCCAAATCATTCGGTAAACATTCATTACTATAATTCTCATGAAAATGGTAAGAAAATGCAAGTTTCAAGTCAATGTCGGACTGGTAGTTTAAAATCATATTCAGAATTCTCCAAATTCTTAAATAATGGCTTAATTGCTATGTTAAAGATAGGAGGATTGAGTTGGTTTCATTATGGCAAAGCAAATTGATTCTGTTCACTAGTTTGGAAATAAGTGAATGACTCCAATTTATGCCAAGTGCTTTATGTGTGTTTTCCCATTCAATCTTCCAACATTTCTCTGGAGTACATATTATTGTACATATTATGAATAACCACATACTCAAGGCTGTATAAAAACTTGGCAACTTCTACTGCCAGGAAACTACTGTATATCCCAGTGTAGTAAAAACTGTCAACTTTAGTAACACACCTACTGTTCTGGGTCTTGTAGATGAAATTAGTGGACTTTCAAACTTTATAGGTCATAATCTACATTAGTGCCTTAGAATACTAACAAGAACTGAAGTTTATTTATGAGGTAGGTTGTAGAGGGAAACATGAAGATTTGAATTGCCTTCAAGCTGTGTATTCACTTCGAAATAGGTCACTGTCTGTTTACACCCACTCTTCCAAACAATGGGTCACAGAGGTGAAACCAGGGCAAGTCTGCAATTTCCCCGACCACACATGACCCTTTTCTTCAAGTACTGACAAGGACCCTGACTTTAAATTTTTGCCAGATGACCTTCTGTGAGATGAGTTGATGTCTTCCTTAGGCTGACATGATCAGTGGATGATTCTCGGTTTCCACCTAAGGACTGAGGTTAGAAAACAGCAGGGTTGAATTTGTAGATGCTGCAGGTTCATTAAATAGCTAGGTTCAACTTCGTGCTTCCGAAGTCAGCCAGGCTTGGCCTAAAGTCTAATATAAAAGAGTATTTACACAGGGCTATGGGTAAATACATTTCCTTAGAAGTTGCCATTCCTTTTGACACTTGAATATATGATTAATTAATAAAAAAAGGAAGATTATGTACCTGAAATAACCACATGAATCATGCCTGCTAACATGATTATACCGTGCACGTGGAAATTAGTTTGACCTTTTCATAAAAAGAAATTACGTGCAGTACTATTCTTGTTCTGTGGCATGGCACATTTTTTTCCAACGTTAAAGAGAGGATGGCAGATAAAAACACATCATTCACATTATGCCTAATGACTTTTAAATTAATTTAATTTAATACTTAAATAGCTAATAATTATGATTTTCAAATCAAATAGTATTAAAGTGAAAAGCTGGTTACCCATGTCTCAGATCCCATCCCACTCCCAGAGGTAACCACTTTTATTTGTTTGTTGAGTATCCTTTCAGAGATTTTTAAGATGCATATTCAATTAAGACAAATATATATTCTCACTTTTATCCCTTTGTTACTTAAATATATATTCCTACTTTTAACCTTTTGTTACTTATACGTAACCTACTATTTTTTTTTAACCTAATGACACATCTTGGAAAATTTTCATAGTAGTACACTTTCTCTTATTTTTTATATCTGCGTAGTAGGATCCCATTGTATAGCTGTATGTACGTTAAAAAGCATTTGAGTTGTTTCCAATCTTATTATTTCAGACAATGTTGCAACAAATAAGTTTGTATAGTATTTCCAGATATACTCTTAGATTTTCTACAAATAGTGACAATTTTACAGCCTAATTCCAATGTATATATCTTTTTTTTTGTCTGCATCCCAAGGTTATTTTTTAAAAATCTATTTCTACCTTTTTTAAAGTTTTATTTAAATTCCAATGTTTATATCTTTAATTTCTTTCTTTTTTCACTGACTTATAACACTAGAATAATGTTTAAAAATGATTGTAATGCATCATGATCTTTTCCCTTACTTTAGTAGGAATTCCTTTAATGTCTGATCTTTAAACATGGCTTTCAGGCTGACATAGATGTATTGTCCTATTAAAGAAGTATTCATAGGGGCGCCTGGGTGGCGCAGTCGGTTAAGCGTCCGACTTCAGCCAGGTCACGATCTCGCGGTCCGCGAGTTCGAGCCCCGCGTCAGGCTCTGGGCGGATGGCTCAGAGCCTGGAGCCTGTTTCCGATTCTGTGTCTCCCTCTCTCTCTGCCCCTCCCCCGCTCATGCTCTGTCTCTCTCTGTCCCAAAAATAAATAAACGTTGAGAAAAAAAAAAAAATAAAGAAGTATTCATATATTCCTAGATAACTGAGAATTAAAAAAAAAATCAAGAATGGCTATTGAATTTTTCAAATACCTTTTCAATGTCTCTAGAAATAACCCTGTTTTTTGCTCCATATAATTATTTATCTGAATAATTTTACTAATGTTGAATTATTCTTACATTCTTGGATTCTGAATTTATAAGATGGACTTTTATGTTTCCTTTAAATTCAAACTTTGTTAGATTTAATTTGTGTCATTTTCTTTATAAAATTTAATGGGAAATATTCATTCTTTTTATGCTTTTTATAACTTAGATATCATAATGATTATCTCCTTTTTAACTTGACTATATCCCTTATGCTATACTTTTTATTCTTGTGACTTGTTTATTTTAGAAGTGGAAGTTAATGTAGCTCTCAATCCCCTTCCCTGTTTCGTCCATTCCCCAACCTACCTTCCTTCTGGCAACCACCAGTTTGTTCTCTGTATTTATGAGTCCACTTCTATATTTTTGTTGTTGTTGTTGTTTTTCGTTTGTTTTTTGTTTTTAGATTCTACGTGTAAATGAAACCATATGGTATTTGTTTTTATTGTCTGATTTATTTCACTTAGCTTAATATCCTCTAGGTCCATCTATGTTGTTATAAATGGTAAGATTTTATTCCTATAGTTGAGTGATGTTTTATTGTGTGTATGTATGTATATACATATAAATACATATATGTGTGTGTATATATATATATACACACACATATATATGTGTGTGTGTGTATATGTATATATATATATATATATATATATATATATATCACTTATTTATCCATTCTTCTATCAATGGATACTTAGAGGTTGCTTCCATGTCTTGGCTATTGTAAATAATGCTGCAATAAATATAGGCATACATCTATCTTTTTGAATTAGTGTTTTTGTTTTCTTTTGGGAAATATCCAGAAGTGGAATTACTGAGTTTTATGTGATTTCTATTTTTAATTTTCTGAGGAATTTGTACACCATTTTTCATCATGGTTATATCAATTTACATTCCTGCTAACAGTGCACAAGGCTTCCCTTTTTGCCACATCCTCACCAATTCTTGTTATTTCCTGTCTTTTTGATACTAGCCATTCTCACTGGTATGTGGTGATAACCTCATGGTGGTTATCTACTCTTCACATATCTGGTAAAATTTCCCTGTGAAGATCATATTGTCTTGGTAATTCATTAGAGGAAGATGGGGGACTGACAATTTTCACAATTGCTTCTGTTCAGATTTTCTATGTCCTCTAGGGACAGTTTAGGTTAATTATATTTTCCACTAAAAGTACTCGTTTTACCCAGGTTTTCAAATGTATTTTTCTATGTGTAACATGCATTCACAATGGAGCAGTATATCTTTGATATTACAAATACCAAATCTCCACCCTCTCCACAGATCTTATTCCTTAAAATTTAATTTCTCTTACCAGGGAAAAATTTAATTTTATTCTTAAGGGGAACAAAAATGAAAGTATGATGGAGGCATATTATAGTATGTTAAAGTAGTTTTTAGGATTATTTCAAAATTCTCTATTTCTATGTTTTAACCCTTTATCCTTTCTTATTTTTTGGATTTACATATTTTTTCTTGATAAATTTAATGATTATTTTAAATATCTTATTTTCATAATTTCAAAAAAACCTGCTTTTGGAGTTATATATTAATTCTCCTCACTTTCCTTTCTTAGCTTATTTATTTCTTCTAGACTACAGGTTTTTTTCTTCTGTTTTCCCTCTATTTAAAATTTTTAAAAATATGTTTATTTATTTATTTTTGAAAGAGACAGAGAGCACAAGTAGAGGAGGGGCAGAGAGAGACACAGAATGTGAAGCAGGCTCCAAGCTCTGCACTATCAGGGCAGAGCCCAACGTGGGGCTCAAATTCACGAACCACAAGATCATGACCTGAGCCAAAGGTGGATGCTCAACTGACTGAGCCACCCAGGTGCCCTTGTTTTCCCTCTATTTAATAGTGTTTTTCTATCTTTTTGAGTTGGTGCTTATTTAATTATTTCAGCTAATGCTGTGTTACAAAATTCTGATAAGTAGTGTTTTCATTTGTCATTATTTTCCAGAAATTCTACAATTTTTGTTCATAAGAGTACTTAAGAGAGGTTTTATGTTTATTTCCAGGTTCAGAGATGTTTATTTTTATGATTTGTCTATTAATTTCTAGTTTTATTATGTTGTGATTACAGAATGTCCATGATTCCTTATTTTTAGATTTTATTGAAGTTTTCTTCATGGCTTGATAGTTCATATTTCGTGAATATGCTCTTAACCTTTGAAAGACACACAATCTCCACCTTTGAGGCACAACACCTGATATATCCATATTTAGATCAAGAGAGATGAGTAAACTTCTTCTATATTATGATCTCCTTTCTATATGTTTTTCTATCTCCTGCAATGTCTGCTTATATAAGTTGTTGCTATGAGGCATTTAGATCATAGATATTCATAACTTCCACATCTTCATTGTGAATTTTACTTTTTGTGTTATAAAGTGACACTCTTGTTTCATACAATACTTATTTGTCCTGAATCCAACTTGCCTAAAACTAAGGTCAGACTTTTGCTTTTTTATTATTATTCCTTTATGTGTTTGTGTGGGAGGATGGGGCATTATTTCAGGTAAAACTTTGATTTTCTTTTTGTTTTGAACCATTCTGAATCTTTCTTTTTTACATATCTGTCTACAGTATCATGTTTGCTTTTAATGCAATTTGAAGATCCTTTTATTTATTTTATTTATTTTTTAAATGTTTATTTACTTATTTTGAGTGATAGTGTGCGCACACATTCGTGCGTGAGCAGGGGGAGGGCAGAGAGAGAGGGGAGAGAATCCCAAGCAGGCTCTACCCTGTCAGTGCAGAGCCAAATCCAGGACTCAATCTCTGAACCCTAAGATCATGAACCAAAATTAAAAGTTGGTTGCTTAACCAGCGTAGTCACCAGGTGCCCCAATTTGAAGATCCTTTTAAAAAATAACTTGAAGTATGTATTGATTTGGAAATATTTATGTCGATTCTTAGATACGTGTGTGTGTGTGTGTGTGTGTGTGTATGCATGTGTTTATGCTTCCTCTTTTTACAAAGGTGTGCATTAAGGTATGTATTCACTTTCTAGTGGCTACCTTTATAATTAAGTCTTCATATTATATTCATAATTTTCTATTATTTTAGACATTATTAGTTACAAGCAATGATAACATGGCATGCATCTTATTCTTTTGACTCTGCATTATTATATTTTGTTTAAAAAATTAAATTTCCTAGTGTTTATCTTTGCATTGTTATACACATTTAGTGTACTACTATGTCAGCTTTAAATTACATTTTCAACCTCAGCAGTTATAGATGAGTCAGTCAGTGAACTTGCTCTAATCACCACCAACTTTTTCCTTTCTCTTCTGAATACTTGTGTTTTGCATCATCCCTACATTTTCAAAGTCTATAGCATTCACGCATATTTTAATGGTCTAATTTTAGAACATAAGTATATTCATTGTTCATCATGAGAAAGTTTCCCCACATTTATTCTAGTAGATTCCTCAGAAAGAAAGAATAGTCTTTGATTTTTAAAGTTTTAAGTGTCTTTAAATGGTCTTTATACTTGATGGATGACTTGGTTGATATAAAATACTTAGATCATATTTTATTTCCTTGAGAATGTCGTGTTTTTTTCCATTGACTTTGCTTTGGGGAAGACTGAAGTGAAGTTGAACTTATTTTTCTTTACACAAATCTTGATCTTTTTGCTTTTTGGCTTCAAAGATTTTCTTTATATTCAAATTTCAATAATTTGCATATGTTTTTGCTTGAACATTATGAATCAGTTTTCTGTAGTACATGGCATTTACTTTCCGTATGGAGATTCAAGACTTTTGTTTTAATTTCAGAGAAGTTCTTTCTTAATTTTGTTTGCAAGTATTTGCTCTGTCCCATTGCTAAGGTTTTCTTCTTCAGAGACTCCAACTATAGGTTTGCTGGCTGTGCGTTGTATTTCATCTATCATTATCATTTTCACACAATGCTTAAAAGTATATTTCTCTTTGTTTTCATTTTATTTTGGCCATTATTCTCATATGGGTCTTTGCTGTCTCTTACTCATCCACAGTGCTTATTCCCTTCTGTGTTTCTTCCAATATTGTCTTCGTTTCTGTCATGGTTTGGTTCGTTTCTCTCTTTCATATCTGATGTATATCAGCTCACTTCATCCCCATCCCTTTCTTGAGTTTCTTCATTTGTGCTTTGTCACATTGCCTAATAGAATACATTGCCTCATTAACCTAATGGTAAATATATTTCATTTAGGGATTCAGTATAGCTTCATGAATAAGAGACAGACACTGGAGAAACACTGAATGGGTTTAAATACTGGCTCCTCTCTGAGTAGCTGTGTGATTTTTTTTAAGCTTATTTGTTTATTTGGAGGGGCACCTGGGTGGCTCAGTCAGTTAAGCAACCGACTCGGCTCAGGTCATGATCTCAGTTTGTGAGTTTGAGCCCTGCGTCAGGCTCTGTGCTGACAGCTTGGTGGAGCCTGGAGCCTCCTTCAGATTCTGTGTTTCCTCTCTCTCTCTGCCCCTTCCCTGCTCATGCTCTGTCTCTCTTTCTCTCTCAAAAATAAACACTAAAAAATTAAAAAAATAAAGTTTATTTATTTATTTGGAGAGAGAAAGCATGCACATGCAAGCAGGGGAAGGGCAGAGAGAGAGAGGAAGAGAGAGAATCCCAAGCAGCTCAGAGCCCCACATGGGGCTTGATCTCAGTAACCATGAGATCATGACCTGAGCTGAAATCAAGAGTAAGGTGCTTAACCAACTGAACCACCCAAGGCACTTAAACAAATTATTTAACTTTTATGTACTTTAGTTCTTTTCATATATAGATAATGGGAATAAAAATGATGAGTCATTCATGGAGTTGTTTTGAGAATCTATTCAATTCAAATCTGCAATGAAGTTAGAATAGTGCCTGGCAATAGCAAATACTATGCAAGTATCTATTTTTAATGGAGTTTTGTTTATTCATTGCAAAATACATGAAAAATACCTTGAAAAGTCACAATTTTCAATGGCTCTGTGGCAACTTTTCCCCACATTTTTTGGTAATTTTGATGCTCCTTTTCAGGATCTTTCTTATAGGATCTTTGTATTCTCTTTGTGCCAGTTTCTTCTTTATCACTACTCACTCCGGAATCAATTATATTTTTCTGGCCAGTCTTTGTAGAAAGCCCCTGACATGGTAGGTTCAAGGTAGTTTTCCTGTTCTCTCAATCAAAAAGCTTACTTTCTGTGGCAGATTGTCATACGAATGACGGTCTGACACCTCCCCACACACATGCCCTTGTGAAATCCTGTTATGCCCAGAATTTGCGATCCCCAAAGACCACCAGGGAGCTGAGTCCGATGCAAAATCAAAGAGCCTTTATTTGAGCTAGCTCGAGCTCAATCCCCTACCTGCACCGAGGCAGCGATGAGACGCCGGAGAGAGCCAGCGAGTTTCAAAAGCACAAAGGTTTTATAGGGGTCTAGGGGCAGTTGGTGAGTAACGGCTGCGGCCTTAGCCGATTGGCTGGGGAAGGGTTGTGGCCTCGGCTGATTGGCTGGGGAAGGGTCGGGGTCCCCTTAGGCAGGTCGCAGGGTGTGTTTTGATCAGGAAGTTTGAATGGGTAAGCGGGAGGTTACTCAAGGGGAGGAGGCGTGGTCTGAGGTTTCTGCGATTTTCCCAGAAAGGGGCCATGTCGGGCACATAGTCACTCAAGGTGGAGGACACAGAACAAGATGGAGTCGGCCAGCATAGGTCCGCCCTTTCAATCCCCCTTACGTTGACTCTAGACTTAGCTAGATGACTTACTTTAGCCAATGGGACATTAGCAAACATGACACAGGCAGAAACTTAAAAGGAGTGTGACTATTGGAATGTGCCCTCTCTCTTACTGCTGAGAACTATTCCAACTCCACATGAAAAAGCCTGAGGTAGCCCCCTGGAAAGATGCCCCAGGTGCTCAGTCTATCCTGTGTGAGGCCCAAATATGTGAGTGAGACCTGTTGAGTGAGACGGAAATAAAGCAGAAATAAGCCAATCCAGTTCAACCCATCCCCATTTGTCACTTTACTCAATTGTAGGCAAATAATTGGTAACTCTTAAACCATTGTTTTGGGTGATTTGTCATGCAACAATAGATTACAGATTCGCTTTTATTGCTTACTCAAAAGCAGTCTGCTTCCAGTAATTATGGCTTTTCTGTAGACTCACCCCTTCTAAGTCTCTGAAGTGAATTTGGTTCAGGAGACTGCCAACAGCTCTGTGCTCCCCAGTCCTTACAGGCAAGGAATAGGTCTTCTGTATCTCACAGTGATTACGTCATCCTCAAGGATTATAGTTTTGCTGCCCCTGAGACTTGATGCTGGTGGGTTCCCTGGAATCTCTAGCAGGGAGGTGCCTTTGTGCTTCTTCTCCCCATCTCTTTGTGCCTCTTCTGCCTTACCTGTTCTGCTCTTGCTTTCTTGTTTAAGAGACGTGGCTGTTTTTGCATTTTATGGTGAGCCCGTTATTTTCAGGAAACGTGTTTTTGCTGGTACTTTCTGATGTCCTTACTTTTGGTTCCCTTTACTCTCCCTAGGCCTTTTACATATGACTTCGGCTCAAATGTAGCTACTTTTAGCACCCTCTACAAGGACTTTGGAGTTTGTGAGTAAAATCTGTATAGGGCTGCTGAAAATGGCATTTAACAATTTTTCCATTCTCTTTGTTAGTTTATACATGATTTCTAGGGAGAAGTGGGAAGGATGTTTAAATTGATGACATCATCTTCATACGGGAGTCCGTTTAATTCTTATTTGCAATGAGGACCCTTTGGACATGTTTTTCTGAAGATGAGGTAACAACATTGGGTGCTTTAGTAATCATTAATACCTTTCAAAGTTCTAATATTTGCAGGGGGAGCATGTCACTCAAACTGGTTCTTTTTTTCCCAGATCGAATCACAATTTAGTTTCCCATCCCACACTCTATTCGGGCAATGGTCTCTTTCTATTTAATAAGTCTGACTAATTAATCCTCACTGTAGTTCAGGAAAAAGAGATTATATTGTCATCGTTTTAGAGACAAAGACTGTGACAAGAACCATGACTGCATTGCAAGATTTATTGGCTTCCCTCCAGATGCTCATTGCCTCACTATTATTAATTTTGGCTTTGGGCTTAATTTCAAGCTAACAGATGAGTGGATGGTATAGAACATAAACCAACAGGTCCAAGAAGGCAGCATTTCAGCTGTGAGCACTGGGTGTTCTACACTCCAAGGGCTAGTATTTGAAAATGTTTCCTCCAAAAACCACCCAGGGATAACAGTGCAGGGCAGGAGTCCATTAAGTTCCTATATTGACAAGCTCTCAGGTATGACTTTCCTTGTGTAGGTATGTGAAGCTGGTTGGGTTAATGTATGAATAACAGAAGGTTACTGTTACTTCTTTGGCAAACTCCTATTTGCCTTTTATTATACAGTTCAGAAGGGATCAAATTCCCTGACCCATTTCCCCTCCAACTAGAGAAAATTCCTTCCACTGGTGTAATTGGTGTGTGCTCCCATGTGTAGTACTTGTATTGTCCGTTTTGGGCTTTCCTAGTAGCTTCTCCCACTAGGCGGTGAGCACCCTGGGTGCAGGGACTGTGGCCCTGATCATGTCTGTACTCCAGCATCTGGCACAGTGTATTGTGCTTAGTGCAAAATGGGTGTGCCACAATGTTCTTTGGAATAAATTGTGAAATAGGCCATTTTTATCCATTAAAGTCTTTTCTGGTTTCTGACTAGTTATAATAGTTCAAAGTGCAAAGTTACCATATCCCTGTCTGCCTTCTCTTTCCCTCACCAGCTTTCTTCTCTCTTTCTCCGACTGAAAGAGCTGGACAACTGGAGAAAAGCAAATCTATGTTTTCTGACACCTGGCTCTCCCTACCCCCTGTCTCCCCCCCCCCCCCCCCCCCCCCCCGCCAACCCAACTCGCAGGCCTCCATCCATCTGCACTCTTCCAAGCTGGGGAAGTCAGGCTTCCAAGTGGGGGCCTGCTGATTGGCCATTACAAATGCCCAAGTTGTGGGACCCACTCCCAGGGGTCTTTGCAGAGCACCTCCTTGGAGGTGAGCTGACCCACTGGTTCAGTGGCACTGTGCTTATCCACTCTGGAGCTCCTTTGTGCAACAGGAGAGCAGCGGGTTCTCACCTTCACACCGGCTCCTTCCGCGTAATTCGTCCCTGGCTTCCCCCGGCCCCTCCAGCTGAGTGCTCTTCTCCCCATCCCCTTTTGTGCAACCCGTGGCTGCGGAGCTTCTAGTACTGTATTCATGGCAGATGAAGAGCGAATGACTGACACGTTCCAGGGACGGCGAATCGCAGCGAGCGCGGGCGGCAGGGGGAGGGTGTGTAGTGGCAGACGGCCGCTGGGATTATGAATGGGGGCGGGGGGGGGGTGGCTAGTGTGGGGTTCAAACCAGGATTTTCGGCATCCGGCTTTGGTTAGGCACGCAGGGCTGTGCGTAATCCTTCAGCTCTGGTGGGAAGAGAGATGCCGTGAGCTCCTGGCTGGGAGTGAGGGTTATTTTGCAAAACTCCCTTAGTATCGTGCGGCAGAGTACTGCGGGAGGTCGGCGAGGTAGGTGGAGGAGGAAAAGAAGCGGGTAGGGAATCAGGGAGAGGCCAGCCCTCTGGGGACAGTGTGCCTTGCACCTTGGAATTGACAGGTGGTGGCCGCAGCAGTTACAACCTACTACATAGCATCTAGTCCGTGCAGTAAGATCACATTGTTATTCCCCGCACCGGGCGGAAGAGCGCAGCGCGGCAGAACAAGTGCCACCGGCGAGCTGTCTCCCGGTGGGGGGTAGTGGGGGTACAGAGAGGGGGTTTGGGGGGGCCAGCGGAGGAGACCGGAGCTCGGGCGCGTCGCGGCAGTCTGCACCGCCCCGGCCGGGTTCTTCATGCCCGGCGGCTCCGCGCGCGCGTTCCGCAGCCGTCCTCGGCTGGTGCGCCCCTTTCCAGGGCTCCCGGACTCGCCACGGCAGCTGCGGGCTCCACACCGCCGGCCGGGTTGCACGCGAGCCGCGCGCGAGCGTCTCCCGCCGCCTCTCGTGCCCCGGGGAGCGCACTGCACGCAAGAGCCGAGCCGGGCGGAGCCGCGGCGGTGCACCAGCGGCGCCTCAGCCAGCAGGAGGGCGGCTTCTGAGAGGGCAGCCTGAGGTAAGGGCTGCCCAGGAGGCTGCGGGTTTATTTTCCTCCTTCCCTCACTTCCTCACACAGAGGAGCCGAAATGGAGAGTGTGGGGTGCTGTGGGTTGATGGGGGGCGAGGGAGTATGGGGCCGCACCAGGGTGGTCGCCTTGACGGCGACGTTGGTGCCCCTAGTAGGAAATCCGCCAACCGGCCCTTCTTCTTCGCTCCCTCCTTCTCTGCCTCTGCCTCCGCCCTTGAACCTCTTGGCAAACCCTTAGGCAGGAGAGGCGGCTAAGGGAGGAAGGAGAAAGGCAGAAGGATTTGCCCGGGAGTGGGTGGATTGGCGCGCGATGCCCAGTGATTGCGGGCGGCGGGCGCGGGAGGGAGACCGAAGTACCCAAGAGTTTGCTGGGTTGCGGCCCCAGGATGGTCCTGTGCGTCCTGGTGGCTGGGGAGCCAGGTGGGGCGCGCCTAAGGCACAGCATAACGAAGGCTCTGTCAGCAACTTTTGGGAAGCCCTATCTCTTGTCTGGGGAGGGGTGCTGGGATGTGTTCAGGGCCTGGCCCTTTCTGAGCTACAAGTGTGTGTGTGTGTGTGTGTGTGTGTGTGTGTGTGTGTGTGTGTGTGTAGGGTTCTCCTCCCCTTCCTTCCTGCCATCCCTCCTCTTCCATGTTCCTCTTTTGCTTCCTTCCTTCCCCTTTTCACAGACCACCCCCGCTTCCATGTGCCATACTTCAAACAAAATACAAACCCACTGTAGCCAACAGCTTTGAAGCAAGTATAAAGAAGAGAGCACAGAGGAATAGCTCTTAATTACATTGTGGTTCATTTTCAAGATGAAAATATTTGTATATAAATAACATATAATGTGTGCTATATAGTATAATATACATATATGATATACACACGTCTGGGGTAATTTTTAAGAAATACTTTGAGACTTTCACCTAAAATTACATTACATTTACATTATGTTTACATCACATGTATTTGGTGCTATTAAACAGAAATGGTAAATCTATGCATTCTGTGTCTTAGATCTGTATGAGCTATAACTGTTCTTTGAATCACATCCATCTTTTAAATTCAGAGATTTCCAGCTACTTGAAAACCCTGGGCTACACTGCAAGAGTAAAAGGCACATTAAATTAAAAGAAAAAGTACTGATTTTTTTTTAGTAGATCATCCACTCAGCCCTCTTTCCTTTCACTAAAAGCGGGTAGTTATGCCAATAATTTTTATAAAAACAAAAACAATTAGGGGACTTCAAAGTGTTTTCACCTAGACCTGAGGTATAGGGAGAGGTCTGGAGTATATCTGGCCATGAACTGACAAGAAGGTAGATAGGGCAAATGATTTCACTTCAGGTAAAAGAAAATTCAGCCACACTTCCCTCTGAGGATACCTCATCTATCCTCTGATATCCCAACTGAGAAACCCCCTTAATGTCAACATGTGCCTTTGGCGTCACAGTGGTCTGATCAAGTCTTCAAATCAATATTGTAGGACTTGGCTAATAACGTACTTGCTGGCTGTTCCTGTTCTTTTTCTTTTTAAACAACAGAATGCAATTACAAAAAAAAAAATAAGTAAAATTGTTAAAGATTGGAATTGTTGAGATGGCACGATTGACACATTGAGGCTATCTATATATGTATCATCTCTCTATATTCCTTTTCGCAATTGTGAACTAAGCAATTTTGCGTTTTGTCTTCTTTTAGTTTTTTTTCTCAGCTGATCTGCTTTAATATCTGATTTGATGTATTTGACAAAGATGAATTATCTTAAATTTCTCTAGAGGGTACCCACCTGGGCCTGCTAATTTCTTTTGAATAGAGTTGGTTTTGGTTTGAAGAATAAGAAATCAATCATATATGGTTTTCTGATCTTGGAGTCCTTTGACTGTCTAGGGATAGGTATTTAATCATAGTGGTAGGCACAAGTAAGGATGCATGTTTCTTAAAAATATTAGACACAGAAATGATATTTTCATTTTTGTTGATAAGCTGAAGATTTAAAATTATGAAGGAATAAAGAGTCCCGTGTTGCTCTTAAGATCTTATGTGGCTCACTTTGGTTAGGGAGCAAGAGGTACAGGATGCAGTCTTGAGTTAGACAGATTTAGGGGTTAGTAATTTGGACTTATCTTTCATTACTATTATGACATAAAAATCTGAGGAACAGAGTTTGTAGAAGGTGTGAAGATGTTGTTGATTACATGACAAATGGGTTCCTTTGAGCACTGGTTGTTGCAGTCACCTTATGGTAATATGGCAGATAATATGATGTGTCAAATCTTCCTTCAGTGAAGAGCTTGTTGCCCCAGCTTCTGAGACTCCTGTCAGCAGATGGCCTTCAAGGGCCCTTGAAGGAGATAGCCTGTGGTGTAGAAAGTGTCTTTGTCCCGTCTCACTCCCCTTTCCAGGGCAGCTCACACCCAGTGGCTGATCCATGTGGGAGAAGGCCTGGCCATCTCAGCCCTACTCCAGATAACTCTGAACATTCCAGCTCTGGGACTCCCTACGGGACTTGCCTTGCAGGTTGACATTTCCCATTTCTGCTTCCTTCCCCATTCTCAGTTGTGGATAGCAAGGCAGTCCTTAATAAGATTTCATGCTCAACTGTATCGCCGAGTGGGCTTCCTTGGGGAAGCCAACCTGTAATAACGTCTGTGTGCACATTCATTTTGCCAGTTTTAATCTTTTCTCTTTTAAAAGGTACTGCCACTTCTCATTATAGGACATTTCTCTGACCCTGTCACCCTTCTGTTCCTCCTGGTTTTATCATTCTTTCCTTTTATTGGATTTACAGTTTCTTTATTCTCTTTTCCATCTATTGATTTCAACATTATATATCTCATTTCTATTCCTTTAGTAGGTATGTTTTGTTTTTCACATTCAGATTTTGTGTTAGCAGATGAAATTAATTAAAATATCTGCTCTTTTCATGAGTAATATAAGGGCCTTACAATGTTATAATTCTGATCATGCCCTGTATTTCATAATATTTTGTAGCACATATTTCCACCACATTTTTTTCACATGCACTGTGTCATTTTATGTAATTAGTTCTTCTTTTGTGGGATTGTTTTCATAGTCCATGTTTATTTGAATTTACCCACATTTTCTGTGCTTACTGTTGTTTCTTGCATCCCTTCTTTCTGGATTCAAAGTCCTCTTACGGAAGTAGTTCTTTGGCAAGTATCTGCAAGTGATAAATATCTCTTCATGTATTTTGTTTGTTTGAAACTGTATTTTATCCTAACACTTGAATAATAGATTATCTGGGAGCAGAATTCTAAGTTGACAATTCTTTTTCTTACCACTTTGAAGATACCGTCTTCCAGCCTCTGTTGTTAATGATGAGAGATTGTTTCTTGGTTGCTTTTAAGATTCCTTTTTGTCTTTGGTGTTCTGCAGTTTCATCATGATGTGCCCAGGTGTGGGTTTGTTTTACTTTTTCTCCTTGGGTTTTCTTATTATTTAATCAGACAATTCTTATATTTCTCAGATTATTATAAATTTGTGGCATATCTCATCATGTATCTTGCCTCTATTCTCTCTATTCTTTCCTCTGGAATTCTTATTACACATATCTTGGACCTTCTTGGTTTATTCCTCATGTCTATTACCTTGGTATTTTTTTTTCCACTTAGGAACTATTTTTAAGAGGCATTTGGGGAATCGTTCAGGACTGTTTTCCAGCCAACCAATTCTTCACTAGTGCCTTATCTTTTAAGTTGTAACTCCATTGAGCTATGATTTATTGTTTCTTTTCTAGAAGTGCTAATTGATGCTTTTTTATATCCACTGATTTTTTCCCTAGGGTTTCTATCATTTTATTATGAATTTTGTCCTTATTTTATCTGTTTAATAGTCATAGCTGTACTATTTTATAGACTCAAATTGTTCTCTTACTTGAAATTCTTCTGCTGGTTCTTCCAAAACTATATATCGACTATAAATAGATCTTTTCCTTGTATGGTTTGTTATTGGGATTATGAGTTCATTTTCAGCCAGGTTTTTACTTTTGGTTGTTTCCATAGTAGTTTTATTTTTCCCAGTTTTTGAATGTTTTCATGTAGAGTGATATTGTGTTTGTTTCTAAAGAATAGCCCCGGGGTTTTCCTGGTCTAGGGTCAGGTTTTAATTTTTTTAACTTTTTTATTAAAATTTTTTTAGTGTTTATTTTTGAGAGAGAGGGGGAGTGCACCTGTGTGTGAATGGAGGAGGGGCAGAGAGAGAGGGGGACAGAGGATCCTAAGTGGACTCTACACTGACAGCAGAGAGGCTGATGAGGGGCTCCAACTCATAAACCGTGAGATCATGACCTGAGCGAAAATCAAAGTTGGATGCTTAACTGACTGAGCCACTCAGGCATCCCTAGGGTTAACTTTAAAAAAAAATTATTGAAGTATAATTGACATATAACATTATATTTTCAGGTGTACAACATAATGATTCGATATTTGTATGTATTGCAAAATGATTATCATGTTAAGTCTAGTTAACATCCATAGCATCAGCTTTTATGTTAATTTCCTGGCTTGAGATTCCTGTGCCATGCAGGTAATGTAAATTCAAACTGTGTATGTGTGGGTTTAGGGATTTAATCCAAAAATACTTTTTTCCCTTCTATCCAGAGTCCCAGAAAGAGACAGATTTTCTTCATACTTCCCAGGCCAGGCTTCTAGTCCTCAAACTAAGGACTCAATGTCTTTAGAGTTCTTTATGCAAAGGTCTTGCTCCAGTTACTTTCCTCTCATGGGCCCCAAACCAAGTTACCTGTCCTTAGACACATATGAAATCTCTAGCCTCTTGGCATTAATGCCTGTGTCTAAGTTCTGTATCAGTTTGGATTGCTGTAGTGCCACCTTACTATTCTGCTATTTGTTTCTGTTCTGATATCTAAAGAATACCTTTTTTTTTTTGTCTCTTCAAGTCTAACTATTTAACCTATTTAAGTTATCCTGGTCTTTTAAAAAATCTAAGTATCTATGTTTGTAGCAGAAAGGAATTTGGTCTCCATTAACACAACCAGCCATGCTAGTGGAATAAGACATCTGTTTGTGACTGTATCCACTTTGAGAATTGGCTCTTCAACTCTTTTCTTTTTTTCCCCACGATCGATTGACACTATTTTTAAAAACTTAATTATACTAGTTCCTTCCTTCCTTCCTTCCTCCCTTCCTTCCTTCCTTCCTTCCTTCCTTCCTTCCTTCCTTCCAACATTAACATTTGTGTTGAGCCCAAGGAAGATGTCTTTTTTTAATGCTTATTTATTCAGTTTGAAAGAGACAGGGGAGGGGCATAGGGAGAGGGAGAGAGAATCCCAAGCAGGCTCCGCACTGTCAGTGCAGAGCCTAATACAGGACTTAATCCATGAATGTTGACATCATGACTTGAGCCAACATCGAGAGTAGGACGCTTAGCTGACTGAGCCAGCCAGATGCCCCCCTGTCCAAAAAAGATGTCTTACAGATTGTCCCACAGCCTGGATTTGCCTACCAGTTTACTCACTTGATTAGATTCAGGTTAAAGGTTTTTGTTAAGAATATTCCTACTTGGGTGCTGTGTTCTTCCTGTTGCATCACCTGTTTGTCCCATTACTAAGATTACTTGAAAGGAGATATCTACTAGATTTCTTCTGTTTTGTTTTTCTTACTTTGAGACTACACGAAAAACCTGCTTCTCTGCAACTTCCACCCTGTTTTTAAAATTTAATTTTAAATTTGGAGGTAGTTATAGATTTACATGTAGTTGTAGGAAATAATATAGGGAGATCCTGTGTGTCTTCACTAGGTTTTTCCCAGTAGTAGCATTTTGAAAAACTATGATATAATAACACAACCAAGAAATTGGCATTCATGGAATCTACAGATCATACTCAGATTTCACCAGTGTTATACTTGTGTGTGTGTGTGTGTGTGTGTGTGTGTGTGTGTTTAGTTCTATGCAGTTTTATCATGTGTGGAGGTTCATGAATCCACCACCACAGTCAAGACACAGAACATTCTCATCACCACCAAATACTTTATGCTGCCCTTTTTAGAACTATGCCTGTAGGGCACCTGGGTGGCTCAGTTGGTTAAGTGTCGATCTCTTGATTTTGGCTCAAGTCATGATCCCTGCTTGGGATTCTCTCTTCCCCCTCTCTCTCTGCCTTGACCTTGCTTGTATTCCCTCACAAAATAAATAAATAAACTTTAAAAAACTTAAAAAAAAAAGAATTACACCTGCCTCCCTCTCACTCCCTGGCCCCATTTCTAACCCCTATCAGCCACCAATCTGTTCTCCATCTCTATAATTTTATCATTTCAAAAATGGTACATAAATGGAATCATAGATAATATGGCCTTAAAGATTGTTTCTTTTCTCACTACAATTCCCCAGAGATTCATCTGAGTTGTTGTGTTATGAATAATTCATTTCTTTTTATTGCTGAGCAATATTCTATGCTATGGATATACCACAGCTGTTTATCCGTTCATCCATGGAAGGACATTTGCACTGTTTGCAGTTTGGGGCTATTATGACTAAAGCCGCTATGAATGTTTGTGTATGGGTTCTGTGTGAATGTAAGTTTTCATTTCTCTGGGATAAATGCCCAAGGGTGTGAATGTTGAGCCTTATGATAATTGCATGTTCATTTTGATAAGAAATTGCCAAACTATTTTCCAGAGTGGATGTACTGTTTTACCTTCCTACCAGCAATGTATGAGTGATCCAGTTTTCAGCATTGTGTTAGAGTTTGTATGCCATTTTATTATGTTTTCTATTTGTTTCTTCTGCTTCTTATTCCTTTATTTCTCTTTTCTTGCCTTCCTGTGGTTACTTGAACTTTTTATAGGAATCTAATTTATTTATAATGTTTTTGAATGTATCTCTGTATAGTTTTCCCACTGGTGGCATTGGCTATTCCTATATATATATTTATGTCTCTTTACTCACTCTTCTTTTTAAATGCTGTTGTTTTGAATATAAGGTAGTGTTATATGTTTTGTTTCAATCATTGAATATGGAATAATTTAGACAACTCATACTAGGGAAGAATTTGTGGTTGACAGTTCTTTTCTTTCAGCCCTTGAAAAATGTTCCCCTCGTTTAGGCCTCTCTGGTTTCTGATAAGAAAATCATTGTCATTTGGATTGATGCCCCACTAAAGGCAATAAGCTATTTTTCTCTGGCTGGTTTTATGATTTTTTCTTTATGTTTAGTTTTTAGAAGTTTAGTTGTGATGTGTCTTGGCATGGATTTCTTTGGGTTTGTTCTGTTCAGGATTTGATCAGCCTCTTAACTTGATCTGCTTTTGTCTTTCACCAAATTTGGGAAGTTTTCTAGCACCCCCTGCCCCCAATATTCTTTCAATCCCAATGTGTTTCTCATTTCCTTCTCGTCCTCTAGGAATGCTGTAGCTTTTCTTATTGTCCCATAGGGCTCTGAGACCCTGTTCATCTATCTTTCTCCTCCTCCTCCTCCTCTTCCTTCTTCTCCTCCTTCTCCCTTTCCTCCCTCTCTTCCCCCTCTTCCCTCTTCTCCCCCTCCACCTCCATCCTCTTCCCCTTTCCCCTTTTGCTTCTCTTTTTCCTTTCTCTCTGTTCTTCAGATTGGATAAATTCTATTGAGCTGTTCTCAAGTTCACTGATTCTATCTTCTGTCACCTCTACTATTGAGCCAGTGAATGTCTTATTTTGGTTATTGTATTTTTGTTCTATAATTGCCAGTTCTTTTAAGAACTCATAACACTTTTGCTGAAATTTTCTGTTTTCTTTTTCATTTATTTCCAGAGGATCTGAATTTACGTCTTGGAGTATTTTTATAATTGATAGTTTAAAATTCTTACCAGATACTTATAACAGCTGATTCACTTTAGTGTTAGTGTCAGTTGATTGACTTTTCTCATTCAAGTCATGATTATATCCTGGACATTTTGGCTACTATATTAGGAAGCTTGGGTCTTATTTAAATTTTACATTTTAATAGTCATCCTGTTTAGATTTAGCACACAGGTCCTGGATTACTTTTGTGGGCTGTGGTTTCAATGACCATTTGCTTTCTAGGGGCTTTGTTGGCTGTTTTAGTCTGTTTGATTTGTCAGGTGCTTCTGGGCTCCTACTGAACCCTGCTAATACCACCAGAGGGTGGTGGAAGGAACCTCCCAGGCCAGGCCTGCTGGTGGTGCCTCTAGGTAAAGGAAGGGATTTTTCGGCCTGCAGGGATAAAAAACACACTTGTGTCTGGAGCTTGTTGCCGCGGGATTCCCCCTGCCAGTGCTGTGAGGCCATCTGGTGCTGTTGGCTGGACCCCAGTTACATACAAGGGAGGAAAGAGCCCACCTATATCATCCACTGCCAGGTTGGGGTTGGGAGACTTCGGGCCCCAGTAACCTGCTTTGGGGTCGAGAGTCCTAAGGCATCCTACTGCTCTGCTGTTCCGTGGCTCGGGGGTCACTAACCAGCCCACCTCCTCTTTTCACTGTTTTGAGTCCTTCTTTGATTGCCTTTTGTGTTATTTTTCAGTGTTTATAGTTGTGCTAAGGGGGAAGAGGCCAGGAGAAGTAGGTACCTGCCATCTTGTGTAGATCAGGCGTATATGCCTTTTAAAAATACCGGGTTGACTCATCAGCCATGTTATCTGCTAATGTAGTTGAAAATACTCATTTGACTGTGTTTTCCTGTAATATGTATTCGTGAGGGAGACATAGTCTAAGCCTCCCCTTAAATTTTCTTAAATTAAAGTCACATTAGGTTAATTAATGTTACTGTTATAGGATAATTAAATGTTAACTCAATGCTGTTAGTGGGATCTAAGACAAAAATCTATATATGTGATGTTTTCTGTATTGAACATTTTTCTCCAAGTTGTTTTATCGCATTTGAAAAAAAATTAGCACCTTTTATCTCTTGCCATCTCTGAGAAATACTAAAAAGATCCTTTATCAGGTGGATGCTTTAAACTGTAGAGAAAATAAATGACATTATTTGCACAAGCAACTTGGTGATATTTAGAGTGGATTAAGGACAAGATACCAGGATTCTGTCTTTGGCTGTCCTGCTTTATGCCACAGTGCTGACTCATAGAATACTGTCATTTTCAGAACTGAAAGTGAACTTAGAGATAACCTATTCCAACCATATTGTTTTATATTTAAGAAAACCAATACCTTCAAAAGCCATAAGGGAACCTATGTTCCTTCAATTCCATAATGGCGGGGCTTATTTATTCTGAATTCTTAGCCTTTCCTAATTTTGTTTTCTTTAAGAAATTTGAATCACTTTCTTTTTAGAAGACTTAAGAAGAAAATTAAAATTATATATTGAAACATGATTTCTCATTCCCTTTTCTAATAAGGAGAAAGATCTCTCAAATAAGTTGTGATGGCATGATGATACTCTCTTTAAAAAATAGGCATGTTTGAAAATGTGATGAACATACGGACCAACTATCCAGAAAAATGAACACAAACTCAAAAATTTGCATGCAATATTGAAGGTTTGTGAACTCCTATGGAAGACACTAGATACTATGTTTTTTGTCTTGTTTGTACCATGTGATATCTGTGGATGGTCTTTGCTGGGGAAAATGACATAGGGATAATGCCTTATTTTATAGTCAGACTCACCCTTAAAAGCTTGTGTATCCTAGCAGTTGTCCTAGGCACAGTGCTGAGGAATTTTTTTTTTTAATTTTTTTTCAACGTTTTTATTTATTTTTGGGACAGAGAGAGACAGAGCATGAACGGGGGAGGGGCAGAGAGAGAGGGAGACACAGAATCGGAAACAGGCTCCAGGCTCTGAGCCATCCGCCCAGAGCCTGACGCGGGGCTCGAACTCACAGACTGCGAGATCGTGACCTGGCTGAAGTCGGACGCTTAAACGACTGCGCCACCCAGGCGCCCCGGAGGAATTTGTTTTCCTGCAGGTTCTAGAGAGCCAGTAGGTGAGAAGGATATAACAGGACCAGCAGGTGTTAAAACAGACAGTGGGAAATACAGTCAACCCAGCCCACAATACTTGCCTTCTCCTCCCTGCTACACGTACATACACTTACCTCAAGGTTTCTGGGAGAGATCGGTCCTCTGCTCCTGTCTGCTGTTACCCTCTTACTGTATGGACAAACATTGCCCTTTGGAGATATTTCTCCTTTTCTCTACTAAGTCTGCTCTAGTGGTCATGTATACTAAATTTCACCCACATCAAATCTTAGGGATTGAAAGAAGAAAGCTTATAGTGCCATTTGATGTATTTATGGGGGACTTTTTGGGGGTGAGAAGAAAACCACATCCATGTTTTTCTTACAGAATGGATCAAAATAATTTAAGAGCATAGAATGAGAAATGTCTCTGCATTCAGTGAGCGAGTAAGGCCAGCATTTGTTAAATTGTTAAACTGAAATTATTTTTAAGGAAACTGTTTATGTGTATACTTAAAAGAAGCTCCGGGGCGCCTGGGTGGCGCAGTCGGTTAAGCGTCCGACTTCAGCCAGGTCACGATCTCGCGGTCCGTGAGTTCGAGCCCCGCGTCGGGCTCTGGGCTAATGGCTCAGAGCCTGGAGCCTGCTTCCGATTCTGTGTCTCCCTCTCTCTCTGCCCCTCCCCCGTTCATGCTCTGTCTCTCTCTGTCCCAAAAATAAATAAAAACGTTGAAAAAAAAAATTAAAAAAAAAAAAGAAGCTCCTATATATTTCTCTGTGACTAGTGCAACTACCTAGATAAGAAATAAGATTCTGAAATGATTTGAAGTGTCATGATGTATAACTAGAGTGAAAAATTTCAGTGCATAAAAATGGGGAGATTGTACAAAAAGAAATAATACGACAGTTTTAATTTTTTTGTGCTTTTATATATTTTAAAAATTTGAAAGGAATTTTGTTTTCAGGGTTGCTCTTTAGTAATTGAATAATTGAAGACTGAGAACCCCAAGTCCTAAGTTCCATTTCTGCTGTGCCACTAAGTGGGTAGATGACATCCCCTGTGTGAGCCTTACGGTATAAAATAAGCCATCGAATAATCTCTAAGAGTCTTTGTAGCATTATGATTTAGTGAAACTTTAGTAGTTATTATTTGACATTAGGGGAATTTTTTGATAGGCCTATGTAATTAAGTATTAGTCATAAGAAAGCTTTCCAGGGAACTAATTTTTAAGTTTGAAATTATTATAATACCTTGATATGATCAGAAATTTGTATTAGGGAGGTCATGGTTGGGTTAGGGCTACCTAACTATATGGGTACACTGCAGCACAATTTGGGGGAATAAACACTTTAATGCTGATAGTAACAATGGCAGTAGTGATGATGCCAGTGTGGATGACGTTAGATTTAGTTGGTCTAGAGGTGCAGTGATACTGTGGTTTGCTCCTTCAGCATCACTTACCCCTTTTCTCTTTTCTCTTCCTATGCTATACAAGTTGGAAGGCAAATCATTCAACTTGTCAGCCTCCCTTGAAGCTAGGAGTGGCCCATATTACAAAGATTAGATGGAGATTTCTGGGGAATGCTCCCCTTCTTGGGAAAGCTGCTCAAGGGGAAGGTTCTTGCCCTTGACCCTTATCCCTTCTTTCTTGGAAGAGCATGGATGCTCTGAGGTGAGCACCCTCTTACAAACATGAAGAATAAAACCAGACACTTAGGATGATGAAGCAGAAAAATAGATGTAGCTTGGATCCTTCGTGATATGTTAGAGTAGATCTATCAGGTCCGCACTGCCTACCTCCAGCCTTATTATTCCATGAGAAAAAATAAAACCTTCGTGTCTTCTAATATTTATTAGGTTTTCTGTTACTCTGAGCCAAACACATTCCCAACTGAATATGTAATTATTATGACTTTGCATTTTGCATTTTTTGAAGGATAAAATTAGTATTTATAGCTCTCTGTAATTACTAATGTCGGACTGCAACATTTAAGCTAGTTTGTACAAATATTCTCATTCCGAGGAAGCTAGGGTGTGAAAATTTTGGATAATTCGTAAAATTTTATTTTATTGTTCATAGCACGAAGAATAGCATAGGACTCTGTCTCTTGTATGCTTAGAGAATATTTCAAATTTTATTCAATGGGTGAAGTTTATATCAGAAAAACTATTTCTGTGAGTCACACCTCCCACTTTGCTGTAATCTTTGGTAAGATGGGGATACAGCTGAAGAATACCAATGAGTCTTGAAAAAATGTTTTCCTCATTTGGTTTATAGACGAAAATGTATAGCAGAGTGGGTTGCCTGCTTTACTGTTTAGTCTAAGGTTGTTTCTAGCAGATTCCTTCTGACCTCACACTTTCACATGACTGAAAAATACCTTAAAAGAAGGACTTTAAAGATTAAAGAAGAATTAAAGAAGAATGGCCATTTGCAGTATGTGGAAGTAGAAAATGGAGGATTTTTTTTTTTTTTTTTGGTCTGACATAGCATTTGCACACTGTCCGTTTGGATTTACCTGCTTTGAGTGCAGAGAATTAATTTTTGCATATAAGCCATATAATGAGAGAAAAAGGAGGATCCAGTTAGAATATATTTGTGTTGTTTTTTTCAGTTAGAATTGCATTCATTTGAGAGCAACTGAAAATTTGACATGTAATACTACAAGTAAGGAGTTTTTGTTGTTGTTGTTTGTTTTGTGTAGATGGTTTTTTTTTGTTTTTTTTGTTTTTTTGTTTTTTGTTTTGTTTGTTTTACATGAAATAAGATACCTGGAAGGAGACAGTCTAAGACTGGGGCAACTGCACAAGAGGGTTATTAAGGGCTTCGGCTCCTTTTTGCTTTTGGCTCTACTATCAATAGTGTATAGCTTTCCTTTTCTTGGTGGAAAGCCAGTTAGTGAACATCCAGGAACAGCATCTGGATCGTAGGCAGGAAGAAGGGGCTAGAAAAAAGGCAAGGCATACACCAGCTATCAGTCCTTTTTTATAAGGAAAGTGATAGCTCCCAGGAAGATGCATCTGGTAGACTTCTACTAATATCTTATTGGCCAGAACTGTGTTAGTGCCACCCCCCTCCCCTGCCAACTATAGGGAAGTCTAAGAAATAGAGGTGGGCTTTTTTCATAAAAAAAGAAAAATACAAAAAATAAAAACAAAAATAAACAAAAAAGAAGGTAATGTACAGGTTTCTGTATGTATAAAGTCATGCTCTATTTTGGGAGATCACAATTTGCTTCATGACTCAAGGTGTGGAAATGGTTGTGTATGGATTGATTTAGAAAATGGTTACCAGTACTGATTAAAAAAAGGAGAAAAATACAACTAAAAGGAAGAAACACAATTTCAAAGGTTTTTCGGTGATGAAAATCCACATTTGTATTTCAAAATAATGTAGTTTTAAAAATGATGTGAATTCCTCCTTTTCCTCTGGCTTAATGAATATCATTTACTCAGTATAAAAATCTTTATATGTTCCACATATTAAGAATAAATGTACGTTAAATCTTGCTAAAAAGAAATAAGAGAAACTTGGTACCTCTCTCCAAACATCAGGATTCTATTATAGTAAGGAAGACGGGGAGAATGGATGTTGGGTAGGCAACCAACATTGTCATTACATGAAGAATATTTCTCGGCTTTAAAAGTTCTGTTTGTAGTATTATATCATAATAAGTACAATCATATAATAATATCATAATAAGTACAATCTGGAAATCTATTGAATTGTAACAGTTTAAAACCAGTTATTAATTATTATTTGCCTCACATATCTAGGAGGTACAGTCATTTAAAGTTTTGTATCAGTGGCCACTTTGTGTCAAGATAGCTGACTGACATGTAAAACTCAAAGTATATCTTTTCTTTTTTAAAGTTTATTTATTTTTGAGAGAGAGAAAGACAAAGCATGAGTGGGGGAGGGGCAGAGAAAGAGGGAGACATAGGATCTGAAGTAGGCTCCAGGCTGAGCTGTCAGCACAAAGCCCAATGTGGAGATCACAAACCGGGAGATCATGACCTGAGCTGAAGTTGGACGCTTAACCGACTGAGCCACCCAGGTATCCTAAATTCAAAGTATATCTTAATAGTCATTGGTATTAAGCTAACCATGGGCAAAAAGTTTTAATTTTTTTCTATAATGAATAATGACATCTATAAGTGTGAAATTCTAAGAAATTAGTGACAATATTATATACTACTGCAGTCATTCATGAAATACTATGGTTTATTTTTTGTTTAAATTTGCATTTATATATTTTGGGGTTTTTTTGTCCGAAAAACTTTAATGACATAAATGAATAATACCAAGAGCAGATATTTATTTTAAAAAGGACAAAATTGGCCGAATTCCAGAAATTCTGCTTT
Organism: Prionailurus viverrinus; assembly: GCF_022837055.1. Taxonomy (NCBI): domain Eukaryota; kingdom Metazoa; phylum Chordata; class Mammalia; order Carnivora; family Felidae; genus Prionailurus; species Prionailurus viverrinus. The sequence continues at coordinate 160,123,866 of NC_062568.1, read as the reverse complement.
GTTGTTCTTATTCGGATATTGACAGAAATATCCTGTAATTGAAGGTTTATTCTCCAGTTGGTGTAGGCACTCTACTTAGAAGCTGTTTATCCACATCAAGAGGGATAATGGATCTTTTCTGTTAAATTTTTTCCATTAAAATAAGGTGAGGCAACTGTTCTCACCACATTTCAGAGGGATAGTACAAAGATAAATGAAATAATGGATGTGAAGTGCATTTTTTTTTTGCTCTGAAAGAAGGTGTTATATAAATTCTATAAATAGTATTGTTAATGTGTAAATAAGATGATGGGTGAGCATTTCCAAAAGTGAGTATCATAACTAGGCATTTTTAGTATGATCCTCAATGTCAGTTTTTTCCAAAGGAGAGAAATACAGCAACACATTCTTACGTTGTTGCATTAAAATATCAAAGGTAAACTTCAATGTGAGGAGAGAATGTATAGAGTTTCAAAGAGAGGCGATTTATTGAGTAATGCAATACAGTCATAGATTTTACATGAATACAAAAAGTCCTTTGGGTCTCTTAAGTGTTAGGGAAATGAGAAAGCTCTGATTAAAATGTGAGCTCTGATTAAAACCTAGAATTGAGCTTCCAATGGCTATATCTTGAAAATAATGAGGTTCTGCTTGACTCATATAAATCTTCCAAAAAGAATTTTGTGATGTCTTCAGTAAAGGTTTTTTGTTATCCCTTTGGCCACAGGTTTTTATTCCTTTAAAGATAATATGAGACAGAAAGTTGTTCCTTATTTTCTAACTTCACTGACATGCTTTCTATGTGCTAGTCACCATAAAAGCGAATCGCATTATATGGTGATAAGAACCCTTAACTTTGAGCCAGGGGGCAAGGTTCATGTCTCAGGTTTGCCACTAATTTATCTGTATAACTGGGAGAGTTATTCAGTTGCTTTGTGCAAAACAACATCCTTGGAGCTATTTCTTTCTCCTCTTCAGGCATTCTAGACTTACGGTGCTTAAGTTGGCCAGTTGAGGTTATGGGGAAAAGTCACATCTCTGTAGAAAGAGTCCTGCCTTTCCTTCACATCAGTCCTATGGTGATGGGTGTTCAGCCATGAATCTGGCATATGAAAGCTGGTCTGGAAGTGGGTACAAAGAGGGAAGCTTTGTTTCTTTTTGCACCTTATTCTCTTGGGTGATTTGTTGAAAATAAGGCTTAGGTGTGAGCTCACTGGTGGTTTATGCTGAGACAGTAGCTAAAATGGAACTGAGTTGACCAGTTAGGGAAAGCATACCATACTTTGTAAATCTGATTATCAGATTTCTCTCCCTTCAAGTCTTTTGAAAGTCTTAGTGTCTTAGCTGTCTTCTGAAAACAAAGAGGAAGGTCAAATTTCAGCAAGAACTGTAGGTGGGAAGAGTTCCCTCTAGCCCAAACCTGTGCTGTAGTAATAATGAGAACAATTACTGGAGAGTAGGAAATTCCTTAGAGATATGATGCAGATCATGGTGGGGACTGAGGAGATGTGGCTTCCAAGTACTGCTAGAGGTCCAGCTGCCATTTTTGAGATGGAGGCTCTTCCTCACTGTACACCTTAAAAGCTTGGGGTTTACTTTTGTTGAAGAAGATGGCAGGTTCCTAGAAGACTTACAGTTTCCTTATCTGGAAAGCGAGGAGCTCAGACTAAGTCATAGTTTCACAGCCATTTTTATTTTCTCCCCTCTGACTCCTTTGTTTTGAAATATTTTGTCTACCAAACTATTTCTATAATGATGTCTTTTTGAAGTAACCAGAAACATATAAGACAGCCAATTAGAGCTTCCAACTAAATGTGAGATAACAAGTGTTAACCATTCTGAGAAGTTACAATTTAGCCCAAAGCAAACAAATTTGATATTTTTGTCCATTCAAGAATGCAACACATGTTGACAAATTTATCAAACTGCAAATTTACAGTTTGATATGTCATTTAAAAGCAGTGGTCGTCTGTTGTGCCCTTCCTCCTCTCTGGTTCCTACTTTCTAGAGGCATTACTTTGAAATAGTTCACTGTTTCTTCATGTTTGCCTCCATTTTGTGAAAACAAGATGCCTATGCTGCTATTTCTTGCTTTCTAGTTTGATTCTTTGCATAATTGTTTCCTGCTATGCATTTTGACAGACACACGCACATGCGCGCGTGCACGCGCGCGCACACACACACACACACACACACACACACTCACCTACTTTGCTTCCTCAGTTTATTTTCAAATTGCTGAGACAGTAACTATCACTCACAGCTGAGTCCTTTGGCATCCTATGATTATATTTCCTTATGAATGTTTTTATTTTCTTCCTGTTTCATAACTGTTTCAATTATTTTATTTTTCAGAGTTTTTAAAGTGTCTGTCACTATTTCACCCTCAAACACTGCATCTAAATTGTAAATATTTTCTAAATATATTTAATCAGACAGCCTATACATCTCATCCTTTTACTAGCCGCATGCAGCCTCAAGCTGTGCATACATTTGCTCACTGTTGTAATTTTGGAATCTTCCTTTCCCATTTAAATCAGGGTCACTGTAGGCTGAGGTAACAAGTGGCCCCCAAGTCTATAACCTTTCAAACACAACAGAAGTATATGTCTCCTTCGTGTCAGATTACTGAGCTGTTCTGGGTGAGCTGGGGTGGGTGTTGGTGGGAGTTTTGACCTGCTGTTTTGGGTGAGTGGGTTATGGTGCTGCTCTGCTTCCTGAAGTCACTCATAGACCCTGGTTAGACGCAGTACTGTTTTCAGTACACGAGTTCCAAAGTTATCATGGTCCACTACATTCAGTCAGAGCACAGAGGGAGTGCTGGGTACGGCTTACATCCCTCCCACTTACATATCTTAGTTGAGAACTCTGTCTTGTGGCCAAACCTAGTGGCAGGAGAGGCTGAAATCATGTTTTTCCTGTGTGTCCAGAGAAGTGGGCTTCGGTGGGCAGTTAATCTATCTGCGGTGCCATCATTCTGAAGATTTTTTTTTTTTTACCTCTTTCCTATGTTGGATCCCTTGTTTCCTGATTTCTATAGCTCTTGCTCTTTCTTGATTTAGTCTTTTGTTTTGATGGGTGGAGTACGTCCTCCAATATCTTCCTAAGGTAGAGTGTGTTGAAGGTAAAAACTTTGAGATGTTTTATATCTGAGAAAGTTTTTATTCTGTTTTACACCTGGTAGATAGTTTTTCTGGATGTAGAATTCTTGTTGGTAGTCATTAGCCTTCAGCATTTTAATGGCATGTTTCATTGTTTTGCTATAGTTTTAGCCATTGAGAAGTCTGCTGCTATTCTGATCTTTATCCTTCAAATGTGATTTTTTTTTCTTTTCTTTTTTTTTTAATTTTTTTCAACGTTTTTTTTATTTATTTTTGGGACAGAGAGAGACAGAGCATGAACGGGGGAGGGGCAGAGAGAGAGGGAGACACAGAATCGGAAACAGGCTCCAGGCTCCGAGCCATCAGCCTAGAGCCTGACGCGGGGCTCGAACTCACGGACTGCGAGATCGTGACCTGGCTGAAGTTGGACGCTTAACCGACTGCGCCACCCAGGCGCCCCAGTGATTTTTTTTTTCTAATTTGAAGGTTTTAGCATCATCTTATTATCCTGGGAACTTTAAAATTTCAAGATGATGTGCCATGGTGTACGTTATATCTAATTAATTGTGTGTGGGAACTCAATGGATTTTTCTTTCTGGGCACTTTCTAGAAATTATTCTTGTATTATTAATTTTATCAATTTTTTAAAAAAAAATTTCATGTTTATTTATTTTTGAGAGAGACAGAGAGAAAGTGAGCTGGGGAGGGGCAAAGAGAGAGAGGGAGACACAGAATCTGAAGCAGTCTCCTGGCTCTGAGCTGTAAGCACAGAGCCTAACATGGGGCATTCTGTGAATGCATAAAAAAGAATACCTACTGGGCGCCTAGGTGACTCAGGCAGTTAAGTGTCTGACTTCAGCTCAGATCATGATTTTTGCAGTTCACGAGTTCGAGCCCTGTGTGTAGCTCTGTGCTGACAGCTCAGAGCCTGGAGCCTGCTTCTGATTCTGTGTCTCCCTCTCTCTTTGCCCCTCCCACATTCACGCTCTGTCTCTGTCTCTCAAAAATCAATAAACATTTAAAAAAAAGTAAGAAAAGAATATGCACTAAAATAAATTGGGTAAGTTATTCAGAAAACTTACTCATCTCTTCTGAATCCCTTTTGAACTCCAAGTCATTACAGTCTGTATTCATCCACTTTGTGTCCCAGCAATAGTGCCGACCCTGAAAAGATGCTTAGCAATCATGTAGAGTGAGCCTGCTTTGTGATTCCTGCTAGAGGAAGGTTAACATTGCTGGATTCTCCATTGTTCTTATCGCTTCCTCACAAGCATATGATTTCTAGATGTTACAACAGTGTTCCATTGTTGTTTCTTGGGTTTTCTTCCAACCAAACCAGTATTCATTCTGCAAGTTTTCATGAAAGTTCAGGTCACAACAACGACTGCCTCACTGAGAACAAGGCTAGGATATTATCAGTTGTAAGATGTATCTGACTTCAGAGCTATAAGAGTGTGGAAATGTGCATGGTATTTAGATATGGAACCATCTGAATCAATCCTGTAAAAATTTCTTATCTTTTTAAATCCAGTTTTCACATCTTACATATTGTTATACAATTTATTTTAGTACAGATAGAGAGATACAGTCTGGCTCTTCTCCTGTGTGCCTAATTGTAAAGTAAGGAAGGACTGGAATTTTCTCAACAGGAAATGGTAAGAATCCCTGGAGATCTTTTACCTCTAACAGTAGCACATGTGCCAGCAGACTCACCTGAACTGGGTGGTGATCAAAACATAAGAAGTACCACGTTTATGCTCAGGCACCCTTTTGCAGGTGCATCAGGGAACCATGCCTAAAAGCAGTGGGAAATATTTTTCCATCAGTCCCTCTGTATAGATTCACATTCATATTGTAAGTGCTATTCTATAACTGAATATATTTGGCCAAAATTGAGTAAGACTATAGGTTTCTAGTATCTTTATGAATGGCTGCATTCATAATAAATAACACTGTACTATATTTAATCCTTTCTCCAATGTTGAACATTAAATTGCTTCCATTTTGATTCTTGCATTTAAACAATGCTTTAATAAACATCTAAATATAAATGTCTGTAATTTGTTGAGTTAGGGAATATACACATTTTGAAGGCTTTATGCCATCAAATTGCCTTTCAGAAAGGTTATACCCCAATTTACACTTCGACAACTATGTATCAGAGTGATCATTTCCTCACATCCCTCTGATTCTGGGTTTTGTCGGTCTTTTGTGAATGTGAGGAGGGGAAAATGATTTCTTTGTTGTTTTTGATTCATTTTCTTTGATTACTAGGGAGCCTGAAGAACATTTTAATGTGGTGTGGTTTCCTGTAAGACAGAAAGAAGCTGCCCAAGTAGGGTGAGTGTGAGAAGGGCAGCTGGGCAGTTTTTTGATTGACGTCAGTAGAAGGTTTCTGGCAGGGAATGAGTAGTTACTGCTCTGGATTCTCAGAAGGTCTAGATAACTCTGTCTTCAACTCTTTGACCTTCACAGAGATCCTTTTCATTGCCTTCCATAAGTGTCTGGATGCCTTCCAGGTAGTACAGTTTTGGTACTTTGATCATGGTGTCTGTGCGCATCCAGCCCTCCAGACTGTATGATCCTCATCTGGGATCCCAAGTCTTGGGTGGCCTTGGGCCAATAAATAGGGCAGGTGTAAGTGTGGGCTTTGAGTCCATGGAGGGCAAAGAGAGGGTTCATCAAGGAGGTGGAAGAACACAAACATTTGAAGGCAAACAGAATAAGGTAAAGTGAGGCAATGGTTGAATTCTGGACAATTGTCTACATAGTAGAGGAGGGGAGGACATGTTTGCAAAGTGGGCTGAGGACACGCTGTGAACTTTGAGAGTGTCTGGAATGCGAGTTTAAGGAGGATATCCTTTATCTTAAGGGCAGTGGAGGACCTCTTGACATTTTTGGAGTACCGGTATGGGGAGACCTGACCAATGTCATATTTTAGGAAAGGGAATAGCATTGAATGACATTGGAAATGTATGCAAGCAATATACAAGTTTGTATTTCTGGTGTGTATAACGTGTCCTGTAGTTGATATTAGCGAGAACCTTTTTAGTTGTGGCTGATTTGTGTTTAAAAGGACACAGAACCAGGTGAATGCTTCCAGTATTCTGTTGTTACTCGCTTTTTCCTGGAAAGGGAAGGAGGAAGTAGCTCAATTTTGGACAGGTCAGGCCATTGGAAAGTGTATGGGTTATAACAGAAAGTAAAATTGTTTTCGAACATGTTGTGTGGTATGTGGGTAGATATTTGGCATATAAAAATGGAAAATGAATTCAGAAACTGCATCAAAGACACCCTGTAGACTTGCCATAAGATAATCAACTTTGCCAAATGGCAGCAAATGTGTAATTTCAAATGGAAAATGCACTCATTAAGCCCTTTAGACTAGCTAAGTTTTATGTGTTATATTTTTATTTAATTTCTATATGGACATGTCTTTCATGCTTGAAATATTGGAGTAAATGATACCTAAACACTGCCTTCATTTGACTGTGAAATAATCTTAAGCACATAGTACAAGACATTTTAAAAAGGCCTTAACATTAATACCTTGGAATTGGATGGTTTATAGTTATTTTCTTATTTTCATTGAAATTTAAACTGTTTTCTGAAATAGCATTCTTATATTTTTAGATAATCTGCCTTGGCTTGGTAGTCAATAACTGAATAAGTAATTTCATTTCAGATGTTACTACTGCCTGGCAGACATTTTCAGGGATGGTCATAAACCCCATTAGTGATCATTTTTTAGAGGCAGAATGGCAAATATCTCCTAATACATCATGCCTTGCGCTTAGCTCATTTATGAATAGTTACCCCTGTGGATCTTTTTGGAGCTCAGAAAATGCAGTTAAATTTGTCATTGAAGAATTCAATTTTTATTCTTCCAGTAACTGCAGCCAAGAGCTGTACTCTCTTTCAGCCTCGGTAAGTCATAGTGACATTCCTAGGCCCAAAGAAGGATGCTTGTTGAAAGCTGGTGGGTGGTGAGAGAGAGATGCATATATAACTTCCCTTTCAGATACAGTTAGAGGGCTGCTCCAAGGTGGAGTGTTTATAAATTACGGAGTATTCCCATCCTCCTCAGTCTGGATTTTCTGCTGTAACAAAGGCAATTTTTACTATTTATTTCAACCCTGGCACCTTTATAAAAACCTTGTATTTTCTCTTTGTGAGGGCCGGTAACTAATATTTATTGAGTACTCCCCATGTGTCAGGCACCTTACTCAATGCTTTAAAATGCTCTCCCATTTAATTCTTACTATAAACTTGTGATAAAGGCATTATTATACTTAATTTGAAGATGAAACCAATAAGTCTCAACCAGATTTAAGTAATTCCTTAGGTTTGTATAACAAGAGGTGATTTTTTTTTCTTTTCACCAGTCCAAAGTCTATACTTTTTCTGGGTCCTGCAATAAGACTTGATAATGCCAGAATTTTAAAAATACTTATTGAGAGTTTTATTGTACTCCAAGTGCATAAATTATCTCATTGAATCTTCATCAAAAATAAATGAGAAGTAGGTACATTTATTTTTATTTTCAAGATGAGAAAACCAAGAGGTTCATAGTCTGAGTAATTTGTTCGACATCACATAAAGCTGGGAGTCAAACCATGCCCATCTGACACTAAAAGCCTATGCTCTTACCTACTGCCTGGCCTTGAAAGTCTTTGTCTTTAAGGGTTATGTTTTCAAATTCTTACTTTTTTACAATTATTTTTTAATTAATCATTTTGCAACTTAAGTACATACAGTACCACCTTTTTTTAAATTTAAAATTTAATTTAAAATTAGTCGATATACAGTGCAATACTGGTTTCAGAGGCAGAATCCAGTGATTCGTCACTTACATACAACACCCAGTGCTCATCACAAGCGCCCTCCTTAATCCCCATCACCCATCTAGCTCATCTCCCAGCCACCTCCCTCCGTCAACCCTCGGTTCCAGTACCACCTTTCCATGTAAATGTAATAAGGGCTAATATCAAGGGCCTATGACATGTTCTTATTTCATTAGGGTTTCTCAACCTCAATATTATTGACATTTTAGGCCAGACAATTCCTTGTTGTTGGGAAGAGGCCTTGTCCTATGCATTATAGGATGTGTAGCAGCATCCTTGCCTTCTTCCAGTGGCACTCTTCCCCCTCTCCCCAGTTGTGACAACTAAAAATGCCTCTAGGCATTGCCAAATATCCTTTGGCGGGGAAGAAATCACCTAAGGTTGACAACGCTGGTCTGTTACAGAGCCCCGTGTAAGGCTCATGCCCTTATGACCTCCATTTCACACAGGAAGAGTAACTCACTCAGAGTCACATTTCTGGGCAATGGCCTCTCCAGGACTCAAATTCAAGGCTTACATATATCTTTGGACTGATTTTAGTTTTAGTTCATGGACTGTGTCCTCAACCTTAACTTGAAAGTTCTGGAAGGCTTGGGCTATGTCAGATGGTTAATTTTCTTTTGCTCAGGGGCACTGAGAAGAGTACTTAATATCATAGTGCTTTGACAGATGTTCATTTAACAAATGACCCATTTTATGTGAGTCATATTTAAATAAGGATCTTTTAAATAAAATTTAGCTTAGTGTGGTAATTAATAACAGAGTTTGGAGTCAGATGTATCACAGGTTTAAATCTTATCCTTGCCATTTATTAGTTCTAGGCGCCTGAGAAAAATTTTGACCTCTTTTAGGTTTGGTTTCCTCATTGTTTGGAACTAACATTTCCTCTTGTAGATATTGTGAGGAATAACTGTCATCCGCCAAAGGACATGACATAAGGTTAAAAAATTTAGTAAATGGTAGCTGTTAGTAATACAAATAATCATCATATTTATGGTAATAAAATGGTATCACTTTTCCCTTTATAATGAGACCATCCCATGTACTTACATCTCAATCAAGTTAGAAAAAATGTTTTGTCTACCTGGAACAACTTAAAAGCTGCTGTTGCATTCACATTAAATAAAAAAAAATTACATAAAATAAAAAAAATTCAGAAAAAAATGGGGATAGTAGAGGGAAAATATAAGGCTAATCAAAAAACAGGACTATTACACAGACTAAAATAATGTACTAATTATTTAGGTTTCAATGAAGAATTAAGTCTAGCTTGTTTCACTTCAGTAAAGAATTATTAACCCTCTTGGTAGCTCAAAGGAGAGCCTTCTTTTGGCCTCAACAACAGCTGAATTGACTCATTCCTGATCTCAGCCCTTGGCCTTCTGCTGGTTTGGCATCTTCTGTTTCCTTCCCTAAGGTCTGACCTTTTGCCACATTTCCTCTGACTCATATTTGGGTTCTGCTCCTGGCTTTCAGCTTCTGCTTGGAGGTTTCCTTTCCTAGGTTCCCCGGGGTCTTCTTTCAACTGAGTTACTGACTTAATTTAGTTTCCCCATTGGACCTCTTCCTCAGGTGACAACACTCTGTGCCCTTTGACTGCTCAGAGGTAGCATTTCTCACCTTCTGCTGCTCCCCCTGGCCCTAAGTCAACTTTCCCTTCCAAATGTAATAGGCCATAATCATTTAGGCTTCAACTATCGATTGGTGGCAATGAATTCCATCAGCAGGAGACTGTCATGATGCAAAGTCATTGTTTTTAGACGCTTGAGGGTCTTTCAAATTTTTTTTTCTTCATATTTTGGCATACTTTGGGAATGTTAATATTTGTAGGGAACATTGAGATACATAGATAATGCTGTTCTTGGTTCCAGGACCTGCATGGCTCTCATGGAGGGGACTCAGGGGATGAGTAACGCAGCCTCCTTACAAAATTATTTACAGCAGCATACAGGTTGAGAAGCAAATAACAGGACTGAGGGTGGGGTGGGAGAGTGTAAAATCTTTAACAGTATTCTCCAGTCTTTTCATTTTCTGTGTCACTATCAAATGCTTTCTAAAGACCCCACTGACCCTGGAAAAGCTGCCCCTGGAGTAGAAACTCTTAAGAGTGAAGATAAGGCCACTGAAGTTTCTGTAGGGGGCTGGTGAGGGAAGAGTTAAATCCATTTTAAGACATGGTGGGAGGTGGTAGCACTGGAAAGGGACGGGGAACAAGGAGAGAGTTTTAAGGTTCCTGAAGGAAGCCAACAATGAGGTACTGATAATTGGGAGTATTGGCTACCAAAGTGAAAAGGAATGAATCACTTGTTTTATATTCATACAGAAATGACTTGAGTATATATGTGGGCCAGCTGTTAGAAATACACTTACCACCTTGGCAAATGAAACAATGTTCACACCCTTAAGCAGTTATGTAGGGCCATCGTGATTACCATATAGATGTGTGGGGTGTGGGGAGAAAGAAGTTAATAATATTCAGATGAGTGTTTTGATTAATTGGGGGATGGTATTGCCAGTCATTAATAAAAGGAACAAGAAAAAGTTGCCTTTGGGGATGGGGAGATGGCACATTGGGTTTTGAACATCCAGGGTTTGAGATATTTGTGCAACATCAAATAATAGCTATCTGGAAAGTACTTGGAAAGTGGTCCCAGAACTCTCAAGAAAGAGCCTCATCAGAGAAACCAGATTTTAGAAGCGAACAATGTAGAGATCTATGTGTTTTTGGTTGGCAGGGGTTGTGGTGCTCCCTGAAAGTCATATGCAAAACTGTATGAAAAATGTCGTGTACTGAATTTTTTTTAAAGGAGAGGGTCCTCTGGAGTTTCAAGGAATCATTGCCACAGACAGTAATTTAAGACTTGAGAGGCAAATTGGCAGGAATGGTCATTCTTAAAGTAAAAGAGGAAAATGAAGATAACTTCACAGTGTGTGTGTATATATATACATATATATATATACACACACACACACATATATATGTATATATGCATGCGTCTATGTATGTGTATGTATGTATAATGTACACATTTGTATATACATGTATGTATATGTATATATGTGCATATGTATGTATATATGTATATGTATACATATACATACATATGTGTGTGTGTGTGTATAAATACACACACACATATATGTATATACACACATTACTTGGCAGTACAAGACCATGAAAGAGAATTAGTTTGGGAAAATATGTGATTAGAAATATTGAATATGAGTTGGAAAAGGACTTCGGAAAACTGTGTTCAACAAGTGGCAGGGGTGTGGCAAAGGGAAACAGATGAGAGATCAGAGTATGGATTTGTTGTTTTTCAGCATCCCAATGATATTAGAAGCCTGGGTGTATTTGAGCTCGAAGCAAAGGTTTAGAATAAAGACAGAACAATGCAGAAGGCCAAGTTTTGAGCTCTGGGCAATACCCAGAGTAGAGAGCCAGGTGAACAGAAGGACTAGGGCACTCTGGGCACTTAACAGAAAATTCAGTTGTGAATTGGCTAAAGCACATTGCTTGCCAAAACCTTGCTTGAGACAGCTGCTGGTTGACAGAAACAGCTCAAGAGACAAATCACTCTTTTTTCCTAGTTTGCTAGATGGGTAGTCTTTAAATATCCCTTATCTCTACAACTAAATTTATTTAAAGCACACTATCATATCTTATGTATATTTGTGTGTGTAAATATATATGTATGTGTGTATATGATGTAGAGAATGCATGCAAACTGAAATTTATAGAGATGCAATCAATTGAAAAAAATATTAATTGTAATATGTATTCCTGTAACAGATGGATTGTTTTGTGCACCTTTTGCATTTTAAAAACAACTTCATTGAGGTATTACTTAGGTAAAATAAGTTACATTCACTTAAAGTCTAGTATTTGGTGATTTTTGACAAATGTATTCACTTGTGAAACCACCACAACAATCAAGATATTTTCCTCATGCTGCTTTGCAGGTCATTCTTCCCTCTACCTCAACCCATGGTAACCACCCATCTCCTTTCTTTCATTATAGCTTAGTTTATATGTTTAGAATTTTATACAAATGAAATCATACAGTATTCACTTTTTTGTCTCCCCCCCCCCCAATCTAATGCCTTTCCTTTTTTACTGTTGTATGGATATACCACAATTTATTTATCCATTTATCTGTTGGCATTTAGGTTGTTCCTGCTAGGGGCTATTACAAATACACCAGCTACAAACATTTTTAAGAAAGTCTTTGTGTGGACATATGTTTTCATTTGTTATGGGTAAATACCTAGTTTTGGAATAGTTTGGCTGTTCTATGTTATCAGAAAGTGCATGGCTATGTTGAAATTGTCACATTTCCCAGAATATATGTATTCATTCATTCTTCATTCAACACACATTCTTGAGCAAACACATTTTATGCTTTGAAAGCCAAAATTAAATATTGCATCTCTGCTTTTGTAGGAATTTAATTTAAGAAACTATCAATTTGAAAGTAATTTATAACATCAAGTTGGTGTTTCAAGTCACTGGAGAACACAATGATTATATCTCAAATGATTGGTCAGTTTGAGAGAAGAAATTGAATATTCTTGGCTCCATAAATTAAATAAAAAATAAGTGCAACCAAAATTAAAAGTCAAACTGAGATTAAATGCAATATGGCATCCTGGATTGGATCCTGGAACAGTAAAAGGATATTAGTGGGAAAATGAGTGGAGTGTATATGGGAACTCCGTATAATCTTTGCAGATTTTCCATAAATCTAAATTTATGTGAAAATAAGTTTTGGTTCATTGAGATACCAAATATTTAATTAAGAGTTTCTGTTTACTAAAATTATAAGCTAAAAATTAAATTCAAGTGAGAAAAACATATGATGTGTATATGACAAAGACATGTCCTTATTAAATAAAATGCATTGTAAGTCAGTCAATAAAATGCATTAGCATTAGTAAAGATACTAATCCCCTGAAATGAGTCAAGAACATAAAGGCAATCAGTAAAATAATTTCTATACATGGCTTATGTAAGAAACAGACTTTCTGTTCTCCTGCCTCATGTTTCCACCTAGGAGGACTTCAGCTAGAGAATCACCTTGGCTAATTTCCCCATTTCTCACTCTGAGGGAGCATTGACTTACCTAATTTTAAGAATTTGGGGGAAAAATATCACACACGCATGGCTCAGCTCTTTTTCTATTTTCTCTTTTCTATGGATGCACCTGTGCTGCTTATGTTTTAATTTTAGAAGAATCTTGGGACATCTAATTGTTACTGAAAATTAAGTGTTCTTATCTGATCAGCCTGAACATTAAGAGGTTTTTTTTTTGTGAGTGTGCCTCCTGCTTCAATTTTTAGTGATTTTTAATATAATGTGTGTGTGTGTGTATGAAAGAGAGACACAAAGACCATGTGTGTAGTGTGTGAGTGTGTGTAGATGGGGAGGATGAGGGTGTAATTAATTATCCAAAATCTTGATAGTTAACAAACACTTGGAAATACATCAATTGTCCATAGTAATCAAACCAATGCAATTTAAAACAAGAAGGTACTGTTGTTTTCTGTTACTAATTGATAATTCCGAAAAGGTTTCAGAAGGAAAGATAGGTAGTATTAAAAAATTTATAGTGAAAGGATGTTTTAAATAGTGGGCAAAAAAATAAATTGGTACAATTTTCCAAAATCATCAAGTTGTGTCAATAACCATAAAGGTTTATACTTGATTTCATAGTTAGGATAAAAACTAAAGCAGTAATAAAGATTTTCTCAATGATTAATAAGCAAAAATGTTAATCACAACAATATTTATTAGGGACATAAATGAGAGGCAACATAACTGTCTAGTATGAGAATATTGTACTACTTATGAGTAAAGCCATAAAAAGTATTTTCTGAAGAGTATTTAGTGAATTAGAAAAATGCGTATGATATAGTGTTAATTAGATAAAAGTGAGATATAATACTGGGTGTATGATCCTGGTTTTGTAAGCAGCCTTTTTTGATGAAATGTTTTATGTAATTTATATAATTATATAATTTATATGTATAAATTTATATAATTTATATAATTATAAATTATAATTGGCAAAATACTGTTGTAGCAAAACAAATACAAGCATATTCACAAACATATTCATAAAACAGGATATCAAGTGAGATCATTCTTGTTTTCTGGATGTGCAGCTAAGGTCCAAAGCTGAAAACCAAAGTTACTACATATCCTGCAGAGATGGTTGTCTTTTGGGGAGTGCAGTGTTTGGGAAGAGAAGCCCAATGAAATGGGTGTTGTTGAGATTCCTGCCACATGGAAGGCATCTATGGCCCTGTGTCATTAGTAATCAGAGAAACAATAACTAGGAGGACAATCATGAGAAGGATTCCAATCTCTCCCAGTTAAATTAGGAGAGGTTTATCTCTGTTCTCTCCCCTCCTTCAGAGGAATTAGCCTCTAGAGGAGGGGATTGTTGTGTCAGAAAGCCTCACCTTATTATCACAGTTTTCAAGAGTCAACATGAATCTAGCTTTCACTGGTGGTAGGGGAATAGAAGAGATTTGAGTTCAGATTAAGGTTGAAATTTTAAGATGAAGGGACTGAGCCTTAAATATCAAAATGAGAGACTGTTCTAATAATTGAAAGTTTATGTGTGTGTATCAGTGGGTGTTTGGTTTATTGAGATTTACTAACTCACTGGAGTGTACATATGAATTGGTTTTATTCTTTTCCAATTGTGATATGTTAAACCCGAGCCCCCCCCCCCCCCCCCCGCCTCCTTCATTATTGCAACTCTTACTGACATGGTGGCCAGATTCTATATAAACTTTTGCTTAAAAAATAGAACTGAGTTTGTATTTTATACATATATGAACAAGCAAAAAGAGCTAAAAGAAAATACACTAAAAATTAATATACACTAAAAATGATCATTTGGTAGTGGGATTGGTGATGTATGAGAGTGGCATATTTAGTCTTGCTTGTATTTTCAACAAGTATAATTTATAATCTCACATAATATATATTATAAAAATATGGCTTTTGCAAAGATTTTTTTGAGAGAGAGAGGGAGAGAGGAGGAGGGACAGAGAGAGAGAGAGAGAGAGAGAGGGAGAGAATCCCAAGCAGGCTCCCTACTGTTAACACAGAGCCTGATGCAGAGCTTGAGCTCATGAACTGTGAGATCATGGCCTGAGCTGAAACCAAGAGTTAGACCTTAACTAGTTGAGCCACCCAGGAGCCCCAAAATGTGAGTTTTGCAAAATCATAATTGAAAATGATATTCCTTGTGTTACTTAATTTACAGTTTATAAGGATCCACTGTTGTTTTTTAAAAAAATTTTCTTTTAACACTTATTTATTTTTGATAGAGTGAGACAGCATGAGTTGGGGAGGGGTAGAGAGAGGGAGACAGAATCCGAAGCAGGCTCCAGGCTTTGAGCTGTCATCACAGAGCCGGATGTGGGGCTTGGGCCCACAAACCATGAGATCATGACCTGAGCTGAAATCAGACGCTTAACCGACTGAGCCACCCAGGCGCCCCGGATCCACTATTGTTTTTAAAGATTAATACTTTAGGAAGATATTTCTCCAGGTAAGCTTGTAAGATTTCTCTTGTTAAGTAAAAATATAGAGCCTCTTCTTCTTTATTTACCAAAAATTAAAGCTGAATTCATTGCTTAACTGTCACTGCCATGGATTTTGTTCCCATCATATCCCTTTTAGAATGCCTCAGCAGCCTTCTAACTATTCTGTGCTCTAGCCTCTTCCACCCTCAACAGTGCCTCTGGGAGATGTTTCTAGAATGCAGATCTGGTTGTAATTATTTCCCTGTTTAAAATTCTTCAGTAGCTTCCTGTGTCATAGAACCAAGCTCCAGGCCTGGCACACTCGGGGGTTCCCCTTCAGGACTCTGTCTAAATGCCTTCCCTGGTGTCTTGCTTCTTTCCTTGTTTGTATCCTGTTCTTTACCTTTCTTAAATTACTTATAATTTTCCTGGGGTACTATGATCATTTTTTCATGCTTTTGCTTTGTTTTTTTTTATGCTTTTTCCTCTTCCTTCTTTGATTCTTGCTACTGTCACTTTCTTTGGAGAAAACATCTGTTTTTCTTTTAACGAGCTCAGTTTAACCTGGCAGACCAATCAGTTTTTTTTCTGTGTTCCCAGCACCACAGTAAAGAACTGTAATGGTTTTTGGCTATTTGAGTGTCTTACCTGTAAATATTGGGAAATACTCAAAGGCCAGAACAATGTTTTCCTCAGCTAGCTAAGACCTTGTTATATAACAGATGTTTTAATATTTACATGGATAAAGCTAGGAACTTTATATACATTGTCTTTTTAAGTTCTCTGTAGCACTCGTATGAGGTGGATGTTATTATACAGGTAAAGAAATTGAAGCTTAGAGATGGATATTTATTGTGTTGTTATCTGCTGACAGAACAGCCTTTATCTGGAACACTGCCATTTGTCACACCAGGAGGAACAGGGACAGGGAACCACAAGTGATGGGTTTTGAACTTCTATCTATGTTTCATTGGCCAAAGCAAATCATGTGACCACTCCTCTAAGTACAACAGGATGGGTATACCTAAACCCCCTCTAAGGATGGCTCCTCACATAGAAAAAATGAAATATTTGGCAAATGAGAACATAATCTGCCAAAAAATGTTTTGTGTACCTATTCAGCACCTGTTGCTGTGGCTGGTACATTGTAGAGTTCAGTATGTGGTGACTGAATGATTGAATGTCAGAAAACCAGTAGGTATGCCTGTGATCTGATTAGTGTAACTTGAGAGCCCATTCTGAATGACTCTGCTGTTTTTATTACTCAGTCCTGGGTGCTTACTAATATCCCTTTCTCTAATATCTCTCTGCTCACTTTGTCTTGCATTTGCTTTGTTTTTTCACTATTCTGTAAATAGTATATTTGCAGTCACAATTAAAGAAGTTAGAGAAAGAATGACCCCAGAAGTAGAACAAGGCCAGAAATGAATAGTTTCTGAGAAATCAAGTTAAGAAAAAAAATTCACAGGGCGGCTCAATCATTTAAACGTCCAACTCTCAATTTTGGCTCAGGTCATGATCCCAGGGTTGTGGGAATGAACCCCATGTTGGGCTCTGCACTGAGTGTGGAGCCTGCTTAAGATTCTCTCTCTCCCTCCCTCTGCTCCTCTCCCCTGCTTGTACTCTCTCTCTCTCTTAAAAAAAATTCAGAAGGAAAAGAGTAAGGGTAGCATCAAACATAGCAAGGAACTGACTGGAAAAAAGACTAAGATTTGGTTAGAAAGGTTTTTAATGTCAGATACTTCAGTGGAGCCAAAGGAGCAAGTAAGTGAATATTTTCAGATTTGGTTAGACTTTAAAAGGCAGAACAGTGGCAATATTTATCTTTCAGGGCATTCTGAGATTGAGACAATGGGTAGGAGTATGTCAAGATCCTGTATTAGAGGTACAGAGAGTTTTTCCTCAGGACGATCAGGTGGTCTGGTTCTCCATTTATCAGATACACACATCTTTAAGAATGAAGAATAGATTCTAATCCTGAATAACCATGTTGATCTCCTTGACTAACTAAAACCAATCTCAATAATCCACTACACAAAAAAGTGTTGGAATTTTATTTTATTTTATTTACTTATTTTTTTAAATTTTTTTTTTCAACGTTTATTTATTTTTGGGACAGAGAGAGACAGAGCATGAACGGGGGAGGGGCAGAGAGAGAGGGAGACACAGAATCGGAAACTGGCTCCAGGCTCTGAACCATCAGCCCAGAGCCTGACGCGGGGCTCGAGCTCACGGACCGTGAGATCGTGACCTGGCTGAAGTCGGACGCTTAACCGACTGCGCCACCCAGGCGCCCCAAAAAAGTGTTGGAATTTTAAACGTTGTCAGGCACTTTTTGAAATTTTAGTAAACTCATTTTGTGGTTGCAGTAAAATATGAAATCATAAAGGTTCATGGAGTCATTGCTTTCTCACTTATGAGATTAGATTGTGTGTGGTCAGAAATGTATATTAGTACAAGACGTTCAGTGTGGGCATTGAGAGGTCCCTCAAGAGGAGATCTTAACGTAGAGGAAGAGCACAGGTTTTAAGTAAGGTAAATCTAGGTTGTTTAAAAATTTTTTTAACCCCCTGGATTTAGATTTTAATTCAATCTCTGCTCTTTGATAACAGTGAAGCCATGGGAAAATTAATTAATCTCTTTGATTTCTACTTTCTTCATCTACAAACTGGGGATAAAAATATTTACCTTGACATTTTATTATAATAAGTGTAATACATTTATTATAATAATACATGTGGAATATTGGCAATCAATGGTAGCTCCAATGATGCACTAATTGAAATAGTTATACAGTGATAATTACTCACTCATCCACTTTTAGCTCTTAGGAAAGAGCAAGATAAGGGAGGTTAGAAAGTCAATTTGATTGTAAATCAGCACTGATTTACTTTTGGAAATTTCCTGATTTCCCTGTAAGATAAGTCAGGGTGAACAGTGATGCATGGAGGTCCCCCAGTAGGGGAAATTTCTTTCCCCACAGCCCCATACACCATTTGGCTACTTGGAAGCTGAATAGAGAATTTCCAATACTCTGGCCATACTTTGCAAATCCTACTGCTTGTGTGAACCTATTGAGGACAGATGAGTGTAGAACTGGAGACAGAGCACTCTGTCTCTAAATGATGACTCCAACGCGACCACAGCTTGCTCAAGCACAGGGAACACAGCTTATTCTGCCCCTGGAAAGTGTAAAGTGGTGTGTCATTTATGAACAGCAGCTCTTTGGGGGCACCTGGGTGGCTCAGTCAGTTAAGCTTCCGACTTTGACTCGGGTCATGATCTCACAGCTTATGGGTTCGAGCCAGGCTCTGTGCTGACAGCTCAGAGCCTGGAGCCTGCTTCGGGTTCTGGGTCTCCCTCTCTCTCTCTCTGCCCTCCCCAGGCTCACACTCTGTCTCTCTCTCTCTCTCTCTCTCTCTCTCTCTCAAAAATAAATAAACATTAAAAAAACGAACAGCAGCTCTTTTATTCTTAAGGAAGCAGGAGAGTAACTGCCATAGCAAGAGCTGTCCCTTCCAATGCAGAGAAGCACAAGGATACCCCTTGGTAAAAAGGTCGGAGGTTTGGGAGGGTCTGATCCTGTTATAATTTATTAACAAATTATTTAATTTTAAAGCAATTTAGCAAGTTCTTTTGCCAGATTTTCCTAGAAGGTAGCAAAAATTCTATATAATAGTTCATGGGGCTAGAAGCTACCTTCTAAAGAAATCTACTTTCCCCAGTCCTGGTCTTCAAACAGATAAAAGTTCTCCATGCAATGAAAATTAACTGAATGATTAACTGCTTTATCCAGTTACCCTCAACAAGAGGTCTTGGTCCTTCTTGAACCTTAAATTTATCTTGTCCATAGTTCTTCTCCCTAATCCAGTCTCTGTTTTGGTTCTGAAAGTCTCTATATTGGTTAATGGTACCTGTTCCTCTTTTTGGGAACAGAAGCTCAATATTGAATGTCATTTTATAATCCTATCTCATAACGTAAAATTGTGGATCTTCTGCTAGTTTTTGCATCCTAACACAATGGTTTTCATTCCTGGCATGCGTGAGAGTCGCCTGTGAACCTTTGAAAAATACCACTCCTGAAACCTGTTCCTGGATATGTTAGGCTATCAGTACCCATATTTTGTACTGTGTAAGTTTCATAGATTTTGAAGAATAAATCTAACATAATATATAAAAACAAGGCACAGATATAATAAAATGACTTTTAGTTAACAACCAGTTTAAAAAAAAACATTGTCAGTAAAGGTTCCTTCTTCTTCCTTTCTATTATGAATATTATATTTCTCTTTCTCTTAGATTTCATTATAGTTTTCTTACAGATATGTGTCATCCTAAACAGTAAATGGTCAGATTTTCTTTAAACTTTATGAAAATATTGTCATACTGCATGTATTCTGTGACTTGCCTTTTTTATTCTCCTTTATGGATTTGAGATTCATCCATGTTGGTACCTACTAGCCTACTGCTGTGGCTCGTCCACATTAAACATCTTTAGGGCATATACCTAGGAATGGAATTGCTGGACTCTATCTTCACAATTACATTTCCAGCTTTTCAAAATAATGCCATGTTTTTTTCCCCATGGTGGTTGTATCCATTCACTCCCAGTTGTGCTTGAGAATTTGTGTGGTTCTGTGTCTCTCTCTTCACTTATTAATGTCCAAGTTTTTGTTTTTGTGTTTTGTTTTCATACTGAAGGATGTAAAGTGGCAGCTCACAATGATTTTAATTTGCATTTTCCTGACAACTAATGAGGGCGAGCATCTTTTCTTATGTATATTTACCATTTTTGCTTTCTCTTCTGCATAATTTATTCCTCTCTTTTGCTGGAGTTTTTAAAATTCCACAGGTAATTCTGAAAGAAGCCACGGGTAAGAGTAACTGCCTTTATGTCTCACCCTGCTGACTCTTCCTCATTGTTCCTACTGTGTCTGTACTTGTTCAGGCTCCCATCACTTTGGCACAGCTCGTCTGTTTGCAGTACTCTTTTCTCTGGTCTCTGAGCCTCCAGTCTCTCCACTGTCCATTTATCTGGCCAGGTTCTTCTCCTGGAACCCAGTTCTGACTGAGAATCTAACTCCCTTGGGAAAAATATGGCTGACTTCTCATTCCTGTAAATAAAGTCTGAACTCTTGACACCATTTTGATTAATATCTTCCTACATCTCTAATGTTGAGTCCTTCTAGTTTTATCACATACCTTTTACTTCTGTGCATCCTCGTATCTTGTTAATCTCAATATGAATACCATAGTTTCTTCCTTCCATGTCCGATGACCCATGCACTCTTCTGTTGTAACCTTTGGTAATTGTTTATATTTCCATTATTCTACTTACCACTTTTATTTTATTTTATTTTATTTTATTTTATTTTATTTTATTTTATTTGAAAGAGAGAGATAGAGAGAGAGAGAGTGAGTAAGTAGGGGGAAGGGCAGAGAGAGAGAGAGGGAGGGAAAGAATCTTAAGCAGGCTCCATCCTCAGTGCAGAGCCCCATGTGGGGCTTGATCCCACAACTGTGAAATCATGACCTGACCTGAAATCAAGAGTTGGATGCTCAACTAATTGAGCCACCCAGGCACCCTTCTACTTACCACTTTCTTAAAAAAATTTTTAAAAATATTTATTTATTTTTGAGAGAGAGAGAGAAAGAGAGAGAGAGAGAGAGAGAGAGAGCAGGGAAGGGCAGAGAGAGAGGGAGACACAGAATCTGAAGTATGCTCCAGGCTCTGAGCTGTCTGCACAGAGCCTGATGTGGAGCTCAAACTCATGAACTGTGAGATCATGACCTCAGCTGAAGTTGGACGCTTAACTGAGCCACTCCGGCACCCCTACTTGCCACTTTCTACCTGGTGTTATAGTTGTCTTTACCAGGCAGTGAACCATGAAGGTACAATCCTTCACTTTTCCATTTCCATCTCAGTGTCTTTTATATACGAGAAGACAGTGATATTTTGTGAATAAATGAAACCATGGTGTGAAGATAGAATCCAAGTCTCAGAATTTAATTTCTCTTTCTGTTAAGCCAGTCAACTCCTCATGGCCGTGAACTGTCTTCTGAGTTATGTGTGTGCTTTTTCCTAATGAGAGTATCTTTCACGTGCTTCATGTGGAGATAAAAGAAGACCATGGGCTTAATTGTTGATATTGTTTAAGCAGACGTATTTAAGATTACACAATAAACTGTAGCTCTAAGACCAAAGATACTTTGAAAAAAATTCTTAGTGATGGGAAACAGTGAATACTTTAATGAGAGTTTACCTTAAGAGAGCAGTTAAAGTTTACTAGGAATTAAATCTGGTGATTAAACTTTTTAAATAAATGGTCAGTGTTACTTACAAAAGATACTGACAGGGCTCTGTATGCAAAAATGATTGAAAGATTAATGATGTAGAAATATAAAGAATAAGACTAAATGTCTTAGGTGATTTATAAATTGTCCCTAAAGTCATTTCCACCTGAATGTTCCAAAAATATTTTTAGAGATGATATCATCACTGAAATCTCTCTCTCTCTCTCTCTCTCCATCTCCATCTCCATCTCTATGTATATATAAAACAAGAATATTGCATATATATATTTATTTCACACACCAATAGATCCTCTTGTGTAAACCCATTCATGTCGTTTGTCATTTTTATAGTCTTACTTTACAGTAAATGCTTCTTGGTAGATTGTCCTTCTAGTGATCTTGAATGTTGACTTTGTTGCTGTTTCCTCAGGTCTCTGGGTTGGGCTGGTATGCAAGCAATAAGAAGGATCAGTTTTTGGAAGCCCAGTTGAATAAGATTCCTTAGTTATACCTCATATCATCAAGATAGGTACTTTGTTACCACGGGTCCATTAAACCCAGCCTATCTTTCATAGCGACAATGGAAGAATGTGGCTGTTTTCTTTAATGGAATCCCCCAATATTATTTAAACCTGTAGAGATGTGATTGGCTGGTAACTGCAAAAGATTTCTTAGCCTTTTCTCCTTTTATCTCCTATCTGCTTATGTTAGAAGTTGAAAAGCCAGATACCTGCATGTGACTCTGTTCTGGCCAAAGAGACTTAAGAGAAAGACTGTTGAGGACCTTCTGAGAAAGATAATTTGTTTACCAATGAAAAGGATGTGCATATGAAGACAGGTTATTGGCATTGTCCCTTCCCTTTCTTTCTCTCTCTCTCTCTCTCTCTCTCTCTCTCTCAGGATATTGCTGAGGTGATATTATATATCTATGAAACTGTAGTAGTCATCTGTGGCTACAAGGAAAAAAAGCCAACACACTGAAGTAGAGGAGCATAAGGATGGAAGGAGGCTGCTGGTCCATGATCCTGTTGAGCAATAAAATGAACTCTGGAAACGCCACCTCCACACATAGGCATAAGTAAATAATTTGTTGCATTTATTGATTGGATTTTCTATAATTTGAAGCTGAATGTATCCTAACTGATAGAATCACACATTGAAAGAGTCATCCCTGTGTAATTCTCTGTATGATCTTCTTGAAAGCATCTATCTATCTATCTATCTATCTATCATCCATCCATCCATCATCTATCCATCCATCCATCCATCTTTCTGTCTATAATTTCAACAACCTGTTGGTGACTTTTCTGGTGTCTGTCCTGAAATGAGCTTCAAGAGACTCTCCCTTACTTTTCTTTCCCTGAGATAACAACTTCTTACTCATTCTTTTTATACATTACATCTTTCTGGCTCTGATTGTGAATACTTTTATGGTGATGATATTATTATCTTCATGGAAATATGACTCATATGAAAATTTCATCATATTTTACATCTGGGCTGCCATAAAATATTCTGTTCTCATCTATGTGGATGAATGCCTGAGTTACAGAGGAATTGCTAATTTTGCCCCTTTAGGGAGTTTTAACAAATTCTTCACTTTCAGGACAACTTTTCTTCCAAGTCTACAAATCCTAGAAATTCATGAGAATTCTTACTTTGGAAAATTTCCTTATATGAGTTAGGTTTACCCGTAAATTTTTGTGATACTTCCTTGAAAAATAACCTTGGTAGTATAAGTTGTTATTTTTTTGTTCATGTTTTCTAACTTCCTGATGAAGTTTAATGGAATCATTGAACTTCAGCCATAGATATCCAGAAAATATGGGGCTTTTAATTCTAGAGCAGGCATAGGCAGACTGTTTCTGAAAATTCAGGTCAAGATAGTAAATAATTTAGGTCTTGCAAGCCACACGTGGTCACTGTTGCATATTTTTCTTTGTTTTTATAACCCCTTTCAATAAAGTGTAAAAGCCATTCTTAGCTCATGGGTCATACAAAAACAAGTTGTAGGTTGGATTCTGTCCATGGACTATAGTTTACCAACCCTTTTTCTATAGCGTTATTCTGGAACATAAGGTTAAGAAGCTTCTGCTACCCCCAAAATAGAGGTAAACAGCTGAGAGTACTTAACATAAATATCAAGAGGGAGAGAGAGAAAGAAGATGAAAATATTCTAGCATTCTAGCATTTTCTCTGTGTAGTAAGTGTGAGGGTGACTTTTGGGTTCAGGTTGGAAATGCAGAGACCTAGAAAGAGCATCATTCTCACCCTTACAACAAGAATAAAGCTGAAGAAGTGTACATTACTGCTTTTTTCTTTCTTTTGTATTCAGACATATTTTCCTGGCTTTGCACACTAGTTATTTTGCTTGGAGTTGGAAGTTCACAAATAGACTCAGGTAGACATATTTTGGAGTGGGCTATTTCCACTGAGAACTAATTTTGCCATTTGTGGTTTCCTTTCTGAAAGTTTCATTCTTAGATGGCAACATTAACTTCCACTCACTGTAGTCACTGACAACCTCTTTGGAAATGTTAAAAGTCAAAATTAGAAGTGGTGGAAAGGTATTATTTCTTCTTCTTCTTCTTCTTCTTCTTCTTCTTCTTCTTCTTCAATTAGTGGTTTTCAATAGGGAATAAAAGTGAAGGTAGTGATAAATATCAGAATTTTATGTGGCGCTTTTATTTATTTATTTTTTCCATTTATTTATTTATTTAGTTATTTTTAAATATGAAATTTATTGTCAAATTGGTTTCCATACAACACCCAGTGCTCATCCCAACAGGTGCCCTCCTCATTGCCCATCACCCACTTTCCCCTCTCCCCCACCCCCCCATCAACCCTCAGTTTGTTCTCAGTATTTAAGAGTCTCTTATGTTTTGGCTCCCTCCCTCTCTAATCTCTTTTTTTTTCTTCCCCTCCCCCATGGTCTTCTGTTAAGTTTCTCAGGATTCACATAAGAGTGAAAACATATGGTATCTGTCTTTCTCTTTATGACTTATTTCACTTAGCATAACACTCTCCAGTTCCATCCACGTTGCTACAAAAGGCCAGATTTCATTCTTTCTCATTGTATGTGGTGCTTTTACAGTTGTGTATATTCCTGGTTGAAGTTACTAAGTGGGTATAAATAGTACATAGCCAGATGAGTAGAAGATTAGGGTAGACATCAGTGCTACTCAATAATATTTTCAATTCCACTCCTTCCTAGCACAGGAAGTATGTTCCTTTCTGATTCTTCCTTGAAGCTACATGTAGCCTTGTGATTTTCTATGATGAATGAAAGCAAGCAAAAATGTGCAGTGTCAGCTAGACTTGGAGTACATTTGCATAAGTGAGAAACTTTTGTCATATCAAATGACTTAGACTTTGGGAATCACTTGTTTCTACTACATGATCTAGCCTGCTGTTAACTTATGCCAAGATATACATTATTGTGAAAATGTATACATTGGTGGAAGTATAGAATATATAAGTATATATAATAAGTAATATGTAAGTAATAAGTATCTGTACATATAGAAGCGGGTTTCAACCAGGTTTTAACTATAAAAAAATATTTTCTCAGATACAAACATACAGCGAGTCCCATTGTATGAAGAGATAAATTATGCAGCCACTTTGTTAGAAGCAGAAACTGGAATGGCCCCCTTTAGCCAGTTTCCCATCCCTCTTCTCACTAGACTGTGAGGCTTTTGAGATCCTTGGGGCCCATTTGTAGAACTCCTAACTTTTGACAAAGCTTAATTTAAAAACCACAAATAGATTTTAACTTGATTAAAGGAAGTATTTTCTCTCAGTCAGACATATCTAAAGATGGAACGGGATACCAAAGTAGAGCACTCCCTTCATAGGAAGTGTTAAAGCACTGATTGATTATTATACGAGACAGGTGTGTGGTAGAAGGCGTTCTGTCATTGGCTGGCCATTTCTAGCCTCCGGGTTTTTGATTCTTAGGCTTTTTCCAGTGGATAACCTCTTCTATTATTCTTTATCTCTTTCTCTCCCTTATTTTTATTTAGTTCATCACTTGTTGGCATTATATTAAAAATGTGTCTCCCTATCAATCTATCTATACCCAGTAGTGTGCTGGAATCAGCTTCTACTAGGTGAAGAGAATCAAATGTTAAATTTTCTGGAAGTTTTGGAGACACTTGTTAAATAGACATTAATAAAGTTAAATTATATAAACTTACAATGAAATAATATTAAAAATATTAAAAGACAAGGAAATAATATTACAAATTCATCTCTTCCTGATTACTTTGCTACATTTTTCTGCTATCTATGCTCTTTAGGTTATTTACATCTATCATATCTGTATGGTGGAAACATGCAATGATGTGCTAATGAACATCTTTCCTAGCTTTCTATTCACTGATGTCATGTTGGAAGCTTGAAATTATCCTTGGTGGGAGTATTTATACCACAGAAATCATTAAACATTACAAGTCAGACTCTTTTCTCTGGAGAGCTGCTTATTACATTTACCAGCATGCCACTGTGTGCACCTGTATCTTTCTCTGTCTCTAGAATTTAAGCTCCATCAGGATACACACATTGTTATGTTCAGTGTTGTCAGTCAGTGCTCAATAAATATTTATTTATTGAATTAATTAATGACTGACTAATGTCAGGGCCAGCAGGAATTAAGCAAGATGAGAGAAACTGGGAACCATGAGTGAAATTGCTTTCTGTTTTTGTTTTTGTTTTTGTTTTTTTTTTTTGCTGTACCTGCGTTGGCTATTTTATATGGGCAGTACATAGGAGAAAGCATTTAATAGCATTCAGTTTGCAAACAGGAATTATTTCTCCCTGTTCTCCAAAGAGAGCTTCCCAACGCAATCCCTGCGCCATTTACAAGCTCCTGAAGAAAATCTGACATGTTTTCTTCCCTTGATATGTTTGATGCAAGTGCTTTTGCAAGCAAGAGTGCTGAGTTATGGGGCAAAGAGATAAGATATAAGATTGTAACTCAGAAGAACATTAATCCCCAAAACTCAATTTCAGCAAACCCAAAGAAGATAAGACTGTGCAGTGAATTGTCTGTCAGTCCAGAGAAGGCTGCCCAGTTAGGTGGCCCTCAGGGAAGGCTGAGAAAGAGAAAATGAAGGCAAATCACACCTGCCATCTTAAAGAGGTGTCAGTGAGAAGTTCCCCAGACCGAAATCTATTGGTTATCTTAATGAAGTCATATTTGGACTGCTATTGACCAGGGTTCATGAGCTAACAATTGTAGGCAGTGCCTGGGCTGCAGATATATTAGGTTGGTGTGGGAGTTACAGAACTTGAAGTAGTTTCCAACAATATCAAGAGATTTCCACTAAAAATCTGGATTTCTGACTTCTTTTGAAAATTTCAGTATATCCAGTAACACCAGACCTGTATTGCCATAAGGCAGAAATCTTCTTGAGTTAAGTATTCCTAACCTCTTTAGGTGGGTCATATGCTCTCCAGCTCCCCACCATCCCCATCACGTCCTGATGTCTTAGACTCAGCTCAAATCTGTCAGGTTATTTGCCTCATTCTTATATTCCTTTGATATTGCTGAACATTTTCCCCATGTAAGATATGTAACACTTGACGGTTGGGTCACTAACAGGGGCTAAGTTCTGTTGTTTAGTAGCCAATAATCCTTCCACTAGACAGTTAACCTTCTTGGGTCTCATTTTCCTTAGGTGTAAGGGAAGTGGTTGGGCCAGATGATCACTAAAGCTTCTTATTGCTCTCCCATTCTATGCTTACACTGGATAATCTAAATACTTCCACTGTTCTCTTCAAATTTTTGTTTTCATCTCTTTTATATTCTATCTCTATTGCTCTCTTTCTCCATTTCCATCTCCATGGTTATCCAAAAGATTATTTTTCTCTTACTGTATATTTTAGACCATGATGCCTAAAGGGTTGTCTGTGGTAGAGAGAAAGATTGTGGGCCTTGCTGGAAGTAAAGGAGCATGCTTGACCATCCTTTCTCTGTTCTCCCTTTTTATAAGAAAGACTGTTTGCTTTGTTTCCAATCTTTGTGGGGCCCAAAGCAGTAAAAAAAACCAAAACCAAACAAACAAAAAAAACCTGCTGATACTACAAGAGGATTCCAGAATTCAGGGAAAATACTTCCTCTTATTTTCCCACCATATTTTCTTAGTATAATTTGATCATAATAGTAGAGGTCAATTGCTGAAAATGTTCATTGCATACTTTTGTAAGATGAATATATCAGCCAGCACCAGATCTTTGTCATTAAGCTGCCCCATGATAGGTATCCTAGATATAAATACATAAAGAACAAAACAATTAGCATTTTTCTTTGTAGACTGCATAAAAGACTCATTCACGTAAAGGACAAAGTGCTTATCACATCCAAATGGGCAGCTTCTGAACAAGTGTTTCTCAAATGTGGTTCCTAGGGATAAAGATGCTATCTCTGATGTGCCAGCTGTTGCAATAGCCTTGGGCCCAGACCGTAAGGGAAAGCTGATGGGCAACCTTGCTGAGATATGATTTTATTTGAAGCATCTAATGTAGTTTGTTTTTGTGCTGTCTTTTCTCCCCTTTGGAAATAAAATATCATCATAAAAATAAAATACCTTTTTTTTTTCATTGCTATATGAGATATGCATAGTTAGTTGAGTATTTTTCCTCTTGATTTTTCTGTTCAAAATAGAAATGCATCTCTAGCCAGTAAAGCCTCTGTACGTAATTTGTATTTAAAGTGCCTATGAATTGACATTGTTATTTCAAAAGAGGCAAGCTATTTCACTGACATTTTTGCATTTTGTGTTCTAGATCATAAAAAGTGTGCATAATGACAAGAGATGTTACTGACTTCTCCTGGCTGTGGAGGATCACATTCGAGATCATATAGAAATAAAAGCTATAGCAGAAACATACACTTCCAAGATTTAATAAGGTGTCCCACTTAGAAATAATTTTGCTCGTACATTTTACATTTTGGTCCCACAGATTCTTTTCTTCTTCCTCTAGATTATTGCAAATTATTTTCTTTTCCATTTCTTTGTTTGCAGGAACAGAGTGTGCTAGTGATTGATCTAGCAAAGAGTTTACTCTGATTGTATTTCTTTTCCTTGTTTTTCCTTGAATAAGAAAGGCAGGAAAAAAATTCCCATTTTTCTTGCATGTTTGGAAAAGCTCCTCTAATGTTAATCATCCGTACTGATTGATAAGCTTTTGGTTTTCTGTTGCTTAAAAATGACAAGGACAAGAACTGTTTTTGTGGAACCCAAACAAGACCTTGAAGCTAACAGATGCTTTGTATAATTTCATTGTATTGGATGAAGAACTTAAAAAGGTTGCATGAGGGGCAACGATTTATTTCTGAACACTAGTTGTAACTGGAAGCTTGTGTAGTCTGCATATGTAGAATATGGAATTGTGCTCTATTCTCTAGGATTTGGAAATAACAGCTGAAGTTAAAGTCCCTACACTAAAATCTCTATACTTTTAGCCTTCAATTTCTCCAAGATTAGGTCCGAGTTCTTTTGTTGGATGCATTTTTTCCTGTGATTTATATCTAAAAAATAAACCAGTTAAGCAAAATGAAGGTAATGTATGTGTATATTATAATAAATGAAAAAAGAGATGATTATTGAAGTTAATAGAAAGCTAAACTATGAAATCCATCCATGTCCTTAAAACTGTGAATAAAGTCTAACAATCAGGAAAGAAAACGATATAAAAGATGTCAGAATTGAAAAAGAAAGAAGTAACATTGTCTCTGTTTGCAGATGATGTGACTTCATACATAGAAAGTCCTAAATATTCTACCAGAAAATTGTTAGATCTAACTGACAAATTCAGTGAAGTTTCAGGACACAAAATTAGCAGCAGAGTTTCTAATAATTTTTTTTAAATGTTTATTTATTTTTGAGAGAGAGAGAGAGAGAGTGTGAGTGGGGGAGGAGCAGAGAGAGAGGGAGACACAGAATCCAAAGCAGGCTCCAGGTTCTGAGCTGTCAGCACAGAGCCCCATAGGGGCTTCAAACTCACAAACTGTGAAATCATGATCCTGGCCGAAGTCTGATGCTCAACTGACTGAGCCTCCCAGGCACCCCCAACAGTAGAGTTTCTATATACTAACAATGAATTATCTGAAAAACAACCCTATTTTCAATAAAAAAGAATTATTAGTTATATTATTCCCAGCAAATATGGTCAGGTTTTGGTTTAAATATATATAAATATATATTTAATATATAAATATATACTTAATATATATAAATATATATTTAATATATATTTAATATATATAACTATATTTATATATTTGCAGGTAAGTATATATTTAAATACATATAAATATGTATTTATATGTATTTAAAACTATGGGAATGATGGAAAATTTGTAGTAGAAGTAAGTAAATGTAAATTCCTCAAAATAAATGTAGATTAGACCAAGAATCTATATTCAATGTAGCACACTTTAAAATAATTGATTTAAAAGAATATATGTTTAGAAAGAAAAACACATAGTTATACTTTTTAAACTTGATGCAAAAAATACCAATTAATTCAATTTAAAAAGACTGATTTTCTTAGGACATTAAAACATTGCCCTGATTTTTTAATGAATAGTTACACTTTTATTATAACCTCTTAAAAGTTCAGTTGTTTTGTGTTCAGAATATTTTGATATTGTAAGCATTAGCAATGTTAGAAAAAAACTAAACAAAGCAACAGATTGATGATTCAGTCTGGGAAAATAGAAATAGTAAAAAATAATTTCCAGAGAACATGAACATTTTAAGGGCATGCATTACCTCCTATATTGTTTTAAACAAATACCTTAGGAGTAATTATTAGTTATCAGTTCCAGTGCTGGGCACTGGATGAATGAGACAAACTTCTTGTTTCCAAGGACAGTTGAAGTGGCTAGCTTTGTTCCTTGTATGCGTATTATTTATCTGTGTACTTTTAGCACCTAGCACAGAGCTCAACACATAAAAAGTAGTCAATATATGAACTGAATATTTGTGGCAAGAGTGAAAAACTAAAAATCTTGGAATCATTAAGTTGATTTATGTTTGGGCTTCTCAAAATTTTGTCATTGGAAGAAAACACAGGTGTAGGGTCTCTTGGATTTGCTAGGATGTAAATTATTTAACAGTATTTAAATAATAACATTGCACTTAGAGTTTATGGTGCTAGACATTTTGTATTTATTTTAACACTTAGGATAGTGGAGAGAATAGGAGTCTGCAGGTAGGGTAACTGTGTGACGTTAGGTATGTAGCCTACCATCTTTGAACCTGAGATTTTTCATCTTTTAACAAGAATGCCAAAGAAAGATTTTTAACTTGAAGTCACAGATGACCTTAAGGGAAGCCTGGAATGACTTTCTATGGTATGCAAAATGATATATAGATGTTGAGAATATACATTTACTTGCAGAGGATCCAAACTTCAATAGATTCTCAGGAATCTATATTCCCTCACCCACTGAGTTTAATTTCTGGTCTAAATTATCTCTACAGTTTGCTTTACTTTTAACAAGTGTGTAGTGTATCATGTAAAAATTTTTATTCAGTAGATTGAAGTTAGGAAATAAACCTTTCAGCTCGTTGCTACATAAGAGAAACCCTCTTATGTTTGTACCCTTACCAAATCATTAATCCATCAAGCAGCTAATGAACATTTATAGAGAACCATTATATATTGTGAACTGTTGTAACAAAGGGGAATAATGAAGGGTATAGCAATATCTTTCTCCAAAGAACCCATTATCTAATTAGGAAAACTAAATCAACCTAATCTTTCATTTCAGTGTAGTCATGGAGATGAATCTTACACCATGGAAAATTAGAGGGAAGCTATATTTAAGATGACCCTGGCTATAAGTAAAATAGATTACTAATTCTAACTGATATGTTAAGGACACATTCTCAACGTGTTGTGTTAATTCATTTACGCAAGACACATTTATTGAGCACTGACCATGTGCCAGCAAAAAAACACACTAATAAATAATGTATGGTCATTCAACATTAAGGATTATTGTAGTGTAGGAAATAGATACAGAAACAAATAATTATAGTGTTGTGATCCAGTTTTTTTCATTCAGATGTGAAAATGGTGCATGGGAAAACAGAACAGTCATGCTAAGCTGACTCATAAGGTCACTCTCAGTGATTTCAAGTCTAATTGAGTGGTACAATAACTGTACAAATAGCTAAAACATAGGATGAAACATATTGCATCATAATTTGTTATGAAGTGCCATGCAGCTTCTGAAGGATAGTTCTCTGTTATGTAAAAGGAGGAGAGTATGGGGAACAGTAGAAAAAAGGCTTTGTAGAAATCTGATTGTCGTGGAATTAATACAGAGGAGGTGAGCAGAGAGGCAGTGGCAGAAGTAAAGACGTTGGCTAAGGGCATATTTGCAGCATAGCACATCTTTGAGTTTACCGGAGCACAGGGTATATATAAAGGAGCAGCAAGAACAAAGGTTGGAAATGTAAACCAGGGTCAAGGGAAGAGTCTGAACCTTATCCTTGAAGGAGTGAGGGAAGTATTATGGATTTGTGAATAGGAGGAAAATATATGGAACTATACTCTCTGAAGCTTAACCTGGAATGAATTGAAGTGTGGAGAAGGCCAAAGAAAGGCACCTGGTATAGCAATAAACTGGCAAGAATTAATGAGAGGCTAGACAGAGGTAAACACATTGGGAACAAAAAGGAGGGAACAAATTTCTGTGGCATTGCAAATGCAGAAGGGTCAGACTTTGACAGCTGATGAGATGTGGGAATGAGTGAAGGCAGAAATGAGTCAGCGTTTTTGCTCCTGGGTCTTTGGGAGGAGGCTGTTGCCATTGGCAGAGATAAGAAACTTAGAAGGATAAATTGTTTGAGGAAGGAAAGATGGTAGTGAGTTTAATTCTTATTGAGGTCAGTGTGGATGGGACCAGCCTTGTAAAGCTAGGAGCATGGAATATGGGCTGGACTTTGAAGGACAAATTGAATTTGGGTAAATGTGAAGGAAGGGGTTGGACATTCCAGGCATAGGGACCACCATGCATGGAGGCTTATAAGTGGGACTCTTTAAGCAAACTATAATAAAGAATATGATTTAATCTAGCAAATATTGAGTTTTACTGGATTGTAAATTCCTTAAAGTCAGGAGTCAAGTTTATGTGACATGTTATTCTAAGCTTAGTGTGGTGCCTAGCACTTGGTATGTGCTCAGTAAATATCTGCTGAATAAATAATGAATACTCCATGCCAAGCATTGTGAAAAATACTGAGAATAGAAGCAGAGAAGAATAAATATGTGCCCTCAAAGAGCTCGCAGTCAAAATTTTCTTGGCAACTTATGCCAGACAGATAAGGAAATGGAGTAGGGGTTCCAGACAGAGAGCATTATATGTGTATAGGCATGGATATTTGAAAGTGCGTGATTGTTGGGGAAATTATTAGGTCTCTAGTATGCATGTGGTTAAGGGAGAAGGGAAAGATGAGACTGGAGATTTAGATCCGGCCATTTGTTAAAGGACCTTATCTGTCATGCTATGGAGCTGTGAATTTATTCTGAAGTCCCTGAGATACACTGATTGATTATGAAGAGAAGAGGTGATATGAGACTTAGACGCCAGGTACAGTCACCAGCAAGAACGAGAAATCTCAGCTTCCTACACACTAGAAACATACTCAGACCCCTTAGGAAGATCTCAAGAAAATCCCTTGAGGGGATTTTCAAGGGAAGATTTCAAGATTCATTTGCTGATTTCTCCTCTATCATTTGGTTTTACTCTTTGGAGGCTAGATACTCTAATCCCTATACGGGAAATTTTGCCTTACCTTCCCAAGGTATAGCTATTAAGAGGGCCTGTAAAAATTTCCCACAACTAAAGCCATTTGTGACCAAGAGAGGCACCCATGTTAACTGCTAAGCATGAGATATGTTTTGGGCTCTCAGCTTTTCCACTTCCTAACACTCTGACTTGGGGCATGTTTGGTAGTATGTCTAAACCTGAGTTTCTTCACCTGAAAAATAAGAGTAAAAGTTTATACGAAAATCCATGCATTTAATCACTTTATTGGATTATTTTTAAATCCATAGATATTGAAAGGGTATATTTTTTCAAACTCTGCTTTTTCCCTTATATTTGCAAATAAGAACTTTTGTACCCAAACACATTATTCTTCCAATTTTTTAAAGGATAAAGATACATATTTTTTGAAGATGTAACTTAAAATTTTCTTTCAGTTAAATATAATTATTCTAAAAATAGCATATCTCTACATATGCTTGCTTGGTGAAATTGAATATGACTTGCTGGTTTCTAGAATGTGACATAAGTGGGAATAAGACAATTATAGACAATTCTGGTAACCAAGTTGCCATACAAGGCTTATAGGAGTAGATGGTTAGTTAGATTCTCTTTTTAAGTTTCAGGTAGTTGAGGTTATTTTTTCCTGCTTTTTACCTTCTGTTTGATCTTGAGGGGAAAAAAAGTGCCTTCTGATTGCTTTTATCTCAAACATTTCTTATCCACATGGCTTCACTATATAATCATAATACTTAGTTCATCTGCAGTACCTGACATCTGGCATTCATAAATTGCTTTATACATGTGGACTTAGCCCTGTGGGCAAGACAGCAAAAGCAGTCAATAGTATGAGAGTGTTTATTGGATACTAATGATTGTGTTGGTGCTGTAGGCGTGCTGTTGGGAATAACAAAATTGAGAAAGAAAATATTTTCTCTGCTTTCAGGTAGTCTACAATTTAGCCAAGTGATCCAAATATAAATACTTTTTTTTTTTTTTTTGAAGAGAAATAAAGGTAGCACACATGGGAGTGTATGTATGGCATTGCCTTGATGAGAGGTCTAAACGTAGAAGAAATGTTCTCAGAGCTGGAATCTTTAAGACCATTGCATCCTCTTAGGCAAGTGGAAGCTTTCCAGTTAAACTAGTTTACTCATTACTATTAACTTGGCAGCCTAAAATGGTTGATGAGCTTATTTTGTGTTGGATTTGAAATTCAAAAAAAATTGAAACAAAACAAAAGAAAAAGTAAATTGGGTTTCTTGTAATCTCTTTTTACTACAAGAGTGTTGTCCCAAGACTACTTAAATAAAAAAAAATTTTTTTTGATGTTTACGTTTGAGAGAGAGAGAGAGAGAGAGAGAGACAAAGCATGAGCAGGGGTGGGGCAGAGATAGTGGGAGACACAGAATTGGAAGCAGGCTCCAGGCTCTGAACTGTAAGCAGAGCTGGAGGCAGGGCTCAAACTCACAAACCAGGAGATCATGACCTGAGGCAAAGTCAGATGCTTAACTGATTGAGCCATCCAGGTGCCCCCCAGGCTGCTTTCTTTAATGAGTAGTTGAAAGAGATGCAACTACAAGAGGGAGATGAAAAGTAGCAGGGGGAAAACACAGGAATTTTATTTTGCTTTTTGGCTCATGAGTAAGATGCTGTGACCCGTTGGGCAGCTTTCCAGAAATCATAAGCAGATGAATGGTCCAGTTGTTTTCATTAAAAAATTATTAAGGAATTCTTAGGTGAAAGTGATTTGTAAAGCAGTTCTGTGTAGGAGTAATTTTATTGAAGTTTGTATCACTTCAGTGGGGTGTAGTTTGACACATGAAGTGATAACCATAATACTGGACAGTCCCCAGCTGTTGAGTTGTAACCACAGTGGAGTCACTCACCCCCAGCTGTCTAAGGGGGCGGACTCTCTACCTAGCATTTGTGTGCTCTGGGTTTCTGTGTCATGACAAATTGCTTTTAATTGCTATTTCAGACAATTTCTCCTCTGGATAATATTCCAGCATCCAACATAACATCCAGCAAAACAGCTTTGGCAGTTTTCAGAAGTGAACTAACATGACACACTTTATTTCCACATTGTAAAGACAGCTTGCCAGAATGGCTTGTTGAGGGATATACATTCATTGCAGCATAAATATGAAATGCTTTTGTTTTTTCAAGTCCAAAATTTTAACCCTGCTGTGTGAATCCCCTGTTAGTATCCTTTAGCAACACCTTGGATAGATTCTATAGCTTTCTTGCCATTTTCAGTTATTAAAACTTAGTTTAGTCTAGTTTAAAACTTCACTGTCATATGTGAATCAAAGCTTCCTCCCCCTACAGAATGGGCTAGAGGCATATCCCTGACTTTATTATAGGGGCAAGGCATGGGCTGCCTCGGAGATACCATTTCCACTTTATTCTTTTGAGGTTAAGCTCTTTGGGTTTGGGGAAAGGTGGGCAAAATGAAAGAATAAGGAAAAAGTTATCTTGTAGAGTAACTGGTTTCACATTGCAATGTGAAATATTCCATATTTCAACACATGGATATAGGGAAAGACTGGGATTTTGTAGGGCTAAGCTGAGCATGATGGTGAAAAATTGTAGGACATGTTTGACACAAAGAAATAGTCTAGTTTGGTTGTAACATAGGGAGATAATGACCAAGTTGCAGAAAGGAGAAAAAGTTGGCACATTTGTGGATGGCCTTGAATGCTAGGTTGAAGAGCTTCAAATTATTTTAATTTAGGAAGGGTTATGATGCTATTGAATGTTTTTAACTAGGAGAGGAAGAAACTTATGATTTTGTTAAAAAAAAAACGTATTTTGTCAACCATGGGTTCTTCTCTTAGCCTCCCTCCTTCCTGGATGTCTCTCAATCGCTGTCTGACTATAGCAGAATGGGCATCTCGAAAGTGTGGGGATGTAGTGAGTTGCCATGCTTTTCTGCACTTCTCAATAGCTGGTGTGTGACATAACTACATTCACTGTCCCTTCTTTATAGTCATTCCCATCTTCATATGGTTGTAGCATATTGAGAACTCAGAAAGAGGTAGTATCAAAGGAAAGTTTAAAAGGTGGAACCTCTTCGGTATGACATCATCATTCAGTGTCAAGTCATTGGCTTTGAATACCTGGAAACACAGTTTTGTCAATATAATGAGAGTTGAGTAAGTTCAGGGGAACAACTTCACCGAATTTAATGAACCAGGACTAATGTATTAATCAATTTTATGAATTCATTAAGTTTTAAATCAACTGAGATCTAGCTTTTAAACAAGAAAATGGACTCATTTGAAATGTACAGAGTGGTGAATTTTGAAAAATGTGTACAACTGTCAGCCGTCAGCCACAATTACCATGTAGAGCTTTCCATTCTCCCTAAGAGTCCCTTGTACAAAGTTGTAGTCACTTCTCATGCCTTACTGTCAGCCACAGGCAACCACTGATATGCTTTCTCTCACTAGAGATTAAATTTTCTTTCAAAGCTTCATATAAATGGAATTGTAGTATATACTCTTGTGTAGGTAGCTTCTGTTGTTCAACAAAATGTTCCCGAGATTCATTTATGTTGTTTCACCTATCAGTAGTTCATTCATTTTTGTTGTTGACAAGATTTTATTTTACTGACATACTACCAATCATTCAACCACTTACCTGTTGATAAATATTTGAGTTGGTGCCATCTTTTAGGTATTATGAGTGAAATTATTCTGAATATTTAGGGGTGTAAGGTTTTATTTCTCTTGGCATATTAGTCAGGGCTCAGTCAAGAGAGAGAAACCACACAATAATTTGAACAGAGTAAATTTAGCTGAAAAGTTTAATAATACAATTAAATAGAAGGTAATTATTAATAGGAGATTATTGTTAGAGGATTAATAGGATAATGGGGAACTGGCTATTAAGAGGTAGAGAGAATTCTAAAGAATACAAGATTGGCACAATATGGAAGAGCCACTGCCCCTAGAACTGAGATAGAATACCCAAGGAGGAGGCCATTCCCTTTCCTGAGCTGAGGTTCAGGACTCAGTTGAAAGGGTATGGCCATGCCTCAGTGGATAGTGGAGAATTTCCATGAGGTGCCTAACCAACAGGATTCACTGGATATCTGCCTTCACAAGTGCTGGAGAGGGAGAGAAGTGTCCACACATGGGGTGCTATACTCTGGAACTCACTGCAAAGATACCTGGAGTGGGGCAGGGAAGCTGTCCAAGGGCTGGTGCCTAGCTGTCTGTACTCACTGGGAAATTACTGTCCAGGGTACCGAGGGAAGAAATTATTTACCCAGAGGAGAAGAGGCACACAGTGGCTCTCCATAGGGAGTGCCAAGAGAAGCTAGTCAAGTGGAGTTGCCTTATCAGTGATACTTCTTCCTGGGTTCCAGGGAAAGCTGTTTAAGGGAAGGTGCTTAGCAGGTGGCACTGGTGGGGACATTACTCTGTGAGTCTGGGAGAGAAGCTATTCAAGTGAGGTGCCCTGACAGGGACATTCTATTACAAAGCCACCAGATGGAATCTAAGTGAAGCTGCCCACGGGAAGGTGCCATATGCTTTGACCACTGGGTACTGCAAGAAAAAACTGTGTGCACCGAAGAACCTGATGGGAGATGGACACCAGAACCAGAAAGAGAAAGCCTTTCTTTCTTTCTGAAGCTTACCATTGTACCATCTGGCAAAAGAGAAATACTTATAGGATTTAGTTCCATTATAATATAGCAAGCAATGAAATGTAGATATGGAACTGAGAGTCAATAAGCTGATAACGGGTACACTTGGTAAATACATATATGTGAACTTATTGAATCACATGTTACTACTGTATGTTTAACTGTATAAGAAACTGCTAACTTTTCCAGCGTGTTTGTACCATTTACATTCCCACGGTCAGCAATGTATGAGTTTTTCAGATGTTCCACACCATCACTAACACTTGGTCTTTTCACTTTTAGCTATTGTAGTGAATTTGATATGGTATATATTTTGGTTTTAATTAACATTTCTCTGATGGTGAATGATGTGATAGCCTTTTTGTTTTCTTTTTGGCCATTTGAATATCTTTTGTTGATAAGTGTCTGTTGAAATATTTTGTTCATTAAAAAAATTAGATTGTCTTTTTATAAACAAGTTAAAAGAGTGTGTGTAGGTATCCTTGTATATATATGCACATACATACACACACGGCATATACATAGATGTATGTAAATAAATATATTCTGGATTATCCATTGTCAGATATATATTTTATGAACATTTTATCCCAGTATGTGTCTTGTTTGGCATATTATTAATGATATGTTTCAAAGAGCAGAACTTTTAAAATTTGATGAAGTCTAAATCAACAGTTTTTCTTTGTAGTTAGTAATTTTCTGTCCAATCTACCAAATCTTTGCCTAGGTAGCAAATATTTTTTCCTCTGTTTGATTGTATAAGCTTTAGATAGTTTTTACATTTAAGTATATGATCCATTTCACATTAATTTTTCTGTATAGGGTAAGATAAGGATTGAGGCTTATATGGATATGAATCTGAATCTGTATGAGCACTCAGTTGTTCTGGCACCATTAGTTGAAAGGACTTTCTTTCTTCCATTGAATTACCTTGAGCACTTTGTCAAAAATCAATAGATCACATATGCCTGGTCTGTTTCTAGCTTGTCTGATCTGTTCCATTAATACATGTTTTATCCTCGTGTCTTTTTTTAAGTTTGTTTATTTATTTTGAGAGAGAGAGAGAATGAGCATGAGGGAGGGACAGAGAGAGAGAGAGAGGGAGAGAGAGAATCCCAAGCAGCCTCCATGCTCTCAGTGCAGAGTCCTATGTAGGCTCGATCTCACAGTTGGTGAGATCATGACCTTAACTGAAATCAAGAATAGGATGCTTAACTAACTGAGCTACTCAGGTGCCCCTCTTTGTGTCTTGAGTACAGTAGCTTTATGTTAAAATTTGCAGCCCAACAGTGTAAGTTCTCTACTTGTATTTTTTTTCAAAATTGTTTTTGTTATTCTAATGTGTTTTTTTTTTGTATTCCCGTATATGTTTTAGAATTATATTGTCAGAGTCTACAAAGGAGTTTGCTGAGATTTTAATTGGGCTTGTGTTGATTCTGTAGATAAATTTGGGAAGAACTTATATCTGAACAATTTTGATCTTAGGATCCATTAAAATGGTATATTTCTCCATATAGTTAGGTCTTTAATTTCTGTCCACAATGCTTTGTAGTTTTCATAGTACACATCTACACATAAATTGTTAAGTTTATTTATACATAATTCATGGTTTTAGATGTCATTTTAAGTAGTATTGAAAAATTTATTTTCCAGGAACTATTTGTTGCTAGCGTGTTGAAATAAACTTGAATTTTTCATATTGGCATTAAGTCTTGAAACCTTATTAAAGTAACTTATTTGCTCTAGAAGCTGCTTTTCTAAATTATTTAGGAATTTTGTTCTTTCTTGTCTGTTTGCCTTCATTTCCTTTTCTTGCCTTCAATGGCTAGGATTACTACTATAGTGTTGAATATAACTGGTGAGATTGGAATCCTTATCCTTTTTACCCAATACTAGGAGAAAAACATTCATTCTTTCATCATTAAGTATGATGTTAGAAGGAGTTTTTGATAGACATGTCTTCTATTGCTAGTTTTATGAGATTTTTAGAACTTTTTAAATTAGGAAATCTTTTTTGGCATCTATTAAAAACATAATGTGTATTTTATTATATTAATGTGGTAAATTACATTGATTTTTGAATGTGAAACCAACTTATTCTTCTTGAGATAAATCTTCTTGGTTTTGGTGTAGTACCCCTTTTTATACAGTGCTGGATTCTATTTCCAAAAATTTCTTCAGTTTTTGGTATCTATATTCATGAAGGATATTGATTTGTAGTTTTCTTATCTTTACTTTGGCTAAGGCATGAGGGTTATGTTGACCTCATAAAATACATTGGGAAGAGTTCCTTCATCTTCAAATGTCTAAAGAAGTTTAGGTAGCATTGGTATAGTATTTTACTTAAATATTTGACAGAATTCCTCAGAGAAGCTATCTGGGTTTGGAATTTTTGTTATGATTTTAATAATGAATTCAGCTTAGTTAAAAGATATATACAAGGATAGACCCAAGAACAATCACTTATATAATAATTAAATTACCAAAAACTAGTGATGAGGATAATTACTTAAAAGCAGCCAGAGAAAACAAGACTTTACATTACATTATAGAGAAACAAAGGTGGTATAATTAGTCTTCTTAAGCCAGCAGTAAATGGAACAAC
Source organism: Prionailurus viverrinus (assembly GCF_022837055.1). Lineage (NCBI taxonomy): Eukaryota > Metazoa > Chordata > Mammalia > Carnivora > Felidae > Prionailurus > Prionailurus viverrinus. The sequence goes on along the minus strand of NC_062568.1, from coordinate 160,083,056 downwards.
CTCTTTAAGGTGACAGAAGAGAAACCTTCCCATGACTCAAATGCTCCTATTTGTTATCCTGGGTACTCTTTCCCTAAAACCATTGGGTAGATTGCAGTATTCATTGAGAGCTGACCTGGGGAGCAGAGAATCAATGTACAGGGAGATGGAGATTTCTTAAGGGGTTCACCTCAGCCACAGAAGAGTCTCGATAACACTGTCAGTACCACAGATATACTCCTCCCAAGTTGCCCCACCTCAGTTAAATGCACCCCTGCCTTGCCAGTGGGTCATGCCACACATCTTGGGATCATTCTGGGTTTGTCATCTTTTCTTCCGTACCACTCAGTCTTTCAGGAACTTCTGTCAGTTCTACCATCAGAATAGTCCAACATCTTGTCACCATTTTCATTGCCACCCTGCTTGTCACCAAAGGATGTGTGGCACCATATTTTGTGCCTGGAATATTGTAGCTTCCTACCTGTTTTCTATGCTTTGTCTGTTACAGCCTGCACACACCACTGCCCCCAGTTTAATGTTGACATAGTACCTAAAGTAATGCTGTTAAAATGTAAGTCAGATCATATTAATCCTCTGTAATGATTTCCCATCTCACCTAAGGTAAAAACAATTTCCTTAGAATAGTCTGCAAGGCCCTACATAGACTAGCCTCACTTGCTTATCTTTTCTCATCCTGCAATGCGTTCCAAACACAGAATGCTGTGTCTCAAATGCACCAGGCATGTTTCCACCTCAGGGCCTTAGCATTTCTGTTCTCTTTGTTTTTTGTTTTTGTTTTTTGCATCAACTATTTGCATTGCTTTGCTCACCTTGAGCAGTCACCTTCTTGTTATGTCTTCCCTGATCAAACTATTGAAAATTATACCCCTTTCTCTCTTCATTATTCTTCCCATTTTTACTATTTTTTTTCAGTGTGATTGGTTATCATACAACATAGCCAAATATTTTATCAATTTTTTTGTTTATTTTCTTCCTGTCCACCTAGAATATAGCTTTTGTCTGTTTTAATCGCTAGACTATGTCTGTTGCCTAAAGATCATTGGGAAAATTGTACACACTCAGATATTTGTGAAATAAATAAATATTTGAAGTCAGTTATTTTAGTGACCAGATACTTGTGCCTTCCAGACTCGGTATTTCTTTGCCCATGAAAATGTTGTATAAAAACTTGAAGGTTCTTGATCTATGATCCCCCACTCCATTTTTTAGATGTCACACAGACCCCCCTGTTGCCATATCCTCTTTTTGCAGGCAGGTTACATAATACGTATGACTAACATAGAGCTTTCTTTTGTGTTTAGATGTATTTTCCTGGTTTTGCAAACCAGTTATTTTGCTTGGACTGAGAGGTTCCCAAATAGACTCAGGTGTATATCTTTTGCACTGGTTACTCCTACTGAGAACTAATTTTGTTGTTTGTGATTTCTTTCCAAAGATTTCATTCTCAGCTGGCAACATTAATTTAAGTTCCAGGGTAGCTCATTGTAGCCACCGATAACCTCTTTGAAAGTGTTAAAAATGAGTTCAGTTCAGCTGTGAGTGTTTGAATTCATATAATCAGTGTTTATTCCTTGCCACCTTCTTGTAATAAATGGTGGTTAGGTGTACAGGCTAACCCACAAAAACCTATTTTATTCGTATGTAGCTGAACGTTAATTCTAATAATATCATTGTAACTACATGATTTATAATCTTTTTTGTATGAGAAAGTGTATCCAAGTTCAAAGCAGCTGTGAGGCTATCTGGCTGCAAGTTCCAAGTAATTGATTTGCAAACATTTTTGAAATATAGCTTGATGACATGTTGGGGATTACATTTACTTAAAAACATTTCCTTATATTGGATAAAATGTGACAATGTTGATTAAATGTTGTATACAGAAATTAAAAGTTTAATAGCATTAAGGTGTAACATTTAAGCTTCATTTCATGGTTTTTTCATTCTTCTTTTTCCCCCAGTATGTATATAGCATTCTCTTTTTTTTTGGTGCCTGCATCACCTGGTTAGCAAATCACATACTAGGGTTGGTCATTTTAACATTTAAAAACTTAGCAATTTGTTAAGAGAAGGAAAGAGAATTTATCACAAAATGGTAAAGGACTATTCTTGTGGCCCTGATTTTGTTTGCTAAGCAGCCTCTTAACAGGGTAAGTGAAAGACAGGATTTGCAGTTAAGCTCTGATTTCTGGTCTGGAACATTTACGAAGATAATTTATATTCTTATCATCACAGTGTTGTAACTGTGGTCCTTTAGAGTCACAGACTGACCTCTAGGAAAAAGAGACCAGTTCATCCTCTAGAAAAGGGAACAAACTTCTAGGTATCATGATGGCCCATGAACAGTATGCCATTAGACTCTGTGATGTCCCTGGAGGGATTCAGTGACTTTAGAAAGGATTTTGTAAATGTCCCTATCTTTGTTTTCTTCAGCCTCCTTCCTATAACTTAATCCCCATTCTGTAGTAGACCATTATCAAGAGAGACAGGAAGAAGGAAGCTTTTGCTCCTGTTTCAGAGATATATGTTTGGTAGTATGTGAATTCTTAGTTTTTTCTGGAGCTGTTTCAGGATTTGATTATTTACTATACTGTCATATTTTGGCATCCATGTATTCTACCTCAGATATTTGTGTATTGCCCTTCTCTGTACAATATTTCTCATCTATAGATACCTAAATCTTTGAGAATTTATCTTTGGCTCTCCATAAGTATAAGGGAGGATGTTTAGATTTCTATTTGATGATATGAAGTAATTGACATAAAAAGTTCTAGATCATCTGGATGCCCAATTTCTGTTGAGTTTACATTTACATTGGAACACACTGAGTCAATTGACATCACAATGATTAATGCAAAATTTTTGCTTTAGTTTGAATTGAGAAGAGTTGGGAAGATTTAATCATCACAGGTTGCTGGTACAGGGATCTTAAATACAAAGAATATGTACCAAACCATGTTTATCTTGCTTGTGAATATACTGGGTGATTGAGTAGATTCTATCTTTGTCCAAATTGCAGTATTTATTTATTTATTTATTTTTTGTTTTGCATTTCAATTAAGATATATTCACAAGCAGTATTTTAACAACATTGGTATTGCATTTTGGTGTACTAATATGTTGTCACAAAAAATGACCAATTGGTTGTCAAAATGAGTTTTTTATTAAAAAGAGAAAATAGGGGCACTTGGATGGCTCAGTCAGATAAACATCCAACTCTTGACTTCAGTGCAGGTCATGATCTCATGGTTCCTGGGATGGAGCCGTGTGGGCTCTGTGCTGACAGAGTGGAGCCTGCTTGGGATTCTCTCTCTCTGTCTCTCTGCTCCTCTCCTGCTTGCATTCTCCCTGTCACTCTCAAAGTAAATAAATAAACTTTAAAAAAATAAAAAGGGAAAATAATAAAAATCAGTTGTCAAAATATGCTCAAAACAATAGTACTCAAACCAGTAGTAACTGACATAAAACACATACATACTGTAGATAAATACAGCTTTCCACTAGTTTGCTCACTGTTGGCAGCTCAGTTTTGGGAAAACATTACATATCATATTAAATTTATGTAGTTAAATTGGTAATAGTTTTGTAATTTTGGTTAGAGGAAATTTCTCCACTCTTCTTTTTTCTGTTCTGTGTAGATAGATACCCATTAGAGAAACACTCCTGACATCTTGCTCCAAACATCATTCTTGTCCACGGAAGAGAAGTGAGTTACCTGGTTGGAGGATGATAACCACTGATCCACCATAGATTGTGGCTGTTCTGGAGACCCAGATTTTCTACGAATCAGTTGGAAAGTTTGGACAAGGGTTGAACTTGAAGGGATAGGGCAGGGAATAGCCTTATCAGTATGAAAGATAATATTTTGGTCTCCAGCTGTCTGTCTTTTTTCTTGATTAGTTCTCATCTTTTTTTTTTTTTAATTTTTTTTTCAACGTTTTTATTTATTTTTGGGACAGAGAGAGACAGAGCATGAACAGGGGAGGGGCAGAGAGAGAGGGAGACACAGAATCGGAAACAGGCTCTAGGCTCCGAGCCATCAGCCCAGAGCCTGATGCGGGGCTCGAACTCACGGACCGTGAGATCGTGACCTGGCTGAAGTCGGACGCTTAACCGACTGCGCCACCCAGGTGCCCCAAGATTAGTTCTCATCTTGAGAGGGAGAGGAATTAATCATTATTGAGCTTCTCAAACCCCAACAGTTTTTTTTCATTCATTTATTTTGTAAATTTGCTTTATTTTTTATGGTTATGTGGGAGCAATATGCAAAGGATTTCATTCCTTTTTAATGTTCCACAAATATAAGTAAAATTACAATGAAAATAAGTTAAGCCAACACCAAGAATCCCTGAGCATGCTCTTCCTATACGGTGCATTCATATTTCATATATCATGTAAGTTAGAGCAAATCTGAGATAAGAGAATCGTCAGCATACTAAAAAAAAAAAAAGGACTAAAGTAATTTCTCTTGAAATTTTAAATAAAAAAAGTCAATATGAAGAAGTATTTTTAGAACATGATAGTGATGATGGGTAGTTTTAAAATTTTCCTGGGGCACCTGGGTGGCTCAATTGGTTAAGCGTCCTACTTGAGCTCAGGTCATGATCTCACAGTCTGAGTCTGAGCCATGCGTTGCGTTCTGTGCTGACAGCTCAGAGCCTGGAGCCTGCTTCGGATCCTTCTCTCTCTGCCCCTCCCCCACTTGTGATCTGTCTCTCTGTCAAAAATAAATAAACTTTAAAATTTTTTTTCCTGAATTCACCATTAAAATTACCAAAAAAGCAACTGGATAGCAAGGTTTTAAACCTACAGACATTCTGTAACAAAACTAGCTGACAAGGAATGAATCTCAAAATATGGTCAAATCAGGTAAAAACCACCAATAACAATAAGACCTCCATCATAACAACCTCTAGGTGTGACTACCTACTTCCTTTCAGTACAGCACAGGAACATGTTAAATGCCACTACGGGAATACAATCAGCGTATTCTGGTCCGTGGGAAGAAATCCTACTGAAGAAATGCCTTTAACAAAGAACAGAATAAAAAAAATAGATTAAAGATTTTCAGAGACATATTAACCCTTTAGCTGATTACAATATATGGGTTATATTAGGATCTTCAGTCAAACTATAAAAATTATAAGAATTTTAGAAAATATGAACATAACAGCGATTATATTAAGCAATTGTTATTAATTACAAATTGTTAGATGTGACAATTGTATTGTCATTAAAAAAAGAATCTGAATTTTGATGATGCATAATGGAATATTTACAGGTAAAATAATATGACGTCTGGGGTGAGGAAATAAAATGAAGTATAGATGGAAGCATAGGTTGGTCATGAGTTAATAATTTTTGAAGCTGGATGACCGAGGTTCATTATAGTATTCTTTCTCTACTGTGAAATATTGGAATTTCTAATATATATTTTTTAAATCCACTGAAAGAGCAGAAAGATGTTTAAATGAGACTATAAGGGCCAGAGGATGGGCTATAAACTCTAGAGAAAGTGTTTTTCCTAGTACAAGATGAAGGAAGGCCAAAAGAGATTTTAAAATCTTAGACATCTAGTATAAATCATTGCAGTTCTGTTCAAATATTGTGGCTCCTTAGCAATATACTATAGCAGATAATTTCAAAAGTCTTTTCTTTTTAACTTTGTAATATATTTGTGTCTTGCACTTAAAAAGCTCTGACAGATTGGCCACTCTCTTGATGTTTTACCAAACCAAAGCTTCCCACCATGCGAGACGAGAATGGATTATAGGTTTGCTTTAGCTCTTGGAGTGGCTAGACCATCTAACCTCCTGGACTAGGACTTCCAGCATTAGCTGAAATATATTAGGCAGGTATTATACTTTGTTATATGTGTCATGACCTAAAGATTCTTGGAAAGCCATAGGTCTGACTTCTTCTCTTCTCTTCTTAGGAACTCTTTTCTGTGGCCTGTACCACTGTTCGGAGTGGTCAGTGTCTTTTTTCCTGAGACCCACACTTCAGAAAGGAGTAGGTGCCAGTCTGTCAACTAGCACATACTTGATTTCCTAGTGGGGAAATACTTACTTTGCCTCACCATCTGTTCTTTATAAAAAATCCCTTTATTTCTCCACTGAATCTTACCTTGCAAATTCCACTGACACTGATATTACAGAAGTCACCAGTGAACTCACTCAGTGGTCATTTAATAAACATTTAATGAGTGGCTAACAAATGTCTGACTCAGGGCTAGGTCCTGGAGGTAAAGAGGCAAATATGTGAAACATGGTTCTTATTCCCCTATTCTTTTCTTAATGCTCAGTCTGTTTGTCCTCGGTGCTAAATTTGACATCTATGACCTCTGCTTTATGGAAACTTTCTAATTTTTAAGGTTCCAGATGGCTCCTTGGACTCCCCCTGGCCCAACCTTATTCTGTCTCTCATATAATTCACCAACTGCTGTGGCCTGTGATGAAATATAGGCATTTTTATCATTATTACCTCCCATTAATTTACCCATAGTTGAGTATCCTACGGTGTTCCAGGTTCTGGGAATCCTGTTTTCCAGTAGGAGATTGTTAAACACTATGTTAGTATAAGATTGCACAAGGAACAGAGGGAGTTTTGGACAACACTGCAAGAGAAGACTTCACAGAATGTGAAAATTAGGCTGAGTTTTGAAGGATGACATACAAAGTTGGGTTAACATTTTCTTTCCAATGATCCTTCCTTTTGCAGGTAGCTGGGGTCAGCAATAGAATTCTAATTTAGTTATTCATTCATTGAACAAATATTAAGCACATACTATGTGATAGGGATTCAGCAGGTGAACAGGCACTAGTCCAACAAAGAAGAAACATGGTGAATACAGATAATCTGTGCCAGGGATGAGGAGTGGAATAGGATCAGACATTCACAGATCAAGTCCAAATGGGAAATTCAGTCTGAATCTTGGCAGATGTCCAGCCCTCATAAATTTTAGATAAGAGTATAACGAGATAGCTTTGGAAGTATAGGTAGATAATGCAGTTAAATCTCTTCATACTTTGGTACAATATGTGCCATTTACATGGATTCAAATCCCAAAAGTGTTATCTTGTGCAAAGCTAACCTTTCTGTGCCCTTGTTTTCATATTTGTAAAATGAAGATAATGGTAGCCACCCTACACATGCTTGGGAGTATTAAATATAACTTATATAACTCAAGAACTTTTGTCACAGGGAAGGGACTCAATAAATGTACTGTTTAAAGTTTGGGATTTTGAACTAATGTTAGTTGCAGCATTTCTGAGAATAAAACAGCAAGGGTGTGTGTTGGCCGGCGGGGAGCGGGTGTTTGCGAGTGCATGTGCGTTGTGAGGGCAAAGAGTTCGGGATCTTTCAGAATGTCATAGAATTAATTTGTGAACTACAGAGCACGCATGCGCATTGTAAGTACAAAGAGTTCAGGAGTTTACAGAATGTCATAGAATTAATTTGTGGACCATTGAGTGTGCATGAACATTGGAAGTACAAAGCGTTCAGGCGCTTACAGAATGTCATAGAATTAATTTGTGAACCACTGAGAGTAACAAACATAATGTTTTCCTGAAGTATCAGTTGTCCGTTTCCAACAATAGGAAGTACATTAAAAAATGTTGGAACTTTATTTCTGAGAGGGAAGCTGCATGGTTTCTGTACATTTGCCAATAGCTGACTGAAATTTACTTCTTATAATTTCTGAGATGATATGTCTATTAATTTATTTGTTTTAAGTTTTAGTCACAAGAGTGCTGGAATAGAGCCCCACCAATTACCTGCCTTTATCACATATTTTAAAAAAATGTGGATTTCTGTGTCTCTTAATCTGAAAGACAAAGTTCTAGCTTATTTTAACGTACTTATACCTAGTGATTTTTTTCATCATCTCAGGGAAATGCTCCCATAAAGGCAATTAGAGCGTTAGGCATTATCTCCATAGCTTTGACTGCTTTCATTAGAGATGGTGAAATGTGAGTATGGTTGTGGGAAAGATTTGAGAACTAAGACAGCTCACATATGTCATAAGATTAATTTTAGACTAGATGTTTTTTTCATTCAATGCTCACTTTCTCCATTTATGCAGTATTATGCTAAGATTTAAAATATCCAAGAAGTTTTTGACCACTGAAATAGAATTATTTCCCAAGAGGATTGATTCTTTATGCATTAATATTCTTCTCCAAGCTGAATAAATTTCAGAGGTAGGCCCAGAAATATATAAAAGGTTTACATATCCTAGTCATGTCTCCAGAACCAAAATATTCATGCTCTTAGATATTATTTTGTCTTCAAATTATGTTCTGGAATGCTCATAATAGCACTTTCTACTGTTTATTGAGCACCAAGTTATTTTATCAAAGGATATAATTTCTCAATAGTCCTTTACTAAGCCCTTCACTTCCCTGACCACTAGTTAAAAAAAAAAAAAAAAAGAAAGAAAGAAAGAAAGAAAAGACAAAAATTTTAAAGAATAGAGGGGTGAAAAATTACTTTCTACTTAGAACACAGCAAACTCATTAACTCAGTTAATTTGAAAAAAATTAATAAATTTTCATCTGGGTTCATGGATGGCATCCCTCTGTAAAACTCTGAGACTAAAAAGAAAATCACCAAAAAAGTTATAATACACTAGTTAATTTATCAAATCATCAATAGCTAAAGTCCTTAGTGAGAGGAGAGGGACTACATTTTCATTTTCCCATGTAGATCAGACTAAGTAAATTATCAGCAGTAAGGTGAGTATCTTATTGTCACCATATGAGTGTGGCTAAGCCAATCCTTGCTTAATTTAGTCCCATGAAAGACTATCAGAGAGCATGGTGATAGATGGCAATGTATTGTGACCTGGGTAGGTCCAGGTATAGTCAGGTGGGTAAGAAAGAGAATATGTGGGTCAGGAGATCCCAAATTAGAGGAAGAAACATGCTATGAGCCTGATGTGCAATGACAGCCCTGCAGCCCTAGGATGTGATCAACATTGAGATCCTGGGCAGAATATTTAGACCTAGGAACAGGGGGCAATGGCAGGGACCTAGCTGCCAGCTTTGAGTTCAAGGTCGAAATTTGCTGCAAAGAAGACAGAAGCTTGGCAAAAAGGGTAGACCTAGAGTCAGTACTCTTCACATGGCAGGCTAATTTGATCTCTTTTGAGTATACTTTAAATCTCCCCATAACTAAGGTCAGACTTGGCCCTAGTCTGGGGGTGCTGGACCACAGCCTGCTGGTGAAAATTAGAATATAAAGTTTTCGCATTGATGATTCATCCTCTGCTGAAACACAGTTCCTCTTTGTTCTAATATGAACTGGTCTGTTAGTTTAACTGCTAACTAATTCAAAGCATGGTGGTTAAACATAGAAGTTCTAGTATTAGATCCCTTTACTAGCTTGGGGACCCAGGTCAGGTTTTTTAACTTCTCAAAGTCTCTGTTTTCTAATCTGTAAAATAGAAATAAAATTATTTCACAGCCTTATTAGAATTGATGTAGAATAGTAGGCATAATTCCTGGCACATAGCTCATTAGTATTTGGGCTTTATTTTTAATTCTAACTAGATACCACATATAAAGGGAGGACTTTAAGTTTGGCTGCAGGGTTGATACTAAGGCACCAGTTAACAGTCTTTCATCATCTGACCAGACATTCTGTGGGCTACTCTTTTGCCTCCTTCCTTGTGACAGTCAGCCTGGCTGAATTGTGTGACAGTTCCATAATAAGTACCAATAAAAACCCTGTAATAAACCTTACCAAGAAATATAACATCTGAAATCCTATCTCTAGAGGTCTGTTTAATCTATTAATCAATTTTGCCTGAGCTCTGAATATGACTTTCCATTCTTGAATACAATTTAAGATGGAGAGGTGTGTGTGTGTGTGTGTATGTGTGTGCAAACCTGAGTATTGTGCTAAGAATAGGATACAAATATGCTTTTTAAAAAAGAATAGATGAAGTTAAAAAATGTTCTCTTAATGGTTACTGTTTTGGCTTCATGGGTAATTTTATGAGAAAAACCTACATAAGTAATTTATAAGTTATTATCCATTCACTTCCTTATTGCTTATCAAATTCATTTTTTTCAAATTTATATGTGCCAAATTGAGCCTTATTTCAGAAAATGTGAATTTAAAAAGTAATTGCTGCTTACGCACCAAATTATTTAGGACTGAAATTATTTTCAGAAAAATGGATATGTGTCTGAGTAATGAAATTGAATGTACAGTTTATTGAATAATTGTTAATAATTAATGACAAGTAATGAAACACAGTAAAGAGATTCTGGCCTCAAATAATGTATGGTCTTAAAATGTAATCTTGAGCAGATGATACCCCTAAGGTCCGTGCTTTAGCTGATGCTCGGTTCACTGCAGCAATGGGAAATAAACAAAGAACAGTGGTGTTTAACTGTACCTTACTTAGTACTTAGATCAAAGAGTTATTAACAATTCTGAACCACAGCAGCTTTGTAATCCTTTGCACTCAATAGATTGAGGAAGTAAATCTCAGTTCGCTGTGTATCTAGAGAAGAGAAAAAAGCAGCTATTTAGCTATCAACGTTTTCAAAGGAAGACAGAATGGCAGTGTTAATGGGTGTGGAACTTTTCTCCACCTTCAATCACATGCTTCATTGAATACTTACTGTATGCAAAGCACTGTGGGCAAAGCACTGTATATTAAGCATTGTGGAAGGATATAAGAAAGTACAATATAAGTATTTGTATTGCATGTCAAGTAAAGAAAATTCTTTTCACATATAGCATCTCATGTGATCTTGACACCATCCCGTGAGGAAGGAATACAAATGTTAGTTTTCCCCACTTTTTAGACAAGATATCTTGAAAGTTTTTTTTTTTTTTGAAATTAAATGATTTGCTCAAACATCTGCAAACTTGGCATCTGGATTCACATCTTCATGTACAAATATGCATTCCTTCAAAAATCTTTATTGAGGGCCTACTATGTGCCAAGTACTGGTGCTGGTAAAAATCCTCTGCTTTCCTGGAGCTCACATTTAAAAAGGGGAGATGGGAAAATAAAAATTCCAAGTAGAAAATGCGGGGCTCTGGGTAGATGGTATAAGATGCAGGTGAAAATACACCGAAAATTCTGAGAGGGAAGTCCTTTTCATGCTGGCAGGGAAGAGAGGAGGTTCTGCTGGATTTTTGAAATTGCATGTGAATGTGTGTGTGGGTGGGTGGGCAGGGGGGCATGGGGTGCTCCCCTTCAAGGGAAGGGGGATGGCAGGGGCATTAAGATAGAAACTAGGACTATAAGATAGGTAGATCAGTTGGCTGGAGGCAGCAAAGATGACTGGAAAGAAAGGTTGGGAATTACGTCCCAGAAAGCCAGGCCCAAAGTTTGAGCTTTATGAGGTAAGGGGTCATTGAGGGTTTTTGAGCATTAGAATGATCTAAAAAAGAAAATGAAGATTAATAGGGTAGAGTGTGATGTGTATATTATAAGGGGTGAGATGAGAGATGAGAAACCAGTTTTTTAACGATCAGTTTAAAGCATTTCTCTTCTAAAATGAATTATGTTGTATGAAGCAATTAGTATGAAGGTCATCACAAAACTTTCCTTAATTGTTCTTCTGAAAAATGTAAAAGACATTGAAAATATTTTGGGAATTAATTATGAATTTAATATAAAAGAACTCTTTTAATTGAATATATGAAAATGAATAATTCTCTTTTGTTATTGGGATTTCTTTTCAGATTAATATCCAAGACCTGTATTTTGTAGAAGTATTGAGTTCTATATATATGTGCTGGGGCTTGACATGATACTTCATTACAGAGCTAGGGATTTTTGCCAAATTCTGATTATTTTTCTTCTCCATATTTTATTTAAGAATATTCTATGTAAATTAATTTTTTTCTTTATATTTTATTATATTTTATTTTTATTTTTAATTTTTGAGAGAGAGAGACAAAGAGAGAGTATGAGCAGAGGAGGGGCAGAAAGAGGGAGGGAGAGAATCCCAAGCAGGTTCCATGCTCAGCGTGGAGTCTGACGTGGGGCTTGATTTCACAACCACAAGATCATGACCTGAGCCAAAATCAAGAGTAGGACACTTAACCGGCTGAGCTACCCAGACGCTCCTATATTTTGACCTTCATTCTACTGCAGTTTATTTATTTTCATATATAGTCAAAGTAGTTCGAAAATTATATAAAGTGGAAGTGCAGGACGAATGTCTTAGGATTTAGAGAATAATATAGATGAAAAGTTTTGTTATATATCCTAAACCTCCATCTTTAACTTAAATCACTTAATAATTATTTCATTATTGTTTTTTCCCCTAGATTCTCCTCCATTAACCAGTACATACACAGTATAAGTTTTGTTAATCATAAACATTTCTTTAATTAATGCCATCAATCCTTACAAAAATCTGGTTAACTAAAACATGGTCTCTAAGAAGTTGTTAGTGTTTGTTGTTTAGGATAGTAAATTTCTTATGAATATCACAGCACACAATGGAAAAATACTTAGTGTTTTGCCAAATGATTAAGACAAATATTAATAATTACATATATATTGCATATACATACACATATATATTACATGTACACAAAAATTTTTTCTTAGATTGAGATTTATTAAATTAGAAAAATATGGGGTGCCTCGGTGGCTCAGTCGGTTAAGCATCTGACTCTTGGTCTCAGCTCAGGTCAGGATCTAGGGGTTCGTGAATTTGAGCCCCACGTCAAGCTCTGTGTTGACAGTGCAGAGCCTGTTTGGGATTCTCTCGCTCTCCCCCTTCCCTTTTCTCTCCCTCTCTCTCAAAATAAATACAAAAGCTTAAAAAAGTAAACTAGAAAAATAAAATGGATATATTCTTTTCTTTAAATCTTTTTATATTAGTGTCAGTGCATAGGCCAAATTCTTCAGGGTTCTCCACAGTAAATTATTTCAATTATGGGTGATCAGGATTCACAAAATATATGATCTTAAAGCGGTTCATTAATAAATTTTTATAGTTTATAACAGTGTACATATATAGAATTATTAATCATTGTTATCTGTATTCATACAATTGTAAATATTTTGATGGTTGGGAATGAATGATAGCCTGAAAGTCTGTTCATGTGTGACATTTTCAAATTAATGCAATTAGCAGAGTTTTCAAAAATTATGAAGTCAATATGAAAAATATTTAGAAAATAAATAATGAGAATAATTTATTGATGGGTTATTATGTGCTGGGTATTATGTGAACTCCTTATATACTTATCTTCATGTATTCTCATTTTAGAAGTGAAGAGAAACTGAGGCTCACATAGGTGATACCATTGTTTTTCCCTTCCTCTTGCCCAGCAGTCTCCCATGAATGTTGCCATAGGCTGAACCCAGCCAGAAGCCATCTGTCAGGGGTTCCTGGGAATGCAATATTCAAAGTTCAATACCCCAGAAACAGCCCAGACCAGAAGAATGGTGAGGAGTAGATCTCAGGACAAACAGGTCCAGAACTAACACATACCTACTGTGTAGCAGGCACAAGTATATGCTGCTTCCCCGCCCCCCCCCCCGATATTTCCAAAGTATCATGAAATTGTACTTGGTCATTCATTTGTTTGCAAACGTTAAGTAACTGCTAGATGAATGTGATTCAAAGATAAATAAAAACAACAACTTAGTAGGGGAAGACACAAATTCACAAATAAATAACATATACAAAACATAAATAATATGAAGTATGTATAAAGAGTGTTATAGAGGGGTGCCTCGGTGGTTCAGTTGGTTAAGTGCCAGACTTGGGCTCGGGTCATGATCTCGCGGTTTGTGAGTTCAAGCCCTACGTTAGGCTCTGTGCTGACAGCTCAGAGCCTGGAGCCTGCTTCAGATTCTCTGTCTCCCTCTCTCTCTGCCCCTCTACTGCTCATGCTCTGTCTCTCTCTCAAAAATAAATAAAGATTAAAAAACTTAAAAAAAAAAAGAGTGTTATAGAAAAGCAGATGAGAAAAGATTTAATTGGGACTAGAGGAAGCAGGAAGGTGAAAAGTTATAGAGAAAAATGTGATTTGAGCTGGGTGTTGAAAGGAGATTGTCTGGAACCCAGTTAGTTAGGCATTCAGGCACAGGGAAAGTGTGAATAGAAGTACTGAAAGATTTAAAGGGACTTGTTTATCAGGTACAGTGACTGGGCCCTTCTAGCTGGAGTATAAGGGATATGAAAGAAAATGCAAAGAGAATGATCGATTGCCCTTTAGCCCAATGTCACTTACATATTTGAAGATGATCGATGCCTAGCCAGGATTAAGGACTGTTTACTCCCTGGATTATTGAAAGCAAGTAGCATCCATCTTCTTCTCATTGCTTGCACACATCAGCATAGGGTTAATGCTATTCCTGGTCTGATATAAGCACTCTGAAATGGAATTACAGAAGGAAAAAATGCAGTTCGCTTGCTTTCCCAAAGCATTAGTATTGCTGCTTTCCTGAATATTCATATGCATCATGATTGCTACAAGACAGAAGAATGTGATGCAGACGTGTCTGGCTCTTTACTCTTCCGTACCTTTGCTGACTAGATTTTAGGCCTGGCTGGGGAAAAAATAATCTGGACAATTGCTTGAGCTATGCTGCTTGAGTTTCCCTTTAATTCCTGGACAGGAGTCTCCCTCCAGCGATGTCAGCTACTGTGAATACCTCTGCTGACTTTTGACTAGTGACCATTCAAGATTAGTGCCAAAGTAAGTCAGGCCAGGCCTGACTAGGTGGCCATCGATACAATGTAAATCTTTTGAGTAGCAAAAAATATTTCTTTGCCTATTCAGGTTCTGCTCCGCTCCTCCAGATCTATTGTCTGCTCTTCTCTGTGCTCCAGGAGGCTGACCTCCTGGAGAGGCTGAGCACCCATTATTGGTCCTCTCTTGCCCTTTGGATTCCCATTGATTTTGGTCTATTGGAGGTAGTAGTAGAAGAGGAGAGGGAGGGTGAAGAGAGTGGTTGCAGTTGATGTATTTATCACCCTTCTTCCTTCCTCCCAGATCACAGTTTTGGCAGAGGTTGTGTCCCTTTGCCTCAATCTTGACTGCAGCTCTTTCAGGTTTCAGTAGCACTGTACCCTTCCTGTGCCTCACTGAGCCTAGGGGTATAGCAACGCCCACTGTTGCTAGTCCTTGGATGCTTCACCGTTCCTTACCAGTTTTATTAATCCTGTCTATAGCTCTGTAAAATGTCCCTTCATTAAATGCTCTTAAATTAAACCCTTTGAGTACATTGTCTGTGTTGTGGATGCTGGGCTATACCCTGCAGACCCCTCCTTCAGGACTGATGAATGGCTTTCTATGTTCTCAGGAATTGCCCTCAGTCAGTTGCCTTCACGAAGGTCCTGTCTCCTTCTTGGAGCAGTGTGTGCCCAGCGACAGATCAATGTGCAGGGAATGAAGAGTTTGGTCCTTGGGACCCAGCATGAGATAGCCATAGGATTATTTGAGACCTCTTTTGGGACTGCACTGAAGCTCAGATCTTTCCCTGCCACACCTGTTTCTTTGTCCTCACTTGCACATATATGGATGCTGAGAGTGCTCCCTAATAATTATCTGGGATGCTGATGTCAGCCTCAGCATTTGCTTCAGAGTCCAATTTACTGTACTCATTCTTAAAAAAGCATGTGTGCTGCCAATCCTTGTTAAAGATTGACTTCTCTGGCCTGTACTTACCAACAGGACCCACAGTGGACATAGCTTTGTTTTTGCACCTTCCCAGTTCATCTTCTTGGGATCCGTTATGGTCTTCTCATACTCTTATGTCAGTGTGAGCTCTTGAAGAAAAATGATCTAAAAATACTAATTAAAGCTACCTAAACTACCAATTTATGCCTACCTAAGTCAGCAAACATTTAAAAATATAATATCCAGCATTGTTGAAGTTGTGGCACAGATATATTTATACACCGCTGACGGCATTGTTAATAAAAATAACTCTTGAGAAAAATAGCATGACATTATACAGCATTATGCTACTTGGCCTAACAATCACTTTCCTGAGAACAGATTCTTACACAATTAAAAAGAAGAACAAAGCCATATGCACAAATTATCATCTTTGTTTACAGAAGAGACTATCACTCAATATCTGAAACAAAATATTGAACTTCTTACTTTTTTTAAAAGTTTATTTATTTTTGAGAGAGAGAGGGAGGGAGAGTGGGAGGGGCAGAGAGAGAGAGAATCCCGAGCAGGCTCCACACCACCAGGGCAGAGCCAGATGTAGGTGTCGACCCCATGAACCCTGAGCTGAAACCAAGAGTCCAATGTTGAACCGACTGAGCCTCCCAGGTGCTGTGAATTTCTTACTTTTTTAAGCAAGGGAGAGTTTTGCTTTTTAGGCATAGACCTTCCTGAGCAAAGCATGAATCTGATTTTGTAAGATTTGGGGAAGCATGGAGTTTAAGGATTTGGGTGCCTAAAACACTGTTTAATGATTGGTTGACCCTTTGTTATAGAAGCGTGGTTACCAATCAGTCAGCTGATGGGCTGACTTTCAAAAGTGTGATCACTGAAGTGAAGCCGTTTCCACTTGGGTGAATTTCAGAATCCCGAGGTGTCTTTAATTGGCTGTCTTTCAGAAACTTGGTTATTGAGGTGAGTTGTCATTGACCAATTAAATAAGTTTAAATTTATCTGGGTAACTACTTATTACCATGGCTACTGGATGATCAGTCTTTCCCTAGAAGAGTAGGATTTTTTGGTCAATAGCATAGTCTCTAACAGAAACTTGGATATAATCTCAATGTTTAATAATATGTAAATATTAAATAAATTATGATGAAGATATAATGGCATGTTATGCTGTCAATAACCACTATTAAAATTGAATAGCCACATAGTGAAGGGTTTATAACATAAGGTAGGTTAAACAAGGGATATTAAATTATATTTTCTTGTTGATTGATAATTATTTGAAAAAATGAATATATGAAAGGATCACCTCATGGATGAATGATGACATTTTTAATGTTTCTATATTCTCTATGGTATATACATACATACATGCAATGTTTTTCAAAAAAGTTGTACAAGAAAACTAATCCAGTAATGCAACAGATTATAGGAGTGTTTGAATTTTAAAAGAGAACATTGAAGATCAAAATTCCTCTAAGATACAAATGGACTAATTTAGACCATAAGAGTAGAAAGAGCACTGAACTTGTAATTAAGGTCTTAACTTGAAACCTTGTTTTGCATCACATTGTTAATTTTCTGACCTTGGACAAACCATTTGTCCTTTCTGAGCCTCATTTGCTCATGGGTAAAATGGAACTAGAAATTATGTACTTTACGGGGTTAAGAGAGTTAGCTGAGACTCCTGTGTGAATGTGCTTTGTAAAATGTAAAATGTTATGCAAACTATATTATTAATTCTCTGCTTTTCACGCTTCAGTATCTATACTGTGGGTAACTCAAAGCCAAGTGCTATGAAAAAATATGAATAAAATCATAAATCTTTTTTGAAAAATAAAATGCTCCATAATACCAACCATGTTTGGAATTGAAGCCAAGGAAGGCACATGCTGCTGCTGGAAAATATTTGTCCTTTTAATGAGGTGCCAGATAACTCAGCATCTGACTGAGAGTTGGCTGGGGGGAGAGACGGGGACAGTCTTCCTAGAACACTCCAGCAGCCTCCTATTGTGTGGTTGCTGATTTAGTGGGGGCACTTGAGAACAGACACGTTGCATTAACATATGGGCTACAATGTGCCTTTACTCAGAAGTTCCATTTCATTTGGAGTCATTGTGTTTAGCAGACATCTTCATGAAAAACCTACAATTCTGTGCTACAGAGTAGAGTACATGACTACTGCTATGAGCATATTCCTTCCTATTGCAGAGCCTCCAGTGGATTTAGAATCCTACCAAAGTGCAAACATATCCCTAAACTGAATCATGCCAAAGTTGAATAGTTATTCATTTGGCAAACCCAACAGTTTTAAAGTTCAGCTTTCTCCAACTTAAACAACTAATCTATAAACTTAAAAAATCCTACTTGTGCCATTAAGAATATGAGGAATTTAGAATTGCTGGAACTGTAAGTCTTATAATGACTTGGGGAATTCTGTAATTTAAATCTTCATGAATTTATTTTCCTCCTGACTGGCAAAATCCAACATCATTTTTGCTTATTTTTCAAATTTAGGTTCAACTTCTCTACTTAAATGAAACCCAAAAATGTAAAGATAATTCATTTACCTTATCTTGCTTTGCATATGCATGGAAAGACTATTTCTATGTCTATTCATATATGATTGAATGTGTGAATATATGTGTTTGAGTACATCAAGTTGTATGTTTATTTTAATATAGTTAAAACCAAAACTTTTCTTACCCTGGAAACTTGAGAATTCTCAAATTAGATCAGTTGGTAAATTAGACACCATGGCAGATGCAAACATACTTAGTACGACTTTTCTTACTGGGGTCACTTGGGCATCCAAGCCAACTTAATCAGTTAACAAACTAGACATTACAACAGATTGAAATAAAATATTTTCAGTCTCAATGTACTCTAGTTTTGGAGACAAAGCAATGTTGACCAGTTAAAGAATAATTGGAATATGCTATAATCAGAGATGAGAGAGGCATAGAGAGAAAGAGTTTAAACTGATTTTAAAGACTTTAGATTTATGGAGGAGAATGGACAAGCAAAATAAAGAAGTGTATGCAAACATCTTGAAGGAACATAGCATGGAGTATATGCATCTGTTTTTCAAGTAAATTAAAGGAGATCAAGTACTTAGAATGGTATCTGGCATATAATAAGACATCAGTAAGTGCTTTGTGTGAAAGATGTTCTTAAGTTTGTTACTGTTGAGTATTGCTAAATGTTCCCTGAGAAGAGAACCTATGTCATTTATTTGTTGATTTGTTTATTTATTATATTAAAGTAAATAATTATCAGCTGATTGAAATACAGTAACGGTTAGTCACTTTTCCTTCCTTAGTAGTTATTACAGCTGTCATAAGGATATAGTATAATTATGCTTCTTTGGTGTATCATCTTCTGTGTGTCCCAGTAAAGGAACTGGCCAATCCTATCTGGTTGAGTTCCATTTAGAAAACACCCCTTTCTTGGTTCAGTAACAAAATTCTGAATTACATAAGCAATGTTGAGTGGGTGTGCATCAATGCAATTAATCTTAGTTATTTCATTTGTTTAATATTTTGGTATTTTAGTGGATTTAAGGCTGAAATGTTTTTTCTTTTTGAAATACGTTTTCATTTAGTGAAGGTCATGGCAGAATTTCCAGAGTGGCATGTACAAATAGTTGGCATCTGTCTAAATTGTTTTGATGGATTGCATGATAAATATTAAAAAAGAACATATTATTTTGGGGGGCACCTGGGTGGCTCAGTTGGTTAAGCCTCTGACTTTTGATTTTGGCTCAGGTCATGATCTCACAGTTTGTGAGTTCTAGCCCTGCATTGAACTCTGCACTGACATTGTGGAACCTGCTTGGGATTCTCTCTGTCCCCATCTTTGTCTGCTCCTCTCCCCCAAAATAAATAAATAAACTTAAAAAAAGAAGAACATATTATTTTTACTTCTCACTGTAGAAAATGAAATAAGTGTATTTTAGAGGTCAAACTGTTGTTCTAGGAGTTATTAATGGATTGGATACAGCTTCAGATGGCCCATGATATCATCTATGGTCTGATAATCTTCCTTAAAACTGCTCTTTTCAGAAGTAAAAGCCCATTGTTAAATCTTGTCTGCAGGTGCTTTATATTTAATATCCATTTATCTACTTGTGCTTTGATATAAGGGAAACTCTTATAACAGCAATTCCCTTTTAAAACCTAACAAAGCCGTAAAATCATAGAATTCTAGAGCTGGAAGGGCAGCAATTATCTTCCATAATCCCTTCATTTTGTTTGTGAAGAAACTGAAGCCTGTGGAAATATCTTACTTGCTTAAGACCATCATAATTAAAACAGACTGGAACTGAGGTTTTCTGTTTCACAACTTTCTACAAATTAGAGATGCTTGTAATAGTGATAGTATATAAATTAACAGCACGTGACTTAAACATCTTGACAGAGACCACCATAAATAAGTAACTATTTTAGGTTGAGTGACCTTATTTAAATAGGCTAGGATCTTGTTTTACTATTAAAGGGAAACACCAAATAAAACATGCCTGAAAGCCTATTTATGCCTTTCACTCAATATTTACTTGACCCTGGCAAGTCATGATGCCTCCAGCTCCGTAATATCAGACAGTAGTTAAAAATATTTTTTTAATGTTTATTTTTTATTTGAGAGAGAGAGAGAGAGAGAGAGAGGGAGAGAGAGAGCATGCACCCAAGCAGGGGAGGGGCAGAGAGAGAGGGAGACACAGAATCTGAAGCATGCTCCAGACTCTGAGCTTTCAGCACAGAGCCCTACACGGGGCTCAAACTCACAAGCCATGAGATCATGATCTGAGCCGAAGTTGGACACTTAACCGACTGAGCCACCCAGGTACCCTCAGACAGGAATTTTTAAAAGAAAATTGCCAATATTATATATAAACCCTCTTTGCTTAACCTTGTCACCAGTTAGAAAAGTATCTGCACCTGCACCCATCCTAACCCTGGCCCACGCCTCTGTCTACGGCTAATCGTCTACCTGTGCCATAGATCTCAGTGCCTTTCTACTTCATCATTATCCTTTTGCCTTCAACCTCTCCCTTTGTACCTGCTCTCCCCTTTTCACAGACTTATTCAAGTCTATTCCTATTTGGAACAACAACAGATATCTTTATTCATCATCTGTTGCTTTTTCTCTCTATAGATTTTATTCTCTTGCCTCTTTTTCTGTAGAACTAAATTTCACGAAGACATTGCCTCCATATGCTACCTCCATTTCAGTAGTTCAAATGCATCCCTCAGACAGTACTGAGGGGTAAAATTGTAGTTAGTGGAATGAATAATATAGTGTTGAAAAGTAAACTATTTACTCTAATAAAAAACAATGAATTAAAAACAACTCCCTATAATAAATATATGAATAAAGTTAGTAGCATAGACTAGGAGTTAAGTATCATACAATAATTAAATATTGTATTTAAAATAGACTCTTACAGGGGCGCCTGGGTGGCGCAGTCGGTTAAGCGTCCGACTTCAGCCAGGTCACGATCTCGCAGTCCGTGAGTTCGAGCCCCGCGTCAGGCTCTGGGCTGATGGCTCGGAGCCTGGAGCCTGTTTCCGATTCTGTGTCTCCCTCTCTCTCTGCCCCTCCCCCGTTCATGCTCTGTCTCTCTCTGTCCCAAAAATAAATAAAAACGTTAAAAAAAAAAAAATTTTTAAAAAAAAAAAATAAAAAAAAAAAATAGACTCTTACAGGGGAACCATGTTGTGAATAAGCTACTCAATATCATTATGGCAAGATACAGAATAATACACTACTCCCTTGCTTAATTAATTTGCTCTTTAAAGTCCTTCTGATTAGTGAAAAGGCCTTAGTGAGAAAATACTTTCATTAATTTTCATGGAGAGAATATGATTAGTTTCATCCTATCCCATGGTATTCAACAATTTTCCTAAATTAAGAAAGTATCCATTGAAAACAATCTCACAATAATAACATGATAAAAATAGTTTGTATGTACAATGCAATGTAATGAAGGTTTACTATAATTCCTCAAGGAGGAAGGGATGAATTAATGTTGGACAATGGTTGTGGAAGGAAGGTGTGTGGGATCATTCTTTGGAAGGAATCTCCTTTCTGCACCATTCTTTTCATCAGTCTTTGGAACTTTTAGAAATTCATGGCTATCTTTCATTCAAAATTTTCACTTAAAAATAGAGCTATAGGTATTTCCTGATATATATTGAAATTTAGATTGAGAAGGTTCTTTGAAGAGCTAAACAATTTTGATAAAGAAAAATAGAGAATTTAAACTAAGTGATTTTAAGACAGCGTGGTATAGGGATAAATACTAAAGACCAATGGAATGTAATAGTCCAGAAATATTCCATGCAATATATATATGCTCAAGCAATTTTTAGATTACAGTGCCTTATTAACTCAGTGAGGGAAAATATAATATTTTTAACAATTAATGCTGAATATTTTAACATACATGTGGGAAAAATAATCTGGACCCTAACTCCTGCCATATATTTAAAAAACCTCATATTGGAACTTGGAGCTACATATAAAATTTAAATATATACAGTTTTTAGGAGAAATGATAAGAGAATAATCTGTGTGACCAGAGGCTAAGCAAAGATTTCTTAGAACACACACAAAAACCCACAACATAAAATAAATAAATTGGAGAACATCAAAGTTAAAAAGCTTTGCTCTTTAAAAGACACTATTCAGAAAATAAAACTACATGCCTCAGCCTTGGAGGAAATATTTGCAAAGCATATATCATGTGTAGAATTTGTTTTTAGAATATATAAATAACTCCTACACACCAGTAAGGGGGAAAACAACCAGATAAAGTTATAAGATTTGACCAAATCACAAAAAAAGTTATATGAATGGAAAATAAACACATGAAAAGATGCTCCACTTTATCAGTTATTAGGGAAATATAAATCAAAACTGTAATAAGATACCATGACACTCCCACTAAAATGGCTAGAATAAGAAAACCAGAAACAAAATCCTGACAATAGGAAGTTTTGGCAAGAATATAGAGCATCTGGAACTCTTATACACTGCTATGGAGAATACAAAATATGTCAGCCATTTTGGTAAACAACTTGGGAATTTCTTATGTAGTTATACACTTACCAAATGACTCAGTTATCCCAGTCCTAGGTATTAACCCCAAGACAAAGGAAAACATGTGTTCTTACAAATATTGTTTTATACTTGGATGTTTGTTTTAGTTTCATTCATAGTCACCAAACCCCCAAACAACCCAAATGTTTATCAGCTAGTTAATGGATAAATTGTGGTGGATTCATTCCATGGAAAACCACTCGGAGATAACAATAAAACTGTTCATACACATGGTAACATGGCATTATTCTCAAAAGCATTATGCTGAGTAAAAGACTCCATATGTGAAAGACTGCATGCTATATTATTTTATTCATAGTAAGTTTTAGAAAAGACAAAATTATAATGACAAGAAGCAGGTCAGTGGTGGCCAGGAACTAGTTGAGAGAGAAAGGATTTATTGCAGAAAGACAAGAGAGAACTCTTTGGGGTGATGGAAATATCTTATATCTTGATTGTGGTGATGTTATAGAACTTTACACTAGTCAGCTTAAAGTTTGTGACTTTTAATATGCTCTTTTTTACTTCAGGTATGCTGATTTTTACAATGGTGCTAGAACATAAGCATTAATTTCATATAGACCATAGTACTCAACAAAAGGATAAGATTATAAAACTTCTAGAAGAATAGGAAAATAGTACAATAGAATAGAGAAAGCCCTTTGTGCTTTTTAGGTAGGTAAAGATTGAATGTAAATGGGGAAAATTGATAATTTGACTTTATCAGTATTAAAAACTTCTCACAAAAACACTTTGAATAAACTGAATAGGCAAGTCACAAACTGGAGGAACTGTATCTAGCAAAGAACTTGTATCAATATTAGGAAATGCTTATAAAAATTAGTAATGAAAATACAAACACCTTGATTAAAAATGTTTAATATGCTTGATGAGACAGTTCATAAAACATCAGAGACAAAATAATACATGACATGGTTCTCAACATTACTATTGTCAGGGAAATGTAAACTGAAACCATAATTTGATACCATTTTATACTTTATAAAATGTCAAAAGTTAAAAAAAAACCTGACAATACCAAATGCTGGTGAGAATTTGCTACTGGAATTCTCATATATTGCTGGTTGGCATATAACATAGTAAAATCACTATGGAAAACTGCTTGGTGGTTTCTTTTAAATTTAAATGTACTGTGATTATATTCAGAAATTTCACTCTTAAGTAATTCCTCAGAGAAATAAACACACACACACACACACACACAGACATATATAAATGTAAATTTATATATATAAATAGTAATTATAAATATATATATATATATATATATATATATATATATATATATATATATATAAAGTTTACTTTTGAGAGAGAGAGAGAGAGAAAGCAGGGGAGGGGCAGAGAGAGAGAGAGAGAGGGAGACAGAGGATCCGAAGCAGGCTGTGTGCTTATTAGCCTTACTTGGGGTTTGAACTCATTAACTGTGAGATCATGACCTGAGCTGAAATTGGATGCTTAACTGACTGAGCCACCCAGGTGCCCCAAGAAGTAAACACATTTGAAGTCACAAAAACTTGTACAAAATATTTCTAGCAATGATATTTATAATGCCCCCAAATGTTAACTCAATTGTCTATCAGTAGGAGAAAGGATAAATGAGTTTTGATATATTTATAAATGGGATATTTCTCACACTAAAAAGAAAAAACTGTTGATAGATGTGACAAAACAGATGGAACTCAGTGACATTAAGCTGTACAAAAGAAGCTAGACACAAGAGAACATACTATGTAATTGCACATATATGAAACTCATAAATACATTTAGTGATAGAAATTATTGTTTAAAAATTTTATTGGTGACTTAATTTCTTTACTGGAATCTGGGGGGAGGGAGAGAGAGAATCTTAAGCAGGTTCCATGCTCAGTGTGGAGCCTGACGCAGGGCTTGATCTCATGACGCTGGGATCATGACTTGAGCCAAAATCAAGAGTTGGACACCCAACCAACTGAGCCACCCAGGTGCCCTATAATTTTTCATTTTTGAATCTATTGACTTCACTAAGATATGGTCATTATGGATTACTCTTTGCTGGACCAGACTATGTGTTTTCATTCCTTATCAGTATTCTTTTATTTCTGGAAAATTGACTTAAATTATACCTTTGGATATTTGCCCTTTATATTAATGCTTTTCCATTTTTCCTTTCTTTTTCAAAGATAGTAGTTCTGTGTTGCCCATTTTCCTTATTTATTGTTTCTATAATCCCTTTAAACTGTTCATTTCCAAATGCTTGCTTTATGTAAGTCTGATTCCTAATATGTTTCTAGCATCATCAGTTTTCCCTTTTGCTGCTTGCAGTTTGGCTTTTACTTCTATGTTTTTACTTTGTGATTCCATTTCTTTACTAAACTTGGCCAATTGACACATTCATGCTTTATCTTCTTTTGTCGTTTTATAATAGTCATTCATTTGACAGATATTTATTGAGTCTCTACTGCCATGTATTAAGTACTGTTCTCTCAACTGTGTTTTTTCTAGATGATCTTATTTTATAGAAGTCATCTTTCTCTCTCTCTAAACACACACACACACACACACACACACACAATTTAATAGCAATGTACTTGATTAAAATTTTTATCTAGTCTCATGATAGTATTTCTCTAGTGGTATTCCTTGACCTTCCTTTCTTCCATCCTCCCTCTCTCCTCCCTCCCTGCCTTGCTTCCTTGCTTCCTTCCTTCCTTCCTTCCTTGCATAGATGTTGTGTTCTTTTTTTTGTGATTCATATTCATCTCTGAGTGAAGTGAGTTCTTCCTGGCTGGTTATTTGTTGGAGGTTTATATGAGGGTGGAGTCAGGACTTTGCTTTAGGAATAAAATAAATTTTCCTTTTGTCATAGGGTTTGGTATTTGAATGGTTTCTTTTAGACTTTATTTCTTCTCAGCTAATCTAGCTGAGCAATCTCTGCATTGCTGTTTTTATTTTGAATTGTACATGGGAATATACTCTAATCTTTTTAGTACTTAGGGTCTCTAAAGATATTAATTTCATCCTGTAGCCTCCTCAAACCAAGCTTGTACTTCTGTAACTTTCTGGAGACTCTTCTTTTCAAAGCTCGCTAATGACCACCTAATTTTTCTGCTTAATAATCACTGCTCAGTCCTTATTTTTCTTGACCTCTCTGTATTATAAGACCATGTCTATTGTGCCTCCTCTTTAAAGCTTCTTACACCCTTGGTTTCTGTCCCTGTTGTCTCTTAGTTTCTTCCTATTATTTTTGAGAAATCCTTTGGTCTTGTTACTCTCCTTCTTTCAAGATCCTATTCCCTTCAAATTACTTTCTTATTGGGTCAAGAAGACATTTTCTAGAGTGCAGAGTTGAACATTTTGATCCCCTGCTTATAATTCTTCAAAAACATCTACTTTCATTCTATGTGGAATAAAGTCCATACCATTTAGCATTACATTAAAATGCCAACGTGTTCTGCATCTTACACATCTTCCCAGTTGTATTTTCTACTACTCTTCATCCTATAGATCCTATTCTTTGGAGCCATACCGACTAGATATAGTTCACCAAATATACCGTAATGCCAAATGTCTCTGTGATGTTTCTTCTAGCTGGATTAATTTTCCAACTGTTTTTCTTTGGTGAACTCTATTCATTCTTCCAAACCATGCACTGGTATAAAACCAAGGCCCTCTTATTTGTGCTATTCAGTTCCTTCCAGGAGTTTCTTCTGTACATAATGCATAATGCTCATTAACTGCCCACTCAGCAGTGCAGTGCCCTAGAAGGTGAGCTCTTTGGCAGCCGTATTGGGTGCCTTCTGTTGTTAGCAGTGCCTGTCAAATACTAGATTTATACCTCTTCTTTTCTTTAAAAAATTTTCTTTTCTCTAAATAAATGAATGGTTGTCTCATAAGATCTAGCTTGAGACCATTGTCTCCTTTCCTATAAGACACTTAAAAACTAATGGAACAGGAAAACTTGCAGATAGAAATTATGGACTCTGAGGTACTTTTCTCTACTTTTCTCTCTATTCAGTCTTACTTAGTATAGTCTTAGATTTAATAAGCTTAACAATGATAATGGTTTTTGTTTTATTATCATCCAGGCAAGGATAAAAAATAAAATAATAATACTACCTCAAATCATCAATAATATTTCGCTAAGAAGTAAATGGGAAGACCTGTGTAAACTTTGCATTGTGTTTTGAAGTCTGTTCACGTTTTTATAAAAATTGGATCTACATTCCCATGATATGTGTGTGTTTTATATAAGTATCATTTCTAATTTTTTTAAATGTTTATTTATTTTTGAGACAGAGACAGAGCATCAGCAGAGGAGGGGTAGAGAGAGAGAGGGAGACACAGAATCCAAGGCAGGCTCCAGGCTCTGAGCTGTCAGCACAGAGCCTGATGCGGGGCTTGAACTCACGAGCTGTGAGATCATGACCTGAGCCGAAGTCAGACGCCCAACTGACTGAGCCAGCCAGGCGCCCCTTGTATATGGATAATTTCTACAACACAGTTAATAGAACAACCATGAAACTTTTTAATCTGGATTGGCTGTTGTTAGGACAATGACACATTTATAGTGACAATCTGTAAAGTACAGATAAGGCCAAAAGACTTTTTGTGACCCAGATGTTATTTAGCTTTAAGATAAAAGAGAGAAATAAATATTGCTTCTTTTTCACTAATTATAGAGGGAAAGCGTTCTATATTATATTAACAGTTAGATAATAATTAATCAGAATTTGTTATTCTAATCATACATAAATGGATTATAGAGGATTTGGGATTAATGGCATTTCAGACATTATATTGTTTCCTCATGTTAAGATTATCGTTTTGTGATGATTATGTTTACCTTGTCAGAATCATCTTGACCCCATGCTCAGATCCCTGGAGACTGTCTTTGCCCAGTGAAGCAGTTGTTATGTTCTCTTGGTAATAAGAAAATTCAGACATAAATAGCTCTAAAGCAGAATTATATAAGGTCGTGTTATTTTAGTTATGTTTTTTTAAAGGAAGGAGGTTAAAAGTGGGCATCTTTGTGGTAAGGTGGAGAGAGACTTAATGGAAGTATTTTGATGGGATTGTGATTCAACAAATCATTTAATGAAGACCTGCTATGTACAAGACCCTTCCAGGCACCACTCACTATTTCATTTAGTCCTCACAATAGCCCTGTGAGATGGGAAGTATTTTGCCTGTTTTTATAAATATACCACAGAGTTGGCATCTCAACCTAGAGTTTTTTTAATTCACTTTCAGAGAGCTTTCCTTTATATAACAACTGGGATGCATTAGATATAGTTTATACTGGAGAATCTGTAAATGCCTGTCACTAATACCAGAAATATACTGCTTATGTCATCCAAAAGGATGCAACATTTTAACCTTTTAAAAGATTGAGGGGCACCTGAGTGGCTCAGTTGGTTAAGTGTTTGACGTCAGCTCAGGTTATGATCTCATGGTTCGTGAGTTCGAGCCCCGTGTTGGGCTCTGTGCTGATAGCTCAGAGCCTGGAATCTGCTTCAAATTCTGTGTCTCCTTCTCTTTGCCCATCTCCCACTCACGCTCTGTCTCTCTCTGTCTCTCAAAAATGGATAAACATTAAAAAAATTTAAATATTGATCATATGTGATTGCAGCCATATAGGAATATATATAGCAAATAATTGTTTTTCATCAATAGAAGCGTAAGATTGGAAGGACCAAATGACTTATTAAGGATCTCATAGCCACTAATAGGGCTCTTATTGGTGGCTAATCTTATTGGTGGCTAAAGATCAGTGAGAGAACATCTTGTTTTGTTTGGAATTATGTTTTCCTTTACCCTTATGGTAAAATTTTACTTCCTGTGTTAGAGTGTGGTTCAAGTTTACCTTCTCTGTGAAGTCTTTTCTTGTCTTTCTAGACAGAATTCTGTAACCTTCCTGTGTGCTGCTGCTGTGCATTGTAAGTACCTCTGTAATATAATTAGTTATATGAACTGTCCATTCTCACTCTACTCTACTTAGGCTCTGCAATCTTTGAGGACAGAGGTCTTGCCTTTTCATCTGTGTATTCTCAGTACCCTTAGCAGTGCTCAGTGAATGACTGTTGTATTAATGAATGCATATATGAATGCCTGAGTACATGAATATATGAATTCATAAATAAGTTGCTTGGTGCTGAAGCATTATGTATGTGTGTGTGTGTGTGTGTGTGTTAGCATGCTCTCTAATGTATGAATAAGTTTTTGCCAAAAACAGTACAAAAACAAAACAAAACAAAACAAAAGCCTTCAATTTAGAGGCAACACAAGAAGGCATCATAGTGAAACAGACTGTGGACCAAATCTAGATTACTGGAATTTTAATATGAGTTATGCTACTCACTAAGTGAATGCCAAGTCAGTATTTATAGGGCTCTTTATTTCATCTGCAAGTTTAGAGAATCACACATGGCAAAAGTTACAAAGATGGTACTTGAGTAAAGTTTGGAAAACACTGTTCTAAGGCATTTTATGGGAGTATCATAGGGAATACTGTAGTGGTTTTCAAGCTTTTCTTTTTAAGGGGTAGAACATCTTGTCAAATAAAATCTTCAAAGAGCCTCAGAATGTGAAATAGATAAAAATTGAGATTTTGTGGCTGTAAAGCATCTTTGTCCTCTAATTCCTGCTTCTTCTGTTCTCTGACCTCTTATATGTCAGATGTGCCAAATGTTTTTCAAATTCATGAGTGAGTCCATTCTTAGGGTGAGGCCTAATTCTACATCTTTAAAAATAAACAAGATGGGCATCTCGGTGGCTCAGTTGGTTGAGTGTCCAACTCTTGATTTGGCTCAGGTCATGATCTCAGGGTTAGTGGGATTGAGCCCCATGTCAGGCTCTGTGCTAACAGCACGGAGCCTGCTTGGGATTCTCTCTCTCTCCCTCTCTCTGCCCCTTCCCTTCTCATGCTCTCTCTTTCTCTCCCAAAATAAATAAATAAAAATTAAAAAAATAATTTAAATATAAACAAGGAAATTACAGTTTCTGAATATAAAGATACTTGGAGACCAATAACACATGTTTCCTTATGTTCTTTTCTGCTATATCAAAACAGTATTACACAGCACTCTGGTGTCACCAAATTAGTTTCAGCCTTCTGCTTGTGAGATTTTTTTTCATATGCCCACTGAGATCTGGATCCCTGACCTCTTAGGGGGTTCGGGACAGATTGGCTCTGAATTGGGTGTCTGCTTCTAAGTGGGCAGTAATCGTTGGCAGAATTAATACCCAATTAATTCAGTAAAATCAGCAAGTGTAATATCATTAATTCATTTGAGGTACTGGTAAGATTCCTCATTTTTTGGACTTTCCTCATAGGAAGTCTATAATGATGTAGTATTTATATTTCTGAGAAAGGAGCACACAGAAGTTCTGTGTGCTTTTTTGCTCAAAATAATAATGAACTGTTGCACTTTATGATTTCAGTCTTCTCCCCAAGTAAAGAAAACAAGTAAATTGATGATTGGTGTCTGGGATCTTTGGGCCTAAAAAGAAGACATTGATCAAAATCCTGTCTATCTCCCACATGTCCCATGAGACATGTTTGAAAAGCATTATATTGCTGGACAATTTTTAAAAGCCTGGGGATGTAGCCCTTGTGAATGAAAACCAAGAGTCTTCTGTATTAACTTAAAATAATTTTAGATATTGAAGCAAAGACAACTCAGAAAAAGAAAATACTTGTGAATTCTTGTTCAAGTGTAAGAGAAAACAGACGCAAATTAGTATGCCTTTTTAGTTATGTTTTATACACATAGTCTAAGTTTTCCAATTTATTTTAAATCTGTATGAGATTACATAAAAGAGTAGCTTTTCATAGGCTCCATATGTTCTGAAAACAATAGAATCTTTTTTTTCTTCATTATTTAAAAAATTATCTGGTTCCTTTCTTGTCCTGAAATTCTACTTTTATTCCTACTTATCCTCTGTATCATGGTCCTGACTCATCTTCATTTGCTCTTGTTCTTTGAGAAACAATGCTTGTTTGCCTCTTTCAAGAGACAGTGGAGGATAATGGTTAATTGCATGAACTCTGCAGGCACAGGGCTGCGTGTGAATCTTGTCTCTGTCCTTTCCTACATGAGTGTGCTTGGACGAGTCACTTACCCTTTCAATGCTTCAGAATTCTTAACCTGTGCAATGGAGACAAAACTAGTTGTGAGGATTATATGCGGTAATATATTCAGGGACTATAGAATAGTGCTTACCACAAAGCTATTAGTATTCTTACACATATGCCCACCGAGATCTGGATCCCTGACCTCTGAGTAAGAATATATATTCTATCAATATTGGTTATTTGTTAGGTGATATTGGTAGTTTGCCAGGCATTCTGGTTCTATCTCTTGCTGCCTCCTATCTTCTGCTTTTGGATTGTCATACTTCTAGTGTTTTAGGGAGAAGCATAGGGCATATATATTTTATTCAAACATTTTTTAGTAAGTATTGTTCGACGCAGGGAATGTAATGACTAACAATATTCACTGTGAGCTTCTGAGTGGTACAAAACTGTGCATCCTTAAAAATAAATATATAATTACGATAAATACCGTGAATAAGAAAAAAGTAATGACATGGCAAGACCTTGTGACAAGCGGGGTAAGTCAGTAAAAGCTTTTCTGGGAAAAAGATATTTAAGCTGAAGTCTGAGGAATGAGTTAGCCAGGCAAAACTGAAGAAGTGTTACAGTGCAGAAAAAGTCCTGAGGCAAGGGAGGTGTGTTGGATAAACCCCAAATGCAATTTGGCTAAAGAAAAATGAGATCAAGGGCACAGTGATACGGGATTACGTAGGGAAGCCAGTGGAAGCCAACATAAGAAGGTGAGGCTGAAAAGGCAAAGAAAAGACCAGGTCTGTAGGGACTTGTATATAATATTAGGGTTTTGGATTATCCTAAATGTAACAAGAAGCCATGAAGAATGTAGATCCGGAAAGTAATATAAGGAATTCTGGATTTTTAGAAGATGAGTTTGGAGAATAGATAGAGGGAGAGGGGTAAGGCTCCTTTCTTTGTTCTTTAGTTATACTACTTATAAAAGAACTGTTACCTCCTCTGTGAAGCTCTCTTTATAATTTTTGCCTGTAGAGGTGACCTTCACTCATTTGTTCACCTAATGAACCCACTGTGCTGTGAACCTAACACATACCAAGGACACCGTAGGTATTGTAGAATGAGGAATCATTTATTCATCCTTCTGAAGACAAGACCGTGGACCCTTTAAAGTCAAGGAAGTCATTTAGCTGCTAGTTTCAGGCTATTTGGAAGCTAGACCCTCACGCTGTGGGGATGGTCTTTTTATCCTTTGTTGTGAAGAAACGGTGCATCTAGATTTTAGGTATTTTTCAGAAGCATATGATCCATATGTAGTTGTTGATTTATGTGTGCCTGGGCGAGGAGGAGTTCAGGATCTTCCTACGCCGTCATCTTGTGGAAGACCATTAAGGCATTATTTATATAAGTAGAAACATGGGAATAGTTTGTCACTTTCTCTCTGTTCTGTTAGTGTGGGAAATTAATAACATTCATCCAAACAAATTGTACACTAAGAATTTTTTCTTTTCTGTCAACATGTGTACTGATTTCAAGTTTGTATCCTATTAGTAATTTACCGAGAACACATTTTATAGTAGAAGTTGATTTTAAATGGTTGTTCAGGAAACACATTTTACTCAGGGCAGCATTTGGCCTAGCTACTTTGCAGTCTGATGACTATTAAAAGAATTCCATTATCTCTTTGTTACTTATTATTCTCTCAGGTTAAGCTAATGATTTAAGTTCATATTAATTCTTAATACTTTCTAATTTTTATCTCAAAAGTCCTTGATGCTTTCTGCCTATTTAAACAAACTGATTTTCTCTCCCAGAAATGCTTATGTCTAACTGTTGGGTGCTTATGTCTTAAGAAGTTTTACATGGAAAATGTCTTTTCTTATTACATACACATTTTTTTTCTCAAATTTGTCTGCTCTCCATTATTTTCATCCCACTACAACAATTTTTAAGAGGAGGCACATTGTCTCCTCTGTTTATCTTCCCTATAGTCAAATCCAAAAGCAATTGTAATTGAGTGCAGTAGTCCTAAGTTTCTGAAAGTGTGATGAGACCAGTAGATACAGACTCAAGAGATTAGTTTTATACTTTATGTATGTATGTATACTTTATTCTTTATGTATGAATTCTGGAAATTTTAATCTATTTGTTGACTCTAGAGAATTTATTTTTATAGGTTTTGTTTTCTTCCACTAGTTTCCTAGAATTTCATTAGATTCATAAAGTTTATGGATAATTATAATGCAACCTCTTGATGATTGAAGACATCAAAGGCCCAGAGCTAGGCAGTGTTAACCTTAAAATTAAAAGCTATTTTATCTGCAAAAATTTGGAAACAGCAGAGAACTGCAATTCAGGACATGCAAGCTATGGCAAAACCATAAGCAAGTCAAACAAGGGAGAGGAATGTTATTTTATGGAGACAAAGGAGGAAGTTGGGAGGGGTTGTTTTAAATGCAAGTCCATTGGAGAAAAGCAGGAGTTAAGGCTGTTTCTCACTGGATGAGTTGCAGGGGTAGCCAGTTTCTTATAGGAGATGAAATGCACATCTTTCCCTATGGGAACTTGTAATTAATGATTCTTTCTTGGTAATAATTCTTCTGTTAGAGTCTATAATTGACAATCTTCCTATAATTGACATTTGAGTGATATGTTCCCACTTTGGCCTCCTAGCTCCTTTTTACTGAGGTTTCCCTTTATTAATTTTCACAGTGGATTACTATAGTGAGGTGGTTATGGGTGTCTGGAAGGAGATAACAATTCAGACTCCTCTTTGTCCAGCATTTCTTCCCCAAATGCATACTACATTAGATGCTAGACTTTATGCTGCTTATTTTTAAAAATTCAAACACTAATTGGTTTAGTACAAAGGATCTTAGATATTTGTACTTTATGAGTCAGTAAAAATTTCAAAGAATTAGGAGACTGATAGAGTTGCCAAAGTTTAATTTTTCTTAGGTGAGGCCATTGAGAAACAAAAGAAATAAATGCTTTTGCCCTATTACATTATCATCATTTCATGGAAAGAAATTTTAACATCTGAAAGAATGATGAGTAGTGCTTTTACTGTTAATCTACAAATGGCAACTATAATCCAAAATAGAGGACTAAAGCCATCAAAATATTTGACATTCTCTATGGAGAACTATATACAAAAGTGGTCAGTCAACTCCTTGAGACAGGTAGCAGATGGGTTCTGATACCTACCATTACTCCAACAACCTCCCAGTGCTCATATAACCAGTCTGGGTGGGGAAAGGATGGATGCGGAGAAGTTTTGGAGAAGGGTTATTGGCCTACTGAAGATGAAAAACTACTTGTAGAAATCAGGGATATCTTCCATAAAAGGAAGCTTAGCTTCTGTATCCCTTAGATTCTAATTAGAAAAACAAAACAAAAGGGATTTAATACAAGAAACTGATTACACAAGTATTGGATGATGAACAAAAGGGGTCAGCCAGGTAACCCAAAGAATAGTGAAGCAGCCTCCATTCCTAGTCAAGGGGGGAAATGGTGTTATGAGATCTAGGCATGCAAAAGAGGGTTCACTCCCATAGGAGCTAGAACCACCAAGGTGTCACTCTGAAGAGTGAGTAGATATTTGATGGGGGGTATTGTGCCAGTGGTTCTGGGTCTGCCAGAAGGGAGTGCCAAAGTAGTCTCTACTCTTGGAATGAGGAAGAAAGTCTCTTTTCTCCAATTCTCTTCCATCCTCCTACTAGTGACTCCCATTGTCAGCACTTAAAGGAAGCCAGCTGTGAAGAGAATGTGTAAATGTAGTTTGCAAAGTCTCAGCCCCAGCATTACAGAACAGATTTTTAGAATGATTGGCTTGGGGCTGAAAGACATTAATAAGTGACTGACGTAGTATCTCATTTCTCCATTGGTCACTTATGCAGAATACATTCTGATCTGCTCTATGTGACTTCTTGAGCAAGAGAGAAAGAGAAATGGGGAGAGACAGCTGGGTAGGAGGAAGAGATCGCAGCAGAGCACCCTATGCCCTCACCATTTGGTGCCACAAGGATGCTGGAGCTTATTCTGGATCAAGTGCACTGTGGCCTTAGCCATCTTGTCAGTACTTCATTCAGCACTTGAGTGCAATGACAGACTATAACTAAATGCTCTGCTAAGTAAAAAGACTTTTGCTCCTTTTAATTAATTCTTCTCTGCTGCAATGTGAAAGAAATTGGAACCTAAAGAGCGGGGAGGGAAGAGGAATAAAAGAGTAGACCATTCCATCTTCACACTCCAATTCCTAAACACTGGCCACTGAAGTGGCTCCACAGGGCCTGGCCATTGAGCAAGGAAAGGAGAAGGAGATGTGATTTAAAGCAGTTATGAGTTGCAATAATGGACTCAGTCTGAACTGATGTTATGGAAGAAGAAATGGATGTGACATTGCAGATGGAAAGCAGTGGTTAGAGAAAAATTAAAACCATGATGTATCTGGGCTCTACTGAGTTCAGAATGTTCAATGAATCAGTTACACAGAAATCAAAACCAAACTTTTTGAACAACATCTCAGCATAAAGGGCAATCTTTAAATTGGAAAAAAAAGCTTGCTTAAAAAGTCTAAATTTTACTCTTATTTTTCTCATTTCTTCATGGTTTGGCCTAGCATGTATCCATGATGTAGGCTTTTAGAGTGATTACCATTATTCATTGAAATTTTTATCAGCAAGGGATTACTAGTATCAATAGCTATAACCTATGAAAAGAGAAATTCACACTAGTGCTATAGCGGCCAGCGTCCTTCTCCTCATTTTAGCTTGCAAATCTCTGTGGAGAAAGGAGAAAGAAGGAAAGGTGAAATTATATGAACACTGTAATCTTGAACATAAGAGAATGTTATGAAAGAATAGTATATGTTTAAAAGCATCTTTTAGGTGGTAAAATACAAAAACCATAGGAAATCTATTAAAATGTGCCAGAAGTGGAATTTATAGTCATCATACTTACTCATCACCTTAGAAATTCTTAGAAATATTTTGTTTTAATAAAACATATGGTATTCTATGTATTGAGAACAAACTTAATGAGTAGGACCTTTCCTACTCATTGGTAGGAAGAATAATGGGTAATGGAAGAGTAATCTCAAATTAAGAGAACTTGACTTCTTATCTACATTTGCCTTAAATTGGAGGCAGTTAAAAACTTCAGTATCTTTTTTTTTTTAAATTTTTTTTTTCAACGTTTATTTATTTTTGGGACAGAGAGAGACAGAGCATGAATGGGGGAGGGGCAGAGAGAGAGGGAGACACAGAATCGGAAACAGGCTCCAGGCTCTGAGCTGTCAGCCCAGAGCCCGACGCGGGGCTCGAACTCCCGGACCGCGAGATCGTGACCTGGCTGAAGTCGGATGCTTAACCGACTGCGCCACCCAGGCGCCGAAAACTTCAGTATCTTTTAAAAAGTATTTCTTTTTGTCCTTACATGATCAGGGAGCATGGTTCCAGAAAACTGATCAACTTAACTTGTATTTCCATCATCAGAAATGAAATAAAAATCATTTCATTCACGTCTACCTTGAAAAGATGTGAATAAGACCCAATCAGCTGCATAGGGATAGGTTAAGGCTTGGTTTTAGAAGCAAAATTTTCTGGTCTGAACCAACATGAGTGTGACTTTGGGCCTACTTCATTGCTGTTCCAAGACTTGATTTCCTCACCTGTCATTATTCTTGTGCCCATCTCATTTGGTTGGCTGCTCTTATGAGACATATTTGAAATCATGTATTTGCTTAAACTGGCATAGCTTCTCAATCTATGTGAGCCTAAATGAAAGGCAACTGACACTAACAATCAGCAATAAAATGGTTTGTACAACCCCTATTCTCCTATGTATATGTATTGTGTGTGTGTATATATATAATATGTAATTTGTATTATATAATATATAATGTATAAAATTTATTATATATATTACATATAATTGTATAAAATAAATATTTTTAAAATTAGAAAAAATGTTTATTTACATTTGAGAAAGACAGAGACAGAATGCAAGTGGGTTAGGGGCAGAGAGAGAGGGAGACACAGATCCGAAGCAGGATCCAGGCTCCGAGCTGTCAGCACAGAGCCTGACATGGGGCTTGAACCCAGGAGCTGTGAGATCATGACCTGAGCCATCCAGGTGTCCGGGTATAAAATATATATTATACATAATGTGTTAAATTATATTATGTGCTATTATATAATAATACTATAATACTATAAAATAATATAATATTAACATATTACAACATTTCTCAGATCTCCCAAATAGAATCACTATTACCATCAAAGAGTGATGCCAGGAGTGCCTGGGTGACTCAGTCTGTTAAACATCTGACTCTTGGTTTCGGCTCAGGTCATGATTTCACAGTTCATGTGTTCAAGCCCCACATCGGGCTCTGTGCTGACAGTGTGGAGCCTGCTTGGATTCTGTTTCCCTCTCTCTCTGCCCCTCCCCTGCTTGTTCTCTCTCTCTCTCTCTCTCTCAAAATAAATAAACATAAACTTAAAAAAAAAGAGTAATGACATAAAAGTATTTCTGCCCCACAAAAGCCACTTGAGATAATGCCTGCTGACCTTTCTAAAAGCCATAAAGCCATTTTATTATTTAAAA
This sequence comes from Prionailurus viverrinus, assembly GCF_022837055.1. Lineage (NCBI taxonomy): Eukaryota > Metazoa > Chordata > Mammalia > Carnivora > Felidae > Prionailurus > Prionailurus viverrinus. The sequence goes on along the minus strand of NC_062568.1, from coordinate 160,045,654 downwards.
AAAATTTTTTTAACGTTTTATTAATTTTTGAGACAGGGAGAGACAGAGCATGAATAGGGGAGGGTCAGAGAGAGGTAGACACAGAATCTGAAACAGGCTCCAGGCTCTGAGCTGTCAGCACAGAGCCCGACGCAGGGCTCAAACTCATGGACCGCGAGATCATGACCTGAGCTGAAGTCGGCCGCTTAATTGACCGAGCCACCCAGGCGGCCCCATAAAGCCATTTTAGAACTCCCATTTACTCATTCATTCTTTGAGCAATTATTTATTGAGAACTTGCTTTGTGTTCATCACTGTACTAGGCACTGAGGAGGCATATTTTAAAATTGCCCTCTAGCTTTGTAAAGTTTTTGGATCAAATCTGTTGTCAGGGTCCTAGCACGAAATAGATTGCACTTTCAATGGGATGAAAGAGAGATCTATTTAATGGAGGTACTATTTACATACTATTTACTATGTCGTCAGGGCTGAGAATAAGCAGACAGGCAAGGATGAAGCACCACAAGGCTAGCCACAGTCCTACATCTGAAGGTCAAGTGGAAATAGTAGTTAATGGAACCAAGGGAACTTAGAAGACAAGTGCCTACAGAGCTGTGACGTAGGGTAGAAGACTGTAGCCACTGCTACGCCATAGCCAGCAGGAGAAATCCCTCTTTCTTCTTGCCTCCCATCTACTGCCTCTGCTTCCCATTGGCTGAACACACCCGGGAGCCAGAGGGCTAGAGAGCCCATGGACAATAGTCCCAGAGCACCAGCCTCCAAGAGCACAGGATGGAAAAGGTGGAGGGGTGAATCTCGATTGGAAAATGAAGAGTATCCAGAAAACATCTCTCTTCTAGTTTTTCTTGTTTTATATAACAGATATTGTGTTTTATTTCTGAATATAAAAGTAAAATATTTTTAATATATAACATTTGGAAAACTGCCTTGTAACTTGAGATCCTGCTTTTTCCTAACCAGGTCATCCTCTCAGTTAGAGGCACATAAATGTATCCAATAAGCTCTCACACTCAAAGTGTCATAAAATATAAATTTATTTCCATGGCTTAGACCTCTTAAAAGTACTCTTGCTTGCCAGATGATCTACTGATGTTACCCTGGAACATTTTGTTTTTCTTCCTGTCATAAATTTCCTTAGCATGGCATCTTTCACACCCTTAGTATACTAAATTCTTTTCCATATTTTTGCACACCATGTTGTTCTTAATTATCCCCAGAATTAACAAATTCTACTTATTATTTAAGGCTAAAAAGAATCCTCATTTCCTTCCCAAAGCCTTCCCTGAAACCCAACACCAACTATTTCTTTATTTCAAAGAAGAGTTTTATTTACACGTATGACTTTAGCGTTCAATTATATTCTTTGATTTATTAGCTTTACAAATATTTTTGAACAACTACTATGTACTAAGTACACATTTAATATGTGTAAATTTTTCCTTTCAAAGTAGAAGTTTTGAGGGCCATATTTGCTTTGAGCTTCCTTCCTTTCCATTTCTTTATTAGATTTATTTTAGAGAGAGAGAGCCAGTGGGGGAGAGGAGCAGAGGGAGAGAGAGAGAATCTTAAGCAGGCTCCATCCTCAGTGCAGAGCCCAGAGTGGGTTTGATCCCATGACGCTGGGATCATGACCTGAGCCGAAATCAAGAGTTGGATGCTCAACTGACTGAACCACCCAGGTATCCCTGAACTTCATTTTTTAAAAATCATTATTTTATTTGAGTATAGTTGATACACGATGTTACATTAGCTTCATGTGTACAACATAGTAATTCAACTTCTCTGTATGTTATGCTATCTCACTATAAGTGTAGCTGTCACACATACAATGCTATTATAATATCATTGACTATATAGTCTATGCTGTGTCTTTGTTCCCATGACTTATTCATTTCATACCTGAAATCCTATATCTCCCACTCCCCTTCACCCGTTTTACCCATTCCTGCACCCTCCTTCTCTTGGGCAACCGTTGGTTTGTTCTCTGTACTTATAGATCTAATTCTACTTGTTTTTTTATTCATTTGTTTTGTTTTTTAGATTCCATACAAGAGTGAAATCATATGGCTTTGTCTTTCTCAGTGTGACTTATCTCACTTAGCATAATACCCTCCAGGTCCGTCCATGTTGTTGCGAATGGCAAGATCTAACCCTTTTTTAAATGGCTGCATAATATTCTATCATCTATATACACCACATCTTCCTTATTCATTTGTCTATCAGTGGACCCTATGTTTATTACAGCATTATTATTTTTTAAAATGTTTATTTATTTATTTTGAGAGAGAGAGAGAGCAAGCAGGGAAGGGGCAAAGAGAGTGGGAGAGAGAGAATCCCAAGCAGGCATAGAGCCCAATGCGGGGCTCAAACTCAACGAACCACAAAATCTTGAGCTGAGATGAAATCGAGTTAGACACTTAACCAACTGAGTCACCCAGGTGCCCCTATTGCAGCTTTATTTAGAATAGCCAAGATATGGAAGCAACCTAAGTACACATTTAGCTTCATTTGGATTCTGTCATACTTTGCACAAGTCTGAGGAGGTATAGTTAAGGTCTTCATTTCTGCTGGGGAAACTTGATCATTGTCCCTGCCTGCTGAAGATAGCCTGGAGATTTCTACTCCATTTGCACCTATTTTCAAGTGCAATTCCTACCAAGCAAAATGGATGTAGGATAGAAAGTAAATTTTGCTTCATAGATTTTTCCTACTGATTTAGTATGTGAAGCAATTTGTTAGAGATCACTTTGGTATTCTTATTTTCTTTCCAGACCCACACTCTACTAATTATGATTTTGTTTTGAAATTGACTGCAAATAACATTTGCATCTTGACAGTCCAGATGCTAAACTTACAGTCATGTGTGTTTCATTTTGCACCATGATATGACATGATACTGCATGTATTTTGTTAACTGTGAAAATTCAGTTGACACTTTCCAAATAGATATTTAAGAGACCACGTAATTTATCAACTACCTACAGCCTAAGACTTAACAGATCCTAGCCTATCACTGTTTCTTAGTTTCTTCATCCCAGATAAGTAGATATCCTTTACCTCCCCACAAGGTGTCCCCCCAAATATATGGCACAGTAAGTTTTGTAGAAATAAAATAACTTTAAAAATAAGTTAATATTCTTATGTATTTTGTGGGTTCTTATTTTATGTGTATATATAAAATACATATGTTAATATATATGACATATATTATTATATAGTGCATATTATAATATATACTATATATAATATATAAAATATGTATAAAATCAATTTTTGGATCATAAAATAATACATCACAAAATTTTGGGAAATATGGAAAGGAAAGAAAAACCTTATAACCCTTCCATGATGTCTACTGTTACCATTTTACACAGCTTTACTTTAGTATTTTTCTATGCTTTTATTTTTACAGAATTATAATCATTGGGTACATCTAATTCTGTATCCTGAATATAAAACTTAAATCTTGAATCTTGCTTTTTTTTTAAACTTAGGAGTATAAGCTTTTATTTTTTTCCGGATTCTACCTTATAGAAGCACTTGAGATTAAAGATCACTCTGTGATAAAATATGTTTGTTATTTGTCTACTTTTGTTATGTGTCAAGGAACCTTTGAGTAAAAGCTCTAAATTCTGGCTACTCCTGTTTGGCCAGCATTCTATAAGTTCAATAACTGCAATAATTCCTTGGTGTATGTGAGGAAATTCTTTTCCTTGGCATATTGAATCAACCCCCTAAAAAACCTATGGGATTCTCTCCCAGAACACTTACAAAGGCAAAGTTTCTCCTTCCCCCACTCTCTTATCCACTCTGTCACTTCTGCTGCCGACTTCTGCATAATATAGTCAAATTATGTGTTAGAAATTCAACCCTGGTTTCCTGGGTGATGGTACAATGCCACTACTTAGTATTCCTAGTCACATAGCTACAATTCCATCACGCTCTTAATCTATATATATCTTCATGTTCGAGAAGCAGACTTTTCAATCAGGCATGTATTAAGAGTTTAAATGTACAGAGTGAAAAAATGTAGGAGCTTCTTGAAGTCAGCAATGATGCGGGACATTTTTTTTTACCAAGATTTTGAAAGACCACCATATGGACTAATGCTTCTTGGATTCAATGATTTCTATAGTGTATCTTTTCCAGTTTATTTCTGCAAACAGAATTCTTTATATTCTCTTATAGACTTTTGAATTCCTGAACTTTAAGTTGGGGCCTTTTTTGAAAGACTGGGTTTTCAAAATGAGAGGTTAGTTTTTCTTTGGAGTTACAAAACCAGGGTGTACCCTTAAATTTTGATAATGTTATTGAGGTTCTTTGTTTCTGAAGTGGCTTAATGATCTACACAAAACAAATATCATAAACTACAGTGTTTCTTCTTCCAAATGGCCAGGTTTGTGTGATTTAAACCAGGGACTGGTAGCTCTAACTATCCATTGCTAAAATTTTCTGTGGTAAATACTTGCTTATGTGTTTATAAATATGAGAGGTTTAAACTGATGGTAAAATTGAAATTAAGATATTTTTTTGTCATGTATATTTTCTGTATTGGTTTGTTTTTCTTTCCTTTTCTTTTTTTGACCATAATATCAAAGCCTTATGTTCCTTAAATTCTAAATCTGCCATGTTTTAAGCTGTGTTACCTTGGCTCAATTATTTTTCTGATCATTTGTTCCCTCATTAGGAAAAAAATGAAAATAATCCCACAGATTGTTATGGAGGTTAAATGAAACATTGTATGAGAAAGTATAAAGCCCTTCACAAACACATATTATTTCTATATTCTTAATGATCATGGATTATTTGGTAGCCTAAGTGTTACCCTCTATTCTTTTCTCTCCTTCTGAGAAGCTTTGCACTGATTTCTTGGATTTTTGTATTTTGTGAACCTCTTTTTCCACATTTCAGATTAATTGGCTTGGAAAATTATGATATTTACTTATACACATACATTATATACACTCAAAAGTTAGTTTGGAGAATACAAATAAGCCATGTATTTGTATTCAACTAAGGGTACTGAGCTCTTTTTTTGTGTGTGTATCTCTTTTTTTTCCCTGTAGGTCTTAAAAATTGTCAGCAAAACTGTGCCGGATAAGAGACATTCTAAGAGGGGATATTTTTCACCTCTATAATGAAGAAAAGCAGGAGTGTGATGGCAGTGACGGCTGATGATGTAAGTTCTAAAAGTCAGAGTTGCTCGATTCTGTTCACTTTTTGTCTGCTCAATGAAGTCAGTCTATAATTTTATTCAAAGGGCAGGCTAGGCTGTTTAATCGCACCACTTTGTCACTAATTATTCCTGTGACCCAGGCATTGCCAGCACCTGGTCCCAGAATTCTGCAAAGTAGACAACAGGAACACTGCCCTCTCTGCAGCTTGGAGATGGGCTCAGCTTCATGGTTGAATTCACAAAACCCCCAATCTCTGATGGATGCCTACATTCCAACTCTTGCAAACTCCTCTTTCTACACTGCTTGCATGATCAGTTTCCTGATGACTTTCTTACCCATCATTACTCAGGCACAGCTAATCTTTGAGAGTCACCTCCTATGGTGGGGTCTTTGACAACTGCTTGTAAGAAGCCTGTGATGTATGCATCCTGTAGATCTTGGCTACTCAAATGTGATCCTCAGAGCAGTGGCATTAGCATTGCCTGGGTGTTTATTAGAAATGCAGAGTTTTAAGCCACATCTTAGACCAACAAATCAGACCGTATTTTAACAAGATCCCAGGGTGACTAGATACATTCATTCTTTCAGAAACCCTGCTCCAGGTTATCTGAAGAAGTCTGTAAACTTGCCATTTCATAACTTTGCATCATGGGCGGCTGAGATTAATTATCTCCTTTGCTTTCAATTGCCCAGTCTCCTGTTAGTGTGACTTTAATTGTCCAGGTTTTACTCAGTTTCTGATTGTAATTGAGTTAAAAATCATATGCTGACTGATATGATGTGCAGAAGGAAAAGAGGGGGGGTAGGAAAAAAAAGTATTTTTCCTTGCTTTCTGTAATACCTCATCTTGTGGTTAAGCTCCTGTTTCAACAGATGGGGGACGGGCTGGAAGGAACTTGAATCTGCCAATTACTGTAAAAGTCTGTCTTTTGGCTAAATGCCCTATATTTCGGGATTTCTCCCCATTCTTACTTCTTCCCTTGCCCATGGCATTGGGCAAAGGGACTTAGCATTAATTAACATTATGGTAAAAGATGTGCGGTATTGTCCTTGTCTTGTATGGTCCCCTTTCCACTAACATCCACTATTGTTCAGTTGAGGAACAGCTCATTTTCCCAGGTCTTGGGTGTCAAGTCTCTGTCCTTGGTCCATTGCTGATTAAGCATGTGACAGGTGTATGAAGTGATGACTGCTTTCAGCATGAGCAGTATACCTTCTAAGTGCACTGTGAGTTTGACCTTCTCCCCCACTGCGTGAACTCCTCTCAGCGGGGACTCTGTTTGTTTAAAAGCTTTGCTTTCTGTCCTACACTTACTTTGGGGCTGCTTACCCCATGGATTTCTGGTCCCTTTGCCACATGTTGAAGCAAATCCCATAGCAGGCAAGCAGAAGCTAATTCTCAGCTTCTTTCTGTGTCCCTGTAGGTGCTTGTGGGAACTTCTTGGACCCACAGGTGCAGAAGGAGACTTAGCTGTGCTGTAAGACTCTTGCCCACCAAAACATACCTTTTCGCCATTGCAATTTCTACTCTTGGTTAGTGTTCTAGTTTCATGACCTGTGATAATATTTCCTTTCTTTATTTCCCCCTTCTCTGCTCCTTGACTACAAGGGAACTTCCCTTAACTCATAGTCTAAGTTCTCAGTACCCATGGTAAAAAGTGATGTTCAGACTTCCATGCTCTACTCTGGACATCTAAACGGACACTTTGGGAGTTCAGAAATCATTTTTCTTAAAAACAAATAAAAACACACAAAAAAAACCCACCTTGGGATTGTCTTTTAATACTATTTGTATACTGTGTGCTCCAAGATTCTATTTTTTGGAAGAATAAAACAAAGCAATGCATTCTGTCTATAAAAGATGGACAATGATTCTTTCCTTACAGTAATAATCCCAATCCTCCCTTGAGGCAGTCGGTTGCCACAGTCAAAAGACAAAAGATGGAGATTGTTGCATACAAGAACGTGCAAAAAAGAAAAGCACATTCAAAGAATATTAAACCTACCAGAGTGGATAATTATTACCTAATTTGCAGTGTCCAACATGCACTAGCCACATATGACTCTTAAGCACCAGTCTGAATGGCAATGTGCTGTAAGTGTAACAATAGATCTTGGATTTTGAATATATAATAGTATAAATATAAAAGAGTGTAAAAAATTCATTAATAATTTTTTATATAGATTAAATTTTGAAATGATGATATTCAGGGTATACTAGTTTAAGTAAAGTATACTATTAAAAGTAATTTCACCTGCATCTGAAAATAATGTAACATTATATGTCAACTATACTAAAAAAAAGTGATTGCACCTGCTTCTTTTTTACTTTTTTAATGTGGCTACTAGAAAATTTAAAATTATACACTTGGCTCCCATTTGTGGCTTGTACCTTATTTCTAGTGGACAGTGATGACCTGGCACTTTTCACTATGTGCCTCGACTCTTCGAGTACAAAGCTTATCCTGAATGTTAACACACACTATTCCTTCCCTCACAACAAGAGCAACTTCGCAGTTTACATTTTATATACCACACTCTTGAAATAAGTTTTCACCCTTAAGTCAAAAATATTTTATCATATTTTTATTTATTTTAATTCAGCAAACATTTATTTAGTGATTTAAATAGTCATTTAATTTAGCACCTGTTATCTGCCAAACACTTGTTAGGTTCAAGAGCATAGTGTTAATGTCCCTTTGAAGCTTATATTCCAGAGAGGCGTGGAGAAATCAATGGATAGATTATAAAATAATCTCAACTCTGTTAAGAGCTATACAGAAAAGTGAAGTTGGTCAGCAGGCAAAGAATGCTTGGATGGTGAGAATAGAATGTTTATGGAGGAATAACGGGAGAAGATGATGTACGGACAGAGAGGCCATGTAGGCTGTGAAGGTGTGAGCCCTCTGAAGATCAGAGGGAAGAACATTTCTGGTAAAGGGAACAACATGTGCAAAGGTCTTTACTGCATGTAAAATACTATGTTTGTCTCTGTCAGAATAAGCAAATGCATAACCATGACTATTGTGTTTGTATAATTACAGTACACAAATAACTTTAATAGGAGACTTTATATGATGAATGACACAGGAACAGTATGCATTAAGTACTTTGTGTTTGGGAACTAAGTATCAGAAGTGAGGAATAAATTAATGCTGTTCAGGTACTAAACATGAGCAATTAATTATTAATAAAGGGATTAAGAATAGCTCACATAGGTGGGAGTTGCTGGTTTAGGGAAGAGGGGAAAAGGGGAAAATGGATAAGAGGTAGGAAAGAAGAACCAGGAAATATGTGACACACACACACACACACACACACACACAGAAAGAGAGAGGGGCTGATTTTACATATAAAATATATTATTTACCTCTGGGCAAACTACTCATAAGTGATGGTGATTGCCTGCGATTAAAATACATTTTTCAAAGAAAAAATACTTTTGTTATCGTGTCATGGAGCATCATGACATTTAGTTTTCATAGGGTCACTGAGTGTCACTTGTTACTTCCCATACTTTCTTTCCATTTCTTGTTTCATAAGGTTTGAAAAACTCTGGCCTATGGTCCAAAGTGAATTGTACCCAAGCTCACTAGAAGTCCTTGGAGGTACCTAATCCCATTTCCTCACCAGGAGTTTAATCAGAAGAATTCCAAAATTGGATCAATCTCCAAAAATGTCTTGGGATAGACTAGCAAAGCCAAAATAAAACAACAGCAGCAGCAACAAAGTTGTAACTACCTAGGAACTGATATTCCTCAATTGGACATTTCAGTGTTGCTAACTTGGTTAGTTTTTTTCTTTCTTTTACACATTATTTATTTTGAGAGAGACAGAGCATGAGTGGGGGAGGGGGCAGAGAAAGAGAGGGAGACAGGGAATCCTAAGAGCCCTACATGGGACTGGAACTCCTTAAGTTGTGATTATCCAGGAGCATGAGGATAATCCCAAACTGGGTGATTCCCCTTGGAGTTGTAGAGATATAGGGTGAATTTAGGGTAGTATGATGCATTTAAAAATGTGTAATTTCCAGAAGTAACATTCAAATTAATGTTTCTTTCCCCCAAATCTTTGATCTGAGGAGTGGTGTCGTCAGCCAGAATCATGCTAGTTAAAATAGGAATATAAATCTAAGATCTCAAATTCAGTAATTGAGAACTGACTGAATTAGATTTTTCCCTTGAGGACATTGGCAATTTGGGGGGATTACTATATAGATTATGAGTGTAAATGTAGAGTTGGAGTAACTCTACATGGGTTAATGAGTGTTTATAAAAAAATATTAATTTTTTTAATTTTTTAATTAAAAATTTATATATATATGATTTATTGTCAAGTTATTTAATATACAGTGTATATACAGTGTGTTCTTGGTTTTGGGGGTATAGTCCCATGATTCGTCACTTATATAAAACAATATTAATTAATGTTCCCACAATTTTAAGTTATTTTTAAAAAGCCACTCCATTATGTTCTTTTGTGGCAATGCATTTTCACATTAACTGGGGTCTTTTAAAACAAATTATTTTAACTCAAGGAATGACTTCAAATTCATAAATTTGAGCCTGTTAGCAAGTCAGTGTGGGATACATTTTGTGGTAGGTATGACTTTGTTACCTTTCAAATAACAAGTACAAAACAAGCACCCATTTAGTTCATTTACTACAATTAAACCTAGTTGAAAATACTTTTCCTTTTCTAAAAGGGAAAACTATCCAATAACTTTATTAGGAGACTCTAGTGGTTGGTGGTTTAACTAAACAATGTCCTTATTTCTGTTCTCTGGTACAAATGCCCTTGCATAGCAGGTAATGTATATACTTATGACTTGCTTCCAGATAACCAGTACTTTCTTTACATGAATATTTGGAATAAGACTGATTTATAGTCAGGAGTTCTGGCTTTTAGTTTGTTCTTGAGTCTTTTCAGGAAGACTTTGTGTATTCTGTTTCAGGAACTTATCTTTATGCCTTTTCAGGAAAAAAAAAAACCAAACAAACAAAACCTTATATATACCAAGCTTTCCCCTCAGCCTCTAATTTGTAAAACATACACACACACACACACACACACACACACACACACACACACACAGTAACTACACTAAGTGCTAGGCCTACAATGAATTTAACATAACTGGTTAGTAAATAGTGAAACGCTGACCACATCCCAGAATATTTTAAACTCTGGAAAATTATATTTTGTCTTCTTGTTGAATTGGGGTCCTACTAAATTTTAAATAAGTGGTATTCCTGTCAAGCACAAGAAAATGGGGGTGGTATCCCATTTCAAGTAGAGGGTGGGGCCCCTGAAAACTGTCAGACCTATTCATACCCAAATTTCCTTCATCAAAAGGTGGTTTTGTGTGGATCAGATAAGCATAAATCACTAGAATATAGGTTTCTGTGAGCATAGATACTATGCTTCCATTTGCTGTTGTATCCTTCTTAAGTAGCTCAGTGTAAAACTATAATGGGTATGCAACAAATATTTGTTGCACCAATCAATATAGACCTTGAAACTCAAGTTAGTTGTTCTTGTATGAACTAGGATAGGGATGAGTGGAATGGGAGATAAAGAACTTTTGTTTGTTTAAGCCTTTGGAGATATATTCCCGGGTTTTCCTAACTCTATTCTGAAAGGCTAGCAGGGAACAACCTGTCTTTTTAGGGCCACAGAATGATGTTCAGGTGAGACACCTTGGTCTGGTGATAGGACTCCATTATTCCATGTTAAGATAAGAGAGTGATGGTTGCAGCTTTTGAGCTCCAAGTTGCTATCAATGGGTATTTGCATTGCTATGACATTTTCTGTCTTTGAGCTGGTATGAATGATACATCAGGGAGTAGCTCATTTGGGGCTCCTACTCCCAACAGTGCCAGGACCTACAGTCACCAAGAGATGTAGGGAGGACGAATAACTCTTATCAGTGGTTACAGCACAATGTCTTTATCTTCTCACAAGTACTTCATTTATGTCAGCATTAGGGCACGTACTGAACACATGCAGTTCAGTTCAGGGCTGGATAAGGTACACTCTTCTTTCTCTGAGCTCTTACATAATTTTACCAAAAAAAAAAAGAAAGAAAGAAAGAAAGAAAGAAAGAAAGAAAGAAAGAAAAGAAAGACAAAAGGAAAGAAAGAAAAAGAAATCTCAACTCTGAGAAAATCTTTTATGGGAACAGGAATAAGTCAGTTCTCCATAATTATCAAGATGTTTCTGTCCTGAAATAGAAAATATTTTTACTTTAAAACCCTAAGCAAGAAAGAGTATGCCTTAGCTAATGTGGTTTTCTCCTGTGTTGCAGAATGGTAACATTGATTTCCAATATATATTCAATGATAGGTTTTCATTTTAGCAAGTTAAAATAAAATGAGAAAGAAAGGAAAAAAGAAATAAAAATTTAAGAGAGAGAAAGAAGATAGAAACCCCTCTGATCCACATGCTATAACTGGTAAATATTACCTACTGTCCTAAAAATCACCAAGAATGTGCAACTGATAGTTTATTCCAAAAGTTGAAAGTTAGCCAGCCTGCCTACTTCTTGTTTTCTCTTAAGCTTTTAATGTGAGTGTTAGATTCTGATTGTGAGATCACGAACCAGGACTTTATGAGTGACAGCTGGATCATTTAGGTTGTTATTTCACTCCACTGTGCATCATTTTAGACATTTGAATTTCATTCTCTTTTTCTTCTTTTTTCTCTCCCTGTGGTTCCTTCAGAATGTGAAAGATTATCTTGAATGTAGCTTGAGTAAATCCTACAGTTCTTCTAGTAACACACTTGGGATCGACCTCTGGAGAGGGAGAAGGTGTTGCTCAGGAAACTTACAGTTACCGCCCCTGTCCCAAAGACAGAGTGAGAGGGCAAGGACTCCCGAGGGAGATGGCATTTCCAGACCTACCACGCTACCCTTGACGACACTCCCAAGCATCGCTATTACAACCGTAAGCCAGGAGGGGTGAGTAGTCTCAAAATTAAATGTCAGTTCTAAGTTTTATTTTCTGATTATTCCAACATAATCTCCTGCTATTAAAATGTTGGGTATTTGTGAAGTAACTGAGCCTGTTGACGTTTTGAGAATTTGTTTTCCTTTGGGTAGCAAGATGAGGCCCTTTACACAGTGGAGAGATTTTCAACCTGTTAAGATTGGAAGGAGCCTATCAAGGGAGGAATGAGATACATTTTTATTAATGTCAAGGGAAAACAAAATTACTGCCTATGATCAGTTTTTTTAAATAACTGTTCAGTGTGCATCAATATGTTTCCATTTAGAAAAGCAAAATCGTATCAGAGTACCTAAGGGAATTATGTATGTATATATGACAGGAGATATTTTTATGCTCTGCTCTACATATAATTATTCCTAGTTTCTTTTTATTATTATACCGTTTTACTAACCTCAGTTTGTGATTATGTATGAAATAGAACACTTCATTATAAATCAAAAGAGGAATGAAAATTATACTCTGAGAGATAGATGCTTGGGCTATTTTGCAGAGTCTCTATTTGTAAATGAGGCTATCTGAATCTAGGGCTGAAAAGTTAATCAAGTACATATAATCTTATAATTGTGGTTAAAATTGCACGGTGATGCTGCTTCAGATGTGTGTTTCATCATACACTTAATAATTGGCATTTTGTTTTTTTTCATATTTTCCTCTACATAATTTTCAAATATTTTCCAAGCATGGCCTGCTTACATAACATGGGGTTTTATCATTACAATGAAAAGTGTTTTCTCTATATTTTATGTAATTTTAAATTTTAAAAATATGGTGTACTTTTTGTTTAAATCATTTATCAAGGAGAAGGACTAATATTGCATCATTAAAATCTGGTTTTTATGCTGTGCCATATACCCTTGCCACTTGGTGAGCTTCCATAGTGCTGATGCGTAGCCCAGTATGTACCCATTGACTAATGCAGGGCATTTTTTAGTTGCTGGTTCTCAAATACACTAAGAATTAGATCACTGGGACTCCAGCCATTATAGTTACTGGCATGAAATGGTTCGTCAGACAGTCTGAATGTGATAGATAGAGAAGCATGGTAACATACCATAGGGAGAGCGGGTTAAAAATTTGTGACGCACTGACTTACCATCTTCTGTTGAGCTGAATTAACATTAGAATTGTCATAGCCAATCATTGAGAACTAAAATGGGCATATCACTCCCGGATCGCTTACTCAATCGCATAGCTCATGTAATTAGTCTTGGTTATGCTTCTGCAGAATTGCAGATTTGGAGTTGTAAAGAATTCCACAGATTTATTTTTCAGCAAGTTGGCACTGGTACAGTTGTACCAGTTGTTACAATTTTGAAATGCTTTCATACCAGTTGGTAAATGTGTGCTTTCCTGAGTTCTCTGATTGCCCCTTCTAGCATCCCAGACTCTTTCCCAGAAGTAAATTCCTCACAATCCAGCACCTAAGGGGGTGATGACTGGCACAGCATGGATCTGGTTTTGGCAGGTGTTGATGACATACTTTATAGGATAACAATCTGGATAAAATGTACCTTGTAAATTTTGAGTTTATCTAACTCAAGGACACCTTGAAAGTTGTGGAATTGTCCTTCCCATAGAAGTATCAAATCCTGCCTGACATTTGGGACATGATTGTCTATCTCTGTCAGTTGAGTGTATTAGTTTGTACAGCGACAGTAATAATACTCACCTCATAGGCTATTGTGAGGATTAAATATAGTAGCCTCTGTAAGATACCTACCTTAGTAAAAAGCACATGTTAGGTTATCAACAAATGTTAGTTTCTGTCCCCTTGAATATTATCCAGTAAACCCTTTTGAAAACTAGAAACCATGTCTTAAGTTATCAGCAGCCTCATGCAGGGTACCAGTAATTTAGAGTGAAGCGGAAGATTTAGCCATTATCCAGGGAGTTTGTGTTGTGCAATCAGTAACATTACATATTAAGTAATTCATTCATAACATGTATTTCATTTCAATTACCTGGATACTTTTTAATATATGAGAGAGTATCAGTCATTGACTCTACATTTATTTTTAACTGTGGGTATAAAAGCATTGCTATATATTCCTTAAAAAGGCTTTCACTGGAACATGCATAGTTGCCCACTGGTAGAATTGCTGGCTGAGGAATCTGATTGAAAGACATTTGATTAGAAGTGAGGAAGTCGAGCTCCAACTATCATTGTCATCAACTTGATGCAAGTTCACAGATGTCAGGGATGCAGCCTCTGACCATGTGTGGGAAAGAATTATATTTACCGCTTAGAGCACTGAGAATATGGAATCAATATCCATGTCTAAACCAGGGGTGAGAAAACTTTTGGTGAAAGGTCAGCTAATATTTTTGGCTTTGTGGGCCTTGCAGTCTTTTTCATGACTATTCAACACTATTGTTATAGTGTGAAGGTAGCCATAGATAATGCATGATGAATAAATGTAGCCGTGTTCCAGTAACACTTAATTTATACAAACAGGTAGCAGGCTAGATTTGGCTTGCCAGTCAGTTTGATGACTCCTGACCTAGACTTAAAAAAGATCTCTAGGACATGACTCCTACTCTGGTATTGCTTTGACAGTTACATCTGGGTGAAACTTCTCTTGAGCTCCTGGTTGTTGTGCTAAATGTGCCATAGATAAGGGGCCATGTGCTAGAGATTAGATTTTTAAAGCCAGTGAAGGAATTTGAGTGATGCAAATGAAAGGTAGTGCCAAGTGTATATAAGGTTAAAAAGAAAAACCCTGATATAAATTTAGCTGTTGTTTGGAGACAGCACATTGATGACAGAACTTGGCCGTCATTGCAGGCAAAAGGCCTGGAATATAAAGACAGTGGTTTGATTTGCCATAGAGAAAGAACAAATTATAAATGACCTGTGTCCAACTGAGTGAACTTGCATCCTATTACCTTTTGGATAAGGTTCTTCATCCCACAGAAACCCAAATGGACACACAATGGAAAGATAATACCTAGTTTTCAGAGTTGTGATGAAAATTAAAGATAACATGTGTGATTTACACTTTAAAAAATCATAAATTAGAGCCGAGGAAGAAAGAATAGCAATAAAATATTACTCTCAATATTTTCATTAGTGAGGAAAGAGAGAATGGAAGCTGATTGGAGAAGATTCAATGAAGGAGAAGTGCTGTAATGTGGAGACTTACCTATGCTGAATGGAAGGAACCAGTAGATGGGGAGACATTGAAGATAAGAGAGATGGGCAAAGTTGGTATTGAATATACTAAGGAAGGTACAGGGGGAAAGATGAGTTTCAGACAAGATTAGAAATCTCTTCTTTTGAAATGTGTAAATCCAAGGCAGAAAAGAATGAATATATTGGAAATTACAAGAAGAGAATTAAGAGAACTTCTTTTCCAAAGATCTCTACCATCAATGTTTATCAAATATTAGAGTGCATCAGAAACCCCTTGAAGGCTTATTGAAAAACAGATTGCTGGACCCCAACCTAGAGCTGAGAGTCTGGGATAGGGCTTAGAATACATAGTTCTAACAAGTTCCTAGATGAAACTTCTGGAACTGACCTGGGGTCCACATTTTGAGAATTCTGGCCTAGATTTTCTCAATGAAGTAGGAGGTTAGGTCATTTGCTGAATATAAGGGCAGTGGTCCTTCCACTTTCCTTTCAACCAAAGGTATACATAGTTCCAGATCACCAAGCATGAATTTTTATTTGGTGGTATTTCTTTTTTCTGTGCCACGCCAACTGACCTGTGGAGCAATTGAATTCCCAGGTATTAGATAATAGTACTGCTTTAAGAATGCTCACATCTTGGAGTGCCTGGGTGGCTCAGTCAGTTAAGTGTCTGACTCTTGATTTTGGCTCAGGTCATGATCTCACAGTTGTGAGATCAAGCCCTACATCAAGCGCTGCATTGAACCCCACCTTGGGCATGGAGACTGGTTAAGATTCTCTCTCTCTTTCTCTTCGTCTGCCCCTCCCCTTGCTAGGATGTGCTTGTTTGTGTTCTCTCTCTCTCTCTCTCAAAAAAAAAAAAAGAAAGAAAAGAAAAAAGAATGCTCATATCTTAATGATGCAATGGAAATATTGTCAAGTGAATTTTCAGTTGGATAGGAAGAAGCTGCGAGATGAAAAAGTCAAGGATTCTTGTTTGAGGGTTTTCCTCATGGCACACTTTTTCTTAAGAAGGCCTGGATTCTCCTTTGTCATGCTCTCAAAGAAGATTATAAATATCAGTTTGCTTGTCTCCCATCTCTGTCTGCCTGAGGGCTGTGCTTTGCTTCTCTAAATGTTTCAGTTGTGAACAGGATGATTCTATTGGGAATCTATTAACTTAGGTGTAATATCCTTAATGTTCACTGTCCCAACTTTTACCTCCACTGGGGAGAGTGGTGCCATTTCCCTGTTGCTGTGTGGAGGACTGGAAGCCATTTCAAGTGTTCTCGTTATCACAGAGGGGGAAAGTGGTCAGTCTGCTGAGGTGGTGACTCAGAAACACAGGATGTGCTTTATTGTTCCTACTCTGTGCCACAAGTTTACAGTCTGATGAGGTTTTCTATAAAAATATTTTATATTTTTGAGCTGCTTCTCCAGTATAGATCCTAAAGCCCCATTTTAGAGATCAAAGTGCCCACAGATGCTGCATGCAAATGCCATAGATTCAACAAAAGGTGGTATGAGGATGGGAAATTGACGACACACATATCTGTTTAGCTCCTACTAGGTTTTACCACCCACTCAAATACTTTGACTACAGAAACTGTGTTTGTGACTTGTGCATTGAGCACTGCAATCTACATGTCAGCAATACACAAAGCCCCCTTCCCTTGGGTCCCCATGGCAGGTATGTGAGATAATGGACAATGGTATACAAACTCAAGCATCATCCCTCCACACTTCATTGCATATATATTTTATCAGTCAGGTCAAAATTATATTGGAATATAGGAAGTGCAGGCTTTATGTAGCAAGTACTTAGGATCTAGTCTCTAGGATTATGATAATTTGTGTATGGCTTTACAGAATAGATAGTATTCTCACTATGATACACCATAGTATACAATGTCCTTTCCGTCTCCTCTTTTATTTAAATTTAATTCCACAACAACCCTGTGAGGTGGGCATTATTTCTTAAGGTAAAGCAAAAACAAAAATGATTTCAAATAAGGTATAATCATTGGAATAAAAGGTTTCATAATACAGAAAGAATTGACTTTGAAGTTTGATGGCTGACAGCTTTCAATTCCCTACCTCTCCCCTTTGTCTCACATCTAGGAAAGAGAAGAAAATATGGAACCACCTCCTTAACCGTAATAAAACGCTATATCACTTTCCACCTCCTTCTAAACTTTGTTTCTCTTTAGATAGAACCTGAGGTCTTCTCCTTGGGGAATTCTTTCGCTGTTTACTATGTGAATAGTAAACTTTATTTCTTAGATGTTATTCCTATGTGTTATTCAGCCTGATATCCATAAACTCCTGGGCAGAAGGAGCCCAGCTTCCAGCAGGGGATACTAGGTACCCAGATAAAACAGGTTTCTTAGTTTTATACAAGGTAATGGTGTTTTATTCCTTCAAACTTGTTGTCATTTCAGACAGCAACAAAAAAGTATTGTGATTAACTCATGGCCAAGAACTGAAAGAGAAACAAGACATGGTCTCTGCCCTTCCCTTTAGTGGTTATAGCCTCATAATAGAGGAAGATGTAAATTTAAAAATCACAAAATAATGTTAGAGGTAATATGTACAACTTACTGTGGGAATGGAGAAGAGTGAATGGCTGTTTTTTCTGGTTTGAACAGTATGTGTGTAGAGACATAAAAGTGCAAAAGAGGATGGGATGTTGAAGGAACTATATTCAGCTTTATTTGGCTGGAGAACAGGGTGAGTGTGCTGAGATGCGGTTGTCAAGGCCCTTGAAGGCTCTGCTGGTCCATTATCCTGAGGATATTGGCAAGCTATTGAATGGCTTTCAGAAATGAAATAAAAGAAGAATGTTTCTATTTTCAACAGTTAACTTCAATGGTGGTGTGGAAGATAGATTGGAATGGAGACAGAAAAGTAATTTAGAAGGACACTGCTTATGTCCAAGTGAATGGTGATGATGGCTGAGTCAGAACAAAGGCAAGGAAAATGGTCAGAGTGTAGCAGAATTCTCGCACAGAGAGTAATGACATCGAGACTTTTCTTTCCAGGAAGCAACTTTATTCATGCCGGCACAGCTCAGTTGGGTTCATACCAAACTGAGCCCCAAATGCCACATGGCATAGTTTTTTTTACATTTCCTATTTCTTTGTGTCCCATATATGGTAACACACAAACATGCAGTCTGATTAAGTGGTCTTATGTTACAAGGTCATGAGGGATGTTGTCATGTATGCGTATAGCCTGGTTGCCTTGAGGGTTTTTTTGTTTTGTTTTGTTTTTCATTTCTTAGGGAGGGGACCTTACCACAAGAGGAGGACAAAATGTACTAGGTACTGTTCTAGGAGGTGGGATATAAGGTGAAAAAGGGCAGAGAAATTCTATTTTAATGAAGTTTGCATTCTAATGGGTGTGTGAGAGAGAACTCCCTAATATCCATTTTTCCTTCTCTCCAACTGTAAGAAAAGTCCAGAGTTATAACCGAGCACATGGCTACCCAGGAAATAGACTGTACCTTTCAGACTTTCTTGCAGGTTTCTCTTAGTCTAGGTAGAACCTAGGTTCTGGCCAGAACATGCCCTTAAAATAAAGAGGCATCCTTCTCCTTCCACTGTCCCCTTTGCTACTAGGTCAGAATGGGTATGCAGTGGTGGGATTTCTTGCACTGCGTGGCCCAGGTAAAACCACAGGGCTGATGGAGCAGCAAAACAAAAGGGCCCTGAGCATGTGACAACTTCCTGGAAGCTTCCACACCAGACTAATGTGAAGCAAAATAAAATTCTGTTGTGGTTTTGGGTTTCTGTCTGCTATAGTAGCTGAACCTGTTTTGTAAGTAATACTGGGAGAGACAGATGATTATAGTTGAGGTTAAGCATAAAGGGGATGCCCAGATCATGAATCCCACAAAGCAGTCATCTAAAAATATAAATAAAATAGAGGGGTGCCTGGGTGGCTCAGGCGGTTGAGCGGCCGACTTCGGCTCAGGTCATGATCTCGCCGTCCGTGAGTTCGAGCCCCCCGTCGGGCTCTGTGCTGACAGCTCGGAGCCTGGAGCCTGTTTCGGATTCTGTGTCTCCCTCTCTCTGACCCTCCCCTGTTCATGCTGTCTCTCTCTGTCTCAAAAATAAACGTTAAAAAAAATATATAAAAAAATAAAAAATATAATAAAAATATAAATAAAATAGATAAGTAAGTTATATATAGCTGAATCTGTTAAGCTTAACATACTTTATTATTATTCAAAATATTATTATTCTATTAGTATCTACTATTATTCTAATAATAGTATTATCCAAATACTATTATTAGAATAATAGTATTATTCAAAATACTTTGCATGTAAGGAAGAGGTTTACAGAATGCCCAAGCTAGTCATTCGCTTGCTCCTCAGACAAGAGAGACCCACCTGTGCAAGGAATTTATACTTGGGTGTGCCAGCCAGTGTGATGAACGGGAGACTGGCAGCTGAATATCTCTTCACTATGTCTTCTTCTCATCTGATGTACTTCATTATGTCATCTTACTATCTGTTGTACTTATTAATCCTATCTCAAATAAATTGGTTAATTCATAGATAAAGACATGAGTCTGTCGAAGTACAAGCTGATTACAGTAGTGATTGTAATAACAGAAAACTATAGACTGAAAACACATGATGAAGGAAGCAAACAGGGTGATGTGATAGAGTAACTGTGAGCTACTGAGCAAAGGAATGATACTTTAGATGAGGTAGTTAGGAAGACCACTAAGAAGAGACAATGTTTGATTGATACCCAAATGATAAAAACCAGGCGATTTGCGAAAAGTATGTGGGTGTGTGTGTGTGGGTGTGTGTGTGCTTTATAGGCAGAAGGACTAAAAATATAAATGCCCTGAGGTGGGAAAGGGCCCAGTGTGTTTGAATAGGAGAAAGGAGGCCAGTGTGGCTAGAGCACAAAAGACAAGGGGGAAGAAGAGTAAGACTGGGATTTGGGAGACAGGGAGCAGCTAGATCGCCTGGACATTTATGGGCAATAGTAAGGAACTTTATCGTATTTTGAGAGCAATGGGAAGCTATTAAAATGTTTTAAACAAAAATGTGACATGAACTGACTTTCCAAATGTGGTGTTTTGGAAATGGGTATATAGGTAATGGGTACAATAATGAATTGTAGTGGAAGCAGAGACTATTGCAGAAAGGTGATCCAGAACAGGGTGATGCCAGAGTAGATGGAGAGAAGTGAAAGAATTTGTGTTGTTTAGGAGACTGAGAGGGCTTGCTATGGAATGCATGTCGAAGTCTGGGAAAGGGAGGAGTCAAGCCCCAATGCTGTCCTTTTTGCTTGAGCAGCTGGGTCAACAGTGGTGCCCCATTTGTTGAAACTGGAAACACCTGGGGAATGATTTTTAGGGGGTAAATCAAACGACCTGTTTTATTTCAGGAGAATTCTGGCAAAAATTTCCAAGGGATCTCTTATGGGCCATTGGTCCCATAGCTGAACCAGGCTCTTTAATTGATTACAGCAATGGTGAGCCATCAAAGAGGCTGGCCCTGGGTGCCATCAGGGGAGTGTTACACTGTAAATAGTACATTATATATCATTAACCTAGTCATTGTTATTTTGACCGAGAATCAGTACCTGGCTTCCAGTTGTCCCTGGGATGAGCAAGGAACTCTTCCAGCTCAGCTGTAGTATAACTTCGTGTTACACAAGTACCCCTTCTTAATTATACACTGCTCATCATCATTCCTTTTCCTGAATCTTTTGCACCATTTACAGAACAACAACAAAAGCAAAAATACAAATACTAGGGGCTCCTGGGTGGCTCAGTTGGTTAAGTATCCCACTTCAGCTCAGGTCATGATCTCACAGTTCAGAGTTCAAGCTCCTCATCAGGCTCTGTGCTGACAGGACTGAGCCTGCTTCAGATCCTCTGTCCACCCCCCTCCGCCTCTCCCCTGCTCACATGCTGTCTCTCAAAAATAAATAAACATTAAAAAAATACAAATACTAGGATATTAATTATTTGTTTCATCCAACAGGGTCTAGATATTGCTTTAAATAGTTCAGTTTTCCAATATCCAGCACAGATATGTTTGGAATCATGTGCATGTTCATCAACCCTTTTCCTTTTTTTCATCACCAAAATATGAATTTCATGTAACGTGTCAATAGGTTAATTTAATATAAAGATTAATTGGTTGTCAGGTAAATCTAGTTCCTCCTCTGGCCAACCAGTTTCCATTGGAAGAACAACATTTGGGAGTTTTAATTTAATTTCCCAATATACTTGATCATTTATATCAATGTTATGATAGTTTTTCTTTCTTTCTTTCTTTCTTTCTTTCTTTCTTTCTTTCTTTCTTTCCTTATTTGTTTATTTTTAATTTATATCCAAGTTAGTATATAGTGCAATAATGATTTCAGTAGTTTCCAGTGATTCATCCCCTATGTATAACCCAGTGCTCACCTCAACAAGCATCTTCTTTAATGCTCCTTACCCATTTAGCCTATTGCCCCCACAACAGCCCCTACAGCAACCCTCAGTTTGTTGTCTGTATTTAAGAGTCTCTTCTACTTAGTACCCCTCCCTGTTTTTGTATTATTTTTGTTTCCCTTTCCTTATGTTCATCTGTTTTGTATCTTAAATTCCACATATGAATGAAGTCATATGATATTTGTCTTTCTCTGACTAATTTCGCTTAGCATAATACCCTCTAGTTCCATCCACGTTGTTGCAAATGGCAAGATGTCATTCTTCTTGGTTGCTGAGTAATACTCCATTTATATATATACCACATCTTTATCCATTCATCTGTCGATGGACATTTGAGCTCTTTCCATATTTTGACTATTGTTGATAGTGCTGCTATAAACATTAAGGTGTGTGTGCCCCTTCAAAACAGCCCACCTGTATCCCTTGGGTATGTACCTAGTAATTGCTGGGCTGCAGGGTAGTTCTATTTTTAATTTTTTGAGGAACCTCCATACTGTTTTCCAGAGTAGCTGTACCAGTTTGCATTCCCAGCAGAAGTGCAAAAGAGATCCTCTTTCTCTGCATCCTCACCAACATCATTGGTTCCTGAGTTGTTAATTTTAGCCATTTTGACTGGTTTGAGGTGGTATCTCATTGTGGTTTTAATTTGTATTTCCCTGATGATGAGTGAAGTTGAGCATTTTTTCATGTGTTTGTTAGCCATCTGGGTGTCTTCTTTGGAGAAGCATCTATTCTGTCTTTTGCCCATTTCCTCACTGGATTATTTTTTTGGGGGGTGTTGAGTTTGATAAGTTCTTTATAGATTTTGGATACTAACCCTTTATCTGATATGTTATTTGCAAATATCTTCTCCTAATCTGTTAGTTGCCTTTTAGTTTTGCTGATTGTTTCCTTCACTGTGAAGAAGGTTTTTTTTAATCTTGATGAGGTCCCAATAGTTCATTTTTGGTTTTGTTTCCCTTGCCTCCAGAAACATGTTGAGTAAGAAGTTGCTACAGCTGAGGTCAAAGAGGTTTTAGCCTGCTTTCTCCTCAACAATTTTGATGTCTTCCTGTCTTACGTTTAGGTCTTTCATCCATTTTGAGTTTATTTTTGTGTATGGTGTAAGAAAGTGGTCCAGGTACATTTTTTTTCTATGTCACTGTCCAGTTTTCCCAACACCATTTGCTGAAGAGACTATCTTTTGTTATGATACTTTTAAAAAAATCAAATTATTTTTACTAATGACTTCATTATTATACCAAATAGTATTTACATTATTAATTAAGCTAAGATCATTACAGAATGTCAGTTAGAATTAACTTCCCAGCAGAAGTATCCCTTGCCTACATAACAAATTGTCATGGATTGGAGTATTAATTTAAGGGTCAGATCTCAGTAAGTTCTGATTTCAAGTCTCTTATCAGCATAATCATATATTCATGTATTCATCTATTCATGAATTCATATATTCATACTATAAAATTGCACTGATTAAGGTTGCCAGTAGACCTTATGTTTAAGTGATACCTTTTTCCCTTAATCTGTAAAATTCTAGTTAATTGTTACACATTTCCAATTCTGACTAATTGTACTATTTGGATATGTTTGCTTTTTGTTATGCATAGGGAGTTGGCAGTTAGTAAGCACCTAAGCAAACTATGTTCTCCATTTAAGAATTGTATTCCTTGTACTTTTGCTACCAATACCCTAGGCCATAGTCCTTTAGATAGTTCTGATTCCATTTAGAGGAACATACTTAACAGTCTCTCTTTGGTCAGAATGCGTGCTGTTTCCCATGTTTGTACTCTAGTAGGTTAACTATCTATTAAATTTTTATCCATTTTTATAAAGCTGTGCTATTTGTCCAGGCCACTTGCCACTTTTTTCCTTGATCCTGAAACAGCATTCCTTTTAAGCAGCAAGTACAGGCCAATACATCTTTTTCCTTAGCATGACTCTCTGTATTAGGGTCAAATTTGGCTTGTCCTGTAGCTTCTAGATGTGTGTCAGCTTTCCCAGTATTTATTTAGAGCATTTTGGCCAGGACTAGTTCCTTTAACAAACATGTTATTATCATGGAATGTGTATTGGTTAACTACAGGTTGAATATATATTTTGGAACCAAAATATGTGGGGAATTTGAGTTCCCCATTTAGGTAGTAGTAACCTCCAGATACATTTTGTTTGAGTATGTGCATTTTTAGGTGAAGGTCCAATAAGTTCTAAGATTTTTCAGATGTCAAGAATTATGGTTCTAGGATACTTTTTATTACCTTTATTGATGCTCTTCCAGTCATTCATTGGATCACTCATTTCTGAAATATTTGTTTCCATATTATTTTCCAAGATTGAGAGTATAGGAGGAATATATTTATTTTTAAAAATGATGCCTTTGGGGCATTGTCAAGCAATGGAAAATACTAGTCTAGCTCAAGAGCAAGATTAGGTGTAGAAATATAGATTTGTAAGTCTTGAGAGATAAAATGATAGTTGAATTTTTTATAGATAGGGAAATGTAATCCCCAAAGGAGTTTCTAGAATGAGAAAAGGACCACATCTGAAAGGAGGGGGAAGACAAAGAATGAATGAAGACAATGGAACATGAGCAGCCCTCACAATACAGGAATAAGGAGACCTGAGTTAGGAAAAGTTGAGCAGTTAAGGTTTTCATGCTGCAGATAAGTCAAATAAAATAAGGGCAAGGAGTGTGAACTGAGTTTTGAATTGATGATTTCCTATTACTCTACTTTCGGCTCTATGAGTATAGTGGTCAAGGTTCCAAAATGGGGGACACTCCTACGAGGAAACACATTAAGAGTACTACTATACTTAAAGCTATAGCTGCTATCTGGTCACTTTGGTTTCCTTTTGCCAGTAGACCAGTAAGCAAAAAAAAGAAGTTGCCATATTGACAGGGTTAATGGACTCTAATCATCAAGAGAATGTAAAGCTATTGTTAACTAATGGAGCTAGGAAGCACAAATACCCCAAACAAGTCACAGAGTAATGGTGAACAAGGCCACTTCTACTTCTACACTTGGTTCCCTGACACATATATTCTCCTACCTGCAGCTATATAACCATGTAACTGTGATTGGTTTAAAGTGTATACCTCATCCTAAAGGATAATGTCTCATCTTACAGTGGTGTCTCTCCACAATGTCACTTCAGTTGCAACTTTGAGTCCATTACATTCCTTTATAATGGAACTCCTAGATGCTATGGTGGTAGTAGGATCAGTGTACCCCTCGGTTATTTCCCCTCCACCATTTCTCCTTTGCTGTAAAGTGATCCCTTAGTCCAAGTTGATATTATATGTGATTCCAGTTTGGTCCTCATACACTTTGAATCCTTGGGTAGTGGGCTAGCTGAGATCTTGTGGGTGAGAAAGGTAAGCCCAGACCAAGGATGTATGTTTGACATGACTAGATTAAATACAGCTTTTTCCTGAGTGAAGAGCTTCCTATGTAATCAATTTGCTACCAAGTGGCAGATTGGTCTCCTTGAGGGATGACCTCTGCATTGCTCTCTGTTGCTGGCAGGCCCAATATTAAGGAGCTGTAGTTGCTAGATAAGCTTTCAAGAAGTGGAGTCCATTATGCTGTTAGGTCCATTCATATTCTCCATCTCTACCACTCTAGCTACTCTGTACCACTGATGAGTCTTCAGGGCGGCCAAGTACAGAGACTGGCTGACATTTACTGGCCAAGTCATCCTTGATGTTCGTAAAGTTTATTCTGCAGTGGATTCTCTGCTTGGCATGAACATGCCACGGGACAGTCTCCATGCTTGGTGCCCACTCCCATAAGCCCATCACATGCATCTTACTCAGACCTTCTTATACCTAGTTTTCAAATCATGCTTGTCCCAGGGTCCTGACCAGTCAGCCAAGTCATTAGACCATATATCCCAATGCCAGGCCACTTCTCTTTTTTTCCCTAATTGCTATTTTTCAGGACTACTCTGCAGTGCAAAAGCAATTTATTTTTGCTTACACCCACATACTGGACCCCAGTCATCTATAAATATTAGACTTTTCCCTTCCTCATCAACAGGTCACAGAAAACCCTCCATGAGTACATAGGTATGAAATAAGGGAGAAGCATTGCTGCAGCAGTGGCAGATGACATGAGAACTAGGGACATATATTTGCCCAGTTCTCTTATACTCTCTGAACCTACTCAAATTTGATCCCAGTTGTGTCACATCCATATTATGGTGGATTTCTGCTGGGGTCACCTGACCTTATGATTTGTTGGGTCTGTTAGCATCACTGGTATGCTGGGAAATGTTCAAAATAATCATCTCTGAAAAATACCACCCTGGTTTGTAGCATTTGCTGTTTTGTGGTATAAATATTCCCACCATGGCTGATTTCAAGCTGCCAAAATGATGTCACAGAATGTGTACTTGGGGAGAGCTGTGCTGGTATAAACCGTCTCTAGCACATCACCATATCCAACCAGTGATAGAGGCTCTGGCCACTGAATATCACTTGGGGTCCAATGTTTTGATCCTGTTTTTACTGAGGCTAAATGTCATGCTAGGAATTGTTTGTCAGTAGTTTTTACTTTTCCACCACAGATGTCATAGCCTTTCTCTAGAATCCTACAAATATGTACTATACATAATATATTTTGCCAACACAAGTAAGTCTAGTACTATGAATGATGTGGACCAAGCAATAATCCTGGACCTTATGCAGAACCTTTCCTTGCTCTGGGCTCCACTCAAGGCTAACAGCTTTCTAAATCATCTGACAAATGGTTATAGCCGTATTTTCAAGTGTGTTTGTTATATGCTGCCTCTCAGACCTAAAGAAGACTGTCAAGCGTTCTGATTCTTGTTTAGTGTTAGGAGTTGCAAAATAATAACTTATGTATTACTTTTGAATATTCTAGGATGCTTAGAACACTGGACCCCTATAAACTTTACCTGTGTGGCAGGGTCCTAAATCTTTCTGGGTTTTGTCTCCATCTGGAACATGAATGTCCAGCACACTTGCTACTTCCTGCTCATTCGG
Organism: Prionailurus viverrinus; assembly: GCF_022837055.1. Lineage (NCBI taxonomy): Eukaryota > Metazoa > Chordata > Mammalia > Carnivora > Felidae > Prionailurus > Prionailurus viverrinus. Next base: position 160,018,882 of record NC_062568.1, on the reverse strand, counting down.
TATGACTGACATGACATCATCAATATAGTTGGCCAGTGTGATGATCTGTAGAATGTTCAGATGACTGAAAGTTCTTCTGACAATATGATAACAGAGAGCAAGAGAATTGACATAGCCCTGGGGCAAGACTGTAAATGCACTGTTGTCTGTCCATGTGAATGTGAGCTTCTTCTCATTCTTCTTCCTTAATAAGAATGAAAAAGAAAACATTTGTCAGTTAAATAGTGACATATCGAGTAGTCAAGGTTATTAATCTGCTCTGGTAAATATACCACATCTGGTAAAGCAGCTGCAATTGAGGTGAACGCTTGGTTAACTTGTGGTAGTCTATTATAATCTTCTGTAGATTATTTAGTTTCCATAGGGACAAGACTAGTATCTTAATAGGGCCCTATTTGGGACCACCACCACTCCTATATCCTTTAAGATTTTGAGGGTGGCACTGGTTTTTGCCATGCCTTTGAGATGGTGTTATTGATTGAATTATATCCTCCAAAAGATGTATTGAATCCTAGTCTCTTGCACCTGTGAATGTGACCTTATTTTGAAATAGGGTCATTGCACATGTAATTAGTTAAGATGAGGTCATACTTGAGGAGGGTGGGCCCTTAATTTAATATGACAGGTATCTTTATAGGAAGAGGGAAATTTAGACACAGATACAGATACACAGGGAAGATACATAGAGAGAAGATGGAAGAAGGCAGAGATTGGAGTTATTTTGCCACAAGCCAAGGAATGCCTGGGGGCTGCCAGAGCTGGGGTACCTGGAAGCCCTTAGAGGCTTTGGAGGGAGAATAGCCCTACTGACATCTTGGTTTCAGACTTCTAGCCTTCAGAAATCTGAGAGAATAAATTTCTGCTGTTTAAAACCACTCAGTTTGTGGTACTTTATTATAGCAGACATAGGAAACTAATACAGATTATTATACAGATACAAATATTTTTTTAAAAATATTATCCTCCTGGAGGGAGGGTAGGAATACTTTCAGGATCTTCCTCATGGCCTTCCTACAACAACATTCAGGGAATGAAGTTAGATTTCTGCCAATTGCTAAGTATATTCATTCCAATTCCATGTTTGGAAACCAGGGAAATGACCAACAGTACCCACTGTAAGACATGGTTGGGACTCATTTTCTTTGCTGACTTCCACATACCTCTACTCTTAATGGGAAGATAATGATGGTATTTGGGGTCTTTGGCTCTCAGTTTGATCTGTATTCAATAGTTTTGAAAAACCTGAGTAATCCACAGAGCTATCTGTGGTGTTACGGGATTTTTTTTCTTTAGCTGGTATGTTCTGGGTCAGAGAACTGGGCATATGAACATAGCTCTTCATTGGGGGTGGCTGACCTCAAACTTTTGCTCATGCATTCTTGATCCCCACTGCAGTATGTGTGTGTATATGTATGTATATGTGTATGTATATGTATACACCTTTTTTGGCCACCTACCTGTCTTGCTGCTAGGGATGAAATGTTTTATGAGCCATTTCCATAAATTTCTGTGGGTCAGGTGTTGCTGACTCATTCTGAACTTGTAACAGTTTCTAGTAATTCTTTCCACCTTCTTTCTAAGGGGTATATGCTGCCACCTGACCTCTGCTATTCTTGGATTCTGTCATCCCCAGTGCTATTAGGGAATGCAGTACTAACTTGTATCTCCTGTCGCTATTCCCAGTCTATTGAATGATGTGATGTGTCTCAAACCTCTCTGCCTTGATATAGGGAGTGTCTTCTGTTCCTCCCCAAGGAACATGGTCAGCCACAGGGTTCTTTATCTTCTAGAGTGGACTTTATGCATGCTTCTCTGAGCTTTGAAACCCTTCCTCCATACCTTGATACAGCAATTGTGGCTTCTCTATTTTGTTTAATATAGGCCTTTGCTTTTTTCAAGTATTCAGGGCCATTCCAACAGCCTATTACAACTGGCACCAGGACCTTTTCTAGGGTATGAAATCTTGTATCACCACCATATTGACAACTCTCCCTAATCCAGCTTTATATCCTGTTTCCTTTTTACCTAGCAACCAGGAACTATTCCTGTTTCCTGATGGTAGCATATCCAGCTTGGGATCTTTTTAGGCATAGTCTGTTTCTTTTGCTTCAGCTGGCTCAGCACTTTCTGAATCAGGTTATGCTGAGATTTGACTCTAATTATGAGCCAAGAGAGGTGGTAGTATAAATCATGAAAAGGACAAGGAATACCTTCTAGGGCACTTGCCTCATTTGAGGCCTTTGTAGAATTTCAAGCATGTGTGTGTGTATCTAGTTCTGTCTTCTGATAAGGGGGAGGGGGGCTGGCCATTTCGTCAGACCCATAGAACTCAGAATTTGAGGACTCAGGATTTGAGAAGTTTAACTGTGTCTATACAGATAACTCCTTCCAAGTGTTAGGGTCCCATTCCTTTCCTTTTAAGGCCCTGAGTTTGTGCAAGAGACTTGCCTAGGCTGGGATTCAACCTTTCCTGAGACTCTGCTAACAATTAAGTCCTGTCCCTGGGAACACTTCTGGTGTCAACTGTCTTAGATTGGGTTCCTTGGAACAAGTCTGAGATAAGGATTCTTGTTTAAGTGACTTATTGGGAATGTGCTCTCAAGAGAAGGGAAGTGAGGGAAACAGAATAGGACAGGGAGAAAATGGCAAGCATGAATGTGATCTCAGTAGAGACTAGCTGCAGTCTGATCCCACAAGATACTCTAGGGCACAAATGATGTGACAAAGCTAGTCTCACATTGGGTCAAGCAGGTGGCCCTTTGTATTCCATGCCAGCAGATCATTAGCCAACTAAACCCCAGTTAGGGGTGGGAAGAGGTGTAGCCTCTCAAGCAAGGTGCTTGCACTTGATCCAGGGCAATACTCTGTATTGTAATCTCCAACAATCATGACAAATGGGACAGGGATATACCAGCCAAAGGAGAGGATATGGGCAGACATCAAGAGCATCCACCACAACAATGTAGAGCTATCATAAACTGCAATGATCAGCAAATTTGTTGAGTTATTCTACATCCAAGGTCAAAAATGTATTTCTTTAAACTGTCTGGAAATCTGCTGTAGGCTTGGGTAGGAAGGTTGTATTTATTTTCCCTTCTTTTAAGTGGAATTATACTCAACCCCCACTGATTATAAAACCCAAGTGTTTTAATTCACCAGCTTTGACTAGGGACCCTCTTGCAAATGAGATCTCCCTTCCTGGTCTGCTGTCAACTCTTAGAAACAGAACTGAAATTGGGAATATTATTTCCCACTGTGACCTTGGTTTATTTCATCAATTTTTCTCTCCCCTTTTTACCTTTATTTTTACTATATAATGATTGGAGTGAGAGATTATGAGAATAAGTTCTTTCAGATACATTTTCCCATTTGGAATGGCCTTTTTGCTTTCCATGTGCAAGTGAAAATGTGGCTATACTAGTATACACTATTTCTGAAAAGGAGACAAAAAGTTAAGAAGGAAAAGAGGAAAAGGATAATCCAAAAGTCGGGTACCAATGACTGAGAATGATATTTTAATTTCCTATTTTTTTAGTATGAGTTTGGGAATTTATGTTTTTTTCCAGGAAAAGAAAGAAAGAAAGAAAGAAAGAAAGAAAGAAAGAAAAGAAAGAAAGAAAAGAGAAAAGAAAATATAAAAGAAAAGAAAAAAGAAAAGAAAAGTATAATTTGAGCTCAGGGCTTCAGTGTTCTTGAAGGGTCTGGAAATAAGTCATTGTCTTCCCAGTTGACAAAAAGCAAGATATGATTAGGACCATCCTGTTCTTCTTTATTCCCCCAAAGCTCTGAGAACACTGGAATAAGTAGCCTGTGCTTCATAAACACCAGAAAAATGGTGATGCAGTCTATAGTCCTTTGAACACTGAAAATCCACCTAAAAATCAGGTATTATGGTTGCTTTAAATTAGCCCCTCCAAAGTCTGCACTAAAGTTTCCTTCATGTTGTATCGTATTTCACCCCATATGTAAATCCCGTGTTCTGGTGTGAGATCCTTCCTCCCACTTGTTGCAATTCCCTTTTTATTTTCTCCTCTTTAGGTATCAAAATCTTACCCATAATTCTTTGAATCCCCTCTGTGGGAAACAAATTCTGATATTCCAAGATTTGGCAACAGAGGGTGCATCTCCCTGTGGGGAAAACTATGACAGAAACCTGTGGGCTCCCCTCTTGTCTACTGGGATTCTCCTTCCTCAAGGGAACTACTTTCCTTAGGACACCATCCTCAAAGTGTGGTTGCCAAGCTAGGGTATTAGTGTCCCTAAAGAGTTTGTTAAAATGAAAATTATTGGCTCCAACTCAGTCCTGTTAAATTAGCAACTCTGGGTATGAGGCCCACAATCTATGTTTTAATAAACCTTTCTGGTAATTCTGAGGCCTGCTGAAGTTGGAGAGTCTCACTCTCTGAGGGAGTCTCTTACTAATCACCTTTGATACCCTTTTTCTGGCCTCAGAGAGTGGTCCCCCATTTAACACTCAAGCCTAATAAATCCTTAATTGCCATGGCACATTTGGAACACTTAAACTAACTTTCCAAATGGTTTGTCCATAATAAAAGGAAAATGAATTTCTAGAGTAAAATATAATTAGATACAATGATTCATAAAATATGGAAATGTGTTATAGTGGTTAAAAGCACTAGTTTTATAGTCAAACTAGACTTTGAATCCAGCTTGTTACTTAATCATGTTGGTATTAAGGCTCTACATCTGTTAAATGATAATAATAATACCTACCTTTTAAAGCTGTTGTAAAAATTAATGAGATGATGAAGGGAAAGCAGTTAGCAAAGCACCTGCTTTGCTAACCCAAAGACCCATACAAGGCATTCAATAAATGGTAATAAATTATATTTTGCTAACTCATCATCAGTACCCCAGCCCCATTTGCAATGGATCTCAGCAATGAGCTCTCAGCCCACTTCCACAGGGCATGGAACGTTTTTACCCTTGGAATTCAGAAGCACCCCTAAGCCTGTCTAGGGTCCTTGGAGTCTAGGCCAAAAGAAATGCAGAGATTCTATCTTCCTGGTCTGAGTCCTATAGTCTAAATTCGATTTCACGGTCTCAGCACCCTCCTATTATTCAGGCTATTGCTTTTGGGAAACATCAGGCCCATCCCCACCATTTACAGGGCTTGGAGCAAGAGTACAAATTAAAAGGCCCACACAACATATATTTATAGTTATAATTTACAGAGCAAGCTAAAAAATGTTTTATCCTCTGTATAGGCAGGATAACAGCCCCCACAATCCCTGGAACCTGTGAATATGTTACCTTACATGGTAAAGGGACTTTGCAGATGTGATTAAGTTAAAGACCTTGAGATAGGGAGATTATCCTGGATAATCTGGTCAAATGTAATCACAAGGGTCCGAGGGTCCTTGTGAGAGGGAGGCAGTAGAGTCCAAGGAGATGTGACAACAAGCAGAAGAAGTTGGAGTGGTTCAGTACCAGGAGTGAGGCATGCAGGCAGCCAGTAGATGAGAGAAAAAGCAAGGACATAGATTCTCTTCTGGAATCTTCAGATAGAATGCAGCCTGGCTGACCCATTTTGGACTTCTCAACTTCTGAATTGTTCAGGTAATACATTTGTGTTGTTTTAAGCCCATAAGTTTGTGATAATTTTTATAACAGCATTAAGGAAACAATAACCCTTCTGCCTTTGTAACTGTGAAATAAAAAAAAAATATGCACGTATGCATTTATAAGACTGCAGATTGGCAAAATATCAATGATGATTGAATTTAACGATTATTTTCACAGTGAATGTTCTGTGAATGATCCAGTGATATTTAAATGAATGATAAAATGGAGATATCCTTCCTTAATTATTTTTATTCCATTTCATTTATTTTTCTTGTCATTATTTCAGTATAATTATGTATAACATTGTTCAGAGAACTTGTTTTTCATAGACAGGATTGCTAACTTAGGCCACCTTTCTTGAGTTCTTGTAAGTTATCTTACAATTTGGAGGAATTTGTCTCTATGGGGCAATAGCAACTGAATTGTCATTAAAACTCTTAAAGAATACTTACATTTAGAAAAAAACTATTAACTATGTATTATGTTTATAAATTTTTAAGGAGATAACATATGATAAACTATTATTATCTTGTGAAAAAAAATCCAAATATTTAATTTAATGGATGTGCTTTCTTATATGGATGTGGTTTCTGACATTGATAAAGCAATTTCTAGATGCATAGAGTTTTACTTAAATTCTTTTCTTTCTAATCTTTTCAATCCTGGGATATTAAAAGAAATCGTAAAAAACAGAAGTATGATGCATAACTTGTTCAAACCTTTCACTCCAATTAAAATGATAGGAATACCTAGTGTGGCCAGAATATAGTCTCAGGGTTATTTGTACACAAATCTTCTCCTTCGTTGTTATATGTTACATATGTTATATATTTGTTGTATTTTTATTTTCTTTTTCTAATATTTTAGTATTTTATTGGCATACCACTTTGTTGCATGTTTCACATACAGTTTATCTTAATTTGGAAAAAAAATTTTTTAAGAAATTTAAAAATGCTTTTTATTCTTTGAAAGATGAAATGGCCAAACCTATATCTGTGTTTGTGTTCTGGTTAAAGCTCTTGCTAGATTGTTGCTAACAAGCAACAATTCATACTAAATAAAGATGGATTATTCTAAACTTAAAGTTAACTACAATGTCACCAAATATCATGATGTGTTCCTATTTGAGGGTATTCTGTTGTTTTGCTGATTTCTTCGTATGCATCCTTTATCATGTTTAAATAAAGTTTTCTTTTTAAAATAGCATTTAATTGGAATTCCCAACATGTGCCAAGAGTGGTTTTCAGGATAAATTTGATATGTCTTATTAAGATGTTTTATTTTGAGCCAACCTGTGCAGTTTTGTGTGTTATTTGAATATTTGAATTGTTTATAGACAGTTGTCATTAACAGCCCAGTGTGACTGTGTCTTCTAGTAACAGATTCAAACCATGTGCCAGCTGTCTGGGGCACAAAGAATGCTTCTGGAATTCTGACCAAAATTCTGATTTGAAAACTTTTGTCTTGTCAATTATTTAGTACTGGTAGCATAGACCTATCTTCAGTAATATTTCAAATTACTTAAATAAAGTGAAAATATATTTAATATTTTTGAGAATTTTATTAAATATTTTATGGAAACAAAAGTTAAAAATCTTAGAGTTCAGTGTCTATCTAGTTGCCATGTAAAAAAAAATCTGTATCACACTTAATGCTTTTATATCTAGGTTTCCATATATACACACTTATTGTTAATACAGATTGTTTAATATTGCAAAATATTCCATAGTTTCCATGTGCAGCTATTGAAAATATTGTACCAGTTGTGAGTACCCTGAGAATCGTGAGCCGCAACACAGAGGGATATAAGAAAATGGATGTTTGGCGGGGCTGGAAAGTGATCTTTATAAGAGACTCTATGCATTCATTCTGTATGAGAGGATATATTTAAGTAATTTGTCTTTTTTATTTTTAACCTAAATCCTTCCCCATACTCTGAAGCTATGTCTGTCTCAATGTCAGTCACAGCCTGTAAACCTTTAAGTATTAAGACACAATGACTTTTTTTTAATGTTTATTTATTTTTGAGAGAGAGATAGTGTGTGTGTGTGTGTGTGTGTGTGTGTGTGTGTGTGTGTGTGTGTGAGAGAGAGAGAGAGAGAGAGAGAGGACAAGGGGTAGAGAGAGAAGGAGACACAGAATCCAAAGCAGGTTCCAGGCTCTGAGCTGACAGCACAGAGCCCAATGCAGGGCTCGACCTCACGAACTGCAAGAACATGACCTGAGCTGAAGTCGGATGCTTAACCGACTGAGCCACCCAGTTGCCCAAAGACACGATGACCTTTTATCTTGAGGACTAGGACAAGAAATGTAGGGAAGTGCTTCTCTGGGCCATAGTATTTATGAAATACCCTTTGAAGTGAAGCATGGTACTTGGTGGGGGAACATCCACCCTTTTAGGGGATATTCTATTCTCTACCCACAAAAATGAGCCTTCTTCCTATTGCCTGCAAAAATTGATGATAGCAACAAAGTCAGAATCCGTTACTGCAGAATGACGTAATGAGCCACATGGTGCTTCTATGCAGGCTGACGCAAACACACACACACACACACACACACACACACACGCACACACACGCACACACACGCACACACGTATTGAAGAAATTAAGTAAGTTGCTCAAGCTTGTATTAATAACAGTGAGACTGAGGATTCAAGTCCAGGTGGGCTTCTCACAAAGCTCATTCTGGTACTCCAGGCTGTTTCCTTAAGAGTAGTATTTGTACTTCCTTCTCTTATTTAATTGTGTAGTATCTTAACTAACATACCTTTTGTCACTCAAAACCAGTTCATATTTTGCTTCTTTAGGGGAGGCCTCTCCATATCCTTTGAACTTTATAAACATAATTGTCCTGTTACAAATAGCACATGGTTTAGTCATCTACTAGATTATATGCTAGTTTCCTATTGGCCTTTGAGGACAGGGAGTATCTTACTCATTTCTGCATTTCTGAGACCTACAGAGTGCCTGGAATATGTTAGGAGTTGAACAAATAATTTTTAACTAAATTAAATGGAACAATAAGAAAGTTATTGATTTTAAAAAAGAAATGTACCACCATTTGAATTCAGCAAATATAGAATCATAAGTTATGGGCGTGACATTCAGAAGTCACTCATATGTCTTTAGGTTCCAGACTGATTACCTGCTGGGATATTTTAAGAGGAATCCTGAGATGATTCCACAGTTTTCTTCAACAGTTGATTCAGATATGGGCTGTTCCGTACTGTCAGCAATTTCTTCCTGATATTTAACCTGAAGCAGTACTTCTAAACGATGCGTAGCGGGTCTGAGAGAGCAGCTGTAATTGCCAAAGTTTCATTCTGACTACCAGGGTATATTTTAAGGCCTGAGAATATTTAACTCAGCACATTTTAAAGAGCAGTATTTTTAGTTTCTTGGGCAAATGGTTTTAATTCAGGAAACAAAAGGTGTAGGTTTAACTAGCAGCGATAGCACCTTACTGTTTGTTTTCTCTCTCAAGATTTTCCACCAACCCTCCTCCTTTTCAAGCAGAATCGTTCACTGTTCACTCCGTCCTTCCTTCCTCCATATTCTCAGAGCCATTTTACTTAAAACACACACATATATGTCTGCAGAGACACACGTATACACACAGAGTATCACATCACATAGAAATGCTCCTTTAGATGTAGATGTAGAAAGAGATATAGATTGTAGTTCTTGAGTTTCTGCAGATTTCCTCCTGTGTGATTCTCTGGTGACTTAACAGTGACATAGAGACTTCAGTAAAATGTTTGTGATTACCTGAACAATAAATTAGATAAAATGAATGGAGCTTGAATTAAACTTGCTACTTTTGTTTCTGTTGCTGTGAATGCTATGGTAATGTCTCCCTGGTGCATTTGTGGAAGATTTTCTCTAGGAGAAATGCATTGGTGGCAGTACTGGCTTAGAGGGTATGCACACATCCAACTTACTAGGAATAGGAATCACCAAATAATTTTTCAAAGTGGCTGAAAAGGTACACACCTACCAGTGGTGTAAAGAAGTTCCTATTTGTACACTATCTGACCCTTGATAGTGTCAGACTTCTTTATCTTTGCCCATCTAGTTGGTATGTAATGGTATCACATTGTGGGTTTAATTTGCGTTTACATAACTACAAATGAATTTACATAACTACTAATTTTGAGCAATTTTTCAAAATTTTTGAAATATGCCATTTAGGACTATTTTCAGAGCAGTTTTAGGTTTATAACCGAATTGAGATGAAGGTATAGAGATTTCCCATATACCCTGTGCCCCCCACATGCATACATAGCCTGCTCATTATCAATGTCACTCATCAGAATGGCACCTTTTTAAAATTTAAAATTTATTTATTTAAATTCAAGTTAATTAACATGCAGTGTAGTATTGGTTTCAGGAGTAGAAACCAGTGATTCATCACTTACATATAACACCCAGTGCTCACCCCAACAAGTGCCCTTCTTAATGCCCATCACCCATTTTCCCCTCTCCCCACCACCTCCTGTCTAGCAACCCTCAGTTTGTTCTCTGAATTAAGAGTCTCTTACGGTTTGCTTCCCTGTTTTTATCTTATTTTTCCTTCCCTTCCCTATGTTCATCTGTTGTGTTTCTTAAATTCCACATATGAATGAAATTATATGATATTTGTCTTTCTCTAGCTGACTAATTTCTCTTAGCATAATACCCTCCAGTTCCATCCACATAGTTGCAAATGGCAAGACTTCATTCTTTTTGATTGCCGAGTAATACTCCACTGCATATATATACCACATCTTCTTTATCCATTCATCCATCAATGGGCATTTGGGCTCTTTCCATACTTCGGCTATTGTTGATAGTGCTGCTATAAACATGGGGGTGCATGTGTCCCTTTGAAACAGCACACCTATATGCCGTGGATAAATGCCTAGTAGTGCAATTGCTGGGTCGTAGGGTAGTTCTATTTTTAGTTTTTTGATGAACCTCCATACTTTTCCAGAGTGGCTGCACCAGCTTGCATTCCCACCAACAATGCAAAAAAGATCCTCTTTCTCCGCATCCTCACCAACATCTGTTGTTGCCTGAGTTGTTAATATTAGCCATTCTGACAGGTATGAGTCAGAATCTCATTGTGGTTTTGAATTGTATTTCCCTGATGATGAGTGAAGTTGAGCATTTTTTCATGTGTCAGTTGGCCATCTGGATGTCTTCTTTGGAGAAGTGTTTATTCCTGTCTTTTGCGCATTTCCTCACTGGATTATTTTTTGGGGGGGGTGTTGAGTTTGATAAGTTCTTTATGGATTTTGGATACTAACCCTTTATCTGATATGTCATTTGCAAATATCTTCTCCCAGTCTGTCGGTTGCCTTTTAGTTTTGCTGATTGTTTCCTTCACTGTGCAGAAGCTTTTTATTTTGAGGAGGTCCCAATAGTTAATTTCTGCGTCTTTTGTTTCGATTGCCTCTGGAGATGTGTTGAGTAAGAAGTTGCTGTGGCCAAAATCAAAGAAGTTTTTGCCTGCTTTCTCCTCAAGGATTTTGATGGCTTCCTGTCTTACATTTAGGTCTTTCATCCATTTTGAGTTTTTGTGTATGGTGTACAAGGTCCAGGTTCATTGTTCTGCATGTCGCTGTCCAGTTTTCCCAGCACCATTTGCTGAAGAGACTCTCTTTATTCCATTGGACATTTTTTCCTGCTTTGTCAAATATTAGTCAGCCGTACATTAGTGGGTCAATTTCTGGGTTCTCTATTCTGTTCCATTGATCTGAGTGTCTGTGTTTTGTGCCAGTACCATACTGTCTTGATGATTATAAGCTTTGTAATACAGCTTGAAGTCCGGGCCCATTTTTAAATTGGGTTATTTTCTTATTGTTGAGTATTAAGAATTCTTTGTATATTTTGGATAATAGTCCTTTACCAGGTATCTGTTGCAAATATTTTCTACCAGTCCATGGCTTCTTGTCTAGTTCTCTTGACACCGTCTTTTTCAGAGCAGGAAATTTTAATTTTAATGAGGTTCGGCTCAACAATTTTTTTTCATGGATTTTGTCTTTGGTGTTCTATCTAAAAAGCCATCACCCCACTCAGTCATGCACATATTCTCCTATGTTATCTTCTAAGAGTTATATAGTTTTGCATTTTACATCTAGGTCTTTAATCCATTTTGAGTTAATTTTTGTGAAGGGTGTAAAGTCTAATATTCATTTTTTTTTGTATATAGATGTTCAGTTGTATTAGTATCATTTGTTACATGTTTTCTTGGGGAAAATTGATGCAAAACAGTCTTGTTTAAAAAAAAAAAGAATTTAAATGGCTTTTTTCCCCTCCAAAGAGTACATACTTAAACATGTCATGAATTTATGTCCTGGGGGCCATTTAGAAATAATCTAAATTTATATCTTTCTACAATGAAAAATCAAGACCCTGGGGTTGAAATAATTCACCAGACATCACCAACTCACTTTGTGGCCTCTTCTTACCTCCAACTGAAGGGAATTGAACTCTGATCTTTAATTCTTCTGTAAGTTTTGTTACTCAAGTAATCTATGGTTCTGTGCCTTCGAGACTAATGCACTTACCAGCCTTTAGTTCTTTGTTCCCTTTTTGCCTTTTTGCTGTATTTGTTGTTGTTGTTCTTTGAATACTCCAAGCAAGTTTCTTCAGATAGTTGGGAGCTGTGCCCATAAAATGAAGAGTATGGAGAAGATAGCCAAATGCATTATAACAAAGAAATTTAGTATATTCTGCTTGTTTGTTTTCTGTAACACCCTCATTACTAGTTGACATGGAGGTACATTCAGAGCCAGCTTCATGAGCATGGGATTGGTATAGAGTCCCACATTTGGAAGGGCCCAACTCTTGCTTTAATGCTGTGCTGCCTTGAAACCCATAATCATTTTTGAACAAGGAATCCCATATTTTCATTTTTTAATGGGCCTCAAAAATAATGTAGCTGGGGGCACCTGGGTGGCTCAGTTGGTTAAGCAACCAACTTCGGCTTGGGGCATAATCTCACGGTTTGTGGGTTCGAGCCCCGCATCGGGCTCTGTGCTGACAGCTCAGAGCCTGGAGCCTGCTTCTGATTCTGTGTCTCCCTCTCTCTGTACCTCCCCTGCTGGTACTCTGTCTCTCTGACTCTCAAAAAATAAATAAATGTTAATAAAAAAGATTAAAAAATTTTAAAAAATTAAAAAAAATAATCTAGCTGGCCCTGGGTACAAAGTTTGGTATAAAAAGATGAACATGGCCCTTAGAAATCTGTAAGATGTGGGATGGAATCCAGCCTTTATTTCCTATGTTGTATGGCCTTAGGCAGGATTCTTAAACCATCTGGACTTCTTTCCTCATTGAGAAAATATTGATGACAGGGATTATGTATACTGGAAATTTGCTTTAAAAAGTAATTAATAAATATCACTACAGTAGTTACAATGTGAAAAAATAGAATTAGTGAGGTTAACCCAGTGGGTTCTAGAATCAGATTTGCTGGGTTCATATCTGAGCTCTGTGATTTACCAATGGTGATGCCTTGGATAAGTTCCTTAAACATCCTTTGTGTCCCCTGTGAAAATCATAGGCGCTCTGTGAATGCTAAATGAGTGAATTATGATTTCTCAGCTTCATACTTGGTATACAGTATTCATTCAGATGTTAACTGTTACTATTTTTAAGAATGATACCCAAACTCTCTTAAAACATGCATGCTATGGAAGAAAGTCATCAAAAATATCTTTTGCAAAGAAAAGGTTAGGAGCACATGTGAACAACAGCGTAGTGAAGGACATGAGCGCTCTAAACCATGGAGTAGAATGTGTGGTCTTGTCAGTATCAATTTTACATAGCATCCATCTCTGGGCTGGTCAATGTGTCCTTGAGGAGATCAGATGATCTCTTGTCAATATGTTCTGAATAGTTAATTCTGGTTTTACATAGTTTTGCCTTTGAAATAGAAAACCCGAGAATTCAACTTCCCAGTGATGTCTGTATGCTCATCGTCTTCAGTTTTATTTTCTTGGCACCTTGGTGGAGGACCCAGATTCCTTCAGTCATAATTTACCTCATTAGTCATCTCAAAGTGACCAAGGGTCCAGGATAAGCTCTGACAAGGAAGTCCAAATTCTTGCAAAAATTTTCAGGATTGTCCTAAGGTATAGTGTAGTGAATAACCAGACCGAAGGAAAATAAGACTCTTTGTTTTGTTTTGTTTTAAAGCAGACTTGTCCTTCCTCTAGATTATTCTTTTCTTGCTGTGGACTGAACTGTACACCCTAAAATCCATGTGTTGAAGCTCCAATGCCCAGTGTGGCTGTATTTAGAGAAAGGACCTCTCGGAGGTAATTAGGGTTAGATTAGATTATGAGGGTGAGGCCCTCATGATGGGATTAGTAACCTTACAAGAAGAGGAAGAGAGAGAGATTTTTCTGTCCAGATGCCCACACTGAGGTAAGGCTATGTGAGGATACAGCAAGAAGGTGACCTTCTCTAAGCCAAGAAGAGAACCATCACCAGAACCCAGCTATGCTGGCACTCTCATCTTGGGCTTCCAATCCCAGTACCAGGAGAAAAAAAATGTGTTTAAGCCACACAGTCTGTGGTATTTTGTTATGGCAGCCTGAGTTAACTAGGGTGTCCCCTTTGACAGTTTTCTTCCATCATGTGTTTTTATTTCCCTATCATCATTTGGATTGCTGCTCTGTGAACACTAAGATTAACTACCAGAAAGAGTCAGGAAAAAAATGGAATGAATCCTCCCTCATAAGAGTATCAAGAGAGTGTTTTCCTTGCTGTTGTGGGTTGAATTGTGTGTCACAAAAGATATGTTGAAATCCCAACTCCCCGTATCCATGAATGTGACTATATTTGGAAATAGGGTCTTTGCAGATGTAATCAAGATGCTGCCCTACTGGAGTAGGGTGACTTGGGTCCTTAGAAGAGGAAAATGCCACGTGAAGACACAAACAAGGGGAGGAATGCCTTGTGTTGACAGACAGATATGGGAATGAGGGAGCTGCAAGCCAAGGAATGCCACGGATCTATGGCCACCGTCAGAAGCTAGGAAGAAGCAAAGCAGTAATTCACCCAGATTCTGAGAGGGAGATGGCCCTGAAGATATCATGATTCAGACTTGTAGCTTCCAGAACTGTGGAGAATACATCCCTGATTTGGGTTACCTGGCTTGTGGTACTTTGTTATGGCATCACTAGGAAATGACTACACTTGCCTTCTCTCACTCAAGCAGCTTTTTATTCTTGCTTTTAGCCTCTTCTCTGTAACTGTCATCAGTAGAATTGCCTTCAAAACAAATGAAGGGCGCCTGGGTGGCTCAGTTGGTTAAGTGTCTGACTCTTGGTCTGGGCTCAAGTCGTGATCTCATGGTTGTGAGATCGAGCCCTGTGTTGGGCTCTGTGGTGAGTATGGAACCTGGTTAAGATTCTCTCC
Organism: Prionailurus viverrinus; assembly: GCF_022837055.1. Taxonomy (NCBI): domain Eukaryota; kingdom Metazoa; phylum Chordata; class Mammalia; order Carnivora; family Felidae; genus Prionailurus; species Prionailurus viverrinus. Next base: position 160,003,880 of record NC_062568.1, on the reverse strand, counting down.
CTCTCCCTCTGTCCCTCCTCTGTTCACATGCATGCACACTTGCTCTCTCTCAAAAAAATTATTTTTTCAAAGCAAATGAATAAGATACATAGGCATGAACTTGTTAAATTCTAGGCATTTAGTTTTGTGGAATAAAAGATCACCTGGAGAAAAGAGTTGTGATGGGGTTGGAATTCGTGCCACAATGCCACCTAGTGCCCCAGGCCCCACACATTCTATCCCTTGTTGAGTTATCCCAACCAATCACTAAGGAACAAAATGTACCTGTATATTTGATGGTGTATGGGAGGTGGTTTCAGTCTCTTTCTTGCCAAATGTGTGACTGATAAAAGGTCACAGTATGTTTGTCTCAGGTGTAGAGGAAGATGTATAAACTGGAAAGGAAGGTAGACTCAAGTGGCAATTTATATACCAAATGCCTTTTATTTATGGAGTCTCACCCTCAGTTGCAACCATGCTCTTCTATAAATTTTTATTGAAATATTTAATTTTATAACTATGTATGAGTGAAGAATTATGGAGTATATGTAAATAATCCCCTAAAATTTGAGTCCATTCTGTCCCTCCCAGGCAAGCAGAGGTAAAGTATTTTCATATGTTTTATTTTCCAACACAAGGGGGCAGCATTGCTGCACCGTTCATTTCCTGTAGGCCTAATACTGCTACACTTTATGTAGGTCTAAATACACAGTGCACCTCTTTCAAATAGAGAATCATTTGAGAATTGCATAAAGGTAGACCCAGGCTATTTATCATCACATCACATTCATTTTAATGCTAGTTTTGAAATCAATCCCCTTTGATGGGCATTGATGTAAATTTTATACACTTTATATTTGCTTCATTGTTTCTGATTCCATAACAATCACCCAATTCGGGGGCTGCCAGGGTTAAGCACCTGACTCTTGATATGTGCTCAGGTCATGATCTCTTGGTTGGTTAGATTGAGACTCATATCGGGCTCCATGCTGACAGCACGGAGCCTGCTTGGGATTCTGTTTCTCCCTCACTCTCTGCCCCTCCTCTGCTTGCACTCACGTACTCTCTCTCCCTCTCAAAATAAATAAAGTTTAAAAAAATCAACAAAAAACCCCCAATCACCCATTTCTGAAAAGAAGGTTAGGTACTATTGTGTTTTGTAGTGCTTACCTGTGGTAATTTTCTAGAAATCTGAATTCACTTAAATGGAATTTTCAATCATCTTTCTGGAAGGTAGATAGAATATACCAGGAGATAGGCCTGTTTGACATAAAGAATGAGTAACCCACAGAGCAGGTGAACTTCCTGTCAGATTTGACACAACATGTCTGCAAGAGAGTAGAATTGATACCAAGTTCTCTAGGCAAGTCCATACAAATGAGTGCCCTTGAAGTTGGGGAGTGGGAGGGCAATATTAATAGTAGTGGTAGTAGTAGTAATAATAAGAAAAAGTACCATTTTTGGTTGCCTATTATTGCTTAGATTCTTTATTTGCTTAGCTTATTATTCTTAATACTTAATCTACTTAAATAAAGTAGAGTTTTTTTAATTCTCATTGTTCTAAAGGGAAGTAGAAGCTTTATTGAGTTAAGTGATTCACCCCTGAGCTCATGAAGGTCATACATGGCAGTTCTGGCTGCTGAACACAGGCTTTTCCCGCTACTTCACATTGCCCTGCTGTCAACAGTGAAAGAGAGTGAATTCAGTGATGCAACCAAAAAAAAAAAAAAGGAATTTGACTTGATATTCAAACTTCTTTATTCCCTTTCCCATCCACTTCATATGTTTGATTTAGTCTCATCTACTGTGATGGTTAATTTCATGTGTCAACTTGACTGGGCTAAGGGATGTTCAGATAGCTGGTAACATACTATTTTTTGTGAGTCTGTAAGGTATTTCTGGGAGAGATTATCATTTGGACCAGTAGACTGAGGAAATAAGATCACCGTCCCCAGTGTAGCGTCCATCATTCAATTTTTTGAAGGCCTGAATAGAACAAAAGGCGGAAGAAAGGTGAATTTCTTCTCTGAGCTGTGACATCTCTTCCTGCCCTTGGATATCAGTGCTGCTGGTTTTGTGCCTTTGGACTCAGACTGAGACGTACACAATTGGAAATATATATTTTCTTCTTCCTCTCCTTCCCCTTCTCCTCCTTCTGAAAACACACACACACACACACACACACACACACACTCAATAAATAATGGCCATATTTTTAAAATTCACACTGCTTTGTGGCAAGGCGACCAGGCTCTGACTCAGAGCCATCTGCAATTCTAAGCAGTGCCCATTGAGGCCACTGGGTGTCTCTAGAAAGCTTGAAGTTTAAGAGTAAGAAAAAAGATGCGTGTGATCATGCTGTATAAACCATGAAGCTCTGTAAAAATATGTGCTCATAATGGCTCCCTTCTCTGAACTCCGCTTCCACTTGATGCATGCCTATACTTTTGTACTTATCTTAGTTCAGATCAATAAACATTTATTGAGCACCTAATACATACTAGGAAAACATTCATTCATTTTAAAATGTACACTGTGTTCTAGGCACTAGATATTCAGCAGTGAACAAAATGAACTCATTTACCCCTGGAGTTTATATTTGTAAGGGTGACAGTAAACTCACACACATGGAATGTTTGCTAATAATACAAGAAAGAGAAGAAGGATAAAGAAGAAAAATAAAGCTTGGTAAAGGCTTAGAGGATAATGGTGGTTGCCATTTTAGGTGGAATTGGCTTAAAAGCATTCTTTGACAGGGTGAAAACTGAGCAAAAACTGGAATTAAATAAAGGAATGAGCAATAAATCCATCTAGGAAAAGTGTTTTCTTGGCAGAGAAGACAGAAAGTGAAATGCCTTGAAAGGTGGAAGTATGCTTATTATGTTTGAGACACAGCAAGGAGACCAGGCAAACCATGCAAACCAATGGTTTTCCTCCATAATTCATTATCTTTTTGGGAGATAATATCTATTATAATATTAGGATCTTATGACTCCTCTCTTAAAGGTGCCCATACTAAGGATAATGGTAACAATTAATTCTTTCCATTTGCTGTGTCTTAGACCTTACAACCCTACCGAATAAATATAATCTCCTATTAGTCAAAGAATCTAAATAGCGTTCCTGAGGTATCATATCTAGTAAGTTGGTGAGACTTTGTTGTGTTTGAAAGTGCAGGCTGCAGGGTAATTCAATGGGAAAATGAATGAGAGGAAAATACATAATGATGTAGGAGGGGTTGTGGAAAGCTACAAAACAAGAGGGGATGCCATGTGACATGTGCAGTGGAGGATGAGGATGAGTTCCTTAAGGGAGCAGGAGTTGGGGGGGGGGAGTGGAGAATCTTCTGGCAGAAACAAAGGTATGAAGGGTTGGAAGGGCATGGTCTCTGCAGGAAATGGCAAACAGTTAAATGAGGCTGCAGAATCTGTAACACTAAGTGTAATAGATATGTTCTTGTGCCCACAAGTGCTAGAGAGGGTCTGCTGCTGTGACATAGGACACCTCTTAGCCATGGCTGGTTAGTATGGCTGGTTTACTGTACTATTAAATAGAATTAATTAGAGGGAGCCCTAACTCAATGCAGCAGGATCTCTCTTACTAGGGACATACGAGTTGTGTGACTTGCCCCAAACAGATGAGTTGGCTGCATCGGATTCTCTTCTTTAAGACTTTGAGGCAAGGATACCAAGACTATTGCTACTCCATAGATGGCCCTGAAATAGGGAGGTTATCCAAACTGAAAGGCTCGGGAAGTTATTTGAGGCCATGTCAAAACTGCGTAGGGAGTGTCTTTGGAAGGAGAAAAATGAAGTGTAGAGATGAGCAAAGATGGAACATCATGTGGTCTCTGAGAAAAAGAACCAGAGACCATTGCCCCTCCGTTTCAGCTGCATTTACAGTCCCCAGTTCTTTAGGCCTCCCGTGGTAGGTCTGTTTCCTGTCCTGAATCCCAGAGATCTCTGTATCCTAAAATTAGGGGGATCATAAGTTTTTTTTAAGTTTTATTTTTTATTCTTATTTTTGACAGAGAGAGAGCAAGTGTGAGCAGGGGAGGGGCAGAGAGAGAGGGAGACACAGAATCTGAAGCAGGCTCCAGGCTCCAATCAGTCAGCACAGAGCCCAACACGGGGCTCGAACCCACGAACTGTGAGATTCATGACCTGGGCCGAAGTCAGACGCTTAACCGACTGAGCCACCCAGGTGCCCCGGGATCATACAGTTTATTATTCAAACTGGCATACTTTAGAGAGTAAAAGTGGGCTCTGTAAATAATTGCAGGCATAGAAAGGAAAATTACAGGCATAAACTAGGATGTATGCAGTTGTGGTAGGACATGTTTGACAACTTGCTCTCCAGAAGATAACAATGACAACAACAATGATAGACCAAGATTTGATTTGTGAAGTTTTCCAGTATCTGTGGTGTAAATACTCCCAGCATGGCTGACTCTAAACTCCCAATGTGTTATCAACCAGTTTGAAAAACTCCTGAATATCTAGCAGTCCGCTTTCTCCAACTCCAGCACACCCTCGATGCATTCTGCCCTCCCTAAAATACTCTTGCCCCCAGGTCCCCACCCTTTTATTTGTACTTAGGGTTTTGAGCATAGGTGATCTTTGCAACCCCCAAAGTGCTGATTAGAACAGTAGTGCATTTGGACTCCCAACTGTAGGCAGTGGAACTCTGCCGTCCATTGGAGCTCCTTGTCTGAAGCTTCCTTGTTCCTTTCCCGTGTGCCCAGCACAGTGAGGGATGTACCATAGTCAATAAACAACTGCTTAATTAGTGCTTCGGGTGTCACTCATTGGCTCCCCCGCAGGAAGGTTACCCAGCTGTGGTTTACAGTTTGCCTGCCAGCAGTGGGAAAGCACCTTTGTGACAGCAAACACAGCCTCTCAGGGGATTTTGAGACCCAGGCGCTGACATTCTCACAGAGATCTGATTGTTGTGAACATACCATTCCCTGTCAAACTGTAGCCATAAGCAGAAAATGAAGTTTATGAATTCAGTTATGGGATGGTCTTACCCTGTGGCCACATGGGTACTGCCTGATCAATGCTTCTCCTTGGCTTGTTCATATTGCCCTGAGGCAAGTGCCGCCATACTGATTCTTATTCTTCAAATAACCCAATCTTTACCTTCCTCCAAACCGGAATCTTCCAACCTGTCGTAGAAATAAACTGATCACCTGAACCTATTAGTTAAGCCTGAATTGCGCAAAATACATTCTCACCTGGAATCTAGATTTTTCTTTTCTTTTTTCCTTCCTTTTAGCCCTATTTTTACTTACATGTAAAGGTCTTTTATACATTCTTAGAGATTGGTGAAATAGAAGAATTCAGTTTCTACCAGTTTTCTATAAGCACATTTCCTTGTTTTTGAACAGAGATAAGACTGGAAGACATTTCTTCTGAAAATCCTAAATGTATTAATGTTAAGTGATTGATATTGCACATTTACTGGGCCAGAATTTCTTCCACACATGTGTGCTCATAAACACACATACAGTCTTTTCCAGCAGTTCCCAGCTAAAGTGAATCAAGCAAAATGCCTATACCTTTACAACCAGTGTCCTTTTTAAGTGAATTGCTTAAATAGTTTTTTATTTTAAAAAGGCTTCCCAGTTTATGTGCTGACCAATAAAATGGTTAAATAATAACAGTTTTTCCAAGGGAAATTATTCCAAAGTACTATAAAAATTAAGGTACGAAGTCACACTTGTAACTAAAGACGCTAAGTGTCAGCTTTCAGTAGACATGCATTAGGATCAAGACGATCAAGATTGACCACTCTTGGTACTTTTAGTTATGACAAGAGAAATTAACCCTTATAAATCATAGTGTGACAACCAATTCACCACAAAATTCTATGTGCCCACAATGTGTCCATTATTGTCCTTGCTGATGCAAAATGACACGAGTCTAAATAGATATTCATAGAGTAGTATATATAAAGGTGTTTGTGAAAGCATTGCTTAAAATTCTAAAAAGGAGTAAAAATTCTACATATCTAATCAATGATCTTGATTTAATTTCTGATTGCTATCAGACCGTTTAAAACCATGTTTTAGACAATATTTGCTGCTGTGGAAAGATTTTCAGAATATATTAGTAACTAGTGAAAAACAGCTACAAAACTTTGTAACATTTACATATGTGTGTGTGTGAGTGGTGTGTGTGTGTGTGTGTGTGTTGTGTGTTGTGTGATTAGAAAAATATATATACCAACATGACCTATTAGCAGGTGCTTATACCTGGATTGAATGATTCAAGTAATATCGCTTCATTTCCTATTTACATTGTTCATTGTGTTCTGTTTCACTCCCTTGAACATACTTGACTATGTTAGTTAAAAGAGAAGTTATTCTCAGTAAGTTTTCTGGATTTTGATGGGGATAATAATACACAATTAACGATCAAAGGAGGCATCCGTATGTGCTGAACTTATGGAGCAGAGACATCTGAATAATTCACTAAATTCCTGCCCTTTTGTTTAGGGTTAGGTTTTAGAAAAGGGAGCAAAAGTAATCTAGAAGAATGAGAACACCTTGGATAACATGAAATGATTCCTACTTAAAGAGTTAAGGCATCTCATTCCCCCACTGAGCAAGGAGAACAAAGCTTTTACTGTACTATTAATTAGAATTCAGCTTTGCCTAGTCTGTGGTTACAAACTTCAGTGAAATTGGTGCAGGATCCTATTCTCAAAGGGTTACAAAGCACATATTGTTGTCAAAGTAAATCCAGTACAGAAAGATGGCATCCTTGAAATAAAAATTAAATATATTTTATATGGAGCAAACCACATTAGATACTTTTATAGATTTAAATGTTAAACAGTGAGGATCATTTCCAGGAATCTTGTCAGCTTTTTTTACTTAGAAATGGCTATCTTTATTTCCCATAAATCCAAGACAACATTCTTTAACAGTTTATCTGACGGGGGAAAAATTAAGTTGGAATATAAACATTGTCAACCATGACAGTTCCCAATTATTGGATCAAGGTAACCATGCATACATTTCTATAAAGCAAACATCATATCTTATTCAAGTAGTCAGCATACTGCCTGACACATAATAGGCACTCCCCCAAAGTATGCATACTTGATAAAGCTTGAAAATGTGCTTATCTAGAAGTCTCCAATCTGTACTGTTGAATAGAATGGTGTGAAGGACAACATATTTGTCAAAGACCAGTCACTTGGCTTATAATCCCAGCTCTTTTATTAGGTCAATGTATGACTTCTCTTTGTGGCTCCATGTACCTGTTTTTTAAAGGGGATTGGACTCGATTAACTTGAAAGGGAGCTTCTTTAACATTTAAGTTCCTAAAATTTTAACACTTTTTCCCCCCTTTCTCTCCCCATTGCTAAAGCTCATGTATTTATTAATGTTTTCCACAGATGCTTATTGAATGTCTTCTCTGTGTGTCAGGCATTGTGCTATGTCATACAGGGTAGGTCTGCAAACAACACACACACAGTCCCTGGCCTTGGGGTCCTTCCTTCCAGTGAGCGAGTTGTGTGTCCTCCTACGTGACCGAGTACATTTAAAAATTTTTTCCTCGGGGCGCCTGGGTGGCGCAGTCGGTTGAGCGTCCGACTTCAGCCAGGTCACGATCTCGCGGTCCATGAGTTCGAGCCCTGCATCAGGCTCTGGGGTAATGGCTCAGAGCCTGGAGCCTGTTTCCGATTCTGTGTCTCCCTCTCTCTCTGCCCCTCCCCCGTTCATGCTCTGTCTCTCTCTGTCCCAAAAATAAATAAACGTTGAAAAAAAAAATAAAAATAAAAATTTTTTTCTCATTGTTTAAAATATGATCTTGTAGTAATAAGTTATTCTTATTGGGAAATTGTTTATTATCAGAGGGCTCTCTTTGATGAGACAAATTTAGAAAGATTGCCTTGTTAATTGTTTGAACAGACCAGAACAGTGACAAATTTAGTGTTTTTAGCTTTTTAGTGACATAAAGAATATACTTCATGTTACAATGTAGACGTATGTTTAAAATGCAGTTTATAAATTGTATTTTATAAGTGGTCATATTTTCAGTGTATTAGAGTAAACTAACGATTAGAAGGAATGTTTTAGTGACTTACAGTGAAGGCATATTGTCATGTAATTATGACCCAACCTACATTTTTCTTTTACTATAAATTTTTTCTTGATGCAGATCATCTCTACACTTGAATAAAATGGGAGCAAGTATACTAAAATAATCATAGTCACATTTGGGCACAGCATACACGTCTTTATTACTTTGACCTAATTGTGGATGTACTAAAATATTCCACCTGGTTTTACCCAGGAAATACCTCACTTTCTCAGAGTAAGTCAGGATAGGCTGGTTATGCTGTTATAACAGGAAACTCCAAACTCTCAGAGGCTAAAACACTATAGATTTTTTTCTTGCTCACACTACACATTCATCTTGGAAACTGATGAACTAGATGTAATTAGATTGTAATCCTTCTGGGACTCAGAAGGCTGAGAGCAGCCACCATCTCAGACACCTTCATGAGAAGTGCAGGAGGACTAAGAGAGCTCTGGAAGGTCTCACCCTGGCAATAACTAGTTTAGTTACATCCAGTTACAAACCCATTGGTCATAATTAATCACATGCTGCAGAGTCTCACAAGTGGGCCGGAAATTGCTATCTTACCATCTGCCTAAGAGGAAGACACCTGGGATACTTGATGAGTAACACTAATTGCTGCCATACACAGCATGAAAGGCCTGTTTTCAGGCATTAGCTCTCTTAATTTGCTAGAGAATCAATTAACTGTTGGCTATCCTAGCCACTTGTTTAGTTGAGAAACCATTTTTAAAGTATATCAAGGGGTGCCTGGGTGGCTCAGTCGGTTAAGTGTCCAACTTCGGCTGAGGTCATGATCTTATAGTTCGTGAGTTCGAGCCCCACATCAGAGCCCCGACAGTGCAGAGCCTGCTTGGGAATCTCTCTCTTCCCCTCCCCTATTCTCGCTCTCTCTAAAATATATATATATATATATATATATATATATATATATATATATATTCTTTATATATATATAAAATATAAAAAATATATATATAAATATAATATATATATAAACACCATCTTTCTTGAAAAGATCTACTGCATTATATTATACATTACTGAAATTTTATCAACATCTTCAAAATTTAGATTTATGACATTTGCAGTGATATATTTCTACACTTTTGCCCATAAGTATCAATCACTTTATTACTGTGATTTTCAAAAACATTAAAAAAGAAATAAGTTTAGGTTATAGTAGAGATTTTTTTCTTTAATTCTCCTTTTCTCCTTTGTTTTCATTAGATCCTTTTATAGTTTGCTTTGAATTGCTATTTCAGTATTATTGTTTGATAGTACTCTTCTAGTGCATACTAATTTTTCATCTTAATGCACATCTGAGCCAGAACAGAGAGGACTTTGTCAGAAACCATTTTAGACTCACAAGACTTCGAAATATTAATCTTGAAGGTTCATTTCATTATTTAACTTTCTTAGGTAAAGTAAACAGTGTATGAATGCCTTTTACTTTACATCTTCAAACTAAAGCATCCTTTTTTTTTTTAAGAGACACAGAGCATCAGTAGGGGAGAGGGGGACAGGGTGAGAAAGAGAATCTTAAACATGGTCAGCATGGAGCCTGATGCATGCAGGCTTGATCCCATGACCCTGGGATCATGACCTGAGCTGAAATCAAGAGTCAAATGCTCAACTGACTGAGGTACCAAGGTGCCCCTAAGGCATTATTTTTATATGCATTAACAATTTTGTTTATTTATTTATTTACTTATTCAACAAATCTTTATTGTACTCTTCACTGTAGCAGGCATTCAAACTGATTTAACTGTATGGATATCACTAAAAATTTGTGAGGAGTAACAAATAACTTTTATGTAAGTTAGCTGTGCTCTAAGGGTCATAAAAGTTCTGTTCTTTTATATGAAGCTGGCAATACAAATTTAACAATGGGACATGCACTTTGGAATATATGTTCAGTGGTAGGGGCTGGACTCTGCTCTTTCCTGTGAGGCTTTGCAGAAGAGCGATACATGCATTTAGAGGATTATTGACTGGAGATACTGGTATGATATGTTGCTGTTAAATATTCTGGGATCCATACTTTATTCATTTAACCAGCCCAAAGTTACTATCTGTTGAATGTGGGCCTTACGCCTTGGTAGAGATTTCGAGTATAAAGATCGTTGAGACACTGACCATATTCTCATGGAATTCAAAGCCAACTAAGAAAAATAGATATGTTAATATATAATTAACAAGTACATAACATAATAAGTGTTATGGTAAAGTTACCTATTGAGGACAATGGAAATACCCAGAGGCTGTGGGAAATCAACCCGGAGGTGTCAGTGAAATCTTACAAGAGTAGGGTAATCAAGTGATTACTGGGGTTCTGAGTGGAATTTTCTTGGGGGAGAGGAGGGAGAAGAACATTACAAGCATAACAAGCAGTAGGAGTGATTAAATGCATGGAAGTGTGAAAACGTGCAGCTGGAGGACTGAGTACATGGCTACGAGGAGTGTTTGAGGAGCGTTGGCAGGAAATGAGGCTGAAAGAAAGCCCTGGGCCAGGCAGAACAGGGTCTTGGCTTGGGTTTGCCACAGAAGAATATATTACTTTTTTAGGATAAGAAAAGGGAAGCATTAGCTAAAGGGATTGGAATTTATCTCTCATGTGCCCGGGATCTTGAGACTGATAAAGCAAGAGTATGTCATGGCCAGGTCGATATGTTCAGGAAGATAAGGTATTGTAGTGGGAGATGGAGGGGGAGAAACTAGAAATAGTGAGACCTATAGGCACACAGAACCTAAATCTTGGCTTCATCTGCTTAATTCTCCAGTGACGAGATTCTTGGCAATTGATATAGGTGACTAATTCTTGTACTTTAATTTATAATATTATGACTATGTGCATAGGAAATGGCAGCTGGTCCTTTAATAATTTGAGTGCTTTTTCTACATAAAACATCTCCATTAAATTTTCTTTCAAGTACCAATGCATTTGTTAGAAAGCAGCGGACATGTTAATAGCAGCTATTGCCTTCCTCAGCTATGAAAATCTATGTGGTGCTGGGTACTTATTTAGGCATTTCTATTAATAGATAGTAGTAGGTATCCTGGGGAGATTTCTAAGGGAGTCATTTCATGCAGAGCCTTATGTGACTGACTTACATGGAAGAACCCATCAGCAAATAAAGGAGAGAGTTGATGGCACACATGTAGCCATTGGCAGAGTTGGGAGAATGATATGTAGTTGAAGTGAAATGAAAGTGTTGGGAATGACATTTATTCCAATTATTTTAAAAGTGGAATATGATAGGCCCTGACAGTGTTCAGAGAGGATGCGGTTAGCAGCTGTTTTTGGCAAACCAAGAGAAAAACGAGGGAGAATGATTAGTGCCAGAATTGACTAACTCTAAATAATCATCTCCAGAAATGCCTGAGCAGGTGTTTTGCTAAATTCCTGTAGCTATAACAACACATAATTTGAGAGGTTTTGGAAATGAGCATCACAATCAATAATGAAACAAAGTAGATTACAATCCCTTCTTCCTCTGGACTTTTAAATGCCTTGTCTCATATCTTGTGAATATGAAAGCCATTATCTGTGTTACTAAGAAATATCCACCACCGTTGCTTCTCCTGTTACAAAATCACGCTATTCTTTCTAGCCAGGCTAGGGAGAGACTCTGGTACACAAAACAAAACAGAACAAAACAAAACAAACAATAAAACTTTAAAAAATGTTATTAGTACACATTTGTTGGATTTTCTGTTGCCTTTAACCTGATTTGTTTGATTTTTAAGTTTCCAAGCACTTATGCACTTACACGTTCACATACAGGTCTGTTTTGACACATACATTATAAGTCAGATTCCAGTTGTCTTACAAATCATTTTGCTGTTTAGATGGCCAGTCTCCCCAAAGGCCAGAGATGATTCCTTCAAATGGCCTGCTGGGTACGTTTGTATTGTTCTCCACAGTACCATATCTCGCTAAGTTACACACAGAGTTTTTTTTGTCATTGTGATTATGCGGTTATTACAGATCTTGAGTTCTCACGAAATCCACGTATCTCTGCTTTTTGGGCCTTAGGGTTATTTTTTTCTACAATGTTTTATAGATCTAGAATGTACTTAAGAAGAGCCGTGGCAAGCCTAAATATTTCCCTGAAGAAGGGACGAATGGTCATTTTCGAGATCAGTCTGTCTGGGATCAAAACTGGCTCTGGCCAAAGAATGAGGATATTCTTCCACTGGTATTCTGTGGAATTGGATGAGACAGAATCACCTGAAGGTCTTTTATTTACCAAAAGTAGTAGAAGTAAAGGGAAAGGCATAAGGGATCACATCCTATCTGATAAGCTCTGATTTACTATCTGTTATTTACACAGCCATTTCTGGACAGTATTTTCATTCCCCCCCCCCTTATTTATATGAATCATAACTTATTAGTCCTCTTACCTTTTAAGTAAAGAGAGGAGAAAATAACACACTCTCTTCTTTTTAACTTCTTTAGGATCAAACATTTATTGAATGCCTACGTTGTGTCATGCATCAAGTTGAATGTGACAGATTGTTGCCCTAGAGAATTTCTACTCTAGCGAATGTTTTGTCTTGTACGTTATTTTGATTGCATTTAGGGAAAGTTCTAGGAGCAAAGTGTCCCTTTGGCTGAAAAATCTATCCCTCTTATTTTTCCAGGAAAACCCAGGGCTAGCTAACATTGAGTATTAGCTAATGACAATATTGGAAAAAATGTCATCTCCAGAGCCAAGCCCCTTTTGTCATTAACTGGAAAGCCGCACAGAATTATTCCTTAATATAGTCCATTTCCACAGAAGTAAGCTGAAAGTGTATGGGTGACAGAGAAATGCTTCAATTCGTAGGTAATTATGAATGAATCTATGTTTACTAAAGTAGGTCTTCAAATGCAGTGACTATTTTTATATTTATATATGTATATTTATGTATCAAATAATAAATACATACTCTATTTTATAGAATAATTGGATTTTAGTGAAGATATTGTAGTTGGAGAAAAAATTTTGGTGTGAGACAGCACTGGGTCTGAATAAAGCCTTCAAGAATTACTGGTTTTCCAGTTTTGAGTCTTATTTCTTAGAACATGAGTTTCTGTTAGCATACAACAGGAGATAAAAATATATATTGTAAAATTACTGTAATATCTGCAAAGCTACTAGAATACAGTAGACACTTAGTAGCTATTTTTTTTTATTGTTGGCTTATTTTGTGATGAATATTGAAGTTCTATTATGAACAGAAGATTGCAGGAAGATATTGTGGGAGGGACACAAAGAAACAAAATAAGATCTCTGTCTGAAGTAGCTTGTCACAGTTTAGATGTCATTTAGATGGGGAGGCAGATACATTCACACATCAGACAAATCTGAAACAATCCATAGAACACACAGAACAATGCAAAACCTGGATGGGGCAGAAATGTAGTGCTGGAATAATCTTTATGTCACAAAGATGGAAAGTCTATATCATCATTGCCCTCCCTCCCAATCTCTACTTAGAGATAGATGCAAGAGAATACTTTTTATGTTATTCAAAGACTTAAGTTTTAAAGAATAATTTTAGGTTTACAATAAAATTGAAAGGAAAGTAGAGAGATTTCCCATATGCCCCTGCCCTCACACATGCATAGCCTTCTCCATCATTAATATTACTTACCAGAGAAGTACATTTTTACCAAGGACAAACTTGCATTGATGTATACTAATTGCCCTCCAAAAGTCTGTAGTCTTGGTACATTCTGTGGGTTTGGACAAATGTAATGTGCCATATATCCATAATTATACTATTGGAGTATTTTCACTGCCCTAAATATCTTTGATCTTCTGCCTGTCCATCTCTCCCCACACTGATCTTTTTATTTTCTCCATAGTTTTGCCTTTTCTAAAGTTGGAATCGTATCGTATGTGGCTTTTTCAGACTGGCTTCTTTCATTCAGCAATATGCATTTAATGTTCCAATAGAATACTTTTAATAAGCTCAAAGATGTTCTTGAGAACCATTATCAGTGAGTACTGTGTCCAACTACAAAAAATAAGACTGTGCTTGGGGCACCTGGGTGGCTCAGTCGGTTAAGCATCTGACTCTTGATTTTGGCTCAGGTCATGATCCTGGTGTCGTGGGGTTGAGCCCTGTATTGGGCTCTGTGCTAAGCATGTAGCCTGCTTGAGATTCTCTCTTTTTCTCTCTCTCTGCACCTCTCTCCCACTGTGCTGTCTCTAAAAATAAATAAAATGAAAAAAAAATTAAAAAAACAAGACTGTGCTTGTAATTATCATTAATTGCTTCAATTCTATATTAAGTTCTCACTATTATTTCCAGTGGGCCCCCAATCTCTAAAATTCTATCTTTAAGCTGGCTCCTTCTACAGGAAGTACTGTATTCAGTCATTAGCATAATTAGAGGAGCTCACAGTTGATCACTCTACACTGGTTGAGTGCTGCCATTCCCTTTTCCCCGACCCATGGCAGATATTACTAATTGATTGTGGCCTTCTTTCTCACTGAATGCAGCCTTATAAACCTCCTTATCTCATCTTGGTGTTTCAGGCAGTTACAACCAAATCGATTTGACTTGACACCTGAGATAATGACACCTGTTTGTCATTCTGACCTAAGCATTTCTGGATTTGAGAATGCCACACTCACTATCTTAGCTGAAGGCAGATTTACCTAACTCAGTAAATGTATATTTAGGAAATTTGACCTACTAACTATATAATTCTGCCCCTTTTTACTTTTGGTTTCATTATATGCTAGAATTCCATGAGATCAACTCTAAAAACATGGTGGAATGCAATGGTTTACAAACTTCAATGTGCATCACAAGCAGTTGAAAACTTATGAAGGCACATTGCTGGGTCCCACCCTAAGGATTTCTGATTCAGTAGGTAGCAGTCTTTAAAAACAGGTCCAGAATACACTTTGGGAAATAACCCAAAGTGATGCTGGTGGTGCCAATTATGGAATGACACACTTGGAGAAGAGTAGTATAATGAAAAGAACAAAGAATAATTGACAGAAAAGCCTCAGGGGCATCATTGTTAGTGCTCTGACTTTGAGTAAATTTCTTTTTTTTTTTTTTTAAAAAAAAGGTTTTTTAAATGTTTATTTATTTTTGACACAGAGAGAGATGGATAGACAGCATGAGCTGGAAAGGGGCAGAGAGAGGGAGGCACAGAATCCGGAGCAGGCTTCAAGCTCTGAGCTGTCAGCACAGAGCCTGACGCAGGGCTCAAACTCATGAACTGCGAGATCATGACCTGAGCCAAAGTTGGGCGCTTAACCGACTGAGCCACCCAGGTACCCCTGAGTAAATTTCTTAAGCTATCCAAGACTCAAATTTTTATCTATGAAATTTTCTGTATATGAAAACCTACATCATGGAATTATTTTAAGCATTACATGAGATAATATCTCAAGCATTTAGTACAAATAATCCCTCAACAAATGTTTATTCCCTTTATGTGTGTTTTTGTACTTTGTAATGGAAAAAAAAAACCCCAACCAACCAATTAGATCTAGCCTTATTCTGGTTACTAGAGGGAAATAGAGACAGTGATATATTGTTCTTGGTCTTTCTTCCAAGAAATGTTACATATACTAATCAACAGAAACTAAGTTCATGTTATTCTTACTATGTTTGCGCTTTGCTTTGAAAATCTTGCCATAGGCCTTCAGGAGGAAGTTTTACTTTATTTAAATTTGGGAAAGTGGACAAAAGGTAACCTAGCAGGGAACTGTGCACAAAAGCTGAGGAGCCACACTGAGGTTGGAATTTCCCTCCTTACAGGGAATACTGACAGATGAATATGATAATGTCTATAACACTTTTTAAATCCTACCAGGGAGTATACTATCCAAATGTATGTACCTACCAGATTGCATTGCACATGCAATGCTGTTTAAATTTTAAATTGTACTTTGCTAATTTACATGAATTACCTTGCAAAATACTAGGTATGAACATTTGCATCTTATAGGCGAGGAACTGGGAAACAGAAGGCTTAAATGAATTGCCCTATGATGATGAAGAAGCTGGCTTATGTTAGATCTCAAGACACAGACTCCTGATAAATAATTCATTCTCTTAGGTCATTCTCCTACTTGATTGCTCTTCAATTTACCAGCAGTTTAATTTGTTTCCACATAAGTATTTTCATATACAGATTTTTTTATGGATTGCTGTATTTTTGTGCTTAGTAATCTTAATGAAAAAACACCAAGAGTACTGTTTAGGAAATGTAATGTTATCTATGGCAAAATAGTTCTTAATTATAATGCAGCATTTCTGGACAATATAAATGATAGCTTAGAATTGAAAGGAGAATTACTATGCTTACCAAAAATCTCCTTGGAAAAAAGCTCAGTGTTTTGAATACTGAGTTATTTAGAATTTTATACAGATTTAAGGGTCTCTCACCTTGGCATCTCATTCCTTTATAAACTTCTGGATTTTTTTAAAGTTTGTTTATTTTGAGAGACAGAGAGAGGCAGAGAGAGGCAAAGAGAAGGAGAGAGTGAATCCCAGTCTCACAAACGATGTGATCGTGACCTGAGCCAAGATCTAGAGTTGGACGCTTAACTGACTGAGCCACCCATGTGCCCAACATCTGGATTTTTAATAGGTATCCATCAAAGTCCCATTAACCATTATGCCTTTAGTAAATATTTTGGTCGTCTAACTCAGTTGTATTTGAAACATTTTGCTACTTTTTATCATCATCATCATCATCATCATCATCATCTTCCTCCAATGTTTATTGAGCTGTGACAAACTTGAATATCAAGTTCAAAGAACATTTCTATTACTTTACCAAAATAAAACTCCTTATTGGAACCATGCTCCAGAAAAGAAGTGATTCACATCCTGGGTCTTTCTACCTAGTGGACATGTAAAGCTACTTGGACAGTTACCATCCCCCAAATTGCTTGCTTCTCATTTTGAAGTGAAAAGAAAGCCCTCTCGGCATATAGTATTCAATACAGATTGCCTTCCTGCCTTTGGCCGAGCTCCTGTGTCTCCTGTGAATGGTGCCTCTGTACACAGTGTTACCATTGTGCTGTCTGAAAGAACGAATCCTGCTGGGCGGTGGTGCAGTAACTCCACTGGGAAGGTCGCAAGTTCACTTCTGCTTTGCCTTCTGTCTAGCAAGAAGTGTTTGGGCTAAGCAATAGATAATTGAGATATTTCTCTGAATATGGAAGGTTAGACTTTCATTGGTGCCCCAGCAGTGGTAGGACTCAAAGGCCGTTAATAGTGGAGAATTCAAGACAAGTCTCATCCTTGCCTTTGGTCGGTCATTCTGCACATGTCTTTCAGCATCTCTTTTCAGGGCTGTAAGACTGAATTGGCTTAAGGACCTGGATGAGGTGACTGACAAGGGGACAGATGGAAATTGATGAGAGCACCGATAAATGCTCTTACTGTTTAATTAAGTGGCCTTTATTAAGCAGACATGTATTAAACACCTACGACATACAAGACACTGTTTTAGGTGTTGGTGTCATGTGGTAAATAAAACTGAAGGTCTCTGTCCTCATGGGACTTTCGTTCTAGTGGTAGGGACAGACAACCAACAACGTCAGAGAGCAATGGAAGATGTCAGAACAAAGCAGCCAGGGAGAGGGAGGATGGGGG
Source organism: Prionailurus viverrinus (assembly GCF_022837055.1). Lineage (NCBI taxonomy): Eukaryota > Metazoa > Chordata > Mammalia > Carnivora > Felidae > Prionailurus > Prionailurus viverrinus. The sequence goes on along the minus strand of NC_062568.1, from coordinate 159,986,181 downwards.
TACTGTGTTACGGAGGCTGAGTAGGAAAAGCCTCTCTGAGGAGAAGATGTATGAGCGTATGTCTGAGGAGATATGGAGGGAACCATAGAAAGATCTAGAGCAGAGGCTTTTCAGGCAGAGGTAGAAGCAAATAGCTCCTGAAGTGAGTGTGCTTAGCCATGTAATGGGCCATTTATTTGAAACAGGAATGGTTTGTTCATAAGGATTGCAGGCACCTATATAAAATACATTTGAAAATATTATATTAAGAAAAGGAGCCATCACCATTTTAAAGATGTATATATAATGAAGGCAGGAAATAATATTTTCTGTCATAAATCTTGACACATTTATGGCTCCAGTGGAGCCATCACAGGATTAAAACAATGTACTTCATACATAATGTACTGTAACTGGTTTTTTAACAACTGAAAATGTACAGAAAATGCTATTTTGACCGTCTATCTTTAGTCTTCAGCTGTTGCCGTCACGATTCAGAAATTTGGATCTCTGCCTTAAGAGGCACATTGCCTTAGCTGTAAAAAATAATCCAATGGAATCTACAGCCATAACCATAGGCTGTGATTTTAGAGTATAAGTCACCTGCTACAAAGGGGGAAGGGTGTTCCTTTTCTTTTTATTTGAATCTCATTTATGTTCTCAATATGCTTCACTTTGAATTTATGTTTTTCTGAAGATGGAATTTTCTTTGGCTTCTATGTACGGCAAGCAGTGTCCATGAATTTTAGTGGCTACTGTAACCCAAACTGTGTCCGGAAATCCAGAAAACTGAACCAAGAAGTGCTGTTAGCACAGATTGGAAAATGGAATGAAAGAGTCCCTACATATTACTTTGGGGGCTGGTGTGAAGTGGCATCTTAGAGTATCTGTTAAAAGTGGACCTGCATTCCAAAGAAGAGAAAAATTTAAAGAGATTAAACAAAAGTGGTATCATTAAGAATTTGATCTCTCACTTCTAAAATTTCTAAATTGCCAAAATAAAATTAAAAGATTGGTTGTAGCTAATGTAGCACAAATGAAATAGCTTAAAATCCAAACCCAGAACTTGAAACTCAGTATGGATTTCATAGTAAAACATTGTTCATAGTCATGAAATCCAAGAGAATGAAGCTGTTAACCCTGGAGTCCCAAAAGGTTAAGTTTCAGGATTGTCTACTAGAAGCTGAAACAGGTTATAAATAGAATCATAGGAGAATATTTCTGTCTTTAATACTTATCAGAAACAAAAGGAGGTAAATAAGAAAAATTCTAGTTTTTAACAGCATGTGAAAGTCAAATAAATTCTAATTTTGAGTGGCAAATGAATGAACAAGCCAAGGCCCATCCAGCCAATATTTTTCCTTTCAAAATTGACTTAAAACTAATAAGAGCACATTCAGACAAAACTATTTTAAAAATAGCTCATTAGTGAAGTTAGCCTAGGGGAAACTAATAATTTTTATTGCATATTCAAATGATTTTCTATTGTCTTGAAATATGACGTTTTTAGGGAAGCAGTTCTAGTTTCAGGATACAACATAATTAAAGTTAATAGGTTTTTATACAGTGGATTTTTTTATATTTAGGGAATATCCATGTGTTTCCTTCTCATTTTCCTTTTGCAATGCAGTATAACAGATAAGAGCAGGAGTTCTGAAGTCAGTGACTTTGGGTTCAAATCCTTACTAACTGGATGATGTTGGGTAATTCATCTCACCTTTTTGTAATTCAGTTTGTGTATTTGTAAAGGGTAGAATATACTTCAAAGGGCTATTATGAGTTTTATAAGTAATGATAATATGTGCAAAGATGTTTAGTACATAGTAAATTCTCAATAAATATCAGTTATTTTATCTTACCCCCCAAGTTGCTCTTTCTTTCTCCTTCTGCCTTTCACTCCCTCAAGAGATGCCTGTAAAACATCCTTCCTTAACAACCCTCAGAAGGAACCAAGTTTGCCAACACCTTGGTTTTGTACTTCTAGCCTCCAAAACTGTGAGGCAGTGAATTTATGTTTAACCATCCGGTCTGTGGTCCTTCCTTACAGCAGCCCTATCAGATTAATACAGGTTTTGGTACCAGGAAACGGGGTGCTATTGTAACAAACACTTAAAAATGTGGAAGTGGCTTTGGAATTGAGTTGTGGGTGAGGACTGGAAGAGTTGTAGGTAGGGATTAGATTGCTTTGAGGATACTTGGTAAAAATGCGAATGTTAACGGGACCTCTGTTGAGGTCTCAGGTGGAAATGAAGAACACATTAGTGGACCCTGGAGGAAAGGTGATCCTTGTTATAAAGTGACAAAGAACTTGGCTGAATTATGTTCTAGTTTTTTTGTGGGTAGAAAGTAGAAATTGTAAATGACACACTTGGACTTAGATTTCTAAACAAAATGTTGAAGGCACAGCTTGGTTTCTCCTTTCTGCTTATAGTAAAATCCAAGAGGAGAAAGATAAATTAAAGGAGGAATTGTTAAGTAAAAAGGAACCAGGACTTGAAGACTTGGACAATTCTCAGCCTATTCATATTGAAACAACCAAACAAACAAAAACAAAAAAAAAACAAGAAAGGAAAAAAAATGTGTTCTAGAGAGAACATCAAGGGTTTGCTGGACAACCAACCATGTTACTCATGGATCCAATGAATCACTTAGCAAAAGTCAGGAATAGAGTTGTGGTTATCTGGGAAAGAACTGTGGTGGACTCTCTTGTCTGATGGCTTAGACCCCTGTGAATTGCATGGGAGACCCCCCCCCTAGCTTTTTGAAAAAATCTGTAATAACAGAAACACTGCCAGTTGGAATTGAAGGGAGACAAAGGTGGAGTGAATAAGATGAAGGAAGGCTATCAGACTTCTGAGATTCCACAGGTAGGAAATGGGCTGATAGATCTATCCAGTTGCAAACATGTGTAATCCTTCAAGAAAAGTGAAGAACAACCTTAAAGGCAATTCAGAGGCCAGTGGCTACTACTGGCACTATAAGCCCAGAAGGCATAAGCCCAGGAAAGTGGGACCATTTCCATCTTGGTGTCAGAAGGGGGCCTCTTCTTTAGTTTCGGAAGGTGAACCACTTCCTCAGTCCTGGAGGGCAGGGCCCCCATTGCTCAGGGCTGAGGGCCCAGAGGACAAAGCACTGAGCCAAAGAAGATCATTTTCAAGTTTCAAATTCTAATGGAATTTGTCCTAGTAGGTTTCAGACTTACTTGAGACCCATGACCCTTTCTTCCATTCAGTTTATCCCTTTTGGAATGGAAATGTCTATCTTGTACCTGTTCTACCTCTGTTGTTTTCTGGTTTCATAGTTTCACAGATGGAGAGGAACTTTGTCCCATGATGAATCTTGCCCTCAGTTTCACCCATAACTGACTTGGATGATTTAAATGAGGTTTGGACTCAGAGTTGATGTTTGAATGATAAGAAATTTTGGGTACAATTAAAATGTATTTTGCGTGTGAGAAGGACATAAATTTTGAGCAGTCAGAAGGTAGAATGTTATGGTTGAATTGGGGCCCTCCTATATTAATATGTTGAAGTCCTAACCCCCATAACTTTAGAATGTGACCTTATTTGGAGATAGGATCTTTACAGAAGTAATCAAGTTAAAATGAGGTCATTAAAATGGACCCTAATCCAATAGGATTGGTGTTCTTATAAAAGGGGAAGAAAAGTGGACACAGACATGCATAGAGGGAAGATGATGTGATGAGATAAAGGGAGAAGATGGCCATCTATGAGCCAAGGAGAATGGCCTAGAACAGATCCTTCTTTCGCAACCCTCAGAAGGAGTCAGCTCTGCTGACAGCTTGCTTGGGACTTCTGATTGCCCGTACTGTGATATAATAAGTGTCTGTTGTTTAATCTGTGGTATTTGTTATGGCAGTTACAGCAAACCAGTACACTCTCTCCCATTACTATTATGTATGTCAGTGGTTCAGCCTGATTATTACAAAAAACTATCTAATCTGTGTTTGGTAAAGGGTACTTGAAAGAGCTGTAGTTATTTAAGATATAAAAGTATTAGAGGATAGATCTTTGAAAGTCTATCATGTGACTTACTCATTGTAATCCCAGGTCCCAGAACTAGAACCAACTGGAGGACATTATTGGGAGTCAGACTTTGGTGAATCAAAGGAAGAAAAACCACTTACCATTTACTTTAAAAACTGGACAAGGGTGCCTGGGTAGCTCAGTTGGTTAAGTGGCCAGTTTGGCTCAGGTCATGATCTCATGGTTCATGAGTTCAAACCCTGCATCGGGCTCTGTGCTGACAGCTCAGAACCTGGAATCTGCTTCAGATTCTGTGTCTCCCTCTCTCTCTGCCCCTCCCCTACTCATGCTCTCTCTCTCTCTCTCAAAAATAAAAAGCATTAAAAAATCAATTTAAAAAAAATGACAGAAATCCCCTATGTCCCAGTTAGAATTCAGAGAAATGAAGCAAGAGGTTCTGTTTGTTGTTTGTTTGTTTGCATTGGTTGGTATGTGTCACTGGATGGGCATCTACATTCCTTTGGTATTTAAAAAAATCATAAGTTGAGCTATGAGCAAGGAATAGGGACTAACAGGATATACTATGGAAAAAAAAAAACTATAGAAACTCTGGACAAAGAATGTCTCCGTATTTATCTTGTATGACAGCCTGGATGAGGATAATCTATGAAATGGAGAGGAACCCAAATACTGAGGAAAATAGAAGAAAACCTGGTTTTGATCTCCTTTCAAAGGAGAGCAAGTGAATAAGGAGGCAGATAAGTTTAGAATTATGATTAGAATTGACCTGTGATAATTGTACCATTAGACTATAAGTAGCATATTATTACCATGAGGATGGATGGGAATCTCGCTTACTCATTGCAGTTTTCCTTAGACTAGCACAGTGTCTGACTCATAGTTGACACTGAACTAATACCAGTAATTAAGTGCATACTGTTGATTCATATTCTTGGGTTTTTACACATTCACTTATCATGCACAAAGCATTTTGCATATTGTGTGCAAGAGTTTGGGATAAAGTAGTTAATACATAAACAATTTGAATATTTATGAATTTTTTAGTTTTGACTTCACACAAAATTTAGTGTCAAATAAATACATTTTAATTTAAAAAACACCCATAGAGTAGTTCATTCAATTATAATGTCTTACTTTTCAGAAAGTGTTATATACAATATCCTGATTTTTTGAAATAAAAATATTAACCACTCAATAAAGAAAATATATTATGATTTTTACTCTCTAAGAGCATAGAGTTTTTTGTAAGGTGTGTACATATAAGAAAGCAGTTATAAGACTGATGCTGAAACTTTTTCAGATAATACATCATCATGCCAATGAAGACTTATTATGTATGTACAGAATAAAGATTTGCTAAATGCAAAATAAACAAAAGTTAATTGAAAGTGATTGGAAAATTTATCAAGTCACAGATAAAATAAACATTACATAAAGCTTTTAGAATTATGATTTTATGTTGAATAACAAATATCAAAACTTCAAGCAATAATACAGGCTTACCAAAGATAATAGGAAATCAAATTTTTGGCACATAGTACCTACTCAATAAGTATATCTTAAAAATTTTTTTTAGGTTTATTTATTTATTTTGAGAGAAAGAATAAACAGGAGAGGGGCAGAGAGAGGGACAAAGAGGATCTCGGGGACAGCACAGAGCCCAGTGTGAGGCTCAAACTCACAAACCGTGAGATCATGACCTGAACCAAAGTCAGATGCTTAACCAATTGAGCCACCCAGGCTCCCCAGTAAGTATATCTTTGAGGCATGTGTGAATTAGTATAGAAAGAAATAAGGAAGAAGGAGTGAAAAGATGAGATTTCTTTCAGAAGTATTCATGATGCCACAGTGGAAAAAGGAAACTTGTTTGGGAAAATGGTCAGGATAAGAGAGATTGGAAGTCACCTAGAATCCATTTCTAGAAGGGCTTCTTTTTAACTAGCCACAAAATGCATCAAATCTGCTGTTCCTCAGTGATAGCACGCCTGCCCTCAGTAGTGGCATTGAGGACTAATTACAACAAGAGTGAGTTTTAGGAAGTCACTCTGATGGCCCATATGTAAGTCCCACAGATGTAAAGGAATGGCTAAGGCAAGAATGGAAACATTAAAGGCTTCAAGAAGAGTGTTGATAATGTAAAAGTGTTATAAACTGTAAAACCAATTTGAAACTTTCAGATTTTGTAACTGATACTATTCTGTTAAAGGTTCTGTTTCCAGGTAAGATGGGAGTCATCATGCTCCATTCTGTTTCTACCTCTAAATATAGCTTTAAGTCCTGGACAGAATGCATAGATCAGCTGTTTGAGAACTCTGAAAAGTAAACATTAGTGGGAAGATTGGGGAAGAAGTCTCAATTGTTAGAAAAGAAACAATCTAAATTGAAAATGGGTGAGAATCCTGAACAGACACTGTACTTAAGAAGCTGATGGCAGATAAGCACATGGAAACATGATCAACATTAGCCAATAGGGAACTGTAAACCAAGCAGTATGAGATACATACTACACATTTATTAGGAGGGCTGAAATACACAAAAGACAAAGTGATGACAAGTCTGTGGAGCAACAGGGAACTCTCACATAGTGCTGATAGAAATGCAAAATGATTTCGACCATTCTGGAAAACAATTTGACCTTTTGTTATAAAGATGAACATACACTTAGCATATGGCCCAGCAATGCCAATCCTTGGTACTTACCTTAGAGGAATGACCTATATATATTTACAGAAAAACCTGTGCATGGTGTTTATTACGTTTCTATTCATAATTGTCTTGAACTAGAAGTGGCCCAAATGTTCCTTCAGGGGTGAATGGATAAAAAAGAAACTCTTGTACATCCATACAACAGAAAACTATATGGCAGTAAAATGGAATGAACTGTTAATAAATGTAACATTGTCTAAATGTCAAAGACATTGCACTGAGTGAAAGAAGCTAGTCTCAAGATGTGAAGTACTTTGTGATCCCGTATCTATAAGATTACTGAAAACACA